>NC_133002.1:24542500-25969023 GCF_048564905.1 Vicugna pacos
ATCGGCAGGCACTTCAAACCGGCACTAGGAAACAGACTGAGAAAACAGAGTAAGGGTTTCTCCTGCAACCCGTTCCCTTTGTGCTGGATGAACGAACTTCTCTCCACATGCTCAGTTCTGAGAGATAAGTGTGTGTGAAAGCCGTACTTCACTTAGCTTGAAGGGAACACAAAGTTTCTTTTCAGTTGCAAACCCCACTCCATACATATATATGGGGAGGTACAAGCTCCACCTCGGTTTTACAGTGAAAATGGCAGGCACTTTAAACCGGCACTAGGAAACAGACTGAGAAACCAGAGTAAGGGTTTCTCCTGCAAACCGTTCCCTTTGTGCTGGATGAACGAACGTCTCTCCACATGCTCAGTTCTGAGAGATAAGTGTGTGTGAAAGCCGTCCTTCACCTAGCTTGAAGGGAACACAAAGTTTCTTTTCAGTTGCAAACCCCAATCCATACATATATATGGGGAGGTACAAACACCAACCCGGTTTTACAGTGAAAAGTGCAGGCATTTCAAACCGGCACTAGGAAACAAACTGAGAAACCAGAGTAAGGGTTTCTCCTGCAAACCTTTTCATTTGTGCTGGATGAACGAACGTCTCTCCACATGCTCAGTTCTGAGAGATAAGTGTGTGTGAAAGCCGTCCTTCAACTAGCTTGAAGGGAACACAAAGTTTCTTTTCAGTTCCAACTCCAATCCATACATATATATGGGGAGGTACAAGCTCCAACTCGGTTTTACAGTGAAATCGGCAGGCATTTCAAACCGGCACTAGGAAACAGACTGAGAAAACAGAGTAAGGGTTTCTCCTGCAACCCGTTCCCTTTGTGCTGGATGAACGAACTTCTCTCCACATACTCAGTTCTGAGAGATAAGTGTGTGTGAAAGCCGTCCTTCACTTAGCTTGAAGGGAACACAAAGTTTCTTTTCAGTTGCAAATTCCACTCCATACATATATATGGGGAGGTACAAGCTCCACCTCGGTTTTACAGTGAAAATGGCAGGCACTTTAAACCGGCACTAGGAAACAGACTGAGAAACCAGAGTAAGGGTTTCTCCTGCAACCCGTTCCCTTTCTGCTGGATGAACGAACGTCTCTCCACATGCTCAGTTCTGAGAGATAAGTGTGTGTGAAAGCCGTCCTTCACCTAGCTTGAAGGGAACACAAAGTTTCTTTTCAGTTGCAAACCACACTCCATACATATATATGGGGAGGTACAAGCTCCAACTCGGTTTTACAGTGAAAACGGCAGGCACTTCAAACCGGCACTAGGAAACAGACTGAGAAACAAGAATAAGGGTTTCTCCTGCAACCCGTTCCCTTTGTGCTGGATGAACGAACGTCTCTCCACATGCTCAGTTCTGAGAGATAAGTGTGTGTGAATGCCGCCTTCACCTAGCTTGAATGGAACACAAAGTTTCTTTTAATTTGCCAACGCCAACTCATACATATATATGGGGAGGTACAAGTCCCAACGCGGTTTTACAGTGAAAACGGCAGGCACTACAAACCGGCACTAGGAAACAGACTGAGAAATCAGAGTAAGGGTTTCCCTTGCAACCCGTTCCCTTTGTGCTAGACGAACGAACGTCTCTCCACATGCTCAGTTCTGAGAGATAAGTGTGTGTGAATGCCGCCTTCACCTAGCTTGAATGGAACACAAAGTTTCTTTTAATTTGCCAACGCCAACTCATACATATATATGGGGAGGTACAAGTCCCAACGCGGTTTTACAGTGAAAACGGCAGGCACTACAAACCGGCACTAGGAAACAGACTGAGAAACCAGAGTAAGGGTTTCCCTTGCAACCCGTTCCCTTTGTGCTAGACGAACGAACGTCTCTCCACATGCTCAGTTCTGAGAGATAAGTGTGTGTGAATGCCGCCTTCACCTAGCTTGAAGGGAACACAAAGTTTCTTTTCAGTTGCCAACTCCACTCCATACATATATATGGGGAGGTACAAGCTCCAACTCGGATTTACAGTGAAAACGGCAGGCACTTCAAACCGGCACTAGGAAACAGACTGAGAAACCAGAGTAAGGGTTTCTCCTGCAACCCGTTCCCTTTGTGCTGGATGAACGAACGTCTCTCCACATGCTCAGTTCTGAGAGATATGTGTGTGTGAAAACCGTACTTCAACTAGCTTGAAGGGAACACAAAGTTTCTTTTCAGTTGCAAACTCCACTCCATACATATATATGGGTAGGTACAAGCTCCAACTCGGTTTTACAGTGAAAACGGCAGACACTTCAAACCGGCACTAGGAAACAGACTGAGAAACCTGAGTCAGTGTTTCTCCTGCAACGCGTTCCCTTTGGGCTGGAGGAACGAACGTCTCTCCACATGTTCAGTTCTGAGAGATAAGTGTGTGTGAAAGCCGTCCTTCACCTAGCTTGAAGGGAACACAAAGTTTCTTTTCAGTTGCAAACCCCAGTCCATACATATATATGGGGAGGTACAAGCTCCAAATCGTCTTTACAGTGAAAACGGCAGGCACTTCAAACCGGCACTAGGAAACAGACTGAGAAACCAGAGTAAGGGTTTCTCCTGCAAACCGTTCCTTTTGTGCTGGATGAACGAACGTCTCTCCACAAGCTCAGTTCTGAGAGATAAGTGTGTGTGAAAGCCGTCCTTCACCTAGCTTGAAGGGAACACAAAGTTTCTTTTCAGGTGCAAACTCCTCTCCATACATATATATGGGGAGGTACAAGCTCCAACTCGGTTTTACAGTGAAAACGGCAGGCTCTTCAAACAGGCACTAGGAAACAGACTGAGAAACCAGACACAGTGTTTCTCCTGCAACCAGTTCCCTTTGTACTGGATGAACGAACGCCTCTCCACATGCTCACTTCTGAGAGATAAGTGTGTGTGAAAGCCGTCCTTCACCTAGCTTGAAGGGAGCACAAAGTTTCTTTCCTGTTGCAAACTCCACTCCATACATATATATGGGGAGGTACCAGCTCCAACTCGGTTTTACAGTGAAAACGGCAGGCACTTCAAACCGGCACTAGGAAACAGACTGAGAAACCAGAGTCAGTGTTTCTCCTCCAACCCGTTCCCTTTGTGCTGGATGAACGAACGTCTCCCCACATGCTCAGTTCTGAGAGATAAGTGTGTGTGAAAGCCGTCCTTCACCTAGCTTGAATGGAACACAAATTTTCTTTTCAGTTGCCAACTCCAATCCATACATATATATGGGGAGGTACAAACTCCAACTCGGTTTTACAGTGAAATCGGCAGGCACTTCAAACCGGCACTAGGAAACAGACTGAGAAACCAGAGTAATGGTTTCTCCTGCAACCCGTTCCCTTTGTGCTGGATGAACGAACTTCTCTCCACATGCTCAGTTCTGAGAGATAAGTGTGTGTGAAAGCCGTCCTTCACCTAGCTTGAAGGGAACACAAAGTTTCTTTTCAGTTCCTTCTCCAATCCATACATATATATGGGGAGGTACAAGCTCCAACTCGGTTTTACAGTGAAATCGGCAGGCACTTCAAAACCGGCACTAGGAAACAGACTGAGAAAACAGAGTAAGGGTTTCTCCTGCATCCCGTTTCATTTGTGCTGGATGAACGAACTTCTCTCCACATGCTCAGTTCTGAGAGATAATTGTGTCTGAAAGCCGTCCTTCACCTAGCTTGAAGGGAACACAAAGTTTCTTTTCAGTTGCAAACCCCACTCCATAAATATATATGGGGAGGTACAAGCTCCAACTCGATTTTACAGAGAAAACGGCAGGCACTTCAAACCGGCACTAGGAAACAGACTGAGAAACCAGAGAAATGGTTTCTCCTGCAACCCGTTCCCTTTGTGCTGGATGAACGAACGTCTCTCCACATGCTCAGTTCTGAGAGATAAGTGTGTGTGAAAGCCGTCCTTCACCAAGCTTGAAGGGAACACAAAGTTTCTTTACAGTTGCAAACTCCAATCCATACATATATATGGGGAGTTACAAGCTCCAACTCGGTTTTACAGTGAAAAAGGCAGGCAATTCAAAACGGTCCTAGGAAATACACTGAGAAACCAGGGTCAGTGTTTCTCCTGCAACCCGTTCCCTTTGTGCTGGATGAACGAAAGTGTATCCACATGCTCAGTTCTGAGAGATAAGTGTGTGTCAAAGCCGTCCTTCACCTAGCTTGAAGGGAACACAAAGTTTCTTTTCAGGTGCAAACGCAACTCCATACATATATATGAGGAGGTACAAGCTCCAACTCGGCTTTACAGTGAAAACGGCTGGCACTTCAAACCGGCACTAGGAAAAAGACTCAGAAACCAGAGTAAGGGTTTTTCTGCAACCCGTTCCCTTTGTGCTGGATGAACGAACGTCTCTCCACAAGCTCAGTTCTGAGAGACAAGTGTGTGTGAAAGCCGTCCTTCACCTAGCTTGAAGGGAACACAAAGTTTCTTTTCAGTTGCAAACCCCACTCCATACATATATATGGGGAGGTACAAGCTCCAACTCGGTTTTACAGTGAAAACGGCAGGCACTACAAACCGGCACTAGGAAACAGACTGAGAAACCAGAGTAAGGGTTTCTCCTGCAACCCGTTCCCTTTGTGCTGGATGAACGAACGTCTCTCCACGTGCTCAGTTCTGAGAGATAAGTGTGTGTGAAATCCGCCTTCACCTAGCTTGAATGGAACACAGAGTTTCTTTTCAGTTGCAAACTCCACTCCATACATATATATGGGGAGGTACAAGCTCCAACTCGGTTTTACAGTGAAAACGGCAGGCACTTCAAACCGGCACTAGGAAACAGACTGAGAAACCAGAGTCAGTGTTTCCCCTGCAACCCGTTCCCTTTGTGCTGGATGAACGAACGTCTATCCACATGCTCAGTTATGAGGGATAAGTGTGTGTGAAAGCCGTCCTTCAACTAGCTTGAAGGGAACACAAAGTTTCTTTTCAGTTGCAAACTCCAATCCATACATATATATGGGGAGGTACAAGCTCCAACTCGGTTTTACAGTGAAAACGGCAGGCACTTCAAACCGGCACTCGGAAACAGACTGAGAAACCAGAGTAAGGGTTTCTCCTGCATCCTGTTCCCTTTGTGCTAGATGAACGAACGTCTCCCACATGCTCAGTTCTGAGAGATAAGTTTGTATGAAAGCCGTCCTTCACCTAGCTTGAAGGGAACACAAAGTTTCTTTTCAGTTGCAAACTCCACTCCATACATATATAAGGGGAGGTACAAGCTCCAACTTGGTTTTACAGTTTAAATGGCAGGCACTTCAAACCGGCTCTAGGAAACAGACTGAGAAACCAGAGAAAGGGTTTCTCCTGCAACCCGTTCCCTTTGTGCTGAATGAAAGAACGTCTCTCCACATGCTCAGTTCTGAGAGATAAGTGTGTGTGAAAGCCGTCCTTCACCTAGCTTGAAGGGAACACAAAGTTTCTTTTCAGTTGCAAACTCCACTCCATACATATATATGGGGAGGTACAAGCTCCAACTCGGTTTTACAGTGAAATCGGCAGGCACTTCAAACCGGCACTAGGAAACAGACTGAGAAAACAGAGTTGGGTTTCTCCTGCAACCCGTTCCATTTGTGCTGGATGAACGAACTTCTCTCCACATGCTCAGTTCTGAGAGATAAGTGTGTGTGAAAGCCGTCCTTCACCTAGATTGAAGGGAACACAAAGTTTCTTTTCAGTTGCAAACTCCACTCCATACATATATATGGGGAGGTACAAGCTCCACCTCGTTTTTACAGTGAAAATGGCAGGCACTTCAAACCGGCACTAGGAAACAGACTGAGAAACCAGAGTAGGGGTTTCTCCTGCAACCCTTTCCCTTTGTGCTGGATGAACGAACGTCTCTCCACATGCTCAGTTCTGAGAGATAAGTGTGTGTGAAAGCCGCCCTTCACCTAGCTTGAAGGGAACACAAAGTTTCTTTTCAGTTGCCAACTCCACTCCATACATATATATGGGGAGGTACAAGCTCCAACTCGGTTTTACAGTGAAAACGGCAGGCACTTCAAACCGGCATTAGGAAACAGACTGAGAAACCAGAGAAAGGGTTTCTCCTGCAACCAGTTCCCTTTGTGCTGGATGAACGCACGTCTCTCCACATGCTCAGTTCTGAGAGATAAGTGTGTGTGAAAGCCGTACTTCACCTACCTTGAAGGGAACACAAAGTTTCTTTTCAGTTGCAGACCACACTCCATACATATATATGGGGAGGTACAAGCTCCAACTCGGTTTTACAGTGAAAACGGCAGGCACTTCAAACCGGCACTAGGAAACAGACTGAGAAACCAGAGTAAGGGTTTCTCCTGCAACCCTTTCCCTTTGTGCTGGATGAACGAACGTCTATCCACATGCTCATTTCTGAGAGATATGTGTGTGTGAAAGCCGTCCTTCACCTAGCTTGAAGGGAACACAAAGTTTCTTTTCACTTGCAAACTCCACTCCATACATATATAAGGGGAGGTACAAGCTCCAACTCGGTTTTACAGTGAAAACGGCAGGCACATCAAACCGGCACTAAGAAACAGACTGAGAAACCTGAGTCAGTGTTTCTCCTGCAACACGTTCCCTTTGGGCTGGATGAACGATCGTCTCTCCACATGTTCAGTTCTGAGAGATAAGTGTGTGTGAAAGCCGTCCTTCACCTAGCTTGAAGGAAACACAAAGTTTCTTTTCAGTTGCAAACCCCAGTCCATACATATATATGGGGAGGTACAAGCTCCAACTCGGCTTTACAGTGAAAACGGCAGGCACTTCATACCGGCACTATGAAACAGACTGAGAAACCAGAGTAAGGGTTTCTCCTGCAACCCGTTCCCTTTGTGCTGGATGAATGAACGTCTCTCCACATGCTCAATTCTGAGAGATATATGTGTGTGAAAGCCGTCCTTCACCTACCTTGAAGGGAACACAAAGTTTCTTTTCAGTTGCAAACACCACTCCATACATATATATGGGTAGGTACAAGCTCCAACTCGGTTTTACAGTGAAAAACGCAGGCACTTCATACCGGCACTAGGAAACAGACTGAGAAACCAGATTCAGTGTTTCCCCTGCAACCCGTTCCCTTTGTGCTGGATGAACGAACGTCTCTCCGCGTGCTCAGTTCTGAGAGATAAGTGTGTGTGAAAGCCGTCCTTCACCTAGCTTGAAGGGAACACAAAGTTTCTTTTCAGTTGCAAACTCCAGTCCATACATATATATGGGGAGGTACAAGCTCCAACTCGGCTTTACAGTGAAAAAGGCAGGCACTTCAAACCGGAACTAGGAAACAGACTGAGAAACCAGAGTAGGGGTTTCTCCTGCAACCCGTTCCTTTTGTGCTGGATGAACGAACGTCTCTCCACAAGCTCAGTTCTGAGAGATAAGTGTGTGTGAAAGCCGTCCTTCACCTAGCTTGAAGGGAACACAATGTTTCTTTTCACTTGCCAACTCCAATCCATACATATATATTGGGAGGTACAAGCTCCAACTCGGTTTTACAGTGAAAACGGCAGGCACTTCAAACCGGCACTAGGAAACAGACTGAGAAACCAGAGTAATGGTTTCCCCTGCAACCCGTTCCGTTTGTGCTGGATGAACGAACATCTCTCCGCGTGCTCAGTTCTGAGAGATAAGTGTGTGTGAAAGCCGTCCTTCACCTAGCTTGAAGGGAACACAAAGATTCTTTTCAGTAGCCAACTCCACTCCATACATATATATGGGAAGGTACAAGCTCCAACTCGGTTTTACAGTGAAAACGGTAGGCACTTCAAACCGCCACTAGGAAACAGACTGAGAAACCAGAGTCAGTGTTTCGCCTGCAACCCGTTCCCTTTGTGCTGGATGAACGAACGTCTCTCCACGTGCTCAGTTCTGAGAGATAAGTGTGTGTGAAAGCCGTCCTTCACCTAGCTTGAAGGGAACACAAAGTTTCTTTTCAGTTGCAAACTCCAGTCCATACATATATATGGGGAGGTACAAGCTCCAACTCGGCTTTACAGTGAAAACGGCAGGCACTTCAAACCGGCACTAGGAAACAGACTGAGAAACCAGAGTAATGGTTTCCCCTGCAACCCGTTCCGTTTGTGCTGGATGAACGAACATCTCTCAGCGTGCTCAGTTCTGAGAGATAAGTGTGTGTGAAAACCGTCCTTCACCTAGCTTGAAGGGAACACAAAGATTCTTTTCAGTAGCCAACTCCACTCCATACATATATATGGGAAGGTACAAGCTCCAACTCGGTTTTACAGTGAAAACGGCAGGCACTTCAAACCGCCACTAGGAAACAGACTGAGAAACCAGAGTAAGGGTTTCTCCTGAAACCCGTTCCCTTTGTGCTGGATGAACGAACGTCTATCCACATGCTCATTTCTGAGAGATATGTGTGTGTGAAAGCCGTACTTCACCTAGCTTGAAGGGAACACAAAGTTTCTTTTCAGTTGCAAACTCCACTCCATAAATATATAAGGGGAGGTACAAGCTCCAACTCGGTTTTACAGTGAAAACGGCAGGCACTTCAAACCGGCACTAGGAAACAGACTGAGAAACCAGAGAAAGGGTTTCTACTGCAACCCGTTCCCTTTGTGCTGAATGAAAGAACGCCTCTCCACATGCTCAATTCTGAGAGATAAGTGTGTGTGAAAGCCGTCCTTCACCTAGCTTGAAGGGAACACAAAGTTTCTTTTCTGTTGCCAACTCCACTCCATACATATATATGGGGAGGTACAAGCTCCAACTCGGTTTTACAGTGAAAACGGCAGGCACTTCAAACCGGCACTAGGAAACAGACTGCCAAATCAGAGTCAGTGTTTCTCCTGCAAACCGTTCCTTTGTGCTGGATGAAAGAACGTCAATACACATGCTCAGTTCTGAGAGATAACTGTGTGTGAAAGCCGTACTTCACCTTGCTTGAAGGGAACACAAAGTTTCTTTTCAGTTGCCAACTCCACTCCATACATATATATGGGGAGGTACAAGCTCCAACTCGGTTTTACAGTGAAAACGGCAGGCACTTCAAACCGGCACTAGGAAACAGACTGAGAAACCAGAATAAGGGTTTCTCCTGCAACCCGATCCCTTTGTGCTGGATGAACGAACGTCTCTCCACATGGTCAGTTCTGAAAGATATGTGTGTGTGAAAGCCGTACTTCACCTAGCTTGAAGGGAACACAAAGTTTCTTTTCAGATGCCAACTCCAATCCATACATATATATGGGGAGTTACAAGCTCCAACTCGGCTTTACAGTGAAAACGGCAGGCACTTCAAACCGGCACTAGGAAACAGACTGAGAAACCAGAGTAGGGGTTTCTCCTGCAACCCGTTCCTTTAGTACTGGATGAACGAACGTCTCTCCACGTGCTCAGTTCTGAGAGATAAGTGTGTGTGAAAGCCGTCCTTCACCTAGCTTGAAGGGAACACAAAGTTTCTTTTCAGTTGCAAACTCCAGTCCATACATATATATGGGGAGGTACAAGCTCCAACTCGGCTTTACAGTGAAAACGGCAGGCACTTCAAACCGGCACTAGGAAACAGACTGAGAAACCAGAGTAGGGGTTTCACCTGCAACCCGTTCCTTTTGTGCTGGATGAACGAACTTCTCTCCACAAGCTCAGGTCTGAGAGATAAGTGTGTGTGAAAGCAGTCCTTCACCTAGCTTGAAGGGAACACAATGTTTCTTTTCAGTTGCCAACTCCAATCCATACATATATATGGGGAGGTACAAACTCCAACTCGGTTTTACAGTGAAAACGGCAGGCACTTCAAACCGGCACTAGGAAACAGACTGAGAAACCAGAGTAAGGGTTTACCCTGCAACCCGTTCCGTTTGTGCTGGATGAACGAACGTCTCTCCACGTGCTCAGTTCTGAGAGATAAGTGTGTGTGAAAGCCGTCCTTCACCTAGCTTGAAGGGAACACAAAGTTTCTTTTCAGTTGCAAAATCCACTCCATACATATATATGGGTAGGTACAAGCTCCAACTCGGTTTTACAGTGAAAACGGCAGGCACTTCAAACCGGCACTAGGAAACAGACTGAGAAACCAGAGTCAGTGTTTCCCCTGCAACCCGTTCCCTTTGTGCTGGATGAACGAACGTCTCTCCACGTGCTCAGTTCTGAGAGATAAGTGTGTGTGAAAGCCGTCCTTCACCTAGCTTGAAGGGAACACAAAGTTTCTTTTCAGTTGCAAACTCCAGTCCATACATATATATGGGGAGGTACAAGCTCCAACTCGGCTTTACAGTGAAAACGGCAGGCACTTCAAACCGGCACTAGGAAACAGACTGAGAAACCAGAGGAAGGGTTTCTCCTGCAACCCGTTCCCTTTGTGCTGGATGAACGAACGTCTATCCACATGCTCATTTCTGAGAGATATGTGTGTGTGAAAGCCGTCCTTCACCAAGCTTGAAGGGAACACAAAGTTTCTTTTTAGTTGCAAACTCCACTCCATACATATAAAAGGGGAGGTACAAGCTCCAACTCGGTTTTATAGTGAAAACGGCAGGCACTTCAAACCGGCACTAGGAAAAAGACTGAGAAACCTGAGTCAGTGTTTCTCCTGCAACCCGTTCCCTTTGGGCTGGATGAACGATCGTCTCTCCACATGTTCAGGTATGAGAGATAAGTGTGTGTGAAAGCCGTCCTTCACTTAGCTTGAAGGAAACACAAAGTTTCTTTTCAGTTGCAAACCCCAGTCCATACATATATATGGGGAAGTACAAGCTCCAACTCGGCTTTACAGTGAAAACGGCAGGCACTTCAAACCGGCACTAGGAAACAGACTGAGAAACCAGAGTAAGGGTTTCTCCAGCAACCCGTTCCCTTTGTGCTGGATGAATGAACGTCTCACCACATGCTCAGTTCTGAGAGATAAGTGTGTGTGAAAGCCGTCCTTCACCTAACTTGAAGGGAACACAAAGTTTCTTTTCAGTTGCCAACTCCAATCCATTCATATATATGGGGAGGTACAAGCTCCAACTCGGTTTTACAGTGAAAACGGCAGGCACTTCAAACCGGCACAAGGAAACAGACTGAGAAACCATATTAAGTGTTTCCCCTGCAACCCGTTCCCTTTGTGCTGGATGAACGAACGTCTCTCCACGTGCTCAGTTCTGAGAGATAATTGTGTGTGAAAGCCGTCCTTCACCTAGCTTGAAGGGAACAAAAAGTTTCTTTTCAGTTGCAAACTCCAGTCCATACATATATATGGGGAGGTACAAGCTCCAACTCGGCTTTACAGTGTAAACGGCAGGCACTTCAAACCGGCACTAGGAAACAGACTGAGAAACCAGAGTAGGGGTTTCTCCTGCAACACGTTCCTTTTGTGCTGGATGAACGAACGTCTCTCCACAAGCTCAGTTCTGAGAGATAAGTGTGTGTGAAAGCCGTCTTTCACCTTGCTTGAAGGAAACACAAAGTTTCTTTTCAGTTGCAAACCCCAGTCCATACATATATATGGGGAGGTACAAGCTCCAACTCGGCTTTACAGTGAAAACGGCAGGTACTTCAAACCGGCACTAGGAAACAGACTGAGAAACCAGAGTAAGGGTTTCTCCTGCAACCCGTTCCCTTTGTGCTGGATGAATGAACGTCTCTCCACATGCTCATTTCTGAGAGATAAGTGTGTGTGAAAGCCGTCCTTCACCTAGCTTGAAGGGAACACAAAGTTTCTTTTCAGTTGCAAAATCCACTCCATACATATATATGGGTAGGTACAAGCTCCAACACGGTTTTACAGTGAAAACGGTAGGCACTTCAAACCGGCACTAGGAAACAGACTGAGAAACCAGAGTCAGTGTTTCGCCTGCAACCCGTTCCCTTTGTGCTGGATGAACGAACGTCTCTCCACGTGCTCAGTTCTGAGAGATAAGTGTGTGTGAAAGCCGTCCTTCACCTAGCTTGAAGGGAACACAAAGTTTCTTTTCAGTTGCAAACTCCAGTCCATACATATATATGGGGAGGTACAAGCTCCAACTCGGCTTTACAGTGAAAACGGCAGGCACTTCAAACCGGCACTAGGAAACAGACTGAGAAACCAGAGTAGGGGTTTCTCCTGCAACCCGTTCCTTTTGTGCTGGATGAACGAACGTCTCTCCACAAGCTCAGTTCTGAGAGATAAGTGTGTGTGAAAGACGTCCTTCAACTAGCTTGAAGGGAACACAATGTTTCTTTTCACTTGCCAACTCCAATCCATACATATATATGGGGAGGTACAAGCTCCAACTCGGTTTTACAGTGAAAACGGCAGGCACTTCAAACCGGCACTAGGAAACAGACTGAGAATCCAGATTAAGGGTTTCCCCTGCAACCCGTTCCGTTTGTGCTGGATGAACGAACGTCTCTCCACGTGCTCAGTTCTGAGAGATAAGTGTGTGTGAAAGCCGTCCTTCACTTAGCTTGAAGGAAACACAAAGTTTCTTTTCAGTTGCAAACCCCAGTCCATAAATATATATGGGGAGGTACAAGCTCCAACTCGGCTTTACAGTGAAAACGGCAGGCACTTCAAACCGGCACTAGGAAACAGACTGAGAAACCAGAGTAAGGGTTTCTCCTGCAACCCGTTCCCTTTGTGCTGGATGAATGAACGTCTCTCCACATGCTCAGTTCTGAGAGATAAGTGTGTGTGAAAGCCGTCCTTCACCTAGCTTGAAGGGAACACAAAGTTTCTTTTCAGTTGCCAACTCCAATCCATACATATATATGGGGAGGTACAAGCTCCAACTCGGTTTTACAGTGAAAACGGCAGGCACTTCAAACCGGCACTAGGAAACAGACTGAGAAACCATATTAAGTGTTTCCCCTGCAACCCGTTCCCTTTGTGCTGGATGAACGAACGTCTCTCCACGTGCTCAGTTCTGAGAGATAATTGTGTGTGAAAGCCGTCCTACACGTAGCTTGAAGGGAACAAAAAGTTTCTTTTCAGTTGCAAACTCCAGTCCATACATATATATGGGGAGGTACAAGCTCCAACTCGACTTTACAGTGTAAACGGCAGGCACTTCAAACCGGCACAAGGAAACAGACTGAGAAACCAGAGTAGGGGTTTCTCCTGCAACCCGTTCCTTTTGTGCTGGATGAACGAACGTCTCTCCACAAGCTCAGTTCTGAGAGATAAGTGTGTGTGAAAGCCGTCCTTCACCTAGCTTAAAGGGAACACAATGTTCCTTTTCAGTTGCCAACTCCAATCCATACATATATATGGGGAGGTACAAGCTCCAACTCGGTTTTACAGTGAAAACGGCAGGCACTTCAAACCGGCACTAGGAAACAGACTGAGAAACCAGAGTAAGGGTTTCCCCTGCAACCCGTTCCCTTTGTGCTAGACGAACGAACGTCTCTCCACATGCTCAGTTCTGAGAGATAAGTGTGTGTGAATGCCGCCTTCACCTAGCTTGAAGGGAACACAAAGTTTCTTTTCAGTTGGCAACTCCACTCCATACATATATATGGGGAGGTACAAGCTCCAACTCGGTTTTACAGTGAAAACGGCAGGCACTTCAAACCGGCACTAGGAAACAGACTGAGAAACCAGAGTAAGGGTTTCTCCTGCAACCCGTTCCCTTTGTGCTGGATGAACGAACGTCTCTCCACATGCTCAGTTCTGAGAGATATGTGTGTGTGAAAGCCGTCCTTCACCTAGCTTGAAGGGAACACAAAGTTTCTTTTCAGTTGCAAACTCCACTCCATACATATATATGGGTAGGTACAAGCTCCAACTCGGTTTTACAGTGAAAACGGCAGACACTTCAAACCGGCACTAGGAAACAGACTGAGAAACCTGAGTCAGTGTTTCTCCTGCAACCCGTTCCCTTTGGGCTGGATGAACGAACGTCTCTCCACATGTTCAGTTCTGAGAGATAAGTGTGTGTGAAAGCCGTCCTTCACCTAGCTTGAAGGGAACACAAAGTTTCTTTTCAGTTGCAAAACCCAGTCCATACATATATATGGGGAGGTACAAGCTCCAAATCGTCTTTACAGTGAAAACGGCAGGCACTTCAAACCGGCACTAGGAAACAGACTGAGAAACCAGAGTAAGGGTTTCTCCTGCAAACCGTTCCTTTTGTGCTGGATGAACGAACGTCTCTCCACAAGCTCAGTTATGAGAGATAAGTGTGTGTGAAAGCCGTCCTTCACCTAGCTTGAAGGGAACACAAAGTTTCTTTTCAGGTGCAAACTCCTCTCCATACATATATATGGGGAGGTACAAGCTCCAACTCGGTTTTACAGTGAAAACGGCAGGCTCTTCAAACAGGCACTAGGAAACAGACTGAGAAACCAGACACAGTGTTTCTCCTGCAACCAGTTCCCTTTGTACTGGATGAACGAACGCCTCTCCACATGCTCACTTCTGAGAGATAAGTGTGTGTGAAAGCCGTCCTTCACCTAGCTTGAAGGGAGCACAAAGTTTCTTTCCTGTTGCAAACTCCACTCCATACATATATATGGGGAGGTACCAGCTCCAACTCGGTTTTACAGTGAAAACGGCAGGCACTTCAAACCGGCACTAGGAAACAGACTGAGAAACCAGAGTCATTGTTTCTCCTCCAACCCGTTCCCTTTGTGCTGGAAGAACGAACGTCTCCCCACATGCTCAGTTCTGAGAGATAAGTGTGTGTGAGAGCCGTCCTTCACCTAGCTTGAAGGGAACACAAAGTTTCTTTTCAGTTGCCAACTCCAATCCATACATATATATGGGGAGGTACAAACTCCAACTCGGTTTTACAGTGAAATCGGCAGGCACTTCAAACCGGCACTAGGAAACAGACTGAGAAACCAGAATAATGGTTTCTCCTGCAACCCGTTTCATTTGTGCTGGATGAACGAACTTCTCTCCACATGCTCAGTTCTGAGAGATAAGTGTGTGTGAAAGCCGTCCTTCACCTAGCTTGAAGGGAACACAAAGTTTCTTTTCAGTTGCAAACCCCACTCCATAAATATATATGGGGAGGTACAAGCTCCAACTCGATTTTACAGAGAAAACGGCAGGCACTTCAAACCGGCACTAGGAAACAGACTGAGAAACCAGAGTAAGGGTTTCTCCTGCAACCCGTTCCCTTTGTGCTGGATGAACGAACGTCTCTCCACATGCTCAGTTCTGAGAGATAAGTGTGTGTGAAAGCCGTCCTTCACCAAGCTTGAAGTGAACACAAAGTTTCTTTACAGTTGCAAACTCCAATCCATACATATATATGGGGAGGTTCAAGCTACAAAACGGTTTTACAGTGAAAACGGCAGGCACTTCAAACCGGCACTAGGAAACAGACTGAGAAACCAGAGTCAGTGTTTCCCCTGCAACCCGCTCCCTTTGTGCTGGATGAACGAACGTCTCTCCACATGCTCAGTTCTGAGTGATAAGTGTGTGTGAAAGCCGTCCTTCACCTAGCTTGAAGGGAACACAAAGTTCCTTTTCAGTTGCAAATTCCACTCCATACATATCTATGGGGAGGTACAAGCCCCAACTCGGCTTTACAGTGAAAACGGCAGGCACTTCAAACCGGCACTAGGAAACAGACTGAGAAACCAGAGTAAGGGATTCTCCTACATCCCGTTCCCTTTGTGCTGGATGAACGAACATCTCTCCACATGCTCAGTTCTCAGAGATAAGTGTGTGTGAAAGCCGTCCTTCACCTAGCTTGAAGGGAACACAAAGTTTCTTTTCAGTTCCAACTCCAATCCATACATATATATGGGGAGGTACAAGCTCCAACTCGGTTTTACAGTGAAATCGGCAGGCACTTCAAAGCGGCACTAGGAAACAGACTGAGAAAACAGAGTAAGGGTTTCTCCTGCAACCAGTTCCCTTTGTACTGGATGAACGAACGCCTCTCCACATGCTCACTTCTGAGAGATAAGTGTGTGTGAAAGCCGTCCTTCACCTAGCTTGAAGGGAACACAAAGTTTCTTTTCAGGTGCAAACTCCTCTCCATACATATATATGGGGAGGTACAAGCTCCAACTCGGTTTTACAGTGAAAACGGCAGGCTCTTCAAACAGGCACTAGGAAACAGACTGAGAAACCAGACACAGTGTTTCTCCTGCAACCAGTTCCCTTTGTACTGGATGAACGAACGCCTCTCCACATGCTCACTTCTGAGAGATAAGTGTGTGTGAAAGCCGTCCTTCACCTAGCTTGAAGGGAGCACAAAGTTTCTTTCCTGTTGCAAACTCCACTCCATACATATATATGGGGAGGTACCAGCTCCAACTCGGTTTTACAGTGAAAACGGCAGGCACTTCAAACCGGCACTAGGAAACAGACTGAGAAACCAGAGTCATTGTTTCTCCTCCAACCCGTTCCCTTTGTGCTGGAAGAACGAACGTCTCCCCACATGCTCAGTTCTGAGAGATAAGTGTGTGTGAGAGCCGTCCTTCACCTAGCTTGAAGGGAACACAAAGTTTCTTTTCAGTTGCCAACTCCAATCCATACATATATATGGGGAGGTACAAACTCCAACTCGGTTTTACAGTGAAATCGGCAGGCACTTCAAACCGGCACTAGGAAACAGACTGAGAAACCAGAGTAATGGTTTCTCCTGCAACCCGTTTCATTTGTGCTGGATGAACGAACTTCTCTCCACATGCTCAGTTCTGAGAGATAAGTGTGTGTGAAAGCCGTCCTTCACCTAGCTTGAAGGGAACACAAAGTTTCTTTTCAGTTGCAAACCCCACTCCATAAATATATATGGGGAGGTACAAGCTCCAACTCGATTTTACAGAGAAAACGGCAGGCACTTCAAACCGGCACTAGGAAACAGACTGAGAAACCAGAGTAAGGGTTTCTCCTGCAACCCGTTCCCTTTGTGCTGGATGAACGAACGTCTCTCCACATGCTCAGTTCTGAGAGATAAGTGTGTGTGAAAGCCGTCCTTCACCAAGCTTGAAGTGAACACAAAGTTTCTTTACAGTTGCAAACTCCAATCCATACATATATATGGGGAGGTTCAAGCTACAAAACGGTTTTACAGTGAAAACGGCAGGCACTTCAAACCGGCACTAGGAAACAGACTGAGAAACCAGAGTCAGTGTTTCCCCTGCAACCCGTTCCCTTTGTGCTGGATGAACGAACGTCTCTCCACATGCTCAGTTCTGAGTGATAAGTGTGTGTGAAAGCCGTCCTTCACCTAGCTTGAAGGGAACACAAAGTTCCTTTTCAGTTGCAAATTCCACTCCATACATATCTATGGGGAGGTACAAGCCCCAACTCGGCTTTACAGTGAAAACGGCAGGCACTTCAAACCGGCACTAGGAAACAGACTGAGAAACCAGAGTAAGGGATTCTCCTACATCCCGTTCCCTTTGTGCTGGATGAACGAACATCTCTCCACATGCTCAGTTCTCAGAGATAAGTGTGTGTGAAAGCCGTCCTTCACCTAGCTTGAAGGGAACACAAAGTTTCTTTTCAGTTCCAACTCCAATCCATACATATATATGGGGAGGTACAAGCTCCAACTCGGTTTTACAGTGAAATCGGCAGGCACTTCAAAGCGGCACTAGGAAACAGACTGAGAAAACAGAGTAAGGGTTTCTCCTGCAACCAGTTCCCTTTGTACTGGATGAACGAACGCCTCTCCACATGCTCACTTCTGAGAGATAAGTGTGTGTGAAAGCCGTCCTTCACCTAGCTTGAAGGGAGCACAAAGTTTCTTTCCTGTTGCAAACTCCACTCCATACATATATATGGGGAGGTACCAGCTCCAACTCGGTTTTACAGTGAAAACGGCAGGCACTTCAAACCGGCACTAGGAAACAGACTGAGAAACCAGAGTCATTGTTTCTCCTCCAACCCGTTCCCTTTGTGCTGGAAGAACGAACGTCTCCCCACATGCTCAGTTCTGAGAGATAAGTGTGTGTGAGAGCCGTCCTTCACCTAGCTTGAAGGGAACACAAAGTTTCTTTTCAGTTGCCAACTCCAATCCATACATATATATGGGGAGGTACAAACTCCAACTCGATTTTACAGAGAAAACGGCAGGCACTTCAAACCGGCACTAGGAAACAGACTGAGAAACCAGAGTAAGGGTTTCTCCTGCAACCCGTTCCCTTTGTGCTGGATGAACGAACGTCTCTCCACATGCTCAGTTCTGAGAGATAAGTGTGTGTGAAAGCCGTCCTTCACCAAGCTTGAAGTGAACACAAAGTTTCTTTACAGTTGCAAACTCCAATCCATACATATATATGGGGAGGTTCAAGCTACAAAACGGTATTATAGTGAAAACGGCAGGCACTTCAAACCGGCACTAGGAAACAGACTGAGAAACCAGAGTAAGGGATTCTCCTACATCCCGTTCTCTTTGTGCTGGATGAACGAACATCTCTCCACATGCTCAGTTCTCAGAGATAAGTGTGTGTGAAAGCCGTCCTTCACCTAGCTTGAAGGGAACACAAAGTTTCTTTTCAGTTCCAACTCCAATCCATACATATATATGGGGAGGTACAAGCTCCAACTCGGTTTTACAGTGAAATCGGCAGGCACTTCAAAGCGGCACTAGGAAACAGACTGAGAAAACAGAGTAAGGGTTTCTCCTGCAACCCGTTTCATTTGTGCTGGATGAACGAACGTCTCTCCACATGCTCAGTTCTGAGAGATAAGTGTGTGTGAAAGCCGTCCTTCACCTAGCTTGAAGGGAACACAAAGTTTCTTTTCAGTTGCAAACCCCACTCCATAAATATATATGGGGAGGTACAAGCTCCAACTCGATTTTACAGAGAAAACGGCAGGCACTTCAAACCGGCACTAGGAAACAGACTGAGAAACCAGAGTAATGGTTTCCCCGGCAACCCGTTCCCTTTGTGCTGGATGAACGAACGTCTCTCCACATGCTCAGTTCTGAGAGATAAGTGTGTGTGAAAGCCGTCTTTCACCTAGCTTGAAGGGAACACAATGTTTCTTTTCAGTTGCAAACCCCACTCCATACATATATACGGGGAGGTACAAGCTCCAACTCGGCTTTACAGTGAAAACGGCAGGCACTTCAAACCGGCACTAGGAAACAGATTGAGAAACCAGAGTAAGGGTTTCTCCTGCAACCCGTTCCCTATGTGCTGGATGAACGAACGTCTCTCCACATGCTCAGTTCTGAAAGATAAGTGTGTGTGAAAGCCGTCCTTCACCTAGCTTGAAGGGAACACAAAGTTTCTTTTCAGTTGCAAACTCCACTCCATACATATATATGGGGAGGTACAAGCTCCAACTCGGTTTTACAGTGAAAACGGCAGGCACTTCAAACCGGCACTAAGAAACAGACTGAGAAACCAGAGTCAGTGTTTCCCCTGCAACCCGTTCCCTTTGTGCTGGATGAACGAACGTCTTTCCACGTGCTCAGTTCTGAGAGATAAGTGTGTGTGAAGCCGACCTTCACCTAGCTTGAAGGGAACACAAAGTTTCTTTTCAGTTGCAAACTCCACTCCATACATATATATTGGGAGTTACAAGCTCCAACTCGGTTTTACACTGAAAACGGCAGGCACTTCAAACCGGCACTAGGAAATACACTGAGAAACCAGGGTCAGTGTTTCTCCTGTAACCCGTTCCCTTTGTGCTGGATGAACGAACGTCTCTCCACATGCTCAGTTCTGAGAGATAAGTGTGTGTGAAAGCCGACCTTCACCTAGCTTGAAGGGAACACAAATTTTCTTTTCAGTTGCAAACTCCACTCCATACATATATATGGGGAGTTACAAGCTCCAACTCGGTTTTACAGTGAAAAAGGCAGGCACTTCAAAACGGTCCTAGGAAATACACTGAGAAACCAGGGTCAGTGTTTCTCCTGCAACCCGTTCCCTTTGTGCTGGATGAACGAAAGTGTATCCACATACTCAGTTCTGAGAGATAAGTGTGTGTGAAAGCCGTCCTTCACCTAGCTTGAAGGGAACACAAAGTTTCTTTTCAGGTGCAAACGCAACTCCATACATATATATGAGGAGGTACAAGCTCCAACTCGGCTTTACAGTGAAAACGGCTGGCACTTCAAACCGGTACTAGGAAAAAGACTGAGAAACCAGAGTAAGGGTTTTTCTGCAACCCGTTCCCTTTGGGCTGGATGAACGATAGTCTCTCCACATGTTCAGGTATGAGAGATAAGTGTGTGTGAAATCCGTCCTTCACTTAGCTTGAAGGAAACACAAAGTTTCTTTTCAGTTGCAAACTCCACTCCATACATATATATGGGGAGTTACAAGCTCCAACTCGGTTTTACAGTGAAAACGGCAGGCACTTCAAACCGGCACTAGGAAACAGACTGAGAAACCAGAGTAAGGGTTTCTCCTGCAACCCGTTCCCTTTGTGCTGAATGAATGAACGTCTCTCCACATGCTCAGTTCTGAGAGATAAGTGTGTGTGAAAGCCGTCCTTCACCTAGCTTGAAGGGAACACAAAGTTTCTTTTCAGTTGCCAACTCCAATCCATACATATATATGGGGAGGTACAAGCTCCAACTCGGTTTTACAGTGAAAACGGCAGGCACTTCAAACCGGCACTAGGAAACAGACTGAGAATCCAGAATAAGGGTTTCCCCTGCAACCCGTTCCGTTTGTGCTGGATGAACGAACGTCTCTCCACGTGCTCAGTTCTGAGAGATAAGTGTGTGTGAAAGCCGTCCTTCACCAAGCTTGAAGGGAACACAAAGATTCTTTTCAGTAGCCAACTCCACTCCATACATATATATGGGAAGGTACAAGCTCCAACTCGGTTTTACAGTGAAAACGGCAGGCATTTCAAACCGGCACTAGGAAACAGACTGAGAAACCAGAATAAGGGTTTCTCCTGCAACCCGTTCCGTTTGTGTTGGATGAACGAACGTCTATCCACATGCTCATTTCTGAGAGATATGTGTGTGTGAAAGCCGTCCTTCACCTAGCTTGAAGGGAACACAAAGTTTCTTTTCAGTTGCAAACTCCACTCCATACATATATATGGGGAGGTACAAGCTCCAACTCGGTTTTACAGTGAAAACGGCAGGCACTTCAAACCGGCACTAGGAAACAGACTGAGAAACCAGAGAAAGGGTTTCTCCTGCAACCCGTTCCCTTTGGGCTGAATGAAAGAAAGTCTCTCCACATGCTCATTTCTGAGAGATAAGTGTGTGTGAAAGCCGTACTTCACCTAGCTTGAAGGGAACACAAAGTTTCTTTTCTGTTACCAACTCCACTCCATACATATATATGGGGAGGTACAAGCTCCAACTCGGTTTTACAGTGAAAACGGCAGGCACTTCAAACCGGCACTAGGAAACAGACTGCGAAATCAGAGTCAGTGTTTCTCCTGCAAACCGTTCCTTTTGTGCTGGATGAAAGAACGTCAATCCACATGCACAATTCTGAGAGATAACAGTGTGTGAAAGCCGTCCTTCACCTTGCTTGAAGGGAACACAAAGTTTCTTTTCAGTTACCAACCCTACTCCATACATATATATGGGGAGGTACAAGCTCCAACTCGGTTTTACCGTGAAAACGGCAGGCACTTCAAACCGGCACTAGGAAATAGACTGAGAAACCAGAGTAAGGGTTTCTCCTGCAACCCGTTCCTATTGTGCTGGATGAACGAACGTCTCTCCACATGCTCAGTTCTGAAATATATGTGTGTGTGAAAGCCGTACTTCACCTAGCTTGTAGGGAACACAAAGTTTCTTTTCAGTTGCCAACTCCACTCCATACATATATGTGGGGAGGTACAAGCTCCAACTCGGTTTTACAGTAAAAACGGCAGGCACTTAAAACCGGCACTAGGTAACACACTGAGAAATAAGAGTCAGTGTTTCTCCTGCAAACCTTTCCCTTTGTGCTGGATGAACGAACGTCTCTCCACATGCTCAGTTCTGAGAGATAAGTGTGTGTGAAGGCCGTCCTTCACCTAGCTTGAAGGGAACACAAAGTTTCTTTTCAGTTGCAAACTCCAGTCCATACATATATATGGGGAGGTACAAGCTCCAAATCGGCTTTACAGTGAAAACGGCAGGCACTTCAAACCGGCACTAGGAAACAGACTGAGAAACCAGAGTAGGGGTTTCTCCTGCAACCAGTTCCTTTTGTGCTGGATGAACGAAAGTCTCTCCACAAGCTGAGTTCTGAGAGATAAGTGTGTGTGAAAGCCGTCCTTCACATAGCTTGAAGGGAACACAATGTTTCTTTTCAGTTGCCAACTCCAATCCATACATATATATGGGGAGGTACAAGCTCCAACTCGGTTTTACAGTGAAAACGGCAGGCACTTCAAACCGGCACTAGGAAACAGACTGAGAAACCAGAGAAAGGGTTTCTCCTGCAACCCGTTCCCTTTGGGCTGAATGAAAGAAAGTCTCTCCACATGCTCATTTCTGAGAGATAAGTGTGTGTGAAAGCCGTACTTCACCTAGCTTGAAGGGAACACAAAGTTTCTTTTCTGTTACCAACTCCACTCCATACATATATATGGGGAGGTACAAGCTCCAACTCGGTTTTACAGTGAAAACGGCAGGCACTTCAAACCGGCACTAGGAAACAGACTGCGAAATCAGAGTCAGTGTTTCTCCTGCAAACCGTTCCTTTTGTGCTGGATGAAAGAACGTCAATCCACATGCACAATTCTGAGAGATAACAGTGTGTGAAAGCCGTCCTTCACCTTGCTTGAAGGGAACACAAAGTTTCTTTTCAGTTACCAACCCTACTCCATACATATATATGGGGAGGTACAAGCTCCAACTCGGTTTTACCGTGAAAACGGCAGGCACTTCAAACCGGCACTAGGAAATAGACTGAGAAACCAGAGTAAGGGTTTCTCCTGCAACCCGTTCCTATTGTGCTGGATGAACGAACGTCTCTCCACATGCTCAGTTCTGAAATATATGTGTGTGTGAAAGCCGTACTTCACCTAGCTTGTAGGGAACACAAAGTTTCTTTTCAGTTGCCAACTCCACTCCATACATATATGTGGGGAGGTACAAGCTCCAACTCGGTTTTACAGTAAAAACG
Source organism: Vicugna pacos (assembly GCF_048564905.1). Taxonomy (NCBI): domain Eukaryota; kingdom Metazoa; phylum Chordata; class Mammalia; order Artiodactyla; family Camelidae; genus Vicugna; species Vicugna pacos. The sequence goes on from NC_133002.1 coordinate 24,565,398, forward strand.
GCAGGCACTTAAAACCGGCACTAGGTAACACACTGAGAAATAAGAGTCAGTGTTTCTCCTGCAAACCTTTCCCTTTGTGCTGGATGAACGAACGTCTCTCCACATGCTCAGTTCTGAGAGATAAGTGTGTGTGAAGGCCGTCCTTCACCTAGCTTGAAGGGAACACAAAGTTTCTTTTCAGTTGCAAACTCCAGTCCATACATATATATGGGGAGGTACAAGCTCCAAATCGGCTTTACAGTGAAAACGGCAGGCACTTCAAACCGGCACTAGGAAACAGACTGAGAAACCAGAGTAGGGGTTTCTCCTGCAACCAGTTCCTTTTGTGCTGGATGAACGAAAGTCTCTCCACAAGCTGAGTTCTGAGAGATAAGTGTGTGTGAAAGCCGTCCTTCACATAGCTTGAAGGGAACACAATGTTTCTTTTCAGTTGCCAACTCCAATCCATACATATATATGGGGAGGTACAAGCTCCAACTCGGTTTTACAGTGAAAACGGCAGGCACTTCAAACCGGCACTAGGAAACAGACTGAGAAACCAGAGTAAAGGTTTCCCCTGCAACCCGTTCCGTTTGTGCTGATGAACGAACGTCTCTCCACGTGCTCAGTTCTGAGAGATAAGTGTGTGTGAAAGCCGTCCTTCACCAAGCTTGAAGGGAACACAAAGATTCTTTTCAGTAGCCAACTCCACTCCATACATATATATGGGAAGGTACAAGCTCCAACTCGGTTTTACAGTGAAAACGGCAGGCACTTCAAACCGGCACTAGGAAACAGACTGAGAAACCAGAGTAAGGGTTTCTCCTGCAACCCGTTCCCTTTGTGCTGGATGAACGAACGTCTATCCACATGCTCATTTCTGAGAGATATGTGTGTGTGAAAGCCGTCTTTCACCTAGCTTGAAGGGAACACAAAGTTTCTTTTCAGTTGCAATCTCCACTCCATACATATATAAGGGGAGGTATAAGCTCCAACTCGGTTTTACAGTGAAAACGGCAGGCACTTCAAACCGGCACTAGGAAACAGACTGAGAAACCAGAGAAAGGGTTTCTCCTGCAACCCGTTCCCTTTGGGCTGAATGAAAGAACGTCTCTCCACATGCTCATTTCTGAGAGATAAGTGTGTGTGAAAGCCGTCCTTCACCTAGCTTGAAGGGAACACAAAGTTTCTTTTCTGTTGCCAACTCCACTCCATACATATATATGGGGAGGTACAAGCTCCAACTCGGTTTTACAGTGAAAACGGCAGGCACTTCAAACCGGCACTAGGAATCAGACTGCGAAATTAGAGTCAGTGTTTCTCCTGCAAACCGTTCCATTTGTGCTGGATGAAAGAACGTCAATCCACATGCACAGTTCTGAGAGATAACTGTGTGTGAAAGCCGTCCTTCACCTTGCTTGAAGGGAACACAAATTTTCTTTTCAGTTACCAACTCCACTCCATACATATATATGGGGAGGAACAAGCTCCAACTCGGTTTTACCGTGAAAACGGCAGGCACTTCAAACCGGCACTATGAAATAGACTGAGAAACCAGAGTAAAGGTTTCCCCTGCAACCCGTTCCCTTTGTGCTGGATGAACGAACGTCTCTCCACATGTTCAGTTCTCAGAGATAAGTGTGTGTGAAAGCCGTCCTTCACCTAGCTTGAAGGAAGCACAAAGTTTCTTTTCAGTAGCCAACTCCACTCCATACATATATATGCGGAGGTACAAGCTCCAACTTGGCTTTACAGTGAAATCGGCAGGCACTTCAAACCGGCACTAGGAAACAGACTTAGAAACCAGAGTAAGGGTTTCTCCTGCAACCCGTTCCCTTTGTGCTGGATGAATGAACGTCTCTCCACATGCTCATTTCTGAGAGATAAGGGTGTGTGAAAGCCGTCCTTCACCTAGCTTGAAGGGAACACAAGGTTTCTTGTCAGTTACAAACTCCTCTCCATTCGTATATATGGGGAGGAACAAGCTCCAACCCGGTTTCACAGTGAAAACGGCAGGCACTTCAAACCGGCACTAGGAAACAGACTGAGAAACCAGAGTAAGGGTTTCTCCTGCAACCCGTTCCCTTTGTGCTGGATGAACGATCGTCTCTCCACATGCTCAGTTCTGAAATTTAAGTATTTATGAAACCCTTCCTTCAACTTGCTTTTTGGGAACACAAACTTTCTTTTCATTTTTAAGCTACACATTTGGAGTGACTTTCGTACATCTAGCACAGTTGAAACTTGTTTCTGGTGGAACCCTCACCCTGCTTTCTCAGACTTTTTCTTAGTGCCGATTTTAAATTCCTGCGATTTTCAATATTAATCAGAGTTGGAGCTTTTACCTCCCCTTATATATGTTTTTAGTCTAGTTTCCAAATGAAAAGCATCTTTTTTCCCACAAAGCTTGGTGTTTTTTTTTTCACACACACTTCTGTGTAATAATTGAGCATGTTTATTGTCATTCGTCTATCTAGCATTAAGTAAATTTTTGTCAATTTTAAGACTTACTCTTGTTCTGATTATGTTTCCAAAACTGCTTAGACGTTCATGCAGTTTTCACTGTTAAATCGATTTCGAGTTATTACCTCCCAATACATATCTATATAGTTTTTTTCCAGTAGAAAAAACTATGTGTTCACAACATGCTTAATGTTCACGGATTTCACACAAACTTTATTCTCAGAGTTCAGCATTTGAGGAGACGTCCTTTCATCTAACCTAAAGTGACTGGGTTGCAGTTGATTCACTTACTCTGGTTTCTCAGTATGTTTTTTGTGTCAATTTGAAGTTCATGCAATTTTCACTGTAAAACAGGGTTGAGCTATTTCCCCCATATATATGTATGTAGATTGTTTTCCCAGTGAATTAAACTCTGTGTTCCCTTCAAGCTAGTTTATTGATGGCTTCCACACAGTCTGAACTCTCAGTACTGAGCAAATGGAGTTACGTTTGTTCATATAGGATAAAAAGAATAGGTACCACTAGAAACTCATACTCTGTTGTCGCAGTATATTTAATATTTTTGGTTTGAATTTCATGATGTTTTCACTGTATAACCTAGTTGAAAACTGTACCTGCCAATGTATATTTATGTAGTGTGTTCCTCACTGTAAACAAAGTATTTGATCCTGAGAAGATTTGTGATTTTCGGCTTTCACACACATTCAATTTTTGAAACTGAGTATATGAGGTGGGATTCGTTCATCTAAACTAAACAGAATGGATTCCTGTAAATACACTTACTGTGGGGTCTGAATATGTTTCCTAATTCCGGTTTGAAATTGATGCATTTTTCACTTTAAAACCAATTTGGAGCTAGTACCATCCCGTATATATATATATACAGTGTAGTTTCCTGCTGAATAAAACTTTGTTTTCCCAAAAAACTAGCTAATTGATGACTTTTACACTGACCTAAATCTCAGAATTAACATGTGGAGAGATATTCGTTCATCTAACCTTAAGGGAATGTCTTGCAGTAGAAACGCTAACTTGGTTTCTCAGTATGTTTCCTAGTGCCGGTTTTAATTTCATGCAGTTTTCACTGTAAAACCGAGTTGGAAATATTACCTTCCCATATGTATTTATATAGTTTAGTTTTCCAGTGTAAAGAAAGTGTGTGTTCCAAACAAGCTAGTTGGTTGACGGCTTTCACACACACTTAACTCTCAGAATTGAGCATGAGGTGTGAATTTTTTCATCTAACATGAAGGGAATGTGTTGCAGTTGAAACATTTACTCTGGTTTCTCAGTATGTTTCCTATTGCCGTTTTGAAGTTCATACACTTTTCACTTTAGACACGAGTTGGAGCTTGTATCTCCCTATATATATATAGAGAGAGATTAGTTTCCCACTGGATAGAATCTGAGTGTTCCCAAGTTGCTTGATGATTGACGGCTTTCACACACAATTAATTCTCAGAATTGAGCATGTAGAGAGACGTTCATTCTTTTAGCAAAAAGATAATGGTTTGCAGTAGAAAGAATTACCCTGGTTTCTCAGGATGTTTCCTAGTGTCCTTTTAAAGTTCATATATTTTTCAGTGTAAACCCGAGTTGGAGGTAGTACGCCAATATATATGTATATATGTAGTGTCGTTCTTCACTCTTTAGAAACTATGTTTTCCCTTCAAGCTAAGTGATGTTTTACATTTGCACACATTCATCCCTCATAACTGAGCATGTGTAGACGCTTTCGTTCAATTACGATAAAGGGAATTCTTTGCAATTGAAACACTTACACGGGTTTCTCAGTCTGTTTCCTCATGCCGGTTTGAAGTTCATGCAGTTTTCACTGTAAAACCGTGTTGGGGCTAGTACCTCCCCATATAAAATCATGTCATGTATTTTCCCCATGAAAAAGATTGTGTTTCCCCAACAAGCTAGGTGTTTGACGGCTTTCACACTCACTTACTCTCAGAATTGAGCATGTTAAGATACGTTCTTTCATCTTGCATAAAGAGAAGAGGTAGCACTTGAAATATTTACTCTGTTTTCTCAGTATGTTTCCTAGTGGCGGTTTGAAATTCATGCAGTTTTCAGTGTAAAAACGACTTGGAGCTATTACCTTCCAATATAGATATATGTAGTGTATTTCCCCACTCAAAGGAAACTATGTTTTCCCTACAAGCTAAGTTATAGTTTACATTCACCCTTATTCAACACTCAGAACTGAGCATGTGGAGAGGTATTCTTTCAACTAGCTTAAAGGGAATGATTTGCAGTAGAAACACTTACTTTGTTTTCTCAGTATGTTTCCTAATTCGAGTTTGCAGTTCATGCAGTTTTAACTGTAAAACCAATTTGGAACTAGTACCTCCCCATATATAGGTATTTAGTGTTGTTTCCCACTGAAAAGAATTTGTGTGTTCCCAAAAGTTAGCTTCCTAATGGGTCTCACACTCATTTAACTCTCAGAATTGAGCATGTGTAGAGACGTTCATTCATATAGCATAAAGGGGATAGTTAGTAATAGAAACACTTACTCTGGTTTCTTAGTATATTAACTAGTGCTGGTCTGAACTTCATGCATTTTGCACTTTTGAACCGACTTGGAACTAGTACCTCCTCATTTATATGTATGTAGTGTATTTCCCCAATCAAAAGTAACTGTGTGTTCCCTACAAGCTAAGTGATAGATGGCTTTCGCACAGAGTCTGCTCTCAGACCTGAGCATGGGGTGAAGCGTTAGTTCATCTAGGATGAAGGGAATGGGTTGCAGTTGAACCACTTATCTGGATTCTCAGTTGTTTCCTAGTGCCAATTTGAAGTTCATTCAGTTTTCATTGTAAAATCGACTTCGGGCTAGTACCTCCCCGTATATATGTATGTAGTTAGTTCGGCACTCAAAAGACACTGTGTTCCCTACAAGCTAAGTGATAGATGGTATTCGCTAGCATTAAACTCAAAACAGAGCATGTGGACAGGCTATCGTTCATCTAGTATAAAGGGAATGGGTTGCACTAGAAATAATTACTCTTGTTTCTTAGTATGTTTCCTAGTGTCGGTAAATTTGCTGCAGGTTTCACGGTGAAACACTTGGACCTAGTACCTCTCCATATATATGAATATACTGTAGTTTTCCACTCAAAAGAATATGTTTGTTTCCAACAAGCTAGGTGACTGTCGGCTTTCACACACACTTAACTCTCAGAATTGAGCATGTGGAGTCTAGTTCGTTCATCTAGCATAAAGGGAATGGGTAGCATAAGAAACACTTACTCTGATTTCTCAGTATGTTTCCTATTGCCGGTTTGAAGTTCATGCAGTTTTCACTGTAAAATCGACTTGGAGCTAGTACCTCCCCATATATATATGTAGTGTAGTTCCCCAGTCAAAAGAAACTGTGTGTTCCCTACAAGACTAGTGATAGATGATTTTGCACACATTCAACCCTCAGAACTGAGCCTGTGGAGAGACGTTCGTTCATCTATGATGAAGGGAATGATTTGCTGTAGAAGCACTTACTGTGGTTTCTCAGTATGTTTCCTCGTGCCGGTTTGAATTTCATGCATTTTTAACTGTAAAACAGAGTTGGAGCTAGTACCTCCCCATATATATTTATATAGTGTCATTCCCAACTCAAAAGAAACTGTGTGTTCCCAAAAAGTTAGGTGATTGACGGCATTCACGCACACTTAAGTCTCAGAATAGAGCATTTTAAGATACGTTCATTCATCTACCATAAAGGGAATGGGTTGCATTAGAAAGACTTACTCTGGTTTCTCAGTTTCGTTCCTAGTGCTGGTTTGAATTTCATGCAGTTTTCACTGTAAAGTTGACTTGGAAATATTACCTCCCATATATATGTGTATATTGTTTTTCTCCACTCAAAAGGATCTGTGTGTTCCCTACAAGCTAACCGATAGATGGCTTTTGAACACATTCATCTCTCAGAACTGAGCATGGAGAGAGGCGTTCATTCATCTAGGATGAGGGCAATGGGTTGCAGTAGAATCACTTAGTCTGGTTTCTCATTATTTTTCCTAGGTCCGGTTTGAATTTCATGCAATTTCCACTGTAAAACCAAGTTGGTGCTAGTATCTCACCATATAGATATTGTGTAGTTTCCAATAGAAAAGAAACTGTGTTTTCCCAACAAGCTAGTTGTTTGATGGCTTTCACACACATTCAACTCTCAGAATTGAACATGTGTAGAGGCATTCGTTCATGTAGCATAAATGGATTTTGTAACTTTAGAAACACTGTGATTTGTACGTATGTTTTCTAGTGCTGGTTTGAAGTTCATGCAGTTTTCAGTGTAAAATCGTGTTGGAGCTACTAGCTATCTATCTATATATATATATATATATATATATATATATATATATATATATATATATATATATATATTTAGTTTAGTTCCACACTCTAAAGAAACTGTGTGTTCACAACAAGATAGGTCATTGACCGATTACACGCACATTCAACTCTCAGAATTGAGCATGTGGAGACGCGTTCGTTAATGCCGCATAAAGGGATTGAGGAGCCATAGAAACACTTAATGTGATTTCTCAGTATGCTTCTTAGTGTGAGTTTCAAGTTCATGCACTTTTCTCTGTTAAACCGAGTTGGAGCTAGTACCTCCCCATATATATTTATGTCGTGTATTTTCCCACTGAAAAGCAACTGTGTGTTCTCAACTAGCTAGGTGATTGACGGCTTTCACACACACTCAGCTGTCAGAATTGAGCATGTGGAGAGGCGTTCGTTCATCTAGCATAAATGGAATTTGAAAGCGATTATAATGACCTATGTTGGTATTAAAACAGTAAAGGGAGGATTAATTTAGAGCCTGTATAGTTATGATCAGCATACATGACAGAATTTCATTTTCAGCATAAATTTCTTTTTTTAACGTTCAGAAAACTTAATTCTTTCCTGTAACTGGATATAGATAGTGAATGTTTTAAAGTCTTTGAGCAACTGCTTTAAACTAGAATTGTTACTTTGCTTCTGGTCTTTAACCTAAGGGAATATCCAGAATTCCAGTGGCAGTTCAAAGCAAGGGCCTGAAACTTGCCTATTACTTGTTTTAAGTACAGTAAGAATAACTGTATACTAGGGTACTGTGGATAACTGAAGGGCTGCTTGGATATGTTGTATGTAAGTTATATTTTCAAAAATTATTAATATCATGAAAATCAATCAAACTTGGTGATCTATTTGGTATAATTTAATCTTTAATAACGTAAATTTTGATAGCCCTTTTATTTATGTAACTTATGAAAAATAAGTTGGCTTTATATAACTACTTTTTAAATAAATGATTAAATTTTGGGTTTTTTATCATTTGCTTATTAAAAATAGGATATTAATTACACAATATGTATTTTCCTTCAAGTTCATACATTTTTCCCAAAACTATCTTGACTTGTTTAGATAAGTTAACCCATAGTCTGATTTATTTTAAACACTCAGAATGTTCTTATGTATGTTGCTTTATTAGAGAGCAAGAATTCCTTATTATTTTTAATAAAATATACTTGCAGGAAACTATACTGGGATTCTTTCATTCACAGAGTCAAGCAATGATTCCTGTTTTGTTAGATCAGGTGTCTAGGTCTCTCAACTTCCAAAAGATTACATGGACAAAGTTAAAAACGCCATTAATGATCTACTAAGAATGTTTATTGTGTTCCTTGATTAAAAGTATAAATATGGGTCAGCCTTAAATTCGGATGTAAAACTGTTATGAATTACATGAGTCTTCTCCAAAATTCTTTTTTTAAACATTTTTTATTGATTTATAATCATTTTACAATGTTGTGTCTAATTCCAGTGTTCAGCACAATTTTTCAGTCATTCATGGACAATAACACACTCATTATCACATTTTTTCTCTGTGAGTTATCATAACATTTTGTGTATATTTCCCTGAAAAATTCTTTAATTTGGGCTTTAAACCCTCCAGTAAAATACTGGTTTGAAGGAAGAAGAAAGTTGAGAAATGATTCAATCCAAATTCTATGGGAATAAACAAAGCTAAATGTTTCAGTCATTATTTGAAGCAGAACAGATATGTTTTCTGCACCATATGATTTTAATATTATTCATCTGAACATACGGTATAGACACCATGAGACCACAAGCCAACAAACAAGATGTCAGGTAAAGCAAGAAAAACAACTGAGGGGATTTTCTACTGCAAAATTTCCCCTAACTCGAACTGTAATAGAGAACAAATCTGACGCCACATTGGATCTGTTCCTTTAGTTTGAAGCACTGTGCCCTGTTTTCCAGGCTTAATCTTGCTGGCTCTGCACCTTTTGTAAAACAACGTTGCCTTTAGCCTAATACCTACAGGAAAGCCTATTCTTGGGGCTCTGACCTTTAATGATGTTAGCACTTCTGCACTTATGCAGGGATGGCAAGTTGCAAAATAGAGAATAACCTTTGTTTTGTTGGAGATTTACAGGGACACCACAGCCTGACACACATGGATGACTGCAAGAACAAAGAATGCCTGCAGCAAGAAGTTTGCACAGTCAACCACACTCCCACCCCTTTTTAGCTTAAGAGGGGCCTGAATTCTGACTTGGGCAAGATGATTCTCCAGGACATTAGTCCCCCATCTTCTTGGTCTGCCAGCTTTCTGAATAAAGTTACTATACCTTGCTCCAAAACCTTGTCTCCTGATTTATTTTTTTATCGCTGTTGTGTAGCGAGCAGAACAAGTTTGGCCTCGGTAACAGAACCAGCTTTGTCATTTCGTCTGATGTGAAATCTCTCTGGGTGTACACGTGCTTGCCTGGTGGTGGTGGTGGTAGTAGGCAAAAATATTTCACTTCTCCTGATTTCAATAGGCTAAAATTTCCTGCTATTTAAGTCAACTCTAGACTTTTACAGAATCACCTGCAGATGTGCTTCTGGAAGCTAGAAAAATTCCAACAATGAAAATAATTGTATTGTCTCCAGACAAGATACTTTTCCTCAAAACTGAGTAGCTGTGAGACACAATTCAGGAGTACAGATAGATGCAGTGTGCTTCATTTCCCATGTTGTTCCAACACAATTTTCCAGTTATATCAAAGTAAATTAAAATCAGTCTTCAATAGCAGATGCTCTGGCATGATACAACAATGTCAATTCCACATATTGAGCCAGAGCAGCTTTAGAGTAAATAATTTTATACCAAATCCTGCTTGATGTCCTGTCTTCTCCCTGGTGGCTAATTCCTTCTTCTGTCTTCCTAAAAGTTCTCCTGTTATGGGAAGTTAGCCTTTACTGTGCACATTCAATTGAGAAGACACAAATTAAATATAGGAGGGGATGACATGCATATTTAATTCTTACTTATACATAAATACAAACACACAGGACCTGTGTCTTGGAAGACGTCACTTCCTAATATGGGCAAGAGGATGGTCTATAGTTCAATCAATGATCTAAAAGCAGTTTTCTAGGATATAATAAAGCAATGCCTGAGTTATAAGACAGAACAACCCCTGGATATGAAACAGTGGCACCAATCAGTGGGGGCACATGTGTGCACACACACGCCCATGCACACAGAGCAGCCTTGGAGACACTCCATCTGTGCTGATGGAGCAAAGTCATGCTGGGGAGATGAGGAAAAAGTGCCTAATACAATCAAACCAGGACACCTGAGGAATGGGTCATAGGAGTCAATTAAATTTTCTGGTTAGCTGTAGGTCAAACAAAAACACTTTTAGTTTCAAACGTCATTATTAAAAATTTTGTTAAAGCACAGGAGCCTGTTTTCCTGCCTTGCTTAGTGTCATATGCCATATTAAACATGACAGATTCATGCTTCTCTGACTGTGGAATGGGAAAGGTCTTGCTGTCCTATTCTGAATATTAGTCTATGTTTTGCAGCACAGTGGATACTGAAAATGGGGCAATTTGAGTGAATGGGAATGGACATAACCTAGCAGTCATTGACTGTGTGTGATCTGCCAACTTTCTCCAAAAAGAAGGGGTAGCAAGCAAATCAGATTAATTCAGGGATCTTGGGGTGGGGAGTCGGGTGGGCTGACAGCTGGGTGGTCTCATGTAGCTGTTTTACTGTGTAAAATAGTGACTATGAGCCACAGTGACACATTGTCAAATTCTTGTGCCTGTAGCTGTGATACCTGGCCAAGTCTGTGCAGCCAATTTTATCGATGGTGCATAATGAAAATAACTAACCTTCCCTGAGGACCATCTTATGTGAAATCCATTCATTGTCTCACTGAATTCCCTAAGCACACTTTTTGGTACATAACAGTCTTAAAATATGAAGCAGGGATAAAATGAAGCTCTGAAGTGTTGAAGCCTTGCCCGAAATCATGCAGTTGGGAAGACGCGGTGCTGGGAGCTAAGCTCGAGCCAGACTACAGAACCTGAAGGGCCCAGCAAGTCCCCTCACCCAGGAACCTGGCCCACAGCCACTGCCAGGTCCTGTTCTGTTTCTATGAGTGCTCATGGGAAAGTGCCAGGGACTTAGTGTAAATATGACTTGATTAAGAAATTCAAACTGGGATAGCCTTTTGTTTGGGACTGCAACCTGGGAGTGAAACTGGCAGTGAAGTAAGGGAGGAAACAGCCCTGGTTGTAAGAACATTTCTAGGGAAGAAGGCTCCCTGATGGGCTGGCATGGGAATCGCTGTGGTTGTGAGCTCCCTGTTGCCCTGTGGGGGTGTGGGCAGGGAAGGAGAGAGACTGTTCAAACTGGTCATAGTCACTACAGCTTGTAAACAGCTGAGTTCTGTTCCCTCACAGCTCAGACACATGCAGGACATGAGGCTGCTTAGCTAATGACCAACAGTGGGTAGCAAAGGCCAAGAGTGGGGTGGGGAGGAGAGATGGGACCACCTTCTAGAAGAACCTCTGCCCCAGGGGTCCAGGAATGTAATGAATGATTGGGGATTCACAAAGGGTTTATATGACCTCATCAGGTAGTTCCTACTTTAAACTGAGAGTCTGGAATATATGGTAAAATACGGTGGAATGACTGCTCTTATTTTAGGTTCTGCAAAAACTTAAACAGATGGATTTCTATCTCCATTATACAAGCACTGCTGGGTAACCTTTAGAGCCATGTGAGGATCAAACGAGTGAGTACTTATTAATACTATTACCATGCTTCTACTGAATTAACACTTCTGCAACAGTATAATGGCCACGCTTCTTAACAACTGCCTCTGTAAGAGCTCTTGTAAGTCATAAATAATATTTATAAAGAAAATATATTAAAATAATAACAATTACAGTTACAACAAATATGTTGTTTATAGCGATGTCAGTGTTAGCATCTGCCTCTCATATTAAACAATGCCCAACACTGGATTCCTTAGGAAGTAATGCCAATGCATGTTTGGACTTTTCAAAGTCTTCAGCCCATGAAGACTTTTTACTCACATTGGTCCACCACAGCCAGAATTGCTGTTCCTTGCATGGTGGGCTGCCATGCTGCGATGTCCTGGGCTTTTTCTGGTACCATGCGTCTATACAGGGTAGTCAAGTTTCCACATACCCACTCTGATTTGCAATATATTGTTCTCCAGAGCCAACAGATTGGCCACTGGAAAGAGGCCACAGATAAGGTGGTGAACCCAAACTGAATACCTGTTGAAGGAATGGACACACAACATGGAGTGGTGGATGGATGGAAGGACAGCATCAATTCCTTTACTCCTGTAAAGAGAGAGGGGCAAATGGTGAACTAAATCCCAAAGAGAAAAGACATTCATGGTAATAATAATGTTCAACAGTGAAAGAATCCAAACAAAAGGCAAATATAAAATCTCTCGGAAGAAGACACATTACAACCTGTTTCTTTCACGTATATACCCTTAGTAGGAATAACATACTTAAAAATTTTCAACCAATCATAGTTATTTTCTGGTAACAAACTTGGGAATCTTGAAGCATATTATTCACTCTCAGTGTTGAAATAATACAATCTTGGAAGATGATTTGTCATTGAGGATTAAGAAAAAGAATATTGTGGTTGTATATAAGAATTTAAAAAGGAATAAGGAATGTACTTTTGGGAAAGCTCTGCATAGAGAATGTTGGAGGAAATGCACTGAAAATAGGCAAGTGAGCAAGCTCCCTTGAGTCTGGGAAGGTGAGTGCAGCACATTCAGAGAGTCTATGAAGTTATTACAAGTCACAGAAAGGTATGCAATTAAAGTGTCTTCCTAAGCAAAATATCCTTCTTCAGGAATTTTTATCTTGATATTTCTATGGTCTGTGTGGTCACAGGAAGTCAAAGTTATGGTGGTGGCTTAGAAGTTCTTTTCTCTCTGTCTGTAATTTACAGGGCATTGCTACAGATGGGGCAGCAGAGATCTGCGGTAAGCTGTTCCATGGGGTGGGGGAGCAGTTAGAAATGATAAGGCCAGAGATCTAAAAGACTTTTAGACCCTAACTGGCAGACTTTTAAGTAAACTACCACAGGTATGTAACTAAGACAGTGAATGAAAGGCAAGTTTGTAGTCCCTTTAGTGTTACTGCTCAGTCAAGGGATAGGGACCACTCTGGCCAGGAACGGCAAGACCGTGGATTGGGTGGATGAGTAGGAGGAGCTGACATTTGCTTCTGACCTGAGAGGCAGGGGTGTGTTGCCGAAAAACCGACAGTGCTGGAAAGAAGCCTCATGTCCCCAGCCTAAAAGGAGATGTCATATTCAGGGAAGTCACAGAGAAAGAACCAGAGTTAGTGATGCCACAGGGTCAGCAGCGTGGCAGCAGTGATGTCAGTATCTGTTTCCATAACCCACCTAACCCTACATGAACAAGTCTGCCTACAGGGGGCGGGTAAGTATCAGAAAAATGTGGAGTAGGTGCAGCCACTGGCAAATTGGCAAGTGGACATCTTAATGAAATGCACTGCTCACAGTCACCATATTGGAAAGAGGGCCCCACACTGTCAGATCCCTTTCTAATTCAAGAGAAACTAGAAATTAAGACTTCATTAGCAATCATCCCTGTTCAAACCCAGAAAAGATATCATTTATAATGACAACCAAGGCACAGACTATTCAGAAATAAATTAATGAAAAATGTTAAAATGATTCTGATAAATGACTTAAAAAAGAAAAAAAATGATGATTGAATGAACAATAGAATGCACCATCCTCTTCAGTTGGCAGACTCAAATTTGGGGGACATAGAACATTTTTTCTCCAAAATAAATTTAGTATCTGAATGCAAATTTACTTAATAAACCCGAATGGATTTAAGAAAAATTTCTGAAAGGTGATCCTAAATTACTTCCAGAAATATACACAAATATACAAATAAAATAATGAGGAGAGATGTTTGAATTTGTAATATTAGGCACACTCTGGAAAAGGATAAAATAGGACCAACTGTAGGAGATATTAATCTATGGTCATGGAAACAGTATAGAAATAGTGCACTGAGAGTATGAATGAAATAGAATACATTTCAAGAATAGATGTGGATATTTAAGAGATTTTAGTAATATTATAAAACTGACACTTAAAATCAGTGGATTCAGGTACTGGTGTAATTAACTAAATCATTAGAAGGCCTGGTACATTGTCCGCACTTTTGACATTAAAATAAATTCCAGAAAATTTTTTAATTAAAAATAAAACACTAGAAATAACCCAACATGATTTAATCTGTTCAGATAGTCAAGCGAGAAGAACTTTCTAAAAAGCTTTTGGAACAAATACCAACAAGAGCAAAGGCCTAGCAACACAGCAAGGCCAGAAACGCCCCCTGTAAAACAAAACTGACCCTTGCCCAACCCTCTCTCACTGCCCTGTATTGCTCTCTGATACTTTCTATACTTTCTTCTTCCCTTTAAAGTCCAGTATCTTGGAGAAGTGCCTGCGCTGATGACTCCTCCAGGGCTCAGAGCCCTGCATCCCCCACGGCCTTCACCGCGGCACTGAGAAAGGAGTTGCACTGCCTGTGGCTGCGTGTTTCAAACCAGTGGGCATTTTCAGCTCCTGTTTATTTGATTACCAGGTAGCTTTTGCCGTGGACAAATATTTTCCTCTCAGTGGAATGTTTTCCCCCCTTAATTTTTGTTTTAATTAAATAAATATTAAAAGCCCAGGCAGAAAAGTGTGTGTGCACATATGCACACACACAGATACACACAGATCTGTTTTTTAAAAGCTACCTAAGTGTAGTCCTCCTCCGCCTTTTCCTCAGTTTAGACAATTAGAGGTGGGCTTTAGCCCTTGCTTTTATGCCCCACACAACCCCCTTTCTCACTACGCTCCTTTTATTCAGTGTTCAAATCCCTCTTAAGCCAGGTTACAGCCTTCTCTGTGTTGCCTCAACTCGTTTTCTCTCAACTGCACTGCTATTCTTCTTTCTCTTGGTGGTCCTCTCTTCTCCCATTTGCCATGTACATGGCCCTTTTCCCCAAGGCCTCGTCTTCAGTCCTCCACCTGGCAGGACTGAATCGCCCCCACAGCCTCACCCACAGCTCCTCTGAGCTCCTGACTGGTGAAACCAGCTTAACAATGGACATCACCCCTTAGATGTCCCATAGACACTTCACACTCCAAATGTCACACACAGAACCATCTCCTCGAAACCAGCTCCTCCCCTTACACTCCCCCTGCAGATCTGCTCTCTGGATGGGTCACTGAAAGTCAACTCAGCAGCTCTGCGGCCCGCCGCCCCGGTCCTGCAGTCCCCACTGCAGCAGTCACCACTTATGCCGCCCATGTCTCTCTCCTTCTGCCCACGGCCTCTCTGCAGGCATGTGCCAATTGTTGTCTGGGTTACCTGGGTTGGTCCCCGAAATATCCTTTCCCCCAAAATATGGGCCTCCCCCCAAAAATAGTATCTTCCATTCTGCTGCCAGAATAACCAGATATTCTGCAACATAAACATTATGCAATTCTCTTACAAATATTCCAATATATCCCTGCTTCCTTAAGGATATATTGAAGTCTAAGCACACAAGGCCCATCGTGACAGAGGCCTTGTGCACCTGATATTCCCACCTATGGATCCTTTGTTCTAGCTCTACTTGTTGTTCTTCAGTCTGGCCAAGCCACTTCATGCTGTGTACACATATATGTCTCTACCTCTCTGCATGAAGTGTCCACTCCCTCTACCACAAAATTGAGAGCTAACTTCCTTTCACCTTTCAAGATTCAGTTCAAATATTTCCAGCTCTAGGAAGTCCAATTTGTGTTCACCTGCTTAGCAATCCATTAACTACTTGCCATGCCTCGCCTGGCCTGGGAAGTGCAGACACCAAGTCTTACCTGTCTTGGTCTCCCCAGCAGTTGATGCAGTGTTTGGCATAGCAGTACTCAATGTTTGTTGGTTGGATAAATGAATGAATCAGTAAAGAGATGAGAGGTCTAAAATCGCCCCCAGTTACTCAGCTGCCATTTTGGAAAGTTTATTCTGCGGAGTTAAGGAAATGTCAGTGCAGGTGGTGGGCAGTCAGAACAGAGGTGAGGGCGTGGGGGAGACAGGCCTGTTCCTGGAGAGCGCAGGAGAGGAGTGGGTGGGAGAGCACTGGAGAGATAGGGAAAGGAGGGGGCGGGTGCAAGGAGATGTTGAAGAACAACTGATATTAAATGCAGTAAATTAAATGGAGAACATAATATATGAAGGGAAGATCAAGTTAACACAGCAAGGGTGGAAAAGGCAGTACCAGAGATGCAGAGCTCTCACTTCATCCCTCACAGCATTCCACTTATGGCACCCGCCCTCTGGGAAGGCAGCGTCAAATTCTTGAGAGACTGGTGTTTGTGCTGTGGGTGCTCTAAGTACAAAACGGTATCTTATGGCTTCCAGATTTTAAGACTGATAGATTATTTCTCTTATGTCCCATGTCTGAGTTCTCAGGCAGCAGGATCATTCACTGGTGGGGGGAGAGATATTGTGGTTAACAACTCAGGGTTACTCTAATAATCTTCAAAGGACAGTGGGGAATTCATGAAAACAAATAGAAGATAAATTTCACTCAGAAAAAACCATTTGCCATATAGAACCTTGTGGGGGCATTGGGGGCAATGTTACCGCCACCTCATCTAATAGTTGTATGTGAGTGTGTTGAAACTCCAAGCTCAAGTCACTTAAACACGTAGGAGAACCAGGGTCCAGGCTGTGGTGCTCCAGACATGGACGGGAAGATGAAAAGTCTGACTACTGCCTCCGACAGGATCACTACAGTCGGGGAGCACAATGGACATGGACACGATCATGCACCATCAAGACAAGAATCAAGTACAATTCATGCCTAGACAGGAGAGCAGATAATCTCTAAAAAGTGGAGGGGTCCCTGTCAAGGCTTGGCAAGAGTCCTTCCAGGCAGAAAAGCAGAGAAAGGTAATTCAGGCAAAGGAGACTAGGGTTGGTGGCTGCGTGCAAGGCCTAACGAAGCACGGGTGGAGGGCTCCAGGGTCATCTATCAGTAGCTGTTCCCCTTCAGCAGCTAAGAGGCATAACTAAAAGGCAGGTGGGGTGTCATTAATGATCATGGGGAAAACTGGGAGGAGGAAACTGAGGTCAGGAGATCACCACCAAAGGCAATTTATTTTAGAGGAACAAAAATAATTCAAAAAGCACTTGGAAATTCTATCTCCCATGAATGAAAAGAACACAAAATAAGTTTCACTCCAGCATTGAATACAGAATAACAGACTTCCTACTCTCAGAAATGGATTGAATTTTCTAATTCGTCAGGGATTATTTAGATAATAGGAAAACGAATAAATCTGAAAAATCTCTCTAGAATAGCTGTTACTCCATCCTGTTATGTAGGGTAGAGTTAGGCTGAATTATTTAATTGGTATTTTAATGAGACTATAAAGTTCTAAAAGCCCTATCAATTTCTCCCAAAAGCGTACAATTTTTCCTTTCATGACATTTATTTGACTTAATTAGAACAATAACTTTTTTCCAAGGCTTTTTTTGTGTGTGTTAAAATACCTAATGATATGCTGCCCCCAGAATGTTGTTGTTATTATTAATGCTGATAATACCCCCAATAAGACATATTTACCATTATGACTCATTTTGGAATAACAGGTCATTGGCTTAAAGTCCTTTTGAAAATAAGAAGAATAAACGAACATAATTTCTACACCAGGGACAGCAGCTGCACCCTTCATGGAACCTGGTCACTAAACACAGCAAAATCAAAGATGAAACTCAAATCAGACACCAGGCCACAAAGCATAGCTGACTGAAGATGCCACAATATGACCTTTCATTCACCGAGGGAACCAGATGCATTTCTATGTATAATGTATATTTTTAAAAGCAATTATTTTATATATAGAATGTAATTTAGGAAAAAGAAAACTCCATCTGTAGACTTATAAACAGGAAGCACAAAGGGTGCCTTTGCAGACAAGAACCTGCATGCATAAATGCAAAGCCTATTGACAAAAATCCTTTCCTGTCTCCTAAGTTTAAAAAAAAAAAAACTACTTCAAGGCAGTGGTGAGCTGAAAGGTTTCAGATACAAAACGTGCACATCAACAGCCTTCTAGTAGATAAAAGTGCACCATGCATAATAGAAAAGATAACGTTTCCTATGGAAATCTATTTTGAGATGCAACAATTTAAAGGCAACTGAGAGCTCAAAACCAAGTTCAACCAAGAGGAACAGAGCCCAAGCAAATGTACGGAAATGGACAAAGACATTGGAGAAGGAGGGGATCTGTGTTCTACCGATACTCCAGATCAGCAAATTCATCCTGAATTCAAGCCAGTGATGTGTCATGAGGTCACTCAAGGAACCAGGCAGAAACCATCAGCCAGAAGAAATAGGAACAATATCAAAGGCAGGTGTGAGATGTGGAAGGGGTGACCCGGTGCACCTTGCTGCAATGAGGCAGGATGCGCTTGCGGGCTTTCTGTACAGGCTGACTGGCTCACATGACTCTGTTTAGAAGGATATCAGCCAACAGCTGTGCCACACGGGCTACAGCCTGAGCTGAGTCACATCTAGTAACGGTTCTGAGTTCATCCTTAGACGACATGACCAGAAGGATCTGAGAATCAATGGTGGAGACATATCTGAATAAGTATTCCATTTCATTCCTTGGCAGTAAATCTTCAGCTTTGTACAACATAAATATTGACAAAGATATACACAGGCACCCTATTTGAAAGCCTGACTGCATAATTGCATCTAATGGAAAAAAGCGGGCTCCGTTTCGGTATGCTAGGACATTGTTTGGCTTGGTAACCGATGCTTCTGAGACCCAAAGCATACTCTAGTATAACCGACAGCACAGAATTCTCCACTGATGACTTACTCATTTCAGGGTATTCATAAAATAACCCCAGTTTGCTCATGGGATACAGATGGTTTTCCCGTTCCCATCGTGGGTTGGTCTGTTCTGCTCCCGAAATTGTGGCATCATTAGATTCATGATCCAGCTGTCAAACAGATCAAATTATAAGGCAGGATATTATCAGACCAAGGTCATAAAAGTATTACTGATATCTCAAGCTGAACACATCATCTTCCCAAGAATTTAATTTCTTGTTTTCAGGATAAATTTCTTTTTATTGCTGCCTCCCTACCCTCAAATATTGTGAAAACTAGTCCTGACTACGTGCCTTGGGTTTACCAAAATTGTAACGACTACTACTACTTTATCTCCTACCTCCTTTTCAGGTGGGCATTTTAGCTTTTAGAAGATGCCTTCCCTCATTTGTCTTTTTTACCCCCACTTTTCTGCTATTATCCACCATGGCCTTTCCAGTCTGAAAATCGTCAGAGAAAATAAGTAAAAGAAAGAAATACAGGTTCTGTGAGCTGGTGATAAGTGCTGTGGAGGAAAATAAAGGAGAGTGAAGAATGTGTGCTAGGGAGGAGTGGGGATGGGGCAGTGACCTTTGAATAAGGCAAAGACGGGAGCAAAGGGGTTTGCAGAGAATGGGCAGAGGAAACAGTGATCACAGGCCTGGAGGTCCCTCACGCTGGACAGACAGCATGGAGACTGGTGTGGGCCACAGTGAATAGGAAATAAGTGGTGGTTTTGGGGGTGGAGCCTTAGAGGCTGCCGTGAGGATGTGGGCATTTTTCCCTTTGAAGGAATTGCGGAGCCCTGGAGGGTCACCGAGCAAAAAAGTGATACTCTAATTTGGATAGAACAGGTCCAAGACCCTAATATAAGCTGAACAAATCAAGGGCCAAAGAAGTGACATGCCACCTCAAATTCAGTGCAGAGCTTGAAAGAAACACAGCCTCGACTCGCAGCCCAATGCTCTGCCCCCTTCTGGATGCTGTCCCACAGAGCTGTCTCTAACGTTATGTTTTTTCCTCACTCAGAGGCTTGTGGGCCAACTGAATGCTTCCCCCTTTTTCAAATGGCAATTTGTCCTGAAAGGAAATCAGAGTTGGCAGTGAAACAAGGCATGGACCTGTAGCCTACAGAGCTGTTGTCTCTGAAAGCAACAGGTGGCACGTGGTTTACTCGTGGAGTTCAGCAGAAGAGACAGAGCAACAACAGACAACTTAGCATCTGGCTGAGCTTCGGCTGACAGCACTGCACGTTTGGATGGATTTCAAATTTGGACAGTGAGGCGGCTTCACACGAAAGGCAGGTGTATACATCATACATGCCCACACGTCTGTATGCATACACACGTAGACACACACAGAGCATATGATGTGACTTGTAAAGAGCTGCCTCTGCTTGGTTTCCCATGGCCTCTAATTTCAGCATTAACCTTTCATTGGCCATGCTCCCAGGTCTGCTACGAGATTTCTTTGCAATGGAACATGCCCTTCGCTTCACAATCTTTCCCCACTTCTTTCAATGACATTAGGGGAAGAGCAGGGAGCCCTGGGAAATGCTGGGGATATGGACTCGAGATACCGCTGAATCTGAATCCACACTTCATGGCTTATTTGTTATTTAACTTTATTTACATTCAAAATGCAATTGTTGCAGATCTCAGAAGATGATTTACACTCACTGCTATGGCAGAATGTTGCGGTTAGTAGACTCACCACTGGATCCTCTTATTCAACACGTTCTTCCAATATTTCAGATATTACTGTATCACAAATGCCCATTTCTATATTTTGATATCTGCTTTTCAGTATAATTATCTTCCTTCTTTATTCTCTAAATCTTATGGTTTTAAAACATTTTTCTGAGAAGTGTTCCACAGGCACTTTACATATGATAATTTGATAAAGAGATCCTGGAGATCAAAACCACATTTAAATCCTGAGATAAACTCAACTGTGTCATATACATGGCTAGGTTTAGTCTGCTTACTTTGTTACTTTGTTTAGTAATTTTTGTTTCAAACAACAAGATCCTTCTGTATAGCACAGGGATCTACACTCAATAACTTTTAATAGCCTTTATTGGAAAAGTATATGACAAGGAATATATATATATATATAGTCCAAGAATTAAACAAGAATTAACACAATATTGTAAACCAACTATAGTTTCAACAAAAAAAGTTGAAATAAAATTGAGAGATGAAACTTCCACTGCCCAGGCTGCTATGAGGATGAAAAAATTCAAAGCAGGCCAGGTATTAGCAACCCCCCTGACACAGCAAAACCCCATGTGGGGTCTTCCTTTTGAGCAGCACAGGCTAACCGGCTGTGGTCACCTGTAAATAAGGTTGAAGTCACTTAGACCCTTGGCTTGGGATCACCGTGGCCACAGGGGTGGGGGTCACTGTAGCGCCTACGAAAATGACGGGGCCAGCCTGCTGCTGAAGCCACTCCCCAGGCTGCAGCCCAGAGCGCTGCAGGCAGGTCTGTGGTCCGGCCGGGGGCGCACAGCTCCACAGCCCCTCGGAGCCCTGCAGTGCGGGTGGCGCTGGGACCGCACTCGTCCATTACCCTCCCTGGCACCCAGACTCGGGATTCTCCTGGGGGAATTTTTCTCTGCCTCATACTTCCTGTCTCAGCCACTTGTGGAATCCGGTCCATGCCCCAGGGAAGAAGGGCTTTTACCCTCTGGGACCCAAATCCATCACGGTTTGGATCCAGAATGAAACTTCCATGTTAACTCACCTGGCGCTCCCTTCTTGTGCTGAACTGCCCTCCCCGGTCGATGGCATTAGGTCATATTAGAAGTCCCGACTTGCTTGTCCTTAGCTAAGACTCTGAGCCTCTTGCTCATTGTTCCTGAGTGGAATCACTCATCTGTGGCAGAAAAGCTTGGGCTGTCTTCTACCCATCATTGTCCACGGTCTTTTGGGCTTTCTGTTGGTTTAAGGTTCTTGTGCAGGGATATCAATTTGCACATGAGAAGCAACTGTACACATTTTAAAAAATACAGACACTGGATCCTCCCCCCTCTCCTGCCAAGGCTGGAAGCTTTCTCCCTCTAGCAGGGGTTACACAATCATTTGCTTGGGAATTGACCACACATATTGGCATAATCATAGTATATTGCCCTTTACTCTGTGCTTGCCATGTGGCATTTTCTACTTCATGTTGTCTTTGTACCTTCATTATCACATTTAATCCCTGCATTATAGATTATCACCATTTCTGTTGAGGACACTCCTACTTGCTAATCTTGAATACAAGTATCTTTGATTCTCTTAAACTATTTCATTCCTGAGTTTCCTGTTCCTGAATTTAAAGAGTGAATTATGGACGCATGTATTTAAGATTCTCTTATTATATGTATCTGACTCATCCTCTAACCAAATCATATCTGGAGAAGAGAAATTTTCTCTTTTAAACATTTGCTTTTTCTTATTATATAGTAGTGCATACACACAGTGGAAAATGTAGAAACATATAAAGTAAGAAAATTACAGCAATACATTATCTAAACACCAAAGGACTATGCTATGTCATTTTGGGCATTTAACTATTTTTCTTTATATTTTATCATAAAATTTCCCTAGGAAAGTTGCTTAACCCTGGAATTGTACTAGCCTTTTGTCCAGTACAGAATAACATTCCCAGAAATGACCCCAACATCAAAATAGTATGTGAGGCTGGGAAGGCCACAGGGCACTCAGCTTATTGTCTGAGTCCTACAAAGTATGCTGTTAATTCACTGATGTTACGCATTCGATGCCTGTGAGTCATTCACTCACTCAGCTGGCTCGGACTGAGACCTACTTTATACCAGGTGCCGATCCAAGTGCTGGGGAGACCCCAGAGGGAGCCTGGATCACGGCATCACTGTCCTTAATTTGCTCCCAGAATCCTACTCAAGAACCCTACATGGGATAGGGGGGGCGGAGGCAGGTGAGATATGGTGAAATTCATTTCATTATGTTCCTTTAGACATATTTAAAAAGCATGAAAATAGTCGCTAATTTTGGTAAGTTTTCTTTTCCTTTCCTATGTATTTTTGAGGATGGGTATAGTTTTGGTGCAGCAAGAGTAATTGATAGATCTTTGGTTTGTTAGGATTTTATATGAAAAATTAAGAAGGAAACTGCACTTATACAAAGAGAAGAGGCAGTGAGGAAAAAACAAGCCACCCTCGAACTTGGCTTCAATTCAGAATTCCTGGTTTTCAAAAAAGGGAAACATAATTCAAAATAAATTCCCTAAATATTTTAGCCCATAGTAGAAATACATGGAGGCAAAGTTCAGCTCACTGGAACCTAGAACAATGTGCTTACTTAAGCGAAGGTATAAACAGACCACAGATACTATAATGCATCCTTTATTTTAAACTAGTTCATGTGAGCAAGTTTCATTTCACATAAATTGCTAAGTAACAGTTTTGGAAATATATCCTTCTTGATTGGTAAAAATAGCTCACGGATTACCAGATTCAACAAAATTTAGTATTAAATAATTTACTTATTTCCTTCAGGAAATTATTTTGAGTAATCTGAGTTAAGTGTTTCCTCTATCTGATCTATTACTTTTCACAGAGAAAAGTAGTATTATTTGCACATGACCTACTTTTACTCCTCTGGAAATATCTGACTGTGAGCTCAGGTTAAGGGTTGTCTACTGCACAGTAGGGAAAAAAAAGTTTCATTTCACAGCGGAGATCAGAATCATTTTTTTGAGGGGCGTGGTGAGCTGGGGGACAAGGGAAATGCCTTTGTTTCGAGACAGACCCCAGGAATCCACACTGAAGCTGAAAGATGAAGCCCTTGTGAAGAAATGTGGAAGGACACACTGACACGAAAATGTGTTCACTCTGCAAAAACAGAAAGAAAGAAAGAAAAAATAATTTAACTGCCCTATAAAGAGAATGGACAGAAACTTGGTAATAAGGGAGAGAGAAGGAAGGTTAAGAAAGGGAGGAGAAACAATGAAAGGAAACTTGGATGCGGTGGGCAGAATACCAGGTTTCTGGAGCCTACAATGAAGGATGATAAGAAAAAAAGTACAGTTTAAAAAAAGTTACAAAGTTTAAAATAGTTTAAAAATTAAAAAACAAAGTTAAAAAAATAAAATTTTATAGTGGCATGGAAGATTTTAAAATGATGGAGGTTTTTTATTTCAAAATTCAAGTTGTTTGAGTTTCTCCCCCATGCTACAAACAACAATAACACCTGCTTGTGTAAGTGGTTTTGGGGGACACCACAGAGAGGGACGAGCTCTGCAGTTAGGTTGGCCAGGAGCATAATGCTGGTGTGGAAGGCAAGACAGAAGAGAGATCAACAGTTTCATGAAAACAGATACTCAAAGCCAGAAATTATCTTAAAAAGGTTAGTGTGGTAGGCAGAAAAATGTTCCCCGCCAATATGTCTATGTCCTCATCCACAGAACATAGGAAGAGGTCAGATTCCCTGGCAAAGGGGCCTATGGTTGCAGATGTGGTTAAGGTTGCTAACCAGTCGACTCTAAGAGAGACCAGCTGGATTATAGATTTGGGCTCAGTGTAATCACCAGGGTCGTTAAAGGAGGAAGAAGGAGGCAGAAGAGGGGAGAGAGGAGAGGAGATCTGACCACAGGTTCAGAGCCAGAGGCACACAACCATGCTGACCTTGAGACAGAGAAAAGAGGTCACAGGCCAAGAGACGCAGGTGGCCTCTGGAAGACAGAAAAGTCAAAGATACAGTTTCCCCTGAGGCCTTCAGAAACAGCCGTGTCAACACTTTGACTTCAGCAGGCTTCTGCGTTCAAGAACCCTACAAGGTTAAATTTGTGTTGTTTAGTGGAGACTTTTTCTTTTTTCTTCCTACTACCATGATGTTTGGGGATACTAGTTACAACAGCAACAGAAAGCGAATACAGTAAGCTCCTTGAAATGTTCAGAAATTGCAGATAACACTGGACTGTCCACTTTGATGTGGGATTGGGCTTATGTGAAAATCAAAAGGACAGTGTGACCTTTGCTAACATCTGCTTTTCTCATTTTTAGGAAGAGAACAGTAAGTCAAAACCTCTGTTGTTATTATTTTAGACAGTGTCTCTTAAAACATTATGTAACCCTGTGCCTTAGGACCCTAAGAGAGTCTCTGTTCTTAGAAGAACCTGGATTCAGAGAGATAGGGTCTTACATCTGAGTCCCACAGTGGTCTCTTATTGGCAATGAGAGCTTGGGCAAATCAGTTACCCTCTTTAAGCCACAGGATCTTCATTTGCAAAAGGAAGATAAGAATAAGGATTGTTTGGGTGATTAAATTGTACACACACACACATGCACACATACATATATGTACAACATTTAATACAGTGACTAGCACATACTAGGCACTCAACAAATTCCTGTTATGGATTTTTAAATGCATATATAAAAGGAGGAGAAATTTGCAGGAAGTTGTAGGAAAACTTAGTTCATGGCCCCAAAAAGGGCTCTGATCAGTCAGTCCCCAGTGCTGTGCTAATAAGCAGAGACTATAGCACTTGAGGATTTATGTTAAACATAAAAAGGAAGGTATTTAAACATAATTATTAAACAGCAGGTACATTTATAATGTTGGCTGGATCATCTTATCTGGAGAGCTTTAATAAGCAGAGAGTCTCCCCTGTTCTAGAGATGGCCACGCAGGAAAATGACGTGGGTGGGTGGGCTGTTCTCACCCCAAGATCACATGACTGAGTACTCACGGAAGTAACACCTCTTGTATGTTATTCCAGATGGACTGTCCTCCCATGATTATTGTCAGCTGTGTCATCAGTTCAAGGAGACAGCCACTTGAGTCACACTGGAATATTAGAAAGAAAATCTCATTTAAATTTTGGATAGCTCTAACATGAAATAAAGTCATTATTTTATGCCTAAAATATCTAAGGAACAGAGAGTAAAGACACTCTTCATTGGGCAACTAAGAGAAAACCTGAAACAGGTTAGACTGTCAGAACACAAAGCTGTATTCACACCTCTTCAATTCTGTATTTTTACAGCCAATACACCAGATCTCACAGATAAGTCACAAATCTGCCCTTAAAGAATGTGTTGTAGAAACACGAGGAGTAGTAGTTGACAAAGTGGAACAAGAACACCTTCATGGCTGGGTTGTTCTCATAGTCAGTCTGGTCCTTGGGAGCTCTGCAGCTAGAATAAAGAAAAGGTAAGTCTGCAAAATTGTGAATGGCTTTGAGACCCTAATCAAAGCCACGGACACATGAGTTAACACGCTAAATATGTATGTGTATATATATATATATATATATATATATATATATATATATATATATATACGCAATTCACACTGTTTTATATCAGCTGTTTTGAATTTCTTAACTTATCCACTATGTTATTTCCAACTGTACACAATGTTGTAAGAGTTTCTCCCACTAAGAACGCAATATCCCACAAGGCAAAAAAAAAAAAAAGTCACCCGTTCCTTAAAATTTATAAGCACAACAGTATCCAATGGTCAAGAACTGTCCTCTGTCAGGTGTAATTTGAAAGAAAGCTACTTCTCAACATCCTGCTAAATAAAATTCTCTTGTCTCCCTGAACGGCAGTAAGGTAGGACTATTGAAGAAGACAAACAAAACACGGGGCAACTTGCTAGAAACATTTGGGGAACATAAAACGATCATCCTCCTAGTTCAGAATTTGAATTGGTCTTAGTATTTTCAGAAGATGACCACTGAGCAGACCACTGGGAGAACCACCCAGCCACATGCAACGTGTGGGAAACACTTAACTTAGGCCGCTAAGCCGCTGGGTGGGATACAAGCCAGAGAGAAGAAACATTTATTATAGAAGCCGCAGCTGATGAGAATGGAGCTACACTAACAGGAACAGCATGGGGGGAGACACATAACAGTGTGATTAATTGTCCTCTCCGTAACGCGCAAGCAAATCTGCCACTGGAACCATGACCCTCTTCCACTTATTTGCAATACAGAGACTATTTACTTTCAACAATAGGGTACATTATCTAATGTAATTGAAATTATTATTAAACACTGACATATTTACACAGAGCTTGGACATTCTAAAGCGTCCTTTGTCCCTTTTACTAATGCAAAAATGGAGCTAATTCACTTCTCATATAGGCTAGAGAAAATAGGTTTGCAGTTGAAGTTAACTAAAGACTGTAATGTACTGCAATTCAAGTTCCTAAAAGATAGTCTCTGTTTTGACCTGGTTCTAAAACTAGTGTAGAAATTATCTCAGCTGCAGGAGGAGCTTACCAGAGTCAGTCATCATGACTGACACGTTCTCATATATGGCGTTCAGGGTCATGAAGATGATAAAACTGATGAGGGAAGCAGTGATGGGCGTGGCCCACCTGCACAGTCAGGTACTTTTGGATTGGGTCTGTTCCACTCAGGTTCTTGGGAAGTTTTGCAGAAAATACAATGAACACTGAAAGTCCGTAGACAATGATCCCAATAACTGAAGCAATGGTCAACAGGACCTGACAACCCAAAAACCCAGCAGCATGAGACTCACTAATGATCGTATTTTTACACAGAAAACTTGCCCCCAACCCAGCTTAAACAGAAAACATGCATGTGTTGTAAACTTCACATAAACGTGAGAAGTGATATAAATCGCACGTAAATGCCATAAGAGACGTGAATATCAGGCATGTTAAATTTTAGGGGAGGAGGAATGAAAGATGTCAAAAAGAATGAGTGCATCCACTAATGTAACACGCTGGCAGCAGGAGCAGCTGTGTGCAGGGCATAGGGAATATATGGGAACTCCACTTTCTGTGAATTTTTCTGTAAACCTAAAACTGCACTAAAGAAGAAAGCCTATTAAGTATATTTTAATGGGTCAAAATGGGGCAACTGGTGGCATGTTCTTTTGGAGGGAAGTCTGTGATAGCAGAACAAATGAAAGTATCCCTTCTACATCTGTAGAATTACTTATGTTATGAACTAGTTGTAACCCATGAAGGGGATATGCTTCCTTTCAAGGGGGAACCTATCACTGATTCAGGGTTCAGCAGGTGCTAGCTGTCATCTTCATTCTGAATAGAACCAGTGAAGCTGTGGACATGCCCTGAGGGAAACAGTAGAAGTGACAGCATGTCTCTGCTGATGAAAGCTTCACATGCTTTTCATACTCCTTGAGATCTTAAAATGGCAGGTATTCCTACTCCCTGCATTTGCACAAGATTCATGTCCCTGATCCACTGTAGTTCTGACTGTGTGGACCCAAGGGCAGCGGGGGTGTCTGAAGCATAATTTGCACGTGGCTAATAGGGTTTCAGTTCCTCACTAGGCAGGTTTTTTTCTGGCCACTGAAGAATGCGCATTAAAGATCCCATTTTTAAACTGTTTTCCTTCCATCTACCTTCTTGGTCATAGTCCAGAAGCATGTACTCAGTGTCCCTGGCTGCTCCTGATGGCTGCCCCAGAGAGAAAGCTACAAAGAATATGAATTTCAGGACTAAGTGAACCACATCATGTTATTTACAGCAGCGGGCGGCTGGTTTGCACCTGCAGGGGAGAGCAGAGGGAGTGTTTACAAGCCCCTCCTGGAGCCACACTCCTGCATCTGGATCCCAGCTCTGATGCTAGCTGTGGGGCCTTGTGCAAATTTCTTAACCTCTTGTGGCTTCAATCTCCTCACCCATATAATGGGGGAATAACAATAGCAATTCATAGGACTATTGTGATGAATCAATTATTTACTAATTGTGAAAAAATTTGGAACATTAACCGCAGGCATGTGAAAAACTCTGCGTAAGTATTAGCTATGAATATGGTGACCAAAGTCTTAAAAAGGTGTTTTTATTAGTTTTTAAGCCATCAGTTTGTAGAGAAAGCATTTTATTTTCTCCTCTACTCTCTTTCATCATCCTTTTCTTCACAGTTAAATCTTCATGCTTGTGAAAGGAATAACTTTTTGGTGTGTGTGTGATTAAATGTGAAAATTAGTTAAGGCTGAGAAAAATGTATTATAGAAGGTATATTAAGCCTTCCTCTCTTGTACAGCACATAAAGGCCATTTAAATAGTATGTATTTTTAAAAGTCTGCATAATAATTTTTTAATTATATATGAAGTAAACATAATAGTTAAGAATCCTTAAATGCTTACTATTGCTTCAGCACACATCTATTTTTCAAAATCCTCACAATCACCCTGTGGGGAAGGTAATATTATATCTTTTACAGATGAGGAAATAGAGCCACGTGGAGATGATGCAATTTGCCCCAAATCAAGCAACTATTCAGTGAAAGTACTGAAATACTCAAAGAGCCCAAAGACACACTAACTGTATAGCACTGTCTCCTACATGGTCTGTAAAATCAATTCTAATTCATTTCAGAACTTTTACAAACTTGACACATTTCCATTTTTCTTCCAAGCACTTAATGGGTTCACTATTTCTTAAGAAACAGGAAAGCTTTCCATTCTCCTTCCTCAAGTTTCTTCTTATTTATCACATTTTCTGATCATAAATTTAACATTTGCTCATTAAAGAAAATTTGAAAGTACTCAGTAGTGGACAGAATTGCTGTCCTGGATCTGTCCCCAGTCTTAGAAGAGGACCCAGAACTTGCTATAGGATAAGTAACCTCTATTTTGTTTATAGTCCTGTGATTTAACCTCGATTGACCCACTCTTTCTGAAGCACCAGAAGTAGATCTCAGTTGGTTTAAGACAAATAATACCCCTCATAGTATTGGCCTCGCACATGATTGGAGAATTGGCAAATAACCCAGGAAGAGCCACTATTATGTGAGGAGATACTTACTAGTGCCCATGTGAACCATAAGCTTCCTCTATTAAGAGAGGAAGCTGCCAAAAGAGACCTGTCTTGGTTTGGATGGATGATCTGGGATGCTGCGTGCCTAGAAGCAACATGCTGAGACATCTTTGGACACAGAATGAAGACAGGACAAAAGCAGCCCTTGACATCATCTAGGCTAGAGTATCTCTCCTTGACTGAAGCCAGACCTCAGACCTGAGGTTTTCATTTACAGGAACCAATAAATCCCATGCATCCCCATTTTTTGGTTGTTGTTTAAACACATTGGAGATTGATTTTGTCACCTACAATCAAAAGACTCCAAATCTGAAAATGAATAAAAAAAAAATAAGAATAATGCTTTGACCTATAGACATAATTTCTTCAGAACGGTGCATTGTTTGTATATTACAAATCATTTTATATATTAATTTTATTCTCAAATCTATCATAAGCATAACACTTTGACATGTCATAAAATATTTTCATGGACACACTTTTTCATGGCTGCATACTATTCTACTTTGTGAATAGTTGGAAGAATATTTTGGCTGAGATTTTATATATGTCTGTGACTTGCATCCATAATGACTTTTCCCTGTCATTTTGAAATAATTCCTGATTAAAAGTTTTTCAAAGCTGAATTAGTGGATTAAAACATATGAATATTTTTGACTCTTGATATCAACTGTCAGACTGCTTTCTAAGAAGGCTTGAGGAGTACACCAGAAATTAACACAGCATTGTAAATCAACCATACTTCACAAAAATTATCCAGTAACCTAGGCATGGGATTGGTGATCACTGACATTTCATCCTCATAAACAGAGCTGTGTCACTTGAGAGGTGGAAAACTATTTCATTTTGATGTGCACTGAGTGAATTACCATTGAAGTGTGACATCTATTTTTTCCTTTGTGAATGTGTGTTCATCTTCTCTGCCTTCTACGCTCCTGAGATATTTTGATGTTACATTTGAAGTGATCTGAACTCTCTATGTATTGAAGGAATTAGCCCCTTGTCGGATTTGTAAACAAATAACATCCTCTGGTGTTTTGTTTAAAATTAGGATGCTTATGATGCATGAAAATCTTTGTATAATTTCCTCTGAAACTTACTGTTCATCTAGAGGTTGTATACTCATCCATATTTATTTCTAGTTTTTTTTCTAATTGTGTTACTTTTTAAATGTTTCTGGAATTTATCATAATATATGGTTCACTGTATGATTTCAATCTTTTCTTTTCCCCCCAAGTAGCTAACAAGTGTTCCATTCACTGAATAACCTTTATTTATCTCCCTGATTTGTAATGCCTTCCATCTCTTATAGTAAATTATTATTGATATCAGAGCCCATATCTGGACTTCCTGCCCTACTTTCTAATCTGGCTATTCTTGAACTAGTAAAACTCTCATTATCTTATTAATTATTATATTGCTAATATGATTTTATTCACAATAAACCCAAATGAATTTTATAACTTCTGATATTTTGGAGATATGATCTTTTAATCTAGAATCATGTGATTAAAGCATCTTTTATATCTTTCAGTAGTTTACTTTTATTTTTTGATAGTTCCTACTATCCTTTTGTTAGGCTACTCTTAGATATTTTACCTAGGTTGTTACACTTGGAAAATTTTAGAAATCTTAATGCCTCCATCTGGTCTCTTAATCAAACCCTGGAGAATCCTAAACCACTGATCTGATTTGAACAAATGAGGTGAAAAGAATTGGGGGAAGCACTGTGTGCAGAAGAGACTGTGGAACCTCCAGAGTGGCGCCCTGCGTTGGCTCAGATTTTCTCTGGAAAAAGTTTTCTCTATGAGACTACATAGTTCCCAACTTGACTTTCAGTTTTCTCAGCATTTCACATTAGATTTTAAAAGTCTGTGGCAGGTTCTTACCAAGAAAAAGAGCACTTGCACAAAGGGTTATATGTATACACTTTCCCCAGGTGGTAAATGGAACACGCTCTTCTTCCTTATTAAAAAAACAAATTTAGTCAATCAAGGGATTACACCAATGAAATGCTATTTCTCCTTACTGGTCACTAAATCCTAAACATAAAAAAATAATAATAATTTTCAGACATTGCCTCCTTGTTTGTAAATGCATGGGTTTTTTTCCTGTTTTTTTTTTCCTTTTCTTTTCTGTTAACAATGTCAAACACACAACAAAATATGTACAGTGTTCGTTTTAATACTATTTTTTGAAAATGCACATGTGAACAGTAAACTGTCCCTGCCATGGTCTGAGCACCTGACGAGGCCAAGCTGTAAAGCTCTATTCCTTAGCTTGCCTTTGATTTCAGAAGTGAAGGTAGTGACAGCTTAGAGTCTGTGCAGGACAGAAAGTATCATAGGTGTCTGCAGCTAACTGGTCTCCACTGTGTGTTTCTTGGTTGAGCTTTATGTGTTAATTAGCTACAACTATGAAGTTTAAGAGTTTCCATTTTAGAGTTTATATTTAGAATTTTTTAACAGATGAAATCAGTTAGACTCAAGATTTAACTGGATTATAAAACCAGATATAGTATAATAATAGCTGTAACTAAGTACATGGCCCTTCCTCTATGCCAGGAAGCTTTCCAAGTAGATTCTGTACATTACTTCGACCCGTCCTTACCACTGTCATGAAGAAGCAACTCTCTTATTCTTATTTTATAGGAAACTATGGCACAGAGAAGTTAAGTTGTCCAAGATCACTCAGGAAGCAAGCTACTGTGTTCAAATATGAATTTAGGCAACTTCATTCCCAAGATCTCACTACCACAACGCTGACCTCTCTAAACAATGGAGCATGCTTTCACAAGTAAAGTAAAATACTTCAAATACAAAACTAAAAAAAAAAAAAGGCAATTTTTTAAATAAGGAAGAACTATAAAGTTAAATGAGTCTTCATCTTCAATTTTTCAACAAGCATGTTCCAATGAAAATTTAAACTAATTAGCTGGCAATTTTAAATTTAAACTTGGTAGTTTAAATGACCAAAAAACTTTTCTTCAGTATTTTTTGTATGCTGCCAATATGATAAGTTTTTTGTTTTTCAGGACTCAAAAGCATTATGAACATCTAATTTTGTCTAAGATTCAGCTTTCATCTCTGAATGTACAGTCATTCACCAACATATGCTTTTACCCCCATCTTCAGTTGTAAACAATGGGAGCTATTCATAATGGGGATTATTAGAAGCTTATTACATTGTAAAAGACAAATGTCACTTTCTATTGGTAGCTGAACCTCATTTTTTTCCATTTATAAAAGAGGATTTCGACCTGCTTTCTCCATATCTTTTCAATGCCAACATTATGTAGATCTGTGATTCATTTATTAAATCTATATTTGGAGACATTTTCAGATGCTCCTAATAAAAGCATTTTTTCCAAGTGTTATTCATGCTCATAACCTTCTGTCCTGCTGCTGCTGACTGCAAGAACAAACAGCTCTAAATTATCTCAGCTGATGGAAAGAAGCAATAATACAAATGACTCAAAAATCATCTTTTCATAGCTCTGGAATGTTGATACAAAGATATATAGTTTTATTTTTTTTAATTTTGCAGCAGGAGTGGCAGCAATAAATTTACATTTCCAATTATGTAACATGACTAGCTCAAACACTGCTCAAACACTGATGGCACCTCAACAAATGTTTCCCTGCTTCTTCTACCCTTTCTGACTTTAGGATGAGAGCCATGCTTCTTTGTGCACATCCCAACAGGAAGGGGTAGCAGTGACTGGGACTTAGTTCAAGACAAAGGGGCACTTAGTCTACTATGAAAACGAGGCCGCATGTGAAAAAATGGGAGTCAACTATAAAAACCAATTTGTCTTTCCTTCTACAACTATGTCATTGTAGCTAATTTATATTTTGCATTTTTTTTTGGTGTTATGAAAGGATACAAATCAATGCCTCTTATACACTTATACCAGTCTTTTTCTTTTCCCCCTTTTTACTGTTATTATGAAGGAAGGGCCTCACTTCTCTTCTGTGTCCACCATTCCAGGCAGTGCTCCTTCAACTTGGCTGCACATTAGAATAACCAGAGGAGCTTTAAAAACTTCCCTATGCCAGAATGCACCCCAGGCCACTAAGTACCATCAGAGTTTGCAGTGATGGAATCCAGGCACCAACATTTTTTAAGGTCCCCTGGTGATTCCAACATGCAGCCAAGGCTGACAAGTCCAGAAGTAAACAGACTAAAGTGCATCTAAACAGCACCCGCTCTTCCTGGGTAATCTCATCTATCTCCACGTGGGGACACCGCGCCTCCTATTCTGGTCGGACTTGTTCTTCCTGCTCAACCGTGTCCCATTTGTACTCAAGTTCTGCCTGGCGCTGCTTTCAGAACTCCAATAGTAAGGTGACTAACATCGAGAGAGAACAGCAGAATGTGGATCTTCAGTGATGACTGATGCTTCAGAAATCTGTACTTAATATTTATTACACTTAACACTTTGGTAAATGGTTAATAAAATCACATTATATTTATAGGCGATACTAAAAAAATGAGTTAATACCTTTTGTTTAAGAAAAAAGAAAATGTAGATAATTTATTGAACTTTTGGAAACAGACTAGCTCTCTAGCTCAGGGGAAAGGTATTAACGTGATGGTCAGAGGCAGGTGACTGTGTCTGATGCTAAAGTACCTGCTACCAGCACATTATGCCCACTAAAAACACAAATATCGGGGGGAAGGGTGGGTATAGCTCAGTGGTAGAGCACGTGCTAAGCATGTACAAGGTCCTGGGTTCAAGCCCCATTACCTCCATTAAAAAAAAAGTAAAAAAAAGCACAAGTAACTGTCACAATTTAAAAGCACTGCACGGTGCACCCTCCAAGCCTTCTCCTCACATCCCTCTGTCTCTTCTGTCCAAAGGACCTGAGAGTGGGGAAGGGGATGAGAATGCTTTAGTAGCCCCTGCATTTCTATTTTCCACCACCACAGTCACACAAACTTAAAATAATATTCTTAAATATGGAAAACTGCCATTTTCCTCAATCATCGGTAAAGTAATTTTTAGAAATCGTCATTCTGTTTTAAGAATCGTAACTTTAAATAGCAGACAAAAACAACATGAAATGGTAATTGAAAATGTAGCTTCAGGGGAAATCCCCTAAGCCCTTCTTCCCACCAGACTGTTACCCCTAGGCCCCAACTCTAGAGAAATTGCAGAATAACCACTGTGCCCTCCACCATTGTACCTGAGTCTGTACAATGCTCTGAGAATAAAGAGGAAAAAGACACAGTCCCTGCTTCTGGGAGCTCCTAGGTGCACAGGACTCAGTGAAGTGATGGCTGAGGAGGCGTGTTAAGAGGGCTTGGATAACAGTCAGCAGAGGGTGCTCAGGGCAGAGAGCCGGAACTGTAGCCAAGGCTTTCCCAGAGGAGGGAAACACTGTGCTGAGTTCTGAGATGCCCTAGAAGTGATCAGGTGAACGTATAATGTTAAGGCCATTTCTCCCTGGGGAGCTGCGCATGCAAAGGAGGGAGGCCAAAGAGAGCCAGGTCCCTTCCAGGAACTGTAAATAGTCTACAAGCGAGCACAGGGTGCGGGAGGCAGATGAGCAACCAGGTGGAGAGATCACAGGTGCACATCTCAAAGGACTCTGTGTGCCTCCAAGGTAGAGGAGACATGCAAAGTGATCTAGAAAGAGACAAGATAGAGGCAGGGAGGACTATTGGCAGGTTCATGTGGAGGCCTGCTGAGGCCCTCTCAGGAGGAGAGAGAAGAAAACATTTCAGCAGGTGGACGGATTGGCCACAGGTGTGATGGAAGGGCAGGAAGAAGTCAAAGATGCAGGCCAGCTTTATGGCTTTGGCAGTGTCTAAATTATAGTGCCATTCCCTGAAATAAGAAGGGCAAGAACCTCCTAGCGGAAAACATAGGCAAAACATTATCTGACATACATTTCAAAAATTTTCTCCTAGAAGAAATAAAAGCAAGAATAAACAAATGGGACCTAATGAAACTTACAAGCTTCTGCAGAGCAAAGGAAACCAGAAATAAATCAAGAAGAAAACCTATGGAATGGGAGAAAATTTTTGCAAGTGAAACCGACAAAGGCTTGATCTCCAAAATATATAAGCAGCTCATATGACTCAATAAGTAAAAAATAAACAACCCAATCCAAAAATGGGCAGAAGACTTAAACAAGCAACTCTCCAAGGAAGACATACAAATGATCAAAAAGCACATGAAAAAATGTTCAATATCACTAATTATCAGAGAAATGCAAATCAAAACTACAATGAGGTATCACCTCACACCAGTCAGAATGGCCGTCATTCAAAAATCCACAAATGACAAATGCTGGACAGGCTGTGGAGAAAGGGGAACCCTCCTACACTGCTGGTGGGAATGCAGTTTGGTGCAGCCACTATGGAAAACAGTGTGGAGATTCCTCAAAAGACTAGGAATAGACTTACCATATGACCCAGGAATCCCACTCCTGGGCTTGTACCCAGAAGGAAATCTACTTCAGGGTGCCACCTGCACCCCAATGTTCATAGCAGCACTATTTACAATAGCCAAAACATGGAAACAACCTAAATGTCCATCAACAGGTGACTGGATAAAGAAGATGTGGTATATTTATACAATGGAATACTACTCAGCCATAAAAACCGACAACATAATGCCATTTGCAGCAACATGGATGATCCTAGAGAATGTCATTCTAAGTGAAGTAAGCCAGAAAGAGAAAGAAAAATACCATATGAGATCACTCATATGTGGAATCTAAAAAAAAAAAAAAACAAAAACAAAGCATAAATACAGGACAGAAATAGACTCATGGACAGAGAATAGAGACTTGTGGTTACCAGGGGGGTAGAGGGTGGGAAGGGATAGACTGGGATTTCAAAATTGTAGAATAGATAAACAAGATTACACTGTATAGCACAGGGAAATATACAC
Source organism: Vicugna pacos (assembly GCF_048564905.1). Taxonomy (NCBI): domain Eukaryota; kingdom Metazoa; phylum Chordata; class Mammalia; order Artiodactyla; family Camelidae; genus Vicugna; species Vicugna pacos. Next base: position 24,601,798 of record NC_133002.1, read on the forward strand.
AAAATGTTATGATAAATCACAGAGAAAAAAATGTGACAATGAGTGTGTATATGTCCATGAATGACTGAAAAAATGTGCTGAACACTGGAATTTGACACAACATTGTAAAATGATTATAAATCAATAAAAAATGTTAAACAAAAAAAGAAGGGCAGGAAGAGGGGCAAGTCATGAGAGCAGACAACTGATTCAGTTCTGGCTGGGTGCCTGTGGGCTCCAGGAGAGATGTGCAGTAGGCAAATAAAAGTCTAGAAATCGGGAGAAATTTCTAGGCCGAGCCAAGTAGTTTTCCTGTTTCAAGAGGCTAACGGGTATGAGTGGACAAGCTCACAAGAGGTGTAAAGGTATAGCTCTCACCCTCCTGCATATGGGAAGCATCTGGGAGCCTTTAAAAAATAGTGCACCACAGCCTGGAGTGGGGCCTTTGTACTGTTTATTGTTTTTTAAACACTGTTTTCCTTTTTGGGCGGGATAGTTAGATTTATTTATTTTAATTGAGGTACTGGGAATTGAACCCAGGACCTCTTTCATGCTAAGCACATGCTCTAACACTGAGCCGAACCCTCCCCACCTTTTTTTGTTTTTAGACATTAGCTGTACCGAGCAGTCAGGGTTGAGAATCAACCTCCAGAGAGCAGAGAGTCTTGGGGGTAGAGAACAAGGAGAACCTGCCTAGAGTCCTGAAGACCCCACCAGGGGCAGCCGGAGACGCAGGGGACCTCGGACGGGCTGCGAGGAACGTGAACTCAACACTCCCCAATGGTGAAGACGACAAACATGTTTCAAGCACCCACTTCCCTGCAGTGTTTGTTCTGACGTTACTAGTTTTCCAGTAATACTGAGTGAGAATAGAAATAATCTAGACACAGGGATCAAATTCAAATGCTGATTATGATCATACTTAGCTGCGTGATTACTGATTAAAAGTTACTCGTCTGCCACGTGTAAAATGGGGGACCTAGCACCTTGCTCGTGGGCTGCTGTGAGCGTAATGAAATGACATCTATAAAGGCGCTCCTGACTCTCAGAGGTAATTGCTACTATTGTCCCCAATTGGGACACCAAGAAACAGAGGCACAGAAAGCTTCAAACATTTGCCCAAGATGAGGGTTGTGATCTGGAATCAAGCCAATGACTTCTTGGATCCAGAGCCCAGGATCTTCTTACGAACAACACGGCACTGCCCAGGCTTCCTGCTCCAAAACACTTCTCCCTTTGGCTCAGTTCCACGGTGCCTGCGCTGCACAGATGTCCTCACTGCCTGCCTGCCCTCCTGGTGTCTGACCCCGGCACTCCTCCCTCTGTCCCACACAGCGCTTCCTTGGGCACACCATCGCTCATGAGGCCATTGCTGAGGCTACTCGGATGTTTACACGGAAACGCAGGTGGCAGCCCAGCTTTTTGCTATAGATGCTGCTGTCAGTGGAGGCAAAGAGCTCACAGTTGGTGGGGGAGGCCTCTTGTGGTCTCCTCCTTGGCTGGAGAGCTGGATGAAATCCAGTTTCCCTTTGCAACTTAGACATCCAGTATGAGAGATATGTAAGGCCATCTGGCCTCTCAACATAGAAATTATGCCCCCGCAGTCGTTCTTAACATTGTAATCTCCTGGCTCCACCAGGGAGCAGAGGCCATGGCCTGTTGTCCACCAAATTTTGTTTCCTTGCACAACAGCTACAATGGGGTGAGTTAACACCAGACCAGAAAATCTACAAAGCCCTAGTGTACTATTTCCTGACACTTGCAGGTCACCGAAATACCCCAGATCCTCCAAGTAAACAACTAGTAAGAGGAACTGAGCTGGCTCATCTGTCAGACCCCTGATGGCAGGACTGATTTGGCCTCTCCTGCTCTCGGGATGATCCGTTCTCCTTCTGTGTGCCCTTCCCCGAGGGAAAGGGACTGTTCTTTGTTTATGGGCTAGGGAGTATTTGTGGCTCTCTGACCGGAATCTTCAAAATAGAGCTCTTGGTGAGAGTGGAAGCATGGCACCCACGTCTCATGAGCTCAGCTCCCCAACAGCCTCATCTAGCCAAGACTGTGGCCAACACCAGGGGTCCATGCTGTTGAGTGTTGGGTCTGGAGAGCAATGCCTCCACCACTGAGAAGCTGCCCCACCACTTGTGCCCTTGTCCCCTTCGAGGGGGAGGTGACGCATCCATGGGATGAAAGCCGCGAGGGCACTAGGTGACTGTGGACCAAGCTGTGACTGGCCGGTCCTGCCCCCCATGTGACCCATGTTAGCCTCAAGTGCAGAAAATCCCCAAAGAGACCCCTGCTTGAGTGAATGGGTCACCTATAAGCCAACTGTCCTCGGGCCGCCTAAGAAGCAACACAGTATACACAGTGAGCCACCCACTCACTGAAGTCCCCAAGGCTCACAGCTCCCTAATGTGAGACCAGGTACCCCCAGCAAACAGAAGACACTTATTTTATAATTGACTTGAGAATTCTACTGCCAACACTGCCTTCCACCTTCCACTTATAAAGTTCTTTCCACTCTGTCCCCTGCTCTGCAATTGTGCAATCACTCCTGAGCTCCTTCATGAGACAGGAGGGAAGGGGGCCGGGCACAGCCATTAAAAGGATGGCACAGCCATTAGCACCTTAGACGGTGGAAAAGTCAACTCCCAGTAGATCTTGAGCTTCAATACACTCACTGAAATACAGCAGGATGCTAAAAGGCACTCCCACAGGTGCCAGGACAGGTTCAAGGCTGACCATGAAAGTTCAAAGGGTGAGTGGTGGCCCAATTCCTGGGAATCCCAACACCTTCCCCAAAGCGGTTGGAATAATCCTCACACTTATTAGCATATGAAAATCCTGAGTGCCTAAAAACTAACAACCACACCTCATGGCTGCTCTCTCTGCTGAGGGAGACAGCCCACACTATGTCAGAGGAGTGTGTAACTATTTTTACTTTAAACTGGAGCACCCAACCCCCACGCCTCATGGCCTTTCTGTTGCCTTCTGAAACAGCCCACTCTGTCTGTGGAGTATATATCTCTCTGAATAAATCTACATTTACTGAACTGTGGCTCTCTCTTGGATTCATTCCTGTGCAAACCAAGGACCCACATTTCACGAGGTGCATCTCAGGGACCCAAATAAGTCCTGGGATACGTCCATTCTCTCCCCCACATTTTCCTGTATCATACATTCCTTCCCAAAGGATCTCACCTTGTGCACTCCAAAGTAGACAGCACTCATGTGTCCTGACCTGGATCTGCTTCTGCGTTTATCATTTCTTATGTCCACTAGAACGTCACCTTCATGAGGACAGGGATATGGTTCTGTTTACAAAGGAAACACCAGAACATCACAGGTGCTTGAGAAGTATTAGCTGAATGAATGAACTGTGGGAAGTCCTGGGAATTCAACTTGGAACTCCTAGCCACTTGGCTCCAAGCTGACTCCAGTTGCTCCCTCCTACTCATGGCTGACCTCTTGCCACCATTCTCTCCTCTGCCATCACCTGAGCCGGGATGAGCTGAGATGAGCACACACCCCGGAGAGCATGGTGAATGGTTCATGTCGTTGCAACACACTCGCCCTCTGACTGCCAGGGGTTATTTTCGATGGACAAACTGAAGGCAGCACCATGTGCACCGCCCTAACCTACAACTCACTTGAAGCACCAGGACTGCACACAGGGGAAACGCTGGCCCTTTCCAACCTAAGGAGAGGGACTATGGGTGAGAAGAGGGTCTCTGTCAACTAACACTCTCTTTACAAGCCCAGTCTTAGAAAAGCTCTTTAAAGACACTTTTGGTATCTTCCTTGTATTTCTGTAATCCCTCTAGATTTTGTCATTTTAATCTATGCATCAGAAATACAGATGCTCTTGAAATCTCTTTTGATTTTCAATGAAGAAAATCCTCAATTTACTTCTCTGCTAAGAAATTTACTGCACTTTATATTAAGAAAAGCAGCTGCCTTTCATGAGTTTCTATCTTCAAACACCTAATTTCACAAGAATCAGTGAAGCAGGACATGAAAATCACGCTGTGCTTTATCTCCTACAGGTGGGCAGGAATGAAATGAATGAGTACTGATCTCATGAGACGGGAAGGCTGGGGCTGTCTTATTCCTGCTACAGATTGAAGGGTCCATATCTGTGAGAGAGAGGATGGACCAAGGATGAGAAACCACCATTTTCTAACCCATTTCTCTTTTTCAGAGTCCCAGACAAAACAGTGTGATTGCATCAACAAAACAAGAACATCTGCACCCTTTTAAATGCACGCTACAAGTTTACTACTACACACGGCACTCTGTCATTGACCTAAAGGCTGATGACAGCCAAGAAATTTGCAGGGATCTTATTCTGTGCTCATCCCTTTTTGTCTTTGGAACCTCAGGAAGTTTGCCTCCTCTCCTTGAGTGTCATTTTCCTCATCCTTCAAATGGAAGTGTAACAGTCATTCATTTACTCAGTGTCTATTCGACAACAGGAGACGGCTTATGAAAACAATAATTAAAAAAAAGCAAGACAGCAATTCTAATCTGTGCTGTCTTCCTCCTCCTCCCTGAACATGAACTTACAGGCTAAAATGGCATCTTTCACTAAATCCCGAACGTAAGAAGCAGTTCTGATAAGGAAGTCACAGGACTGCCGTTTAACCGAGAAATGACCCGGTGAAAAAGAATGAGTTGCCAGCAAATCCTCAAAACCCGTAAGGGTGCAAACCCTGGGAGCTACAGCCATGGGTGGGAGTTCCTTAGTTCCCCATTTCACAAAGCCGAGAACTTTGCAGGGCACGTGAAAGACACAGATAGCCCAGTACAATTACACCATGTTTTGGAGTACACCGGGGCCACATCACTGCTGACCTGCACTGCTGTGTGGCCCAGAGCAAGAGCCCTGGGCGGGGGTGACTGTGTTTGAGGCTGGACAAGAACTTCCTGTTCTGTCTCTTTTACTCTCTCTCTTCCTGCAATAAAACAACCGGCAGCACTCTGGTGGGGAGCACTGTACCCACATTCTCTGGCAAACCACACACCAGACAGCTCTAGCTGATCTGAGAGAGGACTCTTCAATGAACATATATACACCAAAGTCAGGCAGAAGGCTGCCTGTGACCTTGGGAATCCAAACCAGCTTGTCCTGTTAATCAGGATATTACACATCTAAAGAAAGTGTGCACCAGATGAAGACGATGCTTTAGATAGCGTCGGTGGTTATGTCCAGCAGTGTCTAAGGACAAGTCATGCTCTGGTAGATGGAAGCATTTTGGTTGCTTTAAGAGTTTGCTACTGAAGGGCTGGGACATTTCATTGGGCCTTGAAACTCCAGACCCCTTTACTCACAAAGGCAGACAAGGAAGGCGAGCCAGCTCAGCCTTTATTCCAACTTCCTAACCAAAAGGCTATGAGGTTGAAAATATATTTCTCAGACTCTTCTGCAACAAGGGTTCCAAATGTGGCTTTAAAAATGCCCATTAGAGACTGAGATTTGCAAATATTAACTACTATATATAAAAATAGCTTAAAAAATAAATTTCTTCTGTATAGCACAGGGAACAATATTTAATATCTTGTAATAAACTTTGGTAAAAAAATATGAAAAGGAATTCATACATATATATGTGAATATGAAGGACTGGAACATTGTGCTGTACATCAGAAATTGACACATTGTAACTGACTATACTTCAATTAATATATATATATATGTATATATATATAATGCCCATCAGCAGCATGTGAGTGTCACTTAAAGCAGAAACCCAGATGAATGGAGGCAGAGGTGGTGGGAGGAGCTACGTTATTTTGCTGGGGTGGATGCAGCCGGCATGACAGATATCTAGAAGAATGCTCACAATAGCCACTCACTTATCTGCAAGTGAGTTAGGTTAACAGCTTCCTGAAATCCTCCCCACCCCTCCTGATGAGCCAGGTGTCTGGAGTTTTTCTGGAAATCACTAGGCGCAGCCTGGAACTCAAAGGTAAAAATTAAAAACTGCAGTCAGGCAGCGAAGAGACCGGCAGGACGCGTTGGACAAAAGTAAGTCAGAATCAACAAGGAATGGGGAGGGGATAGAACGTGTGCTGAGGATCCTGACTTCAGGGGTGGATTGTCTATGTTGAGGACTCTGAGTCAGTTTGAGTAAATGGATTGGTTGTGGACTAAAATGGTGGCCATTGTTCAGATAAGTGTGTGATTTGGAATATATTTATTTGAGGAGGGTTTTTTTTTCCTCGTTCAACATTGATCATTTCTAGGGAGCAGAAAAATACTCTGTCACACAACATCTAATGCAAAAGAGAAGCTACGGGATGATGGTGGTATGAGAAATTTCAGTACTGCAGTTTCAAGCTTTCCTTAATGTGGTTAACAGCAGTAGGTACTTAAAATAAGGTACTTATTATAAAGACATCATCATATGTACATATCCTTAAAGATACACATATGGTACTATAAGTGGGCCTGAAATGTGTTCTGCATTCTAAAATCCGATGAAATAAAATCAGTAGCTTAATATGCCTGTCGGCTCTAAAAACATGATGTAGCTCATGATCACAGAAAGCAAGATCAGCAAGGAAATTTGAGAGTTGTCTTTTCCAGTGTCAAAGTTAGTATTTTTTGCTTTACTTAAAAAGCATACTTTTAATTAGGGCTGTTAGCATCCATTGGTATACGGGGTTCAGTAGATGTGTTCAGATGTTCCAGACAGTGAATCAGAGCAAAGACTGAGGATTAGACAGTAGTTAAATGCCTCACCCGTGTGATCAGCATCCACAAACTGGTATACTGAAAATCCTTAAAAGTGAGAACTTCATTAAAGCAACGAAAAGTGAGGGGAAAAAATAGCCACAGACTAGTGGAAGTTCATAACTTGTAAAAATGACAAAAGGCTACTCATGAGCATATTTTTAAAAAACCCTTCACTTTAATAAAAAAAAACAACAATCTGACAACAGGTTGCACACTGCTCCCTGTAGGAGAAGCCATGCAGGTGGACTCTTATGTGAATGGGGCTGGATCTGTAGAATTAGTTAGTCTTGCAAGTAACTCAGTTAAAAACAAATGCAAATGGGATACACTTCTAGAATATCTGAGTAAACATCTTGGAAAACTTACTTCTCTATGAAGCAATGACAATGGCAAAATTTGTCAAAATTAACCTCTGTAGAACTCTGGAAATTAAACCAAGACTTCCAGCAATCTGGGGACTGTTTATTTGAGAAAAAAAAGCTAAATCTCCATAAATATAGTGAGTTTTGTGGCATTGTAACTTGATCTACCCCATCCCTGTATCCTAACCTAAATGGTGGCCTTTAAAAGCAATAGTCTCACAGTCAAGGTAGGGGCAGAAGTGATTTAAAGTTACCCAAGAAATCCGTCCCCAGAAAGCTGTCACTATTTGACCTATCACAAACTCATGCTGTGCAAACAGCCTGTCCCCAGAGTGTGTGTGGGAAACAATCAGCAGTGAGTATTTAACATTACAACCGCCTGAGGCAGCGGGACCAGTAGAGGCTAACTAGATACTGACTAGGAAACTTAGATGGCAAAATTGAGTAATGAGACGTTCTGGGGGTGAAGGTAGGGTTAAAAAGCTCCAAAAAATTTTGAGAATTGTAGAAGGCCGTACACATGTGTGGCACAGGGCAAGGAAAGATCTGAGACAACCTTAAGCCTTCAACTCTGGCTGAACTTTAGGTTCTGCACAAGCAAGAACTAAAGGCCACGGAAGAGCTACAGACTGCCTGCCGGTGCTGAGGGCATACCTCAGCACGCAGACACACAGCCACCTGGCATCAGCTCAAATGATAGGCTCCACGCATTGAAAGAAATTACTGTCAAATCATTATTACAGTGATGACAACTACGCTTTCTTCACACACACTATCTCATGGCCATGCATGATAAAGAATACAGACTTTACAGAATTTGTTCAGGACTGTAACTAAATAAATAGCTGCAGCAGCAATGACATTGGAAGCAGCAATAAACCCTTGAGATGAGGAAAATGTGGCTTTCAGATCTGCCACATTGTAATACTTTAAATGTCCAGTTTCAACAGAAAATTTACATGATGTACAAAGAAACAGAAACGTTTGGCCATAAAAGAGGGGAAAAAGGAGTCAATAGAAACTCACTGAGGAAGCCCAGACACTGGACTTACTAGACAAAGACATAAATAAGCAATTACACATATGTTCAAAAAACTAACAGAAACCATGCCTAAAGAAATAAATTATGTGAACATCTCATTTTACAGAGAATATCAATAAAAAATTTATATTAAAAACCAACTAGAAATTCTAGAAATACAAATATAATGACTAAAATGAAAACTTCAATGAGTGGTTTCTCTGTAGATATGAACTTGTTGAAGAAAATGTCAGTAAACTTAAAATTACTGAGATTATCCACTCTGTGGAACAGAAAGAAAAATGAATGAAAAAAATGAACACTGTGTCAGAGATAGATGGGACACCATCAACAATACCAATATACACATAATGGGAGCGCAAGAAGGAAGGAGAGAAAAAAAGGGGCAGAAAGAATATATAAAGAAATAATGGCTGAAAACTTCCCAAATTTGATGAAAACTTTAATTTGTACATCCCCGCAGCTCAACAAATTCCATGTGGTATAAACGTAGAGACATCTAAAATAGGCATATCAGACTCAGTGTGTCAAAACACAAGAACAAAGGATCTTGACAGCAGAAAGACAAAAGTGGCTCAACATATAGAAAGGCTCCTCAGTAAGACAGTTGATTTCTCATCAAAAATCATGGAGACTAGAAGGCAGTGGGATGGTATCATCAAAGTGATAAAAGGAAAAGACTGTCACCAAGTATTTTATAGCCAGCAAAATGATTCTTTAAAAAAATTAAAGGAGAAATTAAGACACTCCTACAAAAACAAAATCTGAAACAATCCATTGCTAGCAGACCTACCCGACAAGAAATACTAAGGATAGTCCAGCAGGTGTAAATGAAAGGACACTCACCTGAAAAATAAAGAACACTACTACATGAGTAAAAAAAATAAAACAGTATAAATTGAGTATTACATGTAAATGTTTTGTTCTATTTGATGTAAAGGACAACTGCATAAAACAATACTTATGAAACTGTGTAGATGCACTTATAAATGCATAAAGGTGTAATTTGTAAGACAGTGACATCATGAGGGGGGGAGGGAAAAGATTGATACCAAAGCAAAGTTTTGGTGTACTATTGAAATTAAGTTGGCATTCATGTGAACTAGATTGCTTTAAAACAAGATGTTAATTATAATCTCCAGAGCAATGGAGGAGAAGTAAGGAGGAGGAAGAGGAGGAGGAGGAAAAATATAAAATAAACAACAAATTAAAATGGCACACTTGAAAATGCCTACTTTGTACAAAAAAGTGTAGTAATAGAGGAATGGGGAAAAAAGACATATAGAAAGTAGATAGCAGATGTAACTTCAACCTGATAAGAAATTACATTAATGTAAATGAATTAAACATTCTAATCAAAATACTAAAGTCAGAAATAAAAGGAATAGAGAATAGATGAACAACAGAGAATAATCAACAAAAAAAAAGTTGGTTCTTTGAAAAGATCAACAAAATTGACAAATTTTTAGCTAATATTAAAAAAAAGAGAGAGAAGATTCAAATTACTAAAATGAGAAATGAAAGGAAGGATGTCACTACTGCCCTTACAAAGATAACAAGGAATATAAGGGAATATTATGGATAATTATATAGCCAATGAATGAGATAATCTAGATGAAATGGATAAATTCCTAGAAGGACATAAATGGCTGAAGCTAATTCAAGGAGAAATAGAAAACTCAAATAATCCTACAGTAAGTAGTGACTGAAATAGCAATCCAAAACATTCACACAAAGAAATGCTAGGCCTGTATGGCTTTGCTGGTGAATTCCATTAACTACTTAAAGAAAAAACAAAAATAAAAACAAACAAAAAAAGAAAACAATGCTTCACAAACTCGTCTAAAAATAAAGAGGAGGGTACACTTCCCAATTCATTCAATGAGACTAGTATCACACTGATACCAAAACCAGACAAAAGCATCACAAGAAATCTAAAGACTATCTCTTATGAATATAAATGCAAAAATCCTCAACAGAATACAAGCAAATCCAATCCAGTAACATATAAAATAGACCACAATTAAGTGGGATGCATCCAGGTATGCAAAGGCAGTTCAACAAACAATAGTCAATTCATGTAATACGCCATATTAATAGAAAAATGGATAAAAACTAGAAATAGAAGAGAACTTCCTCAATTTGACAGAGAACATCTATGAAAAACCTGGAGTAAAGATCATACATATTGTTGAAAGACTGAATTATTTCCTCCCACAATCAACATTGTACTAGAGGTTCTAGTCAAAGCAAACAGACAAAGAAAATAAAGCCTCTAGATTAGAAAGAAACAAATAAAAGTGTTTCGATTCCAGATGACATGATATTATATATTGAAATCACAAGGAATCCACAAAGGAAAAAAAAAGAGAGAAAAGAAAAAAATCCTATTAAAATTAATAACCCAGTCTGACCAAAATTGTAAGATACAAATCAATATATAAAAAACTAATTATATTTCTATACAACAGCAGTGAATAACCAAAAAATAAAATGGAGGAAACATTTTCATTTACAATAGCATCAAAAAGAATAAAATACTTAGGAATATTAAGAAAAACATGTGGAATACTGAAACTTGTATATAGAAAAATAAAATACTAGTGATAGAAGTTAAAAATGACCTTAAATAAATGGAAAGCTCTTCTGTGTTCATGGATCAGAAGCCTTATTATTGTTAGGATGGCCATTGTCCTCAAAATGACCTATAGATGCAATGCAACTCTGGCTTTTTGGCAGAAATGAACAAGCTGATCCTAAAACTAATATGGAAATGCAAGATACCCAGAATAGTCAAAACAATCTTGAAAAAGAACAAAGTTTTGAAGTTTCCAAATTCAAAACTCACTAACAAAACTCATCCACACAGTGTGGTACTTGCATAAAGGACAGAAAAATAGATTGAGAGAAAAGAACTGAGAGTCCATAAACAATCTCTTACACGTAACCATTTAATTTTTGAAAAAGGTGCCATGACAATCCAATGGGGAAAAAATAATCTTTACAAAAATGATGCTGGGACTCCTGCACATACACCTGGAAAGAAAGAAAACTGAACTTTTATCTTAACACCATTTATGAAAGTTAACTGAAAATAAATCACAGACCTGAAACTATAAAACTTTTAGAAAATGAACAATGAGAAAATCTTCAGGACTTTGGATTACAAATACTTGTAATATATGACACCAAAAGCACAAACAACAAAAGGAAAAAATCAAGTAAACTGGACTTCAGTAAAATTAAAATCTTTTGTGCTTCAAAGGACTTCATAAAGAAAGTAAGAAGACAATCCACAGGATGGATGAAATTATTTCCAATATTTTCCCTGATAAGGGACTTTTATCCAGAATAGACAAAGAAGACTTAAAATGTGACAATACAAAGACAAATACAATAAAATTGGGCAAAGAATTTGAATACATATTTCTCCAAAAAACCTACGAATGGGAAATAAGCACGTAAAAAGATGTTCAACATCAGTAGGCATCAGGGAAACAGAAATCAAAAGTACAATGACATGCCACTTCATACCAACTAGGATGACAAATATATATGATATAGGATATATAAATATGTATTTATAAACCCAGTAATAAATAGTGTTGATGATGATGTGGAGAAACTGGACTCCTCATACATTACTACTGGAAATATAAAATGGTGCAGTCACTTTAAAAACTACTTTAGCAATTCCTCAAAATGTTAAAAGTAGAATAAATCCCAGCAATTCCATTTTCTGATATATCGTCAAGAGAACTGAAAATATGTGTTCACACAAAAACTTGTCCATGAGCATTTACAGCAGAATTATTCATCATCAACTGATGGATGGACAAGCAATGTGGAGTATTTATAACAATGGCATATTATTTGAACACAAAAAGGAATTTGGGTACTGATATATGCTACACCATGGATGAGCCTAGACAACGTCACACTAAATGAAAGATGACAAACAAATAAGGCGGCATACTGTATGTTTCTACTTATATGAAATGCCCAGAATAGGCAAATCCATAGAGGCAGAAAGTAGAGTGGTGGCTGCTGGGGGCTAAGGGAAAGGAAGGTTAGGGACTGACTTATTATAGGGTACCCGTTCCTTTTGGGGGTGATGGCTACAAAGCCCTGCAATGTACTTAAAACCCTAATGCACACTTTCAAATGCTGCATTTTATGGTATGTGAATTATATCTCCATAAAGCTGTTATTCTTGAAGCTGAGCCCACCTATGGAGCAAATGGTATATCACTGACTGTGACATCTGGAGGGGGAGTGACCCACCTGCTCACCACGAAGGAGAGCAGCACCTGACCCAGTGTTGGAGGGGCACGATATTCTTGCTGACGGACACTGTGAGTAGCACAGACAAGGGGGCCAACAGAGCAAGCTGAGTTTGTGAAACAGGGTGAAGACACAAACACCTCTCAATAAAACCATTAAGAGTGCACAGTCTCTAGGAGAATGCATCTTTGTTTTTTAAATCTTTTTATACCTGTTTTATGTTCTATTACCTTATTAATCCTTAGTGTTTAAACAGTTCTCTACGTTTACACTTCTCATTTCATTTTTAATTCTCTTGGTTTTGATCTGTTATTGATTATTCACAGGTTTTAAATATTGTGTTTTGATATTTTTCTTCATTTTATTAAGGCTTTTAAAAGACATCTCAACTCGACTGCTATTCTGCTTCAACTTGCTCTTCTATTACTGATTATACACTGCTTTCAAACCTTCTTTTCCTCCATTCTTTTAAAATTCTCTCTCTCTCTCGTTTTTAAGTTTTATTTCCACATAGGCTTTAGATAGATAAATGAATAAACTCCTTTAAGGACCACAATAGATAACTGATATACCTTAAGCCACAGTGCCAGAGAGATACGAGCAGTATGAGAAAGCAGAGGAAGTATTCCCAATTAAAAGAGCAAGAGAAATCCCCTGAAAGAACGATCAATGAAATAGACATTGATGGCCTACTAGATCAAGATTTCAAAAAAGAAGTGATTAAATTACTGAAGGAACTAAAAGAGATAGTGTTTAGAGACATAAAATATGTCAAAAACAAAATATGTAGCTATAAAGAAAAGCCAATTAGAATTGTTAAATTCATTGGCTGAAATGAGATCTGACCTAAAGGCTGTAAAAATCAGGCTAGATAAAGCAGAGGAACGAATAAGTGACCTAGAAGAGAGGACAACAGAAAGTACCCAATCAGAACAGCTGAGAGAAAAACAAATATAAAACAATGAAAGCAATGTAAGGAACCTATGGGATAATATAAAGCATGCCAATCTATGCATAATAGGGATTCCAGAAGGGGAAGAAAGAACAAAGGGGATGGAAAAGGTATTTAAAGAAATCATGACTGAAAACTTCCCAAACCTAAAGAAGGATTCAGACACCCAAGCACAGGAGGCTCAGAGGTTCCCAAACAGGAAGAGCCTAAAAAGACCCACACAAAGACATATCATAATCAAGATGGCCAGACTGAAGGATAAAGAAATGATTCTAAAGGCAGCAAGAGAAAAACAAAGAGTGAGTTAGAAGAGAAGGCTCTCAGCTGATTTCACTACAGAAGCACTACAGGCCAGAAGGAAGTGGCAAGATATATTCAAAGTTCTTAATGAAACAAAGGATGCAGCCTAGGATACTTTCTCCAGCAAGGCTATCCTTTAGAATAGAAGGAGAGATAAAGAATTTCACAGAGAAGCAAAAAACTAAAAGACTTTAGCAACACTAAACCCATGCAAAAAAAATATTGAAAGGTCTACTCTAAATAGAAAAGAAGCAGGATGCTACAGAAATGAGAACTCATAAATGGAAAGGTGATAACTACCATGAATTACAAATAGAATAAACATGAAACTGTAAAAGAAGATATCTAAATCATTGAGTGGGAGAGGGAAGCAAGAAAATATAGAGTATTTTTTCTTTCTTCTTTTTTTTTAAATATTTTATTCTTGGTAGAATGGGTTTGAGATTACATTTCTATCTGTTTAGTACACACAGTTAGAGTAATTGGTTAACAAACTTACAAAAAAGTGTAACCACAAGCCAAAAACTTACAAGTGAGTCACAAAAACTAAATACAATCCAAGATGATACAAAACAAAGTTACCATACCACAAAAGGAAGAAGAAAGGAACGAAAAAGAAATACCAAATCAACTGCAAAAATAAGTTCAAAATAGCAATAAACACTCATCTATCATTAATTATTGTAAATGTTAATGGAATAAATCCTCCAGTCAAAAGACAGAGTGGCAGACTGGATAATAAAGCAAGAACCTTCAATATTCTGCATACAAGAGATACACTTTAGGGAGAAGGGCACATATATATTGAGAGTGAATGGACAGAAAAGGATATTCCATGCAACTGGAAATGCCAAAAAAGCAGATGTAACAGTACTGATTTGAGACAAAATAGACTTTAAAACAAGGGTCATAAAGAAAGATAAACAAAAACATTTTATAATGATTAAGGGAGCAACACAAGATGAGGATATTACAATCATTAGTATATATGCACCCAACATGAGCACCTAAGTACATAAAACAACTACTAACAGAGATAAAGGGGGAAATTGATGGGAATACAATCATTGTCAGAAATTTTAACACCACATTAACATCACTAGACAGATCTTCCAGAAAGAAAATAAAGAATACAACAGAGAAATTAAATGATTCAATAGAAAAATTAGATTTAGTGGATATTTTCAGAGCATTACAACCCCCTAGAATAGGATATATATTCTTTTTAAGTGCACGTGGAACATTTTCTAGGATTGATCATGTACTTGGTCACAAAAGAAGTCTCAACAATTTTAAGAACATAGAAATTATCTCAAGCAACTTTACTGACGACAATGCTGTTGAAACTAGAAATCAACTAAGGAGAAACAAAGGAGAAAAAAGGGAAAGCATAGAGATTAAACAACATGCTATTAAAAAACCAATGGGTCAATGATGAAATCAAAGTTGAAATTAAAGAATACCTTGAGACAAATGAAAATGAAAACACAACCACACAAAACTTTTGGGACGCAGCAAAAGCAGTGCTAAGAGGAAAGTTTAAGGTGATACAGGCCTTCCTCAAATAAGAACAATATCAAATAAACAATCTAACCCACCAGTTAAAAGAACTAGAAACAGAAGAGCAAAAACACCCAAAAGTCAGCAGAAGGAAGGAAACAATAAAGATCAGGGAGGAAATAAATAAAATAGAGATTAAAATAGATAAAGAAAATAATCAAACCAGAAGCTAGTTTTTTGAAAGAGTAAATTAAATCGACAAACCTCTGGCCAAACTCACAAAGAAGAAAAAAGAGAGAACACAAATTTGCAAAATAAGAAAGGAAAATGGAGAAATTACATCAAATAACATAGAAATACTGAATATCATATGAGAATATCATGAAAAACTACATGGAAAAAATGGATAACCTAGAGGAGATGGACAAGTTTCTGGAAACATACATACCACCAAGTCAGAATCAAGAAGAAACTGACCACTTGAACAACTTGATCACTAGGAATGAAATCGAATAAACAATAAAAAAAAAATCCCTACAAATAAAAGTCCAGTACTGGACAGCTTCACCGGGTAATTCTAACACACACACAAAAAAGAACTCATACTAGTCCTTCTCAAACTCTTCCAGAAGATTGAAAAGAAGGAATATTCCCAGACACTTTCTATGAAGCCACCATCATCCTGATAGAAAAACCAGGCAAAGACACCACCAAAAAAGAGAATTACAGACCAATATCACTGATGAACACAGATGCAAAAGTTCCTTACCAAAATACTAGCAAATAGAATCCAACAGAACATAAAAAAAGATTATACATCATGCTCAAATGGGGTTCATCTCAGGGACACAAGGGTGGTTCAACATATGCAAATCAATCACTGTAATACTTCACATCAACAAGAGAAAGGAGAAAAACCACATGATCATCTCAATTGATGCAGAAAAGTTTTTGATAAAATTCAACACCCATTTATGATAAAAATTCTCACAAAAGTGGGTATTGAGGGAGCATATCTCAACATCATAAAAGCTATATATGACAAACCTATAGCCAGCATAGTTCTCAACGGTGAAAAACCCAAAAGCTTCCCACTAAAATCTGGGACAAGACAAGGATGCCCACTATCACCACTCCTATTCAATATAGTCCTGGAATTCCTAGCCACAGCAATCAGGCAAGAGAAAAAAATAAAAGGGATCCAAATTGGAAAAGAAGAGGTAAAAGTGTCATTATATGCTGATGACATGTTACTATATATAGAAAACCCTTAAAGGGCCACAAAAAAGCTACTAGAGCTGATCGAAGAATTCAGCAAGGTAGCAGGTTACAAAATTAATGTTCAAAAATCAGTTGCATTTTTTTACACTAACGATAAATCAACAGAAAAAAAAAGTAAAGAAACAATCCCCTTTAAAATAGCACCCAAAGTAATAAAATATCTGGGAATAAATCTAACCAAGGAGGTGAAAGAATTATACACAGAAAAATATAAACCATTGATGAAGGAAATTAAAGAAGACTTTTAAAAAATGGAAAGATATTTCATGCTCTTGGATTGGAAGATTCAATATTGTTAAAATGGTCACACTGCCCAAGGCAATCTACAGATTTAATGCAATCCCTATCTAATTACCCAGGACATATTTCACAGAACTAGAACAAATCATAATAAAATTTATATGGAACCATCAAAGACCTAGAATTGCTAAAGCATTACTGAAGAGAAAGAAAGAGGCTGGAGGAATAACTCTCCCAGACTTCAGACAATACTATAGAGCTACAGTCATCAAGACAGCATGGTATTGGTACCAAAACAGACCTATAGACCAATGGAACAGAATAGAGAACCCAGAAATGAACCCACAAACTTTTGGTCAACTCATCTTCGACAAAGGAGGCAAGAATATACAATGGAATAAAGACAGTCTCTTCAGCAAATGGTGTTGGGAAAACTGGACAGCAGCATGTAAATCAATGAAGCTAGAACACACCCTTACACCATATACAAAAATCAACTCAAAATGGATTAAATACTTAAACATAAGACAAGATACAATAAACCTCCTAGAGGAAAACATAGGCAAAACATTATCTGACATGCATTTCAAAAATTTTCTCCTAGAAGAAATAAAAGCAAGAATAAACAAATGGGACCTAATGAAACTTACAAGCTTCTGCAGAGCAAAGGAAACCGGAAATAAAACAAGAAGAAAACCTATAGAATGGGAGAAAATTTTTGCAAGTGAAACCGACAAAGGCTTGATCTCCAAAATATATAAGCAGCTCATACGACTCAATGAGAAAAAAATAAACAACCCAATCCAAAAATGGGCAGAGGACCTAAATAAGAAACTCTCCAAGGAAGACATACAAATGATCAAAAAGCACATGAAAAAATGTTCAATATCACTAATTATCAGAGAAATGCAAATCAAAACTACAATGAGGTATCACCTCACACCAGTCAGAATGGCCGTCATTCAAAAATCCACAAATGACAAATGCTGGACAGGCTGTGGAGAAAGGGGAACCCTCCTACACTGCTGGTGGGAATGCAGTTTGGTGCAGCCACTATGGAAAACAGTGTGGAGATTCCTCAAAAGACTAGGAATAGACTTACCATATGACCCAGGAATCCCACTCCTGGGCTTGTACCCAGAAGGAAATCTACTTCAGGGTGCCACCTGCACCCCAATGTTCATAGCAGCACTATTTACAATAGCCAAAACATGGAAACAACCTAAATGTCCATCAACAGGTGACTGGATAAAGAAGATGTGGTATATTTATACAATGGAATACTACTCAGCCATAAAAACCGACAACATAATGCCATTTGCAGCAACATGGATGATCCTAGAGAATGTCATTCTAAGTGAAGTAAGCCAGAAAGAGAAAGAAAAATACCATATGAGATCACTCATATGTGGAATCTAAAAAAAAAAAAAAACAAAAACAAAGCATAAATACAGGACAGAAATAGACTCATGGACAGAGAATAGAGACTTGTGGTTACCAGGGGGGTAGAGGGTGGGAAGGGATAGACTGGGATTTCAAAATTGTAGAATAGATAAACAAGATTACACTGTATAGCACAGGGAAATATACACAAAATGTTATGATAAATCACAGAGAAAAAAATGTGACAATGAGTGTGTATATGTCCATGAATGACTGAAAAATTGTGCTGAACACTGGAATTTGACACAACACTGTAAAATGAGTATGAATTAATAAAAAATGTAAAAAAAAATACAAACCAATTTGAACCTGTTGAAAAGACATTTGCTCAAAACAGCACGGTAGCAATGAAGTTGCTCTGGCTGGCAGGGACTTATTGGATTCCTGTGAGTGCTGGACTCCTCACATGGAATTCCCTTGGCACTCCAGGACGCCTGTGGTTGTCCCCATGGGTTTGTGGCCATATGTGTCACACACAAGTCTCTGGCTTTGCCACAATTTCAATGCCTTTTTTGGCTTATGAAAGGTTTTGCACTCAAATGGAGTTTTCTTGAGTCCACTCACTGATGTCATTTACCAGATTTATAGTCCAGATCTGACATTCTGGACTCTTAAAATCTTGCAGACATTCAAATGTTTCAGGTTTGGATGTGTATTCACCTCTGGAGGCCTGGACCATATTTGATAAAGCCACCCGGACAAGTTCAGCAAAATGCAAAGAAATTTTTCTCTCTGCTAGACTGAAATGTCTATGAAGGTATAAAAACTTCTGCATCTACAAATGTAGGGAACCAACTCATCAATAACATATCTATCCGTAATGCATGGACATTTAAAAAAAATACTGTATTTACTCCTATCAAATTCTTTCTGGCTTTTGCCAAATTGTGTCCTAAACTGTAAGGAAAGTATATAAATTTAGAGAATTTTTGACCTTTTAAGAGAGAAAGGAACCCTCCTACTCGGTTGGTGGGAATGTAAATTGCACAGCCACTTTGGAGGACAGTATAGAGTTTCCATAAAAAACTGAAAATAGACTTCCGTGTGATCCAGCAATCCCATTCATGCGTATATTTCTGGAGAAAAATATAATTCAAAAAGACACATGCACCCCAATGTTCACAGCAGCACTATTTACAATAGCCAAAACACTGAAACAACCCAAGTGTTCACTGACAGATGACTGGATAAAGAAGTTGTGGTATATTTTATATATATATATACACATATATATATATACATATATGCATGTATATACACACAGATATACACACATGAACACACACACACAATGGAATACTGATCAGCCATAAAAAATAAAATAATGCCATTTGCAATATCATGGATGGACCTACAGGTTATTATGCATAGTGAAATAAGTCAGAGGAAGAAAAACAAATATTCTATGTATTAACTTATATGTATATATAAAAAATTGAACAAATTAATTACTATAATAAAACAGAAATAGACTCACAGGTACATAGAACAGACTGGTGGTTACCAATGGGGAGAAGGAGGAGAGGGGAGGCAGGGAAGGTGTAGGGTATTGAGAGGTAAAAATTACTATGTATAAATTGGATAGCTTACAGGGCTGTATCATACAGCACAGGGAAATATAGCCATTATTTTATGGTGACTTTAAATGGAATATAATCTATAAAAATTTTGAGCCTCTGTATTGCACACCTGAAAATATTATGATGTAAATCAACTATTCAATTACAAAATTTTTCATCAAAGTTTTCTTTTCATATTATTTGCAATAAGTTAGAAGCCAGAATTGTCAATAGAAACATAGTGTAAGTCACAATTTTCCAGTAATACCATTTAGAAAATAAAAAGGAACAAGTAAAATTAATTTCAGTAATAATTATATTTATCCCAAAATATCCAATATACTATCATTTCAAAAGTGTGATTGACACTTTTAAAACTTATTAATAAATATTTTACATTAGTTTTGTTGTATGAAGTCTTAAAAATCTATTATGTATTTTCCACTTATAGAACATCTCAATTCAAAATAGCCACATGTGGCTAGTGGCTACTATACTAGACAGAGCAGATTACACCATTCACACTTCTGATAAATTACCTTCTGTTACTTATTTTAAAAACTTGCAGAAAAGGCTTTAGATATTCCCTATATCAAACAAAGCAACCTTGACGGGTGGGGAGTATCTTCATTATAAAGTGAAAAATAAAGGTAAGAGAGCCATGGTTACATGTATGTTAATGTAACAATACCTTCTTAATTCATTCAGGGCTTTACAATCTTTCTTCATATGCCAAGGATTCACTGTCACTGTACAATATTTTTCACTGTTATTATCTTTGGAATTGAGAGGCTTCTGATGAACCTGCTTTGTGCATCTGTACATAAAAGAAAACAACAAAACAGCTACAAGAGCTACAGTGAATGCCCCCCCATTAATTTAGAAGAAGTCTCACAGTATTTCCCAACATAAAGGCTAAAATATAATTCAGAACACTTTGTGATGGTCAGCATGATTTTAACAAAAAAGTAGATAATTACCTCCCTGGTGTCAAAGCTCTTTCAGAGGTGGGCACCCGAAATTTAGTAAAAATGATTTTGCATATATCTTTGAAAGAAATGCTAAGAAATGATCTTTTCTGTTGGAAATTAGCCTGCTTTTACATTCTGCAGTAGGCATACGTGTTTACAAACCAGGCAGGAACTGGATCATATTTTACACATACTTTAGAAACTGATTTGAATTTTGCTCTCTACCTGCAAGGCTATTTCTTACGTAATTACATAAGCTGGCCACTATACTAAATTTTGTTTCACTATTTGCTTAATCCTCACAACAACTCTGTAAGCTGCTATTATTACCCCCATATAACAGATAAAGAGCTTGAGGCAGAAAATAATTTGGGTAACTTGGTAACTGGTGGAGCTGGGTAAGACTGCAGCCAGTCTGACACTCAAGTCCATTCTTCTCACCGATGTCTGATACTGCTACCTACATTCAGCAATGACAGCTGAATTCATATTTAAGTGTGTCATTTCTAAAAGCCAAAGCTCTATTAGTACTGCTGTGTAAATTATTCTTTTGAGATGTGATTGCCAAAAAAACAAAAACAAATAAAATCAGGGTGCCACTGAGTGGAGGGTGAACTGCATATGGATGGAAAAAAGGGGACTTTGTGAGGACACAGTTGCACAACTCTAGAAATATCTAAAATGGCTGATTTGTGCAATTATAATTTGTGAATTTTATGGCCTGTAAATTACACCTTAATACAGATATTAAATTAAGAAACTGGATACCAAATTAAGACTAAAACACATATATATATATCACACAAAGAACAACAGGCAAATATCATTATTTACTGCACCATTCTTTCATGCATCTTCCTTTCCTCACCCGTTCCTAAAAGGATGACTCATTTTATAATATTTTAAATTATTTAGCAAATAATTTTTGACAGGCTACTATGTACCCAGGACTAATCTAGGCACTTGGAATAGATCAATAAACAAAACAAAATTCCTGTCCTCACGGAGCTGGGTTGGAGTCTAGCTGGGGTGGGGGGTGGAGATGACAATTCACACGACAGAGAGGCAGAGGAAGTGGCATGTTAAGAAAGAGGAACCATGGAAAAAATAAAAAAAGGGCAAGGTAAAGAGAGTTTGGGGTATGGGATTATGGTGATGTTGTATTAAATACCAGAGCAGGCCACACTGAGGACTGAGGTTAGAAATAAGACTAGGAGGTGAGAAGTCCCAGGTAGACGGAATAACCATCACCGAGGCCAGCGTGCACCTCGCATGTTCCAGAATGGGGGCACTGCTGGAGCTGCGGAGAAGGGTCAGTGCAGATCCTGTATGGCCTTGGAGGACGTTGCAAGGACTGTGGCTTTTACCCGGAGTGAAATTGGGAGGCACTGCAGAATGACGACACAATCTAACTTAGGTTTTCAAGGCTCACTTGACTGCCGGGTGAGAATAGTCAAAACGGGTCAGAGATGAAAGGAGGGAAGCCTCTGAGAAGGGCTGTGCAGGAGGAGAGGACAGTGGCTCAGGGCAGGGAAGCAGCAGTGGAGGCAGGAGCCATGGTGAGAAGTGGCTGGGTTCTGGATCTGTTTTAAAGGCAGTGTTAAACCAGATCTATTGACAGAATTCATGTGGTATGTCAGTGAAAATCAGAATAACTCCAAGTTTTTTGACCCAAGCAGCTGGAAGGATTAAGTTTCCACTAACTGAATGGGGGATGTTGCAGAAAGGACCAGTTTGGGGGGTTGGACGACAAAGAGCTCAGTTTTTACACATGTTGATTTTAAGATATCAGAGTTCCAAGTGAAGATGTCAAATCAGCAGAACATTGTAAGAGTTCAGAGTTGGAGAGAAAAATTCTAGAGGGAGGCAGAAATGTGGGAATCATGGGTCACACAGGTGGTAGAGGAAGACATGAAACCCAGATACTCAAACATTAAGATAACCTGGCATTAACCATAGAAGTTGTCCTTGAGGGCCTGCCTACTAGGTGTGGATATCAGTCCTATTTCCCAACCACTCGAATTTTATAAAGGAACTTACAAATGAATTCGTGCAAGACACTGCCTCCAGTGGGTGGATCCAGAGAAGGAGTGGGAGAATGGGATGCTGCACGCTACTCCTTACGGCAGAATATATGTGTGTGTGTGTGTGTGTGTGTACGCATGTTTGTGTGCACAGGGGGATGAGACATACCTAGCTTACGAAAAAGAGCTAGTAAGTCTAGAAGCCGAAAGATGAAAGAAAATCCAGATCTGGTAGAGGGAAGAGGGGAAACACTGTGTACTGAAAGACATATCCCCATACTGCCATTTCCCACCATCCTATCAGGAACACAGTTGGAAAGGGGGGAATTATGTAGATACGTGTGATGTACACAAACTTTCTGACTA
This sequence comes from Vicugna pacos, assembly GCF_048564905.1. Lineage (NCBI taxonomy): Eukaryota > Metazoa > Chordata > Mammalia > Artiodactyla > Camelidae > Vicugna > Vicugna pacos. The sequence continues at coordinate 24,624,837 of NC_133002.1, forward strand.
TGTAACACTGAACATCTACATATGTAGCAAGTTAATGATATTTATATCTGCTTCAAGTTTAATAACAAGTTCACAACAGAGGGAAAATAAAATATTGAGGACTGGTAGGAGTATCATAGAAGGACTTTCAACGCTCAGAATGGAAGCAAAATCAGCTTCACCCCACAAAGAATGTCATTAAGTGTCAAGAATGTTTATATTTGCTTAAGAAATTGAGAGTTACAGCTTCCTGCTTTAAAGAATTAACTTTAAGACAGATACCATACTATAAGCAACGTCTATACTGGAGCTTTCTTAAAGCTATTTTTAGTTTCTGCTTGTTCTGATGTACTCCAGACACTCTGCAAAGAAAACCTTCTTTTCAAAGGCTTAAAGGAATAAAAAAAGAAATAACACTGCATTCTTTTCAGTGTTCTATGTACTGAAAGACACTTGCAAATGAAGCACCCAGCCACAGGTCTACATTTTTAACAATAAAGTCGTTTGCACATTTTTTCAATTGCTATGTGGCTTTGTGTCAGTCTCTCACTAAGAAGCAGAATGGAGTACCAGAAAATGACACATCAGGTCTATAACTACAGATGTGCGAGATGAACTTACACCAGGAAACAGCTAAGTGGGAGGGTAAGGTTTACCTTTTAAGTTACCGTAAGTGCAGTTACACCTGCTCCCTGCTTCCCCTGTGAAGTGAAGAGCTAGTCTTTTCCAGAAAAGCTCTCATTCTGAGAACTGTCTTCTTTAAAATATTCGGAGATTCTCTTTTAAAGTTCTTTCATTTTTAAGTCTTTCCCCAACTCTACATCCCATAACAAGTGTAAAAATTATCCTATAGCCTATTGTTACAGAACATACTCTACAAAAGCTGAGGTTTCCCAGGGTTTGGATCCCAGAACTCTGCTACCAGATAATCCTAAAGCTTTCCTTCCATAACAGACTCTTCTGCCAATTCCCAGCTGCGGGCAAATTCGGCTTCTCAGACCAGGTAACTTTCTAACTCTGCCTACGAACACTCTACTGCCAGGAAAGGAACTCTCAGACCGAAAGCACACAATGCCCCTAGTGAGGGTTGCCTCCTTCAATCAATCAAGATGCCATCACCAAGCAAATATTTAAACCAACTGCAAAACCTCTGAAGACATCTTACAAACAATATACTTTCTATGGAGGCATACTATTTGCTCTGGAATAGTGATTTCCAATGGAAGGAACAAAGGACCACATGACCCAAGCAATTTTTTAAAACTGCACATAACTATCCCTCTTCACGTGAGGATTCAGGCAAGCCCGTCTTACAGGCCTAGGTGTAACAGAATGAGAGCACCTCTAGGAGTAGGATGAAAAGCATCGAGGTAGACTTCTAGTGAAAGGGGGTGATGTAACAGGGCCCATCGCCCACTTACCTCCCACCACAGGACAATCATCTCAGATCGAGAACAAACACTTTGGGAAACAGAGGTTGTTTATATTTTTATGGATTTCTGGTGGAAATAATGCCCTGAGTCATGTGAAGTTGTGGCTGCCAAATTGAACAGGGGACTGGACATTTTCACATTCAGGACAAAAATAGCCCCCGGATAGCCACCATATCTGCTCTCCCCTTTGCCTGTTCACCCCAAGAGCTGCAGGACTCTCCTGCTTGCAATGACACCCACCAATTCTCACAAATTCTTGCCAAGTTCATGTCATCAGCTGGTGGTGTCAAAGTCACTATTTGTACTGCTATGAAGTCCCTCCATTACTTTATATCCCTTCTATTTTCTCTCTTGTCTTCCTACCTACACTTGCATACACAAGATGGTTACTGCACTAACATTGCCTCTGTAATCAATCCAGGATATAGGAAGTAGAGATTCAACTGTAACCAGTCCCAGAATACTTGTCATGCCACTCTAGTGTCCCAAAAAATACTCTGGCATCCCTCATCTCACCCAAACAACCATTGCACTACTTAGAGGTTGTAAAATTAGAGGGCTTTCTCTACTGGGAAACACTGTGGCTTGTGGTAGAGTTGTGATTTCAGTTTTTGCAACTGGTTACAGGCAAAAAGACATGGTCCACAAAATTTCTTCAAGTGTTTGGAATTTAAACTTTCATTAGATACAGAGCCGGAGGACTAACCGTAATCTATGAACATATGGTCATATTATCAAATAATGTTCATGTCTACCTTACAGACATGTAAGAACTTGGATTACACCTGCAGCCTGTAGGCCTTTGGAATTGGATGTGAAGCATCCTGTGAAATAAAAACCTCCTATCCAGTCACAGAACACCTTAGAGGCAACATCACACTAATGTCACTGAATACATTAGTATAGTCCATGTATGGTTAAGTTACAAATCCAATTTCTCAGAGATGGAAAGGAGATGTCTAGAAAAGCTGGAAAAGCCCAATTACTAAAACAGCTCAAAAGTTAATGCAGACTCCTACACCTCCCAGAGCAGAGGGCGGAGGGGGCATTGCCCACCACTCTGTCCTTCCCCAGGACGTGGCATGTGGGGAAGCAGGCATGAATGGGTGGCTGGGACTCGGAGGTGGAGAGGTGATGAAAGCAAGAGTGGAACTGCTCTGGGCCTAGAACAACAGAGCTGTAAAATGCTCGGCTTCAGTACACCCCACTCCCTTTCCCACTTTCCCTCCCACCTATGTGACAAACAGAACATAACCAAGCACTTTCTGCCCATGATGGTGACTACTAGCAGGAAAGGGACCAAGATAAAAGCATGTCTTATAAAAGATGTCTGATTTTAAGGCTATGTTATAAACAATGATCAGAACTGTCAGAATGGGACACTTGTGAGGCGCTCAAGTAGGGAGGAGGAGGTTGAGGATCCATTTCCAGCACTTAAATGTGTTTTATCACTCCTATTTCTGACCTTTCCTTTGCCACTATTTGTAGCACTTCCATCACTGGCAGGTAAAGGGGCAGCAATGTGACTTGGCCGTTTGGCTGATGGGGCTACATTTCCCAGCACTGGAATGAAAAGGCACTGGAAGACGATCAGCTGGATGATGTGAACTGTGGTCCTGGCCTGTGCCAAACACTAACCAGGTGACCCTGGGTTAGGCTCTTAGTCTCTCTGGGCTTCCGGCTGTTTACTTATAAAAGAAGGTTTTGTCATTGCACAAATATATCCAATATGAAATGTAACGTGAAAGTCAAACATAATGACAATTCACCTGCTTGCCCCAGGAAACTGTACAAGCACTGAACACTATGTGAATGTAAATACAGACTTAAGAAAACTATTGAGGTAAAGCGCTAAACTGAACATGGAGATAAAGTTTTATGGATTTTCTTGCCTTTCTTTTTTAATTGCAACACTGAATTAATAGTTATTAGCTATAATCCACACCACCACCCTGCAAATAAATAAAGTAGGTAAGCACTGCCTGGATGCATGTTTTGTCCGATGCTAAGCAGGGTGAGGGGTATAAAGGAGGCTGAACAAGGTAGTCTTCTCCAGTTACCAGCTAAGTGAGGAAAAACATTGGAAACCACCCAGGGATGGTACCAAGTCAGTACTCAAAGCCAAGATTACAGGCTACTGATCATAAACAGTGCAGGAATACAAAGAGGAGCTAGAAGTATTTGGAGTAAATAGGGAAGACTCTATGAAGGGGATGGGGCTCCAACTAGTTCTCAGGGCAATTGTAATCTGTTTTAACTGAGGACTGGATAGGAAAAGGCTGGTGACTCCTGGTTTTTAATAAGGCACATGTTACCATAGGAGGCTAAGTTACATAATAATTGGAACACATAAGCTAAGTACAAAATGATGATGGGTCGAGACTACCTGACTGAGATCTGGTTGTGTTAACTCTTTGACTTGACTCTAGATGTTGGAGAGCCAAAACTGTAGGTTGACTGAAAGGGGGGGAGAGAATATCCAAGAATTCAGCAGAAGGAAACAATAACGTATCAGGGATGAAAGCTCTTCATCAGAGTATCAGCAATCAGAATAGACACTTGAAACCAAAAACATACAGTTCAAGAAGCTGACAAAATATGGAGGGTGGTGAGAAAAAGATAAATCAAAGACCACTCCAAGCCTTTGGGTATTTAAGACCGGAAGAATGATTATCCCACTGAATAAGTGGAGACGCTGCAAGAAGAAAGATTATGAAATCAGCTTTAGACATGTTGAATCTAACGTATGAGCTAAGAGTAGGTTTTCTCTAAGAAGCTCAAAATTCAAAACTGAAGCACAGATGTAGAGTACAGGCTTAAAGATGCAGATGGACAAGACATGATAAATCTCCTAAAAGGAAACATAGGCAAAACATTATCTGACATAAATCTTAGCAACATTCTCCTAGGGTAATCTACCAAGGCAATGGAAATAAGAGAAAAAAATAAACAAAAGGGACGTAATTAAACTCATAAATTTCTTCACAACAAAGACAACCATAAGTAAAACAAAAGTAAACAACAACCTACGAATGGGAGAAAATATTTGCAAATTATACGACTAACAAAGGCTTAATTTTCAGAATATATAAACAGCTCATACAACTTAATAACAAAAAAAACAAACAGCTCAATCCTAAAATAGGCAGAAGACCTAAACAAGCATTTCTCCAATGAAGACACAATTGACCAATAGGCACAGGAAAAAATGCTCGATATCACTAATAAACCGAGGAATTCAAATCAAAACTACAATGAAGAATCAGCTCACACTAGTCAGAATGGCCATCGCTCAGAAGTTCATGAATGATAAATGCTAGAGAGGCTGTAGAGGGAAGGGTACCCTCTTACACTGCTGGTAGAAATCTAGTTTGGTGTAGTCATTATGGAAAGCATGGAAATCCCTGATAAAACTAAAAGTAGACTTACCCTATGACCCAGCAATTCCACATCTGTGTACATAACTGGAAATAACTCCAATGTGAAAAGATACCTGCTCACCAGTATTCACAGCACCACTGTATACAATAGCCGAGACATGGAGGCAAGTTAAATGTAGTAACAGATGACTGGGTAAAGAAGTTGCTGCATATTTATACACTGGAATACTACTCTACCATGAATAGGACAAAATAAAACCATTTGCAGCAACATGGATGGAGCTAGAGATGGTCATTCTAAGTGAAATCAGCCAGAAACAGAAAAATACCAAATGATACAACTCATATGTGCAATCTAAAAAAAGAGAGAAAAAGACAATGTAAACTCATCTGCAGAACAGAAACAGACTTGCAGACTTAGTAAACAATCTTAAGGTTACTAGGGAAAGGGGAGTTCGAGATTTACAAATGTTAGCCACTACACATAAAAAGAGATTTTTAAATAAAGTTTCTTCTATATAGCACAGAAACCTATGTTCATTATCCAGCAATAACCTATAATGAAAAAGCCGATACAGCCACCAACTGAGGAAGCAAGAGAAGAAAGGAGAGTTAGTTACGCTGGGCTAGAGCCCACTTCTAAAATTCTTTTCAGCCACTGATGCTGCCCCGAGTACACTGAGCCTTCCTCCCAGGGACAGGCTGACATGACATGTGTCCTGCAAACCTGGGGCAGCAGAGGCCGTCCACAGGTCTGGCCCTGGGGGAGATGGGAGCAAGTCCACCTGCTTCCCTTGGGGCAGCATCCCTCCCCGCAGCCTCCGCCACCTGACTGCACCGCGCCTGCCTCTCAGGAAACCACTGGCTTGAAAACAAGTGATCCACGAACCTGGGGCAGCGGCAGGGAGATGGGCAGCGACCTGGCAAGCTGCCCCCATCTTCCCCACGGCCTGTCAAGGGCTCGGCCTCTGCTGCTCCAGGCAAGGTCCCCAGGTCAGCCTGCTCCCGGGAAGAGGGCGCGGTGTGGTCGAAGGGAGTGGCGGGTTATGGAGTCTGACCATGGGGGCCCGTGGATTTGCTTCAAACTCCCCAGCGCATGGCCTGAGCTTGGCCTCTGCTGCCTCAGGTTCGTGGAACTCAGGTTACAGGTCAGCCTGCTCCTGGAAGGCGGGTGCTGTGCTGTCAGGGAAAGGTGGCGGCTGCTATGGCGGGATTGGGGCTGCCCTATGAGAGCGCGGGGTTTGCGACCATTTCCCGCTGCCGCTGCAGCCATCCCAGCACACTGATCACACCGAGCCCATCTCCCAGGAGCAGACTGACCTGTAACCTGAGTCCCACGAACCTGGGTCTTTAGAGGCCGCCCCCAAGGTCAGGCCGCGGGTTAAGATGGGAGCAAATCCAGGGGCTCTCATGGGGCAGCCCCCATTCCATCCGAGGACCCGCGACCGCACCGCACCCGCCTCCCAGGAGCAGGCCATGATCTGAGGGCCAATAGGAGATGCTCCGGAGCCGTCCGGCGCCCTCCCACCTCCCGGGGCTGTACCTGATCTCCTAAACCCGGGTTTAAGCTGCGGCACAAACGCGAGGTCCAGGAACTACTAATAGCGGGGTTACCACGAACCACAGCGGCGGCTGGGACCCGCCTCAGGGTCCTAACGGGACGCGCAGCCGGGACCTCACCTCCGCACCCCTCCCTGGGCGTCTCTTCAGCCGCACAGCCCAGGCATCACCCGCCGGCTCCCCGAGCAGCGCGCCCCCACCAGCGCCCTCTTAACTGTCCGGCAGCGGCAGCCGAGCCGCGGGCAAGTGGCGGCCCAGGCCCCAGGCTGTGTTCCTCTTCCAGGAGCTGGTCCAGGAGCAACCGGCTGCCGCCAGCTTCCACGCGCTCTGGGTGGGTTCCGGCGTCCGCGCGTCTGTCCGTCTGCGCGTGCGCGCCCCTCCTCCTCCCGCCCGCAGCGCAAACTGCTCGGGTGGGTCTCCTGCTTTACCGGCCCTGGCCGCTGGGGCCGGGAGGAGCCAGGTGGGGCCCCTCCTGCTTGTCCCGCCGGGTCTCCATCCCCAGAGCCTTCACCCAGCCACTGACTGGGTCCTGGCACTGAACTAGAACCACGACTGCCCTTGGCCAGGCCACACCCCGCCAGCCCCACTTCCCCTGCACACCTTTTCCTCCCTGTTACTACCTTCCCACCCCTGGCCAGGCCCAGTCTCCCACCAGACCTTGAAGACACTGCTCCTTCTCCTCACACCGAGGTCCCTGCCCTGACACTCCATCCTGCTAGGTCCTAACCTATGGCCCCTACACCCACAAGCTTACCCCTCATATCTCAGCACAGGACACCCAACATCCTGAAATTGTCCCCCTCACCTCTCAACCAGGTCAGTTCCAATCTGATTGGGCCCCACACCTCTCAACCTGTACCGCCTCACCATGGGATCCCCTTCATTCTGAGTGCACCCCTACCCTGAGCTCACTCCCCCACCCCTCACCCTGTGGTTGAGGTGGGGAAATCCGTGCTCCAGTAATGATTACTACTGCCACCAGTAGGGGATCCAGCCTAGTGTGCACATTCATAGTTAATGTCTGAGGCTACAGGGTGAGGCAGGCTGGGCTGAAGGTGGTTCCAATTCCCGCCTTGGCACCCTGATTCCCACAGCCTGTGCCTCAACTGACCTGATGGGTCAGGTTGATCCCAGGCTGCCAGGCACTGGCCTTGGGATTTGGGTGGTTGATGGTACTGATGGTGATCTGGACCCCTAAGGCGGAGGCATTGGGCACGCGGACCTTTGGGGTGGGGGAGTTCAGAGTTTGCACTTGAGCCCAGGGGTAGACAGCAGATGGTGGGCTGTGTGCATGGGGCTGTGTGCATGGCCTGGTCTCAGCCCAGGTGGGTGCAGGGACCTTGTTCATTCACACCAGGCCAGAGGGAAGAGGGAAGGAAGCTGTCAAGGCATCAAAGTGAGGAAGCCAAAGTTTTAGAGCAAAGTAGGAAGGTGCACTGGCCAGGCCACCATGGATCTCACCGCGACGCTGGTCCCTTGCATCAGGGGAGACTGGCAGTTGACTGGCCAATGAGACATCCCCTGCTGTGGTATAGTTTACAGGCAATTGAAGGGATTTTGAGAGGTAATTTTAATCCAATAATTGTCACTTTCTCTGCAGTAGATTTGGTCCAAAGTCATGGTGAATCTGGCAGGGATCCTGCCTGAACTCCAGCCTTGGACAGTGGAGGACCCACCCAGGAATCATCCACTTAGCTCTCACCAAAAGTCACTGTAATAGAGAAGAACAAATCTGACTCCATATTGGATCTGTTCCTTTTCCTTTAACACTCTGCCGTGTTTTCTAGGCTTAGACTTGCTAGTTATGCACCTTTTGTAAAACAATGTTGCCTTTAGCCTGAAATAAACAGGAGAGCCTATTCCCAAAACTCTGAGCTTTAAGGATATAAATACTTTGCACTCCTATAAAGATAACAAGTGGCAGAATAGAAAAAGTTTGTTTTGTTGCAGGTTTTGCAGAAACACCATGATCTGACCCACGTGGACAGCTGCAAAGGATTCCAAGAACAAAGAATTTCTACACCAACAAGTTTGCAACAACCAACCACAGCCCCTCCCCTTTTTAGTAGAAAAGGAGCCTGAAGTTGACATGGGGAAGATGGTTCTCCAAGATATTAGTCCGCCATTATCTTGTTTTGCAGCTGTTTACGTAGACCAGGTCATAGTGCCTCTGTAAATCCTCTAACAAAACAAAAGTAGTTTTCTATTCTACAACCTGTTGTCTTTATACAAGTGCAAAAGTGTTAATATCCTTAAAGATCAGAGCCTTGAAAGTAGGCTCTCCTGTATATTTAAGGCTAAAGGCAACATTGTTTTACAAAAGGTGCAGAGCTAGTAAAACTAAGCCTAGAAAAGAGGGCAAAGGGTTAAAGCCAAAAGGACAGATCTTCTATGGAGTCAGATTTTTTTCTTTTCTATTATACTATATTCTATTTTTGTTTTAAGTATATAAGAATAAAGTTTAGCCTTTTCCCATTTTAAATTGTGCAACTTTAAGGAGCATTAATTGCATTCACAGTGCTGTGAGACCAACACCACTGGTTTCAGACTATTTCCTTCGTCAAAGTAAAATCCTGTATACAAAGTGCACCCCACGTCCTACGTCCCCCAGCCCATGACAAGCCCTAATCCCCTTTCTCTCTCTATGTCTTTACCTATCCTGGAGGTTCCCTATCAATGAAATCATATAAAAGTTGGCTTTTTTTTTGTTTGTCTGCCCACATATCTTAAGTAGGGATGGGTGAAATTTTAGCTTGTTTGTTTTCACGTGAATTAGCATTTTTGTATTTTGAGAGGAAAGTCCAGATGGATTAAAGATGAGACGTACCATATGAAGCCCTTTTAGTAACTCTGTGTATAATCTCGGGGTAGGCACTGCTGTTCTAAGTGTGAAATCAGAGCCAGAAGGGAGATGCTTAGCTCTTCTTGTGGCAAAATAAAACCAAACAAAAGCAGAAAACAAAGGCCAGGAAAGACAGCTGGAAAGACAAACCACAGCCTGGAAAAACCTTTCCTCATGACCCAAGGTCGGAGAAAAGCTTCACATCCCTGTGGTCCAAAACCCTCTTAAAGCCCAGTGTTCTGAAAAGAAACAAAACACACAGAGTCAGTTCCAACGAGAGGCGGTACATGTGGCCAGTGTCTGCTAGAGATGCTCGAACTCTCAGGTGAGGACACAGGTAGAAAGACAGACTGCAGAGACAGCATTGGCCACCATCACCCTGGCAGGTCTTTAGCCCGTTGACAACCAGCCCTGGTGACAACGTGAGCAGGCAGAGGCCCCAGGAGGTACTCTGGAAGGAAGAGCAAATGGACGCTCCTCTCCAGCAGAACAAGGTGCAGGATACATCAAAATTCCACAGGTGCATTCCTTCCCTAGCAGTGCTGAGCCTTAGAGAAGATCCCTCCAAAGTGCTTGCACAATTTTCAAAGATAATGTTTCTTCAGTAACATGAATTCAAAATAATCAATATGTCATCAAGGGATTTTCAGAAGTGACCTGCCCAGGACCCGAACAATACACACACATAAATACACACATATACACATAAATATATACACACATACATACAGGAAAAGAGACAGACAGACTGAAACACAGAGAAGCAGGGGGAGACAGAGAAACAGACAGAGAGACAAGTCAGAGAGAGAGGCACTGAGGGACAGAGACAGAGAGAAGGAACACTGGAGCTGGTAATGAGTGGAACTCACATACATTTTCACAAGTAAGTCTACGTGTCAGAACCTGGTCCCAAAGTCCATCCACCCTCCAGGTGAGGGTGTGGGGATCACACAAGGGTGTGGGAACAGAAGGCAAAAAATAGGAAGCCATTGACGGGCAGCCGAGGGCAGCACAGAGGCCGAGATGGGACACTGGGCCTGTATGTCAACATGACAGAATGACCTAGGAGGTTGTATTCCAGAGCCGACTATGTCAGAGTTGCATTTAATTTCAGTCTCACGACTGGGAGTGGGGAAGCAAGCAGCAAGGAAAGTGACTTTCTCCAGACACCAGGGGAGACCCCGGCCTGTGTGGCATGTGCTCTGCGCTCCGCCAGCCCTCTGTGGGGTCCTTCCTTTGCTGAGTCTGTGCACCAGCTCCCTTTGATGCCAGCCCGTGGGGGTGGCAGATGCAGTAAGTGTTTCTAGGTCTAGAGACAGGATGGCTTCTCTAGGAAGCAGGGGCCAGAATGATCCCCACTGTGCCGATGGGGGATTGGGGAGACCCTGAGAGTCACGTGGCTTGTCTAGGATGATAACACTGCTGAGTAGGGGGAGCCATGTCTGAACCCAGCTGTGTCTTCAGAGCTGCGGCACTGGTTGCATCCAGGCCTCCCCAGGGCTATGGAGGGGCTGAGTTGGTGTCACTGTGTGTGGACATGACATGGAGAGAGAAATGAGAGATTGGCAGCCCAGAAAGGCCCTTGAGGAGCTTTGTGTCAGGAGGAAGCTTGGATAAGTGGATCCCAGGAAGTGACCTCACTTCCCTGGCAATAGAGCCCAACAAAACTTGGAACCGAAGTCACCAGGCACCCACTCAGTAGAGAAGTCCCTACTCAGCTCACCTGGTTGGAGACAGAGGCATGTTCTGCTGCAACCCAATATCCCGAGGCCGCAGCCCCCGGAAAGCCCGCAGCAAGGGTCTCTACCAATGCTGCCGGCACTGGGTCAGGTCTCACCCAAGGCACCTCTGGCCTTTTGGCAAGAGAGACCCAAAGGTAACACAGGGAGGCCCAGGGCAGGCCCGCCCAGGCTGGGCCACCACTCAGATCCCACCCAGGTAGTCACACGGCCCCGTCCTGGCTGGTGGAGGTGGAGCAGTCATGTTGGGGATGGGTTTCTGCCTCCAGAAAGAGCAGGACAGAGGCCTGGGGGGCCCGGTCACATAGACAGCCCAGGACAAAGCTGGCTGGCTGGGATGTGGAGAGCCGGGGAAGGGTCCTGCCGCCCGAGGTGGAGCCCATGCTCTCTGGGTATGTATTTTCCCTCCCGGATGTCTGAGCTGAACAAGGTTCCGGTCTGATCTAGCAGCAGAGGGTAGAGTCGACAGAATCAGGAGTGTTCCTGGTCGGGAAGGACTCTGAGACTTCCATGCTGGGTCAGCTGCTGGTCACTATCATTGCAGAGCCAGATACCACATATTGAACAGAAGCTGATGAATAAGAACACCAACGCCCCCTCCCCAAGTGAAGGGCTGGTGTGCCACTCTTCTGAGGGCCAGCGCAGACTCCTGGTGGGTCTGGATATGGAGCGGTCCCCACCAACATGGCCCACAAATCAGTGGGGCAGGCCTCCGACCAAGACATCACCCAGGGCTCTCCCAGGGACCTACCCGGGGCTGACGGGTAGCTCAGCACACCCGGGTCTGACCTGGAACACCGTGCCCACCTCGCTGCAAGTCAGGTGGAGGACCAGGAGCCCCTGAAGCAGAGACCAAAGGTCAGAAAGGCAGGACTGGTGTATGAGTGTAGGTGAGGGAGGGGCGAGGGCTGGGCCACACAGGGAAGTGTCCCTAGAGGCTACTGTTGGGACCAGAAAAAAGAATGGCCTCAGACCACCTGTCTGGAAAAATTCAGTCACAGAACACATCCTGTGGGCACTTTCTGGGTGGGAGTTGTCTGGAAAGCTCTGGGAAGTTTTCTGTCCTTGAAGAGGCACATGGAAAGGGAGGTAGGTGCGTAAATTTTTCCTCTTTCACAGCATGAGCTCTTCCACAAGACTTAATACTGTCTCCACATCCAATAGTTACAGAGGAGGCAGGGGCAAGGGAAGATGTCAGAGGCCAGAAAAAGACGATCTGGATCCAGCAGGAGACACCGAGCTCCCTCCTGCCTCTCCTGCAGCTCCTCCTGAACCTTAATCTGCAGCTGAACTGCTGGGTAATGGAGAACCAGTTCAGGAAACACCACCACTTGGGGCAGAGCCACCTCTGCACCCACCCACAACTTCTTCTCCAAAATGATCTCCAAAATCCCATCATCAGTCCCCTCCCCCTCTCAAACTTCACGTCACATCCGCTGGAGATGTTTTTGTTTCATTTTCTTTAGTTTCCTTTGCTTCTTTCACATGATTTATGACATCCTTTATTTTTCTTTTCAGAGTTTCATGTAATAAAATATAGACTTTTCCCCTTTTAAATTGTGCAATTCAGGAGCATTAGGGGCATTCACAATGTTGTGCGACCATCACTACCATCTAGTTTCACACTATTTCTTTCCTCAAAGTGAAACCTTGGATCCAGAGCACGCACTCCCCTTCCTCCTCACCCAGCCCCTGACAAACCCAAGTCCTCTTTCTCTTTGCGTGTCTTTAACTCTACTGGTTGTTCCATGCCAATGAAATTTTAAAAAAGGGTTTTTTCCTCCCTGCCCACATGTTTTAAGCTGGGGCTGAGGACTTTTGTTTGTTTTCACTTGAAACAGCATTTTTATTATTTTCAAGGGTTATCCAGGGGGATTAAAGATGTGATGCACAAAATGAAGCCCTTTTAGTAACTCTGTGCATAATCTCATGGTAGAAACTGCTGTTCCCCCTGTGACACCACAGCCAGAAGACACAAGGGAGATGCTTAGCTCTTCCTGTGGCAAAAACAAAACCAAACGAATCAAAAAAATTAGTAAAAGCCCAGAAAAATTGCTTGGAAGACAAACCACAACCTGGAAAATGCATTCCTCATAACGCAAGGTTGGAGAAATTTTTCCCATCCCTGTAGTCCAAAATCCTTTCGAAACCCAGTGTTCTAAACAGTAACAGAACAGGCATGGGCAGTTCCAATGAGAGGCAATGCAGGTGGCCAGTGTGTGTTAGAGATGCTTGACCTCTCAGGTGAGAACAGAGGCAGACGGAAACACTGCAGAGACAGCATTGGTCACCATCACACTGGCGGTTCTTTAGTCAGGTGACAACCAGCCCTGGTGACAATGTAAGCAGGCAGAGGCTCCAGCAGATCCCCTGGAGGGAAGAGTGAAGGGACGCTCCTCTTCAGGAGAACAGGGTGCAGGACGCATCAAAGGGCGACAGATGCATCTCTTCCTCAGAAGATCTGATACTTACAGTTCATCCCACTAAAATCCTTACACACCTATTCAAAGATGCCTTTTCAAGGGTGTTCATCACAGCACTGGTTGAAACAGTCGGAATTAAAGCAACAATAATATTGATGGAGAGGGGATGGGGTCCATTCGTTCTGGTTCATGTGGATGAATGAATGCTGTTCAGTTGGAAAAGTGGGTGCCTGGTCTCAACCCAATGTCAAGGGAGGCCTCAGGGTGGAAGTATGCAGACCCACTCTCTGCATCCAGGGTCCCATCTGCACAACCACATGTGTGTGAAATCAGTATAGATGGAAATTGATCTGATTGTGAGTGTGTGAGAGACAGAGATGGAGAGAGACATACTGAGAGACACAGAGACTGAGACATAAGCACCAAATCATTCATGACAGACACCGCTGTGGGTGGGAATTACAAATCACTTCTTTTTTAGGCAATATTTCAATTTTTTGTACTGTGTCTGTATTACTCTACTAATTCTAAAAGGATTAAAATCCTATGCTAATGTGACCCATTCATTACTCATCTATGGAGTAATTAAAGTACATTAATCCTATTTTTAAAAGAATTTAAAGCCTTCTCAGGACTCAGTTCCATTTCAGCTCAGTGGAAGCAGAGGTTCTCCAGGAGGTTGTGTCTCTTCTGAATCAGCATCCAATACAGGTGAGCAAGAAGTACCCGACTTGGACACTGAAGACTACAATAGATGAGAGAGTCTGTTGAGAGAAATTAAGACCTAAATTCAAAGAGAATAATCCCATATTCATGGAGCAGAAGGCTTCATTCTACTAAGATGACAAAGGTCCATGAATAGATCTAAGGATTCAAAGAATGCCTACCCAAATCCCAGGTGGTATTTTGCAGGAATTGACAATCAATCTAAAATTCACGTGGAAAATCCAGGGGGTCAGAATACATGAGTGAATCTTGAAAAAGAAGAACAAAGTTCGAGGAATGGAAAGTCAGATGGAACCCACGGTTAATACAAAACCTCTTTAAGCTGAAAATAACTGAGATTCAAAAGATGCAGAAGAAAACCTGTCATGGAAGCCAATTCTCTCCTTTCCCTTTTCCCTATTAAGTTAGGTTGATAAAAAAGCCTTTAACTTTCACCATTTAACATGGTAGGTACTTTTCTGGTTGGCTCCTGCGTGTGTATAAATAAAACGTTTCTCTCGTTCATCTCCTCTTTACTTCTGTGGGCTCTTTGGGAGGGACTCTGGATTATGGGGACCTGATCTTTTCTCACCTTCTTTAGTGACATCTTTTGCCCATGGTGAAGTTCTTAAAAAAAAGAAAAGTCTCATTGGTTTTGGGTCAGATTTGGAACATGTATACCTTTGGAGACCCCCTGGAGGAACAAGGGGGTTCAATACTGCCTGGAGAATTCACTTGTCAAAATGCCTAACAAGACGCTATTTGCAAGGTTTTTTTTTTTTAAAGATTCTTACCCTAAAACAAATCCCCTATCTAAACCTCTTGGATGATCAAATATAAAGAAAAAAGGAGAATCATGTCTGGCCTAAGAACACTTGCTTAACAAAACAGAAGGACAGAATCAGTTTCAGAGCAAAAATTAAAATGCATTTATACCATCAACCCTCCCACCCTTTTGTACACTGTCCTCATGTAATCTGCCAGATGGCCCCCTGGAGAAGGCCCTTTGCCCGGAACTCGTGCTCATTTTCAGAGCTCGGCCAAGCGGGAGGTTGGTCCCCAGGGCCTGAGAGGGGCTATGTGTGAAATCTTCTCTGCTGAGACCCAGTGGGCTGAAGGGAACTGTGTTCTCCGAGGGAGAGAGAGCACACCGAGCCTCTGTGGAGGCATCTCTGAGATCCTCCCAAAGGCACACATCTCTAACTCTGGACACGGGAATTTTTGATTAGCATCTTAGTTGGAAATCTCCTCCTGGATAGAAAGAAGCAGATTCAAGATGTTGCAATTGGATGGGCAGGTTGGCCTCTCGAATTAGTCGATGAGGAGGACACGCAATTCTCTGCAGAAGTAGGAACACCCATCCCTGCTCGGCTGACGTCATGTACAGAGAAACAGACGCGACTCTAGGGGGAATTCAAAACCCACCAACCTTTCTTACCGACGTCAACATCCCCACTTTATTCTCCTGTCAGGTCTCTGCACAAAAACTGTGGCTCATCCCCAAATATCACATACCCATCACCCTGTACCACTCTGTGTCTGTGTCCAACTCGAGCATTAAGGCCTGTGACCGTTACTGTTAATTCATGTCCCCCTTTCTGCCCGTCTCCCGCCATCATCCCAGTCCAACCTCGGTGTCTCTCTCCAGGTCAGCAGTACTCTTCCCACTGGCTTCCCATCAGCTTACCTTGCCCTGCTTCCATTGCTTATTCCCCATACGTTACCCACAAGGGTCTTATTAAAGTATGAATCAGATCAAGTTGTTCCGCATTGCAAAATACTTTCGTGATTTTCCATTGTATTCAGAAGGATATCCAGAGTCCCTACCAAGGCCCTATGTGATCCGGGCCCTCACCGATCTCTGCAGCCTCAGCTCTCACCGTTCTGCTCCAGCCCATCTTCACCGCCCCGATGGTCCCCACCAGGACAGCTGCGTTTCTAACTCCAAGTCTAGTACTTACACTTCTTCCGGCCTGGGAGGCTTTTCTTGTCTGTTACATACGTGGCTTATTCTTTTGCTTTATTCAGGACTTTGTTCAAATTATTTACCCTCAGAGAGGACTTATCTGACCAGATTATTTAGAATAGCATGCACATATTTCCTATTCAAACATTTTCCCTCCTAAAATGCTTTATGTTTCTTTGTGGCAATTATTAGTACCTGGTAGTACATCATATATTTATTTGCTTACTGGTTTACTGTCTGTCTTTCTTACTAGACCTATATTCATGGAACCACAAATAACTGTTTTAACCAGTAACTTTCAAACCACCTTTAAATGAATTCTTTTATAAGATGAGAATTTCAGAGGCTTCCACGGGTTGCTTAGGGGAAAAAAGAAAAAGGATTCAGGTTGAAATAATTTATTAAGGACCTGAGAGTTGTTTATTTATTTTATACATAGTAGTGTGTACCTGTTAATCCCAAACTCCTAATCTAGCAAAAGACCTAGCTGACTACTATTTTTAAAGGAACTTTTTTTCTTTTTAAACTGGGGTTGTTTGAGATCTCTTTTCTTCTTCATTATTTTTCTTTTTTTAAAGATTTTTTCTTATTATTTTTTTACATTGAGGTTCCGCAAATTGAATCCAGCATGTACTCTACCCCTTGAACTATACCATCCCCTCCAAAGACAATTATTTTTATACTTTGACAATACCATATTGAATTAAGATTTTTGTTCCATTTTCCCTTCATAGAGTTTATAACTGAGGGAGAGACTCAGAGGAAGCCCTGGGCCAACCCTTCCTTCTCAGCGGGTCACTACACAGCAGAGGAGCTTGGCTGTCTCCAGGCCCAGCTCACCTTTCTGCTCTGAGGGCCGACTCAGGCCACTTCTCTTAAAAGCGGCGTGTTAGAAGCAGCAGAAAGCCAACTAGCGAGCAACAATGACAAAACTGACCCACCTGCAGTTGGACATCATCTGCTCTGAAACGAACCTCTTAAATTTCTTCTTATTAGTGGATGGTTTTCAAAAATATTCCCAAGGAGATGAATCTCACTCCATTTTTCTGGATTTCTTGGGCCTTCTATGACTTTAACTGCAGGCTTCATTTTCTGCACAACATCTGCAGGGAAGCCAGGCAGAAAACGTGAACAGACCCTGCAGGCCGCGGCTGAGGCCTCCCGTCAAACATCCTTGTTGTGCAGAGCCTACGTTCATGGGACCAGTTTCATTACTGCTGTAATTAGTTCTTGTCCAAGTGTCCCACCGGAAATGTTTCTAGATAGAACGTGGCCTGACGCAGATGAGCAGTGGGGATGTGGGGTGCAGATGACACACAGACTGGAAGGAGAAAAGGGAAATGTTTCTTCAGGCTTCAGTTTGGAAGATTTCTGATTTTTATATGGACATTAAACTTGGTCAGGCTGAAGCACCATTTGCTCTAAGACGGGGTGATGTACACGTATCCCTACAACTTCAAAAAATATGTTGAAGCTGGGCGTAACAGCCTAGGGGACAGACAGCTTTGAGTGACACCTCCGTTCCAGGATGCCTATGATCTAGGGCTCACAAAGAGGAAAAGAATACACATATTTTGCCTCTGTAGTTCTATGTGAAATTATTTTGACCCTTGCCGGATGGTGTAAGATCAGAGAGCATGTAGTCTTTCGTACATCGCAAAGACGACAAGTCTTCTTGATGAGTCAGCAGACTGTTTCCGATGGCTCGGGGCCTATGTCAGACATTAGCTGTCTAGACAAATACCACACAGCCCCCCATCCCTCAAGGAGATCACAGTGTGTCGTGGAAGGGAAAAATTTAAATAGGTTTTCAAAACAATTTGGTAAGAGTCACTTTGCATCATATATACTATATGTTCAGAGGGGCTCTTGCACTGCCTGGGGCTGTGTTCTAGAAGGTAGGGAAGGTGTCAGAGAGGAAATGCTTTCTGCACTGACATCTGACGGATTCCAGCAAATCTCTAGACCAGGAGAGTGCGTGGTGGGGACGGGATTCTCAGCAGCTTGCGTGTCTTGTGCAGACCCCTGGTCATGTCTAAGAGCACTTTGCACTTAGGGAAGGAAGGTCCGTGAGGCTAGAGGCTGTGAGGAACTAACGGAAGCTGAGGCTGAAAAAAAGCAGCAACGAGGTGATGAGAAGGTGTGACGTTAAATCAGAGAGCGTGGACTTCCTCACACACGCAGCGTGGAATTCTTTGCGGTTTTAAGGAGGAGAGTGACACAGATTAGTCATTAAAAGTGAGCAAAGTGGATTGTTCACTCTAAAGTACAGCACTGGGGAGACTAGAAAGGGGTGGGAATTATTGCAGTGGGGAGCGAGGAGCAGGGACTTAGTTGGGGGACATTAAGGAATAGAATTGTAGTACTGATGGGGGTGAGGGAGTGGAAAAGTAAAGGAAAACTCCCAGATGTTTGGCACAGAAAAGAGATGGGACAGTGATGCCATTGTTTGAAAAAGTAAAACTAGTTCTGGGCGAGTGTAAATCCAGACAAACAGAGCTTGAGATTTTTATGTGCTAACCAAATGTGAATGTCTACTTGTCAATTAGAAATATATTTCTGGGACTGAACTGAGATGTCCATGCTGGAAAAGATTTGACAGTTAATCATTGGACAGAGAGCAGTTGAAGCCACGGGAATAAATGCCACCCACTGACAGTTTACCAAAGAAAAGGGAAGGAGGGCACTTCTGGTTCAGAAAATATGGCAGACCAGAATCTTGAAGACCCACTCACTTAAGACACATAAAAACGTAGGACAAAATGCTGCCAGTGTTTTCCTGTTTTTTTTTTTAAGGGCACGTTTATTGTGGTATGATACCTGTACAATAAAATACACATATTTCACATGTACTACTTGGTGAATTTGATAAATGTCTACACCCAGAAAACCATAATCACGATCAAGATAGCTAACATTTCCATCACTCCCCAAGAGGGGCACTTTTCGAATCCCCATATTTATCCCTTCCCATCCCCTTCTCTCCCTGTGAACTGTAAGTTTGTTTCTCTATGTCTGTGGGTCTGTTTATCTTCTGTATTTAAGTTCATATGTTTCTTTTTTTGATTCCACATATAAGTGATATCATATGGCATTTTTCTCTTTTTCTGGTTTACTTCACTTAGAATGACTATCTCTACGTCCATCCATGTTGCTGCAAATGACATTATTTGTTTTTTCATGGCTGAGTAGTATTCCATTGTATAAATATATTACTACTTCTTTATCCAGTCACCTGTCAATGGACATTTGGGTTGTTGCCATGTCCTGGCTATTATAAATACTGCTGCTGTGAGCATTGAGGTGCATGTGACTTTTTGAATTAGAGTTTTCTTCTGACATATGCCCGGGAATGGGAAGGCTGGATCATGAGTTAAGTCCATTTTCAGTTTTTAAAGGAACCTCCACACTGACTTCTCTAGTGACAATGCAGCCCATCTTGTGAAAGCAGAGCCATGCTCAGAAAGTAATGGGTATTTCTAAGGGCCAGACATGAAGTGCAGTGAGTGTGGCCTGTTCAAGAATCAGAGGGCAGTCTGCCAGGGCTGGAGGAGAGTGACAAGGGAAGTGTGGTACAGGTAGGGGTCAGACCATGTGGGGACATGGCAGGCTGGGATAAGGAGCCTGGACTTCCAGTAATCCCTTGGTAACCATGGGGCACTGGTTCCAGGACTCACCCTGAAGTCAACATCCATGGATGCTGACGCCTCTTGTATAAAATGACATAGGACTTGCATGGGACTCATGTACATCCCCCCATCTACTTTTATACATATATACAAACTTTTTTTATTGAGTTATAGTCATTTTGCAAAGTTGTATCAAATTCCAGCATACAGCACAAGTTTTCAGTTATACATGAGTATACACATATATTTGTTGTCACTTTCTCTTTCACTGTGTCCTCCTGTGTACTTTAAGTTATCTCTAGATTACTCATGGTATCTTATACAACATGAATGTTATGTAAGTAGTTGCCAGTGTATGGCAAATTCAAGTGTTGCTTTTTGAAACTTTCTGTTTTTTCAACAATATTTTCAATCCACCGTTAGTTGAATCTGCTGGATAGGGAGGCCCTAGATATGGAGAATCCCCAAGCTCCTCCTTCCCACATCCTATATTTTCACTGCAAGCACTGAAGGGGTCCAAACATAGAAGAGACCCATCTACCTGCTGGAAACCCTGAGGAATTCCGTCAGCGTATGTAGAGCAGGAGAGAAGGTTTAGGGCCAACTAGTGGGAAAGGAGGGCCTGCCTGGAGAGGATGGAGGAAGGACAGTAGTGGAAGCCATCACGTACTCTTACTGGAACTAGCTGACAGCAGTGAGGGACGCCAAGGAACTGGGTACACGTCACGTGTGGGGCGATCCTGGCCACCAGGTGCAGGGTTCACATAACTGGGACCCAGTTTGCAAGATCAAAATAACAAGGAGGCAAAGGGGCTGCCTCAGTCCCAGGATCCTGACAATGGCCACAGCGACGTGACCCCAGCTAATGCGGTTCCCCTAGTAAGCCAGAAAAACGAAACTCTGAGCCAAGATATTGCAGATTCCACTGCAGCCACATGGATAACTAGATCTCTAACCTGACAAAATGTAACCACCAGAAACAGGAATCTTTCCTTTTCTCTTCCTTTGGAACTTTGGACAGGGAGTCACAAATCTTTGACGGGAACCACCTATAAACCAATAGAGAGCTCACTTTTTCAGGAATAAGCATGGAGAAAAAGAGTGGGGTGATGGTTTAAAGCAGAAGTCAAAGTTGAAGCCCATCTGAGAAATGGTAAAAACATGTTTCTCAATGAATTCGAGTTATGGCAAAAAGAAGGAGGAAGGTTAAGGAAATCTCTATTAATATCCATTCACCATAAAAGACTAGCCAGCCATAAAAAGACAACACCTTAAATTAATATTTTTTTTTTTTTGGTGATGAAAAACAATGCCTTAATTTAAAACAAGGCTTGGGCCATCAACAACACTCTGAGAATTGTTGACGAGGAGAACATAAATCTACATATAGATATGTAAGTGTTCCAAGTCCACCACTCAAAAACAATTAGTCAATCATGTGTCCAGTTGATTGGGAAATCCCAATAAGTAAATAACTCAAAAGTGGGAAAGACATGGGATTAAATAGTGGTAGTGAGCAATGAAATCCAAGATGTATATACCTATATTTTCTTTGTTAATGTAACAAACTTAAAGCAACTGTCTAAAAAGTAGTAACTGGAGCACACAAACACACACACACACAATTTAGAACAACAGAGAGGTAAAATATGCTAAATTTATCATTATTGAGGAACAGGATCTAATAGATTATTTCATTTTTGAGACTCTTATAGGAATACTGGTCCAATTGCATAAAAATTTATGAACTTAGAGATGATTTATAAAGATTTAGAGAGAATTTTCTTTAAGAGGCAATATGCTTCCAAATCACTGAAGAGAAAATTAACAATAAAAAAATTAATTAATCTAGGTAATATGGAGTAACACTGACCATATTTACCACCCTAAAATAAACCACAAAATGGATAAAATATATGAAGCAATGATTTTTAAGACACGTGGAAACGATCATCCACTAGGACCTTGCCTTGCCACCTCGATACCAAGGCTCCTAGGCCTCCTACTGCCATCACAAAGGATGTCCACCAGGAGGCGACATTTCCTTCCTCTGCTCCTACTGCAGAGCCAGTCCTGAGCAGTCCTTTTCCAGGTGTTGGCAGGCAGCTCCCAGAAGTGCTCTCGTGGGCCTTGGTCCCTTTTGGCCACCAGCAAAGGGATCAAGGATGAGCAGTAAGCCTCCTTCCTCATCCAAGACCTAGGAAACTATCTGACTTCTGAGCAGCCCTTCACTCTTGTCTGCTGTCTGGTACTCTCCACCCGGCTTCCCGAGTCCCCGGCACGGGCAGCCTGCACGCTGGCCACAGCCCATCAGAATCTGTTCCCCCGCCAAGAGGCCACGCATGATCATGAGCAGGGCTCCAGGCCTCTGGAGCAGTGCGGCTTGGACTGGGTCCTGGCCCTGGGCGCGCGAGCTCCATGCCCTTGGTTGAGTCAGTCAACATCTCTAAGCTACAGTTTCCTCATCAGTAAAATGAGGACATAATCAATATGGAAAAAAAACAGAATCTGAGGGGGACTAAATTTCTGGTGATTGAAGATAATTTTAATTTTGATTTATACAGCAAAGGACATCATACAATTTTTACTACATCGTATTTCTAAAGGACAGCTTCTACTATTAAAAGTAATGCATGCACGTACACACAAACACACGTGCAGATACACTGGCTCTAGTCCACATACATCCAAACGGGCACACACACATGGAGTCATGTACCACCCACACACCCATAACATACGCACAACCACACACATCCTCAGGCGCACACACACACATAACATACAGAACCACATACATCCCCAGGTGCACGTGAGCACACACAAACACACAGTCATGTACAACACACGTCCCCAGGTGCGCGCGTGCACACACACACGTCTTACACACTTTGGCGTTATTCTAAATCAATTTACAATTGAGGGTCACAGTGTCCATTGTTTTATCCACTCAGAAGGTCCTGACTTTGGAGCGTGAAGCAGGAGCTCTCCTCTCTGGAGATGGTCTTTACCAATTACAGTCTCAGTAGAGCCAACATAACGGCTCTGGACCTTTGGAAGTGCAGGCCAGAGCATACCTGGGAGCTCACATCCTGTACATGTAAACATGTTAAGTGCAGTAGGTTCTAAAGTCCTGCCTTTACAAATATACGTTCATTATAAGGGGGAAGACCAGGTTCAAATTTAGAATTCCAAGACACAGGGGAGTCCGGCAAAGAAAGTGAGCGTGTGGGGAGAGCTGATTCCCAGTCTCTGACCACTAGCCTGATCCTTTTCTTCCCAATGCTGGGTCCATCCCTTGCCACAAGTGGCCTTGGATGTTCACAGGGGGACACTCAAAACTCACATTCGGGATCTGCTCATACCCTCCATACATACAGCTGCCCTTTGGCCTCTCTGTGAGTCCTGGGAATCTGAGCTTCCGGGAGAGCCGGTGCAGGCACTAGGAATGGGTCAGGGGCTGCTGAGACAGGGCATCTGGGGTCCTGGGCTTCTAGAGCATGGGATGGAGCCAATGACCCTGCCCCCTTGGCCCTGCTGACTCCACCCCATGGAGGGCGTGGCCAGAGGAAGTGTCAGGGCCAGAGTGACCCTCTGCAGTGCAGGACCCAGGGCAGCGGGCCCCCTTGCCGGGGTCTAAGAGCAGCAGGCCTAAGGAAAGGTCTGAAGAGGCTGTAAGGTATCTTCATTCCCATTAATTAAACAAAAATAAAAGCATACCACAGGCGTGAGTGGAAAGGGATTTGTTAGAACAAGGGAAGGCACTTGCCAAGGTCTGGCCATAGAGGGCTGGTGGGTTTGTCAGGTTGATGAGGAACCAAGAGGCTGTTAGTCCCTTCTGGGTCTAAACACCTCTTGAATTCCTCCGGGTGACACTGAAATGCAGTGAGACACGGAACTCTCTTAAGTTGTTAAAATCTTCATGGTGAACCATTCAACTCTCTCCTCATTCTTGGCTGCGAAAGCACGATAAACACAGGCCAGAAACTCATCAGCCTGTTGGTTGGTTCACTATCCGTCTGGTGCCTCCTCTTGTAGGAGCCTTTATCACATCACCCAGGGCTGACCCGGCTCAGGATTATAGCTGATTTTCCGCAGGTGGCATCACTGCTAGTGACATGAAGCAGGCACATTAGCCACCTCCCAAACACTGAGGCTCCTCCTGGGAGGAGCCTTCAGACCCCCAATCCAGCCTCTGCACCACGATGTTCCTTAGTGTCACTACCGGTTTGCTGCCTTGGCCTCTAGCTTTGACCAGATCCTCGCCAGATTGTCGATAAATATCACCCATATACCACATCTAAGCTTGCGGTCCAGATGTGACCATGGTTCTTATTTTCTTCCCATCGATGGATTGTTTGATCTTTGTGTAATCATGTCGACAGCAAGGCCAGTACAGCCCTCTTGAGGCCTCCCCGAGCCGCCTCTGTGTATAACTGTCCTAGCACCCCAGGGGATCGGGTCTGAAGCCTGGCACTCAGACACGAGGATGTCAGCTGGAGAGACAGGAATCCACTCCTGCTGTGGCTTCTGCTGTGGCTCAATGTGGCCATAAAAACGGATCCCACAGGCCCTGACGTCACTTGACTCACTGCAGGGATGCTCCCACACTGCCGCGTTCCCCCAGAGACTGAGGGCTTTCTGCTTGTTCCGGAAGGCCCCACCCCCGAGGGGACACTGGGTCCAGTGGAGCGTCCAGCCTGCTTCCCCGCCAGCCCTTAGGGCCTTTGTGGGGCCTGGAACATCAACTAACCTCCCCTTAGGGACCCCTTTGTCCTTTGCAGCCAACAGACCTAGGTCATAAGCACTTTAACTCACCTGAGGGTGTTTTCCTCACTTCAGGGGCAGTGAGAACTGGGCTTCTTCACACTCCAAGTGCCCCCGGTCTGGATGCAGACAGTCTGGCTCTCCCCCCAGTCCTGCAGGTTCCGGCCACACCTCCTGCTGGTCACGGAGTCTGTGCTGTATTCTCTTCCAGGACAACAGGTGCACTCTGCCCCCCGCCCCGTCCCCACCAGCAGTGGCAGAGGTGGAGGACAGGCGGGTGAGCTTGGGCCTGAGACACTGCCCTGAAATCAGTGCCCCAGAGGCCGCTGGTGACTAGAGGGACCACGGGGAAGAAGGCAGCATGGGATGGGAGGGGGAGGAAGGTTCAGGATAACGAGATGAAAAGGGGAACAGATAGCACCGTGAGGACCTCGACCATGAAAGGGAAGAAGATAGACAGTGACAGCTGGAGCGGTGTTGGCGTTAAAAGCTGCGGGCATTTTCATTTAATTTTATTAATTACCATTACATATAGTGACATATTTTTATTTGATTAAAGATTAGGTGCCATGTCATATAACAGGATATAGTATATTATTTATTAAATAATACATAATAGTAGATATACTAGCATGTTATGTTCTGTTTATTTATTATCAGATAGTATATAATACATATGTAGTTATTTATATACATAATATATAATTCATGCATCTATATAATATATAACACATAACAATGTAGGATTATGAAAATTATATTTTATAACAAGATTACATAACAATAATGATGTAATATTATCCATTGTATATCTTGGCTCATGACACATTCTCACCTTAGGTGCCTGTCAGAAGTATTTATGTATTAAAATTAATATTATAAGAAACAGTTGTGAACCTGTCACCCAGCACCAGAACAGGACTATTGACAGTGACATACTGTGTCCTAACCTGCCCTAGGCCTCTTCTCACAGGAAGTAACCAGCATCCTGAATCCTGGCTTACACTTGCCTTGTGTTACTTTCACACACACAACATTTAAGATCAGTTAAAACAAATGAACTGCAGGTACATGCAACGAAGTGGATGCATCATACACCCTATGTTAAATTGAAAAAGTAAGCCCAAGAAGGTAGCCTATAGTGTGCTAAGCTTTTAACTGTGTATATATATGTCAACTAAACTCACTAAATTAAGAACAACTACAGCTAGAGTCCAGGTGGGAGAGGGACAGATAAAAGGTGAGGTGAGCAGATTTGCTGCAGGTGAGCGAGTTCCCTTCAAGTAACATGTCATTCTCTCTGAAGCAGGAGGCAAGGCTATCTGCTGGGAGTCAGGGAAGAGACAGAGGGAAGCTTAGAGGTGTGCAGAGAGCATAGAATGTTGACACCACTGTGTGGCAAGTGGGGAAATGTGCTCACTAGAGAAATCCTGGAGGATTGCCTGGCAGTGGCAACATGCTGGGCATTGATTTGTAGTCTTAGAAATCTGTGCTGGGAGAGCCTGCTGCCTGCAGGCTCAGAACAAATAGAGCTGGGTGAACCGAGATGGAAGTCATCCTGGTGAGGAAATGAAAAGATCAAGGGTCAAGGGAGTTTTGTTTGTCATAAAGAGAGTGCTGACTGTGGATGCAGAGCTGGAAGGTGGGGAAGTGGAAGTAAGAGGAACGTGGACAGGTAGGAAAGCAGAGGAGTCAGTGCATGATGCCCCAGTGAGGGTGAAGGAGGGCCAACGAGGCTGGTGGAGAAGCAGCTGGATGGCTAGAGTTGGGCACATAAAGGAGAGAGGCTGGACCTGGGGTGGAGACACGCTCGGGTATGAGCCCGGGGGTAGGGTGAATGGGAGGTGTCTGGCTCAGGCTGACGGAGAAGAAGACCCTACAATGACCATACTGGGTGGTGGAGGGAGAATCAACATTGACGTCTTGATGGTAGGCGGTGAGGCAATACAGAGTTGGTGGTCCAGCTGCTCCTGACTGAGGCAGATGAGCAGGGAGGCCAGGGTGGCAGGCACTGCTAGGAATGGACTGGGTTTTCCAGGTGTTCCCAAGAGAGGAGGAGAAATCACCTCATGGGGGAAAGTGAGCACAAGGAGGTCAACCCAGGCTCCTGATCAAACGGAGAGTGTGAGGGGGCAAATCGTCAACTCCAGAGATGGTGGCCAAGGAAGCAGGGACCATGGGTGAAGTGAGGGGACACTCAGAGAAGAGAGAGAGATGAGTCCTCTGGGTGTAGGGGGAAGAGAGGCCCCAGGACAAAGGAGCACAGGGGCACAGTGATGAGGATGGACTGGCTCTGTTGTGACACTGCAGGAATGGCTGGATCTTTGTCCTGAGGGCTTAGTTTGGGGGGGCTACTGGCCTCATGAGGGCCCCCCTCTCAGCAGCCTGGACAGATGCTCCCGCTCCTGATAGCTCTGTGGCCACCACTGTTCCCGGAAGGGCTCTGCCTCCATCTTCTATCAGACATTCCTGCCCAGTCCCCGACTGCCAGCGAGGGAGCCTGGGCCTCAAAGCCGTTTGCCGTGGAGGGACACAGGCTCCTTGGAGAAGCAGGCTGATCTTATTTTTCTCCGTAACCCACGGCCTAGCAAAGCGCCAGCCTATGGGTGGGCCATTCAGGGGCTCGGATACTTCTTAAATTAACTCAAAGCAGTAGAATAGCAGAGCTGGAGGAAGTGACCACTGAGCTCACAGAGTTCACTGCCCACACCCCCATTCTACAGATGAAGAAACAGAGGCCAAGCAGCCAAGGTCATGCTGCTCTTTAATGCTGGCCTCTGTTGGGCATACCAAGTGATGAGCTGCACTGAAGGGCCTGAGAGGGGGCTCTGGGGTCAGACAGCTTGGGTTCAAGTCCCACCCCTGCCATTTACTAGCTGTGTGATTAATGACTGTCCTTCCTGTAAAGTGCCACCTCATTTGTTTGTCATGAACACAGAGTTCCTTGAACAGCAGGACAGAATTCTTTAAAGGTTTGCTGTTGCTTTTGTTACTATTATCACCAAGTGAACCCTGAAATGAAGAACAAAGACAGCAAGATATTTTATTTTAAAAGATTTTAAAATACGATGATGACTGTTTGATTTAATCTATTCAAGTTTGCATTTGACCATTATTAACAACTGCACAATGGATGACTTTTGAGGAAATGTTACTTCATGTATTTAATTCTCACTAACTACACAGGCTATTCAACAGGAAGCAATTTTTTTTCCGGGAAGAGGGACAAAAAGTTAACAATATCTCTGTACCTCTCGGTTCCCAGTGAGTTGGTTGTGATCTGTCAACCCAACTTTGGGGAAATGCCCTCTCCTCCTGGGCTCGCTGCACTGCCACGTGGCCTCCAGGGGGCGATTTACCCCCACACGAATCCAGTATC
This sequence comes from Vicugna pacos, assembly GCF_048564905.1. Lineage (NCBI taxonomy): Eukaryota > Metazoa > Chordata > Mammalia > Artiodactyla > Camelidae > Vicugna > Vicugna pacos. The sequence continues at coordinate 24,652,639 of NC_133002.1, forward strand.
TTGGTTCATATCTTTGCTTCAGATCCCTCAAGGACTGCCCATGCACCAGGGCCCCATCTGCCCCGCCAGTCTCACCTGCTGGCCTCCAGGAAACTATCCTGGGTCTCAACCATCCTCTGTTCCTATGCCCGCCCCACTACTCTTCATTTTGTCCTTCAAGTGTGGGCTCCTGTGGCTTGCCACCAAGCAGGGGTCTCCCAGTCCTCCACCTTGGGGAACTGCATCGTCCTGCACAGTGCCTAGCGAAACTGTGTGGAGGCCGGAAGAATACAGAACCACAGGTGCTCAGAGGGGCTTCCTTTCCCACTGCAGGGGCCCTGGAGAGCTTTCTCCCAGCTGGTTATTCACAGGCGCTGAAGCTGTGGAATCTCGATCTTACCAATTTAAAGGGCATCATCACTAATTACAAAAGAAATCATTTTTTCAGTAGCAAAAGGAGAAAAGGCTTTGTGCCCCATGCCCCCATCTTTCTTCCTCCGCCTTCAGAGGTGATTCTCACTCTCTGGGCAAGGGTAGAAAGCAACAAACAGAATATTATTTTTCAATGATTCTTCTTTCCCACTCTGAAGATTGCATCCCAAGACTGATGAAGGCTAGGATGGTTTGGCTTCCCTGTACTGAGTATTCAGAGGCTCAGGGTGGAGGGGGTTAGGGAGATAATTCAGCATTATGGAACCAAACAGAGACATTAAAAGGTTCTACTCTAAACAGAAAGGAAGCAGGATGCTATAGAAATGGGAAAACCATCATTGGAAATGAAATAACGAGTTACAAGACAATAAACATGAAGATGTAAAAAAGAAAATGTATATCAAAATACAAAAAGGTGGGAAAGGGAGACGGTAGCAAGAAAAGATAGATTTTTTTCTCTTTCTTTTTCCTTTTTCTCATTATTCTTAGGATGTGTTGGAGCCTACGTGATTATCAGTCTAAAGGAAATAGATATGATAATGGGTTGATATACTTGAAAAATAGGGTAACCACAAATCGAAAGCATATAATAGAGTTGAAAAAAAAAACAAAAAAGAAACAAACTCTAAATGGCTTAAAGACTTAAACATTAGACAAGACGCTAAAAAACTCTCAGAAGAAAACATAGGCAAAACATTATTTGACATATATCTCAGCAGTGTTTTCCTAGGGCAATCCACCCAAGCAACAGAAAATAAAAGCCAAAATAAACAAATGGGACCTAGTTACACCTATCAGCTATTTCAAAGCAATAGAAACCATAAGCAAAATGAAAAGACAACCTATGGAATGTGAGAAAATATTTGCAAAAGATGAGACTGAACATGGCTTAACTTGTAGACTATAAAAATAGTTCATACAACTTAATAAGAAAAAAAAATAAACAACCCAATCCAAAAATGGGCAGAACAACTGAACAAGCAATTCTCCAATGAAGATATACAAATGGCCAATAGGCATATGAAAAAAAGGCACAATATCGCTAATTATCTTAGAAATGCAAATCAAAACTACAATAAGTTATCATCTCACACTACTCAGAATGGCCACCATTCAAACATCCACTCACCATAGATGCTGGAGAGGCTTGGAGAAAAGGGAACCCTCCTACATTATTGCTGGGAATGTAGTTTGGTGAAGCCAATGTGGAAAACAATATGGAGATACCTCAAAAGACTAAAAAAAGACATCATTTGATCCAGCAATCCCACTCCTGGGCATATATCCAGAGGGAACCTTAATTTCAAAATATACCTGCACCCCAATGTTCACAGCAGCATTGTTTTCAATGACCAAGACATAGAAGCAACCTAAACGCCCACTGACAAATGACTGGATAAAGATGTAGTATTTAGATATAAAAGAATATTACACAGTTGTAACAAAGAAGGAAATAATGCCATTTACAGCAACATGGATGGACTTGGAGATTATCACACTAAAGTGAAATAACTCAGACAGAGAAAGACAAGTAACATATGATACCACTTATATGTGGAATTTTTAAAAAAGATACAAATAAACTTATTTACAAAACAAAAACAGACTCACAGACTTAGGAAACAAACTTAGGAGTTTGGGATTAACAATTACAAACTACTATATGTAAAACAGACAAACAGCAAGGATTCACTGTAGAACACAGGGGAAAATGTTCAGTATCTTGCAACCTATAATGGAAAAGAACCTGAAAAAGAATAGACTATGTATATGTACAACTGAATCACTATGCTATATACCTGAAACTAACAAAACAGCTGTATATCTGAAACTAACTAAACATTGTAAATCAACCACATTTCAATTAAAAAAAAGATAAGCTCTAAATAGCTGTATTCAAAGAAAATCTTCAAATCTTACCTCCTACAAAAAGTAAAATGGGAAGCTTGAGCAGGACCAAATTATACTGAATGAGAGGTTACATACCTTCTCCAGCACGTGGCCCATGGTACACAAACATCGTGTTTTCCTTCAGGTAAGAATGGCCCTTACTGCCCAGGGAGCGAGTCCTGCTGAGACAAGGCCTCTGTGGCAGTGGCCTCCTTGTCACCGCTCCATCTCACCAGAAGGCCAGGGTTTTCAGAGGGGAGGGAACACAGAGCTCATACACTTCAGATATATTTCCTGAGAAAAACTGTGGAAAGACCAAATTCACCTGCAGTGCAGGAAACATGAGCACGGCCCCTAAGCAGACTGACAAACCCGAAGCAAGACGGCCCGATGTTCACATCGGAACCAGAACAAAAACCGTCTGGCCCCAGTTAAACGATCACCATCTCACCTGCAATGAACTGTTCATACTCATTGTCAGGGATGTTTCTGTTGAGACTTGAGAGATCAAAAAAGTCAGACCAGGGAATCCGGACCTGGTGGATGTCCAGGCTCTGCTAATGGTAGAGGCGGCCCCAAGGGGGTATCACCAGCACCGACTCTTCCATTTTCAGCAGGGTCTTCAGGAGGAAGGCGATGTGGATACAGACGCCCCTACGGAGGCTGAAGCCCTCCGGAGGGTTGACATAACACAGAAGGTACCTGGCAGGGAGCAAAGGAGAGCGGGTCTTCAGAGCCAGGTCTCTGCACAGGAATCCCAGCTTAGATAGAACAGATACAATGGGAATCTCTGCACAGCACATGGCCTAGACTCAAGACACGTTCAGCAGCTTCTGGTTTGTATAGTGGAGGCACTGCCCACCGATCTCTGTGTGGCCAATTATTTCGAGTCCGGGAGCACATGCAGAAGACATCTTGGCATCTGTCTATCAACGCTAAGCACCTGACTAGTACCTGAGCACCCGTTCTCCAGGGGATCTCAAACTTCTTGGCCTAAAGACCCCTGTACACTCTTAAATACTGAGGACTTCAAAAGGCTGCTGTTTATGTGGGTTAAATCTATCAATAGTTCCTGTGTTAGAAGTTAAATAAGAACTTTAAAAAATGCTTATGAGTTCACTTAAAAATAATAGCAACCTACTACATGATACCATTAATACTCTTAAGCAAAAAATAAGTATATTTTTCTAAACAAAAATCATTAATGAGAGGAATAGCAGTGATTTTAATTTCTGAGAATCTCTTTTGGACTGGTGAGAGCTTAATTCTATCTGCCTCTACATTACCTGTTTTGTGATATCACAGACTAGGTTTTCCCTGGAAAACCCCACAGGAAACTCGGGAGTGCAAGAGTGTGCAAAAGGCAGGTGACTTCCCGGCGTTCCTACGAAAATAGTCTTGCATCTCAGGGGCCTCGGACTCACTTTGATAACTGCTGCCCTACCCTAGGCGAGACTCTCCTACACAAGAGCCAGGCAAGTGTCCTGGCTTCTTTAATGAGTTACCGCAGCAACACCACTCCCTTCTCTGTGTTAATGTTTCCCACAACCTCCATTACTGCAGATGAGGATGTAATCCTCAACTGAGGCCTCTAATCCCAGAAGACTACCAACCTTGAAAGGGAGGGCCCATCTACCATCTCTACACCCCGCACAGTCTATTTTGAGTCAAGCCCTAGATAACTGCTAATTGACACTGACCCTTGTCTTATTCCTGAGTTTTAGCGAAGGAGCCAACATCTGGATGGAACTGAAATTTCCCTGCTGATATACAAGGCTGATAAACCACCCTATTCCAACATCTGATTCTGGGGCTCTTCAAAACGCGGGTAAGGCCCCGCTTCATAAAAGACGGGTCCTCCACCTGCCCTTCCCAGGGGTTCTGGGAGGCCGCGGCCACGCAGGGCTACCCGGACTCGCGGTCCAAGCCCCAGAGCCCGAGGGGGAGGAAAGCCGGAGGCTGTGCCCCAGCCCTGTCCCCCCCGCCCCAACCCGCTCCCCGGCACCACAGCCCTCCCCGGCCGCCACACCAACCCGGATCCCACCCCGGTCCATGTCCACTGGCCCCGCCAACGGCGCTGCCGTACGTTTACCGTCTGTGAGACGCCGCCCCAGAAAGGATGTCGGCCGCCGACTGACGCGGCCAGAACTAGTGGCCCGGCCAAGCAAGCCGCCATCCCCAGCAGCAAACACCGCCATGGTCCCGGGCAGCTGCACACTTCCGGAGCCCGCTGCCTGCCCCAGAAGCGCACGCCGGCCCGCGAGGAGCGCGGCGTCTGTATCCATGGCAACGCCGCTGGGCCCTCCCCTAGCGCTTGCGTCTGCGTCCTCCCGAGGCTAGACGTGCGAGAGCAGAACTTTCGGAGCCAATGGGAGCAAGGGCGCGGCCAGGACGGGGGTGGGGGGAGGCTTATGGGGCAGCTGGGTGGGGCCGGGGCGGGCGGGGCCGCGCGGAGGTCCTCAGCTGCAGGTGGCACCGGCCGGAGGCTGGGGCAATGCTGCCAACAGTGGGCGGGGTGGCGGGGCAGCGGGGCGGGGGCACCCTCACCTGTCTGTGTGCGGGGCTCAGCCTGGGCTCCGCGGCCTCCGCTTGCACCGGAAGTGGACCCAGGCTACCGGTGGGCAAGATAGAGGACTGAGCCCAGGCAGGCACGGCTGGCCAGGTAGGGCACCTGAAGTGCAGATCCGCCAGGCCGGCTGCCGGCCTTGAATACGCGCTGCTAGGCAGTTTCCAAGAAGACGGGATCTGTCCCAAGAGGGGAGGTAGGGCAGGGTGCCAGATGCCTGGTTGGGTGCGGTCTTACAGGAGAGCCACGTTGAGAGGATGCAGAGCAGCCCCTGTGTTGGCGGGGCTAGGAATTTGGGGTATAGGGTGGGGATGATGTGTGCCATTCCCTGTGGTCTCCCAAAGAACTCACACCCCCAAGCAAAGGACCCTGCTCCCTCCACCCTTCACTGCATCCCCTGCCTTCCCCAGCACCACCGCCCCTGCCCCCGGAGTGTCCCATGACCTCTCCCCACACCAGGCACCGTCCCTGTTACAGGTACTTATCTCCTGGTGGTTCCAGCCCAAGGGTGGGGGCTGTATCTGACCAGTTAGGATGCCTGGAGCCTTTGTATGAAACCTCAGACTATAATGCAGGCGTGCACAGAGGCCCCTCAAACAGGATTCCCTGCATTCCCTCCCCACCACGCACCCACAGCGCAGCTGCCACACCAGGCCAAGCCTGCTGGAGGACCGCTGTTCCCTCTCCACCTGTCCCTGATCAAGAGTGCACCGCCCACACTGCTGGGTATTTAGTGGGCCTTAGAAGAGCAGCTGGTATTTTCATGGACAAATATTTGCTCTTTTGGGAAGAGTTGAGTGCAAAGGGATGTAGGGTATGCCTTTTCTGTTGTCCTGGAACTGGTGACTAGGATGCAAACTTAAGTCAAAGCAGTTTTTAGAGAGAGCCGCAATATATCTTACCCAAAGATCACTGTTCCCCTACAAAGGCAACACCACCTGGCGGGTGGGGTCCTGGTCCCTCTTTCTGGAGGTTGGGCTTTGCACCCTCCAGCTGGGACAGAGCCCGAAACAGCTCTGAACACGCTCCAACAGGCTTTCCCAGCACAAACTGCCTTTATTTTGAATCTGGCTGAAGGAAGCAGCTGAGAAATCTGGGTAAATCTTCCTGGGTGTAACCATGCCTTTTGTGCTGAATGAAAGAGCGGCTCTCCACATGCTAACAGCTTAGAACTGAATGTGTGTCGAAGCCTTCATGCATGTAAAATGTTGGGAACAGCGTTTCATGGTGAGGGGAACTCTATAACTTACATGTGTATGGGGAAGCCCTCACTCCAACAGGGTTTTCCTGCACAAACTGCCTTTATTTCGAAATTGGCTCTTGCTGAGAAATCTTGGTAAGTGTTCTTAAGTGTAGCCATGCCCATTATGCAGGATGAAAGAGTGGCTCTACACTTTTTCACATCTCAGAAATGAATGTGTGTTGAAGCCGTCATTCATGTAGCGTGTTGGGAACACAGAATTTAGTGGTGAGAACTATGTAAATTACATGTCTATGATGAAGCACTCTCTCGAGCCGGGTATTCCAGTGCATACTGCCTTTATTTCGAAACTGGCTTCTCAGAAGCCTGTGGTCTCCACTGCAGGTCTGTCTCCAAACCCAGGGCCAGCATGGTAACTCTGCTCCCCCTGTCTATTCTGGAAGTTCTAGGTGTCCTCCATGGCCCTTCCACCATTATGTTTTTGGAAAACCCCGCAGATGGAATGGGCCTGAGAACAGGAGAGCTGGATGCCAGAAGCCACTGCCCAGTGTGAGGCTCCTGGGAGGGGCATCTCCTCTCCGTGGGCTCTGATCTAACCTCCCCTCTCCCCCACCCCCACCCCTCTCCTCCTGCATTTCCTGATTGATCCCTGGATAATGGTCCATACCAGGAATGACCTGGGAGAGGTTTTATGAGTCTTTAAGTGGAAAAAAAAAAAAGAAATCTTTAGACAAGTTACTGAAAGTAACTTCCAGCTTTACCGGGAAAGACCTCATTCCAATGTTTAAGGCTAGTTGACAGGGTGTCAAATTGCTTAACCACTCACATCTGAGCAAGTGCTACCTCTCTCTCCAGCTCCCCGCAGCATCCACCTGTGGCAACTTGGCCAAAAGAAGGCAAGAAAGCTCTTTCCCCTCGCCAGCACCAGCGTGGCTTTGGAGTCAGTGGAGGCTGAGAGAAAGAGCCCCGCCCTGAGGTTTGAGGGGCCTCCAGCCACAGCCAGAGGAGCGGGGGTTTTCAGAGTGGCCCAGCAGGGAAACCAGGCAAGGCCACCTGGCCCAAGTCTTCCCTGCCCAGAGAGCCCCATGAACTGCTTTGGGCCACACTCCCCGTTTGGGCCCCCTGCAAAAAGTTACCACGGGAGCCACACCTGAGAAGGCAGAAGGACAGCCCTTTAGCCTGGGGTCCCAGCAGGTGTGTCCTGTGAGACCTGTGGCCACATAAGTTACTTGTCTCTCCAGGTCACTGAAGGGACTGTGCTGGGCATCTTGGTGGTCAGGGACATGGGAACACCTCTAAACTCTGAAGAAGGACAGAGAGACTCTTCCTGGAAGCAAGGATTCCAGGGAGACCCCTTGCCCAGAACTGGGGGACTGTGTCCTGAGTAGACCCCTGGGAGGCAATGTGGGTCTGTGGGGTCCTCTTCTGAGAAGGGAGCAGGTGAGTTTTCCGGGGGTGGGGTCCTGCTTTGTCCAGACATGTCCTTGTGTAAGACTCATTTACAAACACCTCCAAGTCCACCTAGGGGTGGCCCCAGAGGTGGGGGTAGAGGAGGAGAGTGAAGGGTGCAGACTTAGGGCCCCCTGAGCCACCCAGGGAGCCAAGGGTCAGTGGGAACATCTTGGGAGTCTAGTGCAGGGGTGGAGGACGAGCACTAAGAACATGCCAAGTCATGCAATAAAGTGACCCATGACCACGAGACACAGGTGGCCGTACACCAAAAGAGGCAGATAGAAATTTAGACCCAGGATCTGAGAACCTTGAGAGGGGCTGGAGGGTCCCAGGAACCCTCAGGAACAGCTCTTCTAGGGGCACAGACATCCCAATACACACATTTCTCATGGAAGCTTTTTGGGGTGCAGAGTGAGTTACCAGGATCCTGAACTTAGTATGGAATCCCACCCCCTTGTTCATCACGGTACCTGGCAATAAATTGCTGTCATTTGTCCCTGGACATGCACAGGGGAGCTGACTGCTGTGGGGGTCACTGCAGGACTAGAATCTTCTGGTGTCTGCTCTGTGACCACAGAAACCCAGGGGGATTTCTCAACGGGAGAACCTGGAGACCATGCCTGCAAGGACCACCCTCATGGGATGGCCAAGGAGCTCGTGGTACCCAGGTCACCAAGTGACGAAGTTGTGAGGTTGCCTGGGGTATCCTGGGGGCATGTAGATTTCTGAGGTCAGCACGTGGGCCCAGCACTGCTGGATGGTCTGCACAAAGAGGGGCCTGCCCTCCTGATGATGGCTCTTAACACCTGCAGGGAAACTGCTCCCAGGGCTCCTGGAGGTCCATATTGAGAGTGTCCTGCCAGCCTTGTGGGGTCACCTTCCCCTGATGCAGAAGCAGACCTCTCTCCCTTGAGGCCCAGGGGACACCTGGCTCAGGTGCCACCTGTGTGCCCTGGACACGCAGAGCCCCAGAGCTCTGGCACAGCCTGGGGTGTGGTGGTGTCCGGGCAAGAAAGGCCCTGGGAAGGGGGTCATTCAAGGGCAGAGGCCACTCTGCAGGGATGCTGGACCTGGCAGCAATGCACTGCTTCAGTACTCCCTTGGGTTGGGTCTCCAACCTGTGGGATGGAAGGGCCACTCCTTCCTGCGGTGCAGTCGGGGGAACTAGATCCATCGTCAAGGTCAGCCCTGAAAATGGAGTCTGCGCTACCTCCATTCCTGGAAAGAAAATCAGTCCCCTCCAGTCCAGGTGATTCAGAAAGTCATTCAGCAATGTTCGGGGCCTCCACTTTAGGCTTTGAATTAGAGCTGAGCGGCTTAGGAGGCCAGATCCCTGTCCGTGGCTCCAGGAGCAGGCTTTCTGCTGGGGGACAGGATCCTCACAAACACCTGTGTCTTTGTGGGACACTCCCCTCTGACAAGCTGGGAGGCAGGGTGCAGTTGTGGGAAATCGTGTTTACATGAGCAGAGGGCCACCATGTGGTGGGGGCACAGGAGACTGTGAGAATGAGTCCCACAGCCTTTCTGGAATCAAAAAACTGGCAAATGTGAAAAAGTGCATAATTTGTTTTATTGAACAGGCTGCTTATGTACGTTTGGAGGACCAGGTTCAAAGACTCAGCATCCCTCCAGGACAATAGCCTCAAGAGAAGAACAGACAGAGCAGGAGGAGATCTGGGGTTTCTCCCAGGAATGAGGTGGAACAGGGATTTCTGCAGATTTGCAAGGAGTCCCCGACCACTGAGCATGGGGTTACAGCCCCACGAGACCCCTGTCATGTTTGGCTTGGGCTCTGGTTCTGGCCTGCTCATGTATTCTTCCAGCAGAGTTCCAAAAACTCAGAGGGTGGAATTAGAGGGGCTGCGTTTGGAATCTAGTGAGGAGTTGGAGGGTCCTTTATATTGAGTCCCTTCATCCTAATCACCGTAGCTGAAGCCCAACACCCCACAGGCCCCCATGGTTGCCGTGGAGGGAGAACAAGCCTGGCAGGCGACCTAGGGGTCCCACTACTGTGTCCTTCCCTTGTCTTCGTTCCCTTTCACCCCGGAAGGTGTGATTGTCTCGTGTCATGGTGGCCTCCACAATGTCCCTCCCAGTAATCTCTCTTCTCCATCAGGTGGGGTTCCCAACCCCGCTCAGCCTTCTCTGCATGGATGCTGAAGGACCAGGCCCACCTGAATTTCTGAGCTCGAGCAGTAAGGTGGAAACAAAGAAACCAATGGAAAAAAGAAGCAAGTGATTGTGGCAAAGCTCCCCACCACAGAGAAGCTGCCCTGAGTGGAAGGGAGAGTGTGGGCATGCCCGTTTGTTTCCTATCTCCCAGTGCTCTTAGCATTCTTATTGCCTACCTGCATGGTTACAACAAAATGATCTGCAAAACTGAAAATATTTACTCTCTCGCTTTTACAGAAAAGGCTGGCCAGCCTCTGGTCCGGTACCAGGCAAGAGATTGGAGTTCCTTTCCAGTTTGGAAACATCTTGGCAGGCCCAGGTTTGCAAAGGTCTTTAAGAGTAGTTACGGAGTTTTGCTTTTAAACTTTTTTACGGCTGTATATACTTGTGAGATGTGGTTGTGATGTATAATTCTGAGTCGGGATTTTCTCAAACTGTTTCTCACTTCTTATACCAGACATTCCTAAATTCCAAGTGGAACTGCATATTAAGGAAGCCATGGAATTTAGCAAAAGGATACAGATCTCATTTCCTTTTAAGCATCGATGTACCTCCATCATGGCAGTATTTGTTATGTGTTATTGATAGGGGAACTAAGTAGTAAACAGATTAATAGAAAATAGGGGATTTTAGGTACACAGGTTCATCTTTTCAACATTGTTTGTAATATTTGCAGTTTAAGATGACCATTCCTGAGAAACAGGCAGCCTCTTAGAATGAAATAGCATTTCCTCTGAACCATAATTAATTTTTATTTTGTAGACAGCAGGAAGGGTAATAACACGTCACACATTTGGGGACGTCAAAGAGAAAATGTAACTTTCTGGGAGCGCACTCCCCCGCCTCCCCCTGCCCTTTTTACTGTCCCATTCTCCCTGGAAGGCTCTTTCTTATCTTCTGCTCATGGCTCCAGTAACTCTTTCTTCCTCCTTGTTCCTCAGCTGGTAAGGTTAGTTTTCTACTTTGAACAAGCAAACAAGCCAACAGAAGAGAAATTTCACAAGCAACTCCCAGCACATCCGCTCGCCTTCTGATGTCTGTGACCTCACTCTCGGTGCCCCACCGCTTATTAAAAGTGGCATCGAAAGCCAGTTCCTCCAAAAGTCCCCGAGGCCCCATCCCTCCCATCTTCTCTGGGTTGTCACTCCCAAAACCATCCTCTCTTTCACTGCCTCATCTATTTTGTTCTCCTGCTAGTTGGCACCATCAGTATATAAACGTCCATCCTCTTAAACCAACAGCACTCCTTGACCCTAATTCACCCCCACCAATTGCCACCCTGTGTCTTTGCAGCAAATCTTTAAGGAGTTGTTTAAACTCACTGTCTGCATCTTCTCTTGAGCCATCCCCTTTTACACCCATTCTGGCTTTTCGCCTGATCCCTCGCTCTATGGAAACTGCCCTGTCAAGGCCATCAGTGACCCCATGTTGCTAAATATAGTGGTCAATTTTGACTCCTCATCATGCTTGGCCCCTCGGCAGCATTTGACCCAGCTCTTCCATCCCTCCTACCCCGTGTTCCTGCTTCACTCAACCTCCAGCCCATCTCTCTGTCTGTTTCTGCTTTTGGCCTGCTGGCTGGTCCTTTGCCAATGTCTCCTGTTTTTTCCAAACATATACTGTGGGTGTTAACCAGGGTGGGTTCCTGGGCCTCTCCTCTCTTTCTCTGCTATTCCTTTGGTGGAAGCAACCCAGCCTTGGAAATTGGCATGCCATCAATTTCTCGATTTCTCCAAAATTCCCTGATTTCCCCTTTCCATCTGAGCCTTTATCCCTGAGACTCACATCACATTCTTTTCCTTTCATCCACCTTGCTTTCACATTCATACATATGTTCTACTATGAAATTACTTTTCCAAATTTTGAATCAGTACATATATATCATGTAAAATGCTCAAATATGTATTATTTCCACTAAGATGCTAATTCTACCTTAGAACATTTCTGCACTTCTGTATTTATGTGAATAAAGCGAATAGTATTTCTACAAGCCTCATAGTTAAACACTGTTAGTTTGGGGCTATTATGTAACATGAAATAATGGTACATCAACATAGTCGTTTTTCATTTATTTTTATGTAACACCGAGATGAGGTTTTTGCCCTGAAGACTGGTTTTATTGAAATTTTACCTACGTTACGGACAGTCAGTTTATGTGAAAGCCCTCATTTCTCCCCTTTTTGATATATGCTCCATTTGGCTATATATAACATATAACTTGGCATGAAACAAAATTCCCAAATCATTCACATAATACAATTAATATGTTTAATTATATTTTTTAAATGTTAAAAAGAAAAAGAAAACAGATTCCTCTACCTATTAGGCACTTCTGTGGCAATATGTAACACACCCCTTAACCATGACATTGAAGAACTGAGCTGATACCAGCCCCTTTCCACCTGCTCAGCCCCACCTTTTCCCATCCCCTTTCCCATCCGGAGAGGACATCCCTCCCATTGTCCAGGCCCAGATGTTGGAACCATGTCCTTTCTCTCTCTTTCTTTTACACTCACAGACAGCAAATCCAGCTTGTTAGAAAATTCTGGATATTCTGTCTTAATTAAATACCTGCTCTCTGCTCCCCGCCCTCCTAAGAGCCACCTTCAGCCTTTCCTGGATACCAATAGCCTTCTGTTTCCATCTTTGCTTTCCTACAATCTCTCATCCACACAGAGTCAGAGGGAGCCTGTAAAAACATACATTGGGGGTGGTGGGTGTTGCTCAGTGGTAGGGCGCATGCTTAGCATGCTTGAGATCCTGGGTTCAATCACCAGCACATTCATTAAAATAAATAAATTACTTCCCCCCAAAAAACACAAACACAAAAGCATAAGTTGGACTACATCACCCCTCCCCTCAAAACTCACTAAACGGGTCACCATGTCATTAGGAGCCAAAGTCGTCACAAAGGCCTCAGGACCCGGCGTGCTCTGCCTCTCTGCCCACACTCTCCCCCTCACTCTGGGGGCCTCTGGCTCCGGCTCTTCCTTCTTCCTCCGGATCTATTCTGCTTCAAGTTCATTACTCCGTGAGATCTGCCAGGATTGCCTTATTCTCTCCTGCCTGCCTCCCACCCCACCGCCATCACCCGAGTTTGCTCATATCACTCTTTTTTAAAAATTTATCCAAACTCTTGCTACCCCAACATGCTGCCTGTTTCCTCTGCTAAAATTCTGAGCCCCCAGTGATGGGGAGTCATGTCTATTTTGTTGACTGATAAAGCCCGAGAGCCTTGGGAGCGGTCTAGTTAGGAGATTCCCGTATGTAGTAGGAGCTTATACACATTTGCTGAATGAATGTAGATGCCCTGGTCCAATCCGATGGAGCACTTCTGTGACGTGCTCAAAGAATAACTCTCCTTTCCACCTGAGAGGGGGTGACAACTTCCCTGGTGATTAAAGGCAAGAATTTTTTGCTTTATGCTGTTAACCTTAGGCGGGGAGACTGGGGGATCTTCATATATATTTTTAAATTTGGTTCACTCTGCAGTTGGTCTTTGGTCTCTGTATAATTTTGAGAAACTCTTTATGAGTGATCATTCTTTGATCAGATTGAACAGGTTCCAGGGGGAAGGACCAAGCCTGTCCCATCAGCCATTCTATGTGTCTTGTCCTGGGACCCAGTGGATGCTCAGCATGTAAGTGAACCGACAGGAGTGAGTGAAGAGATGGGAGCATCTCATTATTGTGGCGGATCTCTGTCCAATGCCTTGAGATTTGGGGAAGGGTTTATGAGTGCAGAAGGGAGAGGTCAGGTCCTCTGTGCTTTTCCTGAGTGCCCTGGCCTTACCCATTCCCCCAGCCCCCTCTGGGCAGCCAAGCCAAGGAGCTGGGCCACCAGGGGTTGTGCTGATCAATAATCCACCTTCACCCCAATTCCGGGGGTAGGTACACATGGTTGTAGACACTGGAGTCAGGTCCTTGGAGGAATTCCTCACCGAACTATGTTTTGGACCTTTTATTTTTCTCTAGAACCTCCAGCTGAAGAAGATTGTTTTAGACACATGAAAGTTGAGGACACCTTCTGTCCCCTCGCAACCCAGGCGGGGCTGGGAGTCTGCTGTTTCTATAGCCGGTGGGCTCGTGTTGATTTGGGCATCCCTGTGCCTGAATTCCTGCAGTACACTCGGTGGTAAGGTTGGGGGTGCCTGGCAGGGAGGGAAGCGGGTTGGGAGACTGTAGAGCTGGGCTGATGTTAACCTGGGGTGAGCGGGAGCTTGCTGATGCATGGCATCTCGGGGCAGGGAACTCTCCACACTCAAGAGGGGTTCCCACTCCCGCAGGGTCCCTTTGATCAGGGTGCTGGGCTGTCAGGGGACCACAGGGGTCCCAGTGAGGATTAGGGTGCCTTCAGGCAATGGGAAGTGTGGGGTCCAGTGGCAATTGAATTAACTGTGCACCCAAACCCAGCCCCCACCTCTTTCAGCCTGTTTCCTAATCTGCAAAACTGGAATGTTATTAAACATCTCACGGGGTCATTGATGGGCTGGGACAGACTAGACAGTCAGGAGCTGGAATTCCTCTGTCCCCTGATTGTTTGCCTTCTTTCTGACTATTTGCTCTCACAAGCTCAGTCTCTCTGTCTCTCGCTCTTTCACTTCTAAGTGTCTCTCATGCTCTGGTTTCATTTGATTTCCAACCACCGCCCCTCCCCTCCGCCAAACTCCAGATGAGTGAACTTGATTTCTATGTGTCAGTTCCAAATTCCCAGGAAAGATGCTCTGTCACCCTCTGGATCTGCTGTCCAACCCATGAGTTGTGGCCAGAGGAGCGAGTCCTTCTGGGACCAGCAGAGGGTCTCTGCCGAGCCCCCAGCCACCACTGTGGGAGCACATAGCTCTCCGTGGAGGAAGTACTGGCTGTGACCTTGTGTCACTAAGTGTGAATTTATGTCTTCTCTTGAACCACCTTCATCCTCCTAAACAAAGATGAAAATTAAACACTCCCGGGATTTGTGTCATGGAACACTCAGGGTGGGGGCTAATGGGGCTGGAATTTCTGCTCTATTTAAGGGGCTACACTGAATCCCCAACGAGAGCCTACAAAGGGAACAGCACCGGCCCCACCCGGCACTTAGGGCGCTGAGTCTGCGTGACGGTGAGCCATGCTTCTGACCACAGCTCAGGGGTCTGGTCTGACCAATTAGCCTTTGAAACCAACCAGCTTTGGATTCCTCAATCCCACCCTGAGGTTTTACCTGAACCATCAGCTTCTGTATCTCTGAAGACAGATGCTGAGGACCCTTCACGTAAGCCGTTCGCACAGCCCTGTTCAGGCCTTTGTGCTGCACGGTCTGCCCGGCGAGCTGACCGAGGTTGGTATTTTACTGATGTTAGAAGTAGTCTGGTTTCCCGATGTACTGTTTCACTGAACAAGCAACAGAAGCCACTTCTCGCTGATAAAAGCAGAAAAGGGACATAATGAAAAGATACTGGGAGGGTGTGTGGAGTGGCCAGGACCGGAGCCAACCCAGGAGCTGTAGGAGGTGTTAGGGAGCCCCAGGCACCAGGCTGGAAGGGGTGCTACCGGGCCCCCTGCCACCCCAGAAGGGACCCCCCTCCACCCGACCCTCCACCTCACTCACTGCAGGTTCATGTCCCGGCAGGGCCAGGTCACACTGAAGCCACCAGCACACACCTCAGTGGGGGAGCTGGCCCCGTCTGAGCTGCGGGCGTGCCTGGTGTGGGGAGAGGCCCAGTTAGAGGAAGGCAGTTCCCCTACTGTTCCGAGTTAAGGTGCAAGTCACTCAGGAGAGCCGGGCTGGACGGACCTCATTGTGGTGACTAGGCTGTCTGAGTTCACTTATTACTTTCTACGTTTGAAGGCCCTGGAGGGAGAAAAAGTGAAGGTTCTAGTACTTATTTTGTGTTTCCCACGTACCAGGTGTGGTAAACAAGCCACTTCAGACAAGGCCCGTAGCAACCACGTAAATAGGCCACGGAGCAAGTCGTGCAGTCAGGCCTCTGTGGTCCCGAAACCCGTGTCCCCATCGGCTCCATAGTTACCAGTGGAAACTAGGGGGATTTATGGGACTGTGTGCTCCTGTGAGGGCTGGGATATGTGTGTTTAAGTCCACATCTTCAGAAACTCGGCTAGAACCACAGCCACTGATTGCACGGTGGCAGAGGAAGGGAGGATTCCAGCCTCTGGTCCAGCTCGTGTGGAGCTCAGAAGTTCTTCCTCCTGTCCTGAAAATAACACCAAATCTGAGGGAGCTGCAAACCCACTGCTCTTCTTAGATCCCAGAAGACTGAGGGGGAAAGCTGCTTCTAACCCAGAGAGGTTGCAAAGGGAACAGCGGGCAGGCTTGGAGAGTCACAGCTCCCAAGGCAGAACCTGCTTTTGTAAGAACCCCGGGGGCAGGCAGATTTAACAGGTCCTTGAGGCCAGCAGGAGGCTCAGTGTGGGGAAATCAGAGTGTGACAACTCCAGGGGGCCAGTCAGAGGGGCCCCATGCTCTTTTTCATGTATTTTACATCCAGGACCGTGTCCTGTTCTCAGAATGAAGGCCAGAGGATAACTCCTCATGCTTCCTGCCTGGAGAGGAGAAAATTACTGTATTGAAATACACCCAGAACATTCTGTTTCATTGGGGGAAGTTGTTTTTTGTTTGTTTTTTTAATGAGAAATTATTTTACCAGAGCCTAACCAACCTGGGAGAAGGGAAATCCCTTCTGTGTCACCCAAATTGGGGTGGGGGGAAAGAGACACACTTGTGGAGGTCACAGCTCAGGGCACAGGCTCAATGAGAACTAATCACAGGACTGCAGATGCCCTGCTCTGTCCCGCTCCCCCAACACCTTACCTCCATGTCAGTAGGGCCCGTGTGTAATAACAGGAATAATACTAACAGAAGTAAATGTCTCAGGAGTGTCTAGGGAAAACCCAAAGACAGCGGGGAGATGAAAACAAGGACACACAGGCTGTTTTAGCCTCTCACACCAATAGCTGTAGCAAACTACACACAGCCCAGCCCCAGTAGATAAACAGACAACCTCACAGAAGAAATTATTTATTTTGGTTCTCTTACCCAGTGCATTCCATGGTGCATCCTCGCCTAGAATTGAGTGGAAGCAAGTCCATCTCAGAAGGGACATAACTGAAGAGGGATGGCTTCCCAGACTCTGAGGGGCAGAGAGAGCACCAGCCTGGGTTAGAGAAAGGTGAGGGGTGGGGTAGGGTGTCGGCTGCCTTCTTCCCCATATAAGGAACCTTCCTGAGGCCAGCACAGTAGGAGGGAGGGCCATGGGGTGGAAGCAGCCAGACTTCATCCTGAGAACTGTTGGGATGCCTCAAAGGGACCATTCAGGTGCCCAAACTGGGCCCTGATTGAGGGAGCCAGTCGGTCTGACTCAGAGCCCAGGACTGAGGTGGGCTCACAGCAGGCCGGTATTACTTGGCCGGATCCATTTCACTTCTCCGAAGCCCTGTGTAAAACATGAAGCGTGGACGGCCTGGTGAGCACAGCTCTGCCCTCAAGACCGGTTTCAACTCCTCTCTTCCCAGAGAACAGCATCTCTGAACCCGTCCTGGGTGACCTCACAGAGATCACCCTAGTGGCCCAGGCTAGTGACCGGGAACATGTACCTTCCTGCAGGCAACCCCTGACGTCCACTGATGCATCATATACTGGCAAAGAGTGAGTCACTGTGCATTGGTCTAACAGCAGAGACTCTGCCAAAGGCCCAAGAGGTGGTGTGTGGGACATGCAGGGGTGCAGGAGTGTAAGCAGCGCAAAAGTGTAACTGGTGACAGGGGTGCAGGGGCTGTGGAGGGCGCAGGCATTTCAGGGGATGTGGGGGTGGAGGGATGCAGAATTGCAGAGAGTAGCAGGGGTGCAGAGGTGCAGGGAGTGTAGGGATGCAGGGAGGTGCTCAGGGACCTGGCCAGGATAAGAAGGCAAGTGCACATCCTTGCAGTCAGCCTGACCCCGGTAGGCTATTGCAATGCTTTTGGGCGGCGGCGGCGGCGGCGGTGGCGGTTGGGAGGCTGCCCGGGCAAGCCGATCGATTTCTTCTCTTCCCTGCAGCCTGGCCTGGGGTGGGGCTTGGCCGCCGGAGATTCGCCAGATGTTGCACTCCAGGTAAGCTTGCTCCTGGTAGGTGGGGCGGTTAGGTCAGAGGGCGGTGGCAGCGGCAGAGGGGCGGAGCGGGTCTACCCCTGGTGAACGGGTGGAATAGCTGCCTTGTCCCGGCTGCTGGGCCTGGGAGCGGCCTCTTCTTCCCCAGGTCGCCGGACACTCCTTTCCCACTCAGCTTGCTGAGTGCGGAGTGGGGGCGGGGCCGTTAAGGTGCGGGACCCACGGGGGGAGGGAGGCTGCCGCGGGGGAGCCGATCAATTCGCTCCGCTCTCCCCGGAGGCGGAGCCAGGGGCGGCTTCTGCTGCCCTAGAGGCGGGACGCGGGTCTCCAGATGAACTTGCTCCTGGGAGGCGGCGGCGGAGGCGGCAGGGGCAGGGGATGTGTTCCAGGGAGTTGCTCCATTTCTTCTCTCCCCCACGGCCTGGCTTGGGGGCGACGTCTGCCGCCGGAGATTTGCCTGAGGTCCGACTCCAGGTGAGCTTGCTCCTGGGAGATGGGTGCGGTGCGGTCAGGGGGCTGGTAAGGTGGTGGCTGCAGGCATAGGGAGGCTGCCCCGGAGGAGATTGTGGATTAGCTCCATGTCTGCACCGCGTGGCCTGAAGGCGGCCTCTGCTGCTCCAGGTCCCGGGACACCCCTGTCCCACTTTGCCTGCTGGGGGCGGGAGGCAGGGTAGTCAGGGTGCAGGGGTGGCGGTGGTCGGGGGCCTGCAGCGGGGGAGCGGACCATTTGCTCCCATCTTCCCCGCGTCTTGTCCTGGGGGCGGTCGCTGTTGCCCTGTGTTATGAGACGCGTGTATCCTAGTCGGCCTGACCCCGGGAGTTGGACTTGGTACTTTGGGGGTGGTGGCAGTAGCGGCAGGTTTTCCCATGGAACTTGTCCATTTGCTCCCACTTCCCCCCATGATTTGCCCTGGGGGCGGTCCCTGTTGTCCCAAGTTCGTCGGACGTCCATCTCCAGGTCAGCCTGCTCCCTAGAGAAGGCCACTGTGAGGTCATGGGCAAGAGTGGTGGCTGCTGCGGGGGTACGGGCTGCCTTGGGGAGCTGGTGGATTGGCTCCCGTCTCCCCGATGGCCTGGTGTGGGAGTGGCCTCTCCTGCCCCAGGTCACCAGACGCACCTGTCCCACTCAGCCTGCTGGGGGAGGGGCGCCCTGGGCGGTGCCTTTAAGGTGCAGGGGTGGCGATGGCGGGGGTAGAAGACCTGCAGCGCGGAGCCTGTCAATTTGCTCTCCTCTTCCCCGTGACCAATCCTGGGGGCGTCCTCTGCTGCCCAAGAAGCCGGATGCCCGTCTCCAGGTCAGCTTGCTCCTGGGAGACGGGCCCGATGTGGTCGAGGGGCAGAGGCAGTTGCGACGGCCGGCTGCCCCGCCTAATGGGGCCACTTCTTCTCCTCTCCCCTGACCTGGCCTGGGGACGTCCTCTCTGGCGCAAGATTCGCCTGACACCCCACACCTGGTCTGATTGCTCCTGGAAGGTGGGCGCGGTGAGATCAGGAGGTGGAGAGGACAGGGGCTGCCCCTGGAGAGATGGAGGATAAGCTCCAATCTCTCTGCAGGCCTGACGTGGGGGCGGCCTCTGCTGCCCCTCGTTCCCAGGTCACACTTCTTCGGGTCATATTTCCCCGGGGTTGCGGTAGGGTGCGGGGGCGTCGGGGTGTTGGCGGGGGTATGGAGCCTGCCGCTCGGGAGCTGGGGGTTTAGCTCCCATCTTTTCCGCAGATTGGCCTGAGGGCAGCCTCTGTTGCTCCAGGTCGCAAAGCAATTTCTCTGACAGCTTAGCCACCGGAGGTGGGCAGGATGGGCTGAGAGGGCTGAGGCAGCCACCAAGGCAGCGACGGAGGGGGCTGTCCCTGGCCAGCTGGTCAATTTGTTCCCATCTCAACCTTTGCTGCCGCAGTTTCGCAGAACGCCCTTCTCCAGTTTATTCTTCTCCAGGGAGGTGGGCGCAGTGCATGCAGCCCGAGGTCTGGGCTCTCCCTTGGGAGGGGCAGAACTCTCTTGTTCTCCTTTGTCTTTATTCTTCAGCGAAGTGGTTACTGGACGCAATTCTTAATTCTGAGAAAGTGTAGCCTGTGTTATGGAAGAGCTGCTGGACAGTGAGGTTTCTGGGTGGATTTTCACATCAGCTGATGCCCCAGGCAGGCAGGAAAGCTATTACTCAGAGCTTCTTAGTCTGGGGTTGGGGATGGCCCCGCCATCCTCACCATGCTTTTTAAAAATGTGTTACTCCCCTCTTTTTCCTAGGTGACATTTTAGGTTATTGGGTCTCAGATTGCTGGCACACTCATCCCTGTTCTCAGACATCTTTTATACTTGGGTGAAGTGATAAGTAGGGGAAGATGATTTACTGAAAGGTAAGAATACTTAAATTCGCATTAAAGCTACATTCTGTCAATCTTTCTAAAATGATTTTCCTCTGATTCTAAATCCACGACCTAGTGAATGTTGTACTCCTGTGTAAATTATTGATCTTCACATCACATTTGTTGAGTGGTCAACGAGATTTGTTAATTAGATTATTCCTGAAAGGAAAAGTTCAGGCTTTTCAGAATTCCTTGTCTGATGTCACCCAGGCAGTCACAGTAGAAGACAGAGCTGATATAAAAATCCCTCAGCTGCCTGAACTGCAAAGCTTCTGGGATTACTGATCCCTGAAATGCAGGTGACTCTTGATGATAATCTGGGGGATGGTTTAAATGATCAGATTCTTCCAGTCCTATAAATGGGTTCCGTGGCCCCAGCCCCGGGAGAACTGGACATAAGGGCCATATCGTGTGTGGTGGGATGGGAAGGCAAGGTGTAAGAGCTGGAATCACTGAGATTCCACACTCGCTAAACACAGACTCCAGAGCCTAATTGTTGTCAGGTTCTGTTCTGGATTTGAGAGTGTGTTCATACATGATTCTTGCCCTTCTGGAGTCACTGCCTGGGTGGAAGTAACCTTTACATAGATCTGTGGAGGATGACATTTAAGTAGATGGGCTGTTATGGTTCTCAATGTGCCCAGGCTTGCTCTTCCAGGCACTCGTGGGACTAACGCGAGTCATGTTATTCACTCATTCACTGATTTATTACCCTTGAATTGATCACTCGTCCCACAGTAAGTGAAACAAGGTAACAGGAAGCTGAGTTTTGTCCCCTCTCCTATCACTGATTGTTTTTCAGTCGGGCGCCCTGCGTATGCATTGTGAAACGGTGGTATTTCGTGCCCAATGGGGCAGCACTGTCAGTTCTGAGAATCAGGGGAGACACATGGGTAGGACAGCACCCTGACACACATGGCACCCCCCATCCCGTGAGACAGAATTGTCGATGCTCAGGTGACCCGATGTAGACTGCGGTGCTAAACCTGAGCATGTTTAGTTATCCTGGTGGCTATGAAAATACAGACTACCAGTCGCTACCTCTGGAGACTCTGAGGGTGTGCACCCCAGAATTCTGCATTTTAAGAAGCACTTTAACGAATCCTGATGAAGAGATCTGAGTGTCCCACGGAGAAACACTGGTGTGCGAGGCACCAATATTGAGGATTCTCAGGGAACGATGTCTTTTTAGGATGGTCCATGGGCCCTCACTTTAGACTTTTGCCTTGGGTTTAATTGTATGTGTTCAGAAGTGATGTCTTTCAATTCCAGTGCATGTCAGCATGCTCTGTGCAGGGATTTACTCTCAGTAGATGGCAAAAACTATGATTCTTCAGGTCACCGAGCTACACTGTGAACGATATTTTATTTTGGTTTTCTTTGTAGCAATGCAGAGTCTCCCGAGAAGAGATTTAGACTCAACAGCTTTGTGTCAGACTTTGGAAGACCGCTGCTGTCCAAGGTGTTCTCTGGCAGTGCAATGACGAATCTAGGTCCCTCTTTCACTGCTACATCAATGAAGTGGACCACTTGGACAAGGCCAAAGCTGGTATCCCTACCATAGCCCTTTACAGTGTTATTCGGCTCCAGGAAGCCATCAGATGCAGCAGGTGGCCAGAGGAGGAGCCGAACAGACTCATGAAATGTGACATCCCCAACTTTATCAACACGGACCAGAACTCTGCCTTTGTGGAAGATGATTTCCTGATTTTGTAAATACCGATTGTTCTAGAAAATAAGCCAGTTGCCCAGAACTCACACAAAGACTTGAATTGAGAAACGTGCTTTCTCAGGTATCTTTCTGAAGATGTGAAGTCTGTCTTTGTATGGAAGGAAGTCCCCTTTCACAAAACTGAATGTGTTTGTGTCTGAGAGAGGGAAATGGAGACAGAAAGACGAAGAAGCAGAAGAGAGCCCCCTCAGAAGAGATCTAGTTAAGGTGAGTTTTTGTGCCTTTAAAAAACATTTGGGGTTTTAGGGGGAACAAAGTATTTACACTGTCTTATTCTCCTCATTGGAAACCTTGGCCCCGTCGTCAGAGTCAGCGGCCTTGAACGGGGGTTGCACGCTGCGTTTCATCTGGCACTGCGACTTCCACACTCTGCCTTTAGCACGTTGCTTTGCCTGTCAGGGTTGCCACCCTTTTAACTGTAAGGTGAGGAGTCTGGAGTAGATGATCCACCCCAGCTCTGCTGTTTTGCAAATTTCTGATTTCGTATTCGGATGAGTCTGGGATACACCCAGAGCAGTATAAACCAGGCCCTACCTCCTGCCTATTGCTGGGGCATCCCTCAGGTCTGTGCCTTCTACTCAACCCTTTACTGAGCCCAGCTTTTGTCAGGAGCCCAAGTGCCTACCGGGATGGCAGGGGACTTGTCTTTCGTGGTCACGGTGGCCAAGAATTCTATTGGTGTGCTGAAACAACTCTTCTGAGATCCTCCACCCACCCCTGCTCAAACCTAATGACAGCACTACGGTTCCTTTCCTAGGAGGGGAATCAATCCATGGTGCATTTTATGACAATCCTGTCCCCAGGGATGCACGGAAGTTTAACAGCTGAGTGAGGGGAGGTGCCTCTGTGTCCCTGTATCTCTGTCTGCTCACAGTTCGCTGCCACCGGCTACTGAACAAGAAAAGTGCTATTCACCATGTTGTGTGTTTTCCAAATGTGTAGGTGATGGTCTTGTGGCTCGTGCGTGGGCTTTGATTTGGGATGGTGAAGGGCTTATAAATACCTCATCAACATGTATTCGAGGTGGCCTGGTGCCACACAGATTTGATTCATGAAGGCATCAAGCCTGCACACTGGTTTGGAAACAACTTGGTTTTGATCATTCACACTGCATGCATGACTCGCTGCTAATCTCTGGGTGGTTTTTTCATTTCAGATTTATTCACCCCATGTCTTGCTTAAGCTGAAAAATACATTTATTTCACCAGAATATTCTCTGATTCTTTGTTTACACACATCCAGTTTTTTTAATTCCTTTAAAAATGATTCTGTGTTTATAATGCCTCCTAATTTCTATCATCTCTATGTTGCCAGTGGCCTGAGACATGCACCAGATTTGATGCCGGAACAGTTCCACCAAAAGAAATCCCTTTGCCGTAATATCTTTTGAGGAAAATATTATTCTTTAAGGCTCTAACAGTAAATCGTAGAAGAAAGCATGGAACATTTCTTGTAGTTAATACATGTTCATGCGAAAAGAAATGATATTTTCATTAAACAATGTTGATTTTAATAACTTTTACAAATGTGAACATTATTATTCATAATTTAAGTAACCAGATAAAACCACAGTTACTTATTATGAAGATTGAAAACTATTTACACGGTCTCTTAATTAGAAGTAGCTTTATTAGAAGACTGAAGGGTATTTAAAAGATGGAAAAATACCCATGATGACACCATCATTTTTATTAACTAAATATCAAGAACTGTGCAGGGATAAGATTTAACCCTCTGCAAACTGCCAAGTTAGCATGAGGTAGTTTGTGGATGCTGCCAGAGGACAGGACACTCCCCCAGGATCAGAGACAAAGGACTTCCTGCCAGCACAGCAGGCAGCCTGTGGTTCAAGTTCATATTGGTTCCTGAGTTCCTTTCCTATTGCTGTTGTAACAAAGGACCACAGACTCAGTGGCTTAAAGCAATACACATTCATCTTCTCACTGTTCTAGGGTGCAGTAGTGCAAAGTCAATGTCAGTGGGCTAAAACCAACGAGTGGCCAAGGCTAAGTTCCACACCGAGGCTCTTGGGAGGGATTCGTCATCCTACCTTTCCCAGCTTGCAGAGGTGCTCACACTCCTTGGCCCAGGGCCCTGTGTCACTGTGACCTCTGCTGCCACTTTACATCTCTGTCTCTGACTATATAGATATAGAGGAAGAGTCTTCTACATCTGGTATGGACCCTTTTTCCTACATGGACATTGTATCCCTATTTATGTGCAGATGAAAACCCCTTCCCTCCAGGGTGTGGTGGCATCAGCTCACAAGATGACCACTCTGGGCTTTAAGTGTCCTCTTTGTATTGTCATCAGGGAACTTCTCTCTCCATAGTTAGCTCTGTGTTAATTTGTTGTTATATTTTACCCAGAATTACTGAAAGTTTTACTTAAAAGGGATCCTAATTAGCTCTGTTTACCTGTTTCCAGAGCTGAAAGCTTCAGTTCTAGAGTATCAGTTTGATTTTTCCTAAAAATACATTCCAGTATATTTCTCTGGTGAAAGTCTCTACCCTGTTATCTATTGTCCCATCATTTCCTTATTTTCTTGAATATATTAAAAGTATTTTATAGCCTTTATTGGTAACTCTGATGCCTACATCACCTGGGGTTTGCATCCTTTGTCTAATGCTCCTTATTCTCATGTTATCTGTCATATAGTCTGGACATGTTGCATGTCTAGAAATTCTTTATTACATGGCAGACATTGCAAATGAAAAATCCATGTTATCTTCCGTGAGAGCTTTTCTACCTTCCCGTTAGGCAGACAGTGTGAGGGACTGATCATGTCACTCCAATCAGGCGCTGAGGTGGATCAGGACTAAAGTGCCTTTTTTCTTAAAACAGCTTTGAGGTATACTTGGCAAAATAATTTTCACACGTTTAAAGTGTACAGCTTAATACGTTTTGACGTAAGTATATCCCCAAGGAACCATGACCACACTCAAGACAGTGAACATACCCATCACCCACAAAGCTTCTCTCCTGACTTTTGTTGTCCCTCCCTCCCTCCCCGTCTCTTCCCCTGGGAACCATTGATCTGCTTTCTATCACAACATATTGGTTTGCATTTTCAAGATCCTTATATGAATGGATTCATGCAGTATCTACTCTATGTTGTCTGACTTCTTTCATTCAGTGTAATTATTTTGAGAATCATCTGTGTTGCTGTATTAATAGCTTGTTTGTCTTATAGTAGAGTATGGTTTAGTGCTGAGTTTTTACTGAAGAGTTTATTGTGAGCAGTGTTTGTATAGACCATCATTTCTTTCTGCATTTACTTCTTGATGGATGCATGGGTTATTTACAACTTGTGCTATTATAAATAAAATAGCAGTGAATATTTGGTTACAAGTCTTTGTATGGACATATGCTTTTCCTTTCTAAAGCACCAGATGAGGAATGTCTGGATTATATGGTACACAGGCGTTTACCTTTTTAAAAGAATCTGTTAAAGACTTTTCCAAAATGGTTGTACTATTGTAAATTCCTCGTGGTGTGTATCAGTTCTGGTTGCTCTACTTCCTTGCCAGCACCTTGTAAGGTCAGTCTTTCTAACTGTATTCATTCTAGTATGTATGTGAACTAGTATCTCACTGTGGTTTTTAAAAGTATTTCTCTAATGACTAATGACACCTTTAATCAGCATCTTTTCATATGCTTATTATCCATCTGGATATCTTTACTGAAGTGTGTTTTCTGGCCTCATTCATTCAGGTGTTTGAATTATTATTGAATTTTGAGACCTCTTTATTCTGGATCAGATACAAAGAGAGACCTTTATCAGATATATGATCTGCAAATAGCTTCTGTCTATGGCTTGTCTTTTCATTTGCTTAGCAGTGTTTAGAAGAGCATTGAAGAGTCTTCATGTTCATAAAGTTCACTCTATCAGTTTCTTTTTAAAATAGATGATACTTTTGGTGTCATAGCAAAGAAAAATTTGCCAAACCCAAGGCCATAAACCTTAAGCCTATGCTTGTTCTCCTAGCTGTTTTATAGTTTTAGATTTCCTATTAAGATCTATGATCCATTTTGAGGTAAATTTTGTATATTTTGTGAGGTGTGGATCAAAGTTCATTTTTTTTTTTTTTGCGTATCACGATCTAATTGTTCCAGCACTACATGCTGAAAAGATCCTTTCTCCACAGCATCCTTTTTGAGAATCAATTGTCTGTATAAGTCTTGGTTTAGTTCTGAACATTCTATTGTGTTCCATTATTCTATTTTCCTGTTTTACACCAACACCCTAATTTCTGATTACTGTAGCTTTATAAAAAAAGTTTGAAAATCAGATAGTGCAAGTCTTCCAACTTTGTTTTTCTTGTTCAAAGTTGTTTTGGATTTTTGGGATCCTTTGAATTTTTATATGAATTATACAATAAGTTTTTAAATTCCTTACATCCTGTTCTGCCAAAATTCCACCCATGTCTTTGGCCGTCTCCAAAGCCACATTTTCTGAAGAAGTCTCTCTAGATCCCAGGTGAAAGGAATTTCTCTTTCGTCTGTGCTCAAATCACATTTGATATTATTTGATTACATTTAATCATATTTGCCTGTATGTACTTGTCTGACCTTTCCAGCCATTTAGTAAATCTCAAAAGATTAGGAATCTTGACTTGGTTCCCTCTGTGTGCTGAGAAACAAGTTCTATGCTTTGCAGGAGTGAGCCCTGCAGTAAGAGGTATCTGCAGCACACATCTAGCTCATTGCTTGAATATTGTCAAGGAATTCTGCAGATTTAGAATTGTTTATTGATTGTTGTCTCCAAGACGGCTCAGTCTTTTTTATTTCTATTGCTACTGCTGCAGTTTCAAAGAACAATGGGCTAGTTATTTTCCAAATATCAAATCATACTCTAATTGTGTTGTCACGCAAATTATGTGCTGCTGTGTCTTAACAACCTGCTTAGTGTTCACAGGCTCCTTCACTCATGGAAAATTTGGGAGAATGTCATATCCTTAGAGATAGCAATGCTGTCTTTGGCGACCTGAGCAGCAGTATCTGAATTCACTCCTGCTGTTTTTCCAGTGTCCCCTCTAGACCTCCTCCAGCCCTCCATGGGGGGCCCTGCAGTTCTGCCCTAGAAAAGCCTGTTGCTTCTCAGGAAGACTTCCCTATGAAACATAACCATGTCCTTCTTGTGGGGACATTCAGTCCAGAGACCTGAAAGCAGGGGAAAATATTTAGCCTGCTTTTGGTAGAACCTAAATTCTTCCATACTTGTTAGAAGCAATTTCAATGAGGAAACTGTTTTGGCATCTAACAAATCAGCATAAATGACTGATGAGGAAGATCAGCTTCCCCATCCCACTCAGTCGTCATGTTGATGTGACACACACATTGGCAAACATTTTCTCCTGTGAGCAACATAAAGTTCAAGACGTTATGAATGGCTTTTTGTTTTTATTTCTTAGTCTTTCCACATTCACTGTGTCTCGTGAGATTATATGAATCCTGCTTATTTTCAGCCCAGCACTAAACTTTTTAAAAGGATCACGTGTTTAAAAGGCTAGTGGACAATTTTTTAGAAGACAGAAATCCTTAGATTTTGGTCCCAGAGTTGAATCTTGGTTAGTGGTGAATGAAAATTCCCGTTAAAATTTTAAATTCAGTGATATAAAGTCTTAAAAATAGTTAAATATTAGTCAATTTCATTAAACACTATAAGAGTTATTTACCTTTAAGCCTGTTTCTGGGGCAATTTTGCAATGATTCCCTCCCTTTATCGATTCCCTCTTTATCAGAATCCTTGAGAGGCCCCTGTCATCATTGTCACTATCATCATCATCATCATGGAACTGATTCTTCTGGAAGATTCTAGGAAAATAAAGAGATGGACGGGATTATGTGTAGGTCAGTGTGTGCATATACAATAAGAACAGCTGTCAGACATTAGATGCAAGATACCCATTTCATTTAGGGGAGAATGTGGTCATGAAATCCTGATGTGGTGAATGAAGGAAGCGGTGGGAACAGGATAGTCAATGGAAAGGAGGAGGAAGTGAGTGAATTGGAGAGCATAGATCCTTGGTTAGTTGATCAGCACATTGGTGAGAATGAGGGGAGTGTGATGGCAGAATCATGTCCCTCCCCGGCCACAGGGTAGCCACCTGTGACATGTTACTGTACATGGCAAAAGGGATGACAGATATTTTAGGATTAAAAATCTTAGAGGATTTCTGTCTCCTAAATTGTCTATTAGTTAGCCTTTAAACCCATGATACATTATTATAGATTAGTGCAGGGGCACAAATAAAAAGGATTCATATAATCTCACCAGACAAACTGAATGTAGAAAGGATAAGGAAGAAAAAGAAAAAGTCACTTATAAGTGCCTTGAACCATAAATTGCTCATGAGGAAATGTTACACAAGGTGAATGTCACAGCCACATACATACTGCCAGAGTGGGATGGGACAAGGGGATCCTGAGATGAGACAATAGGGTGAGTAGTCTGGATTGTCCAGGTGGGCTGAATGTAATCACAGGGGTCCTTAAAATGGAGGATATTTCCCAGCTGAGTTTAAAATCAGAGGGAGGTGTAGCGATGGAGCAATGTTCAGAAAGGCTGCTGACCATGAAAATGGAGGAAGTTGAGGGGCACAAGCTAAGGAAGGTGGGTGACCTCTGTAAACTGGAAAAAAAAAAAGGAAACATTCTCTTCTAGACCCTCTAGAAGGAAGGAACCCTGCTGGTATCTTGAATTTATCCCAATGAGAACTGTGTTGGATCTCTGACATCCACAGCCATAAGCTAATAATTCTGTGCTGGTTTAAGCTATTAAGCTTATGGGAATTTGTTACAGTGGTAATAGGAAAATAACATAGTGAGTGGTAGTGTAAGGGATTAAAGTCTAGGATGGGGTGTGGAGAGAATTCTGACATTTACACCTAAAAACAACCAGGTGAAGTGGGAAGGTGTTTTAAGGAAGACCTACCTGGCAGGGCTGTCAAGCAGACTGGAGTGAGCGAATCCTTGGAGTTAGAGGAATCAATTAAACCTCACAAGGAAAATAAGAAATAAAATGTAGCAGGGCTTCAGTGTTAGTAGATGTAGGAATGGAAATGGGCAGAGAGATATAAACATTATTTTGAAATTAGCTACAGGTTTGATGACTGCATGTTTGGGAGAGTTAGCCGATGTGTGGACTGAATGCATCCCCTCAAAATCCATATGTCGAAACCTCATCTCCCAGGGTGATGATATAGTGATGCGGGGCCTTTGGGAGGTGATTAGTAGGATAAAATGAGGTCATGAGAGTAGAGCCCTCATGAATGGTATTAGTGTTCTTATACAGGGCCCCAAAGTGCTTGCTTCTCTCTCCTCTCTGGGCCATGAAGATAGTGGGAAGACAGCCATCTTCGAGCTGGCAATCCTCTCCCAGATACATTGACCTTGAAAGCCTCAGCCTCCAAACCATAAGGAATATGCTGGTTGTTTAAGCCACCCGACACACGGTAATTTGTTACAGAATCCCAGACTGACGAAGACAGTGGAGAATGCCACTGTGTTTTGCACTGATTGCCTGGAGAATGCTGAAACCCAGGGAAGTGGGCAGCACAGACGTTTACTCATTTAATCCTGCCAACACTGTAGG
The DNA here is from genome assembly GCF_048564905.1 of Vicugna pacos. NCBI lineage: Eukaryota > Metazoa > Chordata > Mammalia > Artiodactyla > Camelidae > Vicugna > Vicugna pacos. Next base: position 24,682,103 of record NC_133002.1, read on the forward strand.
GGATAGAGTCTACATTTTCCTCGCTATTTAAAAGGTAAGGAAAAAGAGGCACAAATAATAACAATGACAACGACAACAACAACAACAACAACAGCAACAATAATTTGTCCAAGATTCACACAGAACTCCCTGGAGGGAGAGTGAGAATTAATACTTATGCAGGCTGGCCCCAGAGCCCCTGCTCATAACTACTAAGTCAGATCACCTTGCTTATTTAATCAGTTTTTTTCAACTGTGATATGAGTGTACTGTGTCCAGTAACTTATAATTTCAAAATACCTCACTGTAAGGGAAACATTAGTCGCAGGCATTACAACCCACAGAAAGCTAGACATACAAAAATAACTTGTTAAGGCAAGATAACCAATAATGTTTTTAAATATTATACCTGCTGACCCTTTGCAATAAAGTGTTTATTTATAATTCTGTCTGGCTACAGAATAACATCATAATCCTGCATGTGGCTGGTGGCTCCCGTGTTGGACAGCACGGGTCTAGAGAATTTAAATGACTTGCCCAGCCTTGCCCAGGAAGCTCGTGGTGGGATCAGAGCTATAGTCTGGGACTGTTCCTTCCTATCCAAGTCCCTCATGGAAGTTTAGAAGCTTCTCCTTTGGTGCCCAGCTGTCTATCCGTACTTATGACATCTTGTCAGGTGCCCCGGCCTGCTCCTGAACATCAGCCAGAACCCACTTCTGCTCTTTTTTGGCCAGGTAATACCTTCTAGCAACTTCCATTGCCTTCTTGGCATCAGTTTTTACATGGAAGGGTAGTGGCTAGAGAAGGAAATGTGTCCACATGACAGGTTTTTCATAAATAAAGTAGGAGTGGTCAAGAGAAGAAAACCTCAGGAATACGAGTGGAAGCAGGTCATTTAATATACCAAATGCGTACTTTCAATGTATGTTTGTGTTTCCGAGTCCACGCTTGTTCTACTCGTGCATTATAGGCCAACACATCAGGAGACAAGGATTTGGGGCAAGAAATAGCGGCTTTAATTTGTAAAGCCAGTGGAGAAGATGGTAGACCAATGTCCTGGAGAACCATCATCCCAAGTCAGAATTCAGGCTCTTCTTATATTAAAAAGGGGAAGCGGGAATGCTTGGTTGATGCAAACTTGGTGTATGAATTCTTTGTTTTTAGAATCCTTTGTTCTTGCAGCTCTTCACCTGGGTCAGATCCGTGTAAACCTCCAACAAGCAAATGTTATTTTCTATTCTGTATCTTGTTATCTTTATACGAATGGAAAAGTGATAATATCCTTCAAAGTCAGAGCCTTGAGAATAGGGTCTCCTGTATATTTCAGGATCTAGGCAACATTGTTTCACAAAAGGTGCAGAAACAGCAAGACTAAGCCTAGGAAACAGGGCACAGGTTTAAAGTCAAAGGAACAGATCTAATATGGAGTCAGATTTGTTCTTTCCTATTTCAGTAGTGCCATGGAGAAGGCACTGTGGGCAGCTTTCTGTAGGGTCCTGGAGGCTTTCTCTCTCAGCCTCTGTGCGCCTCTATTGAAAACCCGTCATCGCTATCTGGCCTGCTGGAAAACCAGTCCGCCTGTTTTGCCCTGAAGTTGTGTTCTGTTTATAACTCATCTCTACTCCTTGGAAAACAACTCAATAAAAACTCAGTTGGTTTCCCACCAGCCCTGAGCAGGGGTGAGGGATAGCATGTTATTATTTTATAAAAAAAATATATAAAAAAGTTTTAAAACAGCACTGGGCACATAGGAGAGAGACAATCGATGCTTCCTGGCTTAAATCGAAAATGATGACTCAGTGAGTCTATGGCTGCTGTATTTGCTGAACTAGTTACTCCTTTGCTCCATTACACATTTATTTTAACTGAAAAAGAAATATATGCATATGGTTAAAAAAATTCAAACAGAGCAAAAAATACTCAAGTGAAAGAAGTTTTCCCTCATCCTCTGTTCTTACACGCCTCCCTGGAGATGCCAATGTTTACAATCCTTTGTGTGCTTTTCCAGATATGCTATGCAAGTTCCCACCAATGTATGTAAATTCCTTTAAAGTTTTACTTATTTTTAACTTTAAGGGATTTAAATCCTCAAGTGGCTTCTGCCACAGTAATAGAAAAGAAGAAATCTGACTCCATATTAGATCTGTTCCTTTGACTTTAACCCTGTGCTCTGTCTCCTAGGCTTCTTCTTGCTTGTAAAACAATGTTGCCTAGAGCCCAAAATATACAGGAGAGCCTATTCTGAAGGCTCTGACCTTTAAGGGTATTTAACACTTTTCCAATCATATAAAGATAACACGTTGCAGAATAGAAAATAACGTTTGTTTTGTTGGAGGTTTACAGGGATCTGACCCAGGGAGACAGCTGCAAGAACAAAGGATTCTAACAAGAAGGAATTCCTACACCAAGAAGTTTGCAAAAACCAAGCACATAGGAAAGCAGCCTGAATTCTGACTTGGGGAGATGGTTTTCCAGGACATTAGTTTGCCATCTAGGTCTACAGAAACTTGCTATTCCATGCCCCAACACTTGGTCTCCCAACTTACTGGCCTGTCCTGCACTGAGGAGAATGAATTTGGACTCAATAACACTTCTACCTACCTAGCAAGTTGGACACTGGGACTGAGGGCAGCTCTCCCACACACAGGGGCCTACGGTGAGCCCTTGATTATTCCCCGAGGTTGGGGTGTGGTTTACCCAGGAGGGATGGGGACTCTACACCAACACTCAGGTAGTCTGCTCCTTCTGGGGCTCTGACATTTTACCTCCCGCTCCCTGCCAGCCCAACATTTGGGACAGTGGAGCTAAGGCAGAGATCGTGCCTGCCTGTTTCCCAGCGTGTAAAAGGGGAATATGTACTCTTCCCAAGGTAGTTCTGAGAAACAACACCTGCGGGTGCTTGGTTCCCTGAGCAACAGTAAACCTAGCTCCTTGTGGGGGCAACGGGTATGATACCCGTAGGGTTTCTGCAGAGACCTTAGCTGGAGGGCTGGGCCAGGGACGTAAAATATGAGCTGTGGGCAATGACGGGTAAGAGAAGGGTGTATAGGCAGGACTGCTGCCTCCTTCGGGGTGCCACAAGAGGTAAAACGCTTTCTCCCCATCTCTGTTACTCCCCTCCCAATTCCAGATAACTGCCTTCCCTCTGCTCCTCCTGTCCATGTGTCTCCCTCCACTTTTCCCCGCCTCCCCTCCTCCTCCCCTCTTCTCCCTCCCTCGGTTCCCCTTCTCTCTCAGGACCCAGAGCGGATCGCTGGCCCTCCTGCGCATGCGCAGTTGCTGCCAGCTGGACCGCGGGTTGGAAGCTCCAGCTCCGAGCCGGGGATCGGCCCCAATGGCTTCTCAGCTCTGTCGCCCTGTAGGCCTTTGGCTACTGCCTGGGGCCGGGGCCTCTGGCTGTGGAAGTGCAAGGTGAGGGGATATCGGGAAAGGGGTGAGGCGGCTGCGGGAGGGCGGTCGGCGTGTCACAGCCCCCCAGGGCGCCAGTCAGCGTGTGTTCAGCTGGATTGCTCGGGCCAGACCCCTCTGCCCGCGCCACCTGCCCCGGCGCCCCGGCCACAGCTGTCCAGGGCCAGGTGTGCCCCTGCCGCCTCTTGGCCCAGCCGGGCTCCCCTCAGTCCGCGGCTGGCGTCCGCTTCCCCTCTCCCGCCCGCGAGTCCTCCCCTCCCGGGCTTCCTCTCCTAGGCCGCCGACCCGTCCCCACCACTGGGCGGGCTGTGTCCCGGGCGGGCGGGGTCTGCACACCCGGACGGGGCGGGCGGCTTGGGCTGGGGCTGGGGCTGGCCTCCGAGCGGGGCTGCAGCCCGCGTCCCCCACCCCGCTCTCCCTGCCCCGCGACCCCGGGGCTGCCTTCCTCTCCCTTTCCCGATCCCTGAGGTCCAGATTAGCGGCGTGGGCGCTGCTCCCCAGGCTGAGAGCCCGCGGCTGTAACTCCCAGCTTCTCCTGGTGGAGTCGGGAAAAGGGAGCGGCAGTGCTGAGGGAGCTTCTGTCTCCTTGATCAGGATTTCTGCCCCAGGTAAGTACCTTGAACACTTTCAGGTGTTATGATGGCGGTGCTTGTTGATGTCACATGTTTTTATACTGAGAGGGATTACAGTGGTGAAAGCAGGGCTTGGTTCAGTTAAAAATGAGCTGAAGGCATGAGGCTGTCTCATCCTCCATCATTCACTCTCCCAGGGTGAAACGTGAGACCGTCGATCTTAAAAAGATACTTATAGTCCCTAACTAGTCCAGCCCAGCTATTGTGTGTTAACAGGAACAGCACAACCTGAGGCGTTGGAGACCCAGGGACATTGCACTCCTAAAGAGCTCCTGGCAAAATCTGGTTTGTTTTGTTTTTTTTGTTTGTTTGTTTTACTTAAATTGTGGGACAGACTAGTAGTATAGAGGGAAAAATAATTGGCAAGAAGGATTTTTTCATATAACAGCTTTATTGTGATATTGTTCACACACCATGAAGTCCACCCACTTGAATGTTACAATTCAGCAGCTTTTAGCATATTCACATTTGTGCAACCATTATTATTCCAGAACGTTTTCATCACATCAGAAAGACCAGTTGAAATGCATGACCTATCCACCCCTTCCCAGTGGTGGTTCTAAAGAAGTTTCTTGGCTGTTCCTGACCATAAATTAACTTGTTACATTCCATGAAATATCTGGGAGGAATTCTAATCAGAATTGCAATGAATCTGTCTATCAAAGCAGGAAGAATTAATGTCTTTATGGCATAAACTTCTTCTACACATGAATATATCTGGGACCCTATCTTTTCATCTGTCCAGAGCCAGGCCTATGGGAAATCCTCATTAATTCTTGGGTTTGTGAATGATGAGATTCAATACATCATTAGATGCAACTGTAGCCTTTCACTGAGGAGAAAAGTAACCTCGTAGAAGCCAAGTGATTCTCTGATGGTTAGAATGAGTGACCGCCAGTGCTGGAGTATTCGAGTGGACTTGGTGCTTGCAGAGTTCTCCACCACCTACAGCTAAGGGGATTACCGTGTTCTTTTACTTTTTTTTTTATGGCGTTGCTTTTATTTTTACTTATTATATAAAATTATTTTTTATTGAAGTGTTGTAAATTTACCATGTTAGCTTCAGATGTACAGCAGAGATTCAGTTATAAGCTTATGCATATGTATATAAATGTTTTTCAGATTGTTTTTAGTACAACTCATTACAAGAAATTGAAAATAGTACCCTGTGCTATATAGTAGGTCCTTGTCATTTATTTTATATTTATTAATGTATATCTGTTAATCCTCCCTTTCCTGCCTGCTAACAACAGTTTGCTTTCTATGTCCATGAGTCTATTTCTAGCAGCACCGTTTTTGCTAGCAATATATGCTGGTTGGCTCTTTTCTGTTTCAGTAGTTCCATCTTATGTGTGGGCGTTTTTCTTCTGGTGGGCCTGTGTGTGGTTTGCACACGTGATAATAGAGATCTGTATTTGGGAGAACTCCAGGCCTCGTGTAGTCCCTCGTATGGAGCGCCCACTGAACTGATGCTTGAACTTGGAAAAAAACAGTAAATGTTGGAATTTCCACTATGGTTGAGACTTCCAGGTTTCTATAACCTCTTTAGCCCACCTAAATTTTGGCTGCACCCAATACTGGATAATTTGGTGGAACTTCATGGTATGGTGGTGTAGAGACAGGGCCTTGTATGCTTCTTCTCTTTCCTTTTTCTAACAATCATTTTCCTGGGCCTTCCAGGTACTCCCCCAGAAGGGCCCAGGGCTGGCTTGGTGCTGCACTGAGACAATATTTGTTAATAAGTCCCTTTCCTCATCTCTTCTGAGCCTCCATTTCCTTCTCTGCACAATGAGGGCTTAGACTAGATAAGTGCTTTTCAGTTTCTTTTAAAGCCATGTTTCCTTTGAGAAACAGAAAATTCAAATCTCTCCTCCCATCACAACCCTTTAGATTTTGACACGTCCTCCAAGGAGTCACATAGCTCTTTGTGGTAAATTGATGTGATTGTGATTCCACGTGGCACAGAAAAGACTCTTCAGAGATTTATTGCAGGGAGAGGGCAGGAAAGGGGCAGTATGTCACACTTTCTTGTGTGAGCACTGGAGCAAAGGCTTGGGTTTAAATACAGTGTCTGATGTGGCAACTCTCTAATCTTGCACAATGTGATAAACCTCTATCCCTAGTTTCTTAATGTGTCAAGTTGGGGTGGTAATGTTTTAAGGCTTTTGTGAAACATTATACACATAAGCCATTTGTGTCTCGGTAGATACAAGACCTGCTAGAGAGTCGGAATTTCTTTAAAAATACATATATATTGTCCACATCACTCTGTCTGTGTGTATTTTGAAGTTCCTGGAGGGTGAGGGTTGAGTGTAATGTCCATCGTGGGACAGGTGGCCCATGGGTCTGTGTGCCTCAGATTGCCCCCTCCTCCCCAGTCCTCTTCCTCTCAGTCCAGGATGAAGTTCCCCAGTAGATTTACACAGAGGTCTTGTGGAAATGGCTTTTCATTTTATTGTTTCACCAAGGAGGGTTGCCATCATGATCTCTGTGGTCAGGTTTTGGTGACCTGAAGGCTATGCAATTGGGGATTTCTATTTTATAAAAAGAAAAAAAATTACAAATACAAAATTAGACCTCGGTTGGTGGCAGGGGCTTTTGAAAGTGGGGACCATTAGGTTTTTTAGCTTCAGGTGCAGTGGCCTCTGGCCACGAGGACACATCCTCATGCTCTGAATTTGGAGGGACCAGTGGGTTCAGTGGGAATATTTACTGAGTGCATCTCATGGGCTGCGCATTGTCTTATTTGTACTGTGTGTTCCTTATTTGAGACGGTGAGCTGATTTAAACTCAATAGCCTCTTTAAAATAATAGACTTTTTATTTTTAGATGTAATGTAGATTCCCATGTAGTTGTAAGAGATAATATGGAGAGGGCCTATGGACTCTTTGCCCAATTTTCTTTAATAGTTCCATCTTGCAAAGTTGGGGTACTATTCATTCGTGACTCACTAACCCTTTTAGGTTTGTGTTATTGCCCTCATTTCTATTTATGAATAAACTGGTGTTGAGAGAAGCACACAGGTCTGCCCAGGTCACCCACGTGGTTAGTGAAGATTTGGGTGGAACGTGGGCTTGGCATTTCCAAGCAGTACCATTATGATGGTCTGTGGCAGGGAGCAGCATTCACTTTGCTTGTTTATTCATTCATTCAACAAACATTTATTGAATAAACTCTGTGGGTCAGATGCTTTCATAGGGTTATCTGATTCTTCAGCAGTATGGAGAATCAGGTAATGTTTTATTTTTCTTTTTTTTTTTAATATGAGAAAAATATCTCTGAGAGGTTATAATCTCCCCAAAGGAAAAATAGCTCATAAATGAGGGATAGTACATTTGTACAGTTCCTTCTTCTTATGCAGGTGGTACCCTAGGCATTTTACATTTGCAAACTTCCATAATCCAGATATATTCTTGTAAGGCAAGAAGTTTTTTTTTAATTGAAGTATAGTCAAGTTTACAATGTTGTGTCAATTGCAAGGTGGGTTTTTTTGAATTTTGAATGGAGAAAATATTTTTTGAGGGGGTTAATTAAGTCTATTTATTTGTTTCATTTTTCTAAAATGAGGTACTGAGGATTGAGCCTAGGTCCTTGAACATGCTAAGCACGTGCTCTACCACTGAACTGTACCCTCCTCCCCAAAGCAAGTTTTCTTACCCATTATTCTGCACCTTAGGAGTTCAAATAAATTGGCGTTGAAATCCAGATATTTTGATCCTACTATGGTTCTTTGCATTATATCCTGCTGAGGGGTGGGGAAGCAGTTCCTTTATTCATTCATTTATTCAGCAGTTTTGAGCACCGACTTTGCATCAGGGCCTGCCTAGGTGCTTGGAAACAGAAAACAAGAAATGATCCTTTTCTGCAGGGGATGGAAGCCTAGACCAAAAGCTGGGTAATGTGATCTGAGCTTCAGTAGCCATGTGCAGACGCTGAGGACAAAATTATCCCCTATTTGCTTGGACTTCCCTTGCCTTCTGGCTGGTGCACACCAGGTCGCCTCATCCCAGTGAGGCCCGCAGCCCACAGCACAGTGTGTACATCGATTTACCCTCCCTTCTCGGCAGGGCCTGCAACATGAACGCCCCTGACTACGTGCAGTGCGCTGAGGACCACCAGACTCTCCCGATTGTGGTCCAACCCGTGGGGATCATCTTAGAGAATTTCTTTTGCATCTATAATGGAATCTCCTTGGTGAGCCAGATCAGACCTTGCGGCTCCCAGTGGGCACTCTGTATCTACTATAGGTATCTCTATGCGCCCGAGAATGGATGGAGTGACTTCCAGACCCACCGCAATGTCATGGGCCTTGTCACCATTACTGACTGCCTCTTGGCCAAGACCTTCTAGAAGCTCCACGCACAGAGGAGCTGTATGGCACCACGCTCTACGACTCTCAGCTCTTTGTCTTTGTGCTGTATGGGGAGGTGGCCGAGCAGCCGCACACCGACGTGGCCTTCAATCTACGAGGACTGCAGGGTGGTGGAGAAGAGGATCGACGACTTCACTGAGTCACTCTTCATCTTGCCCAAGTCCAAGTGGCTGGATGGGGACCCCGAAAATTCTGGGGAGAAGACCCCCCTCCTCTACATCCTATTTGAGAAGGAGGACTTCGTGGGACTGGACACAGACAGCAGGCAAGTCAACCTGAAGGCCGGGCCACCCTGGCTGTGTGACAGATTGCTTCCCTACATCCAGAATGGGATCATCAAGGAGGAGGGCTTTCTTGTAGCCAAGGCGGGAAGGAGGTGTAGCCCGCCGGTTTTCAGACGTTTAAAACTAAATCCGCCTTTGTTTCAGAGAGATCCTTTTAGGGTTAGTGTGGACACTTACTCCCCCTTTTCAGCCAGGACACTTGGGGGGACCCCTGGAGTTGCTGTCCAATAGAGTAGCCACAGCTACTGTTGTTAGTAGTGCTGGGGAGGAGGCCGGTCTGAGCTGAGATGTGCTGTAGGTCAAATGCACATCAGACGCTGAAACTTGTCTAGTAAAAAGAATATAAACTATCTTGTTACTTTCTATATTGATTACACGTCAAAATGATAGTATTTTACATACAGTAGAATAAGTAAGGTCTGTTCTTAAAATCAGTTACTTGGTTTTTTTTTGGTACATTTTAAACGTGGCAACTGGGAAACGTTATTTACATGACTCTCATTTCATTCCTGTTGGACAGCCTGTCCTGGGACAGTTTCATCCCTTTGCTTATAAATGAGACTCTGAATCCCGAGACGCAGAACGAGGTGCTGGTTGAGCTCAGGGTGGAGCCGATGTCTCCTGCCTCCCAGGCCCAGCACCAGCACGGCTCAGGCCCTCTCCCCTGCCTGACAGCCACCATGCCAAGTTAGGACATCAGAAACACTGCCAGGGGCTTCCGAATTAGCTCCTTACGCAGGGAAAGGCGTGTCACGGTGTATGGGACACAGCAGGGAAAAATTCGTCCTCACTTTGTCCCTGTGATTAGGTCAAAGGCCCCACTCTGCCTTGGAAGTGCAGACGATCTCTTCTGGGCTGCCTAACCCCTCACCCTCTACTATGTTTCCCTGTGTATCTTTCAAGCTGTCCCTCGGGCAGAAGAGGGTGAGACGTCTTTGCCGAGAGGTGGTCCCCCTTTACTGGGGAGAGTGAGGTGAGCTGTGTCCCCCCGGCCTACGGCCTCGGGCCTTGAGTCTGGAGAGCGCTCATGGCGGTCCCACAGGTGACGGTCGGAGGACATGGCACGTGCTGCCGGGCCCGCTGTGCAGGAGGGGCTCTGTGATTCTCTGTGATTCTAAGGTCAGATTCTACTTTCTTGTTGTTGGTAAGATGGAGGAGAAGATGCCAGAGAATTGATAAAAAGAAAATCCACACCAGTCCTGTGAATGACAGACACAGGGGATCCGTGTCCCACCTGCGTGTGGTGCCTGGCGGGCTCTGGAATAATTTTCACTTCCTCCCCGGACATTCCTCTATGGCTTAAGGAAGGGGAGAGGCATGTCGTGGCCATGATCTGTACTTGTCCTCACAGGGCCCTGTGATCTACATGCCCACACTACACTTCTGCTCCTTGGAGATGAGGTGTCAGGTTTAGGAAACTGGGCACTGCTGAGGGCATAGCTGCCAGAACCGTGCTACACCAAGGCTGGCTCCGTTCACCTCACCTGTCACCTCCTGTTGAGTCCTAAGGCGTCATTCAAGGTAGGTGCATCAGTGCAATGAAAGCAGGGACCTCCTTCACCCCCTGGACAGACTGGTGGGTGATCAGTGGAAGCCTGGAGCCCTGCCCCAGCCCCACGCCAGTGCCTCCTATTTTGTCATAGGAGGCACTGGTGACATTTTTGCTCAGCAACTGCTTGGCTCTGATTCTGCAGAGCCAACAGAGAATGCCAGCTTGTTTTTGCCTTTTGAAGTCTGCCCTTGGGATTTGGCGGAGTAGCTGGATGTGTGCTTAGCCCATAGTGGTTGACACTGTCACCATTGTTTACCCAGAACCTCGTGTACCAGGCATGGCTGCCGGCATCAAAATACAGCAGCGCATTAAACCTCCCTCCTGGTGGGTCTGTCTGTTCTGGTACCATAAGGGCTCAGCCAGCATCTGAACGTCAGTGAGATAACGTGGCCAGTGAGCTCGGGTCAAGCACGTTCTCCTCCAGTGACTTTTACTCCATTGTTGCTTTTACACAGTCATTAATTTTTTAAACAATGCTTTGGTTCAGGAGCAGAACCTAATTCTCCCCTGTTCCTCTTGGTGGGAGTGAGTAAAGTTGTCCAGCTTGAAATGCGACCACATTTTGTAGCTCAAAAGCTGTCTACACGCATCTAGGTGAAGTTTTGGTTTGGGGCGCTGACCACGTTGGGGTCCCCCGGCAGCATCGCTCCCCTCAGGCCCCTGCCTTCCCTGGATCAGGAGGTGAGGGTGGGTCTCACCGTCCCTGCATCCCTGTCCTCATCACACTGACGTAATTTCTTGTAAATGCTGTCAAAGTCATTTTTGTTCTCGTGTGTTTCTAATTTTGGCTGTTCCTCTATTCCTTTTTCTATTTTCCTTTTTCCCTTATACCACCCCGTGAGCATGTTGTTGGGTCTGAAAATCTGGGCTGTGCACACCCTGCATTGGAATAGCCAGATCGCCCTCTGTGCCGTCTCCATCACTATAAAAAGCAAAAACTTAACAGTTGCCATGATTCGTATATTATCCTAGTCATCTTATTTTCTACTTTTTTGGAATTTTTGCTATGTTAGCACATCACCCACTGGAGTTTGATATCTGTTAAAGTCCTTGCTTTGAGGAACCTGTTAGTTCGTCCTTATATTTGGTAACAAATGCTCTCTTACTAATTTTGTTTATTTGTTTTGAAGAAGTGAGATGCGAATTGATTTAGGCGGCTGCTGAGGGATTTTTTTCATGGAGTATTTAAACTTGGAAAGTCAAATTCTGCAGCACCTTGCTTGATTCTGGCTTTTACACAAACGTGCTCGGCACATGGTTCCTGGCTGTCGCTGTGTGACGTGCGTGACGGCGCTTCCTGGCCGGCGGTCACTGGTGAGGAAGTGGCCGGCTCAGGGGTGAGCAGCTGCAGGGGACGCTGTTGGAGGAAGCAGTCACCGGTTTTTTGTTTTTTGGTTTTTTTTTTTTGCATTCACCTTCCCAGTGCCATTTACTTTACTTTGCATTCATAGAGGGGCAGGAGCGGGCCTAAAACCATGCCACTCTTTTGTTCCCTTTATGAGGCTGGTTTTTCTAAGTATCAGGAAAACATTGCCTTGTCCTAAGTAACTGGTTCACTTGGATCTGGTGGACACAGGGACCGCTAAAGGGGACCGTAGCTTCCTCTCTGCTTCAGCCAGTGGGCATTCAGAGCCGGGTCTGTGGTTTGCCTCAGCAGCCGTGCAGGCCTCCCTGCACCGGCCTTTACTTTTACCCCTTTTTGGCAGTAAATAGCTGACTCTGTGTCTGTTGCAGCTGATGTCCACCACTGACGGCCGTGTCGTTATTTTGCGGTAGTGAGTCTCCAACACCCCTGTCAGCCGTGAAGGGACCTTGCATTCTCACCCCGACCCTGGTTCATCTCACCCAGGGAAAGGGCTTGGCCACCACCGTCATGCTGGACATGAGGCCTTGTTTCTCCTTTCATGCTCTGGTCCAAATGTGGACACTTCATCCTTCATTGACTTGGTCTCGCTTGAGACAGTCCAGACTTTCTGAAAGAGTCCATCACATTCTGGGGGGGAACAGAACAGAAGTAAGAGTCGCAAGTAGGAGTCTAGGCTGTCTGGGTTGGCAAATGCAGGCTGGGATCTGTGATGGCCGGTCTGTGCCCTGGAAACTGGCCTTTCCCGTGGCTCCCGAGAGAAAAGGGGTAGGAGCGAGAACAGACTTGCCTGGGTTCCTACCATCCTCATCTGCTCACTGACAGGAGTGTCAGCTAACTAGGAGCTCCCCCAGACCTCGGGCCCTTCAAACCTCAGATCACGGGAGATCCTTGAGTCCCTTCTTCTGGTCCTTCTTTGTGAGAATCCAGTGCCTTCTGAGGTGACTGGCAGCAGGAGATGCCTCCCCCTCCAGGGAACTCCCTTCGGAGGACTGTGACTCAGTGCACCTTGCTGTGAGCTTGTGGGTTTCCATCGTGCTCCCTGCAGAACCAGACTTGAGACTGGCTTAGTGACAGAAATAACAAGACTGATTCCAGGGCAGGGCCAGGTGGAGGGAACAGTGGAAATTGAATGTGACCTCAAACACCTAGGTGGGTGCTGGGGCTGTTACTAAAATGGGGAGCCTGGGAGGTACCTGCCAGGAATCGAAGTCTAGAGTAAATGGTGGACATAAGGCCTTTTTTTTTGACATATGGCATTTTTAAGATGCCATTTGTCATCCAAGTTAGGACTTCCAAGAGGCACTCGTGTCTATGAGCCTGGGGCTCAGGTGAAGGAGCCGGACTAGAGATACACATTGGGATTCGTCATTCTTAGCTGGTGTTCACAGCCGTGCAAGTGGATCAGCTCATCTCAAGAGGTGCAGACTGTGTCTGAGGGGGGGCAGGGCTGTGCCTGGTTTGGAGGAAAGCCCGGACCATGCAGCTTTGGTGTGTCAGTCAGCGGCGTTTGTGATTTTCAGAGCAATGGCATTTATCCTTAAGGTTCTGGGGGGTGGGCAGGGCCACACAGGAAGAAATCTGAAGAGAGGGTTTTGGCCACGTGTGCGCGTCTTGGGACGATCCAGAGGCTGCAGGGTCCAGAAGGGGAAACTCCTCAGAAGCTGGAGTCGGAGTGGGGAGTTGGGAGAATGTAGTCACACTCTCCTGTGATGAAGGGAGGGAGGCCTAGGGAGTCCGCACCCTAGCGGACTCTCTTTCCCACGAACAAAAGGCAATCAGACAGAAGATTTGAGGTAAGAAGGGATGGGCGTTGGGAGAGGAGCCAACCTGGAGAACGGTGGTTGAACAATTCTTGAATAGTCTCCCTGAAACATAGAGTTAAAAAAACCCAGACTCTTAAGAATATTGATAGTGACTGGGGAGGAGGCAGTTGTTTTTCTGACCTCCTAAGGGTAAGGTATGTATCCGGGGATATACAGAAGAATCGGGCAGTCTGTTCCTGGGGCTTCACCCTTACCAGGGGGAACAGTGCAAGTTTAAAGGGGGAGAAGGGCAGCGGAGGGAAACTAGCCAGGTCCCGTGTCACGTAGCAGTCGGCCGCCCTACTTGCGTGTTGCATTCACATCCATGCCTCCCAAGTGGGCGGTGGCAGCCCCGTTTTGAAGATTGGGAAGCCTCCTCAGAGGTTTAAGGAATTGGTTCATTTAGCAGCTAGTAAATGCTGTAGCAGGATTCCAGCAGGGCCTTGTCAGACTTCAAGGGCATGTTCTCTCTACTAATTCCGGTTGTACCTGAAATGGTGAAGTGAGTCAGTTTCGGAGCCTTTCAGAGAAAGTACGCTTTAAGTGCCTCAGGACTGTTGCACAAAGCTCAGTGTTCTTTCATGGTTCGGAACCACCGCAGTGCTTTTTGCCCCACAGATGTAAGGTCTTACTCCTTTGACGATGGCGTGGTTGTAAATGACATACAGGTGCAAAACCACACTTAGCAGCTTCTGAAGGGAAACTCTCCTGTTCTCCCTTGATCGGCTTTCTTCCACGGGATGTAACTGTGCTGCAGCTAAGGCCTGAGCTTTCCGTATGGAGTGAGGGTTTGATATCCAAATTTAGCATAAAACAGTCAGATGGAGAAAATCGAAGATGACAATATATTTTGGGGTTTCATTAGACAAGACATACTATCTGTTAATGGCTCATAAAGCTAATGAAATTGAGTACAGAACATTGCATTTCTTACTTTCTACTGAGAGCTGTCTTCCAACATAAGGTTCTCTGCTTTGGAACTTCAGCTCAGCCACTAGGGCGCCTGTCATTGTGTTGGTGTGATTGCATTTACACAGTGCATGTAATCTGGGCTTCCTTAGCCCCAAACACTCCAGTGCAGAATCATAGGCTGTAGCCATCACTTAGTTATACAAATACTTCTAAAACTATATGATACCAAAAAAAATAAATAAATAAAAATAAAGAGAGAGAGGGAGATTGCCTTTATCAAAGTTCCTTTGGATTTTAACTGCAAAGTGTTGTTGAGCAGCTCTGGTTTCCTTTGGATATGAATATATACATTTCTTTGCATGTAACTTGGATTTCAGGCTTGAACACCAAGCTCTTGTTTTCCATGAGCCACAAAAATCATAGCCAAATGACACACGTATGAAACAGTTTATTCTTTTTATCTGAGACAGAATCCTTGAATTTGGGACTTGAGCTGCGACTTTCCTGTTTGCTCTTCCCACCCCTCTTGTCACCTCACTCCTTTTTCCCACGTGGCCTCCAAGAGGTCATGGTCTCATAGGAGCAGGTGGACAAATACCAGTTGGTCGCCAAGCAGTGCTGCTGTAGATGGAGCCCAGCCAAGAGCTAAAGGACATCATCAGGGAGGACTTCCTGGAAGAAATTGGCTCTACATTCAGTTCTGGGGACAGAGTAAGAGTCAGCCAGGGGAAGGAATCAAGAGGGTGACTCAGGTGGCAGGAGCAGCCCGGGTAGAGGCCTGGAGGCTTGTGGGGTGGGGACTCGGGGAGACTGCCCTGTGTGGTCCAGGGTGGTGGGTGACCCTGCTTTGAAGGACACTGGAGAGGGCCTAGGGGTGGAGGGCTTTGGAGGAGCTTGGTTTTTACTAGAACTGACACAGAAGAGGCAGTGAAGGGTGTCAGCAGGAAGTGACCCTTAGGAGAGCAGCTCTGCCTGTCCTTTTGAGTCCCACCCCTTCATTCTTTTATTCACAACACACGCAATTCTGAGTGTCTAGGGGAGAGGGGGTGGACCCACAGTAGTAAGCAAAATGTACTTGCTTCTTGAGAGCTTAGCAGTGTCAGAAGTTGACTTAGATTAAAATGTTTTATTAACACAGCAGGGCACCTAATCCAAAGTGCGGAGGTTGGAGGGAAGGAAGACTTCCTTGACAAACAGTTAAAATGAGCCTGGAGGCTAGTGGGAAGTAGCAGCAGGTCACGGGGCCCCTGAGGTCACTGGGGACCTGGTACTGAGGTGAGGATGGACAAGCAGGGTCGGGGGTGGGGCTAGAACTCTACCAGGGAGCCTCTGATGGGTTTGAAGTGGGGAGATGTAATCAAATTTGTGCTTTGGGAAGGCTGCCTTGGCTGTGTGTGTGTGTGTGTGTGTGTGTGTGTGTGTAGCGGGGAAGAGGGGGAGAGTGTCACCAACTGGGAGGGTCATTAGAAGACCATTCACAGGCTCGGAGGCCACCAGTGGGAGAGGGGCGTCGGGACTGCTTGGGGACCGCAGGGGCAGAGTGGATGCCGGGTTTCCTTGTGTGGAGGGCTTGTTAGCGGGGTCGCTCTAGCGACACCTTGTGGCTGGAAGTAAACAGATGGAGGCCGCCAGGTGGACTTACCTCTTCTCTCCTTCCCTGCCTTGTGTGATGATCTTAGCTCTGCCAACATATGGAACAGAAGAGCTAAGTTCCAGAGTAGCCCAGGACTTTGCTGGGCTCGTTCAAGTGAGAGCAGATAGGATTTAGGCTTGTGTTGAGATCTGTAAGTTAACTTAGCTAGAAACGTCCTGTCTTTTGGATTTTCATAGGGGTAGTAATTCTTGATAAAGATTGCTTTCTTGGTGAGAGGAAATTTAATACAACTGATGTCTTTCTCAAAAAATATCTTATCTTTTAAGAAATTTAATATTCAAAATAATAGGAATATTTTAAAATGATAAACTAAGGCTTTCGTGTAGTTTCTTTGGTTTCTGAGTTGATGTGTAGGTAGACCCTTTGCATTACATAATAGCACATCTTTGACAGTATTTAAAGAGCTGTTAGTGAGCGCCCCCAATTTGAAAGCATCATTAAAGCTTGCTCTGAAATAGTGAAGTCATATAGGTCTTGTTTGCAGAAGCCAGATATTTGGTTTATAATCTGCAGCATAGCTCCCTTTATAAAATAATAATAGATTCAAAATTAACAAAGTGGAAAATAATTGTTTTTTTTAAAAAATGAAACATAAACTTTCTTGTGCTATTGTTGCAACTGGAAATTTTGAAAAGAAAAATCCTATTGTAATATCATCTAAGTGAAATACATATATGTCTGTCACATTTGAATAGTAACTGCACAGTGGTTTTTGAAGTCAGGATCATTCCAGCTCAGATACTGGCAGTGATGGTTGCTGGTTTTCAATGGAAGAGCCTAAATTTGCTTTCTTAGCTTTATTCTTTTCTTTTCTTATATTTTCTTTTCTTTTCTTTTCTTCTCTTTTCTTTTCTTTTCTCTCTCTCTTTTTTTTTTTTTTTTTGGGTAGTGCGAGGGTTGAGTAGTGCTGTGCCAGCATGATTTGGGGGCAATTTGTGGGCAGATGTCGTGCAGCAGCAGTGAGATATTTCCATGCATTTTACTTTCCGGACATCACCAGGGAACATGTGTGGTTTGTGTCTGCAGGTTGGGATGCTGCAGGACTCCCTGGTCCATCAATGTTATGTCTTGGAGCTGCTCCGGTCAGTGAATGATTTTCTGTGGCTTGGAGCTAATGTGGTCTGATGCAGATGATCAGATGTGTAACTAAAGTACTGTTACTTGAAATAAGAGAAAAGCTAGCAAAAATGTCTCTAAAATACAGGATGAGGGAGGAGAATTGGCTGAGCTGCTTGCAGTGGGGAATATTCTCAGGTGACTCCCTCACTGTGTCTCCTGTCACTATCCCCCACAGCCCTGCATGGCAATCCTACTGAAGCAACCATGCACTTTCTCAGAAACGCGCTGTATTTCCTTGTGCCTCTGATTGTTCACTTTTTTTTTGAAAGCACATCTTGCCCTTTGCTTAAATGCCATCCCTGCTAGCCACCACTTACACTCATTCTTCTGGACCTCGTCCATATATAGCTGCTGAATGAAAGAACAAAATTTAGTATCTCCATTTAGTGGAATATTATTCAGACATAAGAGTGAATAAAAAAGAAAAAATAAATAAAGGGGAATATGAAAAAAGCCATCTGCTCTGTGTAGTCCACCCTGACTGCTCAACCCGGACTTTTCCCTTTGAAACCCCACCCCTTATACCCCACTCTACTATTTTTGATAGTATTTACCACCTTCTAATAAAGTTTAACATTTTCAAAAAAAAAGAGACATGCTGATACCACTTCAACATGGGAAAGCCTTGATAACAGCACGTTAACTGAAAGGAACCAGACACAAACGGCCACATATTGTTGATTTCAGTGATCTTAGAAATGCCCAGAATTGGCTCATGCAGTGGCAGAGAGCAGATGATGGTTGCAAGGGGCTGGGTGGAGGGGGGTTGTGGAGTGACTGCTAGTGACAGGGATGTTCTATTGGGGTGATGAAGTGTTCTGGAAATAGATGGTGGTGAGGGCTGCACAACCGTGAGTGTGCAGAAGACTGCTGAGCACTGTCTCTGGGAGTGCTTGTTGTTGGGGCGGCTTTATTTTGTTCTCATCCTGTAATGTGAAGGGTCATCTTGTGCTGAGACCATTCAACTCCTGTGAGTGGTAAGGCTAAGAGACTTTGCAGAGTCATGTTTCTTTTTTCCCCCTTGCTGAGTGTAGGCAAAAATGGTTTAAGCCTGAGAAAGTGCTCCATATGCAGAAATGTCTTTCAGTTTTGGCTGGTGTAAAAATCTTGTGAGCTTTTTAATCATTTAGGACAGTCTGTAGGGGGAAACAGCCTGTGAAGCCTGGGTGAGACTTGGAAGAGCCGCGCTACCCTCCCAGACACGGGTGGGGATTTCACCCCCATTCAGGCAGTGAAGGGCCAAGACCCGTGAGAGGAGTTGACAGTCATGAATATTTATGTGTATCCGCTGCTTCATCTTGGATATTAATTTCTAGCTGAGTCATTTTGTGGCGGCAGCCTCATCCTACATCAGGAATTTATAGTATCTGCTCTTTGAGGTGAAGAGCTGACAGACTTGATTATTTAACAGTCTATCTTGTATTGATATCTCAGATTCCTTTGTCAATCGCAAAACAGCAGAAATACAGACGTCCTTTAATGCCGATGTGACCTGGAGCAGGTTTAGTTTCTGTACCTCAGTGACCTTATCTGCGTGTGGGGAAGATGATAACAGTGCTTCCCTCAGAGGGGCTGGTGAGAGGAGACTGAGAAGCACAAATGGAAGACTTACACGAGATGCTCATGAATGACAAAATTTAGTGCTCTCAGCCTGGTGAGGCCTCAGGGGCAGAGATGTCAGAACAGAGCAGTCCTAGCCGGAGTTCGATCCGCATTGGCAGGTTTTATGATCACTACCACCACTGTGGGTTATCAGGTAGTTTTAAGACTTGGTAATATGAATTCATGAATAATGTTAAAGACTAGACAACTCAGATCCGGTTTACATAGTTCTCAAGATTTCCTGTGAGAAATGGATATTTTTTCCCCATCTTAAATCTGAGTGGATTCTCTAAAAAAGTTCTGTAGTCCTCCAACTTTTTCCCTTAATTCTCCTTTTTTTTAAATAAAAGTTTTTAAATGGAGTTACTGGGGACTGAACTGAGGGCCTCATGCGTGCTGAGCACATACTCTCTCAACTGAGGTATACTCTCCCCCATAATTTTTTTAAACTTTACTTTCTTAGTATTCAGAGGTTAGAGGCCTCTAATTCTTTTTTTGGAGACTTGTCCATAAACTGGTAAATCTAAAATTAATGGACAAAATTTGGTTTATTAAAAAAATCATTAGAACTTTTATCAATCCATTCAAAAGGAAATGCTTATTGAGTTAAAATGTTTCTCCTTTATGGTGATTTCTAATTTTTGGTCTAGCTTAACTTATTAAAAGTAATCCTCATCATCATAATGACCAAGCTTGCTGTGAGTGGACACCTACCAAAGGCTAAACTGTTTTTCTCATGTTTTACTTCAAAGCAGGTGTTTGACGGTAGGTATCAATGTCTCCTTTTTGCAGCTGAGGGATTGAGAGGTGGGCAGCTTGTCCCAAATCAAACGCAGCTGGCGGTGCCTAGCTCGGTGCTGGAACCCAGGCTGCACAGGATGCATTCTCAATTTCTCCTCTGATCAGCCTCCCGTTGAGTGGTTTCCCGAACTCCTGTGAGTCCATAAATGACCGATTTTGGCGATCTCAGCCTGATGAGGCCTTCAAAGGAGAGACACCAGTGAGAATGTGAGACAGAGTGGCATAAATTAAAATTGTACATTTTCACAAATGTTGCATTCTCAGGTAATGACTTAAATAGTTTATGTTTTCTTTATATTAGTGCTATGTAAGCACTAAAAACAAAACATTAAAAATGATTATAGTGCAAAATAGGAGTGGGCTTTGAAAGTCCAATCATTGCTAATGATGTTGCTTGTTTTTCTCTAGTGGTGCTTATTGACAGAATAATTTACAATGACTGAATTTGTTTTATGTATGTAGTCTTAGTATGGAGGAAAAGTTTGTCAGTGCATATTGAAAGTAAAATCTTTACTCTTTTCTTTCCTGATGATAAATATGTACGTTGTTTCCATGGCTTAAGTATATTTCCTCATTTGTGAAATTTGAGTGATGCCGTTTACCATGTCTGACTGTGAGAGGTAGACGCCTTGTATACAAAGCATCCAAGAGCTGCTTAGTAAAAATGTGCTGTCACAATGACAGATAGTTTAGAAGGATCAACTGTGAATACTAAAGAGGGTGGCTTGTTTCTGATGCATATTCAATATGGATATATATGAATATGGCTTAAAGTAACAAGGATTCAGGGTTTTGTGTGTGTGTGTGCGTGCAGTATGAAGTTTTAATGAAATCTGTATCATTCTATTGAGACAGGGACTAGTTAAATTGACTTAAGCAGACGACCTTGAAGATTATTTACACAGAATGTGTATTGTTACAACTCAGTGTTCATGCTGCCGTGTAACTATACACTCAGACATTTAAATTCGTAGGACTCTGACCAGAAGCATTAAGTTTAGAAAAATCCACATTGATCATTTTCAGGGAATAAGCTTCTCTCTTTTGTGATTAAAGAAAATTTTGATTTATTTTTCTGCACTCTTAATAGGTTTTAAAATATCAAAACATTGATTTGACATGTCAGCTTTTTTAATAGAAAAAAGCTCATGCTGTTTTAATATGTAAATAAATGTTTTTGTATTTCAATACACTTCTATGATTTCCTGGCTCTTTGAGAAGTATTTTGCAAGATACTTAGATTACCTCCTGTTGGAAAAATACAGACATGACTTTTATGAATATAGGCCTAGTACAGGTCTGTTGGTTTTTGCTACAGTGCAAGACATGAGGACTAGGAGAGCAGTATGTGCTACATAAGCTTTTAGTTATCTGATTCTTGTTTCTGATCCACAGGCAATTTTTGTGTTGCACCTTTCCAGGCAACCAGGAAGGCCTTTTAAGCCATAGGTGGCGCTGTTACACCTTCTTACAGTCTTAACTTTCCTGTTTGTAAAGGAAGTCTTAAACAACGTTTTTTTTTTTTTTTTTTTGATTCCTTTGCTTAGTGCTTCAGGGTAGCACAATGTCCATTATGTCTGACTACCTGGAAATATTATTCTGCTTATGTCTTAGTTTTATTCTATCATCTCGCTGTGAACATTTCAGACTTCCTGTGCAAACAGTTGCAACATCGGACTTTTCTTGCAGTGTTAGAAACCAGTGAGCCGGGATTTTATAAAAGAGCTAGAAGCGGCCTCTGGAGCACCTTAAAGCTGAAAAGTGTACTGAGTTCCGTAAGTATTATCCCCACCGCTGTGTGTCAATGGGTGGTAGGAGATTTGGTACATATACAAAGGGGTGTGGTGTTTTGACTTGGGTTTGCGTGCACGCGCTGCCACTGAGCTACGTGATCCTGAGTCAGTTCTTTCTGAGTTTTTCCCTCGTCTGTGAGATGGGGACACTCATTTCTGCTTTGTAGAATTGTGAGAATTAGAAATTATGTAAAGTGTTTAGCACAGTGTGTATGACAAGAGGGCTCATAATCTTAACTGCTGTTTGGTGTGAAGCCATCATTTGATATTCTTTGGCAATTACTGAGAAACAGGAAAATAAGAAAAGCTGGTTTTATGATGAAAGATATTTGAGGAGGTTCCATAGTTCCTATACACATAATTTAGCATCAGCAGAGTCAGGACAGTTACACAGTCGCCCTGAACCAATGTTAAGCCACAGAATTTTTGTTACTTCATATATGTTGGGGCTTAAGGGGACCCAATACTTATACACATGTTGTGTCCAGCAGCCAACTGAGAGATGACAAAGAAGAACAGGCAGGCGATAAATGTCTCCTTTATTACTGATGAAGCCACGTTCTCCATGAAATTCAGGGCTGTGGGAGAGTGAGTATCATGACACTATGTCCCAGAATTAGAGACTTACGCAGTCCCAGGTAACTCTGGTCCACAGCGAGCATTCCCTTGAGAGATTCTGACCCATAATGCACAGGACTGTCTTGCCATGGAACTGAGCATCCCGGCTGCTTCCTAAGGGTGGCCAACACTGGAGGGGAAGGAAAGCTTTCATATGCCCTGCTTGTCTCCCCGGACTCACACCTCAATCTGTTAGTGTGAGGAGGGCTAGCCGTGGGCCAGTGGTCAGGGGTGTGAAGGGAGAAGCAGTCTCCCATGGACCAGAGGAGTGGGGAGGAGGGAATCCCCCCTCAGTTTAAACAGGTGGTGGCTTGAAACAGAAGGGTGCTCCTCAAGAGTTTATAAGAGGGGAAATAAGGATTTCCTTTGGAACTCAGAATAGTCATGAAACACAGAAGATGATTAGATGGGAGACTTGTAAATCACTTTCTTATTAAATTGAAATTTGTTGGGCACCAAAAATGTGCTACATTCTTTTCTGAGAGTTTTACAGAAATGAATCCTCCAATTTTCACAACAAGTGAGTAAGAAAGATTTGATTGTTATCCCAGGTTTACAGTGTGGAAATTGAGGCACACAGAGGGTAAGTAATTTGGCCAAGGTAACAGAGCTAGTAAGTGGCAGAGCTGGGATTTAAATCCTGGCTATCTGGTTTCCAGGCTCCCAGGGATGGGCTTTGGGTGTTTACAGGTATCTGCATCCCTGGATCTCTGTACCTCTGCATCAGTTAGACCAGAAAGGACAGGGAAAGTGGAGTTATACAGGTGCTCACAGTCGTGTCTCAGCCACTGTCCATGGAGTGTGCCCCGTGATTGGCATTAATTGTTTTCCAGGCAGTAGATCTGTTCTTATAACAGAAATTTAGTCCATTGAGTTAATCTAGAAACCCTTCCTGCTCTGCTTCTGTCCACGCTTGCCATGTGACTGCCTGCCCGAGATTGGGCCGTGGAGGAGAATCTGTACTCATGGTTGAACTCTGATATTTCAATCTGGTTTGTAGTTTCACATCTCCTGTTACATTAATAAATTAAATTTCTGGTTTTCTTGCATCAGTGTGTCATAAGTTTGCTTAATGTGAAACCAGTCCATGGGAGCCCAGGGGTGCTGAGGGTATAATTTCTGAGCATGTGGCATTTCTACCCGTGCAGAAATGGCTGGAGGATGTCCACCTTCCTCACTGATTTCTCCCAGCAGCAGGGTCCTCTCCCACCCCCGGATGTGAGGATGGGATCTCTCTGAGTAGGCCATTCAGAGGCCGAGTCCACCAATCAGATGAAGTACCTGGAAGTGGGTTTAATAGAAGAAAAGGGCTTCCAGGTAGTCCGATGGGCTGTTTGAGTCCGTTTGGTGAAAAGATGTCCACTGTCTGTGGTTGAGCTGCTACTTTGCTGTTTAAAAGTCTGTATTACATGAAGGGATTTTAAAAAGCAGAAAGGTGTGATTTCAGGTGGTACATCCGCACCGGTGAGTAGTGCTGGATGACCGCCTGTGTGAGAAATAGACAGTCTTACAAACTTCATAAAACAGCTTTTAAAGCTCTTCCATCTGAGTGCACTTCGTATGGGGTCCAGTTCATGACTGGTCGCACTGAGAGGGCACGTAACTGATGATGGCAGAAAGGACATGGAGGCATCATAAAGGTCCCAGACATGTTCTGTGTTTAGAGGATGGGGCACAGAGTAATATATTTGAGCTGGTTTTTCATTGAACACTTTTGAGTATTTTCTAGGACTCCCCAATCCCCCATGGTTCCATGCAGCTGGGTGTCCCCTCAGTGCAGCTCTGTCAGCGCTTGCCCTGGGCTGACGCGGTGTCACGGGGAGCAGGACGGTCAGTGTCCCCGGCTCCTCCGAGCTCCGTCTCCTCATCCGCAGAGCCGGGTTTCTCATCCGTGTCTACTTAGTAGGATTGCTGAGAATCACACGTGATGGTTGTCAGGTGTGATTTGTGGTTGTCTCTGTGATTGGCGTATAGTCAATATTTAATAGAAACACTTGTTTTTTATTATAATTGTGGCTCCTAGATTGCAGTGGTTTTTAGTCTGCATTTATTTTTTTATATAAATTTATTCTTATTTTTAAGTAAGCACTTGTATTTATTTATTTTCATGAAGGTACTGGGGATTGAAGCCAGGAACATGTGCGTGCACAACAGGTGCTCTACAATGGAGTAATACCCACCCTCCTTGTCTGCACTTAAAAATAAATATTTCAATACACAAAATATTTCTTAAACACCATCATGGGTCCTATTTTCTGCATAGACAATTGAATACATATGCCATCTCAATAAGAATAAATGTCATAGGGACATACCTTTCTAAATCTGTTTCCGTGTTTTAAAACGATCATAGCTAGTGAAAAACACGAGTCTTGGATCCACTACTTCTTAGGGTCTGCTTTGCCATCATGGGGAATTACATTCTACAGAGAAGGCTAATTGGATCTCATTGATATTTGGATGATTTTGCAATGTTCAAGGCTTTCAAAAGCTGACCGTTTTGTATTTTAAACTAACTACAAAGTTATCTTCTAGAAGTTGTAAGTCCTTAGCTTGTGAAGTGCCCAGTAATTCAGTTTGTATATGTCTGTGTCTCTGTGAACGTGTATGTGTGTGATTTCAGGAATGTAGCAATAAGTTCCATATAGCCTTCTGAAATCTTTCTCCTCCAGTTCAAGGTGTAGGTATATATTTACACAAATAAATTGATACTCTTTTGTGATTTGGCATATTGGTGGGAATAAGAGGTTCTCATAATTGTTTCAGAAGGGTTGGGGAGCATGAGCTTAGAAAATGGGAGGAGATAGAGGCAGGGAGGTTCTTTAAACTTTGTGCAAGATGAGAAACAGTAGCTTTTCTTTTTTCTTCTAAAGCAAACTGGCACTGAATTGTAACATACTAATACTCAGAATTGCTTTTCTGATCAGAGACAAGTTCCTCAGATTTTTCAAGGCAACATGAATGATGAAATGTGTTTTAGCAGTTACCTTTAAAAGTAGTTTTATTTTTCAAGTATAAGTCTATAGACTGTTCTTTTTTTCCAGCTGTACAAGAATTTCTCATTGATCCAGGTACGTGATCAATGTGTTTAGTTTCTTTGGGTTATTTATTTTTTTAAGTGCTTGATTCATTCTGGTGTGAATGAATGTTAAAATTTCTGGATTTTGATCTTTAAAACTTGCTGATTTATCAGAACTGCAAAAAACCTGATGTTTGTTCCTTGTTTGGTGGGGCAACCTATTGATTTATGTTGTCTGTTATAGAGGGAAATTCTTCCTCTAGCCTGTAGATAATTAAGTGAATGGTTTGCAGTGTGCCTTAAAAATTATTTGAATGCATTGAGCATGTTTGTCCAGTGAATTTTGGATTGAGTCATAATAATGACTTTGCTTTGATTCTGTGGCTTTTGTCCTCTCCACAAGAATTTGAATTCTCTGTTGCATTTTGTATTCGTGTTCTTAACAGGGGAAGGAATTTTGCATTTTTTACAGAGGTGGGTTTTCCTATCCCCTCTGAATTCCTTCTGTAATTGATACAGCGAAAATCTGTTATTGCAGTGCTTAATTATTTCATAAAAAATTTTTTGGCTTAATCAGAAACAATGACAAAGAATGATAATAAAAAATACGAAAACCTTCCTTCCTTTGAAGAATAGAAATGAGGTGGTCAGGCTCACGCATGCTTTGTACCTGACACACTTACTCTCATGTCATTGTGTATCATGAGTCGGAGATGGAGTTGCTTCAGGTTTATAGACTTTTGTTTTAACATTTGTGTTGAATTCATTCTCTAGGCATGATGATTCCTGTTGCCTTTGTGGAAAGTGTAGATGAAGGGAAACAAATGCTTTGTTTTGTTTTCAGGAGGCCTGAGATGCTGATGAGAAAAGAGTAGAGGGTGGGCTGAGGAAAATAGTGACAGACCCTCACCTCCAGGCTGAAATTGATGAACAAAGAAATCAATTAAGTGTATTGGTATTTGACTAATAGAAGTCAGACAGCCCAGACTGTCTAGTTATGCCCAAAGGAAAGTACTGAATTCACCTGCAGAATTAGGTGCTTTACCATGTAGAAGCAGCTTAGAGCAATCAGAAAAATCAGTCTTATGATGAGATATAAAAAGAATATAATATCTTTTATTTCTGAAACTTTTCTACATTAAGTTGTGTAGAGCTAAAATTAAGTTTCAAGCACTAGGAGTTAAGAGTTTAGGTGGTTCTGTGGGATCGTTATTCAGGGATGTGTCTAGACCCTGCTGGAGTGGCCGAAGCTGGCAGGAAAAGATCCAGAGCCAGGATTTTTCATCCTAGGATGTCCTCCATAATGGTTCCATGTGGGAGCCCATGATTGAGTTAACAAGTTGTAACACATCCCAGCCGCCTGTCAACTTTAAGAAGAAAAAATGTGCTTATTAACTGCTTTAAAGCAAACACCTGTGCATCCTCACTCCTGTCTCCTTGCCATAAAAAGCAGAGACAATGCCTTGCTTGCATATTTGAGGTTATAGATAGCACACTGCTTATTGCACAGCAATGACCCAGGCCCTCAGCTATAAACGCCAGGCCTGCGTGGTGTTAGATAGTCTATTATCCCCAAAACAGGGACCAGGCTGGTCTGGTGGTCTGCTTTGTAATGAACATGTCTAAAAAATGTATCTTGTTCCCCTCAGCCCATGACTTCCCTAAAGGTAAACTAAGCCTTAGTACTCATGGTGGAGTCTACAATCTCTGTCTCATCCCTTCTTTCCCCAAGTTCCTGCCTACTATCTCACAACTGTTATTGACTTTTTACTTTGATTATACACAATAAATATGGGAGCATTTGAGAGACTCGTGGATTTGGCTCCCTAATCCCTCTCGCTTTCTTTCCTTTTTCCGCAGTCTTGAGAAATTCATTCCGTGTCGGTAAGACTTCCGCCAGCCAGAACCCACAGTTCCAGGTGAGAAGGATGCAGGCTTTATCCCTCCTACCCGAGGGAGAGAGAGGAGATAATTGAGATATGCTCCCCTGTGGTCCCTTCCTGCCCCAGGGCCACTCCAGTTCACCTGCAGCCTTCTGGCCTCTGCTCACAGGGCCTCTGTCCCAGGATTGACTGCAGCCTTTTATTCCCTTGTCAACATTCCCTGTGCCTTTCAGAGGTTGCTCTCTTCTCTGCAATTCAACCCTGGCAGATGTGATGGTGGTCAGCGTGCTGATGGGCAGTTACTTGGGGACTCCCAGGAGCCATGCTGATTCTCCTGAGTCATTCGGGGTTACAGAACTGTCAAGCACTGCAGGAAGCCCATTCACGTGAGTTCAACACAGCATTACATCACTTTCATTTTATTTTTGAATTTTCAGTGGAGAAATTATTTGTAGCACACTGTTCCAGATTTTAGGCCGCCTGCTTTCCTCACCACCATTTCCTTGTTGGCTCTGGTGCTTGTTTTAAGAACCAGGTTTCTTCTCTGGTCATTTGTAGCAGCTGGGCTTGCCGAATCCTTGATTTGCATTTGAAGCAGAATGCTTCTTCGTGATGTCAAACTGATTTTCCTTGTCATGTCTGAATATTTCTTGTACACTCAGCAACAGTTTCAAGTGAAATGCTCTTGTCCAATTTCGGTTAACTAATATTTGCTGATCTCCTGCTTTCATGCTGAGGGCAGTTTCTTCTTCCTGTAATAAATGTTAGCAATTTGCATTTACTATGGAAGGTACTAATCCGAGGTGCTTTTGTTCTTAACAGTTTTAATACAAATCACCCATTAAAATGTACAGCGGATTTTACTCTACGCCCAGAAATGTGCATCCCAGTCAATCTTAGAATATTTTCTTCCCCCCAACAGGAAACCCAGTACGCATAAGCAGACATTATCAACTTCCCCATCCTCCCCAAGCCCCAGGGAGCCACTCTTCTGTCTCTGTGGATTTGCCTGTGCTGAACATTTCATGCAAATCGAGTCACTTCATGTAAGTGGAACCGTCTATTTTGACTGACTTCTTTCACACTGAGTAACGTTTTCAATGTTTGTCCACGTTGTGGCCTGGGTCAGTACTCTATGCTTTGCTATTGCTGAATAATATTTCACTGTATGGCTGGGCCCCTTTGTTTACCCATTCATCACGTGATAGACATTTGGGTTGTTTCTGTTTTTTGGCTCTGAAAATTAATGGCGAAAAGTAATGGTGAATATTCCTGTAGGAGTTTTTATGTTAACATTTGTTTTCAGTTCTCTTACTTGTGTGCCCAGGAAGCAGAATTGCTGGATCATTCAGAAGCCAAATGTTCAACTCTCTGAGGACGTGCCAGGATGTTTTCCAAAGTGGTCACGCTGTGTTACATCCTCACCAGCAATGGCTGCGGGCTCCGCTTCCTCTGTGTCCTCATTAGTGCTTGTTAATCTTTTTTTGATTTTTAACCTATTGTAGTGAATGTGAAGCGGTTTCTCCTAGTTGTTTTGACTTGATTTCCTTTAGGGCTAATGTTATTGAACACCGTTTCATTGTGCTTATTGGCCATTTGTATATTTTCCTTGAAAAATATCTTTTCAGATTCTTTTTTCATTTTTTAATTGAGTTGCCTTTTTATTGTTGAGCTGTGGAATTTTTTTTTTTTGATACACAAATTCCTTATCAGATAAATGATTTGAAAAAATTTTCTCCTGAGTGTTGTTTTTTCACTTTCTGGATGGTGTCTTTTGAAGCAAAGTTTTAAAGTTTAATGAACTCCAATTTATCTCTGTTTTCATTTTTCCTTGTGCTTTTGGGGTAATATTTAATATCTGATGTATTTTATTAAAACTTGTATATATAAAATAACTTAATTCTTAGGACCGTTCTAGGAGATGGGTGCGGTTGTTGTCCCCAGTCTATGCATCGGAGACTGAGATGCAGAGAATTTGACTGACATATTAGTGTCAAAGCTACCCAGTGCTGTGGGAATTCAGACCCTCATGTTTTTCCCTAGCATCTGAGCTCAACACCACCATGCTCCAATCTTTCCAGGAAACGTTAATGAAAAAATCTTTACTTTTTTGATTTCTTGTTAGATTTTTTTCTTATTGGGGACCTCAAATTCTCATTTCCTTTTCGGATATCAGTGTCTATTTATTTTAGGTCTCATGTAGGGAGAAGCATTGCTATCAGTTAACTTCTTTATTACTCACTCTCCAGTGATGATTGTTGCTAGTTGATCTAATCAAGTCATGCTTAAGTCTTTCCTGCTCATGACACTAACAGCAGAGTCATGACTTATAGAATGCTCAAAGAAGAAAGTACTTGATTGATTTTATTTTGCCAACCAATCAAACCAATCAAATAAAACCCTGGTGTTGACACAGACTATGAGCCCTCCAAAATAGGGTCACTGTCTTCATTGTGTTTCATTTGTTGGGTCACAGTGTCTGGATAGTGCCTTGCTGTCCAGCAGTTTTGTGAGGATACGGTGCTCATGAATCACTGTAAGGACAGAATTTTGACAACAGAGTGTGTTGTTCATTTCACGACGGAAAAGGTAATATAGAATTACTGTTCAGATCTGTTTTAAAATTAAGCTTTGAATTTTGAGAATAGTTCAAGAAGCCATACAAAGCTCTTTTTCACTAATTTTAGATCTATCTTAGACACATTATGTTTACATAGCAGAGTAACTTATCAAGTAGATTTGACAAAAGGAGTGTTATATTGATTATTTGTTTTAGTTGAAATATTCTACCAGGGATAAAGTCATAAGTGCCCATAAATGAACAAATATATTTGTATTTAAATGCAACATGGGAGCAGACTACATATGTTTCTATATAATATGTATGACTGTGTGTTTTAATCTTTCTGTCAGTGTTTTAATAGTTTTTCAGCAATTTTGTAACTTTAGAATTCTTCTAAAAAAATCACCCCCAATTCTAGTGCAGTTTGTACTGTGTATCCTGTCTTATGCATGGGATTCCACTGTCCCCTCAGTGAGGAATTTCCTCTCCTATTGTGTTAGGAGCAGAGTTAAAGGAACTGTGATTTCTAGGCCTTTGCTCTCCATGTGTTTGCAGTTGGCTCTCAGTCACGATTTTCCCTTTCCAGAGTTTTCATTGTTAAATTAGAATTTCTGAAAATAACTATTAATATGTTGCATTGGTCTCCCTAGAAACTTGACGTCTTTGTGCTTTTCAGTTTTCAATTTATGAAAAATGCAAATGCACTCTTGTTTTTAAGTTGTCCTTTTTCAATAGATATTTATCTCTTAATTGATAGAATAATTTTTTCCCAATGAATGAATCAGTATGCATGTTTTAAAGGATAACTTACTTTTTATTTTTCTTATTGTAACAGTAATATTCATTGTAGAGAATTTAGTAAATAAGGATTAACACAGTAATAACTTCACAATGGCCTCTAATCTCACCTGGAGATACAGTTGTAAGGTTTGAAATTGAGAATTATAAGTCCTCTCAAATTTTTCTTTTTCAAGTACGTATTGGTTACTGAGATCCTCGAATTCCCATATGAATTGTAGCAGCAGATAGTCAGTTTCTGCAGAGGAGCCCGCTGGGATTGTGATCGAGACCACGTTGAATATACGGATCGCTCTGGGGAGCACTGCCATTCCAAGAGCACTTTCTTTTGATAGGGGAATGTGTGTGGAGTGTCTGTCCTGGTATTTAGGTCTTCTTTAACTTTTTTTTTCAACAATGCTTTGAGTTTACAGAGTATTATTTTACTTTAATTATCTTTGCCTTTATATTGAGGACAAGTGTGCAAGGTACCGGGATCAGAAGTGTATTTGAGCCCCGCAACGTGCTGCCACCATGGACGCTGCGCTCTTGCTTCACCCGCTGTACAATCTTGCACAGAGTACGACGTCAGTAACTCTCTCTTGAATGAATGATTATATGATTGTTGGATGATGCTTGAGGGTCCTTGTGATGATTTTTTTCCCCAGCCTTTCCCCAGTTCTTAACTATGCCCTTTCTCTTCCTAAACTCCAGCCTGGGTTTCAGCCTGCCTGTGGCATTGATTTTCCTTGTCTGTGGACTCTTCCTTTCACTGGTTCCCGATAATGTTACATGTGGGCTGTGGAAACTTGCTAGATGTCAAGAAAGAGCTAATCCATTTTAGGCCAGTATTTTTAGAGTTTGTTATTGTTTTACTGATTGAAATTAAATGAGGCTGCCCCCTGAGCCCTCTCGTGAGCACTTTTGACCTTCCTACAGCTGATACTGCTCTAGTTGCTGCATGTGCCCTTTCCCCAGCCTTGATTTTGTAATTGAATAAGTCACCATCACTGGAGCCCTCTCTTTAAAAGATAAAGAGAACATTTGCTCCTTTTCCCTGTTTGGGGACTTCGATGAGATGAGATCCCAGATAAAGAATGGAGCCCCACCTCTTTCTGACCCCCGCTGTTTCCGTTCCTTTCTTTAGGGGAAAAGAGTACAATTCAACAGTATAAAGATTGATTGTGAGCTAATGAGATAGACAAGACAACCGATCATTTATTAAATAACCTTTCATGATAGAAACAAATGTATTATACACACAAACAGCACACAAAGCACTGTAGTACCATGGTTACAATCGTGGGTCCGAGTTCGTGTTCTGCTCTGGAGAGACCAGTCCTGTGAGATGGAGAACTGGTAAGTCGGCTTAGCCTCTCCAGAACTGGTTTTCTGTCCTGCAGAGACGGGGCTCGCTAGGCGTCCCCCCCGTAGAGGTGCTGTGGGGTGTAAATGACGCACGTGGGCAGCCTGAGCACAGCTGCTCATTCCTCGTAAGTGCAGGGTAGCATAGCTTTTGCGGTGATGGCTTTATGACCGCCCCATGTAGACTGTCAGTGCTCTGAAGGGATGCCTTGTGGTTTGGAGATGGGATTCTCACTTCTGTAAATACCCAAGTATAGTGTTATTGGGTCCTGCTGATTTCAGTCTATTCTTTAGAAAGTACATATTGTAGATATATTTTTCAAGCATGCGTGCTTTTTTTCTTTTACTATTTAAAGTTCTACCCTCTCATCTCTTGGTGTTACTTTTCATGGAATCCAGGAAACAGTCCTAAGCTATCTGCCTCTTCACACTTTTCCGTGGTGGTTTCCTTCCCTGATTAGAAGAGGGTTTTGCATAGGAAATTTTATTTGTTCCCCCTTTCTTGGAGTCTCTCTCTCTGTCTGCCCATCTCTCACCTCTCAATCTGTCCATTTCTCAACCCACTGCTTCTTCTGACATGTTCCAAAACGCATTTCAGGTAGCTTACAGAACAGATACCAAATAAACAGGTGAGAAAATGGGGCCCAGTTCAGACAGTGAGGCTAGGAGGCGAGCCTGTGTGAGGGTTGCAGGCGTGAGACACATGCCTCTGCCATGTGACTTACAAGATCGACAGCAGCAGTGTGCTTCAAGCTCCCAGCAGACACAGGGAAGCAGGATTTGAGGGAGATGCTTACTGGCTGTGAAATAAATAAGTGACTTAGGAGAAGCCCAGCCTTTCCAGCTACTAAGGCTTAGGAGAATATTTTGAGTGTCTTCCAAAATCAGAGTATGGCATCTTTTCTTTTTTCAGAGTTCTATGTATAGTTGGTTACATTCTATACCTGGAAATTTCTCCAAAACTGCTTCCCACGTGAGTCCCATGGCTTGGGAATTGGGTGGTTCTGCTCATTGATGGGGGTTGGCCAGAAACAGAAAATGAGAGCCTCAAAGGGGCCTGGGATTTGTCAGTTATGTTTTGTCAGTGCTGAAGGGTTCAAGAAATGCTTTCACCATTTCTCTCCATCTGAGGCGGCAGCGTGCTCTCTTACCAGCATCAGGAGCTCAGGGCCACGGGATGGTGGGGGCTGACTGCACTGCCGTCAAGACAGCTGAGCTAGTCACTGCAGGTGTGGTTCTTTTACATACTTCATTTCATGTTCTTTACTAGAATGTTTCAACAGGGAGTTAATTAACTGAGTTAATTAACATTTAATAAATATGATCTTTGTTGAAAAGACAGTTATAGGCAGAATATAAGCTGTGAAGTCTTTAAAAACGGTTTCATTACTGAAATTTCATTTGGGGAGATACACGGTTTATCTTATATATGGCTCTCTTTTAAAGTAACAAAGAAACAAGACAGAAAAGGCAGAGGATGATTTCTGTTCTTCCTCTCGGCTTGCAGGTGCCCTCACCCCCAGTAGCATCAATCAAGACACCAGCACTGACACTGGCCGTGCTCAGAACTGCCTCAGCCCTGAAGACACTGCTGACAAATAGAAGGGGGCCACGCCCTGTTACAGCAGGTGCTCTCACTTTGTGGGTCCTTATGTAACTGCGTGGTGTTAATCAGGATCGCCCGTCCTACATTGTGTGATGCTGCTGCTTTGTCTCCTAGTTACTTGTTTCTCTAAGTATTCTTGTATTATTCTCCAATGCATAGTACTACACACCTAAAAATGCTTTTTTCAGATGAAAAGGAATGTGCATTTAAAATAATAACTCTGAAAAAGGGGGCAAAAGAGGCTATCCTTGTCCCGCTATTCAAAGATAATAATTAACACGTTAACATATATTTTCATCAGTGTGGATCACCTCTGTCATAAAAAACCAGAGAGCACTCTGTGACTGTTTACTGTGTGGACACCTCCATTTTCCATTCGGCTTTTTATATGTTTTTCTACAATATTCTATCTCCTCTGGCATGATTTTTGATGACCAGTATAGCATTCTGTCTTGTGGAGGCATTGTCCATTTTACTTCGGACTTAAATAAACTTTTAAATTCCAAGTATAATTAACTGAAATACTGAAAAGAGAACTGTGGTGGTACAGGAAGGCCCTACCTCCCTTCCCCTTATTTCCGAAGAGTAAAAACTTGAAAATTTGATATATATGTTTCATGACCTTTATGCCTATGACATACATATATACACACATATGAGAATTCCATGTATACGTGTGTGTATATATGCTTTATTTAAAAATGAGACCATACTATATGTTTTTCTGCAGCTAGCTTTAATCACTCAGGTGTATATCATAGATGTCCTCCCACTCCAGACTCACACGGTCCTTTCAGATAGAGTGGAGGGGTCTCCTGATTTGCGGGTGTGGTCTCTTTCCCACGCACACCTTTGGTGAGAGAATGCTGTGGACAAGGCCCTGGACCACGGCGAAACGCCGGCTCCCTCATTGCTCGCAGCTCGTCGTGATTTACCGCATCATTGTCTTGATGGTGGATAGTTAAGTTTTCTCCATTTTCCACTGTCAGAAAGGATATTTGACTGGCATCCTTCTTGTACAGACATTCCTGTGATCTTTTATGAGTATTCCTTTAGTTAAGGCTTCTGGAAATTTAGTCCCTGGATGTGACATTTACATTCATCACAGACTCCATTCAAGTAACTCTAGAAATTCCTTCCATAGGGGAATGAAAAGATGCACAATTACTTATGTAACCAATTCTCTATTGCTGGATATGATTTCACTTCAGTTTTTCTTCCCACCATTGTAAACAGTGCTGTGTAAATGCCCTGATGGGTACATCTTTTTGGACTAAATTTGTTTTTTCCTAAAGGAAACGATTCCTAGAAGTGGTGTTGAGTCAGTGTGTACGTACGTTTTTCAGAGTTTACATATCCATTGACATGTCGTCCTCTGAAAATGTCGCTCATGGTTTCTTCTCCCACAGATGGACACTAGATAGAATATCTTTTAAAAATATTTGCCAATATGATGAGCAAAAGTGCTTTTTCATTGTTTTAGTTTGCATTTGATGACCAGTGAGGTATTGAGCATTTTTCACTCATTAGCCATTTGACTTTTTTAAAATGAATGATTCCTTTTATCCTTTGCACACATTTAAGTGGGGGAGCTTCTTGTTGCTTTGTGACAGCTCATTGTATGTTATGAACATTAACTTCTTGTCTTCAACAACATGTATCACAGAGCTTTTTCTTGTCATTTCTTGCCTTTCATTTTGTTTAGGAGGATTTTAATTTTGGTAGTGTCTCAAAATATTCTTATGATAATAAATGTATTCCTTATGTGTTTTATCTTTGAAATTATTCTTAAAAATAATTTCTTATACTGGAATAAATCTCCTCTGTAGGTTTTTTTTAATCTCTAAGATGGAGATGATAATAGTACTTGTTAATGTAAGGGTAAGTTGAGTTAATAAGAGCAAAGTGTTGTATTTGCTGTTATTAGTACTTTTTTATATTTACATCACTGTCTGTAAATTATCTTGTGGTCCTTATGAGAGGAATAGTATTTATTCTTTCTAGGTGATTGTCTGATTGTCTCAGGACAATTACTGAAGTCATACTTTTCTCTTTGATTTGAAATCCCACCTTTACAAAATACTTATGTACACTAGAGTCTCTTTTTGAGCTCATGGTTCCCTTCTGTCAATCTGCCTTTCTTACTCCAGCACCATAACTTACATATTGTAAAAATTTATTTAATAATTGGCAGTCTGAATTTTTTTTCATTCTTTTCTTCCATCCCAAATTTTCTTGTCTAGTATTATGATTTTATTATTCCTGAAGAATTCCAAAATATTTTGTTCAAGTTAAAAAAAAATCAGATTGGAGTTGTCATGGGAGTTTTCAGTAAGTTTTGAATTATTCTGATGAGAACTTACATCTTTACAAAACTGCTTTCCTCCATGCAATTTGTTGATGTCTCTACATTCTCACCTCTTACTTTACCCCTCAGTACAGCCCTGAAGTTTCTCCATTTAGAACATGGGCATTATTTTTTAACTTATTCCAGATTATTGTTTATGTTTTTGTCAATTTTGTAAGTGAAAATTTTTTGCTATTATATTTTTAAACGCTTAAAACTGAAATTTAGAAAGGAAGATTCGGTTTGTAAATACTCACTTTGTAATATGTCATTTAAAATTGTAAGTATTAAGTAGTTGTTCCAGAATCCTTTCTTTTTTGTTTTTAAAAATTTGTGTCGAAGATTCTCAAAATGTTCATAGCTAAGTAGTATAGGTGGGGAGACAGATGGAGAAAGGTAGTGTGGCTCATGTACAAACTGTGAGCAGTTTCATGGCTGCCTTTAGGCTGGAGAAACCACAGAAGAGCCCAGGTTAGACAAGGAATGGCTTTGTATGCACTTGAAAGCCAGCTTTCCTGCCTGTATGGTGAAGCCTGGTGGGCGTGGCAGGTAGATGATCAAGGTCTGATCAAGGTCATTTGCTGCACAGAGCACTGTGTCTGTGAGAAATGGTGACCATTGCCATGGCAAATGCTTGGTGCCAGGAACATTGCAGGGGAGCTGGGGAGCCTGTGTTAAGGATTTTCCAGCCCTGGGAGTGGGAAGATCAGACTCTGCATTCAGATCTGAGTTTGAATTAATCCTCTTTAGTTTACTGGACCTCTGACTTTTGTCAAGTTATGCATCCTGTTTGAACTCCTGCTTTGTTGTCTCTCAAAACAGAAGAATTACAGCCTGCTGCTAGAGTGTTTGATCAGGGTAAATGATTTGTGTCTATAAGATGCCACGTACAGTCACAAGCTCAGTGAGCAATGAGCTGTCCCCTCTTCTCCTGCAACTCAGTGCTCGATAAGTCATCAGCAGAAAGCGAGTCCCTAATTTGTATGTGGTGCAAGGAAGAACAAAACTAACGTCTTGCCTTTCCCTGGCAGTATTCTTACTTCTTTGCTTCATGTACCTCTTTCCTCCTTCACTCTCCCCTTTCACCTCCTCCACCAAGAGCCCGAGACTCTCTCAGAACACTAGATTCAAATTATTTAAATGTTGGCTCATTCCCATGAAATGACAGTGACTTAAAAAAACTGTACACATCCCAGAATTCATTGTATTTGATTTACACACACACACACACGTGCACACACACACACACACACATCAGGCTACCTCCCATTTGCTGAGGGAGAAGGGCCACTTTTTCTGAGTTTTCATTTACTCAGCGTGAGAGCAGTCTCTTAAGCAGAATTTCACCTGGCTTCGTGCATGGTTTTTTAAATTGGATTTCTGCTTTTTGTCCATAAAAATATTCTCCTATTAGAAGACAGGAAGTGGAGACATAGATATTCTGCTGAGATATTGGTGTTATCATATTTGAGTTTTAATGGACATAAGGCAGCATAGAGTCATACATTATTATGGATGAGAATCCATGATGATGTAACTTGGACAAGAATCTGGGTCTCCTGCCATCGTGTCCACGCGGGTGAAGAGGCAACTGGGTGGGGGATGGCAGGGAACCTTCTTGCTTGAGTTCCAGGTTCTTGTTAGTTTTCATTGCTCAGCTGCCTTTAGTTTATGTCCATGAGGCCTCTCATGGGAAGTTCACTATGTCCTGAGAGACTGAGTTACTAATCAGCAGAAAGCTCTGGACCCACTCATATTTTCCAGAGTTTTTCTGCTGACACTTTATATAAATGAGACCTAACAAACTACTGGATATAAAATCCTTATTGTTATCATTTGCCCTCGAGTTCCATAGGAATGGGGTGCTGTCTCAGGCTGTCTAAGGCTAGATCTGAACAAAGATAGGGTGATAGGCTCTGCTGCTGGACCCTCCCCAGTCGAATGGGATTTCCACCTTAGTTTTTAGAATCAGGCAGATGAGTTCAAATCTTGTCTTTACCACTTATTAGCTTTGTGACCTTGGGGAAATAACTACTTTTTTGGTTCCAATTTTCTTTATCTGTAAATAAGTTCAGTATTTATTTTAGGGTTTTTGTTTTAGAATTGAATGTGCTAATTCCCTAATTTATTCCTAAAATACTGATCACATGGTTCTATGCTGGTGCCTTAGTAGTTGATTGCTAAGGGAGTCAACAGTGAGAATGGGGGTGGGGCCCCCTGGATCATACAGCTTATATTCCAGGATATGTTTGTAAAAGACAAGATTGCAGTGGATTTTTAGTAAATGTCCATTCCTTTCCTAATCCCCATTGATTGTGTATATATCTTTATACTAATATATGAACAATTTTTTTTGCAGTTTAAATCTCTTTGTAGTATTTAAAGAATGTAGCTATAACAAAAATACGTGAAATAAAATGACTTGACTTTTATTTTCCTTTCAATTCGCAAAACAAAATAAAATAGAAAAGAAAAGAAAAAGTATTGAAGGAGTAGAAATAATTTTATTTCCGTGGAATCAACTCCCTATGTTAGGTTTTTCCATTGTGTTGTTCAACATCATATAAAATTGACAGGTTGTGGCTTCAGTGTTGATAGCTAGGTGAGTATAGTTTCTTTTTGTGGTTGTCTTTGATGAATTATTTGCACTAGATCATAAATGATGTGCA
The DNA here is from genome assembly GCF_048564905.1 of Vicugna pacos. NCBI lineage: Eukaryota > Metazoa > Chordata > Mammalia > Artiodactyla > Camelidae > Vicugna > Vicugna pacos. Next base: position 24,720,226 of record NC_133002.1, read on the forward strand.
TGTTACATATTGGAAACGAGGAAACATTGGAGACATACTACCTCCAATGCAGTCATTTTGTTACCGAGTCCAAACTCGTTCTGCTCGCCGCATGACAGGCCAATAAACCGGGAGATGAGGTGTTGGAGCAAGGAATAGTGACTTCACTTGCAATGCTGGCAGACCCAGAAGACGGCAGACTGATGTCCTGGAGAACTATCTTCCTCAAGTAAGAATTCAGTCTCCTTTTATACTAAAAAGGGGGGGGTTGTGGTTGGTTGTTGCATACTTCTTGCTTTATGAATTGTTTGTCCTTTGAATCCGCTGTTCTTGCAGCTGTCCATGTGGATCAAATCATGGTACCCCTGTAAAACCTCCAAAAAAACAAAGGCTATTCTCTATTATGCAACTTGCCATCTCTACAGAAGTGCAGATGAGCTAACATTTTTAAAGATCAGGGCCAGGAGAATAGGCTTTCCTGCAGATTTCAGGCTAAAGGCAACTTTCTTTTTCAAATGGTGCAGAGCTACCAAGTCTGAGCCTAGGAAACAGGGCACAGGTTTAAACTCAAAGGAACAGATTTAACATAGGGTAAAAACTGTCACATTTTATTACAATTCCGTTTCCAGCTTCATAGATAATATTAGTAAGAAATATGAGCAATTTTGTATTTTTGCTTCTTAATAACCGATAAGTGTACCAACTATATTTTGTGAGCAGGGATGCTGTGCAGGCATTGGGGTGACAGCAAACTCTTGTAGGGGGTGGCCGACCCTGCAACATCTCTGATGCCCCGTGAGTGTTGGTGAGGGTCCCCGTAGCCAGGGGCTCTCTTCAGGAACCAGCATATGGGCATTGACCTCTGGAGACCTCTTTTTCGGCTGCAGGAATTTTTTCAGATATTGAGATTGAAAAATCACTCCAGCTGGGAATAATTAGGGAAAAAAAAGAAAAGGAAAAGGGTTTGGAGTAGAGTAGAAGAGTAGGACATAAGATCACGGAGCCTGAGTGCTTGGCAGCGGGGCCTCGGGAGAGAGGGGAGCAGAGGTGGGGAGGGGCCTGGCTCCGGAACCAGCTCCTGTAATTGACCCCGCACGCAAGCCACATAGCTTTAAATTGACCTGGGCCACCTCTCTGGGCTGGATATCACCCTGGGCAGAACCGTGGTATCTGTAAAGTAAAATGACTTCACAACTATTGCACAGAGCTGCAGGTGTAAGAGAGCCTAAGCCTGTCTCAGAGTGCAGGGGACAAGCGGAAAGGAATGGCAAAATTTCCACTGACAATTGAAATTTTGTTAAATAGCCTGCTACAGTTGTTTGCATCACTTGAATGAATGCAGGCATATTTCTGTGGGCATTTATAGGTTCACTCAACCCCACCAGCCCCTCTTGCCCCCATTGGAGATGGGCTTTCTCAAGCACAGTGCCCCTCCTGCTTGGGTGGAAAACGCTGCTGGTCCTTGCCTGGGGCCGGGCTGCTGCAGGGCACTGAATCCCCGAGGCACGGCCTGTGAGACACGACAGGAACATCTCTGCTCTTGACTGGGTGCCTCCGTTTCCCCTGCAGTGTAAAAATGCCGGTGACTGAGTTAGAAGCATGCTTCCAAGCTGTCCATGTCCTTGGCATCCAGAAGTGGAGCCTGGAAGCTTTCAAATTTATCCAGAATGCGGTTTACATTCACCTTCAGCAGGTGAGTGTATGTCCTTACACAAGTGGAGGAATTACTGCAGTTTTCCTGGAACTTTCTCACTACAAGTCCATTTGATTTTTCTGTGCTAGGATTCAGTATGGCCTGCTAAAAACTCTGGAGTGAGATCTTGAAACCCTGATGAAGAGCATTATTTATTTCATTTCTCTATATGATACTCTTTTACTTTTAAAATTCAGAATTTTTGGTTGTTTCAAAAATTTTTGGGGGGGTTGGAGAATCATGCTTGCTCTTACCATCTTTGCAACCTGTTGCTTTGTGCCTCTCACCTGTCTTCTGTCACTTGTGAGGCGGTTCCATTTGTGACCCTGTCCGGGTTGTTCATGTTATAAAACATAAAGTCTGTAAAAGTACAGTCCCTTTTCCTCCGAAGACATTCCACAAATACTCCTTTAACCTGGGTGTGGTTTTAAGAAGACAGAATCTTTAGAACATGTCCTTGCAGGTTGCTAGTGCAAAATCCCCAAATCAATAGTCTAGCTCAACATCTAAAATCTTTCTAATTTACCTTGGAATTGTATGGATAAGTGAAGCAGATTGCTAAGAACTCAGACCAGGTTTAGAATACAGGCTGGTGTAGCTCAGCAGGTCCTCCCAAGCTGATGCTCTGCCAGAGGGCGGGGCCGAGGGGAGAGGGCGGGGCCGAGGGGAGAGGGCGGGTCCTGCCCTCCCTAAGGTGACAATTTCATGGCAAAGACTTTCACCTGGTGAAGAACTTGGAGTTTCTTCTAAGAAGAGTGGGTCTTAAAAGAGTCCAAAAAGCGCGGGAGTGGCACAGTCCCATTTGTCTCAAGTAGGGGAGAGCGGCTGTGGGGTCACTTAGGAGACTCGTGAGTCCAGGTGGGCAGTGTTGGTGGCTTCCACTTGAGCGGTGGGACGGTCAGTGTTTAAAAGCGAACATATTGAAGGCATGTTTAGATGGTAAAAAGGAAAGGATGAAGGCTGGCTGTGAATGCAGAATGGAGTAAGGCCCAGGTTTCTGGGTGGATTAATGAGGTAAAAGATGGTCCTTCTGTGCTCTGAGGAGGGAAAGCTGCAGAGGGAGTTCTGGGGGAAAACTGATGAGTTCAGCTGTGGGTAAAGTGAAAGGTTGTTAGATGTGTGGTCTGGGAGCTCAGGTGAGAGCCAGTAGTGAGTAGGGGGAGGTGAGAGGGACTTTCAAATAATTTTGTATTGTGAACATACAAATAAGTATGAGTAATGACACATTTAACACCTCTATATTCTGGATTTAAAGCACAGTAACATTTTGCTATACTGACTGCAGAGGTTCTTAATATTTTTTAATAGAAATAAGTAGAAACAAAATAGTGGAGTTAGTGAGCATCTTAGAGTAGATGTGTGTCCTTGTATGTATTTTTATACCTCATCTGTTTATAACCATAATCTACAAAAAGTTATCTTGCTTAGCATAAGAGTTAAACACAGGGACGTGACACACATTGTTAGGGGTTGAAGCTGATCTTCTCGGGCAAATTATGGACCCTCTCTTTGCCTTAGTTGCATCGTCTGTGACTGCCCCAGGGCCCCTCATCACAGCTGATTTCCTAGAGTAGATGTTGGGAGGGAGGCTGCTGAAGGGAGTAAGAGGTGGCAACTGCTAGGGATATTGAAGAGAGACAAAAACAGATTAAAGCCGATAAACTGAGTACAAATACCCTCTAAATAGAAGGAATCCCGCAGTGTTTTGAGCCGCTTATCATAAGGGAAAGAAAATCACGTGGATCCAAAGCTCTTGAGCATATGAGTATTGTGGGTGGGAGGGTGTCATTATAAAAGTGTTGAGAAAAGGCCTCTTTGTTTTCCTTGACATTACCAGTAAGGATGGGGAGCAGAAGCGAAACCCTCTGCTTCACAGTTGAAGGTGCTGTTTTGTGCGAAACTGACCAAAGTTTGGAAACCAGTCATCAGCGATGCTGGCAAATGAAGAGGCTTCTGGATTGGGTGGGGCACTTGCTGTGACTTCCATGTGACCTGCTGGCTGGGGGCTGTGTGGCGGGCAGTAGTTTTGCAGGGTAGCCCGGGCATAATCCCTAGCTCTGATGCTGCTGGTCTGATTAACAGACCTGGGCGCACACTGTCCTAATGGGGCAGCTCGGGATGTGGCCCTGCCGTGCTGAGAGCGAGAAGAGGGCTCCCCTGAGGAGGTGTCCCTGCGGAGAGTGGAAACGTACTCCTGCAGGGGAGGAAGAGCCTCTGAGCAGCGGGCCGGATGCACAGGCAAGACCAGCATGAGCACTGATGTTTCCGGGAGCCGGAAGTCATACAGTGGCCCAAACGGCCTTGTTCCTGAGAGACTGGAGGAAATAGATGCTGAAAAGGCAGGCTAGGGTCAGACCCTGTGGTGGGTTATGAGTGACAGGAGAGGATTGTTCAGGCAGGCATGAGACAACCCTGTGGGCGTCCCAGCTGGGGCGTCACGCCGAAGGGAAGAGCAGAGTTATAGACTTTGCCACTTATTAGCTGTGTGACTTTGAGCAATATCACCCCACCTCTCTCTATATATATCTTCATCTGTAAAGTGACACAGTGACAAGGTCGTGTCATCAGAAGTATTAGCTTAGCTCTGATCCTCTTTGTCGACTCCTGTCAGTGCTTCCCTGCAAGGTTCTGCCACGGCTGCTTTTACCCTGAGACGGGAGGGCATAGAGGGACACTGTAATACCCGAGGGCAGGAAGGGGTTGCTTTAAAGCAGACATGTAACAGCCTGCAGCTGCAGACTTGCAGGCAGTTTGGTTGACGGTCCTTGAGAGGACTTTGGAGGCCTTAGCATCGTCTTAAGTCTTGTTTCCCCTTGGGGACCGGATTTGCCTTTGGGGATTGATGTTGAAGATTTGAGCTTCTGCAAAGCTGTTTTCAGAGATGTGTATATACGTAAAATATCATATAAAATAAAATGATTTATTTAACGTGTGCGAATTTGTAGCTGTTAGGAACAGCTCTGTTGGCCTGGTCTCCACGGAGGACACCAAGGGTCAGCAGAGCGTGCAGGAGGGCAGGCAGCCTGCAGTGCTTCTGCGGGGTGTTCTCCCCAGCAGGGCGCTCTGCTGAGTTGAGTCTTCTATGAGTTTTGTTGCCAGAGGAGCAGACAGCAAATTAATGAGTTCTAGAGGGATTGTATAATGACAGGAAGAAATAGGAACCCGGAGATTTTCCGGACTAAAACACGCTTTGGTTCCTGATTCAGTGTGTTCCATTACAGAATTGATGAGTTGTGTTTATTCTGGAACGTCATTGAAATAAACGTTCAGCCTATATGTTAAGGGCTTTGTTTTATTTGGCTGGAGGACTCGAGCCGGGATGACAGCCTCTCAGATCACTCTGAGGGACTGCTCCCAAGAGGTAGGGGAGGAGCTAGGATATATAGAAGCTTACAACAAAGAGCAGGTAATTGGAACAATAAAATATTGCTTGTTATCTAAAGAAAACCAGATATCTCAAGTTCAAGTATTTACTGCTTTTCTATGTATGGTGAGAAGCAAACATTTGAGTCATTGAATTCATTCCTTTGGCAAGCCCCTGGCTATCTAGGGCCAGTATCCTGTCCTTTCTTACTCTGAGTCTGCTCAGAGGGCACCACTGTGAGTGGCTGAGAGGCCGGGCTGTAGGCATGTACTCGCTGGGGGTTGGCAGCAGCCGCTGATGACTCGGATTCAGCATTCTTTGTTTACTGTCATGGTTGCAGTATTTTCATGCACATTGTAGTATTTTCATTCACAGTGCTCCCACTTGGTCCTAAATTTGACCAATATTTTGAGAGAAATTTCATGACCAATTTTGTCCCACGGTGCTAGGATGGCTCATTCCTAGTTCAGGTGAAGAATCTTCTAAGTTGCCATTCAAGGTGTAAGTTTTTTTTTGTCAGGCCCTGTTGATACTAAAAGTTCTCTGGATCACCTGTCTTACTACTCTATTATGATACAGAAAGTGTTTACCCATCTTTGCTCATTCCCATACCTAGAATCACACTATTATATTTATTTTATTCAGGGTTATAAATTTTATCTGTTTCTTCAAGATGTTTAGCCATCATCAATCTTGTGGGCCTAGTTACACATTGGGAAATGTAACAGACAACAATTTTATAAAATAGACAGGATATAAGTAATACAGCTAGTAACGTTAATAAAGTCACGAGTAAGAATTTAATAGTCGAGAAGTTGTATTTTTGGGTTAAAATTTTGCTTGTGTTTCTGAGTTTGATCCTATGAGAAAGTTCATATTTATGGTCAGGGTCAGAGCAGGTATTAATTGGCCAGTTGAAATCTCCCACCTTGTAAGATCAACAGTGGCCTAAACAGAACTATAAATTCTTTTTAGAATAACGTTTCTGAGGGCTATCTAATTAGAGCCTTGGAGTAGGGAAACCCACCAAGGTAACACAGAAGTACTAGACATAGGTAATTTATCATAAACTTAACAAGTGGAGTAGATCATAATCAAAGGTTGGAGAAATTATCAAAGTAATTGGTATACAGTCCTGGTCCGGTGTCTTGGGTCAGCTGTCTAGCTCAGATGTCGTCTTCTTCTCATCCTGGTCTGGTAGCTTTTTCTCCATTTGGGCATTGTTTTAAGGTGAGCAGCACTCGATAGGCCAGTGCACTGCAGGGGATGTTTCAGATAGGAAATGAATCCGAGACTCCGTTTCCTTCAGCTTTGGTGTGTATGGTCTGGTAAAGAGTACCTGAAAAAGGGTCCTTCCATTCAGGTTGGAGACAGTTCTTTAAGTCATGCCTGTTGCAGTATGTATAATCCCCTGGCTGCAGGTCATGGGGCATTGGAACTTTACCCAAGGATAGATTTCTGAGCTTCAGAAACAAACCTAGAGTATCCTTTTCATAATTCAATTAAACCGTACAGTAATGTGACATAACAGCAAGGAATGATCTGGGAAGTGTCTTAGTAAATATGGACCTCAATTAACAAAACTAGAATTTAATATCCACTAAAATATAATTTATTTTCTCTCTTAAGTTACCCTCAGTTTTCTCAAATATAGCCAAATCAAGATTAATTTTTTACAAGTTAAGTCTGATTATTTGATCATATAGGCTTTTTTAAATTGGCTGTGTTGGAAGTTTTAATATGGAGTCTCAGGGTAGAATGTTAAGGTTTGCTAAGGCCAAGAAAGCCACGTCAAGGCTTTTCATGGGTTTCTGCCTTACAGATTTAGGTAAATTCTTTTCTCTTTAAAATCCTTAAAATATCTTTATACTCCTATATCTGTTAGGAGATGATCTCCCTAATTTGTTTGATAGAGCCACTGGGGACCTAAGTGTTTTTAGTCTCTTGAGGGATCAGATAGAGAGAAAAGATAAGTGTTCCAAGTGTGATTACATAGGTATAATTTATCAAATTGCTGTGAACCATAACTAGCTTAAGGAGAAGAGATTCTTTACGTCTGGGAAACAGGTTAAAAGGCAGTAGTATTTCAAACAATATCAAAAATTATAACCATATTCAGCAGGTTAATCAGTCCCATGTAACTAATTCTTTTAATGAGAGTTTTCATTAGAACTTTAAAATGTCTTACCCAGTTTAGTTCAGTGCTATAGTGTGAAATTTATTAGGAATCAGTAAATCTCCTTGAAGAGAAAACATTTTGCAAAACCATCAGAAGAAAACAATTAACTGTCTATAAATGACAAAAGATTTAAAAGCATGGTTAAACACCGTTACACTATAATCAATAAAGAAATCTGTTCACTATACCCATAATTATCACTGGTAACATTTCAGATATACCAGAATTTTAGGGAGTCCATATAATTTCTACAATATCTATATTAATAATATTGTCTCATTCAATATAACCTTAGAAGTTTTATGATTCATTTGACAATTCCATGTTATTTAAAATGCCAAATGAAACTTTATAGTTAAAAATCTCTCTTTGGGATGTTTCAGGGGCCTTCTGTAGCATCCCAAACTTAACTGGAGATTAAAAGAATTTTAATTAATTAAATTAATTTTTATTTAATTAATTAGAATTTTATATTTGGGGAGCTTTTTGAAAGATTTCAGAACACTTGATCAGATAAACATATAGATCACTGTAAAGTAGTACTAATTCATTAACAAGAAAATACGTCAAAGGTAAAGGCAGAACAGATCAGCTAAGTGGTATAAGAAGTTTTACAATCTGTTACTGAAGGAGGATTAACATTTTAAGAAAATTTTTTCCTCTTAACAGAGAGAAAAACAATTCTAATCTTGTACCAGCTTACTTCTAAGATTCATTTACGTTGCCCAATTAGTTTCTAAACTTAGCCAATTCTGACCATGTACAAAACTCTTCCCTCAGGGTTCCTTTTCCACAAGCCTTCCACAGCTTTCTATACTTATATTAGTGTGTCCCTTATTTTTCTTCTATTCAGAAGTAACCAGGTTCAGGAGAAAGTCACTATTTTTCATTAACAAAATATAATTCCATTCTTATATCTTCCTTTACGCATTTATATTACTTTCCTAGGATACTGAGATCATTCCCTTACTAATAGAGACTATTTCAGTGTGGCACCAACCATTTATTAATATTTCTATATACCTTTAGTTTCACTGTAAGAGGAAGTTAAATGTTAAGTAATTCGTATTTCAATGTTATTTTATCTGAAAATGGCATAACTATTTAATAAAATCTTGTCATTTAACTTAATTTAGCACAACACTAGAATTTAAAGATACCAAACACTTAGAGATTATCTTAAACATACATTTTAAAAATATATTTTAAATATTTACCCAAAGCTTTCATCTCATTTGCAGTTAATTTACTTAAAATTTTACCACAGCACATTAATTTTATTTTTTTTTGACAAATCTGCAACAGATATAACAGGATCTTATTTGACTTTCATTAAATCTAGGTACAGTAAAGGTATTATACATAATATTGATGACTTTAAAGATGTCTATATTAATTAGAACATACTTAAACTAAACAATATCAAATATTATCTTAATATTGAATATTTTCCATTTCACATGATGCTGAAAGTCAATTTGTTCAGTTGTTATTTTAAAAATACTTAATGTTTAAGCTCTTATATTTTTACGTCAATTAAGCAGAGCTCTATGACTTTGAATTTTTTTTCTTTAGCAGTAGAAATATCTCACTTCTATAATGTGTACACAGGCTTATAATCAGAAAAAAGCTAGAGATCTCATAGCTTCACTTTAAAACTTACTTATAAGATAGGTATAATAATAGTTGGAGTAAGCTGAATTTGCTTGCTCAAATCATTAAGGCTTACTATTTATGAAACAGACAGTTAAAATTTCTTCACAATGTCTGAAGGACCCTTCAGAGTTCTGAGTTCTAATATGCCAAAAATTTCTTGGCCTTAAGGTTTATTTCGTTGAGCTAATTAGACTCAGTCCTAGGTCACTGTTTGTTGTATTTATATTTCTGATGTGCAAGACAAAGACACTGTCTTCCAGGTCCCCAGAGAACTGCTCTCTCACCCAGGCCGTATTTTATCTCCTTAAATGGCATTTTTGTATCAGTGAGAAGAGCTGTAAACAAAGAATTCCATGTTTTAAAACTTTAAGGCTTACTTAAATATGTCTTCCAAAACTTGCATAAGGCATTTAGTAAGATCTCTTTTCCTTGTGTTATAAGTTAAACCCAGGGTAAACCTGTATTTTTTTATTAGCCACTCAAATTAGTTTTTAGTTTTACATTATATTGGAAGGCTTATGTAACTATATTGGTTTATTTTAATTTGTTCAATTAATATTTTCAGAGGGACAGATATGTGCCTAGCCTTATAATACCAAGAAGGGGAAGTGTTTTTCCTCTTAAACATATGTATCCCACAACACAAGCAAAAGTTTTGTATAAAGACCATTTAAATATACCAATTTCACAAACTTTTATCTCAATTTTATTAAATCTTATACCTTTAATTTTTATATTTATTAAGTTTAATCAATAATTCTTATTTCTAGAAGGAGTGCCAGAAACCTTTTTTTGTGTGTGTGTGCATTGTATATAATTTTATAGAAGTCTCTAGGATGCCCAAGATTCAGCCAAAGAGCTTAGGCACTTCTCAGTTTTTAATTTCATTAATTGGTCTGTTATCCCAATTATTGATCAAGTATTTCAGTCTATATATACATATATTTCAAACTGTGGTAAGTAAAATGGGCTTGTTTGAACTTTAATCTTGGGGGGGAGTAGGTGAACTCTTTGGCCCTTTTTTTTTTTAACTTTACGTTGTGTAGTATCAAAACCCTGTATGTAAATCCAAAAATGTCCATTTTATTTATTTGATTCAAAATAACCATATAAAAATATTTATCCTTTTGGGATAAGCCACTTATTTTTTTTGACATTTTTACAATCATTTTTCCAGTTATTCAACCTAATTAACATTAATTATTCTAAGTTTTTATTAGCATATCTAGAAACATTTATCAGAAAGGAAAACACAAACGTAGCTTTTCAAACCAGTTTTATTTTTTAACTAAGTTCTTAGGTTAACCATTAGATATATTTTTCTACATTTAAACTTGATTTTAATAGAAACCATAAAACAACTGTTTATAATGAGATCTCTTTAAACTTTCACCAATGAAAAAGTTTTTCCAAATTAAAAAATCCATCATATGGCCGTCAATTTATATACAAATATAATATATATATAGTGATTTTAAACCAATAAGATGAAGAGGCACTTCCACATGAGAGTCGGGGTGTTGCCTAAATAAAATTCAAAGGTTTACTCTCCAAAAGCTAAAAGCCTTTGTGGTCCAGGCTGATGCAGCAAAGTTTAAGATGGCAAAATATCTGAAAATTGGTACAATCAAAGAATTGCTTAGAATCCCAATTTATTTGCGTGGCCACCATATGTACACAATACTTGAAACTTTTGTATGGTGGAGTCCAAGGTTTCCTTTAAAAAATAAACTAAACATACATATACATACATACACACAATTAAAACACCCAGAGAAAGATAAAACATTTACATTTCAAGGACACAGGAAGAGAAATCCAAGTTACCCCTAAAGGGGATTTTGTTTTTAGAAGTTCAGAATTCCAAAAAATGTTTTTATCAGGCCTGGTTAGTTATTTTCAGAGTGAGTTTTTTTTTTTTCTTATTCCCAATTAATGTTGTAAATTTTGTATGTACATAAACCTGGCTGGGGTAATAGTTGGAGACTGGCAATCTGTCATTTCTTTTTCTTTTCTTTTCTGTTCTGTATTTTTTTTTTTTTGAAAGTTCTATTCCCCATTGTAAGGTCGGGTTCTCAGAATAAATTTGCTAGTAAGATTTCCCACAGGGACAACTCTGTGTCATGAAGTCTTTGTGTCTACCACTCCTGGAAGATTGTCACCCGAGAAAGCTGTTACCAGCCAGGAGGATGGTCCGAATTTTGGAGTTGAAAGTTTCCTCATAAGAGTTTTACTTTTATCCTGAAAAATTCAATGGAGGTAACCAAATTGAGGAAAATATTAGACCAGTCTCTTACCTAACCACTCAGTCCTGAACCCAGTGTCTTTCAACTTGGACTCACTCAGGATGTCTCCACTGGGTGAGTATTTTCCTCATATGTTTCCACCAGCCCCACTTTGGACATATCCTCAAGGTGGATATTTCCTGTTATCTTTCAACCAGGCCCCACTCAATATGTCTCCACTGGGTGGGTAATTCACCTCAGTTTCTTTCAACTGGAGGGCCACGTACCTGGATACACCGCCAGATAAAACTTAGGATCATCAACCAATATGTGAGATCCGAGAACCTAGAGAGACTCACCCAAATTCATCTGGACTCCCCGAGGAGGTGGATGGGCACAAAGGGCCACTGCTGGTACCAAGGCTCCGGTTACTTGGAGAGTTCAGGTGGAGAGAAATCTGCTGTGGTGCTTCATGTTGTCCAAAACTGTTGACTGAAATACATGTGCAGCCTAAAAGTTAAGAGTTATGTTTCATTTGGCGGGAGGACTCGAGCCAGGATGACAGCCTGTCAGAACTCTCTGAGGGACTGCTCCCAAGAGGTTGAGGCAGAGCTAGGATATATAGGAGCTTTACAACAAAGACCAGGTTGTTGGAACAATAAAAGATTGCTTGTTATCTAAAGAAAGCCAGGTATCTCAAGTTCAAGAATTTAGTACTTTTGTATGTGTGAGAGGAAGCAAATATTTGGACTCACTGAATTCATTTTTTAGACAAGCACCTAGCTATCTCGGGCCAGTAGCCTGTCCTTTCTTATTCTGAGTCTGCTCAGATGACACCATTGTGAGTTGCTGTAGCAGCTGAGCTGCAGGCCTGTCCTAGCTGGGGGGTGGCGGCAGCCTTTAATGACTTGGTTTCAGTATTCTTTGTTTACTGTCATGGTTGCAGTATTCTCATTCACATTGTAGTATTTTCGTTCACAGACTGATTATGGATAATCTGCAACCTTGGAAAGCAACTGAGATGGAATTACTGCAGGTACCTTCTGCTTTAATAAGCCATGTGCAAACATAAACAGGGAGGAAGCATACACTTGGATTTGGAGGTGTAGGAAAGGGATCCTGCACATTGCAGGAGAACGCAATGCAGAATTCCTTAAGTCCACCTTTCTTTACTGTAGTGGTTTCTGAGAACAGTTTATGGTAATTAACCAACATTGACAAACTGCACAAATTGCATTTAAGAGCTGGCCGGCTGAAATTTGTGTATTGGAGAGGTGGAATTCAAAGGCAAGTGGTCAGGTGGATTGGAGAGAGATGGAGCCAAGGCCTGGGCCCAGATTCCGGTTTAAATTGCCATTTCTTCACCATAGGGCCTTGGAATAGAATTCAAAATCTCTTAACCTGTTGGTGAATCTGTGAAATGGGCATAATATTCGTTTCACCCTGGGATTGTTGTAAGATCTAAAGAGTATTATAGCACACATGAAGCACTTAACCCACTGGCACTTAGCAGTGTTCACTGTGTGGGGCCGCCCCGCTTAGCATGTGTCAGAGCCGTAAAGGCAGCATTTGTCTGTTGAGGATGCACTTGCAGCCCCTTGGCTAGGTTATGAATTTGTTGATTTCCTATAATCCTTGTAATTCTATGTGCCATGGACAGTTATTTTCATGGACAGATGAGGAATCTCATGGTAAAAAGACTGTATAATTTGCCCAAAATCAGACCATAATTTTGGGTGCAGAGGCCTCGGTTCAGCATGGGCCCCTGGGCCTTCTGCCCTCTCTGTTCAGCACCAGAGCCAGATATGGAGTCGGCTGTTTCCCTGCCCAGAATATCCGGCAGGCCGCAAGACACATCTGGCCCTGTGCTGCTTGAGCAAAAACTCCGAAGGAGAGACAGTTACAAAAGGGATAAACATAAAAACAGACGACAGCAAATTGTGATCAGCTCTGAGAAGGAAAGGAACATGTCTCACCGTGCAGAGCTGGAAGCTTTCCCGTCTGGGCTGCTCTGGGGGTGTTCATCTCAGCTAAACAAGTTCTGCTGCTGCACCAAGGCAGGAAGGCAGGGCGCGTGTGGCCAGGTAGACAGGGCCTCGTTGATCTTACTCATTCCCCATTAAGCGACAGTTGTCTCGGGCACTTAACTAATAAACAGATGTTGGCCATAATCATCACGCACTTTGCTTGGTAGTTTTATTGGCCCCAGCATTGAGATGAGGTCATTGAAGCTGGGGAGTTTGCTGCATGCCCGTGATTACCTTGCAAATACCCCGACTGTTCTTTCAATCTAGACTGGTGTGGCTGTCATGTCCCAGCCCTGTGAATGGCATCGTGTAGCTTCTCCCAAGTGGCCCAAATGACTGACATTGATATGCTTAATTCGTTGGAAATAGTATGTGACAATAATAGAAAAAGGTAGTAAGAAATTGTTTGGAAAACAAGAAAAAAACCTTTTCTTCCCCAGCTGGGGGAGCGTAACCTGTATCACTCACCCTACTCACTGCCTGTCACCTCCTCCCTGCCGACTCCGTGTTCATAAGCCACACTGAGTCTTGGGAGAACATTTTGTCTCATGACACTTTTGACTAGGACCTGCAACTTCTTTGTCCATGGTTAACTCTCTCTTCAAAGCCATTCAACTTTTTTGCAGGCTCCTCCACTCAGATGTAAGAATAGCCTCTTTAAACTTCTTGATGCAGCTCCTTAATGAAGATCTTGTGATGGAAACCTAGCCAAAACTGGGATGTATGCATATAGTGACTGCAAACTCAGCACTTTGTTAGTTCAGAATCAGAGGGGTGAGTGACTCAGGAAATGCTTTTTTAAGGTAACAAGGGGAAAGTGAAAGGACGCTTGCTGTTTAAGAAAGAAATATCTCAATCACAGCCAGTAAGGCACCTGTGTTCAGGATGGGGTGTGGCGAGTGCAGAGTTTTCACAAAGAAAATAGTGGTGTGATGGGAGCGAGGACAGTTGGGTACTTTATTGGGGAGGAAAAAAGTGGGCTGAACATTTCCTTGTTGAACAAGAGGATTGTGACATGATGTGCTTGTATTTTGGAGAGAAGGGTTTTGTGGGGACAGGCCTAGGAGTACGCTGTATGTCTGGGGAGTCAGCACAACAGAGAAACACAGAGAACCGGGCAGACCCCAAGACCCATGCTGGGGGAGAGACTGCCCACCAATTGGAGGCCTGGAGGCTGCTTCTGTCCCTTAGCTGTGGCCTCAGACCTCCCTTCACAGCCCAGTCCTGTTGATACAAGAATAAAAAACGTTGGGCATGAGAAGGGCTGTGTCCCAGGCTTTCATTGAGCCCCTGGGATGTGCCCCACCAGATTTTGTTCCTTAACTTCATGCAGTAAAGAATTCAAGAGCAAGCCAGTGTTGAGTAAAGGTAGATTTATTCAGAGAGATACATTGATAGGCAAGAGAAACTTCACGAGGTGTGGGGGTTTGATGCTCATATTAGAAGTAGGTACACACTCCACACATTGTGGGCCTTCCCCAAAGAGGGAGAGAGAGTGGTGACCGCGAGGTGGCGCTGTGTTGCTTGTTTTCTTGGGCTTGGTGGTTTCATATGCTAATAAGTAGAAGGACCAGCCTTAGGGCAAGGGGCTAGGATTCCCAGGGAGTTGGCCATTTCCCACCCTTTGACCTTTTGTGGCTAGCATTGGGACTGCCATGTTGCCTGGGGCATGTTATTCACCAAGTTACTATTACAATGGATGTTTACTGAAGCTCAAGATCTGCTAGAAGTTAAATCTCTTCATCCTGAGCCTCAAGGCCTATTGGGGTTTGAATCCTTTAACATTTTGATGTTAATTGCTGTGGCCTTCCTTAAATGGCTGTGCTCTTCCCCCTTCCATCCTGTCTCACTGTGATGACACAGAGACAGCAAAGGTCTGGCCCTACCTGTGCTCCTGCATTTAAAGGTGGGAGGTGTGAGGTGGGCTTATGATGACCCTGAATGGTAAGAAAAATGTTTCAGATTTTCCTACGTGAGACATGGGGACCTGACAGCAACCTCCGCAGATTTATCTCACGGGCTTTATCGCTTGTGTTGTTATAGAAACAACAGGCAAGCCAAGAAACAAGTATAACTCACAAGGTTGTAGTACTGAGATTTATTTCACTGGCACGCTCAGAGGGGCTTCATTTCCAAAGCTCTGAGCACCTCCAAGACGTGCACATGAGGTTTTATAGGGTTAATTACAAGTATGGGGCTATTAGCCAATAAGGCTCAAACAACAAAAAGCAAGGAATCAGTACACTGAAGCTTATCAATTTGGAACAGATCCTGTTACTGACAATTGTTGTCCTTGGATTTACGTGTTAGCTTATTAGCCCATTAAACTGACACTAAACTTCAGGTTTACCAGATAGCTCAGCAAAACTTAGATCAGTAAACCGACACTTATCACACTTAGATTTGTGACTTAGCTTGTTAGCCCAGCTGGGGTTTTCCTTCACAGTGTCACTTATATTTTTTATTTTTCTTTTTATCTTTTTTTAAGTATTTAACCCAAATTTAATATCAGGGTTTTTTGGGAAAGAAATTTCTCTTTATCTTTTCTTTGGGGTTCTTTTGGGGGGGAGGTAATTAGATGTATTTACCTGTTAGTGGAGGCCCTGGGGCTTGAACCCAGGACCCCGTGCACGCTAAGCACATGCTCTACCACCCGCCCCTTCATCATTTTCTTTTTGCTTTAGCTGCCAAGAATCTTACAGCTGAATTTGTAGTCGGCCTTTAACACTTGCCCTGACTTCATGGAATCCATTTTTATGAGTTTATCTCCCCCTGGTTTCATTTAAGTATTGAATCTCCATTTTCTCTTCACTCTCCGTTTTGCATTTTTGTTGTTATGGTTGTTAAGCTGTGTTTAACAGAATTGTTTAAATTCTCTTTTAGCAAGAGGCTGAATGTAAATAAATATGTAAGCAAACAGCACAATTAAATGCTTTTATACATTCTGAGCTGTTTAGTAGTAACTTAAAAACCGAATTGAATATTAAAGTGATAGCATTTTTAAAATATTTTTTAATTTTTCATAAAAATATAGCTGATTTAAAATATGATATTAGTTTCAGGTGTACAATAGATGCTCCATTTATAGTTACTGTAAAACATTGTCTGTATTCCCTGTGTTGTAAGATACATCCCTCTAGCGTGTTTACATTACATGTTGCAGTTTGTATAAGAAAGTTGGGTAACGCAGAGTCTGGAACGTGGCTGTGTATGACTCAGGTTCACGCTCACCCTGCCTGTCAGAGCTCAGGCCTTCACTCCTTTCTGCAGGGGAGCGAGTGGAGGCAGCTCTCATCAGCGCTGTCACCACCCTCTGAGTGGCAGTGACAGCAGTGACTGTGTGTGGACGTGCAAATTGTTTTCCCAAGAGCTTTATATGCGTTTCTGCATTTAATAATTAAAGCCCTCCTGTGAGGAAGCGTTTTTAATGCATAATACATTTTATTTTGTTATTGATAGATTTCAAACCTCTGGAAAATTTACAGTAGTACAATAAACGCTTAGATACAGTTCACCTTATAGGGCACTATTTGGCTTTCTGTGTCTGGCTTATTTTAGCATAAAATTTCAAGGTTCATCCATATTGTAGCCTGAATCAGTACTTTATTCTTTTTGTTTGATAATATCCTTTTCCATTTTTTTTGGTTTTAGTCTATTTAAAAATATTTTCATTGAAGTCTAGTCAGTTTATAATGTTGTGTCAGTTTCTTGTCTACAGCAAAAGACTTCAGTTAAAAAGGAACATACCTGCATTCATTTTCATACTGTTTTTAAACATAAGTTACTATAAGATATTAAATATATTCTCCTGTGCTATACAGTATAAACTTGCTGTTTATTCTTTACATACTCAGTAACTGCAAATCTTGAACTCCCAATTTATTCCTTCCCACACCCTCCCCCCTCTGGTAACCACAGTATGTTTTCTGTGACTCTGTGTCTGTTTCTGTTCTGTAGATAAGTTTATTTTTTTGTTTCTTTCTTTTTTTTTTTTAGATTCCACATGTCAGCAATCTCATGTGGTATTTTCCTTTCTCTTTCTGGCTTACTTCACTTAGAATGACATTCTCCATGTCCATTGATGTTGCTGCAAATGGCATTATTTTATTATTATTTTATGGCTGAATAGTAGTCTATAGGACAAATATGCTACAACCTCTTTATCCAGCCATCTGTCAGTGGACATTTCGGTTGTTTCCATGTCTTGCTATTGTAAATAGTGCTGCTGTGAACATTGGGGTGTAGGTGTCTTTTTTAATTAGGGTTCCTTCTGGATATATGCCCAGGAGTGGGATTGCTGGGTCATCTGGGAGGTCAAGGTTTTGTCTTTTGATGAACCTCTATACATTTTTCCACAATGGCTCCACCAAACTGCATTCCCACCACAGTGTAGGAGGGTTCCCAATTCTCCGCAGCCTCTCCAGTATTTATTGTCTGTGAACTTCTCAATGATGGCTATTCTGACTGGTGAGAGGTGATATTTGATTGCAGTTTTGATTTGCATTTCTCTGATAATGATATTGAACATTTTTTCATGTGCCTACTGGCCATTTGTGCGTCTTCATTGGAGAAATGTTTCTTTAGGACTTCTGCCATTTTTTGAATTGAATTGTTTGTTTTCCTTTCTTATTAAGTGTAAAAGCTGTTTACATATTCTGGGAATTAAGCCCCTAGCAGTTTCATTTATTGCAAATATTTTCTCCCATTCCATAGGTTGGTTGTCTTTTTGTTTTGCTTACTGTTTCCTTAGCTTTGCAAAAGTTTGTAAGTTTAATTAGATCCCTCTTGTATATTTTTGGTTGTTTTTCTATTGCTTGAGTAGACTGCTCTAGGAAAACATTGCTGAGATGTATGTCACATGTTTTGCCTATGGTTGCTTCTAAGGGGTTTATAGTGTCTTGTCTATATGTTTAATTCTTTAACACATTTTGAATTCATTTTTGTGTATGCTGTGAGGGAGTAGTCTAACTTCATTGATTTACATGCAGCTGTGCTGTTTTCCCTGCACCATTTGCTGAAGAGGCTGTCTTTATTCCATTGTATTTTCTCACTTCCTTTGTCAAAGTTTCAATGACCAAAAGTTTGTGGGCCTATTCTTGGTAAATGTGTTTATCCGTTCATTGATGGATGGATATTGTTAGTAACTTTTGGCTACTCTGAATGATACTGCTATGAATATTGATGTGAAATTTTTATGAGAATATGTTTTCATTCTGTTGGCTGTACAGTTGGCCCTCCATATCTGTAGTTTCCACTACATGGATCCAGATGGCTGATTGTAAAGGGACTCGAACATCCTTGGATTATGGTATCCAGGGTGTGGGGTTCCTGAAACCAACCCCCCAAGGGTATTGAGGGATGACTCTACATATAGGAGTGGAATTGCTGAGCCATATAACTCTAAGCTTTTGAGGAAATACCAGGCTTCTCCAAAGAAGTTGCACAATTGTCCCTTTCCCCTGGCCGCATATGAGGTTTCTCTGCCTCCTGAACGACATTTGTTATTGTCCGTGATTTGGTAATAACCATCCTAGTGGGTGTAAAATGAGATCTCATTTTGATTTTGATTTGTCTAGTGATGTTGAGCATCTTTTCATATGCTTATTGGCCATTTGTATATGTATCTAAATTCGTGGTAAATTTAAAAATTGGGTCTGTTTTATTGTATTGTTCAGTTGTAAGAATTTGTTATATTTCCTGGATGCTACTCTCTTATTAGATACATGTTTTGCAAAATTGTTCTTCTATTCTGCACATTGTCTTTCACTATATTTTTTTAAACATTAAAACAATTTCTTTACAGGGGAGGTAGTTAGATGTAATGATTTATTTTATTTTTCTTGCTAAGCAAGCACTCTCTGACTTGAGATACCCATTTCCCCTGTCATTTCACTTTCTTGATGATGTCCTTTGTAAGAAAAGGGTTTTAATTTTGATGAAGTCCAGTTTATCTGCTTTTTTCTTCTATCACTTGTGCTCTTGGTATTGTATCCAGGAAACCAAAGCCTATCCTAGGACCACAAAGATTTATACTGTGTCTTCTTTTAGAAAGTTTATAGGTTTAATTTTTACATTTCTGTCTGTGATCTACTTTGTTTTAATTTTTATTTGTTATATAAAATATGGGTGTTCAGATTCCAGATTGATTCTTTTGCCTGCAGACACCCAGCTGTCCCTGCACAATTTGTTGAATAGACTATTCTTTCAATGGGGTGTTTTTGGCCCCCTAGTGGAAAACTGTCTGTAAATGTAAGTTTTTCCCCGTGGGTTTTTATTGTGTCTCATAGATTTATTTATCCAAACTTATGCCAGCAACATACTGACTTATTACTATAGCATTTTAGTACCTTTTAAAGTGAGTCCTCCAACTTTACTCTTCTTTTGCAAGGTTGTTTTGGCTATCCTGGGCCCCTTGCACGTCCATATTAATTTTGGGATCAGTTTTTCAATTTTTGCAAAGAAGTCAGCTGGAATTTTGATAGGGATTCCACTGTATATGTAGATCATTTTGAGGAGTCTTAATATTTTTAATAATACTGTCTATCATTCCATGGAAATGGGATGTCTTCCATATATGTAGATCTTTTAAAATTTATTTTGGTGATACTTCAAAAAGTTCAATGTACAAATCTTGTAAATTTTTGTTAAATGTATCTCTCATTTTATTTTTAATGCTGCTGTAATTGGAAATGCTGAGTTTCTTATGGGTGGGACTATATATCAATCTTCTTATTTCTAGAATTCCTTAACAGCAATTACCCTAGTTATATATTTGCTACTTAAATCTATCCACAACAATTCCCCACCCCATGTTATAAGAAACCAAGACCCAAGTTAAGCTACCTGAACACCTATGTGGAAATGTGAAATGAGACCCTTGGGTGGGGCTTTGTGCAGATGATACTGGAGCTTATTCAGGATGGCTTCATCGTAATTTCTTTTAAACAACCCTTTCGGTGTATTTAGTCAGATACATTAAGAACATGCCCTTTTGATGTGCGGAGTAGCTAAGACTATGATTTTCAAATAATTTCTAATGAGAGTGTTGTTCTTGAAACCTAATTTGCATCAATCTTTGAAGATTTATGTTTCAGGGGCTTTGACTAAAGAACACCTGTCTTTAATCAATAACGACAACTAAATGCTCAAGCAACATGTAAGAGCTTGAGCAAACTGCCCCTACCCCATAGTGCTGGGTGGCTGCAGCTGCAACTGGAGTCAGCGCTTACCTATCCCAGTACGCTTGTGCTGATCTGCTCAAAGTGGTTCGTCCAACAGTTTATCAGTAGTCTGTTGGACAAAGTCATTAAAAATTGATTGAAGGTTGCTGGAATGCAATATAATCTTATTAATATTAATTAAGCACATATTGAGTGCTTATTGTATGATGGAATTGTCCCTCAGCCTCACATGAATATTATTTCTCATAAAACCTCACATATTTCCTTGTTAATCTCACTTTACAGATAAGGAGACAGACAATTAGGTCTTCTCTCTTTTGGGGGAGCTCATTATCAATGATGGGAAGTTATAAGGAAAAAGATATTGATTCATCATGAGAAAACATTTTTCTGAGGGTCAGCAAAGAAGAAGATGAACACTGAAGAAGGTGATCATTGTTCAAGTGAGACAAGCCCTGGGTTGTGCGGAGTCAGCATCCCTGTCCTAGAGAAGGCACGTGTAGAGCTGCGTACTGGGTGAGGCGGCGCGGCCGCGCAGGGAACGCGGATGCTGGGCCGTTGGGCTGTGCTCAGGCCCGGTGGGGCTTTCTCCTAAGGGCAGTGGACCATCATTGACAGATTTTATGTTGGAGAGTGGGGTGCTCTCGTAGTTCACTTTTGTCTTGTAGAATGCTTGGAAACATTTAGAAGGTTTGGCAGGAGGTGATGTGCTGAGTCAGAGTAGGGTGGCTGCGAGGTGTAGCAGTGTTCAATTTTCAAGTTGTTTTCAGGCCCAGGCTTGTGGCTGAGTAGCCGTGTCAGTTTGAATGACGCACTCAAGGAAGTGAAAAAATTTATCTAATCAATTGAAGCAGTGATGTACCCAATTCCCAGGACTGTTGTGGAGATCCAGTGAGATAACGTTTGCAGTGTGCAGCATGGTCCCAGCACAGAGTCAGTGCTGAGTGAGTGCCAGTGAGTATCTGGTAGGTCAGGTGTGGGTGGTGGGACTCGGTGTCTGAGGATATCTGGGCCCTGAAGGAGGGGTCCATTCACATCTGTGAGTGATGGGTCTGAGTTGGGAGAGGCACGGAGAACTTAGCCCCGGATCAGAGGCCCTGGGCAGGACGGCTATTGGAGGAGAACCGTGAAGTCAGCTCTTTGCAGGTGGAGTTGGAGGTGCCCTTGTGACATCTAAGTGCAGTGTCACAAGCTGAAAGAGGAGGTCTGGGCCCAGGCTGTGCATTTTCGAATAATGTCAACTCCTGAGGACACCGAAGTATTGATCACTGAACGGAAGTCATACTTTACAGGACAAATGAATAGTAGTATCACCTCTGTCATCAAAGCTCACGTCTATTTATTCATCACTCAGTTTGCTAATTGGGTACTTACAGAGCTCACTTCACCGTCCTCCCGTGGGCTCAGGCTCCACAGAAAAGAGCTGGTGTGTCTTCCTCTTTTCCAGAAGAAGACACATTTAGCTTGTAGCCTTCTGTACCTCGCCAGACTTAGGATATTAGTTTGTTGGTTTAATTGTATTTTCTGTTGGCCATGTCCTGACAGGAGAGAAATTTTACCTCATGGTCATGTTTCAATTAGCTGTTACTGAGAATTGCTGATCTGATACATAGTGTATGTATTATATTAACTTTGTAGAGTAGTTATCATTTTTCTGTCTTTGCCCTTTAATTTTGATTGCCCCTTCAGTGTTCTATCCTTTTTGGGGCCTTATTTTTTTTAATTAAAAAATGTCTGTTAACAGTTAAGAAAACGAAAACAAAGAAAAAATGCACATGGGAGCTAAATTTAGAAAATGTCTAGTGTGTTTTCTATCTCGGCAATGGAGGGTTCTAGAAACTCGTGAAAACTTTCATTACACAAGTTCCTTAAAATGCTGATTAAGAAATAAAACCTTCCTTCCTCATCTTTCAAGCTGCACAACTCATTGTCAAGAAAGTGAGGGGAAATTCTCAGAAGCCAAGACAAATGAGAAAGCAGGGTTTCTGGGAGATATGCGAGCCTTAGAATCCCTGGGGTGCTGGTTCGATCCTGAACTGATTTTCAGTTGCCTTGACAGGAGGGCAGGATGTGAGCCCCAGGCCTCTGACACTAGGAGTTGGATGGGGGATCATATTATGGGCCAAGCCCATCCTGAGGATCTTGGTTTACTAAGGGGTGAAATAGGAAAAAAAAGAATTCCTCAAGGCAAGAAAATAAGGAAAGTCAATTTTGTTGGAAGAGGGGAAAAATAACAAATCCAAAGTAAGGATATAGTTTAAAGTTGTTCTGGCATTAGAGTGACCACAAACACCTGGCAGAAAAGCACAGCTACTCCTTGATTGATAAGTTGTGTTTTGAATGAATCACTGAACAGCCATTCTGAAAATGGCCTCCAGAGTCTTGTGGATCAAGATACTGGACAGCAAACACCTCCCTTCCAAGGTCTCATTCAAATAACCAGAAAGGTTTTAAAGGAAAGAAGCCATGATCATAGTTCTATTTATTAACATTTCTATATGCTACGAATTCAGAGGTGACTATGTAGTTGTCTCCTCTATTATGGACCTTACTTTCTCTTTGGGGAGACAAAATGACATAGTTGGTAATCTTGGTGGAGGGAGGTGTTAGTCTGTTGCAATTAGCCAGGAGAGGAGATTAAGAAAACAGTGAAGGGTGGGTGAAATTTTTAGCTGAGGACAGTCTTGTTCACTTGGCTTTTAATTGCAGGCTCAATGAGCTGTCACTGGAGGGAATAGATCTTACGGAGGATGGGCTTAGCTCAGGCCTCATTGGAATGGACAAATGAACCTGGAGAAAGACAGTCAAATCTGTGCAGACATTAAAGTTCACTTGAACGTGCTGCATCCCTGAGCCAAAGATAGGACAAATATGCAGCAATTCTTGAGGACAGAAGAGTGGTTTTTAAGGTTCTCCAAGAATGAATCCCATGGAACCGAGATGGCCAGTTGTCAAACTGAGACTTTGTTCTTTGGACGGTGTACCCAGCAAGGGTATTGGCCTTTTATATGTTTCCATTTGTCTTTAATACATGTCTGTTAATGAGGACATGGGCACAAATGTTTGACACCTTGTCGAGGCGATTTTGGATACCTGCCTAGAAGCACGGGCACAGTTGTGGCTGCTTCATACATCTTGCAGCCCGTCCCTTTCCCCGGCTCCGTGATCACGGCAGAGTGGTTCCTTGTTGACCTGTCCGTTTCCTCTGTGACATCATAACCCATGAAAAGACCGGAGCATATTAACTTGGCTTTGTTAAAGTCAAAGAAACAGATCAAATATGGAGTCAGATTTGTTCTTTCCTATTTCAGTAGTACCATGGAGATGGCAGTTTGGGCAGCTTTTTGTAGTGTCCTGGAGGCTTTCTCTCTCAGCTTCTGGGCGCCTCTATTGAAAACCCTTCATTGCTGTCTGGCCTGCTGGTAATGCACACTGCCTGTTTTGCCCTGAAGATGTGTTCTGTTTATAAACTCATCTCTACTCCTTGGAAAACAACTCAAGAAAAACTCAGTTGGTTTTCCACCAGCCATGGGCAGGGGTGAGGTATACCATGTTATTATTTCATAAAATAATAGTAATAATAGTAATAGTAATAGTACTAGAAATAATAATAGTATTATAATAATAATAATAATATAAAAGAAGTCTTAAAACAGGACTGAGCACTTTGGAGAGAGTCAAAAAATGCTTTCTGGCTTAAATCAAAAGTGATGACTTAGTGATTCCATGGCTGCTGTATTTGCTAAGCTAGTTACTCCTTTGCTCCATTACACATTATTTTAACTGAAAAAGAAATGCAAGCAAATGGTTAAAAAAAAAACTCAAACAGAGCACAAAAATACACAAGTGAAAGAAGTTTTCCCTCATCCTCTGTTCTTTCAGCCCTGTCTGGAGATGCCACTGTTTACTATCTTTTGGGTGCTTTTCCAGATATGCTTTGCACATTCCCACCTATGTATGTAAATTCCTTTAAAATTTTAATTATTTTTAACTTAAAGAGATTTAAATCCTCAAGTGGCTTCTGGCCGGGTAATATAACAGAACAAATCTGACTCCATATTAGATCTGTTCCTTTGAATTTAACCCTATGCTCTGTCTCCTAGGCTTCATCTTGCTTGTAAAAAATTGTTGCCTAGAGCCTGAAATAAACAGGAGACCCTATTCTGAAGGCTCTGACCTTTAAGGATATTTAACACTTTTTCATTCATTAAAAGATAGCAAATTGCAGAATAGAAAATAACGTTTGTTTTGTTGGAGATTTACAGGGATCTGACCCACGCAGATAGCTGTAAGAACAAAGGATTCTAACAAGAAGGAATTCCTACACTAAGAAGTTTGCAACAACCAAGCGCGTAGGAAAGGAGCCTGAATTGTGACTTGGGGAGATGGTTTTCCAGAACATTAGTTTGCCAACTAGGTCTACAGAAACTTGCTATTCCAAGCCCCAACATCTGGTTTCCAAACTTATTGGCCTGTCCTGCACTGAGGAGAATGAATTTGGACTTGGTAACACTCCTATCTACCTAGAAAGCTGGGCACTGGAGCTGAGTGTTATGGAAACAGGCCAGCCAAGAAACCAGCACCAATCGGAGTGCTGGAGTACTCAGAATTATTATGCCGGCGGGCTCAGAGGGGCTTCTGCTCCGAAGTTCTGAGCACCTCCAAGACGTGCACATGAGGTTTTAAATACTTCAATACAAGTAAGGGGATATTAGCCAATAAGACTTAAAGAACAAAAAGCAAGGAATCAGTACACTGGAGCTTATCAATTTGTAATAGATCACGTTACTGACACTTGTTGAGCTTGGAATTACGAGTTAGGTTGTTAGGCCAATAAACTGACACTAAACTTCAGATTTACGAGATAGCCCAGCAGAACTTAGATCAGTAAACCGACACTTATCACACTTAGATTTGTGACTTAGCTTGTTAGCCCAGCTGGAGTTTTCCTTCACATGAGGACAGCTCTCCCACCCCCAGGAAACCACTGTGAGCCCTTGATGTTTCCACTAGGGTGGGGTATGGTTTACCCAGGAGGGATGGGGACTATGCACCAACACTCAGGCAGTCTGCTCTGTCTGGGGCTCTGATCTTGTACCACACCACTCCCCCCAGCCCAACACCTGGGACAGTGGAGCTAAGGCAGTGATCCTTCCTGCCTGTTTCCCAGCGTGTAAAAGGGGAATATGTGCTCTTCCCAAGGAAGTTCTGAGCGACAACACCTGCGGGTGCTTGGTTCTCAGAGCAACAGAAAACCCAGCTCCGCATGGGGGCAACGGGTGTGATCCCCGTAGTGTTTCTGCAGAAGCATCTGATGGAGGGCTGGATCAGGGAGGTAAAACATGAGCTGCGGGACTTGAACGGTTACAGAAGGGTACAGAGGTAGGTCTGCCATCTCAGGGTGCCCTAGAGGTAAAGCTTTTTCTCTCCAACTCCGCTACGACACTCCCCTATCCAGACCCATCCCTTCTCTGCTCTTCCTGTCCATCTGTATCCCTCCACTTTTCCCCTCTTCTCCACCTGCTCCCATCTTCTCCCTCCCTCGCTGTCCCACCTTCTCTCGCAGAATCCAGAGAGGATCCATGTCCTTCCTGCGCATGCGCTGTCGGTGCCTGGTGGTCCGCTGGTTAGAAGCTCCATGTCCGAGCCGGGGATTGGCCCCAAATGCTTCTCAACTCTGTCGCCCGTTAGGCCTTTGGTTCCTGCCTGGGGCCGGGGCTTCTGGCTGTGGAAGTGCAAGGTGGGGGGCTCCCGGGAAAGGGTTCAGGCGGCTTCGGGAGGGTGATCCGCCTTTCACAGCCTCCAAGGGCGCCAGTCAGCCCGTGTTCAGCTGAATTTCTCTGGCCAGACCCTTCTGACAGCACCACCTGCCCCGGCGCCCCGGCCACAGCTGTCCAGGTCCAGGTGTGCGCCTGCCACCTCTCACGCAGCCGGGATCCCCTCAGTCCACGGCTGGCGTCCCCTTCCCCTCTCCCGCCCGCGAGTCCTCTCCTCCCGGGCTTCCTCTCCTCGGCCGCCTGCCCGTCCCCACCAATGGGCGGGCTGTTTCCCGGGCGGGCGTGGTCTGCGGACCTGGACGGGAGCGGGCGGCTTATGCTGGTGCTGGGGCTGGCCTCCGAGCGGGGCTGCAGCCCGCACCCCCCCTTTACCTCCCCCCTAGGGTTGCCCTCCTTTCCCTTTCACCCTCCGTCAGGACCAGCTCAGTGGCGTGTGTGCTGCTCCCCGGGCTGAGAGCCTCTGGCTGTAGCGCCCAGCTTCACCTGGTGGAGTCGGGAAAAGGGAGCATCAGTGCTGAGCAAGCTTCTGTCTCCTCCCTCAGTGTTTCTGCCGCAGGTAAGTACCTTGAACACTTTCAGGTGTTATGATGGCGGTGCTTGTTGATGTCACGTGTTTTTATAGTGAGAGGGATTAACAGTGGTGAAAGCAGGGCTTGGTTCTGTTAAAAATGAGCTGAAGGCATGAAGCTGTGATATCCTCCTTCCTTCCCTCTCCAAGGGTGAAACGTGTGACCGTCGATTTTAAAAAGACAGTTACAGTCCCTAACTAGCCCAGCCCAGCTAGTGTGTGTTAACAGGAACAGCATCACCAGAGGCCTTGGAGACCCAGGGATATTGCAGTCCTAAAGAACTCCTGGCACAGTTTGGTTTGTATTGGTTTTTTGTTTTTCTTAAATTGTGGGACAGACTACTGGTATAAAAAGAAAAATATTTGTCAAGAAATATTTTTTCATATAACAGCGTTATTGTGATATAGTTCACACACCATGAATTCCATCCATTTAAATGGTAAAATTCAGCAGCTTTTAGCATATTCACAGTTGTGCAACCATTATTATTCCAGAACGTTTTTATCACTTCAGAAATAGCAGTGGAAATTAATGACCTATCCACCCCTCCCCAGTGGTGGTTCTAAAGAAATTTCTTGGCTAATCTTGACCATAAATTCACTTGTTACATTCCAAGAAAAATCTGGTAGGAATTCTAATCAGAATTGCAATGAATCTGTCTATCAAAACAGGAAGAATTAACGTCTTTATGGCACAAACTTCTTCTACCCATGAATATATTTCGGACCCTATATTTTCCTCTGTCCAGAGCCTGGCCCATGGGAAGTCCTCACTACTTGTTGGGCTTGTGAATGATGAGATTCTATACATCGTTAGTTGCAGCTGTAGCCTTTCACAGAAGAGAAAAGAAACCTCAGTGAAACAAGTGACTCTCTGATGGTCAGAAAGAGTGACAGCCATTGCTGGAGTGATCCAGTGGACTTGGTGTTTGCAACCAGAATTCTCCACCACCTACAGCTAAGGGGATTAGAGTGTTCTTTTGTTTTTTCTTAATGGCGTTGCTTTTATTTTTACTTATTTTTTAAATTATTTTTTATTTAAGTGTAGTCAATTTACAATGTTAGTTTCAGGTGTACAGCAGAGATTCAGTTATAAACATATGCATATGTATATACATATGTTTTAGATTGTTTTTAGTATAACTCATTACAAGAAATTGAATATAGTTCCCTGTGTTATATAGCAGGTCCTTGTCATTTATTTTATATTTACTAATTTGTATCTGTTAATCCCTCCTTTCCTGCCTGCTAAATACAGTTTGCTTTCTATGTCCATGAGTCCATTTATAGGAGCACCATTTTTCCTAGTAATATATGCTCTTTGGCTGCTTTCAGTTTCAGTAATTCCATCTTATCTGTGGGCGCTTTTCTTCTGGTGGCCTTTATGTGGTTTGCACACGTGGTAATAGAGATCTTTATTTGGGAGAACTCCAGGCCTCTGTAGTCCCTGGTACAGAATGCCCACTGAATTGATGATTGAACTGGGAAAAAAGCACAGTAAATGCTGGAATTTCCACTATGGTTGAGAATTCCAGGTTTCAATAACCTGTTTAGACAACCTTAATATTGGCTGCACCCATACTGGGTAATTTGGTGGAAATTCATGGTATGGTGGTGTAGAGACGGGGCCTTATATTTTTCTTCTCTTTCTATTTTCTAACACTCATTCTCCTGGGCCTTCCAGATCCTCCCCCAGAAGTGCCCAGGGCTGGCTTGGTGCTGCACTGAGGCAATATTTGTTAATAACGCCCTTTCCTCTTCTCCTCTGAGCCTCCGTTTCTTTCTGTGCACAATGAGCGCTTAGACTAGATAAATACTTTTCAGTTTCTTTTAAAGCCATGTTTCCTTTGAGAAACAGAAAATGCAAATATCTCCTCTCAACCCAACCCTTTAGATTTTGGTATGTCCTCCAAGTAGTGACATAGCTCTTTGTGAAAAATTGATGTGATTTTGATTGCAGGTGACACAGAAAAGACTCTTCAGAGATTTATTGCAGGGAGAGGGCAGGAAAGAGGCAGTATGTGACACTTTCTAGTGTGAGCAACGGAGCAGGGACTTGGATTTAAATACGGTGTCTGACGTGGCCTCTCTCTAATCTTGTAGAATGTGATAAACTTCTCTACCTCAGTTTCTTGATGTGTCAAGTTGGGGTGATAATATTTTAAGGCTTCTGTGAAACATTATACAAATAAGACATTTGTGTCTCGGTAGAAACAAGATCTGCTAGGGATTCAGGGATTTGTTTAAAAAATATTCTTGTCCATAGCACTCTGTCTGTGTGTATTTAGACGTTCCTGGAGGGTGAGGGTGAGTCTAAAGTCCATTGTGGGACAGGTGGCCCATATTTCTCCGTGTCCCAGTTTACCCCCTACTCCCCAGTCCTCTTCCTCAGTCCAGGATGAAGTTCTCTAGTAGATTTACACAGAGGTCTTGTGGAAATGGCTTTTCATTTTATTGTTTCACCAAGAAGGGCTGCCATCATGATCTCTGTGGTCAGGTTTTGAAGGGCTGCCATCATGATATCTGGTAAGAATTCTATGCAATTTGGAGTTCCAATTTAATGAAAAGAAAAAAATTACAAATAGAAAATTAGAACAAGGGTGGTGACAGGGGCTCTTTTAAGTGGACACCATTAGCTTTGTTAGCTTCAGGTGCTGTGGCCTGTTGCCACGAGGACCCATCCTCTTGCTCTGAAGTTGGAGGGACTAGTGCGCTCAGTGGGAATGTTAACTGAGTGTATCTCATGGGCTGGGCATTGTCCTATTTGTACTGTGTGTCCCTTATTTGAGACAGTGAGCTCACCTAACCTCGATAACCTCTTTAAAATATTAGACTTTTAATTTTGAGATGTAATGTAGATCCCCATGTGGTAGTAAGAGATTATATGGAGAGGGCCTATGGGCCCTTTGCCCAGTTTTCTTAATGGTTCCATCTTGCAGTGTTGGGGTACAATTCATTACTGACTCACTAACAATTTGAGGTTTGTGTTATTGCCCTTATTTCTATTCACGATTAAACTGGGGCTTCGAGAAGCACACAGGCCTGTCCAGGTCACCCACATTGTTAATGCAGAGTCGGGTGAACGTGGGCTTGGGATTTCCAGGCAGTACCATTATGATGGTTTGTGGCAGGGAGCAGCATTCACTTTGCTTGTTTATTCATTCATTCAACAAACATTTATTGAGTAAACTCTGTGGGTCAGATGCTTTCATAGAGTTATCTGATTCTTCAGCAGTACTGAGAATCAGGTAATGTTTATATTTTTTAATCTGAGAAAATTAGCTCTGAGAGGTTATAACCCCCCCAAAGGAAGTATAACTCATAAAGGAGGGATAGAACATGTGTACAGTCACCTCCTTTTATGCAGGTGGTACCCTATGCATTTTACATTTTCAAACATCCGTAATCCAGATATATTCTTGTAAGGCAAGGCTTTTTTTTTTAATTGAAGTATAGTCAAGTTTACAATGTTGTGTCAATTGCAAGGTGTTTTTTGACTTTTGAATTAAAAAATACTTTTTCAGCTGGGTAATTAGGTGTATTTACTTGTTTCATTTTTAAAATGAGGTACTGGGGTTTGAACCCAGGACCTCGTACATGCTAAGCATATGCTCTACCAATGAACAGTACCCTCTACCCCAAGGCAAGTTTTCTTATCCATTATTATGAAGCTTAGGAGTTCAAATAAATTGAATAGGAATCCAGGTCTTTTGATCTTACTGTGGTCCTTTTCTTTATATTCTGCTGAAGGGGGTTGGGGAAGCATTTCCTTTGTTCATTTCTTTATTCAGCATTTTTGAGCAGTGACTTTGCATCAGGGCCTTGCTAGGTGCTTGGAAATAGAAAATAAGAAATGACCTTTCTCTGCAGAGGCAGGAAGCCTAGACCAAAAGCTGGGTAATGTGATCGAGCTACAGTAGCCACATGCAGACTCTGAGGACAAACTGTACCCTTGGATTTGCTTTGGCTTCCCTTGTCTTCTGGCTGGTACACACCAGGTCACCGCAACCCAGATGGGCCCGTAGCACACAGCAGAGAATGTACCTCGATCTCCTCTCCCCTCTCGGCAGGGCCTGCAACATGAGCATCCCTGACTTCGTGCAGTGTGCTGAGGACCACCAGACTCGTCCCGTTGTGGTCCAATCCATAGAGATCATCTCAGAGGAGAATTTCTTTTGCATCTATCAGCTACTCACCTCGGTTAGCCATATCAGCCCTTGTGGCTCCCAGTGGACACTCTGTATCCACTACAGGCACCGCTATGTGCCCGAGAATCGGTGGAGCGTCTTCCAGAAACACCCCAAGGTCGTGGGCCTTGTCACCATTACTGAATGTCTCTCTGCCAAGGCCTTCGAGAAGCTCCACATGCAGAGGAGCTGTATGGCACATCGCTTAATGACTCTCAGCTTTTTGTCTTTGTGCTGCATGGGGAGGTAGCCGAGCAGACGCGCACCGACGTTGCCTTCAATCTAAGAGTACTGCAGGGTGGTGGAGAAGAGGATCGAGGACTTCACTGAGTCACTCTTCATCTTGCTCAAGTCCAAGTGGCTGGATGGTGGCCCCAAGAATTCTGGGGACAAGATCCCCCTCCCCTGCATCCCGTTTGAGAAGGAGGACTTCATGGGACTGGACACAGACAGCAGGTAAGTTTACCTGGAAGCCAGTCCACCTTGGCTGTGTGCTGGATTGCTTCCCTACATCCAGAAAGGGATCAGCAAGGAAGAAGTCAATCTTGTAGCCAAGGGGGGAGGGAGGTGCAGCCCGCCGGTTTCCAGACATTTCAAAGTGAATCCGCCTTTATTTCAGAGAGATCCTTTTAGGGTTAGTGTGGACACTTACTCCCGCTTTACAGCCAGGAACATGGTGGGACCCCTGGGGTTGCTGTCCAATAAAGTAGCCAAAGCCACTGATGCTAGGAGCACTGGGGAGGAGGCTGGACTGAGCTGAGATGTGCTGTAGGTCAAATGCACACCAGACGCTGAGGCTTGTCTAGTAAAAGTACATAAACTATCTCTTTACTTCCTATATTGATTACATGTCAAAATAATAGTATTTTACATACAGTAGATTAAGTAAGATCTGTTCTTAAAATCACATTCTAGTATTTGTTTTTTGTTTGTTGGTTTGTTTCTTTGTTTCAAATTTTAAACGTGGCAACTGGGAAACTTTCTTTACATGGCTCTCATTTCATTTCTGTTGGGCAGCCTGTCCTGGTACATGCTCATCCCTTTGCTTATAGATGAGATGCTGAGCCCCGAGAGGCAGAACGAGGCGCTGGTTGAGCTGCGGCTGGAGCCGCTGTCACCTGCCTCCCAGGCCCAGCAACTTTTCAGCTCAGGCCGTCTCTTCCTGCCCGACAGCCACCATGCCAAGTTAGGACATCAGAAACACCGCCAGGGACTTCCTAATGAACTCCTTATGCAGGGAAAGGCGTATCACGGTGTATGGGACAGAGCAGGGAAATGTTCATTCCCACTTTGTCCCTGTGATTAAGTCAATGGCCCCAATTTGCCTCGGAAGTACAGATGAGCTCTTCTGGGCTGCCTACCCCCCACCTTCTGCTCTGTTTCCCCATATATCTATCGTGTTGTCCCTCGGGCTGAAGAGGGTGAGATGCCTTTGCCGAGACGTGGTCCCCCTTTGCTGGGGTGAGTGAGGGAAGCTGTGCCCCCCGGCCTACGGCCTCGGTCCTTGAGTCTGGAGAGGGCTCATGGTGTTCCCCAGGTGGCGGTCAGAAGACCTGGCATGTGCTAACGGGCCCGCTTTGGAGGTGGTGCTCTGTGATTCTTGAACTTACCTAAGATCAGATCCTACTTTCTGGTTGTTGGTAAGTTGGAGGAGAAGATGCTAGAGAATTAATAAAAAGAATGTCTAGACCAGCCCTGTGAGTGAGAAGCAGAGGGGACACTAGTCCCACCTGCGAGAGCCCACCTAGCAGGCTCTGGATGAATTTTCTGTTCCTCCCCGGAAATACCTCTATGGCTTAAGGAAGAGGAGAGGCATGTCGTGGCCATTATCTGTACTTGTCCTCACAGGGCCCTGTGATCTACATGCTCGCACTCCCCATCTGCTTCTTGGAGATGAGTTGACATGTTTAGGAGCCTGGGCACTGCTGAGGGCATAGCTCCCAGCACCGTGCTACACAGAGTCTGGCTCTGTTCACCTCACCTGTCAACTCCTGCTGAGGCCCCAGACATTAGTCAAGGTAGGTGCATCAGCGAAACCTAAGCAGGGACCACCTTCTCCCCCTGGACAGAGTGGTGAGTGAGCAGTGGAAGCCTGGAGCCCTGCCCCAGCCCCCACGCCAGTGCCACTTCTTTTGTCATAGGAGGCACTGGTGACATTTTTGCTCAACAAATGCTTGTCTCTGAGTCTGCAGACCCACCAGAGAATGCCAGCTTGTTTTTGCCTTTTGAAGTCTGCCCTTGGGACTTGGCGGAGTAGCCGGATGTGTACTTAGCCCACAGTGGTTCAGCGCATTGAACCTGCCTCCTTGTGGGTCTGTCTATTGTGGGCTCAGCCAGCATCTGAACGTCATTGAGATAACGCGGCCAGTGAGCTAGGGTCAAGCACATTCTCCTCCAGTCACTTTTACTCCATTGTTTCTTTTACTATTCCACAGTCATTAATTTTTTAAACAATGCTTTGGTGTAGGAGCAGAGCCTCATTCTCTCCTGCTACTCTTGGTGGAAGTGAGTAAAACGGTCCAGACTGAAATGCGACAACAATTTGTAGCTCAAAATCTGCCTAGACGCTTGTAGGTCGAATTTTGGTTAGGGGAGCTGAACACGTTGTGGTCCCCCGGCAGCGCCGCTCCCCTCAGGCCCCTGCTTTCCCTTGAGCAGGAGGTGAGGTTGAGCCTCACCATCCCCGTGTCCCTGGCCTCACACACTCACATAAATTCTTGTACATGCAGTCAAAATCATTTTTGTTCTTGTGTGATTCTAATTTTCTCTTGTTCCTCTTTTCCTTTTTCTTTACTCCTTTTTCACTTGTACTGCCCAGTGAGCATGTTGTTGCTTCTGAAAATGTGGGCTGTGCACACCCTGCATTGGAAATAGCCAGATTGCCCTCCGTACAGTCTCCATCACTTTAAAAAGCAACAATTTAACAGCTGTTTTGATCCATCTATTATCTTAGTCATTTCTTATTTTCTAATTTTTTGGAATATTTGCTTTGTTAGCTCATCACCCACTGGTGTTTGATACCTGTTGAAATCCTTGCTTTTGAGGAACATGTTTGGTCCTCCTTTTATTTGGTGACAAATGCGCCCTTATTAAATTTGTTTCATTGTTTTGAAGAAGTAAGATGCGAATTGATTTTGTCGGGTGCTCAGGGATTCTTTTCATGGAGTATTTAAACTTGTAAGGTCAAACTCTGCAGCATTTTGCTCGATTCCTGCTTTTACACAAACGTGCTCGGCACGCGGTTCCTGGCTGTCGCTGTGTGACGTGCATGACGGCGCTTCCTGGCCGGCGGTCACTGGTGAGGAAGTGGCCGCCACGGAGGTGACAGCTGCAGGGGACGCTGTTGGAGGAAGCGGTCACCGTTTGGTTCTTTAAATTTTTTTTTTGCATTCAACTTCCCCGTGCCATTTACTTTACTTTGCCTTCATAAAGGGGCAGAATTGGGTCTAAAATCCATGACACTATTTGTTCCCTTTACGAGGCTGGTTTTTCTGGGTATCAGGACAACATGACCTTCTCCTAAGTAGCTGGCTCACCTGGATCTGTTGGACACAGGGACAGCTAAAAGGGCCGTAGCTTCCTCTCTGCTCCAGCCAGTGGGCATTCAGAGCTGGGTCTGTGGTTTGCCTCAGCAGCCGTGCAGACCTCCCTGCCCCGGCCTTTACTTTTAACCCATGTTGGCAGTAAAGAGTTGAATCCGTTTCTGTTGCAGCTGACATCCACCACTGACAGCCGTGTCGTTAGTTTGTGGTAGTCAGTCTCCAACACCCCAGACAACCGTGAAGGAAGATGATTTGGCCGACCTAGGACCCTGGATTCTCACCCTCACCATGGTTCATCTCACCCGGTGGAAGGGTTTGGCCACCACCATCATGCTGACCATGAGGCCTTGTTTCTCCTTTCATGCTCTGGTCCAAATGTGGAAACTTCATTTTTCACTGAATTTGTCTCGCTTGAGACAGGCCAGAATATCTGAATGAGTCCATCACATTCTGGGTGGGGAACAGAACAGAAGTAAGTGTCGCAAGTAGATGGAGTCTAGGCTGTCCGGGTTGGCAAATGCAGGCTGGGATCTGTGATGGCTGGGCTGTACACTGGACACAGGCCTTTCCCGTGGCTCCTGAGAGCCCATGAGTTGAAGTGATAACAGCCTTGCGTGGATTCCCCCATCCTCATCTGCTCATTGGCAAGTGTGTCTGCTAATTAGGAGCTCCCCCAGACCTCGGGCCCTTCAAAGCTCAGACCATGGGAGAACCTTGAGTCCCTTCTCCTGGACATCCTGTGTGAGAATCCACTGCCTTCTGAGGTGAACAGCGGCAGGAGATGCCTCCCCCTCCAGGGAGCACCCTACGGAGGACTGTTAGTGCACCATGCTGTGAGCTTGTGTGTTTCCGGCCATGGTCCCTACAGAACTACAGTTGAGATGGGCTTATTGATGGAAATAACAGGACTGATTCCAGGGCAGGGCCTGGGGGAGGGAACAGTGGAAATTGAATGTGACCTCAGACACCTCGGTGGGTGCTGGGGCTGTTACTAAAATGGGGAGTCTGGGAGATACCTGCCAGGAATGGAATTCTAGAGTAAATGGTGGACATGAGGCATTTTTAAGATGCCATTTGTCATCCAAATTAGGACTTCAAAGAGGCACTCGGGTCGATGAGCCTGGGGCTCAGGTGAAGGAGCCGGACTAGAGATACACGTTGGGAGTCGTCATTCTTAGCTGGTGTTCACAGCCTTGCATGTGAATTAGATCATCTCGAGAGCTGCAGACTGAGGCTGAGGGGGGGCAGGGCTGTGTCTTGGTTGGAGGAAAGCCCAGACCATACAGCTTTGGTGTGTCAGTCAGTGGCGTTTGCCATTTTCAAAGCAATGCCAGTTATCCTTAAGGGGCCAGGGGCTGGGCAGGGCCAGCCAGGAAGAAATCTGAAGGGAGGGTCGTGGCCACGTGTGCGTCTTGGGAAGGTGCAGAGTCTGCAGGGTACGGGAGGGTAGACTCCTCAGATGCTAGAGTTGCAGTGAGGAATGGGGAGAAGTTAGTCACAATCACCTGTGAGGGAGGGAGGGAGGTCTAGGGAGCCCCACCTTACCGGACTCGCTTTCCCATGAACAGAAGGCAGTCAGACAGAGGATCTGAGGTGAGAAGGGATGGGCACTGGGAGGGGAGCCAACCTGGAGAATGGTGCTTGCAAAATTCTGGAATAGTCTCCCTGAAAAATAGAGTTAAAAATACCCAGACTCTTAAGAACATTGTTAGTGACTTGGGAGGAGGCAGTTGTTTTTCTGGCCTCCTAAGGGTAAGGCATGTATCCAGGGATACACAGAAGATACGGGCAGTCTGTTCCCGGGGCTTGATCGTTACCGAGGGAACAGTGCAAGTTTAAAGGGGGAAAAGGGCAGCGGAGGGAAACTAGCCAGGCCCCGTGTCAGGTACCAGTCGGCCGCCCTACTTGCGTGTTGCATTCACATCCATGCCTCCCAGGTGGGCGCTGACAGCCCCCTTTTGGGGATTGGGAAGCCTTCTCAGAGGGGTAAAAGAATTGGTCCATTTAGTGACTAGTAAATGCTGTAGCAGGATTCAAGCAGGGCCTTGTCAGAATTCAAGGGCATGTTCTCTCTACTGTTTCCAGTACTTCCCTGTTATACCTGGAATGGTGAAGTGGGTCAGTTTTGGAGCCTTTCAGAAAAAGTATGATTTAAGCGCCTCTGGACTGTTTCACAAAGCTCAGCATTCTTTGATGGTTCTGAAGCACGCAGTGATTTTCTCCCCAGAGAGGTAACGTCTAACTCCTTTGATGATGACGTGGTTGCAAATGGTGTACAGGTGCAAAACCAGACTTTGCAGCTTCTGAAGGGAAACTCTCCAGTTCTCCCTTGGTCGGCTTTCTTCCTCGGGATGTATCTGTGCTGCAGCATAGGCCTGAGCTTTCCATATGGAGTGAGAGTTTAATATCCGATGTTAGCATAAAACGGTCAGATGAAGAAAATCGACGTTGACAATTTATTTTTGGGTTTCATTAGTCAAAATATACTATCAGTTAATGGCCCATATAGCAAATGAAATTGAGTACAGGACATTGCATTTCTTACTTTCTATTTAGAGTTCTCTTACAGAATAATGTTGCCTGCTTTGGAACATCAGCTCCACCACTCACGGCACCTATCAGTGTGTTGGTGTGATTGCATTTACAGAGTGAATGTAATCTGGGCTTCCTCAGCCCCAAACACTTCAGTGCAGAATCACGGGCTGTAGACGTCTGTTAGTCACGCAAATACTTCTAAAATTATATGATTCCAGAAAAGAAAGAAGAGAGAGAGAGAGATTGCCTTTATCAAATTTCCTTTCAGTTCTAACTGAAAACTGTTGTTGAGCAGCTCTGGTTTCCTTTGGATAAGAATATATACATTTCTTTGCATGTAACCTGGGTTTTGGGCTAGAACACCAAGTTCTTGCTGTCCACAAGCCACAAAAATAGTAGCCAAATTGCACACGTGTGAAATAGTTTATACTTTTTTCTGAGAAAGTATCCTTGAATTTGGGACTTGGGCTGTGATTTCTGCTTTTTGCTTCCCCCACCTGTCTTGTAATCTCTCACTCCTTCCCACGTGGTTCCCAAGTGTTCGTGGTCTCAAAGGAGCGGGCAAACACCCAGTTGGTCACCATGTACTGCTGCTATTGATAGAGCCCAGTCAAGACCTAAAGGACATTATCAGAGAGGACTTCCTGAAAGAAATGGGCTGTACATTCAGTTGTGAGGACAGAGTAAGAGTCAGCCAGGAGAAGGAGTCAAGAATGTGGCTCAGGTCGCAGGTGCAGCCCGGGCAGAGGCCTGGAGGCTTTTGGCGTGGGGACCCGGGGAGAGTGCCCTGTGCGGTCCAGGGTGGAGGGAGCCCCTGCTGGGGAGGACACTGGAGAGAGTCCGGGATGTAGGGCTTTGGAAGAAGTTGAGTTTTACTAGAACTGACACAGTAGGCAGTGAAGGGTGTCAACAGAAGTGACCCTCAGGAAAGGTACTTCTGGTTTTGCTTCTGATATACTACAGACAAAAGGGTCGGGACGGGCGAGAGCAGGTATGTCTGTCCCTTTGAGATCCAACCCGTCATTCATTTATTCATAACACGTGCACTTCAGTGAGTCTAGGGGAGAGAGAGTGTAGCCACATAAATAAGCAAAATGTATTTGCTTCTTGAGAGCTTAGCATTGTCAGAAGTTGACTTAGCCTAGAATGTTCTAGGAAGAGAGGAACAAATTGTGGAGGTTGGAGGGAGGGAAGGCTTCCTTGGGAAACAGTCAAAATGAACCTGGAGGCAAGTGGGAAGTAGGAGCAGGTCAGGGGGCTCCTGAGGTCACTGGGGACCTATGTACTGAGATGAGGCTGGGCGAGCAGGGTCTGGGGTGGGGCTAGAACTCTACCAGGGAGCCTCTGAACTGTTTGAAGTGGGGTTGATGTAATCAAATTTGTGCTTTGGGAAGGCTGTCGTGGCTTTGTGTGTGTGTGTAGCGGGAAAGAGGTGGAGGGTGCCACCAACTGGGGGATCATTTGAAGACCATTCACAGGCTGGGATATGGGCTTCGGGGCTACTTGGGGACGGCAGGGGCAGTGTGGATGCCGGCTTTCCTTATGGGGGACTTGTTAGCGGGGCTGCCCTAGAGGCACCTTGTTGCTGGAAGAAAACTGATGGAGGCTGCCAGGTGGACATTCCTCTTCTCTCCTTCCCTGCCTAGTGTGATGATCTTAGCTCAGCCAACATTTGGAACAAAAGAGCTAATCTCCAGGGTTGCCCAGGCCTTTGTAGAGCTCCTTCGAGTGAGATCTGATAGGATTTAGGTTTGTGTTCAGATCTGGATGTTCACTTAGTTAGAAACATCCTGTCATTTCGATTTCCATAGGGGTTTTTATTCCTGATAAAGATTGCTTTCTTGGTGAGAGGAAAATTATTACAGCTGTTGTCTTTTTCAAAAAAAATCATATGTTTTAAGAGCTTTAATATTCAAAAGAATAGGAATATATAAAATATTTAAGGAAGTCTTTGGTGTAGTTTCTTTGCTTTCTGAGCTAATGTGGAGTTAGAGCCTTTGCATTACTTAATAGCACATCCTTGTCAGTATTTAAAGAGCTGTTAGTGAGCACCCCAGGCCCCACCTATCAAAGAATCGTTAAAGTTTGCTCTGAAATAGTGAGGTCATAAAGGTCTTGTTTTCAGAAATCAAAAGGTTTTAAATACGCACCATAGCTCCATTTATAAAATAATAATAAGTTCAAAATTAAGAAAATGGAGGATAATTGATTTTTTTTAAAGCCTAAACATAAACTTTCTTGTGCTAATGTTGCAACTGGAAATTTTGAAAAGAAAAATCCTACTGCAATATCATCTACGTGGTATATATATATGAGTTTCACGTTTGAAAAGTAACTGCGCAGTGGTTTTCAAAGTCAGGAGCATTCCAGCTCAGATACTGGCAGTGATGGTTGCTGGTTTTCAATGGAAGAGCCTAAATTTGCCTTCTTAGCTTTTTTTTTTTTTGTACTGAGAAGGTTGAGTAGTGCTTTGCCAGGATGATTTTCGGGCAATTTGAGGGCAGATGTCGTGTTCCAGCAGTGAGATATTTCCATGCATTTTATTTTCTGGACATCACCAGGGCACATGTGGGGTTTGTGCCTGCAGGCTGGAATGCTGCAGGACTCCCTAATCCATCACCATTATGTCCTGGTGCTGCTCCGGTCAGTGAATGATTTTCTGTGACTTGGAGGTAATGTGGTCTGATGGTGATGATCAGACGTGCAGTTAAATGCTATTAATTGAAATAAGAGTAACCTAGAAACATTGCTCTAACAATACAGGATGAGGGAGGAGGATTGGCTGAGCTGCTTGCAGTGGGGTGTCTTCTCAGGTGACTCCCTCACCGTGATTCCTGCCAATATCCGCCCCAGCCCTGCACGGTAGTCCTGCCGAAGCAAGCAAGCACTTTGCTCAGAAACGCACTGAATTTCCTTGTGCCTCTGTTTGTTGGCTTTTTTTTGAAAGCACATTTTGCCCTTTGCTTAAATGCCATCCATGCTAGTCATCCCTTACACTCATTCTTCTGGACCTCGTCCATACATAGCTGCTGAATGGATGAACAGAATGTAGTATCTCCATGTAGTGGAACATTATTCACACGTAAGAGTGAATAAAAAAGAAAAAAAAAAGAGGAAAATGAAAAAGGCCACCTGTTTTGGGAAGTCCACCCACACTTTTCCCTTTGAAACCCAATCACTTATGCTCCATTCTACTCTTTTTGATAGTACTTACCAACTTCTAATAATCTTTAACGTTTCCAAAAAAAATAAATAAATAAAGAGATGCTGATGCCACTTCAAAATATACAAGCCTTGCTAACAGCATGTTAATTG
The DNA here is from genome assembly GCF_048564905.1 of Vicugna pacos. Classification (NCBI taxonomy): domain Eukaryota; kingdom Metazoa; phylum Chordata; class Mammalia; order Artiodactyla; family Camelidae; genus Vicugna; species Vicugna pacos. The sequence goes on from NC_133002.1 coordinate 24,760,454, forward strand.
AAAGGAAGCAGACACAAACGGCCACATATTGTTGATTTCAGTGATCTGAAAAGCCCAGAAAAGGCACATGCAGAGGCAGAGAGCAGGTGATGGTTGGAAGGGGCTGGGTGGAGGGGGATTACGGAGTGAATGCTAGTGATAGGGGGATTCTTTTGGGCTGATGAAGTGTTCTGGAAATAGAAGGTGTTGAGGGCTGCACAACCGTGATTGTGCAGAAGACTGCTGAGCGCTGTGTCTGGGAGTGCCTGTTGTTGGGGCATCTTTATTTTGTTCACATCCTGCAATGTGAAGGGCCATCTTCTGCTGTGGTCATTCTACTCCTGTGAGTGGTGAGGGTCAGAGACTTTGTAGAGTCCTGTTTCTTTTCTCCCTCTGGCTGAGTGTAGGCAAATAAATTTAAGCCTGGGAAATTGCTCCATCTGCAGAAATGTCTTTCAGTTTTGCCTGGTGTAAAAATCTTGAGAGCTTTTAACCGTTGAGGCTAGTCTGTGGGGGTAAATAGCCTATGAAGCCTGGGTGAGCCTGGGAAGAGCCGCGCTTCCCTCCCAGACACGGGTGGGGATTTCACCCCCTTTCAGGCAGTGAAGGGCCCAGACCCGTGGGCAGACTTGACAATCGTGAATATTTACGTGTATCCGCTGCTTCATCTTGGATATTAATTTCAAGCTGAGTCAGTTTGTGGCGGCAGCCTCATCCTACAACAGGAATTTATAGTATCTGCTCTTTGAGGTGAAGACCTGACAGACTTGATTATTTAACAGTCTGCTTTGAATTGATATCTCAGATTCCTTTGTCAAAAGCAAAACAGCAGAAATACAGACGTCCTTTAATTCCAATGTGGCCTGGAACGGGTTTAGTGTCTGTGCCTCAGTGGCCTTATCTGCGGGTGGGGAAGATGATAACAGTGCTTCCCTCAGAGGAGCTGGTGAGGGGAGTGTGAGAAGCACAAATGGAGGACTTACACGAGATGCTCATAAATGACCGAATTTAGTGCTCTCCACCTGGTGAGGCCTTAGGGGCAGAGATGTCAGAACAGAGCAGTCCTAGCCGGAGCTCGATACGTGATGGTAGCTGTTATGATCAGTATCACCACTGTGGGTTATCAGGTAGTTTTAAGACTTGGTAATATGATTTCATGAATAATGTTAAAAGACTAGACATCTCAGATCCAGTTTACATAGTCCTCAAGATTTCTTCTGAGAATTGGATGGTTTCTTCCCCATCTTAAATCTGAGATGAGTCTCTAAAAATTTCCGTATTCCTCCATCCTTTTGCTTTAATTCTCTATTTCTTAAAAGACAAAGTTTTTAGATGGAGTTACTGGGGACTGAACTGAGGGCCTCATGCATGCTAAGTACATACTCTCCCAAATGAGGTATAATCTCTTCCCTGATTTTTTTTAAAATTTACATCTTAATTTTCAGAGGTTAGAGGCCTCTAATTATTTTTCTGGAGACTTGTCCATGAACCTGTAAATCTACAATTAATGGACAAAATTTGGTTTATTAAAAAAAATCTATAGAATATTCTGCAATCCATCCAAAAGGAAATGCTCATGGACTTAGAATGTTTCTCCTTTAAGGTGATTTCTCCTGTTTGGTCGAGCTTAATTTGTTAACAGCCATCCTCATCATCATAATGACCAAACTCGCTGTGAGTGGACGCCTAACTGAGGCTAAAATGCTTTGCTCATGTTTTACTTCATAGCAAGTGTTTGATTGTAGGTATCAGTGTCTCCTTTTTTGTAGCTGAGGGATTGAGAGATGGGTCAGCTTGCCCCAAATCACACGCAGCTGGCAGTGGCTAGCTCGATGCTGGAATCCAGGCTGCACAGGATGAATTCTCAATTGCTCCTCTAATCAGCTTCCCGTTGAGTGTTTTCCCGAACTCCTGTGAGCCCATAAATGACCGATTTTAGCTATCTCAGCCTGATGAGGTCTTCAAAGGAGAGACACCAGTGAGAATGAGAGGCAGAGTGGCATAAATTAAAATTGTACATTTTCACAAATGTTTTATTCTCAGGTAATGACTTTAAAGGTAATATTTTTTTAATTTAGTGCTTTGTGAGAACTAAAAACAAAACATTTAAAATAATTATTGTGCAAGAGAGAAGTGGTCTTTGAAAGTCCAACTGTTGCTAATGATGTTACTTGTTTTTTCTAGTGGTGCTTATTTACTGAAAAATTTCCAAACACTGAATTTGTTTTATGTAGTCTTAGTATGAAAGAAAACTTTGTCAGTGAGTATTGTAAGTAAAATCCTTACTCTTTTCTTTCCTGATGATGAATATCTTAGTTGTTTACATGGCTTAAGTATATTTCGTCATTTGTGAAATTTGAGTAATATGGTTTACCTTGTCTGACTGTGAGAGCTGGACGCCTTGTATACAAAGCACCGTAGAGGTGCTTAATAAAAATGTGCTGTCACAGTGACTGATAGTTTAGAAGTATCAACTCTGAATACTAAAAAGGGTAGCTTATTTCTGATGCATATTCAATATGTATATATATGATATACATTATTATGGCTTAAAGTAACTAGGATTGTTTTTTTTTAAGTGCAGTATGAAGCTTTAATGAAATCTGTGTCATTCTAGTGAGACAGGGACTACTTAAATTGCCTTAAGCAGACGACCTTGAAGATTATTTACACAGAATGTGTATTGTTACAGCTCAGAATTCATGTTGCCGTGTAACCATCCATCAGACATTTAATTTCTCGGGATTCTGACCAGAACCATTAAGTTTAGAAAAATCCACATTGATTATTATCAGGGAATAAGCTCCTCTCTTTTGTGACTAAAGAAAATTTTGATTTTTTTCTGCACTCTTTTCAGGTTTTAAAATTTCAAAATTTTGATTTGACATGTCACTTTTTTAATAGAGAGAATAAAGTTCATGCTGTTTTAATATGTAAATAAATGTTTTTGTATTTCAATACCCTTCTATGATTTCCTGGCTCTTTGAGAAGTATTTTGCAAGATACTTAGATTACCTACTGTTGGAAAAATACAGACGTGACTTTTATGAATATAGGCGTAGTACAGTTCTGTTGGTTTTTACTACAGTGCAAGACATGAGACCTAGGAGAGCTTTGCTGCTGATTGCCAGGAGGACAGATCTCAGGTCTCAGTCTCCCCTGGTGTAAAATGAAGTGGCTGGACTGGATTCTTTCCTCTTCTAAGATGAGCTTCCATGAGCCTATGTCTTTTGTTTATATTTAGGAGTATTAGCAATATCAGATTAAATACTGAATACCCCTCCATCCCCCCGAAGCAAAGTGCAGTATATGCTACATAAGCTTCTAGTTATCTGATTCTCGTTTCTCATCTTACAGTCAATTTTTGTGTTGCATGTTTCCCGGCAACCTGGAAGATCTTTTTAGCCATAGGTGGCGCTGTTGCAACTTTTTACAGTCTTAATTTTTCTGTTTGTAAAATAAGGCTTAAACAATGTGATTTTATTTTGATTCCTTTGCTTAATGCTTCAGAATAGCACAACGTCCATCATGTCTTTCTACCTGGAAAATTTTTTCTGCTTATATCATAGTTTTATTCTTTTATCTCGCTGTGAACATTTCAGACTTGCTGTGCAAACAATGGCAAAATCGGGCTTTTCTTCTAGTGTTAGAAACCAGTGAGCCGGGATATTTTAAAACAGCTAGAAGCTGCCTCTGGAGCACCATAAAGCTGAAAAGTGTGTTGAGTTCCCTGAGTATTGACCCCGCCGCTGTGTGTTAATTTGTGGGAGTTGATTTGGTACATATATGATGGGGTGTAGTTTCTTGACTTGGGTTTGCCTGCACGTGCTGACACTGAACCACGTGATCCTGAGTCAGCTCGTTCTGAGTTTTCCCCTCGTCTGTGAGAAGGGGACACTCATATCTGCTTTGTAGAATTGTGAGAATTAGTAATTATGTAACATGTTTACCACAGTGGGTATGTCAAGAGAGCTCATAAACTTTAGCTGCTGTTTTGTGTGCAGCCATCATTTTATAGTCTTTGGTAATTACAAAGAAACAAGAAAATAAGAAAAGCTGATTTTATGATGAAAGATATTTGAGGAGGTTCCATAATTCCTACACCCATAATTTAGCATCAGCAGAGTCAGAACTGTTACACAGTCGCCCTGGACCAACGTTAAGCCACAGAAATTTTTGTTACTTCATATATGTTGGGGCCTAAGGGGAACCAATACTTATACACATGTTGTCTCCAGCAGCCAACTGAGAGATGACACAAGAGTAGGCAGGTGATAAATGTCTTCTTTGTTACTGATGAAGCCACGTTCTCCATGAACTTCAGGGCTGTGGATAAATGAGTGTCATGATACTGTGTCCCAGAAGTAGAGACTCACCCTGTCCCAGGTATCTCTGGGCCACAGCAAGCCTTCCCTTGAGAGAATGTGCCCCATCATGCACAGGGCTGTTCTGCAATGCAGCTGAGCATCCAGGGTGCTTCCCTAGGGTAGTCAACACTGGAGGGAAAGGAAGGGTTTCACATGCCCTGCTTGTCTCCCCGGAATCACAACTCAATCTGTTAATGTGAGGAGGGCTAGCTGTGGGCCAGGCGTCAGGGCTGTGAAGGAAGTAGCACTCTGCATGGCCCAGAGGAGTGGGGAGGAGGTATCCCTTCCATCAGTTTAAACAGGTGGTGGGATGGAACAGAAGGGTGCATCCCATGAGTTTATAAAAGGAGAAATAAGAATATCCTTTGGGTATTAGTCTAGCCAGGAAACACAGAAGATGATTAGGAAGGAGACTTGTAAACCACTGTAATATTAATTTGACATTTGTTGAGCACCCAAAATGTGCTACATTCTTTTCTGAGCGTTTTACAGAAATGAATCCTTCAATCTTCTCAACAAGCGAGTAAGGAAGGTTTGATTGTTATCCCAGTTTTACAGTGTGGAAATTGAGGCACACAGAGGGTAAGTTGACCAAGGTCACAGAACTAGTAAGTGGCAGAGCAAGTATTTTAACCCTGGCTGTACGGTATTGTGGCTCCCAGAATGGGCTTTGGGTGTTTAGATGTATCTGCATCCCTCGATTTCTGTACGTCTGTGCATCAACTAGCCCAGAAAGGACAGGGAAAGGAGAGTTACACAGGTGCTCACAGTCGTGTCTCGGCAACTGTCCACGAAGAGTGCACCGTGATTAGAATTAATTGTTTTCCAGGCAGCAGATCTGTTGGTATAACAGAAATTTAGTCCATTGAATTCATCTAGAAATCCTTCCTGCTCTGCTTCTGTCCACACTTGCCATGTGACTGCCTGCCCGTGTTTGGGCCGTGGAGGAGAACATATACTCATGGTTGAACTCTGATATTGCAGTCTGGTTCATAGTTTCACATCTTCTGTTACATTAATAAGTTAAATTTCTGGTTTTCTTGCATCAGTGTCTCATGAGTTTGGTTAATGTGAAACCAGTCCATGGGAGCCCAGGGGTTATGATGGTATAAATTTTTAGCACGTTGTGGCACTTCTAGCCATGCAGACATGACTGGGGGATGTACGCCTTTCTCACTGATTTCTCCCAACAGCAGGGTCCTCTCACGGATGTGAGGCTGGGAGCTCTCTGAGTAGCTCAGTCAGAGGCCAAGTCCACCAATCCGAAAATGATGAAGTACCTGGAAGTGGGTTTAATAAAAGTAAAGGGCTTCCAGGTAGTCCGATGGGATGTTCAAGAAATTTGGTGAAAAGCTGTCCGCTGTCTGTGGTTTAGCTGATTCTTTGCTGTTGAAAAGTCTGGAGTAGATGAAGGGATTTTAAAAAGCAGAAAGGAGTGATTTCAGGTGGTACGTCCACACCGGTGAGAAGTGATGGATGACCGCCTGTGTGAGGCACAGACAGAGTCTTACAAACTTCATAAACCAGCTTCAAATGCTCTGCCATCTGAGTGCGCTTCATATGGGGTCCAGTTCATCACTGGTCACGCTGTGAGGGCAAGTAACTGACGATGGCAGAAAGGACACGGAGGCATCAAAAAGGTCTCACTCATGTTCCCTGTTTAAAGAATGTGGCACAGTGTATTATATTTGAGCTGGTTTTTCACTGAACAGTTTTTAGTGTTTTCTGGGACTCCCCAGTGCCCCAAGGTTCCATGCAGCTGGGTGTCCCCTCATTGCAGCTCCGTCAGCGCTTGCCCTGGGCTGATGTGGTGTCACGGGATGCAGGACGGTCAGCGTCCCCGGCTCCTCTGAGCTCCGTCTCCTCATCTGCAGAGCCTGGTTTCTCATCCGTGTCTACTTAGTAGGGTTGCTGAGAATCACACGTGATGGTTATCAGGTGTGATTTCTGGTTGTCTCTGCGATTGGCAAATAGCCAATAATTGACAGAAACTCTTGTTTTTTTTTTTATTGTAATTGTGTCTCCTAGATTGCAGTGGTTTTTAGTCTGCATTTTTTTATAAATTTACTCATTTTTAAATATGCCCTTATTTTATTTATTTTTTTTTGAGGTACTGGGGACTGAAGCCAGGACATTGTGCATGCTATGCAGGTGCTCTACAACTGAGTAATACCCACCCTCCTTTTCTGCACTTAAAAATAAATATTGCAATACACAAAATAGCTCTTAAACTCCATCATGGGACCTGGTCTCTGTATAGGCAAATGAACACGTATACTATTTCGATAAGAATAAATGCTGTTGAGACATACGTTTCTGAATCTGTTAATGTGCTTAAAAACGATCATAGCTAGTGATAAACACGAGACTTAGATCCAGGACTTTTTAGGGTATGTTTTGCCATCATGGGAAATTACATTCTACCGAGAAGGCTAATTGGGTCTCTTTGATATTTGGATGGTTTAGCAGGTGATCAAGGCTTTCCAAAGCTGACAGTTTTGTATTTTAAACTAACTACAAAGTTATCTTCTAGAAATGGAAATCCTAAGTTTGTGAATTTCCCAGTAATCCAGGGGGTATGTGTCTGTGTCTGTGTCTGTGTGAACGTTTGTGTGTGTGATTTCAGGAATGTAGAAATAAGTTCCATATAGACTTCTGATATCTTTCTCTTCCAGTTCAAGGTTTAAGCATATACTTACACAAATAAATTGATTTTCTTTTGTCATTTGGCATATTGGCGGGAATAAGAGGTTCTCATACTTGTTTCAGAAGGGTTGGGAAGCATGAGCTTAGAAAACGGGAGGAGAAAGAGGCAGGGAGACACTTCACACTTTGTGCAGTATATGAGAAACAGTAGCTTTTCTTTTCTCTTTTCTTCTAAAGCAAACTGGCTCTGAATTGTAACACACTATTACTCAGAATTGCTTTTCTAATCAGATACAAGTGCCTCAGATTTTTCAAGGCAACATGAATGATGAAATGTGTTTTAGCATTTATCTTTAAAAGTAGTTTTATTTCTCAAGTAAAAGACTATAGCCTGTTTCTTCCAGCGTCTCAAGAAATTCTCATTGATCTATGTACATGTTCTATGTGCTTATTTTCTTTTTTTTTTTAAGTGCTTGTTTCATTGTGGTGTGAATGAATGTTTAAAATTTCTGGATTTTGATCTTTAGAAAATGCTGATTTATCATAACTGTTAAAAACCTGATTGTTCTTTGGTCCTTGTTTGGTGGGGCACCCTATTGATTACTCTTGTCTGTTAAAGAGAGAAATTCTTCCTCTAGCCTGCAGATCATTAAGTGTATGGTTTGCAGTATGCCTTTAAATTTCATTGAATGCATTGAACATGATTGTCCAGTGAATTTTGAGTTGACTCATAGTAATGACTTTGCTTTGATTCTGTGGCTTTTGCTCCTCTCCACAAGAGCTTGAATTCTCTGTTGCATTTTGTATACGTGTTCTTCACAGTGGAAGAAATTTTGCATTTTTTACAGAGGTGGTTTTTCCTAACACCTCTGAATGCCTTCTGTAATTGATACAACAAAAATCTGTTATTTCAATGCTTAATTATTTCATACACTAGTTTTTGGCTTAATCAGAAACAATGACAGAGTGATAATAAAAAATAGGAAAACTTTCCTTCTTTTGAAGAATAGAAATCAGGTGGTCAGGCTCACCCATGCTTTGGGCCTGACACACTTAATCTCATGTCATTGTGTATCATGATTCGGAGATGGAGTTGCTTCAGGTTTATTGATTTTTGTTTTAACATTTGTGTTGAATTCTTTCTCCAGGCTTATGTATCCTGTTGGGTTTGTTGAAACTGTAGAAGGGAAACAAAAGCTTTTTTTGGTTTCCGGAGTCCTGAGTTGCTGATGATAAAGAGTTGAGGTTGGGCTGAGGAACAGAGTGACACTCCCTCTGCTCCCAGCTGAAATTGATGAACAATGAAATCAATTAAGTGTATCGGTATTTGACCAATAGAAGTTAGCGAGCCCAAACTGGCTAGTTATGCCCAAAGAAAGTACTGAATTCACCTGCAGAATTAGGTGCTTTACCAAGAAGCAGCAGCTTAGAGCAATCAGAAAAATCAGTCCTATGATGAGATATAAAGTAAATATAATATCTTTTATTTCTGAAACTTTTCTACGTTAAGTTGTGTAGAGCTAAAATTAAGTTTCAAGCACCAGGAGTTAACAGTGTGGGTGGTTCTGTATGATCATTATTCAGGAATGTGCCTAGACTCTGCTAGAGTGGCTGAAGCTGGCAGGAAAAGACCTAGAGCCAGGATTTGTCACCTTAGGGTGTCCTCCATAATGGTTCCATGTGGGAGCCCATGATTGGGTTAACAAATTGTAACAGACCCCAGCCACCTGTCAAATTTAAGAAGAAAACGTATGCTTAGTAACTGCTTTGCAAGCAAGTGCCTGTGCATCCTCACTCCTGTCTCCTTGCCTTAAAAAGCAGAGATAATGCTTTGCTTGCGTAGATGATGTTTTAGATTGCACTCTGCTCATCGCAAAGCAATGACCCAGGCCCACAGCTATAAAGGCTGGGCTTGTGTGCAGTTAGATACTCTATTATCCCCCAAGCAAGGACCTAGCTGGTCTGGTGGTCTGCTTTGTAATTCACATGTCTAAAGAATGTATCGTATTCCCCTCACCCCATGACTTACCTAAAGATACACTAAGCCTTTGTACTCATGGTGGATTCTACAATCTCTGTCTCATCCTTCTTTCCCCAAGTTCCTGCTTACTATCACACAACTGTTAATGACGTTTTCCTTTGATTATACACAATAAATATGGGATCATTTGAGAGGCTCGCGGAGTTGGGTCCCTACGCCCTCTCTCTTTCGTGACTTTTTCCACAGAGTCTTGAGTATTCATTCCCTGTACGTAAGACTTCTGCCAGCCAGAACCCACAGTTCCAGGTGAGAAGGATGCAGGCTTTATCTCTCCTACCCGAGGGAGAGAGAGTAGAAAATTGAGATCTGCTCTTCCGTGGTCCCTTCCTGCCCCAGGTCTGCTCCAGTTCACCTGCAGCCTTCTGGCCTCTGCTCACACTGCCTCTGTCCCAGGACTGACAGCAGCCTTTTCTTCCCTGGTAAACATTTCCTGTGCCTTTTAGAAGTTGGTCTCTTCTCTGCAATACAACCCTGGCAGATGTGATGGTGGTAAACGTGCTGGTGGGCAGTCACTTGGGGACTGCCAGGAGCCATGCTGATTCTCCTGAGTCTCTCATTCGGGGTTACAGAACTGTCGAGCAGCAGAGGAAGCCCTTTAACGTGAGGCCAGCTCAGCATTGCATCACTTTCATTTTATTTTTGAATTTTCAGTGGAGAAATTATTTGTAGCAAACTGTTCCAGATTTTTGGCTGCCTGCTTTCCTCACCACCATTTCCTTGTTGGCTCTGGTGCTTGTTGTAAGAACCAGGTTTCTTCTCTGGTTATTTCTAGCAGCTGGGCTTGCCGAATCCTTGATCTGCATTTGAAGCAGAATGCTTCTTCGTGATGTCAAGCTGATTTTCCTATTTCTGAATATTTCGTGTACACTCAGCAACTCTTTCAAGTGAAATGCTCTTGTCCAATTCTGTTAACCCATATTTGCCGATCTCCTGCTTTCATGCTGAGGGCAGTTTCTTCTTCCTGTAATAAAAGTTAGCAATTTGCATTTACTATTTGAAGGTTCTGGCCCTAGGTGCTTTTGTCCTTAACAGTTTTAATACAATTCACCCATTAAAATGTGCAGCGGTTTTTACTCAAAGCCCAGAATTGTGCATCGCAGTCAATCTTAGAATATTTTCATCCCCCAACAGGAAGCCCTGTATGCACAAGCAGTCATTCCCATCTTCCTCATCCTCCCCCAGCCCCAGGCAGCCATTGTTCTCTCTCTATGGATTTGCCTGTGCTGGACATTTCATGTAAAACAAGTTATTTCATGTAAATGGAACTGTCTATTGTGACTGACTTCTTTCACACTGAGTAACTTTTTCAATGTTTTTCCAGGTTGTGGCCTGGGTCAGTACTCTATGCTTTGCTATTGCTGAATTATATTCTACTGTATATCTGGGCCCTACTGTTTACCCATTCATCAGGTGATAGTCGTTTGTGTTGTTTCTGCTTTTTGTTTGTGAAGAGTAATGGCGCCGTGAATACTCCTGTAGGAATTTTTATGTGGACATTTGTTTTCAGTTCTCTTACTTGTGTGACCAGAGAGCAGAAATGCTGGGTCATTCATAAACCAAATGTTCAACTCTCTGAGGACCTGCCAGGCTGTTTTCTAAAGTGGCCACGCTGTGTTACATCCTCACCAGCAAGGGCTGCGTGCTCCGCTTCCTCTGTGTCTTCATTAGTGCTTGTTACACCTTTTTTTAATTATAACCTATTGTAGTAAGTGTGAAGCGGTTTCTCCTAGTGGTTTTGACTTGATTTCTTTTACAGCTAATGATATTGAACATCGTTTGATTGTGCTTATTGGCCATTTGTATATTTTCTTTGAAAAATACATTTTCAGATACTTTATACACATTTTAATTGAGTTCTCTTTTTCTTGTTGAGTTGTAGGAGTTTTTTCTTTTATTTGAAGATACAAATACTTAATCAGATAAATAATTTGAAAAAATTTTCTCCTCTCTGTTGTTTTTTCACCTTCTGGATGGTGTCCTTTGAAGCAAATTTTTAACATTTGATGAACTCCAATTTATCACTGTTTTCTTTGTTCCTTGAGCTTTTTGGGTAATATTTAAAATCTGAGGTATTTTATTTAAACTTTTATATAAAAAATAACTTAATTCTTAAGACCGTTCTAGGAGATGGGTGCTGTGGTTGTCCCCAGTCTATGGATAGGAGACTGAGGTGCAGAAAATTTCACTGAAATATCAGTGTCACAGCTACCCAGTGCTGTGGGACTTCAGACCCTCATGTTTGTCCCCAGCATTTGTGATCTTCACCACCATGCTCCACTACTGCCTGGAATCATTAATGAAAAAGTTTTCGTTTTTTGATTTCTTGATTGTTTGTTTTCTCATTGGGGAACTCACCTCTTCATTTTCCTTGCAGAGATCTGTGTAGGTTTATTTTAGATCTCATGTACTTATTTATTACACAGGCTCCAGTGATGATTGTGCCTAGTTGTTCTAATCAATTCATACTCAAGTCTTTCCTGCTCATGACACTAAAAAGAGAGTCATGATTTACATAATGCTCAAAGAAGAATGTACTTGAGTGATTTTATTTTTCTAACCAATCAAACAAATCAAATAAAAACCCGGTGTTGGAACAGATTATAAGCCCTGCAGAATAGGGTCACTGTCTTCCTTGTGTTTCATTTGATTTGTCACAGTGTCTGGATAGTGCCTTGCTGTCCAGCAGTTTTGTGAGTATACGGTGCTCGTGAATCATTGTAAGGAAAGAATTTTGACAACAGACTGTGTTGTTCATTTCACAAGGGAAAAGATCATATAGAAATACTGCTCAGATTTATTTTAAAATTAAGCTTGGTGTTTTGAGAAGGGTTCAAGAAACCATACAAAAATCTTTTTCACTAATTTTAAATCTATCTTAGACACATTATGCATACATAGCAGAGTAACTTATCAACTAGTTTTGACAAGAGGAGTGTATTATTGATTATCTATTTTAGTTGAAATATTCTACCTGGGATAAAGTAATCAGTGCCCATAAATGAACAAATATGTTTGTATTTCTATGCAACATGGGAGCAGACTTCATATGTTTCTATATAATATATATGACTGTGTGTTTTAATCTGTCTGTCAGTGTTTTTATAGTTTTTCAGCAATGTTGTAACTTTAGAATTCTTCTATGGAAATCACCCCCAATTCTAGTGCAGTTTGTACTGTGTATCCTGTCTTATGCATGGGATTCCACTGTCCCCTCAGTGAGGAATTTCCTCTCCTATTGAGTTAGTAGCAGAGTTAAAGGAACTGTGATTTCTAGGCCTTTGCTCTCCATGTGTTTGCAGTTGGCTGTCAATCAAGATTTTCTCTTTCTTGAGTTTTCATTGTTCAATTAGAATTTTGGAAATAACAATTAATATGTTGCAACACTCTCCCTAGAAACTTGATGTGTTTGTGCTTTTCAGTTTCCAATTTACAAAAAATGTAAATTCACTCCTGTTTTTAAATAGTCCTTTTTCACTAGATATTTGTTTACTTCTTTATAGTCAAAATATTTTCTTCCCAATGAATGAATCGGTTTGCATGTTTTAAAAGATACTTTACTTTTTAAATTTCTTATTCTAACAGGTATATTCGTTGTACAGAATTTAGAAAATAAGGATAAACACAATTATAACTTAAAAATGGCCTCTAATCTCACCTGGAGATACAGTTGTAAGGTTTGAAATTGAGAATTACAAGTCCTCTCAAACTCTTCTTCTATTTCAAGTACGGTTTGGTTACTGAGATCCTCGAATTCTCATATGAATTGTAGCAGCAGATAGTCAGTTTCTGCAGAGGAACCCACTGGGATTGTGATCGAGTCCACGTTGAATATATGGATCGCTCTGGGGAGCACTGCCATCCCAAGAATGCTGTCATTTGATTCAGGAATGTGCGTGGTGTGTCTGTCCAGGTATTTAGGTATTCTTTAATTTTTTTCAGCATTGCATAGAGTTTACATTGGATTATTTTACTATATATTTTGCCTTTATACTGAGGACAAGTGTGCAAGGTACCGGGATCAGAAGTGTATTGGAGCTCCGCAACTTGCTGCCACCATGGACGCTGTGCTCTTGCTTCGCCCACTGTACAATGTTGCACAAAATAGGACCTAAGTAACTCTCCCTTGAAAGAATGATTATATGATTGCTGGATGATGCTTGAGATTCCTTGTGATGATGTCTTTTTCCCAGAATTTCGCCTCTTCTTAACTATGCCCTTTCCCTTCCTTTCCTCCAGCCTGTGTTTCAGCCTGCCTGTGGCATTGATTTTCCTTGTCTGTGGACTCTTCCTTTCACTAGTTCGTGATAATGTTACATGTGAGATGTGGAAACTTGCTAGATGTCAAGAAAGAGCAAATCCATTGCATGCTAGATTTTTTAGAGTGTGTTATTGTATTATCGATTGAAATTAAATCAGGCTGACCCATTGAGCCATCCCCTGAGCTCTTTTTGCCTTCCTACAGGTGATACTGCTCTCGTTGCTGCATGTGCCCTTCCCCCAGACTTGGTTTTGGAGTTGAGTAAGTCACCATCACTGGAGCCCTCTCTTTAAATGATGACGAGAACATTTGCTCTATCTCCTTGTTTGGGGACTTCGATGAGATGAGGCAACAGATAAAGAATGGAGCCCCACCTCATTCTGATCCCCGCTCTTTCCGTTCCTTTCTCCATGGGAAGAGTACAATTCAAAAATATAAAGATTGTGAGCTAATGAGATAGACAAGACAACCGATCATTTATTAAATACCCTTTCATGCCAGAAACAAATGTATTATACACACAAAAAGCACATAAAATACGGTAGTACTGTGGTTACAAACGTGGGTCCGAGTTCGAGTCCTGGTCTGGAGTGACAAGTCCTGTGAGATGGAGAATTGATAGGTCGGCTTAGCCTCTCTTGGACTTGTTTTCTGTCCTGCAGAGATGGGGCTCGCTAGGCGTCCCTCCCCCGTAGAGGTGCTGAGGGGTGTAAAAGACACATGTAGGCAGACCGAGCACAGCTGCTCTTTCCTCGTAAGTGCAGGATAGCATCGCTTTTGCGGTGATGGCTTTATGACCGCACCGTGTAGACTCTCAGTTCTCCAAAGGGATGCCTTGCAGATTGGAGATGGGATTCTCACTTCTGTAAATACCCAAGGATTTTGTTATTGGGCCTTGCTGATTTGACTCTATTCTTTAGAAAGTACATAATGTAGATATATTTTTCAAACATGCATGAATTTTTTCTTTTATTATTTATAGTTCTACCCTCTCATCTCTTGGTGTGACTTTTCATGGAATCCAGGAAACAGTCCTAAGCAACCTGCCTCTTCACACTTCTCCGTGGTGGTTTCCTTCCCTGACTAGAAGAGGGTTTTGCATAGGTAATTTTGATTGCTCCCCTTCTCTTGGAGACTCTCTGTTTTTCTGCCCATCTCTCACCTGTCCATCTGTCCATTTCTCTACCCACTCATTCTTCTGACTTGTTTCAATAAGCATTTCAGGCAGCTTACAGAAGAACAGATACCAAATAAACAGGTGAGAAAATGGGGCCAAGTTCATACAGTGAGGCTAGGAGTTGAGCCTGTGTGAGAGTTGCAAGCGTGAGACACACGCCTCTGCCTTGTGACTTATAAGATAGACAACATCAATGTGCCTGAAGCTCCCAGCAGACACAGGGAAACAGGGTTTGTGGGAGATGCTCATTGGCTGTGAAATAAATAAGTGGCTTAGTAGAAGCCCAGACTTTCCAACTACTAAGGCTTAGGAGAATATTTTAGTGTCTTCCAAAATCAGATTATTGCATCTTTTCTTTTTCAGAGATTTATGTATATTTGGTTTACATTCTATACCTGGAAATTTCTCCAAAACTGCTGCCCACGTGAGTCCCATGACTCGGGAATGGGGTGGTTCTGCTCATTGACGGGTGTTGGCCAGAAACGGAAAATGACAGCCTCAAAGGAGCCTGGGATTTATCAGTTATGTTTTGTCAGTGCTGTAGATTTCAGAAAATGCTTTCACCTTTTCTTTCCATCTGAGGCAGCAGCGCGCTCTCTTACCAGCATCAGGAGCTCAGGGCCACGGGATGGTGGGGGCTGACTGCACTGCCGTCAAGACAGCTGAGCTAGTCACTGCAGGTGTGGTTCTTTTACATACTGCAGTTCATGCTCTTTACTAGAATGTTTCAACAGGGAGTTAATTAACTGAGTTAATTAACATTTTATAAATATGATGCTTTGTTGAAAAGACAGTCATAGGCAGAATATAAGTTGTGATCACTTTAAAAATGGTTTCATTACTGAAATTTCAGTAGGAAAGATCCAGTTTATCTTATTTCCGCCTCTCTTTAAAAGTAACAAAGAAACAAGACAGAAAAAGCAGAGGATGATTTCTGTTCTTCCTCTCGGCTTGCAGGCGCCCTCACCTCCAGTGGCATCCATCCAGACACCAGCACTGACACTGGCCGTGCTCAGAACTGCCTCAGCCCTGAAGACACATCTGACAAATGGAAGGGGGCCGCGCCCTGTTACAGCAGGTGCTCTCACTTTGTGGGTCCTTATGTAACTGTGCGGTGTTATTCAGGATCGCCCTTTCTACACTTTGTGACGCTGCTGCGGTGTCTCCTAGTTATTTGTTTCTGTAAGTACTCGTGTAATTTTCCAATGTGTGGTACTAGACATCTAAAAATGCATTTTTCAGATGAAAAATAGTGTGTATTTAATATAAATGTCTGAAAAAAGGGTCAAAAGGATCTATCCTGGTGCCAGTACTCAGAGATAATAATTAACACTTTAAAATCTATTTTCTGTTCTTTTCATCAGTGTGTATTACCTCTGTCATAAAAACCAGCGAGCACTGTGTGCCTGTATACTGTGTGGAGACCTCCATTTTCCATTCGGCTTATTACACATTTTTCTACAATATTCTATCTCCCCTGGCATGATTTTTAATGACTAGTATAGCATTCTGTCTTGTGGAGTCCTCGTCCATTTTACTTTGGACTTAAATAAACTTTTAAATTCCAAGTATACTTAACTGAAATTCTGAAAAGAGATCTGTTGTGATACCGAAAGTCCCCTACATCCCTTCCCCTTTTTTCCTGAGAGTAAAAACTGCTGACAATGTGGAGTATATATTTCATGACCTTTATGCCTATGTCATATAAATAAACACATACATACACGTATATGAGAAATCTATGTCTATGTGTGTGTATATATGCTTTATTGAAAAATAAGGCCATACTATATGTTTTCTGCAGCTCGGTTTATTCACTCAGGTATATATCACAGACGTCCTCTCCCTCCAGACTCACCCGGTCCTTTCAGATAGAGTAGAGGGTTTTCCTGATATGCAGGTTTGGTCTCTTGTGTAAGGACACCTTTCGTGGGAGCGTACTGTGGACAAGGCCTTGGACCACACTGAAACACCGGAACTTTAGTGCCCACAGCTCACCGTGATTTACCGCATCATTGTCTTGATGGTGGACACTTAAGTTTTCTCCATTTTCCACTGTCAGAAAGGGTGTTTGACTGGCATCCTTCTTGTACAAACATTCCTGTGATCTTGTATGAGTATTATTTTCGTTAAGTTTTCTGGAAATTTAGTCCTTGGATGTGACAACTACATAAATCACAGGCTCCTTTCAAGTGAATCTAGAAATTCCTTCTCCTGTGGGACATGAAAAGATGTAGAATAACTTATGTAACCAATTCTCTATCGCTGGATATGATTTCACTTCAGCTTTTCTTCTCACCATTGTAAACAGTGCTGTGTAAATGCTCTGATAAGTACATCTTTTTGAACTGAATTTTTCTAAATGAAACGATTCCAAAATGTGGAGTTCAGCCTGTGTGTACACACGTTTTTCAGAGTTTACATATCCATTGACATGTCATCCTCCAAAAGATCACTCACAGTTTGTTCTCTCAAAGATGGACACTAGCTAGAATATCTTTTAAAAATATGTGCCAATATGATGAGCAAAAGTACTTTTTCATTGTTTTAATTTGCACTTGATGACCAGTGAGGTATTGAGCATTTTTCACTCATTAGCCATCTGACTTTTAAAAAGTGAATGATCTCTTTTGTCCTTTGCACACATTTAAGTGAGGCAGCTTCTTGTTGCTTTGTGACAGCTCTATGTATATTATGAACATTAACCCCGTGTCTTCATCAACATGTATCAGAGAGCTTTTCCTTGTCATTTTTTGCCTTTCATTTTGTTCAGTAGGTTCATTTTTGTTGTGGCCCAAAATAATCTTAAGATTGTAAATGTCTTCTTTTTGGGTTTTATTCCTGATATTATTCTTAGAAATACTTTCTTATAATGGTATAAATTTCTTCTGTAGGTTTTTTTAATCTCTAAGATGGAGATGATGATGGTACTTGTTATAGTGAAGAGAAGTTGAATTAATATGAGCAAAGAATTATATTCGCTGTTATTAGTACTTTCTAATATTCACATCACATTCTGTAATTTTTCTTGCTGTCATTATGACTGGAATAGAATTTGTTTTTTCCAGGGGATTCTCTGATTGTCCCAAGACAATTATTGAATTCCTACTTTGCTTTTTAACTTGAAATCCCACCTGTAAAGAATACTTATGTACACTAGAGTCTCTTTTTGAGCTCATGGTTTATTTTTATCAATCTTACTTTCTTACACTAGCACTATATCTTACATATTGTAAACATTTATTTAATATCTGACAGTGCGATTTTTTGATTCTCTTTTCGATCCCAAATTTTCTTGGTTAGTATTATGACTTTATTATTCCTGAAGAATTCTAATATAATTTTTCAAGTTAAAAAAAAAAAGAAGTGCTGTCATGGGATTTTTTAGTACTTTTGAATTATCTTTAGGAGAACGTACATTTTTACAAAACTGCTTTCCTCCATACAAAATGTTGATGTCTCTACTTTCACACCTCTTACTTTACCCCACAGTACAGTCGTGTACTTCCTCCATGTACAACATGGGCATTGTTTTTGAGTTTATTCCAGATTATTGTTGATGTTTTTGTTAATTATTTAAGTCAGAATTTTTTGCTATTGTATATTTTAACTGTTAAAACTGACACCTAGGAAGGCAGATTCGGTTTGTAAATACTCACTTTGTAACTTCTCATTTAAATTGTAAGTATTAAGTACTTGTTACAGAATCCTTTCTTTTCTGTTTTTAAAAATTTGTTTCCAAGATTCTCAAAATGGTCATAGCAAAATAGTATAGGTGGGGACAGAGATGGAGAGAGGTAGTGTGGCTCATGTACAAACTGTGAGCACTTTCATGGCTGTGTTTATGCTGGAAAAGCCGCTGAAGAGTCCAGGGTAAAACAGGGGTGGCTTTGTATGCAGTTGAAAGCCAGCTTTCTTGCCTGGTGAAGCCTGGTGGGCATGACAGGTAGATGATCAAGGTCGAATGGAGGTTATTGGCTGCACAGAGCGCTGTGTCTGAGAACTGGAGAATATCGCCATGGGAAATGCTTGGTGCCAGGAACAAAGCAGAGGAGCTGGGGACCCTGTGTGTTAAGGAATTTCCAGCCCTCGGAGTGGGAAGATCAGACTCTGCATTCAGATCTGAGTTTGAATTCATCCTCTTTAGTTTACTTGTCCTCTGACTTTTGTCAAGCTATATACCCTCTTTCACTTCCTGTTTTCTTATCTCTCAAAATAGGAGAATTACAGCCTGCTGCTAGATTGTTTGATCAGGTTAAATAATTAGTGTCTATAAGATGCCACGTACAGTCACAAGCTCAGTGAGAAATGGGCTGTCACCTGTTCTTCTGCAGCTCAGTGCTTGACAAGACATGTGGGAAAGCCAGTCCCTAATTTGTGTGTGATGCAAATAGGAACAAAATTAATGTCTTGCCTTTCCCTAGCAGTATACTTACAGCTTTGCTTCATTTACTTCTTTCCTCCTTTCCTTTCCCCTTTCCCATCCTCCACCAAAAGATCCTGAGACTCTCTCAGAATAGTAGATTCAAATTACTTTAAAGGTTGGCTCATCCTCATGAAATGATAGTAACATAAAAAAAATCTGTGCACATCCCAGAATACATTGTATTTGATTTACACACACACATATGCACACATACACACACACAATCAGGCTACCTTCCACTTGCAGAGGGATAAGGACCACTTTTTCTGAGTTTTCACTCACTGAGCTTGAGAACAATGTCTCTTACACAGACTTTCACCAGGCTTCGTGCATGGTGTTTTTAATTGAATTTCGGCTTTGTGGCCATAGATATAGTCTCCTAATAGAAGAGAGAAAGTGGAGACATAGACATTCCGCTGAGATATTGGTGTCATCATATTTTAGTTGGAAAGGACTTAAGACAGCATAGAGTCGTAATATTATATGGGTGAGAATCCATGATGATGTAACTTGGACAAGAACATGGACCTTCTGCCGTCTTGTCCACAAAGGTGAAGAGGCAACTGGGCAGGGTAGGGATCCTTCTTGCTTGAGTTCCATGTTCTTGCTAGTTTTCATTGCTCAGTTGCCTTTAGTTTATGTCCATGAGGCCTCTCATGGGAAGGTCACTCTGTCCTGATAGATTGAGTTTCTTATCAGCAAAAAGCTCTGGACCCACTCATATTTCCCAGAGTTTTCTGCTGACCTGCTGACACTTTATATAATTGAGACCTAAGAAACTACTGAATATAAAATCCTTATTGTTATTGTTTGCCCTCGAGTTCCATAGGAAGGGGTGCTGTCTCAGGCTGTCTAAAGCCAGATCTGAACAAAGATAGGGTGACAGGCTGTGCTGCTGTTCCTCCACAGTTGAAGGGGATTTCCAACTTAGCTTTATATTCAAGGCAGATGAGTTCAAATCTTGCCTTTACCAGTTATTGTCTTTGTGAATTTGGGGAGAAACTGTACTTTTTTGTGTCCAAATTTGTTTATCTGTAAGTAAGTTCAGTATTTATTTTAAGGTTTCTGTTTTAGAATTGAATGAGCTAATACTCTCATTTATACCTAAAATAGTGATCTCATGGTTCTATGCTGGTGCCTTGGTAGTTGATTACTAAGGGACTCCGCAGTGAGATTGGGGGTGGGGGACCCTGGATAATAGAGCTTATATTCCAGGATATGCTTGTAAAAGACTGGATGTGCAGTGGATTTTTAGTAAATATCTACTCCTTTCCTAATCTGCATTGATTGTGTATATATCTTTATACTAATATATGAACAATTTTTATTGCAATTTAAATATCTTTGTACTATTTACAATATCTAGTTATAAAAATACGTGAAATAAAAAGATTTGAATTTATTTTCTTTTCAATAAGCAAAACAAAATAAAATAGAAAAGAAAAAAGTTTTGAAGGAGTAGAAATAATTTTATTTCTGTGGAATCAATTCCTTGTAATAGGTTTTTTGTTCATGTTGTTAAAAAGCATATAAGATTGATAGGTTGTGAAATACTGGAAATGAGGAAACAGTGGAGACATACTACCTCTAAGGCAGTCAATTTGTTACCAAGTCCAAACTCGTTCTGCTTGCTGCATGACAGGCCAATTAATCGGGAGATGAGATGTTGGAGTAAGGAAAAGAGACTTTATTTGTAAAGCTGGCAGACCCAGAAAATGGCATACTGTTATCCAGTAGAACTCTCTTCCCCAGGGCAGAATTCAGTCTCCTTTTATACTAAAAAGTGGCGGGGATGTGGCTGGTTGTTGCAAACTTCTTGCTGTATGAATTGTTTGTCCTTGAAATCCTTTGTTCCTGCAGCTGTCCATGTGGGTCAAATTATGGTGCCCCTGTAAAACCTCCAAAAAAAAGAAAGGTTATTCACTATTTTACAACTTGCCATCTATACATAAGTGTAGAAGAGCAAATATCCTTAAAGATCAGAGCCCGGAGAATAGACCCTCCTGGATATTTCAGGCTAAAGGCAACTTTCTTTTACAAAAGGTGCAGAGATAGCAAGTCTGAGCCTAGAAAACAAGGTACAGGATTAAAGCCAAATGAACACATCTAACATGGAGTGAAATTTGTTCTTTCTATTACAATTTCTTTTTCTCCCTCATAAATAATTTTAGTAAGAAACATGAGCAATTTTTTTATTTTTGCTTCTTAATAAAGGACTACAACTACAATTTAGTGAGCAGGGATGCTGTGCGTGCCTTGGTGTCACAGCAAACTCTTGTTGGTGGTGGTCGACCCTGCAACATGCCTGATGCCCCATGAGTGTTGGTGAGGGTCCCCCTAACCAGGGGCTCTCTTCAGGAACCACCATATGCGCGTTGACCTCTGGCACCTCTTTTTTAGCTGCAGGAAATTTTTTCAGATTCTATGATAGAAAAATCACTCCAGCTAGGGATAATCAGGGAATAAAGGAAGAGGAAAAGGGCTTGAAGTAGAGTAGAAGAGAAAGACAGAAGCTCAGGGAGCCTGGGGGCTTGGCAGCGCTGCCTCGGGAGAGAGAGGAGCAGAGGTGTGGATGGGACCGGCTACGGAACCAGCTCCTGCAGCTTTCCCTGCACCCAAGCCACACAGCTTTTAATACGGCCCAGGACTCTCTCCTGGCTGGATGTCACCCTGGGCAGAACCTTGAGAATCGAAGGTAAGGGGTGGGCAGCACTCACCTAGGGGGTCACTGAGGACTTTGGTCAAGTCCACATTGACTTTTCCAGTCATGTGCCTTCACCTGTTCTTTATCTCAGGATCTGAGAAGCAGGAGCAAGGAACTCAGGGAGAGATCCAGGAAGATATCTGACTGTGTTAAGAGACGACAGTCACAGTGACACTGGGAGCGAAGACACTTGCAGCAAAGTAAAATAACTTCACAACTATTGCATCAGAGCTGCATGTGTGAGAGAGCCTAAGCCTGTCTCAGAGTGCAGGGGACAAGCGGAATGGAATGGTAAAATTAACACTGACAATTGAAATTTTGTTAAATAGCCTGCTACAGTTAATTTTATCACTTCAATGTATGCAGGTGTATTTCTATGAGCATTTATAGGTTCACACAACCCCACCAGCCCCTCTTGCCCCCATGGGGGATGGGATTTCTCAAGCACAGTGCCCCTCCTGCTTGCTTGGGCCACGCTGCGGGTCCTCACCTGGGGCCAGACTGCTACAGTACACTGAGTCCCCGAGGCACGGCCTGGGATACATGACAGGAACAACTGTGCTCTTGGCTGAGGGCCTCCATTTCCCCCTGCAGTGTAAGAATGCCGGTGACTCAGTTAGAAGCATGCATCCAAGCCGTCCTTCCGTGTCATCACCATCTAGAAGCGGTGCCTGAATCTTCTGAATTTCTGCAGAATGTGGTTTACAATCACCTTGAACAAGTGAGTGTGTGTCCTCTTTCAAGTGGAGGAGTTACTGCCGTTTTCCTGGAACTTACTCACCACTAGTCCATCTGATTTTTCTGTGCTAGGATTCAGTATGGCCTGCTAATAACTCTGCAGTCAGATCTAGAAACCCTGATGAAGAGGATTATTTATTTTCTTTCTTTATATGATAGTATTTTACTTTCAAATTTCTGAGTTTTCAGTTCTTGGAGGAATTTTTTCGGGGTTTGGAGAAACAACTTTGCTCTTACCATCTTTGTGACCTGTTGCTATATGCATCTCACCTGTCTTCTGTCACTTGTGAGGCGGTACTATTTTTGACCCTGTCAGGGTTGTTCATATTTTAAAACATAAAATCTGTAAAAGTACAGTCCCTTTTACTCCAAAGACATTCCACAAATACTCCTTTAATCTGGGTATGGTTTTAAGAAGACACAATAATTAGAATATATACTTGCAGGTTGCCAGTGCAAAATCCCCAAATTAATAGTCAAGCTCAACATCTAAAATCTTTCTAATCTACCATGGATTTGTATGGATAAGTGAAGTAGTTTGCTAAGAACTCAATCCTCCCAAGCTGATGCTCTGCTAGATGGTGGAGCCGAGGGACGAGGGTGTGTCCTGCCCTTCCTGAGCTGACAGTTTCATGGCAAAGACCTTCACCAGGTGAAGAAATTGAAGTTTCTTCTAAGAACAGTGGGTCTGAAATGAGTCCAAAAGCGTGGGAGAGACACAATCACATTTGTCTCAAGTAGGGGAGAGTGGCTGTGGGGCCACTTGGGAGACTCATGAGTCCAGGTGGGCGGTGTTGTTGGCTTCCACTTGAGCGGTGGGACGGTCAGTGGGTAAAAGCGAACAGATTGAAGGCATGTTTAGATGGTAAAGAGGAAAGGATCAATGATTTCTGTGAAGGTAGGATGGAGTAAGGCCCAGGTTTCTGGGTGGATTAATGAGTTAAATAATGGTCCTGCTGTGTTCTGAGGAGGGAAAGCAGCAGAGGGAGTTCTGGGGGAAAACTGATGAGTTCAGCTGTGGGTAAAGTGAAAGGCTGTTAGATGTGTGGTCTGGGAGCTCTGGTGAGAGCCAGTAGTGAGTAGGGGGCGGGGAGAGAGACTTTCAAATCATTTTGTCTTGTGAAAATACATACAAGAATGAGTAATGACACAACCCCTGTATATTCTGGATTTAAAACCCAGTAACATTTTGCTATATTGACTGCAGGGGTTCTTAATTTTTTAATAGAAATAAAATAAATAGAAACAAAATAGTGGAGTTAATGAATATCTTAGAGTTGATGTGTGTCCTTGTATGTATTTTCATACCTCATCTGTTTATAAACATAATCTACAAAAAGTTAACTTGCTTAGCATTAGAGTTAAACAGAGGGACGTGACACACTCTGTTGGTGGTTCAAGGTGATTTCTTGGGCAAATTATGTAGCCTCTCTGTGCCTTAGTTGCATCTTCTGTGACTGCCCCCGGGCCCCTCATCACAGCTGATTTCCTAGACTAGATGTTGGGAGGGAGGCTGCTGAAGGGAGTAAGAGGTGGCAACTGCTAGGGTCACTGAAGAGAGAGACAAAAACAGATTAAAGCCGAGAAACTGAGTGCTAATACCCTCAAAGGAGAAAGAATCCCTTAGTTTTTTGAGCCACTTAGCCTAAGAGAAAGAAAATCATGTGGATCCAAAGCTCTTGAGCATATGAGTATTGTGGGTGGGAGGGTTTCATCAGAAAAGGGTTGAGAAAAGGCCTTTTGGTTTCCCTTTACGTTTCCAGTAAGGATGAGGTGCAGAAGAAAAACCGCCCGTTTCACAGTTGAAGGTGCTGTTTTGTGCGAAACTGACCGAAGGTTGGAAACCATTCATCAGTGGTGCTGGCAAAAGAAGAGACTGCTGGATTGGGTGGGGCACTTGCTGTGACTTCCAGGTGACCTGCTGGCTGGGGGCTGTGAGGCAGGCAGTAGGTTTGCAGTGTGACCTGGGTATAATCCCTGGCAGTGAGGCTGCTGATCTGACTAGCAGAGCTGGGCAGACACCGTCCTAACGGGGCTGCTAGGGATGAGGCCTGGGATACCTGCCATGCTGAGGGCGAGAGGAGAGCTCCCCTGAGGTTGTGTCCCTGTGAAGATTAGAAACGTCCTCCTGCAGGGGAGGAAGAGCCTCTGAGCAGCAGGCCGGATGCACAGGCAAGACCAGCCTGAGCACGGAGATTTCAGGAAGCCGGAATTCATACAGGCCCGAACAGCCTTGTTCCTGAGAAACTGGAGGGAAAAGATGCTGCAAATGCAGGCTAAGTTCAGACACTATTGTGTGTCATGAGTGATAGGAAAAGACTGTTCAGGCAGCCACGAGAGAACCCTGCGGTTGTCCCAGTTGGGCGTCACACAGGAGGGAGGAGCAGAGTTATATACTTTGCCACTTATTAGCTGTGTGACTTTGAGCAATATCACCCCACTTCTCTCTATATATATCTACATCTGTAAAGAGACACAGTGACAAGCTCGTGTCATCAGAATGCTTTGTTTAGCTCTGATCCCCTTTGTCCAGTCCTGTCAGTGCTGCCCTGCAAGGTTCTGCAGCGGCTGCTCTTGCCCTGTGATGGGAGGGCATAAAAAGGCATTGTAGCACCCGAGGGCAGAAAGGGGTTGCTTTAAAAGCAGACATGTAGCCTCCTGCAGCTGCAGACCTGCAGGCAGTTTGGTTCATGGTCGTGGAGAGGACTTTGGAGGCCTTAGAGTCGTCTTAAGACTTGTTTTCCCTTGGGACCTGATTTGCCTTTGCAGATTAATGTTGAAGATTTGGGCTTCTGGCAAAGCTGTTTTCAGAGATGGGTATATACGTAAAATATCATATAAAATAAAATGATTTATTTAACGTGAGCGACTTTGCAGCTGTTGGGAAGAGCTGTGTTGGCCTGGTCTCCACGGAGGACACCAAGGGTCAGCAGAGCGTGCGGGAGGGAAGGCAGCCTGCAGTGCTTCTGCGGGGTGTTCTCCCCAACATGGTGCTCTGCTGAGTTGACTCTTCTCTGAGTTTGGTTGCCAGAGGAGCAGAAAGCAAAGTAATGAGTTCTGGAGGGATTGTATAATGACAGGAAGAAATAGGAACCTGGAGATTTTCTGGACTAAAACACGCTTTTGGTTCCTGATTCAGTGTGTTCCATTACAGAATTGATGAGTTGTGTCTATTCTGGGACTTCATTGAAATAAACGTTCAGCCTAAATGTTAAGGGATTTGGTTTATTTGGCTGGAGGACTCGAGCCGGGATGACAGCCTCTCAGATCACTCTGAGGGACTGCTCCCAAGAGGTAGGGGAGGAGCTAGGATAAATAGAATCTTTACAACAAAGATCAGGCAATTGGAACAATAAAATATTGCTTGTTATCTAAAGAAAACCAGATATCTCAAGTTCAAGTATTTAGTGGTTTTCTATGTATGGTGGGAAGCAAACATTTGGGTCATTGAATTCATTCCTTTGGCAAGCCCCTGGCTATCTAGGGCCAGTATCCTGTCCTTTCTTACCCTGAGTCTGCTCAGAGGGCACCACTGTGAGTGGCTGAGAGGCTGGGCTGTAGGCATGTACTCGCTGGGGGTTGGCAGCAGCCGCTGATGACTCGGATTCAGCATTCTTTGTTTACTGTCATGGTTGCAGTATTTTCATGCACATTGTAGTATTTTCATTCACAGTGTTCCCCCTTGGTCCTAAATTCGACCAATATTTTGAGAGACATTTCATGACCAATTTTGTCCCACGTTGCTAGGATGGCTCATTCCTAGTTCAGGTGAAGAATCTTCTGAGTTGCCATTCAAGGTGTTAGTTTTTTTTATCAGGCCCTGTTGATACTAAAAGTTCTCTGGATCACCTGTCTTACTACTCTATTATGATCCAGGAAGTGTTTAACCTTCTTTGCTCATTCCCATACCTAGAATCACACTATTATATTTATTTTATTCAGGGTTATAAATTTTATCTGTTTCTTCAAGATGTTTAGCCATCATCAATCTTGTGGGCCTAGTTACACATTGAGAAATGTAATAGACAACAATTTTATAAAATAGACAGGATATAAGTAATACAGCTAGTAACGTTAATAAAGTCACGAGTAAGAATTTAATAGTCGAGAAGTTGTATTTTTGGGTTAAAATTTTGCTTGTGTTTCTGAGTTTGATCCTATGAGAAAGTTCATATTTATGGTCAGGGTCAGAGCAGGTATTAATTGGCCAGTTGAAATCTCCCACCTTGTAAGATCAACAGTGGCCTAAACAGAACTATAATTTCTTTTTAGAATAATGTTTCTGAGGGCTACCTAGTTAGAGCCTTGTATTAGGGAAACCCACCAAGGTAACACAGAAGTACTAGACATAGGTAATTTATCATAAACTTAACAATTGGAGTAGTTCATAATCAAAGGTTGGAGAAATTATCAAAGTAATTGGTATACAGTCCTGGTCCGGTGTCTTGGGTCAGCAGTCTAGCTCAGATGTCGTCTTCTTCTCATCCTGGTATGGAAGCTTTTTCTCCATTTGGGCATTGTTTTAAGGTGAGCAGCGCTCTATAGGCCAGTGCACTGCAGCGGCTGTTTCAGATAGGAAATGAATCCGAGACTCCGTTTCCTTCAGCTTTGGTGTGTATGGTCTAGTTAAGAGTATCTGAAAAAGGGTCTTTCCATTCAGGTTGGAGACAGTTGTTTAAGTCATGCCTGTTGCAGTATGCATAATCCCCTGGCTGCAGGTCATGGGGCATTGGAATTTTACCCAAGGATAGATTACTGAGCTTCAGAATCAAGCCTAGAGTATTCTTTTCATAATTCAATTAAACTGTACAGCAGTGTGACATAACAGCAAGGAATGATCTGGGAAGTGTCTTAGTAAATATGGACCTCAATTAACAAAACTAGAATTTAATATCGACTAAAATATAATTTTTTTCTCTCTAAAATTACCCTCAGTTTTCTCAAATATAGCCAAATCAAGATTAATTTCTTTACAAATTAAATCTGATTATTTGATCATATAGGCTTTTTAAATTGACTGTGTTGGAAGTTTTAATACGGAGTCTCAGGGTAGAATGTTAATAAGGTTTTCTAAGGCCAAGAAAGCCACGTCAAGGCTTTTCATGGATTTTTGCCTTACAGATTTAGGTAAATTCTTTTCTCTTTAAAATCCTTAAAATACCTTTATACTCCTATATCTCTTAGGAGATGATCTCCCTAATTTGTCTGATAGAGCCACTGGGGACCTAAGTATTTTTAGTCTTTTGAGGGATCAGATAGAGAGAAAAGATAACTGTTCCAAGTCTGTATACATAGTTATAATTTATCAAATTGCTGTGAACCATAACTAGCTTAAGGAGAAGAGATTCTTTATGTCTGGGAAACAGGTTAAAAGGCAGTAGTATTTCAAACAATATCAAAAATTATAACCATATTCAGCTGGTTAATCAGTCCCATGTAACTAATTCTTTTAATGAGAGTTTTCATTAGAACATTAAAATTTCTTACCCAGTTTAGTTCAGTGCTGTAGTTTGAAATTTATTAGAAATCAGTAAATCTCCTTGAAGAGAAAGCATTTTGCAAAACCATCAGAAGAAAACAATTAACTGTCTATAAATGACAAAAGATTTAAAAGCATGGTTAAACACCGTTACACTATAATCAATAAAGAAACCTGTTCACTATACCCATAATTATCACTGGTAACATTTCAGATATACCAGAATTTTAGGGAGTCCATATAATTTCTACAATACCTATATTAATAATATTTCTCATTCAATATAACCTTAGAAGTTTTATGATTCATTTGACAATTCCATGTTATTTAAAATGCCAAATGAAACTTTATAGTTAAAAATCTCTCTTTGGGATGTTTCAGGGGCCTTCTGTAGCATCCCAAACTTAACTGGAGATTAAAAGAATTTTAATTAATTAAATTAATTTTTATTTAATTAATTAGAATTTTATATTTGGGGAGCTTTTTGAAAGATTTCAGAACACTTGATCAGATAAACATATAGATCACTGTAATGTAGTACTAATTCATTAACAAGAAAATATGTCAAATGTAAAGGCAGAACAGATCAGCTAAGTGGTATAAGAAGTTTTACAATCTGTTACTGAAGGTGGATTAATATTTTAAGAAAATTTTTTCCTCTTAACAGAGAGAAAACCAAATCTAATCTTGTTCCAGCTAACTTCTAAGATTCATTTACGTTGCCCAATTTGATTCTAAACTTAGCCAATTCTGACCACGTACAAAACTTTCCTCAGGGTTCCTTTTCCACAAGCCTTCCACAGCTTTCTATACTTATATTAGTGTGTCCTTTATTTTGTCTTCCATTCAGAGGTAACCAGCTTCAGGAGAAAGTCACTATTTTTCATTAACAAAGTATTATTCCATTCTTACATCTTCCTTTACGCATTTATATTACTTTCCTAGGATACTGAGATCATTCCCTTACTAATAGAGACTATTTCTGTGTGACACCAACCATTTATTAATATTTCTAAACACCTTTAGTTTCACTGTAAGAGGAAGTTAAATGTTAAGTAATTCATATTTCAATCATTTTATCTGAAAATGGCATAGATATTTAATAAAATCTTGTCATTTAACTTAATTTAGCACAACTCTAGAATTTAAAGATATCAAACATTTAGAGATTATTTTAAGCATACATTTTAAAAATATATTTTAAATATTTACCCAAAGCTCTCATCTCATTTGCATTTAATTTACTTAAAATTTTACCACAGCACATTACTGTTATTTTTTTTTTGACAAATCTGCAACAGATATAACAGGATCTTATTTGACTTTCATTAAACCTAGGTACAGTAAAGGTATTATAGTTAAGATGGATGATTTTAAAGATGTCTATATTTATTAGAACATACTTAAACTAAACAATATCAAATATTACCTTAATATTGAATATTTTCCAATTCACATGACACTGAAAGTCAATTTGTTAAGTTTTTATTTTAAAAATACTTAATTTTTAAGCTCTTATATTTTTACATCAATTAAGCCGAGCTCTTTGACTTCGAAATTTTTTTTTTTAGCAGTAGAAATATCTCACTTCTATAATCTGTATGCAGGCTTATAAACAGACAAAAGCTAGAGATCTCATAGCTTCACTTTAAAACTTACTTATATTTATAATAATAGTTGGAGTAAGCTGAATTTGCTTGCTCAAATCACTAAGGCTTACTATTTATGAAACAGATAATTAAGATTTCCTCACAAAGTCTGAAGGACCCGTCAGAGTTCTGAGTTCTAAAATGCCAAAAATTTCATGGCCTCAAGTTTTATTTCGTTGAGCTAATTAGGCTCAGTCCTAGGTCACTGTTTGTTGTATTTATATTTCTGATCTGCAAGACAAAGACACTCTCTTCCAGGTCCCCAGATAACTGCTCTGTCACCCAGACCCAATTTTATCTCCTTAATTGGCATTTTTGTATCAGTGAGAAGAGCTGTAAACAAAGAATTCCATGTTTTAAAACTAAGGTTTTCTTTATTTTGTCTTCCAAAGCTTGCATAAGACATTTATTAAGGTCTCTTTTCCTTGAGTTATAAGTTAAACCCAGGGTAAACCTATATTTTTTTTTTAGCTACTCAAATTACTTTTTAGATTTACGTTATATTGGACGTCTCAAGTAACTATATTGGTTTCCTTTAATTTGTTCAATTAATATTTTCAGAGGGATAGACATGTGCCCAGCCTTATAATACCAAGAAGGGGAAGCGTTTTTCCACTGAAACATATCTATCCCACAACATAAGCAAAAGGTTTATATAAAGACCATCTAAATATACCAATTTCACAAACTTTTATCTCAATTTTATTAAATCTTATACCTTTAATTTTTATATTTATTAAGTTTAATCAATAATTCTTATTTCTAGAAGGAGTGACAGAAACCTTTTTTTGTGGGTGTACATTGTATATAATTTTATAGAAGTCTCTAGGATGCCCAAGTTTCAGCCAAAGAGCTTAGGCCCTTCTCGATTTTTAATTTCATTAATTGGTCTGTTGTCCCAATCCTTGATCAAGTATTTCAGTCTACATATAAATATATTTTAAACTGTGGTAAATAAAACGGACTTGTTTGAACTTTAATGTTGGGGGGGAGTAGGTGAACTCTTTGGCCCTTTTTTTTTAACTTTACGTAGTGTAGTATCAAAACCCTGTATGTAAATCCAAAAATGTCCATTTTATTTATCTCATTCAAAATAACCATATAAAAATATTTATCCTTTTGGGATAAGCCACTTATCTGTTTTTTTGACATTTTTACAATCCTTTTTCCAGTTATTCAACCTAATTAACATTAATTATACTAAGTTTTTATTAGCATCTCTAGAAACATTTATCAGAAAGGAAAAACAAAAATGTAGCTTTTCAAACCAGTTATATTTTTATATCTGAGTTCTTAGGTTAACCATTAGATATATTTTTCTGCATTTAAACTTTATTTTAATAGGTACCAATAAAACAGCCGTTTATAATGAGATCTCTTTAAACTTTCACCAATTAAAAAGTTTTTCCAAATTAAAAAATCCATCATATGGCCATCAATTTATATATATATAAATATATATATATATATATATATATATATATAGTGATTTTAAACCAATAAGATGAAGAGGCCCTTCCACATGAGAGTCGGGGTGTTGCCTAAATAAAATTCAAAGGTTTACTCTCCAAAAGCTTAAAGCCTTCGTGGTCCAGGCTGATGCAACAAAGTTTAAGATGGCAAAATATCTGAAAATTGGTACAATCAAAGAATTGCTTAGAATCCCAATTTATTTGCGTGGCCACCGTATGTACACAATACTTGAACCTTTTGTATGGCAGAGTCCAAGGTTTCCTTTAAAAACTAAACTAAACATATATATACTTACATGCACACACTTAAAACATCCAGAGAAAGATAAAACGTTTACATTTCAAGGACACAGGAAGAGAAATCCAAGTTCCCACTAAAGGGGATTTTGTTTTTATAAGTTCAGAATGCCAAAAAATGTTTTTATCAGGCCTGGTTATTTCCAGAGTGAGTTTTTTTTTTTTCTTATTCCCGATTAATGTTGTAAGTTTTGTATGTACATAAATCTGGCTGGGGTTTTACTTGGAGACTGGCAATCTGTCATTTCTTTTTCTTTTCTTTCCTGTTCTGTATTTTTTTTTTTTTGAAAGTTCTATTCCCCATTGTAAGGTCGGGTTCTCAGAATAAATTTGCTAGTAAGATTTCCCACAGGGACAACTCTGTGGCATGAAGTCTTTGTGTCTACCACTCCCGGAAGATTCCCTGTCACCCGAGAATGCTGTTACCAGCCAGGAGGATGGTCCAAAATTTGGAGTTGAAAGTTTCCTCATAAGAGTTTTACTTTTATCCTGAAAAATTCAATGGAGGTAACCAAATTGAGGAAAACATTAGACCAGCCTCTTACCTAACCACTCAGTCCTGAACCCAGTGTCTTTCAACTTGGACCCACTCGGGATGTCTCCACTGGGTGGGTAATTCACCTCAGTTTCTTTCAACTGGAGGGCCACGTACCTGGATACACCGCCAGATAAAACTTAGGATCATCAACCAATATGTGAGATCTGAGAACCAGGAGAGACTCAGCCAAATTCATCTGGACCCCCCGAGGAGGCGGATGAGCACAAAGGGCCACTGCTGGTACCAAGGCTCTGGTTACTTGGAGAGTTCAGGTGGAGAGAAATCTGCTGTGGTGCTTCATGGTGTCCAAAACTGTTGACTGAAATAACCGTGCAGCCTAAAAGTTAAGAGTTATGTTTTATTTGGCGGGAGGACTCGAGCCAGGATGACCGTCTCTCAGAACACTCTGAGGGACTGCTCCCAAGAGGTTGAGGAAGAGCTAGGATATATAGGAGCACTACAACAAAGACCAGGTTGTTGGAACAATAAAAGATTACTTGTTATCTAAAGAAAGCCAGGTATCTCAAGTTCAAGAATTTAGTGATTTTGTATGAATGGGTGGAAGCAAATATTAGGACTCACTGAATTCATTTTTTAGACAAGCACCTAGCTATCTCGGTCCAGTAGCCCGTCCTTTCTTATTCTGAGTCTGCTCAGAGGGCACCATTGTGAGTTGCTGCAGTGGCTGGGCTGCAGGCCTGTCCTCGCCGGGGAGTGGCGGAAGCCTTTAATGACTTGGTATCAGTATTCTTTGTTTACTGACATGGTTGCAGTATTCTCATTCACATTGTAGTATTTTCGTTCACAGACCGAATATGGATAATCTGCAAACTTGGAAAGCAACCGAGATGGAATTACTGCAGATACCTTCTGCTTTAATAAGCCGTGTGCAAACATAAACATGGAGGAAGCATACACTTGGATTTGGAGGTGTAGGAAAGGGATCCTGCACATTGCAGGAGAACGCAATGCAGAATTCCTTAAGTCCAACTTTCTTTACTGTAGTGGTTTCTGAGAACAGTTTATGGTAATTAAACAACATTGACAAACGGTGGCACACATTGCTTTTAAGAGATGGCCGGCTGCAAACTTTTATATTGGACAGGTGGAATTCATAGGCAAGTGGTCAGGTGGATGGGAGAGAGATGGAGCCAAGGCCTGGGCCCAGATTCCGGTTTAAATTGCCATTTCTTCACCATAGGGCCTTGGAATAGAATGCATACTCTCAACCTGTTGGTGAATCTGTGAAATGGGCATGATAATATTCATTTCTTCCTGGGATTGTTGTAAGATCTAAAGAGTATTATAGCACACATGAAGCATTTAACACCCTGGCACTTAGCAGTGTTCACTGTGTGGGGCCGCCCCGCTTAGCGTGCATCAGAGCCGTAAAGGCAGCATTTGTCTGTTGAGGATGCACTTGTAGCCCCTTGGCTAGGTTGTGAATTTGTTGATTTCCTTTAATACTTGTAACTCTGTGTGACATGGGCAGTTATTTTCATGGACAGATGAGGAATCTCAGGGTAAAGAAGACTGTGTAATTTGTCCAAGGTCAGACCATAATTTTGGGTGCAGGGGCCTCAGTTCAGCATGGGCCCCTGGGCCTTTTGCTCTCTCCATTCAGCACCAGAGCCAGATATGGAGTTGGCTGTTTCCCTGCCCAGAATATCCGGCAGGACCCAAGACACACCTGGCCCTGTGCTGCTTGAGCAAAAACTCCGGAGGAGAGGGAGTTACAAAAGGGATAAACATAAAAACATACGACAGCAAACTGTGATCAGCTCTGAGAAGGAAAGGAACACGTCTCGCCGTACAGAGCTGGGAGCTTTCCCGTCTGGGCTGCTCTGGGGGTGTTCATCTCAGCTAAACAAGTTCTGCTGTTGCAGCAAGGCAGGAAGGCAGGGCGCGTGTGGGCAGGTAGACAGGGCCTCATTGATCGTACTCA
This sequence comes from Vicugna pacos, assembly GCF_048564905.1. Lineage (NCBI taxonomy): Eukaryota > Metazoa > Chordata > Mammalia > Artiodactyla > Camelidae > Vicugna > Vicugna pacos. The sequence goes on from NC_133002.1 coordinate 24,794,170, forward strand.
TTCCCCATTAAGCGGCAGCTTTCACGGGCACTTACCTAGTAAACATTGGCCATAATCTTCACGCAATTTGCTTGGTAGTTTTATTGACCCCAGCTTTGAGATGAGGTCATTGAAGCTGGGGAGTTTGCTGCATGCCCGTGATTACCTTGCAAATACCCCCACTGGTCTTTCAACCCAGACTGGTGTGGCTGTCATGCCCCATCCCTGTGAATGGCATCGTGTAGCTTCTCCCAAGTGGCCCAAATGACTGACATTGATATGCTTAATTCGTAGGAAATGGTATGTGGCAATAAGAGAAAAAGGTAGTAAGAAATTGTTTGGAAAACAAGAAAAAAACCTATTCTTCCCCAGCTGGGGGAGCGTAACCTGTATCACCCACCCTAATCACTGCCTGTCACCTCCTCCCTGAGGATTCTGTGTTCAGAAGCCACTCTGAGCCTTGGGAGAACATTTTTCCTCATGACACTTTTGACTAGGACCCGCGACATCTCTGCCCCTGGTTAACACTCTCTTCAAAGCCGTTTAAATTTTTTACAGGTTCCTCCACTCTGATGTAAGAATACCCTGTATAACTTCTTGATGCAGCTCCTTAATGAAGATCTTGTGATGGAAACCTAGCCAAAACTGGGATGTATGCACATAGTGACTGCAACTTCAGCACATTGTGAGTTCATAATCAGAGGGGTGGGTGACTCAGGAAAGGCTTTTTTAAGGTAACAAGGGGAAAGTGAAAGGACGCTTGCTGTGTGAGAAAGAAACATCTCAGTCACAGCCAGCAAGACACCTGTGTTCATGATGGGGTGTGGCGAGTGCAGAGTTCTCACAAAGAAAGAAGTGATGTGATGGGAGGGAGGACAGTTGGGTACTTTATTGGGGAGGAAAAAAGTGGGCTGAACATTTCCTGGTTGAAAAAGAGGATTGTGACATGACGTGCTTGTATTTTGGAGAGAAGGGTTTTGTGGGGACAGGCCTAGGAGTACGCTGTCTGGCTGGGGAGTCAGCACAACAGGGAAACACAGAGAACCGGGCAGACCCCAAGACCCATGCTGGGGGAGAGGCTGCCCGCAAGCTGGAGCCCTGGAGGCTGCTTCTGTCCCTTAGCTGGGGTCTCAGACCTCCCTTCACAGACCAGTCCTGTTGATAGAAGAATAAAAAACGTTGGGCATGAGAAGGGCTGTGTCCCAGGCTTTCGTTGAGCCCCTGGGATGTGCCCCACCAGATTTTGTTCTTTGACTTCATGCAGTAAAGAATTCAAGAGCAAGCCAGTGTTGAGTAAAGGTATATATATTCAGACAGATACATTGAAATGCAAGAGAAACGTCACGAGTTGTGGGGGTTTCATGCACAGATTAGAAGTAGGTACACACCCCACAGACAGAAGGTCTGTCTTCTCCAAAGAGGGACAGAGAGTGGTGACCGCGAGGTGGCGCTGTGTTGCTTGTTTTCTTGGGCTTGGTGGTTTCATATGCTAATAAGTAGAAGGACCAGCCTTAGGGCAAGGGGCTAGGATTCCCAGGGAGTTGGCCATTTCCCACCCTTTGACCTTTTGTGGCTATCATTGGGACTGCCATGGTGCCTGGGGCATGTTATTCACCAGGTTACTATTACAATGGATGTTTACTGAATCTCAAGATCTGCTAGAAGTTAAATCTCTTCATCCTGAGCCTCAAGGCCTATTGGGGGTTGAATCCTTCACCATTTTGATGTCAATTGCTGCGGCCTTCCTTGAATGGCTGTGCTCTTCCCCCTTCCATCCTGTCTCACTGTGATGACACAAAGACAGCAAAGGCCGGGCCCTAACCGTGCTCCTGCATTTAACGGCAGGAGGTGTGGTGTGGGCTTATGATGACTCTGAGTGGTGAGAAGGATGTTTCAGATTTTCCCACGTGAGACATGGGGATTTACCAGCAGCCTCCCCAGATTTATCTCACGGGCATTATCGCTTGTGTTGTTATGGAAACAAAAGGCCAGCCAAGAAATAAGAATCACACAGAGGGTTGGAGTACTGAGATTTATTACGCTGGTGGGCTCAGAGGGGTTTCTTTTCCAAAGCTCTGAGCACCTCCAAGACGTGCACATGAGGTTTTATAGGGTTAATTACAAGTATGGGGCTATTACCCAATAAGGCTCAAACAACAAAAAGCAAGGAATCATTACACTGAAGCTTATCAATTTGGAACAGATCACGTTACTGACAACTGTTGACCTTGGATTTTCGGGTTAGCTTATTAGCCCAGTAAACTGACACTAAACTTCAGATTTACCAGGTAGCCCAGCAAAACTTAGATCAGGAAACCGACACTTATCACACTTTGATTTGTGACTTAGCTTGTTAGCCCAGCTGTGGTTTTCCTTCAGTGTCACTTATCTTTTGAATTTTTCTTTTTTTCTTTTTTTTAATATTTAATCCAAATTTAATATCAGGGTTCTTTGGGAAAGAAATTTCTCTTTTTCTTTTCTTTGGTGATCTTTTAGGGGGGCAGTTAATTAGATGTATGAACCTGTTAGTGGAAGCCCTGGGGCTTCAACCCAGGACCCCGTGCACGCTAAGCACACGCTCTACCACCCGCCCCATCATCTTTTCTTTTTGGTTTCGCTGCCAAGAATCCTACAGCTGAATTTCTAGTCAGCCTTAACACTTGCCCTGACTTCATGGAATCCATTTTTATGAGTTTACTTCCCCCTGGTTTCATTTAAGTATTGAATCTTCATTTTCTCTTCACTCTCCGTTTTGCCTTTTTGTTGTTATGGTTGTTAAGCTGTGTTTAACAGAATTGTTTAAATTCTCTTTTAGCAAGAGGCTGAATGTAAATAAATATGTAAGCAAACAGCACAATTAAATGCTTTTATACATTCTGAGCTGTTTAGTAGTAACTTAAAAACCGAATTGAATATTAAAGTGATAGCATTTTAAAAATATTTTTTAATTTTTCATAAAAATATAGCTGATTTAAAATATATTAGTTTCAGGTGTACAATAGATGCTCCATTTATAGTTACTGTAAAACATTGTCTGTATTCCCTGTGTTGTAAGGTACATCCCTCTAGCGTGTTTACATTACATGTTGCAGTTTGTGTAAGAAAGTTGGGTAATGCAGAGTCTGGGACGTGGCTGTGTCTGACCCAGGTTCACGCTCACCCTGCCTGTCAGAGCTCAGGCCTTCACTCCTTTCTGCAGGGGAGCGAGTGGAGGCAGCTCTCATCAGCGCTGTCACCACCCTCTGAGTGGCAGTGACAGCAGTGACTGTGTGTGGACGTGCAAATTGTTTTTCCAAGAGCTTTATATGCGTTTCTGCATTTAATAATTAAAGCCCTCCTGTGAGGAAGCGTTTTAAGTTTTTAATGCATAATACATTTTATTTTGATATTGATAGATTTCAAACCTCTGGAAAATTTACAGGAGTAGTACAATAAACGCTTAGATACAGTTCACTTTAAAGGGCACTATTTGGCTTTCTGTGTCTGGCTTATTTTAGCATAAAATTTCAAGGTTCATCCATAATTGTAGCCTGAATCAGTACTTTATTCTTTTTGCTTGATAATATCCTTTTCCTTTTTTTTTCGTTTTTGGTCTATTTAAAAATATTTTCATTGAAGTCTTGTTAGTTTATAATTTTGTGTTAGTTTCTTGTGTACAGCACAACACTTCAGCTAAATAGGAACCTACCTGTATTCATTTTCATCCTCTTTTTAAACATAAGTTACTATAAGATATTAAATATATTCTCCTGTGCTATACAGTATAAACTTGCTGTTTATTCTTTACATACTCAGTATCTGCAAATCTTGAACTCCCAGTTTATTCCTTCCCACACCCTCTCCCCACTGGTAACCATAGTTTGGTTTCTATGTCTCTGTGTCTGTTTCTGTTCTGTAGATAAGTTTATTTTTTTGTTTCTTTCTTTTTTTTTTTTTTAGATTCCACATGTGAGCAATCTCATATGGTATTTTCCTTTCTCTTTCTGGCTTACTTCACTTAGAATGACATTCTCCAGGTCCATTGATGTTGCTGCCAATGTCATTATTTTATTATTATTTTATGGCTGAATAGTAGTCTATTGGACAAATATGCTACAACCTCTTTATCCAGTCATCTCTCAGTGGACATTTCGGTTGCTTCCATGTCTTGATATTATAAATAGTGCTGCTGTGTACATTGGGGTGTAGGTGTCTTTTTCAATTAGGGTTCCTTCTGGATATATGCCCAGGAGTGGGATTGCTGGGTCATCTGGGAGGTCAATTTTATGTCTTTAGAGGAACATCTATACACTTTTCCACAATGGCTCCACCAAACTGTATCCCCACCACAGTGTAGGTGTGTTCCCAATTCTCCGCAGACTTTCCAGTATTTATTGTCAGTGAACTTCTGAATGATGGCTATTCTGACTGGTGAGAGGTGATACTTGATTGCAGTTTTGATTTGCATTTCTCTGATAATGATATTGAATATTTTTTCATGTGGCTACTGGCCATTTGTACGTCTTCATTGGAGAAATGTTTCTTTAGGACTTCTGCCAATATTTGAATTGAATTGTTTGTTTTTCTTTCTTATTAAGTGTAAAAGCTGTTTACATATTCTGGGAATTAAGCCCCTAGCAGTTTCATTTATTGTAAATATTTTCTCCCATTCCATAGGTTGGTTGTCTTTTTGTTTTGCTTACTGTTTCCATAGCTGTGCAAAAGCTTGTAAGTTTAATTAGATCCCTCTTGTATATTTTTGGTTGTTTTTCTATTGCTTGAGTAGACTGCTCTAGGAAAACATTGCTGAGATGTATGTCAGATGTTTTGCCTATGGTTGCTTCTAAGAGGTTTATAGTGTCTTGTCTACATGTTTAAGTCTTTAACACATTTTGTATTCATTTTTGTATATTCTGTGAGGGAGTAGTCTAACTTCAATGATTTACATGCAGCTGTTAAGTTTTCCCTACACCATTTGCTGAAGAGGCTGTCTTTACTCCATTGTATGTTGTCACCTCCTTTGTCAAAGTTTCAATGACCAAAAGTTTGTGGGCCTATTCTTGGTAATTTTGTTTATCCGTTCATTGATGGATGGATATTGTTAGTAACTTTTGGCTACTCTGAATGATACTGCTATGAATATTGATGTGAAATTTTTTATGACAATATGTTTTCATTCTGTTGGCTGTACATTTGCCCCGCCATATCTGTAGTTTCCACTACATGAATCCAGATGGTTGATTGTAAAGGGACTCGAACATCCTTGGATTATGGTATCCAGGGTGTGGGGTTCCTGAAACCAACCCCCCAAGGATATTGAGAGATGACTCTATATGTAGGAGTGGAATTGCTGAGACATATAACTCTAAGCTTTTGAGGAAATACCAGACTTCTCCAAAGAAGCTGCAACATTGTTCCTTTCCCCTGGCCACATATGAGGTTTCTCTGCCTCCTGAACGACATTTGTTATTGTCCATGTTTTGGTTATAACCATCCTAGTGGGTGTAAAATGAGATCTCATTTTGTTTTTGACTTCCCTAGTGATGCTGAGCATCTTTTCATATGATTATTGGCCATTTGTATATCTATTTAAATTCGTGGTAAATTTAAAAATTGGGTGTATTTTTTTGTATTGTTCAGTTGTAAGCATTCGTTATATATCCTGGATACTACTCTCTTATTAGATACATGCTTTGCAAAATTTTTCTTCTATTCTGCACATTGTCCTTTAACTATATTTTTTTTAAACATTAAAACAATTTCTTTACAAGGGAGGTAGTTAGATGTAAAGATTTATTTTATTTTTTTGCAAAGCACGCACTCTCTGACTTGAGATACCCTTTTCCCCTGTCATTTCACTTTCTTGATGATGTCCTTTGTAAGAAAAAGGTTTTAGTTTTGATGAAGTCCAGTTTATCTGCTTTTTCCTTCTATCACTTGTGCTCTTGGTTTTGTATCTAGGAAACCAAAGCCTATCCTAGGCCCACAAAGATTTATACTGTGTCTTCTTTTAGAAAGTTTATAGGTTTAATTTTTACATTTCTGTCTGTGATCTATTTTCAATTAATTTTATTTGTTATATAAAATATGGGTGTTCAGATTCCAGATTGATTCTTTTGCCTGCAGATACCCAGCTGTCCCTGAACCATTAGTTGAATAGACTATTCTTTCAATGGAGTGTTTTTGGCCCCCTAGTGGAAAAGTGTCTGTAAATGTAAGTTTTTCGCCGTGGGTTTTTATTGTGTCTTTTAGATTTATTTATCCAAACTTATGCCAGTATCATACTGACTTAGTACTATAGCATTTTAGTACACTTTAAAGTGAGTCCTCCAACTTTACTCTTCTTTTTCAAGGTTGTTTTTGCTGTCCTGGGCCCCTTGCAAGTCCATGTGAATTTTGGGATCAGTTTTTCAATTTTGCATAGAAGTCAGCTGGAATTTTGATAGGGATTCCACTGAATATATAGTTCACTTTGAGGATTCTTAACATTTTTAATAATATTGTCAATCATTCCATGAAAATGGGATGTCTTCCATATATGTAGATCTTTTAAAATTTATTCTGGTGATACTTCAAAAAGTTCAATGTACAAATCTTGTAAATTTTTGTTAAATGTATCTCTCACTTTATTTTTAATGCTGTTGTAAATGGAAAGGCTGAATTTCTTATGGGTAGGACTATGTATCAATCTTCTTATTTGTAGAATTCCTTCACAACAAATACCCTTGGTATATATTTGCTACATAAATCTATCCACAACTATTCCCCGCCCCGTGTTATAAGAAACCAAGACCCAAGGTAAGCTACTTGAAAACACCTATGTGGAAGTGAGAAATGAGACCCTTGGGTGGGTCTTTGTGCAGATGATACTGAGAGCTTATTCTGAATGGCTTCTTCTTAATTACTTTTAAACAACCCTTTCAGTGTATTTAGTCAGATACATTAAGATTATGCCCTTTTGATGTGCGGAGTAGCTAAGACTATAATTTTCAAATAAATTCTAGTGAGAGTGTTGTACTTGAAACCTAACTTGCATCAATCTTTGAAGATTTATGTTTCAGGAGCTTTGACTAAAGAACAACTGTCTTTATTCTATAATGAGAACTAAATGCTCAAGCAACATGTAAGAGTTTGAGCAAACTGCCCCCGCCCCGTAGTGCTGGGTGGCTGCAGCTGTAACTGGAGTCAGCACTTACCTCTCCCAGTATGCTTGTGCTGATCTGCTCAAAGTGGTTCGTCCAACAGTTTGTCAGTAGTCTGTTGGACAAAGTCATAAAACATTGATTGAAGGTTGCTAGAATGCAATATATTCTTATTAATATTAAGTAAGCACATATTGAATGCTTACTGTATGATGGAATTGTCCCTCAGCCTCACATGAATATTATTTCTCTTGAAACCTCACATATTTCCTTGTTATTCTCACTTTACAGATAAGGAGACTGAGAATTAGGTCTTCTCTCTTTTGGGGGGAGCTCATTATTAATGATGGGCAGTTGTAAGGAAAAAGATATTGATTCATCATGAGAAAACATTTTTGTGAGAGTCAGCAATGAAGAAGATGAACACTGAAGAAGGTGATCATTGTTCGAGTGAAACAAGCCCTGGGTTGTGCGGAGTCAGCATCCCTGTCCTAGACACGGCACGTTTAGAGCTGCGTGGTGGGTGAGGCGGCGCGGCCGTGCAGGGAAAGCGGATGCTGGGGCCTTAGGCTGTGCTCAGGCCTGGTTGGGCTTTCTCCTAAGGGGACTGAACCATCATTGACAGATTTTAAGTAGGAGAGTGGGGTGCTCTCATAGTTCATATTTGTCTTCTAGAATGTTTGGAAACATTTAGAAGGCTTGGCAGGAGATGATGTGATGAGTCAGAGTAGGGTGGCTGCGAGGTGTAGCAGTGTCCAATTTTCAAGTGGTTTTCAGGCCCAGGCTTGTGGCTTAGTAGCCGTGTCAGTTTGAATGACGCACGCAAGGAAGTGAAACAATTTATCTAATCAATTGAAGCAGTGATGTACCCAATTCCCAGGACTATTGTGGAGATCCAGTGAGATACACTGTGCAGTGTGCAGCGTGGTCTCCAGCAGAGAGTCAGTGCTGAGTGAGTGCCAGTGAGTATCTGGTAGGTCAGATGAGGGTAGTGGGACTCGGTGTCTGAGGATATCTGGTCCCTGAAGGAGGGGTCCATTCACATCTGTGAGTGATGGGCCTGAGTTGGGAGACGCAGGGAGACCTTACCCTCCGACCAGGGGCCCTGGTAAGGACGGCTATGGGAGGAACACCGTGAAGTCAGCTCTTTGCATGTGGAGTTGGAGCTGCCTTTGAGACAACTAACTGCAGTGTCACGAGATTAAAGAGGAGATCTGGGCCCAGGTTGTGCATTTTCCTAAAATCTCAACTCCTAAGGACGCCGAAGTATTGATCACTGAACGTGAAGTCATACTTTAAAGGACAAAAGAATAGTAGTATTATCTCTGTCATCAAAGCTCACGTCTATTTATTCATCACTCACTTTGCTAATTGGGTACTTACAGAGCTCACTTCACCGTCCTCCCGTGGGCTCAGGCTCCACAGAAAAGAGCTGGTGAGACTCCCTCTTTTCTAGAATAAGACACATTTAGCTTGTAGAATTCTGTACCTCGCCAGACTTAGGAAATTAGTTTGTTGGTTTAATTGTATTTTCTGTTGGCCATGTCCTGACAGGAGAGAAATTTTACCTCATGGTCATGTTTCAATTAGCTGTTACTGAGAATTGCTGATCTGATACATAGTGTATGTATTACATTAACTTTGTAGAGTAGTTATCATTTTTCTGTCTTTGCGCTTTAATTTTGTTTGCCCCTTCAGTGTTCTATTCTTTTTGGGGCCTTATTTTTTTTTAATTAAAAAATGTCTGTTAGCAGTTAAGAAAAAAAAAGCAAAGAAAAAATGCACATGAGAACTAAATTTAGAAAATGTCTAGTGTGTTTTCTGTCTCGGCAATGGAGGGTACTAGAAACTCCTGAAAACCTTCATTACACAAGTTCCTTAAAATGCTGATTGAGAAATAAAACCTTCCTTCCTCATCTTTCAAGCTGCACAACTCATTGTCAAGAAAGTGAGGGAAAATTCTCAGAAGCCAAGACAAACGAGAAAGCAGGGTTTCTGAGAGATACGTGAGCGTTAGAAGCCGTGGTGTGCTGGTTGGCTCCTGAACTGATTTTCAGTTGCCTTGACAGGAGGGAAGGATGTGAGCCCCAGACCTCTCACACTAGGAGTTGGATGGGTGATCATATAATGGGCCAAGCCCATCCTGAGAATCTTGCTTTACTAAAGGGTGAAATAGGAAAAAAAAATTCCTCAAGACAAGAAAGTAAGAAAAGTCAATTTTGTTGGAAGAGGGGAAAAATAACAAATCCAAAGTAAGGATATAGTTTAAAGCTGTTCTGGCATGAGAGTGACCACAAACTCCTGGCAGAAAAGCACAGCTACTCCTTGATTGATAAGTTGTATTTTGAATGAATCAGTGAACAGCTATTCCGAAAAAGGCCTCCAGAGTCTTGTGGATCAAGATACTGGACAGCAAACACCTCTCTTCCAAGGTCTCATTCAAATAACCAGAAAGGTTTTAAAGGAAACTAACAATAATCTGAGTTGTATTTATTGACATTACTATATGCTAAGAATTCAGAGGTGACTATGGAGTTGTCTCCTCTTTTATGGACCTTATTTTCTCTTTGGGGAGAAAAATGACATAGTTGGGTATCTTGGTGGAGGGAGGTGTTAGTCTGTTGCAATTAGCCAGGAGAGGAGATTAAGAAAACAGTGAAAGATGGGTGAACTTTTTAGCTGAGGACAGTCTTGTTCACTTGGCTTTTAATTGCAGGCTCAATGAGCTGTCACTGGAAGGACTAGATCTTATGGAGGATGGACTTAGCTCAGGCCTCTTTTGAATGGACAAGTGAACCTGGAAAAAGACAGTCAAATCTGTGCAGACATTAAAGTTCACTTGAACGTGCTGCATCCCTGAGCCAAAGATAGGACAAATATGCAGCAATTCTTGAGGACAGAAGAGTGGTTTTTAAGGTTCTCCAAGAATGAATCCCATGGAACCGAGATGGCCAGTTGTCAAACTGAGACTTTGTTCTTTGGACGGTGTACCCAGCAAGGGTATTGGCCTTTTATATGTTTCCATTTGTCTTTAATACATGTCTGTTAATGAGGACATGGGCACAAATGTTTGACACCTTGTCGAGGCGATTTTGGATACCTGCCTAGAAGCACGGGCACAGTTGCGGCTGCTTCATATATCTTGCAGCCCATCCCTTTCCCCGGCTCCGTGATCACGGCAGAGTGGTTCCTTGTTGACCTGTCCGTTTCCTCTGTGACATCATAACCCATGAAAAGACCGGAGCATATTAACTTGGCTTTGTTAAAGTCAAAGAAACAGATCAAATATGGAGTCAGATTTGTTCTTTCCTATTTCAGTAGTACCATGGAGATGGCAGTTTGGGCAGCTTTTTGTAGTGTCCTGGAGGCTTTCTCTCTCAGCTTCTGGGCGCCTCTATTGAAAACCCTTCATTGCTGTCTGGCCTGCTGGTAATGCACACTGCCTGTTTTGCCCTGAAGATGTGTTCTGTTTATAAACTCATCTCTACTCCTTGGAAAACAACTCAAGAAAAACTCAGTTGGTTTTCCACCAGCCATGGGCAGGGGTGAGGTAAACCGTGTTATTATTTCATAAAATAATAGTAATAATAGTAATAGTCATAGTAGTAGTACTTGTAGTAATAGTAATAATAATAATAATAATAATAATAATAATAATAATAATAATAATAATAATAATAATATTAATAGAAGTCTTAAAACAGGACAGAGCACATTGGAGAGAGTCAAAAAATGCTTTCTGGCTTAAATCAAAAGTGATGACTAGTGATTCCATGGCTGCTGTATTTGCTAAGCTAATTACTCCTTTGCTCCATTACACATTTCTTTTATCTGAAAAAGAAATACAAGGAAATGGTTTAAAAAAAACTCAAACAGAGCACAAAAATACACAAGTGAAAGAAGTTTTCCCTCATCCTCTGTTCTTTCAGGCCTCTCTGGAGATGCCTCTGTTTACTATCCTTTGGGTGCTTTTCCAGATATGCTTTGCACATTCCCACCTGTGTATGTAAATTCCTTTAAAATTTTAGTTATTTTTAACTTAAAGGGATTTAAATCCTCAAGTGGCTTCTGGCCGGGTAATATAACAGAACAAATCTGACTCCATATTAGATTTGTTCCTTTGAATTTAACCCTGTGCTCTGTCACCTAGGCTTCATCTTGCTTGTAAAACAATGTTGCCTAGAGCCTGAAATAAACAGGAGACCCTATTCTGAAGGCTCTGACCTTTAAGGATATTTAACACTTTTTCATTCATTAAAAGATAGCAAATTGCAGAATAGAAAATAACGTTTGTTTTGTTGGAGGTTTACAGGGATCTGACACACGCAGATAGCTGCAAGAACAAAGGATTCTAACAAGAAGGAATTCCTACACTAAGAAGTTTGCACTAACCAAGCACATAGGAAAGGAGCCTGAATTGTGACTTGGGGAGATGGATTTCCAGGACATTAGTTTGCCATCTAGGTCTACAGAAACTTGCTATTCCATGCCCCAACATCTGGTCTCCCAACTTATTGGCCTGTCCTGCACTGAGGAGAATGAATTTGGACTTGGTAACACTCCTATCTACCTAGAAAGCTGGGCACTGGAGCTGAGTGTTATGGAAACAGGCCAGCCAAGAAACAAGCACCAATCGGAGTGCTGGAGTACTCAGAATTATTATGCCGGCGGGCTCAGAGGGGCTTCTGCTCCGAAGTTTTGTGTACCTCCAAGACGTGCACATGAGGTTTTAAAGGCTTAATTACAAGTAAGGGGGGATTAGCCAATAAGGCTCAAAGAACAAAAAGCAAGAAATAAGTACACTGGAGCTTATCAATTTGTAACAAATCACATTACTGACACTTGTTGAGCTTGGAATTACGAGTTAGGTTGTTAGGCCAATAAACTGACACTAAACTTCAGATTTACGAGATAGCCCAGCAGAATTTAGATCAGTAAACTGACACTTATCACACTTAGATTTGTGACTTAGCTTGTTAGCCCAGCTGGACTTTTCCTTCACATGAGGACAGCTCTCCCACACCCAGTGAACTACTGTGAGCCCTTGATGTTTCCACTAGGGTGGGTATGGTTTACCCAGGAGGGATGGGGACTATGCACCAACACTCAGGCAGTCTGCTCTGTCTGGGGCTCTGATCTTGTACCATCCCGCTCCCCGCCAGCCCAACACCTGGGACAGTGGAGCTAAGGCAGAGATCCTGCCTGCCTGTTTCCCAGCGTGTAAAAGGGGAATATGTGCTCTTCCCAAGGTGGTTCTGAGCGACAACACCTGCGGGTGCTTGGTTCTCAGAGCAACAGAAAACCCAGCTCCGCGTGGGGGCAACGGGTGTGATCTCCCTAGGGTTTCTGCAGAAGCATCGGACGGAGGGTTGGATCACGGTGGTAAAATTGAGCTGCGGGGCTTGAAGGGTAACAGAAGGGTACAGAGGCAGGTCTGCCGCCTAGGGGTGCCCCAGAGGTAAAGCTTTTTTTCTCCAACTCCGCTAAGACCCTCCCTTCTCCAGAGCCCTTCCTTCTCTCTGCTCATCCTGTCCATCTATATCCCTCCAATTTTCCCGTCCTCTCCACCCGCTCCCATCTTCTCCCTCCCTCGCTGTCCCACCTTCTCTCACAGAACCCAGAGAGGATCGCTGGCCCTCCTGCGCATGCGCAGTCAGTGCCAAGTGGTCCGCTGGTTGGGAGCTCCATATCCGAGCCGGGGATCGGGCCCAAAGGCTTCTCAACTACGTCGCCCGGTAGGCCTTTGGTTCCTGCCTGCGGCCGGGGCCTCTGACTGTGGAAGTGCAAGGTGGGGGGCTCCCAGGAAAGGGGTCAGGCGGCTGCGGGAGGGCGGTCCGCCTGTCACAGACCCCAAGGGCGCTAGTCAGCCCGTGTTCAGATGAATTGCTCAGGCCAGACCCCTCTGCCAGCGCCACCTGCCCCGGCGCCCCGGCCACAGTGTCCAGGGCCTGGTGTGCACCTGCCACCTCTCACCCAGCCGGGATCCCCTCAGTCCGCGGCTGGCGTCCCATTCCCCTCTCCCTCCCGCTAGCCCTCTCCTCCCAGGCTTCCTCTCCTTGTCCGCCGGCCCGTCCCCGCCCCTGGGCGGGCTGTGTCCCGGGCGGGCGGGGTCTGCGGACCCGGACGGGGGCGGGCGCCTGGGACTGGGGCTGGGGCTGTCCTCCGAGCGAGGCTGCAGCCCGCGTCCTCCTCCCCGCTTTCCCTGCCCCGCGACCCCGGGGCTGCCCTGCTCTCGCTTTCCCGCTCCCTGAGGACCAGCTCTGTGGCGTGGGCGCTGCTACCTGGGCTGAAAGCCTCCGGCTCTAACGCCCAGCTTCTCCTGGTGGAGTTGGGAAAAGGGAGCGTCACTGCTAAGCGAGGTTCTGTCTCCCCCCTCCATGTTTCTGCCGCAGGTAAGTACCTTGAACACTTTCAGGTGTTATGATGGAGGTGCTTGTTGATGTCACGTGTTTTTATAGTGAGAGGGATTGCAGTGGTGAAAGCAGGGCTTGGTTCTGTTAAAAATGTGCTGAAGGCATGAGGCTGTGACATCCTCCTTCCTTCCCTCTCCCAGGGTGAAAGGAGTGATCCTCGATTTTCAAAAGATAGTTACAGTCCCTAACTAGCCCAGCCCAGCTAGTGTGTGTTAACAGGAACAGCACCACCAGAGGCCTTGGAGACCCAGGGATATTGCAGTCCTAAAGTGCTCCTGGCATAGTTTGGCTTGTTTAGGTTTTTTGTTTTTCTTAAATTGTGGGACAGACTAGTGTATAAACTGAAAAATAATTGTCAAGAAATAATTTTCATAGGACAGTTTTATTGTGATATAGTTCACACACCATGAATTCCATCCATTTAAATGGTACAATTCAGCAGCTTTTTGCATATTCACAGTGGTGCATGCATTATTATTCCAGAACGTTTTCATCACTTCAGAAAGAGCAGTGGAAATGAATGACCTATCCACCCCTCCCAAGTGGTGGTTCTAAAGAAATTTCTTGGCTATTCCTGACCATAAATTAACTTGTTATATTCCAAGAAAAATCTGGTAGGAATTCTAACCAGAATTGAAATGAATCTGTCTATCAAAACAGGAAGAATTTATACCTTTATGGCATAAACTTCTTCTACCCATGAATATATCTGGGACCCTATCTTTTCATCTGACCAGAGCCTGGCCCATGTGAAGTCCTCACTACATTTTGGGCTTGTGAATGATGAGATTCTATACATCGTTAGTTGCAACTGTAGCCTTTCACAGAAGAGAAAAGTAACCTCAGTGAAGCAAGTGACTCTCTGATGGTCAGAAAGAGTGACAGCCAGTGCTGGAGTGATCCAGTGGACTTGGTGTTTGCAGCTAGATTTCTCGACCACCTACAGTTAAGGGGATTAGAGAGTTCTTTTATTTTTTCTTAATGGCATTGCATTTATTTTTACTTATTTTTTAAAATTATTTTTTATTTAAGTGTAGTCAATTTACAATGTTAGTTTCAAGTGTACAGCAGAGATTCAGTTATAAACATATGCATATGTATATATATATATGTTTTAGATTGTTTTTAGTATAAATCACTACAAGAAATTGAATATAGTTCCCTGTGTTATGTAGCAGGTCCTTGTCATTTATTTTATATTTACTAATTTGTATCTGTTAATCCCCCCTTTCCTGCCTGCTAAACACAGTTTGCTTTCTATGTCCATGAGTCCATTACTAGGAGCACCGTTTTTCCTAGTAATATATGCTCTTTTGCTGCTTTCAGTTTCAGTAATTCCATCTTATCTGTGGGCGCTTTTCTTCTGGTGGCCTTAATGTGGTTTGCACACGTGGTAATAGAGATCTTTATTTGGGAGAACTCCAGGCCTCGTGTAGTCCCTGGTACAGAGTGCCCACTGAATTGATGCTTGAACTGGGAAAAAAGCACAGTAAATGTTGGAATTTCCACTATGGTTGAGAATTCTATAACCTCTTTTGACAAACTTAACATTGGCTGCACCCATTCTGGGTAATTTGGTGGAAATTCATGTTATGGTGGTGAAGAGACGGGGCCTTGTATGCTTCTTCTCTTTCTGTTTTCTAACACTCATTCTCCTGGGCTTTCCAGATCCTCCCCTAGAAGTGCCAGGTCTGGCTTGGTGCTGCGCTGAGGCAATATTTGTTAATAAGGCCCTTTCCTCATCTCTTCTGAGCCTCCGGTTCTTTCTCTGCACAATGAGGGCTTAGACTAGATAACTACTTTTTAGTTTCTTTTAAAGCCATGTTTCCTTTGAGAAACAGAAAATGCAAATATCTCCTCTCAAACCAACCCTTTAGATTTTGAAAAATCCTCCAAGGAGTGACATAGCTCTTTGTGGAAAATGAATGTGATTGTGATTCCAGGTGACACAGAAAAGACTATTCAGAGATTGATTGCAGGGAGAGGGCAGGAAAGGGGCAGTATGTCACACTTTCTAGTGTGAGCATTGGAGCAGGGGCTTGGATTTAAATACGGTGTCTGACGTGGCCTCTCTCTAATCTTGTAGAATGTGATAAACTTCTCTACCTCAGTTTCTTGATGTGTCAAGTTGGGGTGATAATATTTTAAGGCTTTTGTGAAACATTATGCACATAAGCCATTTGTGTATGGGTAGAAACAAGACCTGCTAGGGATTCAGGGATTTGTTTAAAAAAAAAAATCTTGTCCATAGCACTCTGTCTGTGTGTATTTAG
Source organism: Vicugna pacos (assembly GCF_048564905.1). Classification (NCBI taxonomy): domain Eukaryota; kingdom Metazoa; phylum Chordata; class Mammalia; order Artiodactyla; family Camelidae; genus Vicugna; species Vicugna pacos. Next base: position 24,809,956 of record NC_133002.1, read on the forward strand.
TAGTTCCTGAAGGGTGAGGGTGAGTCTAAAGTCCATCGTGGGACAGGTGGCCCATGATTCTCTGTGCCCCTGAATGCCCCCTCCTCCCCAGTCCTCTTCCTCAGTCCAGGATGAAGTTCCCTAGTAGATTTACTCAGAGGTCTTGTGAAAATGGCTATTCATTTTATTGTTTCACCAAGAAGGGCTGCCATCATGATCTCTGTGGTCAGGTTTTGAAGGGCTGCCATCATGATATCTGGTAAGAATTCTATGGAATTGGGTGTTTCTATTTAATGAAAAGAAAAAAATTACAAATAGAAAATTAGAACAAGGATGGTCACATGGGCTCTTGGAAGTGGACACCATTAGAAGTTGGAGGGACTAGTGGGCTCAGTGGGAATGTTAACTGAGTGTATCTCATGGGCTGGGCATTGACCTATTTGTACTGTGTGTTCCTTATTTGAGACAGTGAGCTCACCTAACCTCGAAAACCTCTTTAAAAAATTAGACTTTTTATTTTGAGATGTAATGTAGATTCCCATGTGGTAGTAAGAGATAATATGGAGAGAGCCTATGGACTCTTTGCCCAGTTTTCCTTAATGGTTCCATCTTGCAATATTGGGGTACAATTCATTACTGACTCACTAACAATTTGAGGTTTGTGTTATTGCCCTCATTTCTATCCACGATTAAATTGGGGCTTAGAGAAGCACACAGGCCTGCCCAGGTCACCCACATTGTTAGTGCAGAGTCTGGTGAACGTGGGCTTGGGATTTCCAGGAAGTATCATTATGATGGTCTTTGGCAGGGAGCAGCATTCACTTTGCTTGTTTATTCATTCATTCAAAAAACATTTATTGAGTAAATTCTGTGGGTCAGATGCTTTCTTAGGGTTATCTGATTCTTCAGCAGTACTGGGAACCAGGTAATGTTTATATTTTTTAAACTGAGAAAATTAGCTCTGAGAGGTTATAACTCCCCCAAAGGAAGAATAGCTCATAAAGGGGGGATAGTACATTTGTACAGTCACCACTTTTTATGCAGGTGGTACCCTAGGCATTTTACATTTGCAAACATCCGTAATCCAGATATATTCTTGCAAGGCAAGGATTTTTTTTAATTGATGTATAGTCAAGTTTACAATGTTGTGTCAATTGCAAGGTGTTTTTTGACTTTTGAATTAAAAAATACTTTTTCAGGAGGGAAATTAGGTGTATTTATTTGTTTGATTTTTTAAAATGAGGTACTGGGGTTTGAACCCAGGACCTCGTACATGCTAAGCATGTGCTCCACCAATGAACAGTACCCTCTACCCCAAGGCAAGTTTTCTTATCCATTACTATGAAGCTAAGGGGTTCAAATAAATTGAATAGAATTCCAGATCTTTTGATCCTACTGTGGTCCTTTTCTTTATATTCTGCTGAAGGGGTTTGGGGAAAGCATATCCTTTGTTCATTTCTTTATTCAGCATTTTTGAGTAGTGACTTTATATCAGAGCCTTGCTAGGTGCTTGGAAATATAAAATAAGAAATGACACTTCTCTGCAGGGGCAGGAAGCCTAGACCAAAACCTGGGTAATGTGATCCGAGCTACAGTAGCCATGTGCAGACTATGAGGACAAACTGTACCCCCGGATTTGCTTTGGCTTCCCTTGCCTTCTGTCTGGTACACACCAGGTCACCGCAACCCAGATGGGCCCATAGCACACAGCAGAGTATGTACCTCGATCTCCTCTCCTGTCTCGGCAGGGCCTGCAACATGAGCATCCCTGACTACGTGCAGTGTGCTGAGAACAACCAGACTCTTCCCGTTGTAGTCCAAACTATGGAGATCATCTCAGAGGAGAATATCTTTTGCATCTATCAGCTACTCACCTCGGTGAGCCATATCAGCCCATGTGGCTCCCAGTGGACACTCTGTATCCACTACAGGCACCGCTATGTGCCCGAGAATGGGTGGAGCGTCTTCCAGAAACACTGCAAGGTCGTGGGCCTTGTCACAATTACCGACTGTCTCTCTGCCAAGGCCTTGGAGAAGCTCCACGTGCAGAGGAGCTGTATGGCACCTCGATAATGACTCTCAGCTCTTTGTCTTTGTACTGCATGTGGAGGAAGTTGAGCAGCCGCGCACCGACGTTGCCTTCAAATTTAGAGGACTGCAGGGTGGTGGAGAAGAGGATCGAGGACTTCACTGAGTCACTCTTCATCTTGCTCAAGTCCAAGTGGCTGGTTGGTGGCCTCAAGAATTCTGGGGACAAGATTCCCCTCCTCTGCATCCTGTTTGAGATGGAGGACTTCATGGGACTGGACACAGACAGCAGGTAAGTTTACCTGGAGGCCAGTCCACCCTGGCTTTGTGCCGGATTGCTTCCCTACATCCAGAAAGGGATCAGCAAGGAAGAAGTCTGTCTTGTAGCCAAGGGGGGATGGAGATGCAGCCCGCCGGTTTACAGACATTTCAAAGTGAATCCGCCTTTGTTTCAGAGAGATGCTTTTAGGGTTAGTGTGGACACTTACTCCCACTTTACAGCCATGACCATGGTGGGACCCCTGGGGTTGCTGTCCAATAAAGTAGCCAAAGCCACTGATGCTAGGAGCACTGGGGAGGAGGCTGGACTGAGCTGAGATGTGCTGTAGGTCAAATGCACATCAGACACTGAGGCTTGTCTAGTAAAAGTATATAAACTATCTCTTTACTTCCTATATTGCTTACATGTCAAAATGATAGTATTTTACATACAGTAGATTAAGTAAGATCTGTTCTTAAAATCAGTTTCTAGTATTTGTTTTTTGTTTGTTGGTTTGTTTCTTTGTTTACCATTTTAAACGTGGCAAATGGGAAACGTTATTTACATGGCTCTCATTTCATTTCTGTTGAGCAGCCTGTCCTGGGACAGTCTCATCCCTTTGCTTATAGATGAGATGCTGAACCCCGAGAGGCGGAACGAGGAGCTGGTTGAGCTGGGGCTGGAGCCGGTGTCTCCTGCCTCCCAGGCCCAGCACCTATTCTGCTCAGGCCCTCTCTTCTTGCCCGACAGCCTCCATGCCAATTTAGGACATCAGAAACACCGCCGGGGACTTCCGAATGAACTCCTTATGCAGGGAAAGGCGTATCACGGTGTATGGGACAGAGCAGGGAAATGTTCATTCTCACTTTTTCCCTGTGATTAAGTCAACGGCCCCACATTGCCTCGGAAGTACAGACGAGCTCTTCTGGGCTGCCTACCCCCCCAACTTCAGCTCTGTTTCCCGGTGTATCTGTTGTGCTGTCCCTCGGGCAGAAGAGGGTGAGATGCCTTTTCCGAGATGTGGAAACCTTTGCTGGGGAGAGTGAGGGAAGCTGTGTTCCCCCGGCCTACGGCCTCTGTCCTTGAGTCTGGAGAGGGCTCATGGTGGTCCCACAGGTGACGGTCGGAGAACCTGGCACATGTTTCTGGGACCGCTGTAAAGGAAGTGCTCTGTGACTCTTGAACTTAGCTAAGATCAGATCCTACTCTCTGGTTGTTGGTAAGTTGGAGGAGAAGATGCTAGAGAATTGATAAAAAGAATGTCTAGACCAGCCCTGTGAGTGAGAAGCACAGGGGACACGAGTCCCACCTGCGAGAGACAATGTAGCGGGCTCTGGATGAATTTTCTGTTCCTCCCAGACATACCTCTATGACTTAAGGAAGGGGAGAGGCATGCTGTAGCCATGATCTGTACTTGTCCTCTCAGGGCCCTGTGATCTACATGCCCGCACTCCCCATCTGCTTCTTAAGATGAGCTGGCATGTATAGGAGCCTGGGCACTGCTGAGGGCATAGCTGCCAGCACCGTGCTACACCAAGTCTGGCTCCGTTCACCTCTCCTGTCAACACCTGCTGAGGCCCCAGGCATTAGTCAAGGTAGGTGCATCGGTGCAACATAAGCAGGGACCACTTCTCCCCCTGGACAGACTGGTGAGTGAGCAGTGGAAGCCTGGAGCCCTGCCCCAGCCCCCACGCCAGTGCCTCCTCTTTTGTCATAGGAGGCACTGGTGATATTTTTGCTCAACAAATGCTTGTCTCTGAGTCTGCAGCCCCACTAGAGAATGCCAGATTGTTTTTGTCTTTTGAAGTCTGCCCTTGGGACTTGGAGGAGTATCCGGATGTGTAATTAGCCCACAGTGGTTGACACTGTCCCCTTTGTTTACCCAGAACCTCGTGTACCAGGCATGGCTCCCAGTATCGAAATACAGCAGCGCATTAAACCTCCCTCCTTTTGGGTCTGTCTGTTCTGGTACCATAAGGGCTCAGCCAGCTTCTGAACGTCAGTGAGATAACGCGGCCAGTGAGCTCGGGTCAAGCACATTCTCCTCCAGTCACTTTTACCCCATTGTTGCTTTTAGTATTCCACAGTCATTAATTATTTAAACAATTCTTTGGTACAGGAGCAGAGCCTAATTCTCTCCTGCTACTCTTGGTGGAAGTGAGTAAAACGGTCCAGACTGAAATGCGACCACAATTTGTAGCTCAAAAGCTGCCTTGAAGCTTGTAGGTGGAATTTTGGTTAGGGGCGCTGACCACGTTGGGGTCCCCCGGCAGCGCCGCTCCCCTCAGGTCCCTGCTTTCCCTGGAGCAGGGGGTGAGGGTGGGTCTCACCATCCCCTCGTCCCTGGCCTCACACACTCACGTAAATTCTTGTACATGCTGTCAAAATCATTTTTGTTCTTGTGTGTTTCTAATTTTCTCTTGTTCCTCTTTTCCTTTTTCTTTATTCCTTTTTCATTTGTACTGCCCAGTGAGCATGTTGTTGCATCTGAAAATGTGGGCTGTGCACACCCTGCATTGGAAATAGCCAGATTGCACTCCATACTGTCTCCATCGCTTTAAAAAGCAAAATCTTAATATCTGTCTTGATCCATGTATTATCCTAGTCATTTTGTATTTTCTAATGTTTTGGAATATTTGCTTTGTTAGCACATTACCCACTGGTGTTAGATACCTGTTAAAATCCTTGCTTTGAGGGACCTGTTTGGTCCTCCTTTTATTTGGTGACAAATGCGCCCTTATTAAATTTGTTTGATTGTTTTGAAGAAGTAAGATGTGAATTGATTTAGTCGGCTGCTCAGGGATTCTTTTCATGGAGTATTTAAACTTGTAAGGTCAAACTCTGCAGCATTTTGCTCGATTCCTGCTTTTACACAAACATGCTCGGCACGCGGTTCCTGGCTGTCACTGTGTGACGTGCGTGACGGCGCTTCCTGGCCGGCGGTCACTGGTGAGGAAGTGGCCGCCACGGAGGTGACAGCTGCAGGGGACGCTGTTGGAGGAAGCGGTCACCGTTTGGTTCTTTAAATTTTTTTTTTGCATTCAACTTCCCCGTGCCATTTACTTTACTTTGCCTTCATAAAGGGGCAGAATTGGGTCTAAAATCCATGACACTATTTGTTCCCTTTACGAGGCTGGTTTTTCTGGGTATCAGGACAACATGACCTTCTCCTAAGTAGCTGGATCTGTTGGACACAGGGACAGCTAAAAGGGCCATAGCTTCCTCTCTGCTTCAGCCAGTGGGCATTCAGAGCTGGGTCTGTGGTTTGCCTCAGCAGCCGTGCAGACCTCCCTGCCCCGGCCTTTACTTTTAACCCATGTTGGCAGTAAAGAGTTGAATCCGTTTCTGTTGCAGCTGACATCCACCACTGACAGCCGTGTCGGTAGTTTGTGGTAGTCAGTCTCCAACACCCCAGACAACCGTGAAGGAAGATGATTTGGCCGACCTAGGACCCTGGATTCTCACCCTCACCATGGTTCATCTCACCCGGTGGAAGGGTTTGGCCGCCACCATCATGCTGACCATGAGGCCTTGTTTCTCCTTTCATGCTCTGGTCCAAATGTGGACACTTCATTTTTCACTGAATTTGTCTCGCTTGAGACAGGCCAGAATATCTGAATGAGTCCATCACATTCTGGGTGGGGAACAGAACAGAAGTAAGTGTCGCAAGTAGATGGAGTCTAGGCTGTCCGGGTTGGCAAATGCAGGCTGGGATCTGTGATGGCTGGGCTGTACACTGGACACAGGTCTTTCCCGTGGCTCCCGAGAGCCCAGGAGTTGGAGTGATAACAGCCTTGCGTGGGTTCCCCCATCCTCATTTGCTCACTGGCAAGTGTGTCTGCTAATTAGGAGCTCCCCCAGACCTCGGGCCCTTCAAAGCTCAGACCACGGGAAAATCTTGAGTCCCTTCTCCTGGGCCTCCTGTGTGAGAATCCAGTGCCTTCTTAGGTGACCAGCGGCAGGAGATGCCTCCCCCTCCAGGGAGCACCCTACGGCGGACTGTTAGTGAACCATGCTGTGAGCTTGTGTGTTTCCGGCCATGGTCCCTGCAAAACCACACTTGAGATCAGCTTATTGGCGAAAATAACAGGACTGATTCCAGGGCAGGGCCTGGGGGAGGGAACAGTGGAAATTGAATGTGACCTGAGACAACTAGGTGGGTGCTGAGGCTGTTACTAAAATGGGGAGTCTGGGAGGTACCTGCCAGGAATCGAATTCCAGAGTAAATGGTGGACATGAGGCATTTTTAAGATGCCATTTTTCATCCAAGTTAGGACTTCAAAGAGGCACTCGGCTCTATGAGACTGGGGCTCAGGTGAAGGAGCTGGACTAGAGATACAAGTTGGGAGTCGTCATTCTTAGCTGGTGTTCACAGCCTTGCATGTGAATTAGATCATCTCGAGAGCTGCAGACTGAGGCTGAGGGAGGGGAGGGCTGTGCCTCGGTTGGAGGAATGCCCAGACCATGCAGCTTTGGTGTGTCAGCCAGCGGCGTTTGTCATTTTCAGAGCAATCCCATTTATCCTTAAGGGGCCTGGGGGTCAGCAGGGCCAGCCAGAAAGAAATCCAAAGGGAGAGTCTTGGCCACGTGTGCATCTTAGGAAGGTGCAGAGGCTGCAGGATACGGAAGGTTAGAATCCTCAGAAGCTGGAGTTGGAGTGGGGAGAAGGTATTCACAGTCACCTGTGAGGGAGGGAGGGAGGCCTAGGGAGTCCCTACCCTACCGGACTCGCTTTCCCATGAACAGGAGGCAGTCAGACAGAGGATCTGAGGTAAGAAGGATGGGCACTGGGAGGGGAGCCAACCTGGAGAATGGTGCTTGGAAAGTTCTGGAATAGTCTCCCTGAAAAATAGAGTTAAAAATACCCAGACTCTTAAGAATATTGTTAGTGACTTGGGAGGAGGCAGTTGTTTTTCTGGCCTCCTAAGTGTAAGTCATGTATTCAGGGATACACAGAAGATAAGGGCAGTCTGTTCCGGGGACTTGATCCTTACCAGGGGGATCAGTGCAAGTTTAAAGGGGCAGAAGGGCAGCGGAGGGAAACTAGCCAGGCCCCGTGTCAGGTAGCAGTCGGCCGCCCTACTTGCGTGTTTCATTCACATCCATGACTCCCAGGTGGGTGCTGACAGCCCCCTTTTGGGGATTGGGAAGCCTTCTCAGAGGGGTTAAGGAATTGGTTTGTTTAGCGGTTGATAAATGCTGTAGCAGGATTCAAGCAGGGCCTTGTCAGACTTCAAGGGCATGTTCTCTCTACTGTTTCCAGTACTTCCCTGTTATACCTGGAATGGTGAAGTGGGTCAGATTTGGAGCCTTTCAGAAAAAGTATGATTTAAGTGCCTCAGGACTGTTTCACAAAGCTCAGCGTTCTTTGATGGTTCTGAATCATGCAGTGCTTTTCGCCCCACAGAGGTAACGTCTAACTCCATTGTCGATGATGTGGTTGCAAATGATATACAGGTGTAAAACCACACTTCGCAGCTTCTAAAGGGAAACTCTCCAATTCTCCCTTGGTCGGCTTTCTTCCACGGGGTATAACTGTGCTGCAGCATAGGCCTGAGCTTCCGTATGGAGTGAGGATTTAATATCCGATGTTAGCATAAAATGGTCAGATGAAGAAAACCGACATTGACAATTTATTTTTGGGTTTCATTAGTCAAGATATACTATCAGTTAATGGCCCATATAGCAAATGAAATTCAGTATAGGACATTGCATTTCTTCCTTTCTATTTAGAGTTCTCTTACCGAATAAGGTTGCCTGCTTTGGAACATCAGTTTCACCACCACGGCACCTATCATTGTGTTGGTGTGTTTGCATTTACAGAGTGAATCTAATCTGGTCTTCCTCGGCCCCAAACACTCCAGTGCAGAATCACGGGCTGTAGCCATCTGTTAGTCACGCAAATACTTCTAAAATTATATGATGCCAGAAAAGAAAGAAGAGAGAGAGAGAGAGATTGCCTTTATCAAAGTTCCTTTCAGTTCTAACTGCAAACTGTTGTTGAGCAGCTCTGGTTTCCTTTGGATATGAATATATACATTTCTTTGCATGTAACCTAGGTTTTGGACTAGAACACCAAGTTCTTGCTGTCCCCAAGCCACAAAAATAGTAGCCAAATTGGACCCGTGTGAAATAGTTTATACTTTTTTCTGAGAAAGTATCCTTGAATTTGGGACTTGGACTGTGATTTCTGCTTTTTGCTTCCCTCAACCGTCTTGTAATGTCTCACTCCTTCCCACGTGGTTCCCAAGTGTTCGTGGTCTCAAAGGAGCGGGCAAACACCCAGTTGGTCACCATGTACTGCTGCTATAGATAGAGACCAGACAAGACCTAAAGGACATTATCGGAGAGGAATTCCTGGAAGAAATGGGCTCTACATTCAGTTGTGAGGACAGAGTAAGAGTCAGCCAGGAGAAGGAGTCAAGAATGTGTCTCAGATCGCAGGTGCAGCCCGGGCAGAGGCCTGGAGGCTTTTGGCGTGGGCACCCGTGGAGAGTGCCCTGTGTGGTCCAGGGTGGAGGGAGCCCCTGCTGGGGAGGACACTGGAGAGAGTCCGGGATGTAGGGCTTTGGAAGAAATTGAGTTTTACTAGAACTGACACAGTAGGCAGTGAAGGGTGTCAACAGAAGTGACCCTCAGGAAAGGTACTTCTGGTTTTGCTTCTGATATTCTACAGACCGAAGGATCGGGACGGGCGAGAGCAGTTATGTCTGTCCCTTTGAGACCCAACCGGTCATTCATTTATACATTACACGTGCACTTCTGTGAGTCTAGGGGAGAGAGCGTGTAGCCACATTAGTAAGCAAAATGTATTTGCTTCTTGAGAGCTTAGCATTGTCAGAAGTTGACTTAGCCTAGAATGTTCTAGGAAGAGAGGAACAAATTGTGGAGGTTGGAGGGAGGGAAGGCTTCCTTGGGAAACAGTCAAAATGAGACTGGAGCAAGTGGGAAGTAGGAGCAGGTCAGGGGCCCCTGTGGTCACTGGGGACCTGTGTACTTAGGTGAGGATGGGCGAGCAGGGTCTGGGGTGGGGCTAGAACTCTAACAGGGAGCCTCTAAAGGGTTTGAAGTGGGGGTTGATGTAATCAAATTTGTGATTTGGGAAGGCTGCCATGGCTCTCTGTGTTTGTATAGCGGGGAAGAGGGGGTGGGTGCCACCAACTGGGGGATCATTAGAAGACCATTCACAGGCTGGGATATGGGCATCGGGGCTACTTGGGGATGGCAGGGGCAGTGTGGATGCCGGCTTTCCTTATTGGGGGACTTTTTAGCGGGCCGACCTAGAGGCATTTTGTGGCTGGAAGAAAACTGATGGAGGCCGCCAGGTGGATTTTCCTCTTCTCTCCTTCCCTGCCTAGTGTGATGATCTTAGCTCAGCCAACATTTGGAACAAAAGAGCTAATTTCCAGGGTTGCCCAGGACTTTGTAGAGCTCCTTCGAGTGAGATCTGATAGGATTTAGGTTTGTGTTCAGATCTGGATGTTCACTTAGCTAGAAACGTCCTGTCATTTCGATTTCCATAGGGGTTTTTTACTTCATAAAGATTGCTTTCTTGGTGAGAGGAAATTTAATACAGCTGTTGTCTTTTTCAAAAAAATCATATCATTTAAGAACTTTAATATTCAAAAGAATAGAAATATATAAAATATTTAAGGAAGTCTTTGGTGTAGTTTCTTTGCTTTCTGAGCTAATGTGGAGTTAGAGCCTTTGCATTACTTAATAGCACATCCTTGTCAGTATTTAAAGAGCTGATAGTGGGCGCCCCAGGCCCCACCTCTCAAAGAATCGTTAAAGTTTTCTCTGAATTAGTGAGGTCATAAAGGTCTTGTTTTCAGAAATCAAACGGTTTATAATACGCAGCATAGCCACATTTATAAAATAATAATTAGTTCAAAATTAAGAAAGTGGAGGATAATTGATTTTTTTAAAGCCTATACATAAACTTTCTTGTGCTAATGTTGCAACTGGAAATTTTGAAAAGAAAAATCCTACTGCAATATCATCTACATGGAATACATATATGAGTTTTACGCTTGAAAAGTAACTGCGCAGTGGTTTTCAAAGTAAGGAGCATTCCAGCTCAGATACTGGCAGTGATGGTTGCTGGTTTTCAATGAAAGAGCCTAAATTTGCCTTCTTAGCTTTTTTATTTTTGTATTGAGAGGGTTGATTAGTGCTTTGCGAGCATGATTTTGGGGCAAATTGAGGGCAGATGTCGTGTAAAAACAGTGAGGTATTTCCATGCATTTTATTTTCTGGACATCACCAGGGCACATGTGGGGTTTGTGCCTGCAGGCTGGAATGCTGTAGGACTCCCTAATCCATCACCATTATGTCCTGGAGCTGCTCAGGTCATTGAATGCTTTTCTGTTGCTTGGAGGAAAGGTGGTCTGATGGAGATGATCAGATGTGCAGTTAAAGTGCTATTACTTGAAATAAGAGTAACCTAGAAACATTGCTCTAACAATACAGGATGAGGGAGGAGAATTGTCTGAGCTACTTGCAGTGGGGAGTCTTCTCATGTTTCTCCCACACCGTGACTCCTGCCAATATCCGCCACAGTCCTGCACGGTAGTCCTGCCAAAGCAAGCAAGCACTTTGCTCAGAAACGCACTGAATTTCCTTGTGCCTCTGTTTGTTGGCTTTTTTTTGAAAGCACATTTTGCCCTTTGCTTAAATGCCATCCATGCTAGTCAACTCTTACACTCATTTTTCTGGAACTCGTCCATAAATAGCTGCTGAATGGATGAACAGAATGTAGTATCTCCATGTAGTGGAAGATTATTCACACGTAAGAGTGAATAAAAAAGAAAAAAAAAAGAGGAAAATGAAAAAGGCCACCTGTTTTTGGAAGTCCACCCTGACTGTTCAACCCACACTTTTCCCTTTGAAACCCAATCACTTATGCTCCACTCTACTCTTTTTGATAGTGCTTACCACCTTCTAATAATCTTTAACGTTTTCAAAAAAAAAAAAAAGAAAGAGATGCTGATACCACTTCAAAATATACAAGCCTTGATAACAGCTTTTTAATTGAAAGGAAGCAGACACAAACGGTCAAATATTGTTGATTTCAGTGATCTGAAATGCCCAGAAAAGGCACATGCAGAGGCAGAGAGCAGGTGATGGCTGGAAGGGGCTGGTTGGAGGGGGATTAGGGAGTGACTGCTAGTGATAGGCGGATTCTTTAGGGGTGATGAAGTGTTCTGGAAATAGAAGGTGATGGGTGCTACACAACCGTGATTGTGCAGAAGACTGCTGAGCGCTGTGTCTGGGAGTGCCTGTTGTTGGGGCATCTTTATTTTGTTCTCATCCTGCAATGTGAAGAGCCATCTTCTTCTGTGGCTGTTCTACTCCTGTGAGTGGTGAGGGTCAGAGACTTTGCAGAGTCATGTTTCTTTTTTCCCCCTGGGTGAGTGTAGGCAAAAAAAGATTTAAGCCTAAGAAAGTGCTCCATCTGCAGAAATGTCTTTTAGATTTGCATGATGTAAAAACCTTGAGAGCTTTTAATCGTTGAGGCCAGTCTGTGGGAGGAAATAGCCCGTGAAGCCTGTTTGAGCCCGGGAAGCACCGTGCATCTCTCCCAGACACGGGTAGGGATTTCACCCCCGTTCAGGCAGTGAAGGGCCCAGACCCGTGAGCAGACTTGACAATCGTGAATATTTACGTGTATCCGCTGCTTCATCTTGGATATTAATTTCAAGCTGAGTCAGTTTGTGGCGGCAGCCTCATCCTACATCAGGAATTTATAGTATCTGCTCTTTGAGGTGAAGACCTGACAGACTTGATTATTTAACAGTCTGCCTTGAATTGATATCTCAGATTCCTTTGTCAAAAGCAAAACAGCAGAAATACAGACGTCCTTTAATGCCAATGTGACCTGGAACGGGATTAGCCTCTGTGCCTCAGACGCCTTATCTGTGAGTGGGTAAGATGATAACAGTGCTTCCCTCAGAGGAGCTGGTGAGGGGAGAGTCAGAAGCACAAATGGAGGACTTACACGAGGTGCTCATGAATGACCTAATTTAGTGCTGTCAGTCTGGTGAGGCCTCAGGGGCAGAGATGTCAGAACAGAGCAGTCCTAGCCGGAGCTCGATCCGTGATGGCAGCTGTTATGATCAGTATCACCACTGTTGATTATCAGGTAGTTTATGACTTGGTAATATGAATTCATGAATAATGTTAAAGAACTAGATATCTCAGATCCAGTTTACATAGTCCTCAAAATTTCCTCTGAGAAATAGATGGTATCTTCCCCATCTTAAATCTGAGATGAGTCTCTAAAAAAGTCTGTATTCCTCCATCTTTTTGCTTTAATTCCCCATTTCTTAAAAAACAAAGTTTTTAAATGGAGTTACTGGGGACTGAACTGAGTGCCTCATGCATGCTAAGCACATACTCTCCCACATGAGGTATAACCTCCTCCCTGATTTTTTTTTAATTTACTTTCTTAATTTATGGAGTTTAGAGGCCTCTAATTCTTTTTCTGGAGACTTGTCCATGAACCTGTAAATCTATAGTTAATGGACAAAATTTGGTTTATTAAAAAAATCAATAGAATATTGTGCAATCCATCCAAAAAGAAATGCTCATTGACTTAAAATGTTTCTCCTTTAAGGTGATTTCTCCTTTGTGGTCTAGCTTAATTTATTAACAGGCATCCTCATCATCATAATGACCAAACTCGCTGTGAGTGGACACCTACCTAAGGTTAAAATGCTTTCCTCATGTTTTAGTTCATAGCAGGTGTTTGATTGTAGGTATCAGTGTCTCCTTTTTTGCAGCTGAGGGATTGAGAGATGGAGCAGCTTGTCTCAAATTACACGCAGCAGGCTGTGGCTAGCTCGGTGCTGGAACCCAGGCTGCACAGGATGCTTTCTTAATTGCTCCTCTAATCAGCCTCCCGTTAAGTGGTTACCCAAACACCTGTGACTCCATAAATGGCCGAGTTTAGTGATCTCAGCTTGATGATGCCTTCAAAGGAGAGACACCATTGAGAAGGTGAGACAGAGTGGCAGAAATTACAATTGTTTATTTTCACAAATTTATAATTCTCAGGTAATTACTTAAAAAGTTAATTTTATATTTTAGTGCTCTGTAAGCACTAAAAACATAACATTAAAAATAATTATAATGCAAAAGAGAAGTGGGCTCTGAAAGTCCAACCACTGCTATTGATGTTACTTGTTTTTCTCTAGTGGCCTTTATTGACAGAAATACTTACAAAGACTGAATTGGTTTTATGTAGTCTTAATATGGAAGAAAAGATTGTCAGTGAATATTGTAAGTAAAGTCTTTACTCTTTTCTTTCCTGTTGATGAATATGTAAGTTGTTTTCATGGCTTAAGTACATTTCCTCATTTGTGAAATTTTAGTAATATTGTTTAATTTGTCTGACTGTGAGAGTTAGACGCCTTGTATACAAAGAACACAAGAGGTGCTTAATAAAAGTGCTGTCACAATGACAGATATTTTAGATTGATCAACTCTGAATACTAAAGAGTGTCGCTTATTTCTGATGCATATTTAATATGTATATGTATGATATATTTGAATATGGTTTAAAGTAACAAGGATTCATTTTTTTTTTGGTGTAGTATGAAGTTTTAATGAAATCTGTATCATTCTAGTGAGACAGGGACTAGTTAGATTGCCTTAATCAGATGACCTTGAAGATTATTTACACAGAATATGTATTGTTACAAATCAGAATTTATGTTGCCGTGTAACCATCCACTCAGATATTTAAATTCGTGGGATTCTGACCAGATCAATTAAGTTTAGTAAAATCCACATTGATCATTTTCAGGGAATAAGCTCCTCTCTTTTGTGATTAAAGAAAATTTTGATTTTTTTCTACACTCTTAACAGGTTTAAAATATCAAAACATTGATTTGACACATTACATTTTTAATAGAGAGAATAAAGCTCATGCTGTTTTATTATGTAAATAAATATTTTTGTATGTCGACAAACTTGTATGATATCCTGGATCTTTGAGAAGTATTTTGCAAGATATTAGATAACCTACTGTTGGAAAAATACAAACGTGACTTTTATGAACATAGGCGTAGTACAGATCTGTTGGTTTTTGCTACAGTGCAAGACATGAGGCCTAGGATGCCTTTGCTGCCGATTGCCAGGAGGACACATTCCATGTCTCAGTTTCCCCTCCTGTAAAATGAAGTGGCTGAACTGGATTCTTTCCTCTTCTAAGATGAGTTTCCATGAGCCTATGTCTTCTGTTTATATTCAGGAGTATTAGCAGTATCAAATTAAATACTGAATATCCCTCCCTTCCCCCGAATCAAAGTGCAGTATATGCTACATAAGCTTTTAGTTATCTGATTCTCCTTTCTGATCCTACAGGCAATTTTTGTGTTGCATCTTTCCCGGCAACCTGGAAGGTCATTTTAGCCATAGGTGGCACTGTTGCACCTTCTTACAGTCTTAACATTCCTGTTTGTAAAAGAAGGCTTAAATAACTTTATTTTATTTTGATTTCTTTACTTAATGCTTCAGAAGAGCCCAATGTCTTTTATGTGTGTCTACCTGGAAAAGTTATTCTGCTTATATCTTAGATTTATTCTGTCATCTCACTGTGAACATTTCAGACTTGCTGTGCAAGCAATGGGAAAATCGGGCTTTTCTTCTAGTGTTAGAAACCAGTGAGCCGGGATTTTATAAAACAGCTAGAAGCGGCATCTGGACGACCTTAAAGGTGAAAAGTGTATTGAGTTCCCTGAGTTTTGACCCCGCCGCTGTGTGTTAATTGGTGGTAGGAAATTTGGTACATATACGAAGGGGTGTAGTTTTTGATATGGTTTGCCTGCACGCGCTGCCACTGAGCCACTTGAGCCTGAGTCAGTTCGTTTTGAGTTTTTCCCTCGTCTATGAGATGGGGACATTCGTATCTGATTTGTAGAATTGTGAGAATTAGAAATTATGTGCAGTGTTTACCACAGTGAGTATGTCAAGAGGGCTCTTAAACTTTAGCTGCTGTTTTGTGTGAAGCCATCATTTGGGAGTCTTTGGCAATTACTAAGAAACAGGAAAATAAGAAGAGCTGTTTTTATGATGAAAGATATTTGAGGAGGTTCCATAGTTCCTATACCCATAATTTAGCATCAGCAGAGTCAGGACAGTTACACAGTCGCCCTGAACCAATGTTAAGCCACAGAATTATTTGTTGCTTCATATATTTTGGGGCTTAAGGAGATCCAATACTTATACACATGTTGTCTCCAGCAGCCAACTGAGAGATGACACAAAAGAGTAGACAGGCGATAAATGTCTTCTTTGTTACTGATGAAGCCACGTTCTTCATGAACTTCAAGGCTGTGGGAAAATGCGTGTCATGATACTGTGTCCCAGAAATACAGACTCACCCTGTCCCATGTAGCTCTGGGCCACAGCGAGCCTTCCCTTGAGAGGACCTGCCCCTTCATGCACAGGGCTTTCCTGCCATGGAGCTGAGCATCCCAGGTGCTTCCCAATGGTGACCAACACTGGAGTGAAAGGAAGGGTTTCACATGCCCCGCTTGTCTCCCCGGACTCACACCTCACTCTGTTAGTGTGATGAGTGCTAGCTGTGGGCCAGGGGCCAGGGGTGTGAAGGGAGAAGCACTCTCCATGGCCCAAAAGAGTGGTTAGGAGGCATCCCCTCCCTCAGTTTAAACAGGTGGTGGGGTGGAACATAAGGGTACTCCCCAATTGTTTATAAAAGGAGAAATAAGGATGTTCTTTGGGACTTAGGCTAGCCAGGAAACACATAAGATGATTAGAGGGGAGACTTGTAAATCACTTTGATATTAAGTTGACATTTGTTGAACACCCAAAATGTGCTACATTCTTTTCTGAGCATTTTACAGAAATGAATCCTTCAATCTTCTCAACAAGCGAGTAAGGAAGGTTTGATTGTTATCCCAGTTTTACAGTGTGGAAATTGAGGCACACAGAGGGTAATTAAGTTGGCAAAATCACAGAACTAGTAATTGGCAGAGCTGGTATTTAAACCCTGGCTGTCTGGTTTTGAGGTTCCCAGAGATGGGCTTTTTGTGTTTAGCGTTATCAGCATCCCTGAATCTTTGTACCTCTGTGCATCAGTTAGCCTATAAAGGACAGGGAAAGGAGAGTTACATGGGTGCTCATAGTCATGTCTTGCCGCTGTCCACGGAGAGTGCACCGTGATTGGCGTTAATTGTCTTCTGGGCAGTAGATGTGTTCGTATAATAGAAATTTAGTTCATTGAGTTAATCTAGAAACCCTTCCTGCTCCGTTTCTGTCCATGCTTGCCATGTGACTGCCTGCCCGTTATTGGGCAGTGGAGGAGAAAATGTACTCATGGTTGAACTCTGATATTTCAGTCTGGTTCATAGATTCACGTCTTCTGTTACATTAATAAGCTAAGTTTCTGGTTTTCTTGCATCAGTGTCTCATGACTTTGGTTAATGTGAAACCAGTCCATGGGAGCCCAGGGGTGATGACGGTATAATTTCTGAGCACGCTGTGGCACTTCTACCCATGCAGACGTGGCTGAAGGATGTCCACCTTCCTCACTTATTTCCCCCAACAGCAGGGTCCTCTCCCACCCCTGGATGTGAGGTTGGGAGCTCTCTGAGTAGGCCAGTCAGAGGCCCAGTTAACCAATCAGAAAATGATGAAGTACCTGGAAGTGGGTTTAATAGAAGAAAAGGGCTTCCAGGTAGTCAGATGGGCTGTTCGAGTCCATTTGGTGAAAAGCTGTCCACTGTCTGTGGTTTAGCTGCTTCTTTGCTATTGAAAAGTCTGGAGTAGATGAAGGGATTTTAAAAAGCAGAAAGGAATGATTTCAGGTGGTACGTCCACACTGGTGAGAAGTGATGGATGACCACCAGTGTGAGGCATAGACAGAGTCTTACAAACTTCATAAAACAGCATTAAAAGCTCTGCCATCTGAGTGCACTTCATATGGGGTCCAGATCATCACTGGTGACGCAGTGAGGGCAAGTAACTGATGATGGCAGAAAGAACATGGACGCATCAAAAAGGTCTCATTCACGTTCCCTGTTTAAGGGATGCGGCACAGTGTAATATATTTGAGCTGGTTTTTCACTGAAAAATTTTTAGTGTTTTCTGGGACTCCCCAGTACCCCAAGGGTCCATGCAGCTGGGTGTCCCCTCAGTGCAGCACTGTCAGCGCTTGCCCTGGGCTGACGCGGTGTCACGGGAAGCAGGACGGTCAGTGTCCCAGGCTCCTCTGAGCTCCGTCTCCTCATCCGCAGAGCCGGGTTTCTCATCCGTGTCTACTTAGTAGGGTTGTTGAGAATCACACGTGAAGCTTCAGGGGTGACTTGTGGTTGTCTCTGTGATTGGCATATAGTGAATATTTGATAGAAACACTTGTTTTTTTAGTATAATTGTAGTACCTAGGTTGCAGTGGTTTTTAGTCTGCGTTTTTTTATAAATTTATTCTTATTTTTTTTGTTTTGCAACTTTGTTTATTTATTTTTATTTTTATTTTTTAACATTTTTTATTGATTTATAATCATTTTACAGTGTTGTGTCAAATTCCAGTGTTCAGCACAATTTTTCATTCATTCATGGAAATATACACACTCATTGTCACATTTTTTTCTCTGTGATTTATCATAACATTTTGTGTATATTTCCCTGTGTTTATTCTTTTTTTTTTACATTTTTTATTGATTCATAATCATTTTTACAGTGCTGTGTCAAATTCCAGTGTTCAGCACAATTTTTCAGTCATTCATGGACATATACACACTCATTGTCACATTTTTTTCTCTGTGATTTATCATAACATTTTGTGTATATTTCCCAGTGCTATACAGTGTAATCTTGTTTATTTATTCTACAATTTTGAAATCCCAGTCTATCCCTTCCCACCCTCTACCCCCCCCCGGTAACCACAAGTCTGTATTCTCGGTCCATGTGTCTATTTCTGTCCTGTATTTATGCTTTGTTTTTGTTTGTTTTTGTTTTTTAGATTCCGCATATGAGCGATCTCATATGGTATTTTTATTTCTCTTTCTGGCTTACTTCACTTAGAATGACATTCTCTAGGAGCATCCATGTTGCTGCAAATGGCATTATGTTGTCGGTTTTTATGGCTGAGAAGTATTCCATTGTATAAATATACCACATCTTCTTTATCCAGTCACCTGTTGATGGACATTTAGGTAGTTTCCATGTTTTGGCTATTGTAAATAGTGCTGCTATGAACATTGGGGTGCAGGTGTCATCCTGAAGTAGTTTTCCTTCTGGGTACAAGCCCAGGAGTGGGATTCCTGGGTCATATGGTAAGTCTATTCCTAGTCTTTTGAGGAATCTCCACACTGTCTTCCATAGTGGCTGCACTATTCTTATTTTTAAATATGCACTTAGTTTATTTATTTTTTTGGAGGTACTGGGGACTGAAGCCAGAACATTGTGCATGCTATGCAGGTGCTCTACAACTGAGTAAAACACACCCTCCTTTTCTGCACTTGAATATAAATATTGCTATACACAAAATAGCTCTTAAACACCATCATGGGACCTAGTCACTGTATAGACAATTGAACACGTATGCTATTTCAATAGGAATAAATGTTTTTGAGACATACATTTCTGAATCTGTTAATGTGCTTAAAAACGATCATAGGTAGTGATAAACACGAATCTTTGATCCAGTACTTCTTAGGGTCTGTTTTGCCATCAAGGGAAATTACATTCTACAGAGAAGGCTAATTGGGTCTCTTTGATACTTGGATGGTTTAGCAGATGATGAAGACTTTCAAAAGCTGAAAGTTTTGTATTTTAAATTAACTACAAAGTTATCTTCTACAAGTTGTAAGTACTAAGCTTGTGAAGTGCTCAGTAATCCAGGGGGTATGTGTCTGTGTCTGTGTGAACGTTTGTGTGTGTGATATCAGGAAGATAGAAAGAAGTTCCATATAGACTTCTGATAACTTTCTCCTCCATTTCAAGGTGTAGGCATATATTTACATAAATAAATTGATATTCTTTTGTCATTTGGCATGTTGGGAATAAGACTTTCTCATACTTGTTTCAGAAGGGTTAGGGAGGTTGAGCTTAGGAAATGGGAGGATATAGAGACAGGGAGGTTCTTTAAACTGTGCAGAATGAGAAATAGTAACTTTTCTCTTTTCTTCTAGAGCAAACTGGCACTGAATTGTAACATAATATTACTCAGAATTGCTTTTCTGATCAGATACAAGTACCTCAGATTTTTTAAGGCAACATGAAAGATGAAATATGTTTTAGCATTTATCTTTAAAAGAAGTTTTATTTTTCAAGTAAAAGGTTATAGCCTGTTCTTTCTTCCAGCGGTACAAGAAATTCTCACTGATCTATCTAAATGACCTCTGTGCTTAGATTCTTTGTGTTTTTTTTTTTCTTTAAGTGCTTGTTTCATTGTGGTTTGAATGAATGTTTAAAATTTCTGGATTTTGATCTTTAGAACATGCTGATTTATCAAAACTGTTAAAAACCTGATTGTTCTCTGCTCCTGGTTTGGTGGGACAACCTACTGATTTCTGTTGTCTGTTCAAGAGGGAAATTCTTCCTCTAGCCTGCAGATCATTAAGTGAATGGTTTGCAGTGTGCCTTTAAAATTATTTGTATGCATTGAGCATGTTTGTCCAGTGAAATTTAAATTGACTCATTGTAATGACTTTGCTTTGATTCTGTGGTTTTGATCCTCTCCACAAGAATTTGAATTCTCTGTTGCATTTTGTATACGTGTTCTTAACAGGGGAAGAAATTTTACATTTTTTACAGAGGTGGGTTTTCCTATCCCCTCTGAATGCCTTCTAAAATTGATACATTAAAAATCTGTTATTGCAGTGCATAATTATTTCATAAACTATTTTTTGGCATAATCAGAAACAATGACCAAGAATGATAATAAAAAATACGAAAATCTTCCTTCCTTTGAAGAATAGAAATCAGGTAGTCAGGCTCCCTCATGCTTTGTGCCTGACACAATTACTCTCATGTCATTGTGTATCATGATTCGGAGATGGAGTTGCTTCAGGTTTATAGATTTTTGTTTTAAAATTTGTGTTGAATACTTTCTCCAGACTGATGTTTCCTGTTGTGTTTGTGGAAAGAGTAGAAGGGAAAAAAATACTTTGTTTTGTTTTCAGGAGGCCTGAGTTGATGAGAAAAGTGTTGAGGGTGGGCTGAGGAAAAGAGTGACACTCCCTCTCCTCCTGGCTGAAATTGATGAACAAAGAAATCAATTAAGTATATCGATATTTGACCAATAGAATTTAGCGAGCCCAAACTGGCTAGAAATGCACAACGGAAATTACTGAATTCAGCTGCAGAATGAGGTGCTTTACCAAGTAGAAGCAGCAGAGAGCAATCAGAAAAATAAGTAATATGATGAGATATAAAAGGAATATTATATCTTTTATTTCTGAAACTTTTCTACGGAAAGTTGTGTAGAGCTAAAATTAAGTTTCAAGCATCAGGAGTTAAGAGAGTGGGTGGTTCCGTAGGATCGTTATGCTCGGATGTGCGTAGACCCTGCTAGAGTGGCTGAAGTTGGCAGGAAGAGACCCACATCCAGGATTAGTCATCCTAGGGTGTCCTCCATAATGGTTCCATGTGGGAGCCCATGATTGGGTTAACAAATTATAACACAGCACAGTCGCCTCTGAACTTTAAGAAGAAAGAATATGCTTTGGTACTGCTTTGCAAGCAAGTTCCTGTGCATCTTCACTCCAGTCTCCTTTCCTTAAAAAGCAGAGACAATGCTTTGCTTGTGTAGTTGAGGTTTTAGTTAGCACTCTGCTGGTTGCAAAGCAAGGACCGAGACCCTCAGCAATAAACGCTGGGCTTGTGTGTTGTTAGTCTATTATCCTCAAAACAAAGACCTGGCTGGTCTGGTGGTGTGCTTTGTAATGAACATATCTAAAAGTGTATCTTGTTCCCCTCACCCCATGACTTCCCTAAACATACACTAATCCTTTGTACTCATTGTATATTCTACAATCTCTGCCTCATCCTGTCTTTCCCGAATTTCCTCCTTACTATCTCACAACTGTTAACGAATTTTTCCTTTGATTATACACAATAAATATGGGAGCATTTGAGAGGCTCATGGAGATGGCTCCCTACTCCCTCTCGATTTCTTGACTTTTTCCACAGAGTCTTGAATAATCATTCCGTGTCGGTAAGACTTCTGCCAGCCAGAACCCACAGTTCCAGGTGAGAAGGATGCAGGCTTTATCTCTCCTACCGGAGGGAGAGACAGAAGAGAATTGAGATATGCTCCCCCGTGATCCCTTCCTGCCCCAGGTCTACTGCAGTTCACCTGCAGCCTTCTGGCCTCTGCTCACACTGCCTCTGTCCCAGGACTAAACTCATCCTTTTCTTCCCTTGTCAACATTTCCGGTACCTTTCAGAACTTGGTCTCTTCCCTGCAATTCAACCCTGGAAGATGTGATGGTGGTCAGCGTGCTGGTGGGCAGTCCTTTGGGGACCCCCAGGAGCCATGCTGATTCTCCTGAGTCTATCAATCTGGGTTACAGAACAGTCGAGCACCGAAGGAAGCCCATTCACGTGATGTCAACACAGCATTTCATCACTTTCATTTTATTTTTAAATTTTCGGTGGAGAAAATATTTGTAGCAAACTCTTCCAGATATTCGCTGCCTGCTTTCCTCACCACCATTTCCTTGTTGGCTCTGGTGCTAGTTTTATGAATCAGGATTCTTCTCTGCTCATTTCTGGCAGCAGGGCTTGCCGAATCCTTGATCTGCATTTGAAGCAGAATGCTTCTTCGTGATGTCAAGGTGATTCTCCTATTTCTGAATATATCGTGTACACTCAGCAACTGTTTCAAGTGAAATGCTCTTGTCCAATTTCGGTTAACTCACATTTGCTGATCTCCTGCTTTCATGCTGAGGGCAGTTTCTTTTTCCTCTAATAAAAGTTAGCAATTTGCATTTACTCTGGAAGGTACTGCCCCGAGATGCTTTTGTTCTTAACAGTTTTAATACAATTCACCCATTAAAATGTACATCGGTTTTTACTCTATGCCCAGAATTGTGCATCCCATTCAATCTTAGAACATTTTCATCCCCCCAACAGGATGCCCCGTATGCATAAGCAGACATTCCCATCTTCCCCATCCTCCCCCAGCCCCAAGGAGCCACTTTTCTCTCTGTGGATTTGCCTGTGCTGGACATTTAATGTAAATCGAGTCACTTCATGTAAGTGGAACCGTCTATTGTGACCGACTACTTTCACACTGAGTAACGTTTTCAATGTTTGTCCATGTTGTGGCCTGAGTCACTATTCTATGCTTTGCTATTGCTGAATAACATTCCACTGTATGGCTGGGCCCCTCTGTTTACCCATTCACCAGGTGATAGGCATTTGGGTTGTTTCTGCTTTTTGGCTGTGATGAGTAATATCGCCGTGGACACTCATGTGGGATTTTTTATGTGGATATCTGTTTTCACTTCTCTTTCGTGTGTGCCCAGAGAGCAGAATTGCTGGGTAAGTCAGAAACGAAATGTTCAACTCTCTGAGGCCCTGCCAGGCTGTTTTCCAAAGTGGCCACGCTGTGTTACGTCCTCACCAGCAAGGGCTGTGCGCTCCACTTCCTCTGTGTCCTCATTAGTGCTTGTTACCATTTTTTTTATTATAACCTATTGTTGTGAGTGTGAAGCGGCTTCTCCTAGTGGTTTTCACTTGATTTTCCTTACAGCTAATGCTATTGAACATCATTTCATTGTGCTTATTGGACATTTCTATGTTTTTCTTGAAAAATACCTTTTCAGAATATTTATTAATTTTTTAATTGAGTTGCCTTTTTATTGTTGAATTGTAGGGGGTTTTTTTCTTCATTTGGAGATACAAATTCCTTATGAGATAAATGATTTGAAAAAATTTTCTCTAGTGTGTTGTTTTTTCACTTTCTGAATGGTGCCCTTTGAAGCAAAGTTTTAAATTTTGATGAACTCCAATTTATCTCTGTTTTCTTTGTTCCATGTGTTTTGGGGTATTATTTTAAATCTGAAGTATTTTATTTAAGCTTTTATGTATAAAATATCTAAATTTGTAGAAACAGTCTAGGAGATGGGTGCGGTTGTTTTCCCCCGTCTTTGGATAGGAGACTGAGGTGCAGAAAATTTCACTGAAATATCAGTGTCACAGCTACCCAGTGCTGTGGGAGTTCAGACCCCTCATGTTTTTCCCCAGAATATGTGATCTTCACCACCATGCTCCACTACTGCCTGGAATCATTAATGAAAACATCTTTCCTTTTTTGATTTCTTGTTAGTTTGTTTTCTCATTAGGGACCTCATCTCCTTATTTTCCTTTCGGATGTCAGTGTAGATTTATTATAGGGCTCATGTAGGCAGAAGCATTGCTATCAGTTAACTTCTATATTACTCACTCTCCAGTGATGATTGTTGCTAGTTGACCTAATCAAGTCATACTTAAGTCTTTCCTGCTCATGACACTAAAAACAGTCATGACTTACAGAACGCTCAAAGGAGAAAGTACTTGATTGATTTTATTTTGCTACCCAATCAAACCAATCAAGTAAAAACCCTAGTGTTGACACAGACTATAAGCCCTCCAGAATAGGGTCACTGTCTTCCTTGTGTTTCATTTATTTGGTCACAGTGTCTGGATAGTGCTTTGCTGTCCAGCAGTTTTGTGAGGATACTGTGCTCGTGAATATTTGTAAGCACAGAATTTTGACAACAGACTGTGTTGTTCATTTCACAAGGGAAAAGATAATATAGAAATACTGCTCAGATCTATTTTAAAATTAAGCTTGGAAATTTGAGAAGAATTCAAGAAGCCATACAAAGCTCTTTTTCACTAATTTTAGATCTATCTTAGACACTTTATGGTTACATAGCAGAGTAACTTATCAAGTAGATTTGACAAGAGGAGTGTTATATTGATTATTTGATTTAGTTGAAATATTCTACCAGGGATAAAGTCATAAGTGCCCATAAATGAACAAATATGTTTGTATTTCTATGCAACATGGGAGCAGACTACATATGTTTCTATATAATATATATGACTGTGTGTTTTAATCTGCCTGTCAGTGTTTTTTATAGTTTTTCAGCAATGTTATAACTTCAGAATTCTTCTAAGTTATTCACTCCCGATATTACTGCAGTTTGTACTGTGTATTCTATCTTATGGATGGGATTCCACAGTCCCCTCAGTGAGGAATTTCCTCTCCTATTCCGTTAGTAGCAGAGTTAAAGGAACTGTGATTTCTAGGCCTTTGCTTTCCATGTGTTTGCAGTTGGCTGTAAATCACGAATTTCCCTTTCTTGAGTTTTCATTTTTCAATAAGAATTTTTAAAATAATTGTTAATATGTTTCACCAGTCTCCCTAGAAACTTGATGTGTTTGTGCTTTTCAGTTTTCAATTTATGAAAATTGTAAATGCACACTTGTTTTTAAGTAGTCCTTTTTCACTAGATATTTGTTTACTTCTTTAGAGTTAAAATAATTTTTTCCCAATGAATGAATCGGTGTTCATGTTTTAAAAGATAACTTACTTTTTATTTTTCTTATTCTAACAGGTATATTTGTTGTACAGAATTTAGAAAATAAGGATAAACAAAATAATAACTTAAAAATGGCCTCTCATCTCACTTGGAGATACAGATGTAAGGTTTGAAATTGAGAATTACAAGTCCTCTCAAGTTGTACTTCTCTTTCAAGTACGTTTTGGTTACTGAGACCCTCGAATTCCCATATGAATTGTAGCAGCAGCTAGTCAGTTACTGCAGAGGAGCCCGCTGGGATTGTAATCGAGACCACGTTGTATGTATGCATCGCTCTGGAGAGCACTGCCATCCCAAGAATGCTGTCATCTGATCCAGGAATCTGCGTGGTGTGTCTTTCCAGGTATTTAGGTATTCTTTAATTTTTTTCAGCAATGTGTATGGTTTACATAGTATTATTTTATTTATTTTTTGCCTTTATACTGAGGACAAGTGTGCAAGGTACCAGGATTAGAATTGTATTATAGCCCCGCAACTTGCTGCCACCATGGACGCTGCGGTCTCTCTTTGCCCTTTGTAAAATCTCGCACAAAATAGGACCTAAGTAACTCTCTCTTGAAAGAATGATTATATGATTGCTGGATGATGCTTGAGAGTCCTTGTGATGATGTCTTTTTCCCAGACTTTCCTCTCTTCTTAACTATGCCCTTTCCCTTCCTTTCTTCCAGCCTGGGTTTCAGCGTGCCTGTGGCATTGATTTTTCTTGTCTGTGGACTCATCCTTTCACTAGTTCATGATAATGTTACATGTGGGCTGTGGAAACTTGCTAGATGTCAAGAAAGAGCAAATCCATTGCATGCTAGATTTTTTAGAGTGTGTTATTGTATTATCGATTGAAATTAAATCAGGCTGACCCATTGAGCCATCCCCTGAGCTCTTTTCACCTTCCTACAGGTGATACTGCTCTCGTTGCTGCATGTGCCCTTCCCCCAGACTCGGTTTTGGAGTTGAGTAAGTCACCATCACTGGAGCCCTCTCATTAAAAATGAAGAAAACCTTTGCTCCTTCTCCCTGGTTGGGGACTTGGATGAGATGAGGTAACAGATAAAGAATGGAGCCCCACCTCATTCTGACCACTGCTCTTTCCGTTCATTTCTCCAGGGGAAGGATACAATTCAAAAATATAAAGATTGTGAGCTAATGAGATAGACAAGACAACCGATCATTTATTAAATATCCTTTCATGCCAGAAACAAATGTATTATACACACAAAAAGCACATAAATTACGGTAGTACTGTGGTTACAAACGTGGGTCCGAGGTTCGATTCCTGCTCTGGAGTGACAAGTCCTGTGAGATGGAGAAATGGTAGATCGGCTTAGCCTCTCTTGGACTTGTTTTCTGTCCTGCAGAGATGGGGTTCGCTAGGCATCCCTACCCCGTAGAGGTGCTGTGGGGTGTAAATGACGTGAGTGGGCAGCCCGAGCACACCTGCTCGTTCCTCGTAAGTGCAGGATAGCACAGCTTTTGCGGTGATGCCTTTATGACCACACCGTGTAGACTCTCAGTGCTCCGAAGGGATGCCTTGTGGATTGGAGATGGGATTCTCACTTCTGTAAATACCCAAGAATTGGGTTATTGGGCCTTGCTGATTTGAATCTATTCTTTAGAAAGTACATAATGTAGATATATTTTTCAAACATGCATGCTTTTTTTCTTTTCTTATTTATACTTCTACCCTCTCATCTCTTGGTGTGACATTTCATGGAATCCAGGAAACAGTCCTAAGCCACCTGCCTCTTCACACTTCTCCGTGGTGGTTTCCTTCCCTGACTAGAAGAGGGTTTTGCATAGGAAATTTTGTTTGCTCCCCTTCTCTTGGAGTCTCCCTGTTTGTCTGCCCATCTCTCACCTGTCCATCTGTCCATTTCTCTACCCACTCATTCTTCTGACTTGTTCCAAGAAGCATTTCAGGCAGCTTACAGAAGAACAGATACCAAATAAACAGGTGAGAAAATGGGGCCAATTTCAGACAGTGAGGCTTGCAGTTGAGCCTGTGTGAGATTTGCAGGCGTGAGACACACGCCTCTGCCTTGTGCCTTATAAGATAGACAGCATCAATATGCCTGAGGCTCCCAGCAGACAGAGGGAAACAGGGTTTGTGGGAGATGCTTACTCTCTGTGAAATAAATAAGTGGCTTAGGAGAAGCCCAGACTTTCCAACTACTAAGGCTTAGGAGAATATATTGAGTGTCTTCCAAAATCAGATTATTGCATCTTTTCTTTTTCAGAGTTTTATGTATAGTTTGTTTACATTCTATACCTGGAAATTTCTCCAAAGCTGCTGCCCACGTGAGTCCCATGACTCGGGAATGGGGTGGTTCTGCTCATTGACGGGTGTTGGCCAGAAACGGAAAATGACAGCCTCAAAGGAGCCTGGGATTAAGCAGTTATGTTTTGTCAGTGCTGTAGATTTCAGAAAATACTTTTACCATTTCTCTCCGCCTGAGGAAGCAGCGTGCTCTCTTCCCAGCATCAGGAGCTCAGGGCCACGTGATGGTGGGGGCTGACTGCACTGCCGTCAAAACAGCTGTGCTAGTCACTGCAGGTGTGGTGCTTTCACGTAGTGCATTTCATGTTCTTTAATAGGTTTCAACAGGTAGTTAATTAACTGAGTTAATTAACATTTAATAAATATAATGCTTTGTTGAAAAGACAGTTATAGGCAGAATATAAGTTGTGAACAATATAAAAACTGTTTCAATACTGAAATTTCAGTAGGGAAGATTCAGTTTATCTTATTTCCGCCTCTCTTTAAAAGAGAAAAGAAACAAGACAGAAAAAGCAGAGGATGATTTCTGTTCTTCCTCTCGGCTTGCAGGTGCCTTCACCTCCAGTGGCATCCATCCAGACACCAGCACTGACACTGGCCGTGCTCAGAACTGCCTCAGCCCTGAAGACACAACTGACAAATGGAAGGGGGACGCGCCCTGTTACAGCGGGTGCTTTCAATTTTTGAGTCCTTATGTAACTGCGCAGTGTTATTCAGGATCACCCATTCTGCACTGTGTGACGGTGCTTCGGTGTCTCCTAGTTATTTGTTTCTGTAAGTACTCATGTATTTTTTCCAATGTGTGTTACTAGACATCTAAAAATGCATTTTTCAGATGAAAAATAATGTGTATTTAATATAATATTCTGAAAAAAGGGTCAAAAGGGTCTATCCTGTTCCCAGTATTCAGAGATAATAATTAACACTTTAAAATCTATTTTCTGTTCTTTTCATCAGTGTGTATTACCTCTGTCATAAAAACCAGCAAGCACTGTGTGCCTGTTTGCTGTGTGGAGACCTCCATTTTCCATTCAGCTTATGACAATTTTTTTTACAGTATTCTATCTCCGCTGGCATGATTTTTAATGACCATTATAGCATTCTGTCTTGTGGAGTCCTCGTCCATTTTACTTTGGACTTAAGTAAACTTTTATATTCCAAGTAAACTTAACTGGAATACTGAAAAGAGAACTGTGGTGGTACCGAAAGTCCCCTACTTCCCTTCCCCTTTTTTCCTGAGAGTAAAAACTGCTGACAATGTGGAGTATATATTTCATGACCTTTATGCCTATGTCATATATATATACACATACATAAACGTATATGAGAAATCTATGTATATGTGTGTGTATATATGTTTTATTGAAAAATAAGGCCATAGTATATGTTTTCTGCAGCTCGGTTTATTCACTCAGGTATATATCACAGACGTCCTCTCCCTCCAGACTCACCCGGTCCTTTCAGATAGAGTAGAGTGGTCTCCTGATGTGCAGGTTTGGTCTCTTGTGTAAGGACACCTTTCGTGGGAGAGAACTGTGGACAAGGCCTTGGACCACGCCGAAACACCGGAACTTTAGTGGCCACAGCTCACCGTGATTTACCGCATCATTGTCTTGATGGTGGACACTTAATTTTTCTCCATTTTCCACTGTCAGAAAGAGTGTCTGACTGGCATCCTTCTTGTACAAACATTCCTGTGATCTTGTATAAGTATTCCTTTAGTTAAGGTTTCTGGAAATTTAGTCCTTGGATGTGACAACTACATAAATCACAGGCTCCTTTCAAGTGAATCTAGAAATTCCTTCTCCTGTGGGGAATGAAAAGATGTAGAATAACTTATGTAACCAATTCTCTATCCGTGGGTATGATTCCACTTCAGCTTTTCTTCCCACCAATGTAAACAGTGCTGTGTAAATTCTCTGATGAGTACATCTATTTGAACTGATTCTTTTTGTAAATGAAACGATTCCTAAAAGTGAAGTTCAGCCTGTGTGTACACACGTTTTCCAGGGTTTACATATCCATTGACATGTCGTCCTCCAAAAGATCGCTCACAGTTTGTTGTCTCAAAGATGGACACTAGCTAGAATATCTTTTAAAAATATTTGCCAATATGATGAGCAAAATGATTTTCATTGTTTTAGTTTGCACTTTATGACCAGTGTGCTATTGAGCATTTTTCACTCATTAGCCATCTGACTTTTAAAAAGTGAATGATCCCTTTTGTCCTTTGCAAATATTTAAGTGAGGGAGCTTCTTGTTGCTTTGTGACAGCTCTATGTATATTATGAACATTAGCCCCTTGTCTTCATCAACATGTATCACAGAGCTTTCCCTTGTCATTTTTTGCCTTTCATTTTGTTCAGTAGGTTCATTTTTGTTATGGCCCAAAATAAACTTTAGATAGTAAATGTCTTCTTTTTCGGTTTTATTCTTGATATTATTCTTAGAAATGCTTTCTTATAATGGTATAAATTTCTTCTGTAGGTTTTCTTAATCTCTAAGATGGAGATGATAATAGTGCTTGTCATAGTGAGGAGAAGCTGAATTGATATGAGCAAAGAGTTGTATTTGCTCTTATTAGTACTTTCTAATATTTACATCACTTTCTGCAATTTTTCTTGCGGTCATTTTGACCAGAATAGAATTTGTTTTTTCAAGGGGATTCTGTGATTGTCCCAAGACAATTATTGAATTCCTACTTTGCTCTTTAATTTGAAATCCCACCTGTAAAAATACTTATGTACACTAGAGTCTCTTTTTGAGCTCATGATTTATTTCTGTCAATCTTACTTTCCTACACTAGCACTATATATTACATATTGTAAAAATTTATTTAATATCTGACAGTGCAAATTTTTTGATTTGCTTTTCGATCCCTATTTTTCTTTGCTAGTATTATGACTTCATTTTTCCTGAAGAATTCTAATATAATTTTTTCAAGTTAAAAAAAAGGATAAGTGTTGTCATGGGATTTTTTAGTAATTTTGAATTATCTTTAGGAGAACGTACATCTTTACAAAACTGTTTTCCTCCATACAAAGGTTGATGTCTCTACTTTCACACTTCTTACTTTACCCCTCAGTACAGTCCTGTACTTCCTCCATATACAACATGGGCATTGTTTTTGAGTTTATTCCAGATTATTGTTGATGTTTTTGTTAATTTTTTAAGTGAGAAATTTTTGCTATTATATTTTTTAACTGTTAAAACTGACACCTAGGAAGGCAGATTCGGTTTGTAAATACTCACTTTATAACTTCTCATTTAAAATTGTAAGTATTAAGTACTCGATACACAATCCTTTCTTTTCTGTTTTTAAAAATTTGTTTCCAAGATTCTCAAAATGGTCATAGCTAAGTAGTATAGGTGGGGAGAGAGATGGAGAGAGGTAGTGTGGCTCATGTACAAACTGTGAGCACTTTCATGGCTGCCTTTATGCTGGAAAAGCTGCTGAAGAGTCCAGGTTAGACCAGGGGTGGCTTTGTATGCACTTGAAAGCCAGCTTTCCTGCCTGTATGGTGAAGCCTGGTGGGCGTGGCAGGTAGATGATCAAGGTCGAATGGAGGTTATTGGCTGCACAGAGCGCTGTGTCTGAGAACTGGAGACCATCGCCATGGGAAATGCTTGGTGCCAGGAACAATGCAGAGGAGCTGGGGACCCTGTGTGTTAAGGATTTTCCAGCCCTCGGAGTGGGAAGTTCAGACTCTGCATTCAGATCTGAGTTTGAATTCATCCTCTTTAGTTTACTTGTCCTCTGACTTTGGTCAAGCTATATACCCTCTTTCACTTCCTGTTTCCTTGTCTCTCAAAGTAGGAGAATTACAGCCTGCTGCTAGAGTGTTTGATCAGGTTAAATAATTTGTGTCTATAAGATGTCACGTACAGTCACAAGCTCAGTGAGAAAAGGGCTGTTGCCTGTTCTTCTGCAACTCAGTGCTTGACAAGACATGGGGGAAAGCCAGTCCATAATTTGTGTGTGATGCAAGTAGGAACAAAAATAATGTCTTGCCTTTCCCTAGCAGTACTCTTACAGCTTTGCTTCATTTACATCTTTCCTCCTTTCCTTTCCTCTTTCCCATCCTCCACCAAAAGAGCCTGAGACTCTCTCAGAATAATAGATTCAAATTAATTTAAAGGTAGGCTCATTCTCACGAAATAATAGTAACATAAAAAAAAATCTGTGCACATCCCAGAATACGTTGTATTTGATTTACACACACACACGTGTGCACACACACACACACACAATCAGGCTACCTCCCACTTGCCGAGGGAGAAGGACCACTTTTTCTGAGTTTTCACTCACTGAGCGTGAGAACAATGTCTCTTACACAGACTTTCACCAGGCTTCGTGCATGGTGTTTTTAATTGAATTTCGGCTTTGTAGCCATAGATATAGTCTCCTAATAGAAGAGAGAAAGTGGAGACATAGACATTCTGCTGAGATATTGGTGTTATCATATTTTAGTTGGAACGGACTTAAGACAGCATAGAGTCATAACATTTCATGGGTGAGAATCCATTATGTTGTCACTTGGACAAGAACCTGGATCTTCTGCCATCTTGTCCACGTGGGTGAAGAGGCAACTGGGCAGGGGATGGCAGGCATCCTTCTTGCTTGAGTTCCATGTTCTTGCTAGTTTTCATTGCTCAGCTGCCTTTAGTTTATGTACATGAGGCCTCACATGGGAAGGTCACTCTGTCCTGATAGAATGAGTTTCTTATCAGCAAAAAGCTCTGGACCCACTCATATTTCCCAGAGTTTTCTGCTGATCTGCTGACACTTTATATAATTGAGACTTAAGAAAATACTGAATATAAAATCCTTATTGTTATTGTTTGCCCTCGAGTTTCATAGGAATGAGGTGCTGTCTCAGGCTGTCTAAAGTTAGATCTGAACAATGATACGGTGATAGGTTGTGCTGCTTTACCTCCAAAGTCAAAGGGGATTTCCACCTTAGCTTTTAGAATCAGGCAGATTAGTTCAAATCTTGCCTTTACCAATTATTATCTTTGTGTCTTGGGGGAGAAACTGTACTTTTTTGTGTCCAAATTTGTTTATCTGTAAATAAGTTCAGTATTTATTTTAAGGTTTCTGTTTCAGAATTGAATGAGCTAATACTCTCATTTATACCTAAAATAGTGATTGCATGGTTCTATGCTGGTGCCTTGGTAGTTGATTACTAAGGGACTCCGCAGTGAGAATGGGGGTGGGGGACTCCGGGGTAATAGAGCTTATATTCCAGGATATGCTTGTAAAAGACTGGATGTGCAGTGGATTTTTAGTAAATATCTACTCCTTTCCTAATCTGCATTGATTGTGTATATATCTTTATACTAATATATGAACAATTTTTATTGCAATTTAAATATCTTTGTAGTACTTACAATATGTAGCTTTAAAAATACGTGAAATAAAATGATTTGACTTTTATTTTCTTTTCAATAAGCATAACAAAACAAAATAAAAAGAAGAAAATGTTTGAAGGAGTAGAAATAATTTTATTTCTTGGAATCAGTTCCGTATAATAGGTTTTTTGTTCGTGTTGTTAAACAGCATATAAAACTGATAAGTTGTGAC
Organism: Vicugna pacos; assembly: GCF_048564905.1. Taxonomy (NCBI): domain Eukaryota; kingdom Metazoa; phylum Chordata; class Mammalia; order Artiodactyla; family Camelidae; genus Vicugna; species Vicugna pacos. The sequence continues at coordinate 24,842,643 of NC_133002.1, forward strand.
ATTCTGGAAATGAGGAAACAGTGGAGACATACTACCTCTAATGCAGTCACTTTGTTACCAAGTCCAAACTCGTTCTGCTTGCTGCATGACAGGTCAATAAATCGGGAGATGAGATGTTGGAGTAAAGAATAGTGACTTTATTTGAAAAGACGGCAGACCCAGAAAATGGCATATTGATATCCAGTAGAACTCTCTTCCCCAAGGCAGAATTCAGTCTCCTTTTATACTAAAAAGTGGCGGGGATGTGGCTGGTTGTTGCAAACTTCTTGCTGTACGAATTGTTTCTATTTGAAACCCTTTGTTCCTGTAGCTGTTCATGTGGGTCAAATTATGGTGCCCCCGTGTAACCTCCAAAAAAAAGAATTTTTTTGCAACTTGCCATCTGTGCATAAATGTAGAAGAGCTAATATCCTTAAAGATCAGAGCCCGGAGAATAGGCCCTCCTGGGTATTTCAGGCTAAAGGCAACATTCTTTTACAAAAGGTGCAGAAACAGCAAGTCTGAGCCTAGAAAACAAGGTACAGGTTTAAAGTCAGACGAACACATCTAACATGGAGTGAAATTTGTTCTTTTCTATTAGAATTACTTTTTCTACCTCATAAATAATTTTAGTGAGAAACATGAGCAATTTTTTTATTTTTGCTTCTTAATAAAGGACTACAACTACACTTTAGTGAGCAGGGATGCTGTGCGTGCTTTGGGGTCACAGCAAACTCTTGTTGGGGGTGCTCGACCCTGCAACATGTCTGATGCCCCGTGAGTGTTGGTGAGGGTCCCCCTAACCAGGGGCTCTCTTCAGGAACCACCATATGGGCATTGACCTCTGGAGACCTGTTTTTCAGCTGCAGGAAAATTTTTCAGAATCTGTGATGGGAAAATCACTCCAGCTGGGGATAATCAGGGAATAAAGGAAGAGGAAAAGGGCTTGAATTAGAGTAGAAGAGAAAGACAGAAGATCAGGGAGCCTGGGGGCTTGGCAGCGGGGCCTCGGGAGAGAAAGTAGCAGAGAAATGGAAGTGACCGTCTACGGAACCAGCTCCTGCACCTTTCCCCGCACCCAAGCCACACAGCTCTTAATTGGACCCAGGAATCTCTCCTGTCTGGATGTCACCCTGGGCAGAACCTTGAGAATCGAAGGTAAGGGGTGGGCAGCACTCACCTAGCGAGTCACTGAGGACTTTGATCAAGTCTACATTGACATTCCCAGTCATATGCCTTCACCTGTTCTTTATCTCAGGATCTGAGAAGCAGGAGCAAGGAACACAGGGAGAGATCCAGGAAGACATCTGACTGTGTTAAGAGACGACAGTCACAGCAACACTGGGAGTGAAAACACTTGTAGCAAAATAAAATAACTTCACAACTATTGCATCAGAGCTGCATGTGTGAGAGAGCCTAAGCCTGTCTCAGAGTGCAGGGAACAAGAGGAAAGGAATGCTAAAATTAACACTGATAATTGAAATTTTGTTAAATAGCCTGCTACAGTTAATTTTATCACGTGAATGTATGCAGGTTTATTTCTATGAGCATTTATAGGTTCACACAACCCCACCAGCCCGTCTTGCCCCCATCGGGGATGGGATTTCTCAAGCACAGTGCCCCTCCTGCTTGCGTGGACCACGCTGCGGGTCCTCGCCTGGGGCCGCACTGCTACAGGACACTGAGTCCCCGAGGCACGATCTGGGATACATGACAGGAACATCTCTGCTCTTGGCTGAGGGCCTCCGTTTCACCCTGCTGTGTAAGAATGCCGGTGACTCAGTTAGAAGCATGCATCCAAGCCGTCCTTCCGTGTCATCACCATGTAGAAGCAGTGTCTGAATCTTCTGAATTTCTACAGAATGCGGTTTACAGTCACCTTCAACAAGTGAGTGTGTGTCCTCTTTCAAGTGGAGGAATTACTGCCGTTTTCCTGGAACTTACTCACCACTAGTCCATCTGATTTTTCTGTGCTAGGATTCAGTATGGCCTGCTAATAACTCTGCAGTCAGATCTAGAAACCCTGATGAAGAGGATTATTTATTTTCTTTCTTTAGATGATAGAATTTTATTTTCAAAATTGTGAGTTTTCTGTTCTTGGAGGAATTTTTTCGGGGGTTGGAGAAACAACTTTGCTCTTACCATCTTTGTGACCTGTTGCTATATGCGTCTCACCTGTCTTCTGTCACTTGTGAGGCGGTTCCATTTGTGACCCTGTCCTGGTTGTTCATGTAATAAAACATAAAATCTGTAAAAGTACAGTCCCTTTTACTCCGAAGACATTCCACAAATACTCCTTTAATCTGTGTGTGGTTTTAACAAGACACAATCATTAGAACATATACTTGCAGGTTGCCAGTGCAAAATCCCCAAATCAATTGTCTAGCTCAACATCTAAAATCTTTCTAATCTACGTTGGATTTGTATGGATAAGTGAAGTTGTTTGCTAAGAACTCAAGACCAGGTTTATAATACAGGCTGATTAAGCTCAGCAGGTCCTCCCAAGCTGAAGCTCTGCCAGAGGGCGGGGCCAAGGGGAGAGGGCGGGTCCTGCCCTCCCTGAGCTGACAGTTTCATGGCAAAGACCTTCACCAGGTGAAGAAATTGAAGTTTCTTCTAAGAAAATTGGGTCTGAAGAGTCCAAAAAGCGCGGGAGTGACACAATCCCATTTGTCTAAAGTAGGGAAGAGTGGCTGTGGGGCCACTTGGGAGACTCATGAGTCCAGGTGCGCAGTGTTGGTGGCTTCCACTTGAGTGGTAGGACAGTCAGTGGGTAAAAGCGAACAGATTGAAGGCATGTTTTGATGGTTAAAATGAAAGGATCAATGCTGTCTGTGAAGGTAGGATGGAGTAAGGCCCAGGCTTCTGGGTGGATTAATGAGTTAAATAATGGTCCTGCTGTGTTCTGAGGACGGAAAGCTGCAGAGGGAGTTCTGGGGGAAAACTGATGAGTTCAGCTGTGGGTAAAGTGAAAAGGTATTAGATGTGTGATCTCGGAGCTCTGGTGAGAGCCAGTAGTGAGTAGGGGGCGGGGAGAGAGACTTTCAAATCATTTTGTCTTCTGAACATACATATAAGAATGAGTAATGACATAACCCCTCTATATTCTGGATTTAAAACCCAGTAACATTTTGCTATATAGGCTGCAGGGGTTCTCAATTTTTTAATAGAAATAAAATAAATTGAAACAAAACAGTGGAGTTAATGAACATCTTAGAGTTGATGTGTGTCCTTGTATGTATTTTGATTTCTCATCTGTTTATAAACATAATCTACAAAAAGTTAACTTGCTTAGCATAACTGTTAAATAGAGGGACGTGACACACTCTGTTGGTGGCTCAAGGTGATTTCTTGGGCAAATTATGTAGCCTCTCTGTGCCTTAGTTGCATCTTCTGTGACTGCCCCCGGGCCCCTCATCACAGCTGATTCCCTAGAATAGATGTTGGGAGGGAGGCTGCTGAAGGGAGTAAGAGGTGGCAACTGCTAGGGACACTGAAGAGAGAGACAAAAACAGATTAAAGCCAAGAAACTGAGTGCTAATACACTCAAAGGAGAAAGAATCCCGCAGTGTTTTGAGCCCCTTAGCATAAGGGAAACAAAATCACGTGGATCCAAACTCTTGAGCATATGAGTATTGTGGGTGGGAGGGTGTTATCAGAAAAGGGTTGAAAGAGGCCTTTTGGTTTCCCTTAACGTTTCCAGTAAGGATGGGGCACAGAAGCGAAAACCACCCGCTTCACAGTAGAAGGTGCTGTTTTGTGCAAAACTGACGAAGGTTGGAGACCAGTGATCAGTTGTGCTGGCAAATGAAGAGACTTCTGGATTGGGGCACTTGCTGTGACTTCCAGGTGACCTGCTGGCTGGGGGCTGTGAGGCGGGCAGTAGGTTTGCAGTGTGACCTGGGCATAATCCCTGGCTCTGAGGCCCCTGCAAGTTTCTGCAGCAGCTGCTCTTGCCCTGCGATGGGAGGGCATAAAAGGGCATTGTAGCACACGAGGGCAGGAAGGGGCTGCTTTAAAAGCAGACATGTAGCCTCCTGCAGCTGCAGACCTGCAGGCAGTTTGGTTCATTGTCGTGGAGTGGACTTTGGAGGCCTTAGTGTCGTCTTAAGACTTGTTTTCCCTTGGGGACCGGGTTTGCCTTTGCAGATTAATATTGAAGGTTTGGGCTTCTGGCAAAGCTGTTTTCACAGATGGGTATATACTTAACATATCGTATAAAATAAAACGTTTTTATTTAATATATGGGACTTTGCAGTTTTTGGGAACAGCTCTTCTGACCTGGTCTCCACGGAGGACACTAGCGGTCGGCAGAGCGTGCGGGAGGGCAGGCGGCCTGCAGTGCTGCTGTGGGGGGTTCTCCCCAGCATGGCGCTCTGCTGAGTTCACTCTTCTATGAGTTTGGTTGCCAGAGGAGCAGACAGCATAGTAATGAGTTCTGGTGGGATTGTATAATGACAGGAAGAAAGAGGGAGCCGTAGTTCTTCGGGACTACTACACTCTTTTGGTTCCTGATCCAGTGTGTCCCATTACAGAATTGATGAGTTGTGTCTATTTTGGGACTTGATTGAAATAAACGTGCAGCCTGAATGTTAAGAGTTATGTTTTATTTGTCAGGAGGACTCGAGCCAGGATGACCGCCTCTCGGAACACTCTGAGGGACTGCTCCCAAGAGTAGGGGAGAAGCTAGGATTATATAGGAGCTTTACAACAAAGACCAGGTAGTTAGAACAATAAAACATTGCTTGTTATCTAAAGAAAGCCAGGTATCTCACATTCAAGAATTTAGTGCTTTTCAATATATGGGAGGAAGCCAACATTTGGGCTCACTGAATATATTCTTTAGACAAGCACCTAGCTATCTAGGGCCAGTAATCTGTCCTTTCTTATTCTGAGTCTGCTCAGAGGGCACCGTTGTGAGTGGCTGCAGGCCTGTTTTCACTGGGGTGCGGCAGCAGTCGCTGATGACTTGTTTTCAGCATTCTTTGTTTAGTGACATGGTTGCAGTATTTTCATTCACATTGTAGTATTTTCGTTCACAGAAAATTATGATATTACCCTGATTATGGATAATCTGGAACCTTGGAAAGGAACCGAGATGGAATTACTGCAGGTAACTTCTACTTTAATAAGCCGTGTGCAAACATGAACACGGAGGAAGCATACAAAAGGATTCGGTGGTGAATGGGAAGGGTTTCTGCATGTTACAGGAGAAGGCAAGGCAGAATTCCTCTTCTTTGTGGGCAGGGACGTGAGTCCAACTTTCCTTTCTGAAGTGCTTTCTGAGAACAGTTTATGGTAATTAAGGAACATAGACAAACGGTGGCACACATTGCATTTAAGAGCTGGCCGGTTTCAAACTTGGGTATTGGACAGGTGGATTTCATAGGCAAGTGGTCAGGTGGATGGGACAGAGATGGAGCCCAGGCCTGGGGCCATATTCACGTTGAAATAGCCATTACCTCACCATAGCACCTTGGACTAGAATGTAACCACTCTTAACCTGTTGGTGAATCTGTGAAATGGGCATGATAATATTCGTTACTTTCTGGGATTGTTGTAAGTTCTAAAGGGTATTATAGCACACATGAAACACTTAACACACTGGCACTTAGCAGTTTACACTTTGTGCGGCCACCAAGCTTGGCGTGTGTCAGAGCCGTAAAGGCAGTATTTATCTGTTGAGGATGCACTGGTAGCCCCTTGGCTAGGTTGTGAATTTGGTGATTTCCTTTAATACTTGTAACTCTGTGTTCCATGGGCAGTTATTTTCATAGACAGATGAGGAATCTCAGGGTAAAAAAGACTGTAATTTGCCCAAAGTCAGACCATAATTTTGGGTGCAGGGGCCTCGGTTCAGCATGGGCCCCTGGGACTTGTGCCTTCTCCGTTCAGCACCAGAGTCAGATGTGGGCTCGGCTGTTTCCCTGCCCAAAATATCCGGCAGGCCGCAAGACACAACTGGCCCCATGCTGCTTGAGCAAAATCTCCGGAGGAGAGGCAGTTACAAAAGGGATAAACATAAAAACAGACGACAGCAAACTGTGATCAGCTCTGAGAAGGAAAGGAACACGTCTCGCCGTGCAGAGCTGGGAGCTTTCCCGTCGGGCTGCTCTGGGGGCGTTCATCTCAGCTTAACAAACTCTGCTGCTGCACCAAGGCAGGAAGGCAGGGCGCGTATGCCCAGGTAGACAGGGCCTCATTGATCGTACTCATTCCCCATTAAGCGACAGCTCTCACGGGCACTTAACTAATAAACAGATGTTGGCCATAATCGTCACGCATTTTGACTGGTAGCTTTATTGGCGCCAACTTTGAGAGGAGGTCATTGAAGCTGGGGAGTTTGCTGCATGCCCGTGATTACCATGGAAATATTCCCACTGGTCTTTCAACCTAGACTGGTGTGGCTGTCATGTCCTGGCCCTGTGAATGGCATCGTGTAGCTTCTCCCAATTGCCCCAAATAACTTACATTGATATGCTTAATTCGTAGGAAATGGTATGTGGTAATAAGGGAAAAAAGGCAGTAAGAAATTGTTTGGAAAACTAGAAAAATACCTATTCTTTCCCAGCTGGGGAGCGTACCCTGTATCACCCACCCTAATCACTGCCTGTCACCTCCTTCCTGCCGACTCCATGTTCAGAAGCCACTCTGAGCCTTGGGAGAACATTTTGCCTCATGAAACTTTTGACTAGGACCCGTGACTTCTCTGTCCCTGGTTAACTCTCTCTTCAAAGCCATGTAAATTTTTTGCAGGCTCCTCCACTCAGATGTAAGAATAGCCTCTTTAAACTTCTTGATGCAGCTCCTTAATGAAGATCTTGCGATGGAAACCTAGCCAAAACCTGGGAGGTATGCACATAGTGACTGCAACCACAGCACTTTGTGAGTTCAGAATCAGTGGGGTGGGTGACCCAGGAAAGGCTTTTTTAAGGTAATAAAGGGAAAGAGAAAGGACGCAGGCTATGTTGAAAGAAACATCTCGGTCACAGCCAGCAAGACACCTGTATTCAGGATGGGGTGTGGCGAGTGCAGAGTTCTCACAAAAAAAGAACTGATGTGAAGGGAGGGAGGACAGTTGGGTACTTTATTGGGGAGGAAAAAAGTGGGCTGAACATTTCCTGGTTGAACAAGAGGATTGTGACATGATGTGCTTGTATTTTGGAGAGAAGGGTTTTGTGGGGACAGGCCTAGGAGTACGCTGTCTGGCTGGGGAGTCAGCACAACAGGGAAACACAGAGAACCGGGCAGACCCCAAGACCCATGCTGGGGGAGAGGCTGCCTGCAAGCTGGAGCCCTGGAGGCTGCTTCTGTCCCTTAGCTGGGGTCTCAGACCTCCCTTCACAGACCAGTCCTGTTGATACAAGAATAAAAAACGTTGGGCATGAGAAGGGCTGTGTCCCAGGCTTTTGTTGAGTCCCTGGGATGTGCCCCACCAGATTTTCTTCCTTGACTTCATGCAGTAAAGAATTCAAGAGCAAGCCAGTGTTGAGTAAAGGTATATTTATTCAGAGAGATACATTGATAGGCAAGAGAAACTTCACGAGGTGTGGGGGTTTGATGCTCAGATTAGAAGTAGGTACACACTTCACAGACAGAGTGTGGGCCTTCACCAAAGAGGGAAAGAGTGGTGACCGCGAGGTGGCGCTGTGTTGCTTGTTTTCTTGGGCTTGGTGGTTTCATATGCTAATAAGTAGAAGGACCAGCCTTAGGGCAAGGGGCTGGGATTTCCAAGGAGTTGGCCATTTCCCACCCTTTGACCTTTTGTGGCTATCATTGGGACTGCCATGGTGCCTGGGGCATGTTATTCACCACGTTACTATTACAATGGGTGTTTACTGAATCTCAAGATCTGCTAGAAGTTAAATCTCTTCATCCTGAGCCTCAAGACCTATTGGGGTTTGAATCCTTCACCATTTCTATGTTAATTGCGGTGGCCTTCCTTGAATGGCTGTGCTCTTCCCCCTTCCATCCTGTCTCACTGTGATGACACAGAGACAGCAAAGGCCAGGCCCTACCTGTGCTCCTGCATTTAAAGGCTGCAGGTTTGGGGTGGGCTTATGATGACTCTGAGTGTTGAGAAGGATGTTTCAGATTTTCCCACGTGAGACATGGGGACCTGCCAGCAGCCACTGCAGATTTATCCCACGGGCATTATCCCTTGTGTTGTTATGGAAACAACAGGCCAGCCAAGAAACAAGAATCACCCAGAGGGTTGGAGTATTGAGATTTATTACGTTGGCGGGCTCTGAGGGGCTTCTTTTCCAAAGCTCTGAGCCCCTCCAAGATGTGCACATGATGTTTTATACGGTTAATTACAAGTATGGGACTATTAGCCAATAAGGCTCAAACAACAAAAAGCAAGGAATCAGTACACTGAAGCTTATCAATTTGGAACAGATCCCGTTACTGACAATTGTTCACCTTGGATTTTCGGGTTAGCTTATTAGCCCAGTAAACTGACACTAAACTTCAGATTTACCAGGTATCCCAGCAAAACTTAGATCAGTAAACCGACACTTATCACACTTAGATTTGTGACTTAGCTTGTTAGACCAGCTGTGGTTTTCCTTCACAGTGTCACTTATCTTTTCTATTTTTCTTTTTTGCTTTTTTTAAGTATTTAATCCAAATTTAATATCAGGGTTTTTTGGGAAAGAAATTTCTCTTTTTCTTTTCTTTGGTGATCTTTTATGGGGGCAGGTAATTAGACGTATTTATCTGTTAGTGGAAGCCCTGGGGCTTGAACCCAGGACCCCGTGCATGCTAAGCACACGCTCTACCACCCGCCCCATCATCTTTTCTTTTTGGTTTAGCTGCCAAGAATCCTACAGCTGAATTTCTAGTCAGCCTTTAACACTTGCTCTGACTTCATGGAATCCATTTTATGAGTTTATCCCCCCTGGTTTCATTTAAGTATTGAATCTCCATTTTCTCTTCATTCTCAGGTTTGCCTTTTTGTTGTTAAGGTTGTTAAGCTGTTTTTAAAAGAATTGTTTAAATTCTCTTTAGCAAGAGGCTGAATGTGAATAAATATGTAAACAAACAGCACAATTAAATGCTTTTATACATTCTAAACTATTTAGTAGTTACTTAAAAACCGAATTGAATATTAAAGTGATAACATTTTAGAAATATTTTTTAATTTTTTAGAAAGATATAGCTGATTTAAAATATGATATTAGTTTCAGGTGTACAATAGATGCTCCATTTATAGTTACTGTAAAACATTGTCTGTATTCCCTGTGTTGTAAGGTACATCCCTCTAGCGTGTTTACATTACATGTTGCAGTTTGTGTAAGAAAGTTGGGTAATGCAGAGTCTGGGACGTGGCTGTGTCTGACCCAGGTTCACGCTCACCCTGCCTGTCAGAGCTCAGGCCTTCACTCCTTTCTGCAGGGGAGCGAGTGGAGGCAGCTCTCATCAGTGCTGGCACCACCCTCTGAGTGGCAGTGACAGCAGTCACTGTGTGTGGACGTGCAAAGTGTTTTTCCAAGAGCTTTATATGCGTTTCTGAATTTAATAATTAAAGCCCTCCTGTGAGGAAGCGTTTTAAGCTTTTAATGTATAATACATCTTATTTTGATATTGATAGATTTCAAACCACCAGAAAATTTAAAGGAGTAGTAAAATAAAACCTTAAATACAGTTCACCTTAAAGGGCACTATTTGACTTTTTGTGTCTGGCTTTTTAGCATAAAGTTTCAAGGTTCATCCATATTGTAGCCTGAATTAGTATTTTATTCTTTTTGTTTGATAATATCATTTTCCTTTTTTTCGTTTTTGGTCTATTTAAAAATATTTTCATTGAAGTCTAGTCAGTTTATAATTTTGTGTCAGTTTCTTGTGTGCAGCACAACATTTCAGTTAATTAGGAACATACCTGTATTCATTTTCATACTCTTTTTAAACACAAGATACTATGAGATATTAAATATATTCTCCTGTGCTATACAGTATAAACTTGCTGTTTATTTGTTACATACTCAGTATCTGCAAATCTTGAACTCCCAATTTATTCCTTCCCACACCCTCTCCCCTCTGGTAACCATAGTTTGGTTTCTATGACTCTGTGTCTGTTTCTGTTCTGTAGATAACTTTATCTTTTTGTTTCTTTCTTTTTTTTTTAGATTCCACCTGTGAGCAATCTCATATGGTATTTTCCTTTCTCTTTATAGCTTACTTCACTTAGAATGACATTCTCCACGTCCATTGATGTTGCTACAAATTGCATTATTTTATTATTATTTTATGGCTGAATAGTAGTCTATTGGACAATTATGCTACAACCTTTTTATCCAGTCATCTCTCAGTGGACATTTCGGTTGTTTCCATGTCTTGCTATTGTAAATAGTGCTGCTGTGAACATTGGGGTGTAGGTGTCTTTTTGAATTAGGGTTCCTTCTGGATATATGCCCAGGAGTGGCATTGCTAGTTCATATGGGAGGTCAATTTTTTGTCTTTAGAGGAACATCTATACACTTTTCCACAATGGCTCCACCAAACTGAATTCCCTCCACAGTGTAGGAGTGTTCCCAATTCTCCGCAGCCTCTCCAGTATTTATTGTCAGTGAACTTCTGAATGATGCCTATTCTGACTGGTGAGAGGTGATACTTGATTGCAGTTTTGATTTGCATTTCTCTGATAATGATATTGAACATTTTTTCATGTGGCTACTGGCCATTTGTACGTCTTCATTGGAGAAATGTTTCTTTAGGACTTCTGCCAATTTTTGAATTGATTGTTTGTTTTTCTTCATATTAACTGTAAAAGCTGCTTACATATTCTGGAAATTAAGCCCCTAGCAGTTTCATTTATTGCAAATATTTTCTCCCATTCCATAGGTTGGTTGTCTTTTTGTTTTGTTACTGTTTCCATAGCTGTGCAAAACTTGTAAGTTTAATTAGATCCCTCTTGTATATTTTTGGTTGTTTTTCTATTGCTTGAGTAGACTGATCTAGGAGAACATTGCTGAGATGTATGTCAGATGTTTTACCTATGGTTGCTTCTAAGAGGTTTATTGTGTCTTGTTTACATGTTTAAGTCTTTAACAGATTTTAATTCTTTTTTGTGTATGCTGTGTGGCAGTAGTCTAGCTTCAATGATTAACATGCAGCTGTTCAGTTTTCCCTACACCATTTGCTGAAGAGGATGTCTTTACTCCATTGTATGTTGTCACCTCCTTTGTCAAAGTTTCAATGACCAAAAGTTTGTGGGCCTATTCTTGGTAATTTTGTTTATCCGTTCATTGATGGATGGATATTGTTAGTAACTTTTGGCTACTCTGAATGATACTGCTATGAATATTGATGTGAAATTTTTTATGAGAATATGTTTTCATTCTTTTGGCTGTACATTTGGCCCGCCATATCTGTAGTTTCCACTACATGGATCTAGATGGCTGATTGTAAAGGGACTCGAACATCCTTGGATTATGGTATCCAGGGTGTGGGGTTCCTGAAACCAACCACCCAAGGGTATTGAGGGATGACTCTACTTATAGGAGTGGAATTGCTGAGCCATACAACTCTAAGCTTTTGAGGAAATACCAGACTTCTCCAAAGAAGCTGCAGCATTGTCCCTTTCCCCTGGCCGCATATGAGGTTTCTCTGCCTCCTGAATGACATTTGTTATTGTCCATGTTTTGGTTATAACCATCCTAGTGGGTGTAAAATGAGATCTCATTTTGTTCTTGATTTCGCTAGTGATGCTGAGCATCGTTTCATATGCTTATTGGCCATTTGTATATCTATTTAAATTCATGGTAAATTTAAAAATTGTGTCTATTTTCTTGTATTGCTCAGTTGAAAGCATTCGTTATATATCCTGGATACTACTCTCTTATTAGATACATGCTTTGCAAAATTTTTCTTCTATTCTGCAAACTGTCTTTTCACTATATTTTTTTAAACATTAAAACAATTTCTTTACAGGGGAGGTAGATAGATGAAATGATTTATTTTATTTTTCTTACTAAGCACTCCCTCTCTGACTTGAGATAACCATTTCCCCTGTCATTTCACTTTCTTGATGATGTCCTTTGTAATAAAAAGATTTTAATTTTGGTGAAGTCCAGTTTATCTGCTTTTTCCTTCTATCACTTGTGCTCTTGGTTTTGTATCTAGGAAACCAAAGCCTATCCTAGGCCCACAAAGATTTATACTGTGTCTTCTTTTAGAAATTTTATAAGTTTAATTTTTACATTTCTGTCTGTGATCTATTTTGAATTAATTTTATTTGTTATATAAAATATGGGTGTTCAGATTCCAGATTGATTCTTTTGCCTGCAGATACCCAGCTGTCCCTGCACCATTTGTTGAATAGGCTATTCTTTCAATGGAGTGTTTTTGGCCCCCAGGTGGAAAACTGTCTGTAAATGAAAGTTTTCCCCATGGGTTTTTATTGTGTCTCTTAAATTTATTTATCCAAACTTATGCCAGTTTCATACTGACTTAGTGCTATAGCATTTTAGTACACTTTAAAGTGAGTCCTCCAACTTTACTCTTCTTTTTCAAGGTTGTTTTTGCTGTCCTGGGCCCCTTGCACGTCCATATGAATTTTGGGTTCAGTTTTTCAATTTTTGCAATGAAGTTGGCTGGAATTTTGATAGGGATTCCACTGAATATATAGATCAGTTTGAGGAGTCTTAACATTTTTAATAATATTGTCAATCATTCCATGAAAATGGAATGTCTTCCATATACGTAGATCTTTTAAAATTTATTTTGTTGATACTTCAAAAAGTTCAATGTACAAATCTTGTAAATTTTTGTTAAATGTATCTCTCACTTTATTCTTAATGCTGTTGTAAAAGGAAAGGCTGAGTTTCTTATGGGTGGTACTATATATCAATCTTCTTATTTCTAGAATTCCTTCACAGCAAATACCCTAGGTATATATTTGCTACATAAATCTATCCACAACTATTCCCCGCCCCGTGTTATAAGAAACCAAGACCCAAGGTAAGCTACTTGAAAACACCTATGTGGAAGTGAGAAATGAGACCCATGGTTGGGGCTTTGTGCAGATGATACTGAGAGCTTATTCAGAATGGCTTCTTCTTAATTACTTTTAAACAACCCTTTCAGTGTATTTAGTCAGATACATTAAGATTATGCCCTTTTGATGTGCGGAGTAGCTAAGACTATAATTTTCAAATAAATTCTAGTGAGAGTGTTGTACTTGAAACCTAATTTGCATCAATCTTTGAAGAATTATGTTTCAGGAGATTTGACTAAAGAACAACTATCTTTATTCTATAACGAGGACTAAATGCTCAAGCAACATGTAAGAGTTTGAGCAAACTGCCCCCGCCCCGTAGTGCTGGGTGGCTGCAGCTGTAACTGGAGTCAGTGCTTACCTCTCCCAGTACGCTAGTACTGATCTGCTCAAAGTGGTTCATCCAACAGTTTGTCAGTAGCCTGTTGGACAAAGTCATAAAACATTGATTGAAGATTGCTAGAATGCAATATATTCTTACTAATATTAAGTAAGCACACATTGAGTGCTTACTGTATGATGGAATTGTCCCTCAGCCTCACATGAATATTATTTCTCTTAAAACCTCATATATTTCCTTGTTATTCTCACTTTACAGATAAGGAGACTGAGAATTAGGTCTTCTCTCTTTTGGGGGGAGCTCATTATCAATGATGGGAAGTTGTAAGGAAAAAGATATTGATTCATCATGAGAAAACATTTTTGTGAGAGTCAGCAATGAAGATGAACACTGAAGAATGTGATCATTGTTCGAGTGAGACAAGCCCTGGGTTGTGTGGAGTCAGCATCCCTGTCCTGGACACGGCACGTGTAGAGCTGCGTGCTGGGTGAGGCAGCGCGGCCACGCAGGGAACGCGGATGCTGGGGTCTTAGGCTGTGCTCAAGCCCGGTGGGGCTTTCTCCTAAGGGCAGTGCACCATCATTGACAGATTTTAAGTAGGAGAATAGGCTGCTCTCGTAGTTCACATTTGTCTTGTAGAATGCTTGGAAAAGTTTAGAAGGCTTGGCAGGAGGTGATGTGCTGAGTCAGAGTAGGGTGGCTGCGAGGTGTAGCAGTGTTCAATTTTCAAGTTGTTTTCAGGCCCAGGTTTGTGGCTTAGTAGCCGTGTCAGTTTGAATGACACACACAAGGAATTGAAACAATTTATCTAATCAATTGAAGCAGTGATGTACCCAATTCCCAGGACTGTTGTGGAGATCCAGTGAGATACACTGTGCAGTGTGCAGCGTGGTCTCCAGCACAGAGTCAGTGCTGAGTGAGTGCCAGTGAGTATCTGGTAGGTCAGTTGAGGGTGGTGGTACTCTGTGACTGAGGATATCTGGTCCCTGAAGGAGGGGTCCATTCACATCTGTGAGTAATGGGCCTGAGTTGGGAGACGCAGGGAGACCTTACCCTCCGACCAGGAGCCCTGGGCAGGACGGCTATGGGAGGAGCACCGTGAAGTCAGCTCTTTGCAGGTTGAGTTGCGAGTGCCCTTGAGATATCTACGCAGAGTCACGAGCTTAAAGAGGAGGTCTGGGCCCAGGCTGTGCATTTTCCTAAAATCTCAACTCCTGAGGACACCGATGTATTGATCACTGAAAGTGAAGTCATACTTTAAAGGACAAATGAATAGTAGTATCATCACTGTCAACAAAGCTCACGTCTATTTATTCATCACTCACTTTGCTAATTGGGTACTTACAGAGCTCACTTCACCGTCCTCCCATGGGCTCCGGCTCCACAGAGAAGAGCTTGTGTGTCTCCTTCTTTTCCAGAAGAAGACACATTTAGCTTGTAGCCTTCTGTACCTCGCCAGAATTAGGATATTAGTTTGTTGGTTTAATTGTATTTTCTGTTGGCCATGTCCTGACAGGAGAGAAATTTTACCTCATGGTCATGTTTCAATTAGCTGTTACTGAGAATTGCTGATCTGATACATAGTGTATGTATTACATTAACTTTGTAGAGTAGTTATCATTTTTCTGTCTTTGCCCTTTAATTTTGTTTGCCCCTTCAGTGTTCTATCCTTTTTGGGGCCTTATTTTTTTTTAATTAAATAATGTCTGTTAGCAGTTAAGAAAACAAAAGCAAAGAAAAAATGCACATGAGAGCTAAATTTAGAAAATGTCTAGTGTGTTTTCTGTCTCGGCAATGGAGGGTTGTATAACCTCTTGGAAACCTTCATTAGACAAGTTTCTTAAAATGCTGATTGAGAAATAAAACCTTCCTTCCTCATCTTTCAAGCTGCACAACTCATTGTCAAGAAAGGGGAAATCCTCAGAAGCCAAGACAAACGAGAAAACAGGGATTCTGGGAGATAAGTGAGCGTTAGAATCCGTGGTGTGCTGGTTGGCTCCTGAACTGATTTTCAGTTGCCTTGACAGGAGGGCAGGAGTTTAGCCCCAGGCCTCTCACACTAGGAGTTGGATGGGTGATCATATAATGGGCCTTGCCCATCCTGAGAATCTTGGTTTACTAAAGGGTGAAAGAGGAAAAAGAAAATTCCTCAAGACAAGAAAGTAAGAAAAGTCAATTTTTTGGAAGAGGGGGAAAATAACAAATCCAAAGTAAGGATATAGTTTAAAGCTGTTCTGGCATGAGAGTGACCACAAACTCCTGGCAGAAAAGCACAGCTACTCCTTGATTGATAAGTTGTGTTTTGAATGAATCAGTGAACAGCTATTCTGAAAAAGGCCTCCAGAGTCTTGTGGATCAATATACTGGACAGCAAACACCTCTCTTCCAAGGTCTCATTCAAATAACCAGAAAGGTTTTAAAGGAAAGTAGCAATAATCTGAGTTCTATTTATTGACATTACTATATGCTAAGAATTCAGAGGTGACTATGGAGTTGTCTCCTCTTTTATGGACCTTACTTTCTCTTTGGGGAGACAAAATGACATAGTTGGGTATCTTGGTGGAGGGAGGTGTTAGTCTGTTGCAATTAGCCAGGAGAGGAGATTAAGAAAACAGTGAAAGATGGGTGAACTTTTTAGCTGAGGACAGTCTTGTTCACTTGGCTTTTAATTGCAGGCTCAATGAGCTGTCACTGGAGGGAATAGATCTTACGGAGGATGGGCTTAGCTCAGGCCTCTTTGGAATGGACAAGTGAACCTGGAGAAAGACAGTCAAATCTGTGCAGACATTAAAGTTCACTTGAACGTGTTCCATCCCTGAGCCAAAGATAGGACAAATATGGAGCACTTCTTGAGGGCAGAGGAGTGGTTTTTAAGGTTCTTCAAGAATGAATCCCAGGGAACCGAGATGGCCAGTTGTCAAATTGAGACTTTGTTCTTTGGACGTTGTACCCAGCAAGGGTATTGGCCTTTTATATGGTTCCATTTGTCTTTAATACATGTCTTTTGATGAGGACGTGGGCACAAGTGTTTGACACCTTGTCGAGGCGATTTTGGATACCTGCCTAGAAGCACGGGCACAGTTGCGGCTGCTTCATACATCTTGCAGCCCGTCCCTTTCCCCGGCTCCGTGATCACGGCAGAGTGGTTCCTTGTTGACCTGTCCGTTTCCTCTGTCACATCATAACCCATGAAAAGACCGGAGCATATTAACTTGGCTTTGTTAAAGTCAAAGGTACAGATCAAATATGGAGTCAGATTTGTTCTTTCCTATTTCAGTAGTGCCATGGAGAAGGCAGTTTGGGCAGCTTTTTGTAGTGTCCTGGAGGCTTTCTCTCTCAGCTTCTGGGCGCCTCTGTTGAAAACCCTTCATAGCTGTCTGGCCTGCTGGAAAAGCACTCTGCCTGTTTTACCCTGAAGATATGTTCTGTTTATAAACTGATCTCTACTCCTTGGAAAACAACTCAAGAAAAACTCAGTTGGTTTTTCACCAGCCATGGGCAGGGGTGAGATAAACCATGTTATTATTTCATAAAATAATATTAATAATAGTAGTATTAATAGTAGTAGTAGTAGTTGTAGTAGTAATAATAATAATAGTAATAATTATATTAAAAGAATTCTTAAAACACGACTGCACATTGGAGAGAGTCAATAAATGCTTTCTGGCTTAAATCAAAAGTGATGACTCAGTGATTCCATGGCTGCTGTATTTGCTATGCTAGTTACTCCTTTGTTCCATTACACAGTTTTTTTAACTGAAAAAGAAATACAAGCAGATGGTTAAAAAAAAAACTCAAACAGAGCACAAAAATACACAAGTGAAAGAAGTTTTCCCTCATCTTCTGTTCTTTCAGCCCTCTCTGGAGATGCCACTGTTTGCTATCCTTTGGGTGCTGTTCCAGATATGCTTTGCACATTCCCACCTATGTATGTAAATTCCTTTAAAATTTTAGTTATTTTTAACTTAAACGGATTTAAATCCTCAAGTGGCTTCTGGCCGGGTAATAGAACAGAACAAATCTGACTCCATATTAGATCTGTTCCTCTGAATTTAACCCTATGCTCTGTCTCCTAGGCTTCATCTTGCTTGTAATCAATGTCGCCTGGAGCCTGAAATATACAGGAGAGCCTATTCTGAAGCCTCTGACCTTTAAGGATATTTTAACACTTTTTCATTCATTTAAAGATAGCAAATTGCAGAATAGAAAATAACGTTTGTTTTGTTGGAGGTTTGCAGGGATCTGACCCACGCAGATAGCTGCAAGAAGAAAGGATTCTAACAAGAAGGAATTCCTACACTAAGAAGTTTGCACTAACCAAGCACATAGGAAAGGATCCTGAATTGTGACTTGGGGAGATGGTTTTCCAGGACATTAGTTTGCCATCTAGGTCTACAGAAACTTGCTATTCCATGCCCCAACATCTGGTCTCCCAACTTATTGTCCTGTCCTGCACTGAGGAGAAAGAATTTCGACTTGGTAACACTCCTATCTACCTAGAAAGCTGGGCACTGGAGCTGAGTGTTATGGAAACAGGCCAGCCAAGAAAAGCACCAATCGGGGTGTTGGTGTACTCAGAAGTATTATGCCGGTGGGCTCAGTGGGGCTCCTGCTCTGAAGTTCTGAGCACCTCCAAGACGTGCACATGAGGTTTTAAAGGCTTAATTACAAGTAAGGGGGGATTAGCCAATAAGGCTCAAAGAACAAAAAGCAAGGAATCAGTACACTGGAGCTTATCAATTTGTAGCAGATCACATTACTGACACTTGTTGAGCTTGGAATTACGAGTTAGGTTGTTAGCCCAATAAACTGACACTAAACTTCAGATATATGAGATAGCCCAGCAGAATTTAGATCATTAAACCGACACTTATCACACTTAGATTTGTGACTTAGCTTGTTAGCCCAGCTGGACTTTTCCTTCACATGAGGACAGCTCTCCCACACCCAGGGAACTACTGTGAGCCCTTGATGTTTCCACTAGGGTTGGGTATGGTTTACCCAGGAGGGATGGGGACTATGCACCAACACTCAGGCAGTCTGCTCTGTCTGGGGCTCTGATCTTGTACCATCCCGCTCCCCGCCAGCCCAACACCTGGGACAGTGGAGCTAAGGCAGTGATCCTGCCTGCCTGTTTCCCAGCGTGTAAAAGGGGATTATGTACCTTTCCAAGGTAGTTCTGAGCGACAACACCTGCGGGTGCTTGGTTCTCAGAGCAAGAGAAAACCCAGGTCCGCGTGGGGGCAATGGGTGTGATCCCCATAGTTTCTGCAGAAGCATCCCATGGAGGGCTGGATCAGGGAGGTAAAATTTGAGCTGCGGAACTTGAAGGGTTACAGAAGGGTACAGAGGCAGGTCTGCCGCCTAGGGGTGCCCCAGAGGTAAAGCTTTTTCTCTCCAACTCCGCTAAGACCCTCCCCTCTCCAGATCCCTCCCTACTCTATGCTCATCGTGTCCATCTGTATCTCTCCAATATTCCCGTCCTCTCCACCCGCTCCCATCTTCTCCCTCCCTCCCTCCCTGTCCCACCTTCTCTCACAGAACCCAGAGAGGATCACTGGCCCTCCTGCGCATGCGCAGTCAGTGCCAAGTGGTCCGCTGGTTGGAAGCTCTATATCCTAGCCGGGGATCGGGCCGAATGATTTCTCAACTCTGTCGCGCGGTAGGACTTTGGTTCCTGTCTGGGGCCGGGGCCTCTGGCTGTGGAAGTGCAAGGTGGGGGGCTCCCGGGAAAGTGGTCAGGCGGTTGCGGGAGGGCGGTCCGCCTGTCACAGTCCCCAAGGGCGCCAGGCAGCCCGTGTTCAGATGAATTGCTCAGGCCAGACCCCTCTACCCGCGCCACCTGCCCCGGCGCCCCGGCCACAGCTGCCAAGGGCCAGGTGTGCCCCTGCCACCTCTCACGCAGCCGGGATCCCCTCAGTCCGCGGCTGGCGTCCCCTTCCCCTCTCCCGCCCGCGAGTCCTCTCCTCCCTGGCTTCCTCTCCTTGGCCGCCGGCCCGTTCACGCCCCTGGGAGGGCTGTGTCCGGGCGGGCGGGGACTGCGGACCCGGACGGGGCGGGGGGCTGGGACTGGGGCTGGGGCTGACCTCCGAGCAGGGCTGCAGCCCGCGTCCCTCCCCTTTCCCTCCCCCCCGGGGCAGCCCTCCTCTCCCTTTCCCGCTCCCGGAGGACCAGCTCAGTGGCCTGGGCACTGCTCCCTGGGCTGAGAACCTCCGGCTGTAACGCCCTGCTTCTCCAGTTGGAGTCGGAAAAAGGGAGCCTCAGTGCTGAGCGAGCTTCTGTCTCCTCCCTCAGTTTTTCTGCTGCAGGTAAGTACTTTTAACACTTTCAGGTGTTATCATGGCTGTGCTTGTTGATGTCACGTGTTTTTATAGTGAGAGTGATTACAGTGGTGAAAGCAGGGCTTGGTTCTGTTAAAAATGAGCTGAAGGCATGAGGCTGTGACATCCTCCTTCCTTCCCTCTCCCAGGGTGAAAGGATTGATCCTCGATTTTCAAAAGATAGTTACAGTCCCTAACTAGCACAGCCCAGCTAGTGTGTGTTAAGAGGAACAGCACCACCAGAGGCCTTGGAGACCCAGGGATATTGCAGTCCTAAAGAGCTCCTGGCACAGTTTGGTTTGTTTTGGTTTTTTGTTTTTCTTAAATTGTGTGATAGACTAGTGGTATAAACAGAAAAATAATTGTCAAGAAATATTTCTTCATGTAACAGTGTTATTGTGATATAGTTCACACACCATGAATTCCATCCATTTAAATGGTACAATTCAGCAGCTTTTAGCATATTCACAGTTGTGCAACCATTATTATTCCAGAACGTTTTCATCACTTCAGAAAGACCAGTGGAAATGAATGACCTATCCACCCCTCCGAAGTGGTGGTTCTAAAGAAATTTCTTGGCTATTCCTGATCATAAATTAACTTGTTACATTCCAAGAAAAATCTGGTAGGAATTCTAATCAGAATTGCAATGAATCTGTCTATCAAAACTGGAAGAATTAATGTCTTTATGGCATAAACTTCTTCTACCCATGAATATATCTGGGACCCTATCTTTTCATCTGTCCAGTGACTGGCCCATGGGAAGTCCTCACTACTTGTTGTACTTGTGAATGATGAGATTCTATACATTGTTAGTTGCAACTGTAGCCTTTCACTGAAGAGAAAAGTAACCTCAGTGAAGCAAGTGACTCTCTGATGGTCAGAAAGAGTGACAGCCAGTGCTGGAGTGATCCAGTGGACTTGGTGCTTGCAACCAGAATTCTCCACCACATACAGTTAAGGGGATTAGAGTGTTCTTTTATTTTTTCTTAATGGCGTTGCTTTTATTTTTACTTATTTTTTTAAATTCTTTTTTATTTAAGTTTAGTCAATTTACAATGTTAGTTTCAGGTGTACAGAAGAGATTCAGTTATAAACATATGCATATGTATATATATGTTTTAGATTGTTTTTAGTATAACTCATTACAAGAAATTGAATATAGTTCCCTGTGTTATACAGCAGGTCCTTGTCATTTATTTTATATTTACTAATTTGTATCTGTTAATCCCCCCTTCCCTGCCTGCTAAACACAGTTTACTTTCTATGTTCATGAGTCCATTTATAGGAGCACCGTTTTTCCTAGTAATATATGCTCTTTGGCTGCTTTCAGTTTCAGTAATTTCATCTTATCTGTGGGTGCTTTTATTCTGGTGGCCTTTATGTGGTTTGCACACGTGGTAATAGAGATCTGTATTTGGGACAAATTCAGGCCTCTGTAGTCCCTGGTACAGAGTGCCCACTGAATTGATGCTTGAACTGGGAAAAAGGCACAGTAAATTTTGGAATTTCAACTATGGTTGAGAATTCCAGGGTTCTATAACCTGTTTAGACAACCTTAATATTGGCTGCACCCATACTGGGTAATTTGGTGGAAATTCATGGTATGGTGGTGTAGAGACAGGGAATTGTATGCTTCTTCTCTTTCTGTTTTATTACACTCATTCTCCTGGGCCTCCCAGATCCTCCCCCAGAAGGGCCCAGGGCTGGCTTGGTGCTGCGCTGAGGCAATATTTGTTAATAAGGCCCTTTCCTCATCTCTTCTGAGCCTCCGGTTCTTTCTCTGCACAATGAGGGCTTAGACTTGATAAGTACTTTTCAGTTTCTTTATAGCCATGTTTCCTTTGAGAAACAGAAAATGCAAATCTCTCCTCTCAGCCCAACCCTTTAGATTTTGATAAGTCCTCCAAGGAGTGACATAGCTCTTTGTGGAATATGAATGTGATTGTGATCCCAGGTGAAACAGAAAAGACTCTTCAGAGATTGATTGCAGGGAGAGGGCAGGAAAGGGGCAGTATGTCACACTTTCTAGTGTGAGCACTGGAGCAGGGGCTTGGATTTAAATATGGTGACTGACGTGGCCTCTCTCTAATCTTGTAGAATGTGATAAACTTCTCTACCTCAGTTTCTTGATGTGTCAAGTTGGGGTGATAATATTTTAAGGCTTTTGTGAAACATTATACACATAAGCCATTTGTGTCTCGGTAGAAACAAGACCTGCTAGGGATTCAGGGATTTGTTTAAAAAAAATCTTGTCCATAGCAGACTGTCTGTGTGTATTTTAAGTTCCTGGAGGGTGAGGGTGAGTCTGAAGCCCATTGTGGGACAGGTGGGCCATAGTTCTCTGTGCCCCAGTTTACCCCCTCCTCCCCAGTCCTCTTCCTCAGTCCAGGATGAAGTTCCCTTGTAGATTTTCTCAGAGGTCTTGTGGAAATAGCTTTTCATTTTATAGTTTCACCAAGAAGTTCTGCCGTCATGATCTCTTTGTTCAGGCTTTGAAGGGCTGCCATCATGATATCTGGTAAGAATTCTATGGAATTGGGAGTTTCTATTTAATGAAAAGGAGTAAAAATTACAAATAGAAAATTAGAACAAGGGTGGTTTCAGGGGCTCTTTGAAATGGACACCATTAGCTTTGTTAGCTTCAGGTGCTGTGGCCTGTTGCCACGAGGACCCATTCTCTTGCTCTGAAGTTGGAGGTACCAGTGGGTCCAGTGGGAATGATAACTGAGTGTATCTCATGGGCTGGGCATTGACCTATTTGTACTGTGTGTTCCTAATTTGAGACAGTGAGCTCACCTAACCTCAATAACCTCTTTAAAAATTAGACTTTTTATTTTGAGATGTAATGTTGATTCCCATGTGGTAGTAAGAGATTATATGGAGAGGGCTTATGGATCCTTTTGCCCAGTTTTCCTTCATGGTTCCATCTTGCAATGGTGAGGTACAATTCATTACTGACTCACTAACAATTTGAGGTTTGTGTTATTGCCCTCATTTCTATTCATGATTAAACTGGGGCTTAGAGAAGCACACAGGCCTACCCAGTTCACCCACTTTGTTAGTGCAGAGTCGGGTGAACGTGGGCTTGGGATTTCCAGGCAGTACCATTATGATGGTCTGTGGCAGGGAGCAGCATTCACTTGCTTGTTTATTCATTCATTCAACAAACATTTATTGAGTAAACTCTGTGGGTCATATGCTTTCTTTGGCTTATCTGATTATTCATCACTACTGAGAATCAGGCAATGTTTATATTTTTTAATCTGAGAAAATTAGCTCTGAGAGGTTATAACCCTCCGAAAGGAAGTATAGCTCATTAAGGAGGGATAGTACATTTGTACAGTCACCTCTTTTTATGCAGGTGGTACCCTAGACATTTTACATTTGCAAACATCCGTAATTCAGATATATTCTTGTAAGGCAAGGATTTTTTTTTAATTGAAGTATAGTCAAGTTTACAATGTTGTGTCAATTGCAAGGTGTTTTTTGACTTTTGAATTAAAAAATACTTTTTCAGGAGGGTAATTACGTGTATTTATTTGTTTCATTTTTTAAAATGAGTTACTGGGTTTTGAACCCAGGACCTCGTACATGGTAAAAATGTGCTGTACCACTGAACTGTATCCTCTTCCCCTAGGCAAGTTTTCTTATCCATTATTATGAAGCTTAGGGGATCAAATAATTTGGATACAAATCCAGATCTTTTAATCCTACTGTGGTCCTTTTCTTTATATTCTGCTGAAGGGGTTTGGGGAAAGCATTTTCTTTGTTCATTTTTTATTCAGCATTTTTGAGCAGTGACTTTGCATCAGGGCCTTGCTAGGTGCTTGGAAATAGAAAATAAGAAATGACCCTTCTCTGCAGAGGCAGGAAGCCTAGACCAAAAGCTGGGTAATATGATCCGAGATACATTAGCCATGTGCAGACTCTGAGGACAAACTGTACCCCCGGATTTGCTTTGGCTTCCCTTGCCTTCTGGCTGGTACACACCAGGTCACAGCAACCCAGATGGGCCCGTAGCACACAGCAGAGTATGTACCTCGATCTCCTCACCCCTCTCGGCAGGGCCAGCAACATGAGCATCCCTGACTACGTGCAGTGTGCTGAGGACCACCAGACTCGTCCCGTTGTGGTCCAACCAATGGAGATCATCTCAGAGGAGAATTTCTTTTGCATCTATCAGCTACTCACCTCGGTGTGCCATATCAGCCCATGCGGCTCCCAGTGGACATTCTGTATCCACTACAGGCACCACTATGTGCCCGAGAATGGGTGGAGCGTCTTCCAGACACACCGCAAAGTCGTGGGCCTTGTCACCATTACCAACTGTCTCTCTGCCAAGGCCTTGGAGAAGCTGCACGTGCAGAGGGGCTGTATGGCACCGCGCTTAATGACTCTCAGCTCTTTGTCTTTGTGCTGCATGGGGAGGTAGCCGAGCAGCCGTTCACCGACGTCTCCTTCAATCTACGAGGACTGCAGGGTGGTGGAGAAGAGGATCGAGGACTTCACTGAGTCACTCTTCATCTTGCTCAAGTCCAAGTGGCTGGATGGTGGCCACAAGAATTTTGGGGCAAGATTCCCCTCCTCTGCATCCTGTTTGAGAAGGAGGACTTCATGGGACTGGACACAGACAGCAGGTAAGTTTACCTGGAGGCCAGCCCACCCTGGCTTTGTGCCGGATTGCTTCCCTACATCCAGAAAGGGATCAGCAAGGAAGAAGTCTGTCTTGTAGCCAAGGGGGGAGGGAGGTGCAGCCCGCTGGTTTACAGACATTTCAAAGTGAATCCGCCTTTGTTTCAGAGAGATCCTTTTAGGGTTAGTGTGGACACTTACTCCCGCTTTACAGCCAGGACCATGGTGGGAACCCTGGAGTTGCTGTCCAATAAATTAGCCAAAGCCACTGATGCTAGGAGCACTGGGGAGGAGGCTGGACTGAGCTGAGATATGCTGTAGGTCAAATGCACATCAGACGCTGAGGCTTGTCTAGCAAATGTATATAAACTATCTCTTTACTTCCTACATTGATTACATGTCAAAATGATAGTATTTTACATACAGTTGATTAAGTAAGATCTGTTCTTAAAATCAGTTTCTAGTATTTGTTTTTTGTTTGTTGGTTTGTTTTTTTGTTTACTATTTTATACGTGGTAACTGGGAAACTTTCTTTACATGGCTCTCATTTCATTTCTGTTGGGCAGCCTGTCCTGGGACAGTCTCATTCCTTTGCTTTTGGATGAGATGCTTAACCCCGAGAGGCGGAACGGGGCACTGGTTGAGCTGGGGCTGGAGCCGGTGTCTTCTGCCTCTCAGGCCCAGCACCTGTTCGGCTCAGGCCCTCTCTTCTTGCCCGACAGCCACCATGCCAAGTTAGGACATCAGAAACACCGCCAGGGACTCCCGAATGAACTCCTTATGCAGGGAAAGGCGTATCACGGTGTATGGGACAGAGCAGGGAAATGTTCATTCTCAGTTTGTCCCTGTGATTAAGTCAAAGTCCCCACTTTGCCTCGGAAGTACAGACGAGCTCTTTTGGGCTGCCTACCCCCCCACCTTCTGCTCTGTTTCCCGGTGTATCTATCGTGCTGTCCCTCGGGCAGAAGAGGGTGAGATGTCTTTGCCGAGAAGTGGTCCCCCTTTGCTGGGGAGAGTAAGGGAAGCTGTGTCCCCCCGTCCTATGGCCTCTGTCCTTGTGTCTGGAGAGGGCTCATGGTGGTCCCACAGGTGACGGTCCGAGAACCTGGCACATGCTGCTGGGCCCGCCGTGAAGGCAGTGCTCTGTGATTCTTGAACTTACCTAAGATCAGATCCTACTTTCTGGTTGTTGGTAAGTTGGAGGAGAAGATGCTAGAGAATTGATAAAAAGAATATCTAGACCAGCCCTGTGAGTGAGAAGAGAAGTGGACCCGAGTCCCACCTGCGAGAGCCCACCTAGCGGTCTCTGGATGAATTTTCTGTTCCTCCCAGATATACCTGTATGGCTTAAGGAAGGGGAGAGGCTTGTCGTGGCCATGATCTGTGCTTGTCCTCACAGGGCCCTGTGATCTACATGCCCGCACTCCCCTTCTGCTTCTTGGGGATGTGCTGGTATGTTTAGGAGCCTGGGCACTGCTGAGGGCATAGCTCCCAGCACCGTGCTACACCGAGTCTGGCTCTGTTCACCTCACCTGTCAACACCTGCTGAGGCCCCAGGCATTAGTCAAGGTAGGTGCATCGTTGCAACGTAAGCAGGGACCACCTTCTCCCCCTGGACAGACTGGTGAGTGAGCAGTTGAAGCCTTGAGCCCTGCCCCAGCCCCCACGCCAGTGCCTCCTCTTTTGTCATAGGAGTCACTGGTGACATTTTTACTCAACAAATGCTTGTCTCTGAGTCTGCAGAGCCACCAAAGAATGCCAGCTTGTTTTTGTCTTTTGAAGTCTGCCCTTGGGACTTGGCGGAGTAGCCGAATGTGTACTTAGCCCACAGTGTTTGACACTGTCACCATTGATTACCCAGAACCTCATGTACCAGGCATGGCTCCCGGCATCAAAATACAGCAGCGCATTAAATCTCCCTCCTTGTGGGTCTGTCTGTCCTGGTACCATAAGAGCTCAGCCAGCTTCTGAACGTCAGTGAGATAACGCGGCCAGTGAGCTCAGGTCAAGCACATTCTCCTCCAGTCACTTTTACCACATTGTTGCTTTTAGTATTCCACAGCCATTAGTTTTTTAAACAATGCTTTGGTGAAGGAGCAGAGCCTAATTCTCTCCTGCTACTCTTGGTGGAAGTGAGTAAAACGGTCCAGAATGAAATGCGACCACAATTTGTAGCTCAAAATCTGCCTAGACGCTTGTAGGTGGAATTTGGGTTAGGGGCGCTGACCACGTTGGGGTCGTCCGGCAGCACCGCTCCCCTCAGGCCCCTGCTTTCCCTGGAGCAAGAGGTGAGGGTGGGTTTCACCATCCCCGCGTCCCTGGCCTCACACACTCACGTAAATTCTTGTACATGCTGTCAAAATCATTTTTGTTCTTGTGTGTTTCTAATTTTCTCGTCTTCATCTTTTCCTTTTTCTTTATTCCTTTTTCACTTGTACTGCCCAGTGAGCATGTTGTTGCATCTGAAAATGTGGGCTGTGCACATCCTGCATTGGAAATAGCCAGATTGCCACCCGTGCTGTCTCAATCATTTTAAAAAGCAAAAACTTAACAGCTGTCTTGATCCATGTATTATCCTCGTCATTTTGTATTTTCTTAATTTTTGGAATATTTACTTTGTTTGCACATTACCCACTGGTTTTTGATACCTGTTAAAATCCTTGCTTTGAGGAACCTGTTTGGTCCTCTTTTTATTTGGTGACAAATGCGCCCTTATTAAATTTGTTTCATTGTTTTGAAGAAGTGAGATGCGAATTGATTTAGGCGGCTGCTGAGGGATTCTTTTCATGGAGTATTTAAACTTGTAAAGTCAAATTCTGCGGCAACTTGCACGATTCCTGCTTTTATACAAACGTGCTCGGCACGAGGTTCCTGGCTGTCGCTGTGTGACGTGCGTGACGGCGCTTCCTGGCCGGTGGTCACTGGTGAGGAAGTGGCCGGCTCGGGGGTGAGCATCTGCAGGGGACGCTGTTGGAGGAAGCAGTCACCGTTTGGTTCTTTAATTTTTTTTTTTTGCATTCAACTTCCCCGTGCCATTTACTTTACTTTGCCTTCATAAAGGGGCCGAATTGGGTCTAAAATCCATGCCACTATTTTGTTCCCTTTACGAGGCTGGTTTTTCTGAGTATCAGGACAACATGGACTTCTCCTAAGTAGCTGGCTCACCTGGATCTGTTGGACACAGGGACAGCTAAAAGGGCCATAGCTTCCTCTCTGCTTCAGCCAGTGGGCATTCAAAGCTGGGTCTGTGGTTTGCCTCAGCAGCCGTGCAGACCTTCCTACCCAGGGATTTACTTTTAACCCATGTTGGTAGTAAATAGCTGAATCCGTTTCTGTTGCAGCTGACGTTCACCACTGACGGCCGTGTCATTAGTTTGTGGTAGTCAGTCTCCAACACCCCAGACAACCATGAAGGAAGATGATTTGGCCGACCTAGGACCTTGGATTCTCACCCTCACCATGGTTCATCTCACCCGGTGGAAGGGTGTGGCCACCACCATCATGCTGACCATGAGGCCTTGTTTCTCCTTTCATGCTCTGGTCCAAATGTGGACACTTCATTTTTCACTGAATTTGTCTCACTTGAGACAGGCCAGAATATCTGAATGAGTCCATCACATTCTGGGTGGGGAACAGAACAGAAGTAAGTGTCGCAAGTAGATGGAGTCTAGGCTGTCCGGGTTGGCAATTGCAGGCTGGGATCTGTGATGGCCGGGCTGTACCCTGGACACAGGCCTTTCCCGTGGCTCCCATGAGCCCAGGAGTTGGAGTGAGAACAGCCTTGCCTTGGTTCCCACATCCTCATCTGCTCACTTTCAAGTGTGTCTGCTAATTAGGAGCTCCCCCAGACCTCGGGCCCTTCAAAGCTCAGACCACGGGAGAACCTTGAGTCCCTTCTCCTGGGCCTCCTGTGTGAGAATCCAGTGCCTTCTGAGGTGTCCAGTGGCAGGAGATGCCTCCCCCGCCGGGGAGCACCCTACGGAGGACTGTTATTCAGTGCACCATGCTGTGAGCTTGTGGGGTTCCGACCATGGTCCCTGCAGAACCACACTTGAGATGGACTTATTGTCATAAATAACAGGACTGATTGCAGGGCAGGGCCGGGGGGAGGGAAGAGTGGAAATTGAATGTGACCTCAGACAACTAGGTGGGTGCTGGGGCTGTTACTAAAATGGGGAGTCTGGGAGATACCTGCCAGGAATCGAATTCCAGAGTAAATGGTGGACATGAGGCATTTTTAAGATGCCATTTTTCATCCAAGTTAGGACTTCAAAGAGGCACTCGGTTCGATGAGCCTGGGGCTCAAGTGAAGGAGCCGGACTAGAGATACACGTTGGGAGTCGTCATTCTTAGCTGGTGTTCACAGCCTTGCATGTGAATTAGATCTTCTCGAGGGCTGCAGACTGAGGCTGAGGGGTGGCAGGGCTGTGCCTGGGTTGGAGGAAAGCCCAGACCATGCAGCTTTGGTGTGTCAGTTAGCTGCATTTGCCATTTTCAGAGCAATGCTATTTATCCTTAAGGGGCCAGGGGGTGGGCAGGGCCAACCAGGAAGAAATCTGCAGGGAGGGTCATGGCCACATGTGCGTCTTGGGAAGGTGCAGAGGCTGCAGGGTCTGGGAGGGTAGAGTCCTCAGAAGCTGAAGTTGGAGTGGGGAGTGGGGAGAATGTAGTCACAGTCACCTGTGAGGGAGGGAGGGAGGCCTAGGGAGTCCCCACCTTACCGGACTCTCTTTCCCATGAACAGAAGGCAGTCAGACAGAGGATCTGAGGTGAGAAGGGATGGGCAAAGGGAGGGGAGCGAACCTGGAGAAAGGTGCTTGGAACGTTCTGGAGTAGTCTCCCTGAAAAATAGAGTTAAATATACCCAGACTCTTAAGAACATTGTTAGTGACTTGGGAGGAGGCAGTTGTTTTTCTGGCCTCCTAAGGGTAAGGCATGTATCCAGGGATACACAGAAGATACAGGCAGTCTGTTCCGGGGGCTTGATCGTTACCGGGGGAACAGTGCAAGTTTAAAGGGGCAGAAGGGCAGCGGAGGGAAACTAGCCAGGCCCCGTGTCAGGTACCAGTCGGCCGCCCTACTTGTGTGTTGCATTCACATCCATGCCTCCCAGGTGGGCAGTGGCAGCCCCCTTTTGCAGATTGGGAAGCCTTCTCAGAGGGGTTAAGGAATTGGTCTGTTTAGCGGCTAGTAAATGCTGTAGCAGGATTCAAGCAGGGCCTTGTCAGACTTCAAGGTCATGTTCTCTCTACTGTTTCCAGTACTTCCCTGTTATACCTGGAATGGTGAAGTGGGTCAGTTTTGGAGCCTTTCAGAAAAAGTATGATTTAAGTGCCTCAGGACTGTTTCACAAAGCTCAGCGTTCTTTGATGATTCTGAAGCACGCAGTGCTTTTCGCCCCACAGAGGTAACGTCTAACTCCTTTGAAGATGCCGTGGTTGCAAATGATGTACAGGTGCAAAACCAGACTCTGCAGCTTCTGAACGGAAACTCTCCAGTTCTCCCTTGGTCAGGTTTCTTCCACGGGATGTGACTGTGCTGCAGCGTAAACCTGAGCTTTCCGTATGGAGTGAGTGTTTAATATCCAAAGTTAGCATCAAATGGTCAGATGAAGAAAACCGACGTTGACAATTTATTTTTGGGTTCCATTAGTCAAGATATACTATCAATTAATGACCCATATAGCAAATGAAATTCAGTATAGGACATTGCATTTCTTGCTTTCTATTTAGAGTTCTCTTACAGAATAAGGTTGCCTGCTTTGGAACATCAGCTTCACCACCACGGCACCTATCAGTGTGTTGGTGTGATTGCATTTACAGAGTGAATCTAATCTGGGCTTCCTAAGCCCCAAACACTCCTGTGCAAAATCACGGGCTGTAGCCATCTGTTAGTCACGCAAATACTTCTAAAATTATATGATTCCAGAAAAGAAAGAAGAGAGAGAGAGAGATTGCCTTTATCAAATTTCCTTTCAGTTCTAACTGCAAACTGTTGTTGAGCAGCTCTTGTTTCCTTTGGATATGAATATATACATTTCTTTGCATGTAACCTAGGTTTTGGACTAGAACACCAAGTTCTTGCTGTCCCCAAGCCACAAAAATAGTAGCCAAATTGGACCCGTGTGAAATAGTTTATACTTTTTTCTGAGAAAGTATCCTTGAATTTGGGACTTGGGCTGTGATTTTTGCTTTTTGATTCCCCCACCCGTCTTGTAATCTCTCACTCCTTCCCACGTGGCCCCCAAGGGTTCGTGGTCTTATTAGGAGCAGGCACCCAGTTGGTCTCCATATATTGCCGCTATAGATAGAGCCCAGACAAGACTTAAGGACATTATCAGAGAGGACTTCCTGGAAGAAATGGGCTCTAAATTCAGTTGTGAGGACAGAGTAAGAGTCAGCCAGGAGAAGGAGTCAAGAATGTGGCTCAGGTCGCAGGTGCAGCCCGGGCAGAGGCCTGGAGGCTTTTGGCGTGGGGACCCGGGGAGAGTGCCCTGTGCAGTCCAGGGTGGAGGGAGCCCCTGCTCAGGAGGACACTGGAGACAGTCCGTGGTGTAGGGCTTTGGAAGAAGTTGAGTTTTACTAGAACTGACACAGTAGGCAGTGAAGGGTGTCAACAGAAAGTGACCCTCAGGAAAGGTACTTCAGGTTTTGCTTCTGATATTCTACAGACAGAAGGATCGGGATGGGCGAGAGCAGGTATGTCTGTCCCTTTGAGATCCAACCCGTCATTCATTTATTCATAACACGTGCACTTCTGTGAGTATAGGGGAGAGAGGGTGTAGCCACGATAATAAGCAAAATGTATTTGCTTCTTGAGAGCTTAGCATTGTCAGAAGTTGACTTAGCCTAGAAAGCTCTAGGAAGAGAGGAACAAATTGTGGAGGTTGGAGGGAGGGAAGGCTTCCTTGGGAAACAGTCAAAATGAGCCTGGAGGCAAGTGAGAGGTAGGAGCATGTCAGGGGACCCCTGAGGTCACTGGGAACCTGTGTACTGAGGTGAGGCTGGGCAAGCAGGGTCTGGGGTGGGGCTAGAACTCTAACAGGGAGCCTCTGAAGCATTCGAAGTGGGGTTGATGTAATCAAATTTGTGATTTGGGAAGGCTGCCGTGGCTCTGTGTGTGTAGCGGGGATGAGGGGGTGGGTGCCACCAACTGGGGGATCATAAGAATACCATTCACAGGCTGGAATATGGGCATCGGGGCTACTTGGGGACGGCAGGGGCAGTGTGGATGCCGGCTTTCTTTATGGGGGGCTTGTTAGCGGGGCCGCCCTTGAGGCACCTTGTGGCTGTAAGAAAACTGATGGAGGCTGCCAGGTGGACTTTCGTCTTCTCTCTTTCCCTTCCTTGTTTGATGATCTTAGCTCAGCCAACATTTGGAACAAAAGAGCTAATTTCCAGGGTTGCCCAGGACTTTGTTGAGCTCGTTCGAGTGAGATCTGATTGGATTTAGGTTTGTGTTCAGATCTGGATGTTCACTTAGCTAGAAACGTCCTGTCATTTCGATTTCCATAGGGGTTTTTATTCTTGATAAAGATTGCTTTCTTGGTGAGAGGAAATTTAAAACAGCTGTTGTCTTTTTCAAAAAATCCTCTTTTAAGAATTTTAATATTCAAAAGAATACGAATATATAAAATATTTAAGGAAGTCTTTGGTGTGGTTTCTTTGCTTTCTGAGCTAATGTGAAGTTAGAGCCTTTGCATTACTTAATAGCACATCCTTGTCAGTATTTAAAGAGCTGTTAGTGAGCGCCCCAGGTCCCACCTCTCAAAGAATCGTTAAAGTTTGCTCTGAAATAGTGAGGTCATAAAGGTCTTGTTTTCAGAAATCAAATGGTTTATAATACACAGCATAACTCCATTTATAAAATAATAATAAGTTCAAAACTAAGAAAGTGGAGGATAAATGATTTTTTTAAAGCCTAAACATAAATTTTCTTGTGCTAATGTTGCAAGTGGAAATTTTGAAAAGAAAAATCCTACTGCAATATCATCTATTTGGAATACATATATGAGTTTCACGTTTGAAAAGTATCTGCGCAGTGGTTTTCGAAGTCAGGAGCATTCCTGCTCAGATACTGGCAGTGATGGTTGCTGGTTTTCAATGGGAGAGCCTAAATTTGCCTTCTTAGCTTTTTGGTTTTTTTATAGTGAGAGGGTTGAGTAGTGCTTTGCCAGCATGATTTTGGGGCAATTTGAGGGCAGATGTCGTGTGCCAGCAGTGAGAAATTTCCATGCATTTTATTTTCTGGACATCACCAGGGCACATGTGGGGTTTGTGCCTGCAGGCTGGAATGCTGCAGGACTCCCTGATCATTCACCTTTATGTCCTGGAGCTGCTCCGTTCAGTGAATGATTTTCTGTGGCTTGGAGATAATGTGGTCTGATGGAGATGATCAGATGTGCAGTTAAAATGCTATTACTTGAAATAAGAGTAACCTAGAAACATTTCTCTAAAAATACAGGATGAGGGAGGAGGATTGGCTGAGCTGCTTGCAGTGGGGAGTCTTAGTTGACTCCCTCACCGTGACTCCTGCCAATATCCACCCCAGCCCTGCACGGTAGTCCTGCCGAAGCAAGCAAGCACTTTGCTCAGAAACAGACTGAATTTCCTTGTGCCTCTCTTTGTTGGATTTTTTTGAAAGCACATTTTGCCCTTTGCTTCAATGCCATCCATGCTAGTCACCTCTTACACTCATTTTTCTGGCCTCGTCCATAAATACCTGCTGAATGGATGAACAGAATGTAGTATCTCCATATAGTGGAACATTATTCACACGTAAGAGTGAATAAAAAAGACAAAAAAGAAGAGGAAAATGAAAAATGCCACCTGTTTTGGGAAGTCCACTTTGACTGTTCAACCCACACTTTTCCCTTTGAAACCCAATCACTTATGCTCCACTCTGCTCTTTTTGATAGTACTTACCACCTTCTAATAATCTTTAACGTTTTCAAAAAAAAAAAAAAAGAAAGAGATGCTGATACCACTTCAAAATGTACAAGACTTGATAACAGCATGTTAATTGAAAGGAAGCAGACACAAATGCCCACATATTGTTGATTTCAGTGATATGAAAAGCCCAGAATAGGCACATGCAGAGGCAGAGAGCAGGTGATGGTTGGAAGGAGCTGGTTGGAGGGGGATTAGGGAGTGACTGCTAGTGACAGGGGGATTCTTTTGGGGTGATGAAGTGTTCTGGAAATAGAAGGTGATGAGGGCTGCACAACCGTGAGTGTGCAGAAGACTGCTGAGCACTGTCTCTGGGAGTGCCTGTTGTCGGGGCATCTTTATTTTTTTCTCATCCTGCAATGTGAAGAATCATCTTCTGCTCTGGCCATTCTACTCCTGTGAGTGGTGCGGGTCAGAGACTTTGTAGAGTCATGTTTCTTTTTTCCCCCTGGCTGAGTGTAGGCAAAAAAGATTTAAGCCTGAGAAAGTGCTCCATC
This sequence comes from Vicugna pacos, assembly GCF_048564905.1. NCBI lineage: Eukaryota > Metazoa > Chordata > Mammalia > Artiodactyla > Camelidae > Vicugna > Vicugna pacos. Next base: position 24,876,362 of record NC_133002.1, read on the forward strand.
TGCAGAAATGTCTTTTAGATTTGCATGGTGTAAAAATCTTGAGATCTTTTAATCATTGAGGCCAGTCTGTGGGGGGAAATACCCCGTGAAGCCTGGGTGAGCCGGGGAAGAGCCGCGCTTCTCTCCCAGACACGGGTGGGGATTGCACCCCCGTTCAGGCAGTGAAGGGCCCAGACCCGTGAGCAGAGTTGACAATCGTGAATATTTACGTGTATCTGCTGCTTCATCTTGGATATTAATTTCAAGCTGAGTCAGTTTGTGGCGGCAGCCTCATCCTACATCAGGAATTTATAGTATCTGCTCTTTGAGGTGAAGACCTGACAGACTTGATTATTTAACAGTCTGCCTTGAATTGATATCTCAGATTCCTTTGTCAAAAGCAAACAGCAGAAATACAGAATTCCTTTAATGCCAATGTGACCTGGAACGAGTTTAGTCTCTGTGCCTCAGTGGCCTTATCTGTGAGTGGGAAAGATGATAACAGTGCTTCCCTCAGAGGAGCTGGTGAGGGGAGAGTCAGAAGCACAAATGGAGGACTTACAAAAGATGCTCTTGAATGACCGAATTTAGTGCTCTCAGCCTGGTGAGGCCTGAGGGGCAGAGATGTCAGAACAGAGCAGTCCTAGCCGGAGCTCGATCCGTGATGGAAGCTGTTATGATCAGTATCACCACTGTGCGTTATCAGGTAATTTTAAGACTTGGTAATATGAATTCTTGAATAATGTTAAAGGACTAGACATCTCAGATCCAGTTTACATAGTCCTCAAGATTTCTTCTGAGAAATGGATGGTTTCTTCCCCATCTTAAATCTGAGATGAGTCTCTAAAAAAATTCTGTATTCCTCCATCTTTTTGCTTTAATTTTCCATTTCCTAAAAAACCATGTTTTTAAATGGAGTTAATGGGGACTGAACTGAGTGCCTCATGCATGTTAAGCACTTACTCTCCCAAATGAGGTATAATCTCCTCCGTGATTTTTGTTAAAATTTACTTTCTTAGTTTACAGAGGTAAGAGGCCTCTAATTCTTTTTCTGGAGACTTGTCCATGAACCTGTAAATCTATAATTAATGGACAAAATTTGGTTTATTAAAAAATCATTAGAATATTCTACAATTCATCCAAAAAGAAATGCTCATTGACTTAAAATGTTTCTCCTTTAAGGGGATTTCTCCTGTTTGGTCTAGCTTAATTTGTTAACAGCCATCCTCATCATCATAATGACCAAACTCACTGTGAGTGGACACCTACCTAAGGCTAAAATGTTTTCCTCATGTTTTAATTCATAGCAGGTGTTTGATTGTAGGTATCAGTGTCTCCTTTTTTGCAGCTGAGGGATTGAGAGATGGAGCAGCTTGTCCCAAATTACACGCAGCAGGCTGTGGCTAGCTCAGTGCTGGAACCCAGGCTGCACAGAATGCATTCTTAATTGCTCCTCTTATCAGCCTCCCGTTAAGTGGTTACCCGAACACCTGTGACTCCATAAACGGCCGAGTTTAGTGATCTCAGACTGATGAGGCCTTGAAAGGAGAGACACCATTGAGAAGTTGAGACAGAGTGGCAGAAATTAAAATTGTTCATTTTCACAAATTTTTGATTCTCAGGTAATTACATAAAAAGTTATTTTTTTTATTTTAGTGCTCTGTAAGCACTAAAAACAAAACATTAAAAATATTTATAGTGCAAAAGAGAAGTGAGCTCTTAAAGTCCAACCACTGCTAATGATGTTGCTTGTTTTTCTCTTGTGGCCCTTTTTGACAGAAATACTTACAAAGACTGAATTGGTTTTATGTAGTTTTAATATGGAAGAAAAGATTGTCAGTGAATATTGTAAGAAAAGTCTTTACTCTTTTCTTTCCTGTTGATGAATATGTACTTTATTTTCATGGCTTAAGTACATTTCCTCATTTGTGAAATTTGAGTAATATCGTTTAATTTGTCTGACTGTGAGAGGTAGATGCCTTGTATACAAAGAACCCAAGAGGTGCTTAATAAAAGTGTGCTGTCACAATGACAGATATTTTAGAAGGATCAACTCTGAATACTAAAGAGTGTCGCTTATTTCTGATACATATTCAATATATATTTGTATGATATATTTGAATATGGTTTAAAGTAACAAGGATTCATTTTTTTTTTTGGTGTAGTATGAAGTTTTAATGAAATCTGTATCATTCTAGTGAGACAGGGACTAGTTAAATTGCCTTAATCAGATGACCTTGAAGATTATTTACACAGAATATGTATTGTTACAAATCAGAATTTATGTTGCCGTGTAACCATCCACTCAGACATTTAAATTCGTGGGATTCTGACCAGATCCGTTAAGTTTAGTAAAATCCATATTGATCATTTTCAGGGAATAAGCTCCTCTATTTTGTGATTAAAGAAAATTTTGATTTTTTTCTACATTCTTAACAGGTTTAAAATATCAAAACATTGATTTGACATGTCACTTTTTTAATAGAGAGAATAAAGCTCATGCTGTTTTATTATGTAATTAAATGTTTTTGTATGGCAACAAAATTGTATGATATCCTGGCTCTTTTAGTATTTTGCAAGATACTTAGATAACCTACTGTTGGAAAAATACAAACGTGAATTTTATGAATATAGGCCTAGTACAGATCTGTTGGTTTTTGCTACAGTGCAAGACATGAGGCATAGGAGAACTTTGCTGCTGATTGCCAGGAGGACAGATCCCATGTCTCAGTTTCCCCTCCTGTAAAATGAAGTGGCTGAACTGGATTCTTTCCTCTTCTAAGATGAGTTTCCATGAGCCTATATCTTCTGTTTATATTCAGGAGTATTAGCAATATCAGATTAAATACTGAATATCCCTCCTTTCCCCCGAATCAAAGTGCAGCATGTGCTATATAAGTTTTATTTATCTGATTCTCGTTACTGATCCTACAGGCAATTTTTGTGTTGCATCTTTCCTGGTAACCTGGAAGGTCATTTTACCCATAGGTGGCACTGTTGCACCTTCTTACAGTCTTAACTTTCCTGTTTGTAAAAGGAGGCTTAAACAACGTTATTTTATTTTGATTACTTTACTTAATGCTTCAGAATAGCCCAATGTCCTTTATGTCTGTCTAACTGGAAAAGTTATTCTGCTTATATCTTAGATTTATTCTGTCATCTCACTGTGAACATTTCAGACTTGCTGTGCAAGCAATGGGAAAACCGGGCTTTTCTTCTAGTGTTAGAAACCAGTGAGCCGGGATTTTATAAAACAGCTAGAAGCGGCATCTGGACGACCTTAAAGGTGAAAAGTGTATTGAGTTCCCTGAGTTTTGACCCCGCCGCTGTGTGTTAATTGGTGGTAGGAAATTTGGTACATATACGAAGGGGTGTAGTTTTTGATATGGTTTGCCTGCACGCGCTGCCACTGAGCCACTTGAGCCTGAGTCAGTTCGTTTTGAGTTTTTCCCTCGTCTATGAGATGGGGACATTCGTATCTGATTTGTAGAATTGTGAGAATTAGAAATTATGTGCAGTGTTTACCACAGTGAGTATGTCAAGAGGGCTCTTAAACTTTAGCTGCTGTTTTGTGTGAAGCCATCATTTGAGAGTCTTTGGCAATTACTAAGAAACAGGAAAATAAGAAGAGATGGTTTTATGATGAAAGATATTTGAGGAGGTTCCATAGTTCCTATACCCATAATTTAGCATCAGCAGAGTCAGAACTGTTACACAGTCGCCCTAAACCAACGTTAAGCCACAGAATTATTTGTTACTTCATATATTTTGGGGTTTAATGAGATCCAATACTTATACATATGTTGTCTCCAGCAGCCTACTGAGAGATGACACAAAAGAGTATACAGGCAATAAATGTCTTCTTTGTTACTGATGAAGCCACGTTCTCCATGAACTTCAAGGCTATGGGAAAATGCGTGTCATGATACTGTGTCCCAGAAATACAGACTCACCCTGTCCCATGTAGCTCTGGGCCACAGCGAGCCTTCCCTTGAGAAGACCTGCCCTTTCATGCACAGGGCTTTCCTGACATGGAGCTGAGCATCCCGCGTGCTTCCCAATGGTGACCAACACTGGAGTGAAAGGAAGGGTTTCACATGCCCTGCTTGTCTCCCCGGACTCACACCTCACTCTGTTAGTGTAATGAGTGCTAGCTGTGGGCCAGGGGCCAGGGGTGTGAAGGGAGAAGAACCCTCCATGGCCCAGAGGAGTGGTTAGGAGACATCCACTCCCTCAGTTTAAACAGGTGGTTGGATGGAACATAAGGGTGCTCCCCAAGAGTGTGTAAAAGGAGAAATAAGGATTTTATTTGGGACTTAGGCTAGCCAGGAAACAGATAAGATGATTAGAGGGGAGACTTGTAAAACAATTTGATATTAAGTTGACATTTGTTGAACACCCAAAATGTGCTACATTCTTTTCTGAGCATTTTACAGAAATGAATCCTTCAATCTTCTCAACAAGCGAGTAAGGAAGGTTTGATTGTTATCCCAGTTTTACAGTGTGGAAATTGAGGCACACAGAGGGTAATTAAGTTGGCAAAATCACAGAACTAGTAATTGGCAGAGCTGGTATTTAAACCCTGGCTGTCTGGTTTTGAGGTTCCCAGACATGGGCTTTGGGTGTTTAGCATTATCGACATCCCTGAATCTTTATACCTCTGTGCATCAGTTAGCCTAGAAAGGACAGGGAAAGGAGTGTTACACAGGAGCTCATAGTCATGTCTTGCCGCTGTCCACGGAGAGTGCACCGTGATTGGCGTTAATTGACTTCTGGGCAGTAGATCTGTTCGTATAATAGAAATATAGTCCATTGAATTAATCTAGAAACCCTTCCTGCTCCGTTTCTGTCCATGCTTGCCATGTGACTGCCTGCCCGTGATTGGGCCGTGGAGGAGAAAATGTACTCATGGTTGAACTCTGATATTTCAGTCTGGTTCATAGATTCACGTCTTCGGTTACATTAAAAATTTAAGTTTCTGGTTTTCTTGCATCAGTGTCTCATGAGCTTGGTTAATGTGAAACCAGTCCATGGGAGCCCAGGGATGATGACGGTATAATTTCTGAGCACGTTGAGGCACTTCTACCCGTGCAGACGTGGCTGGAGGATGTCCAGCTTCCTCACTGATTTCCCCCAACAGCATGGTCCTCTCCCACCCCTGGATGTGAGGTTGGGAGCTCTCTGAGTAGGCCAGTCAGAGGCCGAGTCCACCAATCAGAAAATGATGAAGTACCTGGAAGTGGGTTTAATAGAAGACAAGGGCTTCCAGGTTGTCAGATGGGCTGTTCGAGTCCATTTGGTGAAAAGCTGTCCACTGTCTGTGGTTGAGCTACTTCTTTGCTGTTGAAAAGTCTGGAGTAGATGAAGGGATTTTAAAAAGCAGAAAGGAATGATTTCAGGTGGTACGTCTACACCGGTGAGAAGTGATGAATGACCGCCTTTGTGAGTCATAGACAGTCTTACAAACTTCATAAACCAGCTTTAAAAGCTCTTCCATCTGAGTGCACTTCATATGGGGTCCAGATCATCACTGGTCGCACTGTGAGGGCAAGTAACTGATAATGGCAGAAAGGACACGGAGGCATCAAAAAGGTCTCAGTCACTTTCCCTGTTTAAAGGATGCAGCACAGTGTAATATGTTTTAGCTGGTTTTTCACTGAAAAGTTTTTAGTGTTTTCTGGGACTCCCCAGTGCCCCAAGGTTCCATGCAGCTGGGTGTCCCCTCAGTGCAGCTCTGTCAGCGCTTGCCCTGGGCTGATGCGGTGTCACGGGGAGCAGGACAGTCAGCGTCCCCGGCTCCTCCAAGCTCCGTCTCCTCATCCGCAGAGCCGGGTTTCTCATCCGTGTCTACTTAGTAGGGTTGCTGAGAATCACACGTGATGCTTCAGGTGTGACTTTTGGTTGTCTCTGTGATTGGCATATAGTTAATATTTGATAGAAACACTTGTTTTTTTAGTATAATTGTAGCACCTAGATTGCAGTGGTTTTTAGTCTGCATTTTTTATAACTTTATTCTTATTTTTAAATATGCACTTATTTTTATTTATTTTTTTTTGGAGGTACTGGGGACTGAAGCCAGGACATTGTGCATGCTAAGCAGGTGCTCTACAACTGAGTAATACACACCCTCCTTTTCTGCACTTGAAGGTAAATATTGCTATACACAAAATAGCTCTTAAACACCATCATGGGACCTAGTCAGTGTATAGACAATTGAACACGTATACTATTTCAATAGGAATAAATGTTTTTGAGACATACATTTCTGAATCTGTTAATGTGCTTAAAAACGATCATAGGTAGTGATAAACACGAATCTTTGATCCAGTACTTCTTAGAGACTGTTTTGCCATCAAGGGAAATTACATTCTACAGAGAAGGCTAATTGGGTCTCTTTGATATTTAGATGGTTTAGCAGATGATGAAGGCTTTCAAAAGCTGACAGTTTTGTATTTTAAAGTAACTACAAAGTTACCTTCTACAAGTTGTAAGTACTAAGCTTGTGAAGTGCCCAGTAATCCAGGGGGTATGTGTCTGTGTCTGTGTCTGTGTCTGTGTGAACGTTGGTGTGTGTGATTTCAGGAAGGTAGAAAGAAATTCCATATAGACTTCTGATACCTTTCTCCTCCATTTCAAGGTGTTGGCATATATTTACACTAATAAATTGATATTCAGTTGTCATTTGGCATATTGGGAATAAGACTTTCTCATACTTGTTTCAGAAGGATTAGGGAGCATGAGCTTAGGATATGGGAGGAGATAGAGGCAGGGAGGTTCTTTAAACTTTGTGCAGAATTAGAAACAGTAACTTTTCTCTTTTCTTCTAAAGCAAACTGGCACTGAATTGTAACATACTATTACTCAGAATTGCTTTTCTGATCAGATACATGTACCTCAGATTTTTAAATGCAACATGAATGATGAAATGTGTTTTAGCAGTTATTTTTAAAAGTAGTCTCTTTTCAAGTAAAAGGCTATATCCTGTTCTTTCTTCTAGCGGTACAAGAAATTCTCATTGTTCTGTTGTAATGATCTATGTGCTTACTTTCTTTTTTTTTTTTTTTTCTTTAAGTGCTTTTTTCATTGTGGTTTGAATGAATGTTTAAAATTTCTGGATTTTGATCTTTAGAATATGCTGATTTCTCAGAACTGTTAAAAACCTGATTGTTCACTGCTCCTTGTTTGGTGGGGCACCCTATTGATTTCTGTTGTCTGTTAAAGAGTGAAATTCTTCCTCTAGCCTGCAGATCATTAAGTGAATGGTTTGCAGTGTGCCTTTAAAATTATTTGTATGCATTGAGCATGTTTGTCCAGTGAATTTTAAATTGACTCATTGTAATGACTTTGATTTGATTCTGTGTCTTTTGCTCCTCTCCACAAGAATTTGAATTCTCTGTTGCATTTTGTATACGTGTTCTTAACAGGGGAAGAAATTTTGCATTTTTTACAGAGGTGGGTTTTCCTATCCCCTCTGAATGCCTTCTAAAATTGATACAATAAAAATCAGTTATTGCAGTGCATAAATATTTCATAAATTATTTTTTGGCATAATCAGAAACAATGACCAAGAATGATAATAAAAAATACGAAAACCTTCCTTCCTTTGAAGAATAGAAATCAGGTAGTCAGGCTCCCTCATGCTTTGTGCCTGACACACTTAATCTCATGTCATTGTGTATCATGATTCGGAGATGGTATTGTTTCAGGTTTATAGATTTTTGTTTTAACATTTGTGTTGAATTCTTTCTCCAGGCTGATGTTTCCTGTTGGGTTTGTGGAAAGAGTAGAAGGGAAAAAAATACTTTGTTTTGTTTTCAGGAGGCCTGAGTTGATGGGAAAAGTGTTGAGGGTGGGCTGAGGAAAAGAGTGACACTCCCTCTCCTCCTGGTTGAAATTGATAAACAAAGAAATCAATTAAGTATATCGATATTTGACCAAAAGTAGTTAGCGAGCCCAAACTGGCTAGAAATGCACAATGGAAATTACTGAATTCAGCTTCAGAATGAGGTGCTTTACCAAGTAGAAGCAGCTTAGAGCAATCAGAAAATCAGTAATATGATGAGATATAAATGGAATATTATATCTTTTATTGCTGAAACTTTTCTACGTTAAGTTGTGTAGAGCTAAAATTAAGTTTCAATCACCAGGAGTTAAGAGAGTGAGTGGTACTGTAGGATCGTTATTCACGGATGTGCCTAGACCCTGATAGAGTGGCTGAAGATGGCAGGAAAAGACCCACATCCAGGATTTTCATCCTAGGGTGTCCTCCATAATGGTTCCATGTGGAAGCAGATGATTGGGTTAACAAATTGTAACACACCCCAGTCGCCTCTGAATTTTAAGAAGAAAAAATATGCTTTGATAGTGCTTTACAAGCAAGTTCCTGTGCATCCTCACTCCAGACTCCTTGCCTTAAAAAGCAGAGACAATGCTTTGCTTGTGTAGTTGAGGTTTTAGATAGCACTCTGCTGGTTGTAAAGCAAGGACCGAGACCCTCAGCTATAAACGCTGGGCTTGTGTGTTGTTAGATAATGTATTATCCCCAAAACAAGGACCTGGCTGGTCTGGTGGTCTGCTTTTTAATGAACATATCTAAAAGTGTATCTTGTTCCCCTCACCCCATGACTTCCCTAAAGATACACTAATCCTTTGTACTCATTGTGTATTCTACAATCTCTGCCTCATCCTGTCTTTCCCGAATTTCCTCCTTACTATCTCACAACTGTTAACGAAGTTTTCCTTTGATTATACCCTATAAATATGGGAGCATTTGAGAGGCTCATGGGGATGGCTCCCTAATCCCTCTCGATTTCTTGACTTTTTCCACAGAGCCTTGAATAATCATTCCTTGTCAGTAAGACTTCTTCCAGCCAGAACCCACAGTTCCAGGTGAGAAGGATGCAGGCTTTATCTCTCCTACCGGAGGCAGAGACAGAAGAGAATTGAGATATGCTCCCCCATGATCCCTTCCTGCCCCAGGTCTACTGCAGTTCACCTGCAGCCTTCTGGCCTCTGCTCAGAGGGCCTCTGTCCCAGGACTGACCTCAGCGTTTTCTTCCCTTGTCAATATTTCCTGTGCCTTTCAGAACTTGGTCTCTTCTCTGCAATTCAAACCTGGCAGATGTGATGGTGGTCAGCGTGCTGGTGGGCAGTCCTTTGGGGACCCCCAGGAGCCATGCTGATTCCCCTGAGTCTCTCAATCGGGGTTACAGAACAGTCGAGCACCGAAGGAAGCCCATTCTCGAGATGTCAACACAGCATTTCATCACTTTCATTTTATTTTTCAATTTTTGGTGGAGAAATTATTTGTAGTGAACTGTTCCAGATATTTGCCGCCTGCTTTCCTCATCACCATTCCTTGTTGTCTCTGGTGCTAGTTTTATAAACCAGGTTTCTTCTCTGGTCATTTCTGGCAGCTGGGCTTGCCGAATCCTTGATCTGTATTTGAAACAGAATGCTTCCTCGTGATGTCAAGGTGATTTTCCTATTTCTGAATATTTCGTGTACACTCAGCAACTGTTTCAAGTGAAATGCTCTTGTCCAATTTCGGTTAACTCACATTTGCTGATCTCCTGCTTTCATGCTGAGAGCAGTTTCTTTTTCCTCTAATAAAAGTTAGCAATTTGCATTTACTATGGAAGATACTGGCCCAAGGTCCTTTTGTTCTTAAGAGTTTTAATACAATTCACCCATTAAAATGTACATCGGTTTTTACTCTATGCCCAGAATTGTGCATCCCATTCAATCTTAGAATATTTTCATCCCCCCAACAGGAAGCCCTGTACGCATAAACAGACATTCCCATCTTCCCCATCCTCCCCCAGCCCCAAGGAGCCACTTTTCTCTCTGTGGATTTGCCTGTGCTGGACATTTCATGTAAATGGAGTCACTTCATATAAGTGGAAACGTCTATTGTGACTGACTTCTTTCACACTGAGTAACGTTTTCAATATTTGCTCATGTTGTGGCCTTAGTCACTATTCTATGCTATGCTATTGCTGAATAACATTCCACTCTATGGCTGGGCCCCACTGTTTACCCATTCATCAGGTGATACGCATTTGGGTTGTTTCTGTTTTTGGCTGTGATGAGTAATGTCGCCGTGAACACTCATGTGGTATTATTTATGTGGATATTTGTTTTCAGTTCTCTTACGTGTGTGCCCAGAGAGCAGAATTGCTGGGTAAGTCAGAAACGAAATGTTCAACTCTCTGAGGCCCTGCCAGGCTGTTTTCCAAAGTGGCCACGCTGTGTTACATCCTCACCAGCAAGGGCTGCGTGCTCCGCTTCCTCTGTGTCCTCTTTAGTGCTTGTTACGCTTTTTTTTTTTATTATACCCTATTGTAGTGAGTGTGAAGCGGTTTCTCCTAGTGGTTTTGACTTGATTTCCCTTACAGCTAATGCTATTGAACATCATTACATTGTGCTTTATGGACATTTGTATATTTTCCTTGAAAAATACCTTTTCAGATACTTTATTAACCTTTTAATTGAGTTGCCTTTTTATTGTTGAGTTGTAGGGTTTTTTTTTCTTCATTTTGAGATACAAATTCCTTACCAGATAAGTGATTTGAAAAAATTTTCTCCTCTGTGTTGTTGTTTCACTTTCTGGATGGTGCCCTTTGAAGCAAAGTTTTAAATTTTGATGAACTGCAATTTGTCTCTGTTTTCTTTGTTTCTTGTGCTTTTGGGGTATTATTTAAACTCTGAGGTATTTTATTTAAGCTTTTATATATAAAATAACTTAATTCTTAGGACCGTTATAGGAGATGGGTGCAGTTGTTGTCCCCAGTCTATGGATAGGAGACTGAGATGCAGAAAATTTCACTGAAATGTCAGTGTCACATCTACCTAGTGCTGTGGGATTTCAGACCCTCATGTTTGTCCCCAGCATTTGTGATCTTCACCACCATGCTCCACTACTGCCTGGAATCGTTAATGAAGATGACTTTCATTTTTTGATTTCTTGTTAGTTTGTTTTCTCATTGGGGACCTCATCTCCTTATTTTCCTTTCGGATATCAGTGTAGATTTATTTTAGGTCTCATGTAGGCAGAAGCATTGCTATCAGTTAACTTCTTTATTACTCACTCTCCAGTGATGATTGTTGCTAGTTGACCTAACCAAGTCATGCTTAAGTCTTTCCTGCTAATGACACTAAAAACAGTCATGACTTATAGAATGCTCAAAGAAAGTACTTGATTGATTTTATTTTGCTACCCAATCAAACCAATCAAGTAAAAACCCCAGTGTTGACACAGACTATAAGCCCTCCAGAATAGGATCACTGTCTTCCTTCTGTTTCATTTATTTGGTCACAGTGTCTGGATAGTGACTTGCTGTCCAGCAGTTTTGTGAGGATATGGTGCTCGTGAATCATTGTAAGCACAGAATTTTGACAACAGACTGTGTTGTTCATTTCACAAGGGAAAAGATAATATAGAAATACTGCTCAGATCTATTTTAAAATTAAGCTTGGAATTTTGAGAAGAATTCAAGAAACCATACAAAGCTCTTTTTCACTAATTTTAGATCTATCTTAGACACATATGGTTACATAGCAGAGTAAGTTATCAAGTACATTTGACAATAGGAGTGTAATATTGATTATTTGTTTTAGTTGAAATATTCTACCTGGAATAAAGTAATCAGTGCCCATAAATGAACAAATATGTTTGTATTTCTATGCAACATGGGAGCAGAGTTCATGTTTCTATATAATATGTATGACTGTGTGTTTTAATCTGTCTGTCAGTGTTTTTATAGTTTTTCAGCAATGTTGTAACTTCAGAATTCTTCTAACATATTCACTCCCGATACTACTGCAGTTTGTACTGTGTATCCTATCCTATGCATGGGATTCCACTGTCCCCTCAGTGAGGAATTTCCTCTCCTATTGAGCTAGTAGCAGAGTTAAAGGAACAGTGATTTCAAGGCCTTTGCTCTCCACGTGTTCGCAGTTTCCTGTCAATCACGATTTTCTCTTTCTTGTGTTTTCATTGTGCAATTAGAATTTTTGAAAATAATTATTAATATGTTTCACCAGTCTCCCTAGAAATTTGATGTGTTTGTGCTTTTCAGTTTTCAATTTATGAAAATTGTAAATGCAGACTTGTTTTTAAGTAGTCCTTTTTCACTAGATATTTGTTTACCTCTTTATAGTTAAAATAATTTTCCCCAATGAATGAATCGGTGTGCATGTTTTAAAAGATACTTTAGTTTTTATTTTTCTTATTCTAACAGGTATATTCGTTGTACAGAATTTAGAAAATAAGGATAAACACAATAATACCTTAAAAATGGCCTCTAATCTCACTTGTAGATACAGTTGTAATGTTTGAAATTGAGAATTACAAGTCCTCTCACTTTGTTCTACTCTTTCAGGTACGTTTTGGTTACTGAGACCCTCGAATTCCCATATGAATTGTAGCAGAAGCTAGTCAGTTATTGCTGAGGAGCCCGCTGGGATTGTGATCAAGACCACGTTGTATGTGTGCTTCACTCTGGGGAGCACTGCCATCCCAAGAATATTGTCATGTGATCCAGGAATTTGCGTGGTTTGTCTTTCCAGGTATTTAGGTCTTCTTTAATTTATTTCAGCAATGTGTATGGTTTACATAGTATTATTTTACTTTAATTTTTGCCTTTATACTGAGGACAATTGTGCAAGGTACCAAGATTAGAATTGTATTATAGCCCCGCAACTTGCTGCCACCATGGACGCTGTGGTCTCTCTTTGCCCTTTGTAAAATCTCGCACAAAATAGGACCTAAGTAACTCTCTCTTGAAAGAATGATTATATGATTGCTGGATGACGCTTGAGAGTCCTTGTGATGATGTCTTTTTCCCAGACTTTCCCCTCTTCTTAAATATGCCCTTTCTCTTCCTTTCCTCCAGCCTGGGTTTCAGCCTGCCTGTGGCATTGATTTTCCTTGTCTGTGGACTCTTCTTTTCACTAGTTCATGATAATGTTACATGTCGGCTGTGGAAACTTGCTAGATGTCAAGAAAGAGCAAATCCATTGCATGCTAGTATTTTTAGAGTGTGTTATTGAATTATCAATTGAAATTAAATCAGGCTGACCCATTGAGCCATCCCCTGAGCTCTTTTCGCCTTCCTACAGGTGATACTGCTCTCGTTGCTGCATGTGCCCTTCCCCCAGACTTAGTTTTGGAGTTGAGTAAATCACCATCACTGGAGCCCTCTCTTTAAAAGATGAAGAGAACATTTGCTCCTTCTCCCTGTTTGGGGACTTGGATGAGATGAGGTAACAGATAAAGAATGAAGCCCCACCTCATTCTGACCACTGCTCTTTCCGTTCATTTCTCCAGGGGAAGAGTACAATTCAAAAATATAAAGATTGTGAGCTAATGAAATATACAAGACAACCGATCATTTATTAAATACACTTTCATGCCAGAAACAAATGTATTATACACACAAAAAGCACATAAATTACGGTAGTACTGTGGTTACAAACGTGGGCCGAGTTCGAGTCCTGCTCTGGAGTGACAAGTCCTGTGAAATGGAGAACTTGTAGGTCGGCTTAGCCTCTCCCGGACTTTTTTCTTTCCTGCAGAGACAGGGCTCGCTAGTCATCCCTCCCCCGTAGAGGTGCTGTGGGTTGTAAACGACGCGCGTGGGCAGGCCAAGCACAGCTGCTCGTTCCTCGTAAGTGCAGGATAGCACAGCTTTTGCGGTTACGGCTTTATGATCGCACCGTGTAGACCCTCAGTGCTCCGAAGGGATGTCTTGCGGATTGGAGATGGGATTCTCACTTCTGTAAATACCCAAAGATTGTGTTATTGAGCCTTGCTGATATAAATCTATTCTTTAGAAAGTACATAATGTAGATATATTTTTCAAACATGCATGCTTTTTTCTTTTATTATTTATACTTCTACCCTCTCATCACGTGGTGTGACTTTTGATGGAATCCAGGAAACAGTCCTAAGCCACCTGCCTCTTCACACTTCTTCGTGATGGTTTTCTTCCCTGACTAGAAGAGGGTTTTGCATAGGAAATTTTGTTTGCTCCCCTTCTCTTGGAGTCTCCCTGTTTGTCTGCCCATCTCTCACCTGTCCATCTGTCCATTTCTCTACCCACTCATTTTTCTGACTTGTTCCAAGAAGCACTTCAGGCAGCTTACAGAAGAACAGATACCAAATAAACAGGTGAGAAAATGGGGCCAAGTTCACAAATTGAGGCTCGGAGTTGAGCCTGTGTGAGAGTTGCAGGCATGAGACACACGCCTCTGCCTTGTGACTTATAAGATAGACAGCATCAATGTGCCTGAGGCTCCCAGCACACACAGGGAAGCAGGGTTTGTGGGAGATGCTCACTGGCTGTGAAATAAATAAGTGGCTTAGGAGAAGCCCAGCCTTTCCAAATACTAAGACTTAGGAGAATATTTTGAGTGTCTTCCAAAATCTGAGTATTGCATCTTTTCTTTTTCAGAGTTTTATGTATAGTTGGTTAACATTCTATAACTGGAAATTTCTCCAAAACTGCTGCCCACGTGAGTCCCATGACTCGGGAATGGGGTGGTTCTGCTCATTGACGGGTGTTGGCCAGAAACGGAAAATGACAGCCTCAAAGGAGCCTGGGATTAAGCAGTTATGTTTTGTCAGTGCTGTAGATTTCAGAAAATGCTTTTACCGTTTCTCTCCATCTGAGGAAGCAGCGTGCTCTCTTCCCAGCATCAGGAGTTCAGGGTCTCGGGATGGTGGGGGCTGACTGCACTGCCGTAAAGACAGCTGAGCTAGTCACTGCATGTGTGGTGCTTTCACGTAGTGCATTTCATGTTTTTTAAAAGGTTTCAACATGTAGTTAATTAACTGAGTTAATTAACATTTAATAAATATGAGGCTTTTTTGAAAAGACAGTTATAGGCAGAATATAAGTTGTGAACACTTTAAAAATGGCTTCATTACTGAAATTTCAGTAAGGAAGATTCAGTTTATCTTATTTACGCCTCTCTTTAAAAGTAACAAAGAAACAAGACAGAAAAAGCAGAGGATTACTTCTGTTCTTCCTCTCGGCTTGCAGGTGCCCTCACCTCCAGTGGCATCCATCCAGACACCAGCACTGACACTGGCCGTGCTCAGAAATGCCTCAGCCCTGAAGACACAACTGACAAATGGAAGGGAGCCGCGTCCTGTTACAGCGGGTGCTCTCACTTTGTGGGTCCTTATGTAACTGCGTGGTGTTATTCAGGATCGCCCTTTCTACACTGTGTGACGGTGCTGCGGTGTCTCCTAGTTATTTGTTTCTGTAACTACTCATGTATTTTTTCCAATGTGTGGTACTAGACATCTAAAAATGCATTTTTCAGATGAAAAATAATGTGTATTTAATATAAAAGTCTGAAAAAAGAGTCAAAAGGGTCTATCCTGGTCCCAGTACTCAAAGATAATAATTAACACTTTAACATCTATTTTCTGTTCTTTTCATCAGTGTGTATCAGCTCTGTCATAAAAACCAGCGAGCACTGTGTGCCTGTTTACTGTGTGGAGACCTCCATTTTCCATTCGGCTTATTACACATTTTTCTACAATATTCTATCTCCCCTGACATGATTTTTAATGACCAGTATAGCATTCTGTTTTGTGGAGGCATCGTCCATTTTACTTTGTACTTAAGTAAATTCCAAGTATACTTAATTGAAATTCTGAAAAGAGAACTGTGGTGGTACCGAAAGTCCCCTACTTCCCTTCCCCTTTTTTCCTGAGAGTAAAAGCTGCTGACAATGTGGAGTATATATTTCATGACCTTTATGCCTTTGTCATATATATATACACACATACATACACGTATATGAGAAATCTATGTATATGTGTGTGTATATATGCTTTATTGAAAAATAAGGCCATACTATATGTTTTCTGTAGCTCGGTTTATTCACTAACGTATATATCATAGACCTCCTCCCACTCCAGAATCACCCGGTCCTTTCAGATAGAGTAAAGGGGTCTCCTGATGTGCAGGTTTGGTCTCTTGTGTAACGACACCTTTCGTGGGAGAGTACTGTGGACAAGGCCTTGGACCACGCTGAAACGCTGCAACTTTAGTGCCCACAGCTCTCCATGATTTACCGCATCATTGTCTTGATGGTGAACACTTAAGTTTTCTCCATTTTCCACTGTCAGAAAGGGTGTTTGACTGGCATCCTTCTTGTACAAACATTCCTGTGATCTTGTATGAGTATTCCTTTAGCTAAGGTTTCTGGAAATTTAGTCCTTGGATGTGACAACTTCATACATCACAGGATGCTTTCAAGTGAATCTTGAAATTCCTTCTCCTGTGGGGAATGAAAAGATGTAGAATAACTTATGTAACCAATTCTCTATCGCTGGATATGATTTCACTTCAGCATTTCTTCCCACCATTGTAAACAGTGCTGTGCAAATGTTCTGATGAGTACATCTTTTTGAACTGATTTTTTCTAAATGTAACGATTCCTAAAAGTGGAGTTCAGCCTGTGTGCACACACGTTTTTCAGAGTTTACATATCCATTGACATGTCATCCTCCAAAAGATCGCTCACAGTTTGTTGTCTCAAAGATGGACACTAGCTATAATATCTTTTAAACATATTTGCCAATATGACGAGCAAAATGATTTTCATTATTTTAGTTTGCACTTGATGACCAGTGAGGTTTTGAGCATTTTTCACTCATTAGCCATCTGACTTTTAAAAAGTGAATGATCCCTTTTGTCCTTTGCAAACATTTAAGTGGGGGAGCTTCTTGCTGCTTTGTGACAGCTCAATGTGTATTATGAACATTAACCCCTTGTCTTCATCAACATGTATCAGAGAGCTTTTACTTGTCATTTCTTGCCTTTCATTTTGTTCAGTAGGTTCATTATTGTTGTGGCCCAAAATAATCTTAAGATAGTAAATGTCTTCTTTTTGGGTTTTATTCTTAGAAATGCTTTCTTATAATGGTATAAATTTCTTCTGTAGGTTTTTTTAATCTCTAAGTTGGAGATGATAATGGTACTTGTTACAGTGAGGAGAAGCTGAATTGATATGAGCAAAGAGTTGTATTTGCTCTTATTAGTACTTTCTAATATTTACATCATATTCTGTAATTTTTCTTGTGGTCATTTTGACAGGAATAGAATTTGTTTTTTCCAGGTATTCTCTGATTGTAACAAGACAATTATTAAATTCATACTTTGCTTTTTAATTTGAAATCCCACCTGTAAAAAATACTTATGTATACTAGAGTCTCTTTTTGAGCTCATGATTTATTTCTGTCAATCTTACTTTCTTACTCTAGCACTATATCTTACATATTGTAAAAATTTATTTAATATATTACAGTGCGAATTTTTTGATTCTTTTTTCGATCCCTAAATTTCTTGGCTTGTATTATGACTTTATTATTCCTGAAGAATTCTAATATAATTTTTTCAAGTTAAAAAAAAACAGATAAGTGTTGTCATGGGATTTTTTACTAATTTTGAATTATCTTTAGGAGAACGTACATCTTTAAAACTGCTTTCCTCCATACAAAAGGTTGATGTCTCTACTTTCACACTTTTACTTTACCCCTCAGTACAGTCCTGTACTTTCTCCATGTACAACATGGGCATTGTTTTTGAGTTTATTCCAGATTATTGTTGATGTTTTTGTTAATTTTTTAAGTGAGAAATTTTTGCTATTATATTTTTTAACTGTTAAAACTGACACCTAGGAAGGCAGATTCGGTTTGTAAATACTCACTTTGTAACTTCTCATTTAAAATTGTAAGTATTAAGTACTTGTTACAGAATCCTTTCTTTTCTGTTTTTAAAAATTTGTTTCCAAGATTCTCAAAATGGTCATAGCTAAGTAGTATAGGTGGGGAGACAGATGGAGAGAGGTAGTGTGGCTCATGTACAAACTGTGAGCACTTTCATGGCTGCCTTTATGCTGGAAAAGCTGATAAACAGTCCAGCTTAAACCAGGGTGGCTTTGTATGCACTTGAAATCCAGCTTTCCTGCCTGTATGGTGAAGCCTGGTAGGCGTGGCAGGTAGATGATCAAGGTCGAATGGAGGTTATTGGCTGCACAGAGCACTGTGTCTGAGAATTGGAGACCATCGCCATGGGATGGTGCCAGGAACAATGCAGAGGAGCTGGGGAACCTTGTGTTAAGGATTTTCCAGCCCTGGGAGTGGGAATATCAGACTCTGCATTCAGATCTGAGTTTGAATTCATCCTCTTTAGTTTTCTTGTCCTCTGACTTTTGTCAAGCTATATACCGTCTTTCACTTCCTGTTTTCTTGTCTCTCAAATTAGGAGAATTACATCCTGCTGCTAGAGTGTTTGATCAGGTTAAATAATTTGTGTCTATAAGATGTCACATACAGTCACAAGCTCAGTGAGAAATGGGCTGTCGCCTGTTCTTCTGCAGCTCAGTGCTTGACAAGACATGGGGGAAAGCCAGTCCCTAATTTGTGTGTGATGCAAGTAGGAACAAAATTAATGTCTTGCCTTTCCCTAGCAGTATTCTTACAGCTTTGCTTCATTTACTTCTTTCCTCCTTTCCTTTCCCCTTTCCCATCCTCCACCAAAAGAGCCTCTCAGAAAAATAGATTCAAATTACTTTAAAGGTTGGCTCATCCTCATGAAATGATAGTATCATAAAAAAAACTGTGCAAATCCCAGAATATATTTTATATGATTTACACACACACATGTGCGTGCAAACACACACACACACAAAATCAGTCTACCTCCCACTTACAGAGGGAGAAGGTCCACTTTTTCTGAGTTTTCATTCACAGAGAGTGAGAACAATGTCTCTTACACAGACTTTCACCAGGCTTCGTGCATGGTGTTTTTAATTGAATTTCTGTTTGTGGCCATAGATATAGTCTCCTAATAGAAGAGAGAAAGTGGAGACATAGACATTCCGCTGAGATATTGGTGTCATCATATTTTAGTTGTAAAGGACTTAAGACAGCATAGAGTCGCAACATTTTATGGGTGAGAATCCATGATGTTGTAACTTAGACAAGAACCTGGGTCTTCTGCCATCTTGTCCACGCGGGTGAAGAGGCAACTGGGCAGGGGATAGTAGGGATCCTTCCTGCTTCACTTCCATGTTCTTGCTAGTTTTCATTTCAGCTGCCTTTAGTTTATGTTCATGAGGCCACTCATGGGAAGGTCACTCTGTCCTGATAGATTGAGTTTCTTATCAGCGAAAAGCTCTGGACCCACTCATATTTCCCAGAGTTTTCTGCTGACCTGCTGACACTTTATATAATTGAGACCTAAGAAACTACTGAATATAAAATCCTTATTGTTATTGTTTGCCCTCGAGTTCCATAGGAAGGGGTGCTGTCTCAGGCTGTCTAAAGCCAGATCTGAACAAAGATAGGGTGATGGGCTGTGCTGCTGGACCTACACAGTGGAAGGGGATTTCCACCTTAGCTTTATAATCAGGCAGGTTAGTTCAAATCTTGCCTTTACCAATTATTATCTTTGTGTCTTGGGGGAGAAACTGTACTTTTTTGTGTCCAAATTTGTTTATCTGTAAATAAGTTCAGTATTTATTTTAAGGTTTCTGTTTTAGAATTGAATGAGCTAATTCATTCATTTATACCTAAAATAGCGATCGCATGGTTCTATGCTGGTGCCTTGGTAGTTGATTACTAAGGGAATCGGCAGTGAGAATGGGGGTGGGGGACCCCTGGATAATAGAGCTTATATTCCAGGATATGCTTGTAAAAGACTGGATGTGCAGTAGATTTTTAGTAAATATCTACTCCTTTCCTAATCTGCATTGATTGTTTATATATCTTTATACAAATATATTAACAATTTTTATTGCAATTTAAATATTTTTGTAGTATTTACATTATGTAGCTATAAAAATACATGAAATAAAATGATTTGACTTTTATTTTCTTTTCAATAAGCAAAACAAAATAAAATAGAAAAGAAAAAAGTCTTGAGGGAGTAGAAATAATTTTATTTCTGTGGAATCAATTCCGTATAATAGGTCTTTGTCATGTTGTTAAACAGCATATAAAATTGATAGGTTGTGACATACTGGAAATGAGGAAACAGTGGAGACATACTACCTCTAATGCAGTCATTTTGTTACCAAGTCCAAACTCGTTCTGCTTGCTGCATGACAGGCCAATAAATGGGGAGATGAGATGTTGGAGTAAGGAATAGTGACTTCATTTGAAAATCTGGCAGACCCAGAAAATGGCATATTGATATCCAGTAGAACTCTCTTCCCCAAAGCAGAATTCAGTCTCCTTTTATACTAAAAAGCGGCGGGGATGTGGTTGGTTGTTGCAAACTTCTCGCTGTACGAATTGTTTGTCCTTGGAATCCTTTGTTCCTGCAGCTGTCCATGGTGGGTCAAATTAAGGTGCCCCCGTAAAACCTCCAAATAAAAGAAAGGTTATTATCTATTTTGCAACTTGCCATCTGTACATAAGTGTAGAAGAGCTAATATCCTTAAAGATCAGAGCCCGGAGAATAGGCTGTCCTGGATATTTCAGGCTAAAGGCAACTTTTTTTTACAAAAGGTGCAGAGATAGCAAGTCGGAGCCTAGAAAACAAGGTACAGGTTTAAAGCCAAACGAACACATCTAACATGGAGTCAAATTTGTTCTTTTCTTTTACAATTTCTTTTTCTAACTCATAAATAATTTTAGTAAGAAACATGAGAAATTTTTTTTTATTTTTGCTTCTTAATAACGGATTACAACTACACTTTAGTGAGCAGGGATGCTGTGCGTGCCTTGGTGTCACAGCAAACTCTTGTTGGGGGTGGTCGACCCTGTAACATACCTGATGTCCCGTGAGTGTTGGTGAGGGTCCCCCTAACCAGGGGCTCTCTTCAGGAACCACCATATGGGCATTGACCTCTGGAGACCTCTTTTTCAGCTGCAGGAAATTTTTTCAGATTTTGTGATGGAAAAATCTCTCCATCTGCAGATAATCAGGGAATAAAGGAAGAGGAAAAGGGCTTGAAGTAGAGTAGAAGAGAAGGACAGAATATCAGGGAACGTGGGGGCTTGGCAGCGGGGCCTCGGGAGAGAGAGGAGCAGAGGTGTGGAGGGTCCCGGCTACGGAACTAGCTCCTGCACCTTTCCCCGCACCCAAGCCACACAGCTTTTAATTGGGCCCAGGACTCCCTCCTGTCTGGATGTCACCCTGGGCAGAACTTTGAGAATCGAAGCTAAGGGGTGGTCAACACTCACCTAGGGGGTCACTGAGGACTTTGCTCAAGTCCACATTGACTTTTCCAGTCATGTGCCTTCACCTGTTCTTTATCTCAGGATCTGAGAAGCAGGAGCAAGGAACTCATGGAGAGATCCAGGAAGATATCTGACTGTGTTAAGAGACGACAGTCACAGTGACACGTGGAGCGAAGACACTTGCAGTAAAGTAAAATAACTTCACAACTATTGCATCAGAGCTGCAAGTGTGAGAGAACCTAAGCCTGTCTCAGAGTGCAGGGGACAAGAGAAAAGGAATGGTAAAATTACCACTGACATTTGAAATTTTGTTAAAAAGAATGCTACTGTTAATTGTATCACTTGAATGTATGCAGGTGTTTTTCTATGAGCATTCATAGGTTCACAAAACCCCACCAGCCACTCTTGCTCCCATCTGGTGTGGGCTTTCTCAAGCACAGTGCCCTTCCTGCTTGGGTGGGCCACGCTGCTGGTCCTCGCCTGGGGCCGGACTGCTACAGGACACTGAGTCCCCGAGGCACGACCTGGGATACATGACAGGAACATCTCTGCTCTTGGCTGAGGGCCTCCGTTTCCCCCTGCAGTGTAAGAATGCCGGTGACTCAGTTAGAAGCATGCATCCAAGCCATCCTTCCGTGTCATCACCATCTAGAAGCGGTGCCTGAATATTCTGAATTTCTGCAGAATGTTGTTTACAATCACCTTGAACAAGTGAGTGTGTGTTCTCTTTCAAGTGGAGGAATTACTGCCGTTTTCCTGGAACTTACTCACCAGTAGTCCATCTGATTTTTCTGTGCTAGGATTCAGTATAGCCTGCTAATAACTCTGCAGTCAGATCTTGAAACCCTGATGAAGAGGATTATTTATTTTCTTTCCTTATATGATAGTATTTTACTTTCAAAATTCTGAGTTTTCTGTTCTTGGAGGAATTTTTTTGGGGTTTGGAGAAACAACTTTGCTCTTACCATCTTTGTGACCTGTTGCTATATGCATCTCACCTGTCTTCTGTCACTTGTGAGGCGGTTCCATTTGTGACCCTGTCCGGGTTATTCATGTTATAAAACATAAAATCTGTAAAAGTACAGAACCCTTTTACTCCGAAGACATTCCACAAATACTCCTTTAATCTGGGTGTGGTTTTAACAAGACACAAACATTAGAACATATACTTGCAGGTTGCCAGTGCAAAATCCCCAAATGAATAGTCTAGCTCAACATCTAAAATCTTTCTTATCTACCTTGGATATGTATGGATAAGTGAAGCAGTTTGCTAAGAACCCAAGACCAGGTTTAGGATACAGGCTGATGTAGCTCAGCGGGTCCTCCCAAGCTGATGCTCTGCCAGAGAGTGGGGTTGAGGGGAGAGGGCATGCCCTGCCCTCCATGAGCTGACAGTTTCATGGCAAACACCTTCACAAGGTGAAGAAATTGGAGTTTCTTCTATGAACAGTGGGTCTGAAAAGAGCCCAAAAAGCATGGGAGTGACAAAATCCCATTTGTCTCAAGTAGGGGAGAGTGGCTGTGTGGCCACTTGGGAGACTCGTGAGTCCAGGTGGGCAGTGTTGGTGGCTTCCACTTGAGCGGTAGGATAGTGGGTAAAAGCGAACAGATTGAAGGCATGTTTAGATGGTAAAAAGAAAGATTTAAAGCTGTCTGTGAAGGTAGGATGGAGTAAGGCCCAGGTTTCTGGGTGGATTAATGAGTTAAATGATGGTCCTGCTGTGTTCTGAGGAGGGAAAGCTGCAGAGGGATTTCTGGGGGAAAACTGATGAGTTCAGCTGTGGGTAAAGTGAAAGGTTGTTAGATGTGTGGTCTGGGATCTCAGGTGAGAGCCAGTAGGGAGTAGGGAGAGGGGAGAGAGACTTTCAAATAATTTTATCTTGTGAACATACATATAAGGATGAGTAATGACACACTTAACCCCTCTATATTCTGTATTTAAAACCCAGTAACATTTTGCTATATTGGTTGCAGGGGTTCTTAATTTTTTAATACAAATAAAATAAATAGAAACAAAATAGTGGAGTTAATGAATATCTTAGAGTTGATGTGTGTCCTTGTATGTATTTTGATTTCTCATCTTTATAAACATAATCTACAAAAAGTTAACTTGCTTAGAATAAGAGTTAAACACAGGGACATGACACACTCTGTTGGGGGTTGAAGGTGATATCTTTGGCAAATTATATAGCCTCTCTTTGCCTTTGTTGCATCTTCTGTGAATGCCCCCGTGCCCCTCATCACAGCTGATTTCCTAGACTAGAAGTTGGGAGGGAGGCTGCTGAAGAGAGTAAGAGGTGGCAACTGCTAGGAACAAAGAAGACAAAGACAAAAACAGATTAAAGCCGAGAAACTGAGTCCTAATACCCTCAAAGGAAAAATAATCCCGCAGTGTTTTGAGCCACTTATCATAAGGGAAACAAAATCATGTGGATCCAAATCTCTTGAGCATATGTGTATTGTGGGTGGGAGGGTATCTTCAGAAAAGGGTTGAGAAGAGGCTTTTTGGTTTCCCTTAACGTTTTCAGTAAGAATGGGGTGCAGAAGCAAAAACCACCCGCTACATAGTAGAAGGTGTTGTTTTGTGCGAAACTGACCAAAGTTTGGAAACCAGTCATCAGTGGTGCTGGGAAATGAAGAGGCTTCTGGATTGGGTGGGGCACTTGCTGTGACTTCCAGGTGACCTGCTGGCTGGGGTCTGTGAGTTGGGCAGTAGGTTTGCAGTGTGACCTGGGCATAATCCCTGGCTCTGAGGCTGCTGGTCTGACTAGCAGACCTGGGCAGATGCAGTCCTATTGGGGCATCTCGCGATGTGGCCTGGGACACCTGCCATGCTGAGGGCGAGAGGAGGGATCCCCTAAGGGGGTGTCCCTGTGAAGAGTAGAAACGTCCTCCTGCAGGGGAGGAAGAGCCTCTGAGCAGCGGGCCGGATGCACAGGCATATGTGTATTGCAGCCTGAGCACGGAGATTTCGGGGACCTGGAAGTCATAAAGTGGCCCGAACAGCCTTGTTCCTGAGAAACTGGAGGGAAAAGATGCTGCAAATGTAGGCTAATTTCAGACCCTGTGGTGGGTCATGAGTGATAGGAAAGAACTGGTCAGGCAGGCACGAAAGAACCCTGTGGTTGTCCCAGTTGGGGCGTCACACCAGAGGGAGGAGCAGAGTTATAGACTTTGTCACTTTTTATCTGTGTGACTTTGAACAAAAACACCCCACCTCTCTCTATATATATCTTCATCTGTAAAGTGACAGAGTGACAACTCGTGTCATCAGAAGGCTTAGTTTAGCTCTGATCCTCATTGTCCAGTCCTGTCAGTGCTGCCCTGCAAGGTTCTGCAGTGGGTGCTCTTACCCTGAGATGGGAGGGCGTAGAAGGGCATTGTAGCACCCGAGGGCAGGAAGGGGTTGCTTTAAAAGCAGACATGTAGCCTCCTGCAGCTGCAGACCTACAGGCAGTTTGGTTTATGGTCGTGGAGAGGACTTTGGAGGTCTTAGCATCGTCTTAAGACTTGTTTTCCCTTGGGGACCTGATTTGCCTTTGCAGATTAATGTTGAAGATTTGGGCTTCTGGCAAAGCTGTTTTCAGAGATGGGTATATATGTAACATATAGTATAAAATGAAAGGTTTTATTTAATATTTGGGACTTTGTAGCTGTAGGGAACAGCTCTGTTGGCCTGGTTTCCACGGAGGACACTAGCAGTCGTCAGAGCGTGCGGGAGGGCAGGCAGCCTGCAGTGCTGCTGCGGGGGTTCTCCCCAGCAGGACGCTCTGCTGAGTTGACTCTTCTCTGAGTTTGGTTGCCAGAGGAGCAGACAGCAAAGTAATGAGTTCTGGTGGGATTGTATAATGACAGGAAGAAAGAGGGAGCCGTAGTTCTTAGGGACTAATACACTCTTTTGGTTCCTGATCCAGTGTGTCCCATTACACAATTGATGAGTTGTGTCTATTCTGGGACTTGATTGAAATAAACGTGCAGCCTGAATATTAAGAGTTATGTTTTATTTGTCAGAAGGACTCAAGCCAGGATGACCGCCTCTCAGAACACTCTGAGGGACTGCTCGCAAGAGTAGGGGAGAAGCTAGGATTATATAGGAGCTTTACAACAAAGACCAGGTAGTCAGAACAATAAAACATTGCTTGTTATCTAAAGAAAGCCAGGTATCTCAAGTTCATGAATTTAATGCTTTTCAATATATGGGAGGAAGCCAACATTTGGGCTGACTGAATATATACTTTAGACAAGCACCTAGCTATCTAGTGCCAGTAATCTTCCTTTCTTATTCTGAGTCTGCTCAGAGGGCACCATTGTGAATGGCTGCAGGCCTGTCTTCACTGGGGGGTGGCGGCAGCCGCTGATGACTTGTTTTCAGCATTCTTTGTTTAGTGACATGGTTGCAATATTTTCATTCAATTTGTAGTGTTTTCATTCACAGAAAATTATGGTATTACCCTGATTATGGATAATCTGGAAGCTTGGAATGGAACCGAGATGGAATTACTGCAGGTAACTTCTACTTTAATAAACCATGTGTAAACATGAACACGGAGGAAGCATACAAAAGGATTCGGTGGTGAATGGGAAGGGTTTCTGCACGTTACAGGAGAAGGCAAGGCAGAATTCTTCTTCTTTGTGGGCAGGTATGTGAGTCCAACTTTCCTTTCTGAAGTGCTTTCTGAGAACTGTTTATGGTAATGAACCAACATTGACAAACGGTGACACACATTGCATTTAAGAGCTGGCTGGCTTCAACTTGGGTATTGGACAGGTGGAATTCATAGGCAGTGGTCAGGTGGATGGGACAGAGATGGAGCCCAGGCCTGGGCCCATATTCAGGTTGAAATCGCCATTTACTCACCATAGCGCCTTGGACTTGAATGTAACCTCTCTTAAACTGATGGTGAGTCTGTGAAATGGGCATGATAATATTCGTTACTTCCTGGGCTTGTTGTAAGTTCTGAAGATTATTATAGCACACATGAAGCACTTAACACACTGACACTTAGCAGTGTACACTTTGTTCGACCACCACGCTTGGTGTGTGTCAGAGTCTTAAAGGCAGCATGTGTCTGTTTAGGATGCACTGGTAGCCCCTTGGCTACTTTGTGAATTTGGTGATTTCCTTTAATACTTGTAACTCTGTGTGCCATGGGCAGTTATTTTTATGGACAGATGAGGAATCTCAGGGTAAAAAAGACTGTGTAATTTGCCCAAAGTCAGACCATAATTTTGTGTGCAGGGGCCTCGGTTCAGCATGGGCTCCTGGGCCTTCTGCTCTCTCCGTTCAGCACCAGAGCCAGATGTGGGCTCGGCTGTTTCCCAGGCCAGAATATCCGGCAGGCCACAAGACACACCTGGTCCTGTGCTGCTTGAGCAAAATCTCCGGAGGAGAGGCAGTTACAAATGGGATAAACATAAAAACAGACGACAGCAAATTGTGATCAGCTCTGAGAAGGAAAGGAACACGTCTGGCCGTGCAGAGCTGGGAGCTTTCCCGTCGGGGCTGCTCTGGGGGCGCTCATCTCAGCTAAACAAGCTGTGCTGCTGCACCAAGGCAGGAAGGCAGGGCGCGTGTGGCCAGGTAGACAGGGCCTCGTTGATCGTACTCATTCCCTATTAAGTGGCAGGTGTCACAGGCACTTAACTAATAAACAGACAGATGTTGGCCAGAATCATCACGCATTTTGCTTGGTAGTTTTATTGGCGCCAACTTTGAGAGGAGGTCATTGAAGCTGGGGAGTTTGCTGCATGCCCGTGATTACCATGGAAATACCCCCACTGGTCTTTCAACCTAGACTGGTGTGGCTGTCATGTCCCAGCCCTGTGAATGGCATCGTGCAGCTTCTCCCAAGTGGCCCAAATGACTGACATTGATATGCTTAATTCGTAGGAAATGGTATGTGGCAATAAGAGAAAAAGGTAGTAAGAAATTGGAAAACTAGAAAATAACCAATTCTTCCCCTGCTGGGGGACCGTACCCTGTGTCTCTCACCCCACTCACTGCCTGTCACCTCCTCCCTGCCGACTCCGTGTTCAGAAGCCACTCTGAGCCTTTGAAGAACATTTTGCCTCATGACACTGTTGACTAGGACCTGCGACCTCTCTGTCCCTGGTTAACTCTCTCTTCAAAGCCATTTAAATTTCTTGCAGGCTCCTCCACTCAAATGTAAGAATAGCCCCTTTAAACTTCTTGATGCAGCTCCTTAATGAAGATCTTGGGAAGGAAACCTAGCCAAAACCTGGGAGGTATTCACAGAGTGAATGTAACCTGAGCATTTTTTGACGTTCAGAATCAGAGCGGTGGGAGACACAGGAAGGCCTTTTTAAGTTAGAAAGTGGAAAGAGAAAGGACTCAGGATGTTTGAGACTGAAACATCTCGGTCCCAGCCAGCAAGGCACCTGCGTTCAGGATGGTGTGTGGGGAGTGCAGAGTTCTCAAAAAGAAAGAAGTGGTGGGATGGCAGGGAGGACATTTAGGTACTTAACTGGGGAAGGAAAAAGTTGGCTGAACAATTCATGGTTGAACAAGAGGATTGTGACATGATGTGCTTGTATTTTGGAGAGAAGGGTTTTGTGGAGCCAGGCCTAAGGAGAAATCTCTCTGACTGGGGAGTCAGCACAACAAAAAAACACAGAGAACCAGGCAGACCCCATGGCCCCTGATGGGGGAGAGGCTGCCCACCAATTGGAGACCTGGAGGCAGCTTCTGTCCCTTAGCTGGGGTCTCAGACCTCACTTCACATCCCAGTCCTGTTGATACAAGAAAAAATATGTGGGGCATGAGAAGGGCTGTGTCCCAGGCTTCCGTTGAGCCCCTGGGATGTGCCCCACCAGATTTTGTTCCTTGGCTTCATGCAGTAAAGAATTCAAGAACAAGACAGTGTTGAGTAAAGGTAGATTTATTCAGAGAGATACATTGACAGGCATGAGAAACGTCACGAAGTATGGGGGTTTGATGCTCAGATTAAAAGTAGGCACACACTCCACAGAAATAGTGTGGGCCTTCTCCGAAGAGGTAGAGAGAGGGGTTCCTGGGATGTGGCTCTGTGTTGCTCCTTTTCTTGGGCTTCGTGGTTTCATATGCTAATAAGTAGAAGGACCAGCCTTAGGGCAAGGGGCTGGTATTCCAGGGAGTTGGCCATTTTCCACCCTTTGACCTTTTGTGGCTAGCCTTGTGACTGCCATGGTGCCTGGGGCCGTGTTATTCACCATGTTACTATTACAATGGGTGTATAATGAAGCTCAGGATCTACTAGAAGTTAAATCTCTTCATCCTGAGCCTCAAGACCTATTGGGGGTTGAATTCTTCACCATTTTGATGTTAATTGCTGTGGTCTTTCTTGAATGGCTTGCTCTGCCCCCTTCCATCCTGTCTCACTGTGATGACACAGAGAGAGCAAAGGCCGGGCCCTGCGTGTGTTCCTGCATTTAACAGCGGGAGATGTGGGGTGGGCTGAGGATGACTCTGAGTGGTGAGAAATATGTTTCAGATTTTCCCACATGAGACATGGGGACCTGCCAGCAGCCATCGCAGATTTATCTCACGGGCATTATCGCTTGTGTTGTTACGGAAACAACAGGCCAGCCAAGAAATAAGCAGCACTCAGAGGGTGGGAGTACTGAGATTTATTATGCCAGCGGGCTCAGAGGGGCTTCTGTTCCCAAGCCCTGAGCACATCCAAGACGTGCACATGAGGTTTTATAGGGTTAATTACAAGTATGGGGCTTTTAGCCAATAAGGCTCAAACAACAAAAAGCAAGGAATCAGTACACTGAATCTTATCAATTTGGAACAGATCACGTTACTGACAATTGTTGACCTTGGATTTACGAGTTAGCTTGTTAGCCCAGTAAACTGACACTGAACTTCAGATTTACGAGTTAGCCCAGCAAAACTTAGATCAGTAAACCGACACTTATCACACTTAGATTTGTGACTTAGCTTGTTAGCCCAGCTGGGGTTTTTGTTCACAGTGTCACTCATCTTTTTTATTTTCCTTTTATTTTTAAAGTATTTAATCCAAATTTAATATCAGGATTTTTTTGGAAAGAAATTTCTCTTTTTCTTTTCTTTGGGGCTCTTTTGGGGGGTAGGAAATTAGGTATATTTATCTGTTAGTGGAGGCCCTGGGGCTTGAACCCAGGACCCTGTGCACACTAAGCACACGCTCTACCACCTGCCCCATCATCTTTTTCTTTTTGCTTTAGCTGCCAAGAATCTTACAGCTGAATTTCTAGTCGGCCTTTAACACTTGCCCTGACTTCATGGAATCCATTTTTATGAGTTTACCTCCCCCTGGTTTCATTTAAGTATTGAATCTCCATTTTCTCTTCACTCTCAGTTTTGCCTTTTTGTTGTTATGGTTGTTAAGCTGTGTTTAAAAAATTGTTTAATTTCTCTTTTAGCAGGAGGCTGAAGTAAATAAATATGTAAACAAACATCACACTTAAATGCTTTTATATATTCTAAGCTGTTTAGTTGTTAATTAAAAACCAAATTGAATATTAAAGGGATAACATTTTTAAATTATTTTTTTAATTTTTTATAAAGACATAGCTGATTTAAAATATATGTTTCAGGTGTACAATAGATGCTCCATTTATAGTTACTGTAAAACATTGTCTGTATTCCCTGTGTTGTAAGATACATCCCTCTAGAGTGTTTACATTACATGTTGCAGTTTGTATAAGAAAGTTGGGTAACGCAGAGTCTGGGACGTGGCTGTGGCTGACCCAGGTTCACGCAAACCCTGCCTGTCAAAGCTCAGGCCTTCACTGCTGTCTGCAGGGGAGCGAGTGGAGGCAGCTCTCATCAGCGCTGGCACCACACTCTGAGTGGCAGTGACAGCAGTGACTGTGTGTGGACGTGAAAATTGTTGTTCCAAGAGTTTTACATGCTTTTCTGCATTTAATAATTAAAGCCCTCCTGTGAGGAAGGGTTTTAAGTTTTTAATGAATAATACATTTTATTTTGATATTGATAGACTTCAAAACTCCGGAAAATTTACAGGAGTAGTACAATAAATGCTTAGATACAGTTCACCTTAAAGGGCACTATTTGCCCTTTTGTGACGGGCTTATTTTAGCATAAATTTTCAAAGTTCATTCATATTGTAGCCTGAATCAGTACATTATTCTTTTTGTTTGATAATATCCTTTTCCTTTTTTTTCGTTTTTGGTCTATTTAAAAATATTTTCATTGAAGTCTAGTCAGTTTATACTGTTGCATCAGTTTCTTGTGTACAGCACAAAACTTCAGTTAAATAGGAACATACCTGCATTCATTTTCATATTCTTTTTAAACATAAGTTACTATAAGTTATTAAATATATTCTCCTGTGCTATACAGTATATACTTGCTGTTTATTGTATACATACTCAGCATCTGCAAATCTTGAACTCCCAATTTATTCATTCCACACCCTCTCCCCTCTGGTAACCATAGTTTGGTTTCTATGTCTCTGTGTCTGTTTCTGTTCTGTAGATAAGTTTATCTTTTTGTTCCTTTGTTTTTGGTTTTTTTTTTTGTTTGTTTTAGATTCCACATGTGAGCGATCTCATATGGTATTTTTCTTTCTCTTTCTGGCTTATTTCACTTAGAATGTCATTCTCCTGGTCCATTCATATTGCTGCAAATGGCATTATTTTATTATTATTTTATTGCTGAATAGTAGTCTATTGGACATATATACTACAACCTCTTTATCCAGTCGTCTGTCAGTGGACATTTAGGTTGTTTCCATGTCTTGATATTGTAAATAATGCTGCTGTGAACATTGGGGTGAAAGTGTCTTTTTGAATTACGTTTCCTTTCGGATATATGCCCTGGAGTGGGATTGCTGTGTCATCTGGGCCCCCAAGGTTTTGTCTTTTGAGGAACCTCTATACAGTTTTCCACAATGGCTCCACCAAACTGCATTCCCACCACAGTGTAGGAGTGTTCCCAATTCTCCACAGCCTCTCCAGCATTTAGTGTCTATGAACTTCTGAATGATGGCTATTCTGACTGGTGAAAGGTGATACTTGTTTGCAGTTTTGATTTGCATTTCTCTGATAATGATATTGAGCATTTTTTCATGTGCCTATTGGCCATTTGTATGTCTTCATTGGAGAAATGTTTCTTTAGGTCTTCTGCCCATTTTTGGATTGAATTGTTTGTTTTTCTTTTTTATCAAGTGTAAAAGCTGTTTACATATTCTGGGAATTAAGCCCTTGTCACTTTCATTTAATGCAACTATTTTCTCCCACTCCATAGGTTGTCTTTTTGCTTTAATTTTTGTTTTCTTTTCTGTGCAAAAGCTTGTAAGTTTAATTAGAACCCACTTGTATATTTTTGCTTGTATTTCTATTGCTTGAGTAGACTGCTCTTGGAAAATATTGTTGAGATATATGTCAGATGTTTTGCCTAGGTCTTCTTCTAAGAGGTTTATAGTGTCTTGTCTACAATTTTAAGTCTTTAAGCCATTTTGAATTCATTTTTTTGTATGTTGTGAGGGGGTAGTCTAACTTCATTGATTTACATGCAGCTGTGCAGTTTTCCCTGCACCATTTGCTGAAGAGGCTGTCTTTGCTCAATTGTATGTTCTCACCTCCTTTGTCAAAGATTCAATTACCAAAAGTTTGTGGGACTATTCTTGGTAATTTTGTTTATCCATTCATTGATGGATGGATATTTTTAGTGACTTTTAGCTACTCTGAATGATACTGCTATGAATATTGATGTGCAAGTTTTTGTGAGAATACATTTCCATTCTGTTGGCTGTACAGTTGGCCCACCATATCTGTAGTTTCCACTTCATGGATCCAGATGGCTGATTGCAAAGGGACTTGATCATCCTTGGATTATGGTATCCAGGGTGGGGGGTTCCTGAAACCAACCCCCCGAGGACACTGAAGGATGACTCTACATGTAGGAGTGGAATTGCTCAGCCACATAACTCTAACCTTTTGAGGAAACATCGGGCTTTTCCAAAGAAGCTGCACCATTGCCCCTTTCCAACGGCTGCATATTGAGGGTATCCATTTCTCTGCCTCCTGACTGACACTTGTTATTGTCCATGTTTTGATTATAACCATCCTAGTGAGTTTAAAATGAGATCTCATTTTGATTTTGATTTCGCTAGTGATGCTGACCATCTTTTCAGATGCTTATTGGCCAATTGTGTATCTATTTAAATCCTTGGCAAATTAAAAAATTGGGTCGATTTTCTTTGTATTGTTCAGTTGTAAGCATTTGTTTTATATCCTGGATACTAGTGTCTTATTAGATATATGCTTTGCAAGATTTTTCTCCTATTCTGCAGATTGTCATTTCACTTTAATTTTTTTAAACATTAAAACAATTTCTTTATAGGGGAGGTAATTAGATTTATTCATTTTGTTTTTCTTCCTTAGCACGCACTCTATCATTTGAGCTACCCCTTTCCCCTTTCATTTCACACTCTTGATGTTGTCCTTTGTAACAAATGATTTTAATTTGATGAAGTCCATTTTATCTATTTTGTTTTATCACTTGTGCTCTTGGTATTGTATCTAGGAAGCCATAGCCTATCCTATGACCACAAAGATTCATACTATGTCTTCTTTTAGAAAGTTCATATATTTAGTTTTTACGTTTCTGTCTGTGATCCATTTTGAATTAATATTTGTTATATAAAATACTGGGTCCAGATTCCAGATTCATTCTTTTGCCTTCAGATACCCAGGTGTCTCTGCTCCATTTGTTGGATAGACTATACTTTCAATGGAGTGTTGTTGGCACATTTCTGGAAAACTGACTGTAAATGTAAGTTTCCCCACAGGATTTTTTATTGTGTCTCATAGATTTCTGCATCCAAACTTATGACAGAAGCATAATGACTTGAGTGCTATAGATTTGCTGTAACCTTTGAGTGAGTCCTCCAAATTTGCTCTTCTTTTTCAAGATTGTTTTGGCTGACCTGGGTCCCTTGCTTTCAATATGAATTTTGGGATCAGTTTTTCAATTTTTGCAAAGAAGTCAGCTGGAATTTTGATAGGGATTCCATTAAATATGTAGATTACTTTGGGAAGTCTTAACATTTTTAACAATATTTTCTACCATTGCATGATCATGGGATGCCTTCCATATATGAAGATATTTTAAATTTTTTTTGGTGATACTTCAAAATATTCAATGTACAAATCTTGTAAACTTTTGTTAAATGTATCTCTCATTTTATTTTTTATGCAGTTGTAAATGGAACGGCTTAGCTTCATAAGGGTGGGACTATATATATCAATTTATTTATTTCTAGGATTCCTACATAGCAAATACACTAGGTTTATATTTGCTACATTGATCTATCCACAATTCTTCCCACCCCCGTGTCATAAGAAACCAAGACCCAGCTTAAGCCATCTGAACACCTATGTGGAAGTGAGAAATGAGACCTTTGGGTGGGGTTTGTGTAGATGATACTGAGATCTTATTCAGGATGGCTTCATCTTAATTTCTTTTAAACAATCCTTTCAGAGTACATAGTCAGATACATTAGGAAAATGCTGTTTTGATGTGCGGAGGAGCTAAGACTATAATTTTCAAGTAATTTCTAGTGAGAGTGTTGTACTTGAAACATAATTTGCATCAATCTTTGAAGATTTATGTTTCAGGAGCTTTGAGTAAATAATACCTGTCTTTATTCAATAACTACAACTAAATGCTCAAGCAACATGTAAGAGTTTGAGCAAACTGCTCCCGCCCCGTAGTGCTGGTTGGTTGCAGCTGTAACTGGAGTCAGCGCTTACCTCGCCCAGTACACTTGTGCTGATCTGCTCAAAACAGTTCGTCCAACAGTTTGTCGGTAGTCTTTTAGACAAAGCCATAAAGCATTGATTTAAGGTTGCTGGAATGTAATCTATTCTTATTAATATTAAGTAAGCACATATTGAGTACTTACTGTATGTTGGGAATTGTCCCTCAGCCTCACATGAATATTACTTCTAATAAAACCTCTCATATTTCCCTGTTATTTGCACTTTACAGATAAGGAGACTGAGGATTAGGTCTTCTCTCTTTTGGGGGGAGCTCATTATCAATGATGGGAAGTTGTAAGGAAAAAGATATTGATTCATCCAGAGAAAATATTTTTCTGAGATTCAGTATTGAAGAAGGTAACCACTGAAGAGGGTGATCATTGTTTGAGTGAGACGAGCCCCGGGTTGTACGGAGTCAGCATCCCTGTCCTGGACGCTGCACGTGTAGAGCTGCGTGGTGGGTGAGGCGGCGCGGCCGCGCAGGGAAAGCGGATGCCGGGCCGTTGGGCTGTGCTCAGGCCCAGTGGGGCTTTCTCCTAAGAGCAGTGGACCGTCATTGACAGATTTTAAGTAGGCTAGTGCGATGCTCTCGTAGATCACTTTTGTCTTGTAGAATGCTTAGAAACATTTAGAAGGCTCGGCAGGAGGTGATGTGATGAGTCAGAGTAGGGTGGCTGCAAGGTGTAGCAGTGTTCAATTTTCAAGTGATTTTCAGTCCCAGGTTTGTGGCTCAGTAGACGTGTCACTTTGGATGACACACCCAAGGAAGTGAAACAATTTATCTAATCAATAGAAGCAGTGATGTACAGAACTCCCAGGACTGCTGTGTAGATCCAGTGAGATAACGTGTGCACAGTGTGCAGCATGGTCCCCAGCACAGAGTCAGTGCTGAGGGAGTGCCAGTGAGTACCTGGTAGGACAGGTGTGGGTGGTGGATCTCGTTGACTGAGGAAATTTGCCCCTGAAGGAGGGGTCTTGTCACATCTGTGAGTGATTGGCCTGAGCTGGGAGAGGCAGGGAGACCTTGCCCCCGACCAAGGGCCCTGGGCAGGATGGCTATGGGAGGAACACCGTGAAGTTAGCTCTTTGCAGGTGGAGTTGGAGGTGCCCTTGAGACATCTAAGTGCAGTGTCACAATCACAGAAGTGGTCTGGTCCCGGGCTGTGCATTTTCCTGCTGAGATATTGATCTCTGAACGCGAAGACATACTTTACAGGACAAGTGAATAGTAGTATCATCTCTCATCAAAGCTCACATCTCTTTATTCATCACTCACTTTGCTAATTGGGTACTTACAGAACACACTTCACTGTCCTCCCCTGGGCTCAGGCTCCACAGAAAAGAGCTGGTGAGTCTCCCTCTTTTCCAGAAGAAGACACACTTAGCTGGTAGACATCTATACCTCGCCAGACTTAGAATTTTAGGTTGTTGATTTAATTCTATTTTCTGTTGGTCATCTCCTGACAGGAGAGACGTTTTACCTCATGGTCAGGTTTCAATTAGCTGTTACTGAGAATTGCTGGTCTGATCCATAGTGTATTTATTCTATTAACTTTGTAGAGTACTTATCATTTTTCTGTCTTTGCTCTTTAATTTTGTTTGCCCCTTCAATTTTCTATCTTATTTGGGACCTTATTTTATTTTTTAATTAAAAAATGTCTATTAGCAGTTAACAAAACAAAAGCAAAGAAAAAATGCACATGATAGCTAAATTTAGAAAATATCTTGTGTGTTTTCTGTCTCAGCAATGGAGGGTTCTAGAAACTCGTGAAAAGCTTCATTACATAAGTTCCTTTAAATTCTGATTAAGAAATAAAACCTTCCTTCCTCATCTTTCAAGCTGCACAGCTAATTGTCAAGAAAGTGAGGGGAAATTCTCAGAAGCCAAGACAAACCAGAAAGCAGGGATTCTGGGAGATACGTGAGCCTTAGAAGCCCTGGGGTGCCGGTTGGCTCCTGAACTGAGTTTCAGTTGCCCTGGCAGGAGGGCAGGAGGTGAGCCTGTGGCCTCTCACACTGGGAGTTGGATGGCTGTTCTTATATAAGGCCAAGCACATCCTGAGAATCCTGCTTTATAAAAGGTTGAATTAGAAAGAAAAGAATAAAAGCATTCCTCAAGGCAAGGAAGTAAGGAAAGTAAAATTTTTTGGAAGCGGGAAAAAATAACATATCCAAAGTAAGGATTTAGTTTAAAGCTGTTCTGGCATGAGAGTGACCACAAACCCATGGCAGAAAATCACAGCTCCTCCCGGAAAGAGAAGGTGTGTTTTGAATGAATCAGTGGACAGCCATTCTGAAAAAGGCCTCCAGAGTCTTCTGGATCAAGATACTGGACTCAAACACCTCCCTTCCATGGTCTCATTTAAATAACCAGAAAGGTTTTAAAGGAAAGAAGCCATAATCATAGTTCTATTTATTGACATTACTTTATGCTAGGAATTCAAAGGTGACTATGGAGTTGTCTCCTCTTTTATGGACCTTACTTTCTATTTGACATAGTTGGGGAACTTGGTGGAGGGTGGTGTTAGTATGTTGCAATTAACCAGGAGAGGAGTTTAAGAAAGCAGTGAAGGGTTGGTGACATTTTTCGCTGAGGACAGTCCTGTTCAGTTGGCTTGTAATTACAGGCTCGTTGAGTTGTCACTGGAGGGAATTAATCTTAAGGAATTTGGACTTAACTCAGGCCTCTTCAGAATGGACAAGTGAACCTGGAGAAAGACAGTCAAATCTATGCAGACATTGAAGTTCACTTCAACATGTGGTATCCATGAGCCAAAGATAGGACTAGTAGGCAGCACTTCTTGAGGACAGAGGAGTGGTTTTTAAGGTTCTTCAAGAATGAATCCCAAGGTACCGGGATGACCAGTTGTCAAACTGTGACTTTGCTCTTTGGACGGTGTATCCACCAAGGGTATTGGCCGTTTATAAGTTTCCATTTCTCCTTAATACATGTCAGGTTATGAGGACGTGGGCATAAACGTTTCACACCTTGTCAAGGTGACTTTGGGTACCTGCCTAGAATCATGGGCACAGTTGCGGCTGCATCATACATCTTGCCGCACATCCCGCTCCCCGGCTCCGTGATCACGGCAGAGTGGTTCCTTATTGAGCTGTCCATCTCCTCTGTGACATCGTAACCAAACAAAAGATTGGAGAGTATTAGCTTGGCTTTTTTCTTTTCTAACATTCCCTTCAAATTATGATGACTGATAGTGGACCCAGTTACGTTTGCAGATGATTTACAAGTAGGGCTGTCAGTACAAACCTTGTAATCCCCGCTGTGTGATCTAGAGAAGAAAGTTACACTCTTTCCAAATTGTTTTGATGCACTTATGTGGGAAAATGATGTATGTTTGAATATGTATTTCCTCTCTTACTCATCATGGCTAGAGATGAATATTTGTAGACATGGAATGAGTACTCTGTATTTGAACTGTATGGTCCCCTAAATTCTCCCCAGCTTTTTAAAGTCATCACTGGAGTGCTACCTCCAGAGTGCCGCAAAGCATCCAACACTGCCTGCTCTTCGGACACTGTAAGTTTCCAAGTTGGAGAAGGCTGCTGGCTGGTGAAGCATTCTCTCGCACATCTCTGGTTGGGTGATGTGAGCTGAGAACACAAGAATTGGCAGACAGTAACTAACCACGATCAGGTCCATTTCTGGAACACTCATGGAGGATTTTACACCTATGGTAGTGGAATACGTTATTTCATTTAGTTTTCCCAAAAATCATAATTAGAATTTATCACCTGTATTAAAAAGGAAACTGTCAAAGAGAGTGACGTGCAGACTTTGGACTGGAACACGGGTCTTTCTGATCCCTGTCTCTGTTCCCTCCCCGGCCTATCCTTGCAAATGACCAGGAGACTCTTCCTCAGTCTTGAGTTTCCCTCTGATGTTACCGCTCTCTTTGTTTCTAAGAGAGGAAAACAAGTCTAAACTTACTTTCCAGTTGGAAATGGAATGGAGAGTTAACGTTGGAAGCCGGGAGAATCTGTCCTGTGATGAAGTGGTCTCCGAGCCACTTCCACTGGGATGTCACATCACTGTCTGGCCCCTTGCTCAGCCTGTGCACAGGTGACAGCGCAGTTGTGCCGAGCAGTCCTCCCGGACAGGGCAGTGGGTTGGAAATGAGTTTGGGGATTTGGTTTCATTACACAAGTTCCTGAGGGCCTTGACCTGGCACTTCGAGTGGGAGCATTCCCTGTCCCACAGACTGTGCTCTGGGCCCGTGCAGACCTGACGTGGCCTCAGCCTGAGTCTCAGGGCCCGTGGTGATGAGGAGCATTTTAGCCCATGGTCTGCCGGAGGCTCTGAGACTACTGGGCTGTGGGACTTTGTCCAGGATGATAATAATTCCTCCCCGAGTTTCAGATTTCCTTGCCTGTGAGCCGGGGTAGTAGTTGTTTCTGAGATGATTGTAATGATTCAGTAATGGGTGCAGCGTGTGCTGACAGGTAGCTGGGTGCTTTAGGAGCAGAAGTCGCAGTCACTCTGTCAGCCTCTCCCTGTGCGCTCTGTGCTTTGAGAAGTTGTGTGTTTGGTGAAAGTCCCGCCCAGACCCTAGGGTCTAGATGAACTGTTGTTCCTTTACTTTCCCTTCCTTTTCCTCTTTCCCTTCTCTGTGTCCCATGTTTAGGTAGCAGATTCCTCTATTTCAGGGAATACGGGCTTTTCTAGTAAAGGGACAGGTGGAATGCGGAGAGGTGGGGCCCAGAGGGGGTCTGGAGTGTCTGCACAGTGCTGCTTCCCTGCGTTTCTGCATCCGGTCCCATCAGTGCACTAAGTCAGCCTTCCTCTTCCTTCCTGTGTCATCGGGTCTCTGTTTTAAGGGAAAACCATTTTTATGGGTCTTTTTTCACTTACGTGTTTCATTCAGATGGTTGTTGCTTTTCTCCCTGTGCTTCAGCGTTCTGAGGAGAAAATTCAGCCGTGCAGCATCCTCTCCGAGCTCTACGAGTTGATCGGCTTCCACTGCAAGTCCACCTTCTTCAAGCGGGTGGCCCCCGTGCGGCACGCGGCCCCCGGCATCCTGGAGCCTGGCGGGAAGGCCTGCTCCCGACTCCTCCTGCAGACGCTTCCTGGCTACAGTCTGTCACTGGACTTGCAGGACTTCAGCAAATGTGTTGGAACTAAAACATTGCTTCAGCCCCATTAACCATGCCTGGTTTGGGCCCTGCTGTCCTGCCTCATCAGGGTGAATCTTGATTCATTTAGAACAGGGCTCAGCAGACTTTTCCTTTCAAGGGCTTGGGGGTAAATATTTCAGGGTCTGAAAACCTCCTGATCTCTGGTGCAGCTGCTCAGCTCTACTATTTAGATGCCAGAACAGCCAGATAGTCCACACACCCATAGAGCTTTATTAACAGTGGTGGCTGGGGCTGGATTGGGTGTATGAACTGCAGTTTGCCCCCACAGCCTCCTCAATATTGACACCTGCACCAGAGTGTACATTTGTGACAATGGGTGAACTTACACTGACATGTCATCATCACCCATAGCCCATAGTTGACACTAGGATTTACACATTGTGTTGTGCACTCTGTGGGTTTGGACAGATGTACAATGACATGTATCCACCATCACAGCATCATACAGAGTCGTCTGTCTTAGTGACCTTAAAATGCTCCGTGCTGCACCTCATTCATTGCTCTTTCCCCTCTAGCCTCTGGCAGCCACTGATCTTTCAGTCTCTGTGTTTTTCCCTTTCCCAGAACACCATACAGTTGGAATCAGACAGTTGCTGAAACTTCCCAGATTGGCTTCTTTCACTTGGTAATATGCATTTAAGGTTCCTCCATGTCTTTCCATTCCTTGATAACTCATTTCATTTTAGCACCAAATAATAGTCCATTTTCTGGCGGGACCACAGTTTATTTATCCATTCACCTACTGAAGAAGAGCTTAGTTGCTTCTGAATCCTGTTGAGTATGAATAAAGCTGCTATTAACATCTGTATGCAGATTTGTGTGTGAACATAAGTTTCCATTTCATCGAGTAAACACCAAGGAGCACAGTTGCCGGATCATATGTTAGAATTACGTCTAGCTCTGTAAAAAATTGCCAGACCGTCTTCCAAAGTACCTGGGCCATTTTTCATTCCCACCAACAATGCATTATAATTTCTGGTGCTCCACATCCTCACCAGCATTCGGTGCTGTCAGTGTTCTGCATTTTGGCAGTTCTGACAGGTGTGCAGTGGTATCTCGCTGTTTCAGTCTGCATCCCCTTGATGACAGGTGCTGTGGAGCATCTTTCCAAAGGCTTCTTTGGCATCCAGATTTCTTCTTTGATGAGGTGTGTGTTCAGGCATTTTGCTCATTTTTAATCAGGTTATTCATCCTTCTTGTTGAGTGTAAAGAAATTTTGTTATATTCTGGATTTCAGCCCTTTATCAGTGTGTCCCTGCCCTTCACATTCAGTGCCAGAGTTGTCCTTTGGGTCTCAGTGGAGTGTCAGATCTTCAAAGATATTCCCTGTCTTCCCTCAGCCTAAATACTGTCCTTGTATTTTTCACTTTCATTGACTCATTTTGTTCTTTTTAAATAGCATTTCCCATAATTTGTAAGTATATTAAAGAGAAAAGGGCAATGATTGAACACCGCCTGCCCCACCAGGCTGTGTGCCCTGTGAGAGCAGAGGCCCTGTCCACACTCACCGTTTCCCATGACAGCACATGGCACATGTCCATGTAAAAGTGTGTAACGTGGGGCCAAACCTGATGAGCAGCTATGACGACATGTGTTGTCTACCATTTATTGAGTAGACTTTGTTTCTGATCTTAATTATTAAATCATATGAATGAAACTTGGTTGTTTTGAAAAATAAAACAACAAAGCACACCTCAATGTGATTGGTAATTTCTACTTAGATTTCTGACCCAGGAGGGGATGTTCACCATCATTTTGTGGAGGAGGTTGGGAAGGTAAAGTAAGAGAGTGAGATCAAATAAAGTAAAAATGATAACAGTCACTTGGCTTTATTTTCACTGAAATAAAAGTTATTTTAAACCCTATCTCAGCTGTTGTTCTGTTGTTTTAAACATTTCTCATAGAATTAAATGGAAGCCCACTAAACCCTGAAAGGGAAACTGTGTGCTCAGGTCCTGAAAATTGTTTATGTCTATTTCTTGAGATACAAATTTCCCTGCTGGTTACAGAAATTCGAGGCGGGAACATACAGTGCACTGCATGTGTCTGCCGGCTTCACGGGCTGCTCAGTGTCAATTTCATTTTCTTGGGTTGCAGTTTATACGCATTTCCATGAGAAATATTGCTCAGGCTTTTCCTGAATGAAGGATTGAATTTTCCACAGGAAATATTATGAATGAGAGTGACAAGGCACAAGGGTTTCCCATAAAGGAATAGTTGATGTAATAAACTCTCACTATGGTGAATATTTTTAATAAAAGCCAGTTGAAAATTTTATCACTAGGTCAAATGGCACAATTCCGTCTGAAGAAAAAAGATTCCAATTTGAAAGAAGAAGTGGTTTGAATCAAGTAGAAATTATGATTTCTAAACTATTTGTTGTAAGAAATTATACTCAGTCTTATCATAATTGCCAGTGGTAGGAAGTGGATCATTATTATTTATTAAAAAAAAATCCACAAGGAGCTATTTGCCCCGTTCTTGATGCGGCAGTCCTGTGGTTAGTTAAGTTGGGACATTTAGGGAATTTAGCTAGGTTTTCGGGACATTGATTTCAGCCACTTTATCTTTACTACAATCTCTTCTTTTGTGTCGGCATATGGTCCATACATATATATGGGGAGGAACAACCTCCAACTCGGTTTTACAGTGTAAACCGCAGGAACTTCAAACCGGCACTACGAAACAGACTGAGAAACCAGAGTAAGAGTTTCTCCTGCAACCCGTTCCCTTTGTGCTGGATTAACGAATGTATCTCCACATGCTCAGATCTGAGAGATAAGTGGGTGTGAAAGCCGTCCTTCACCTAGCTTTAAGGGAACACAAAGTTTCTTTTCAGTTGCAAACTCCACTCCATACATATATATGGGGAGGTACAAGCTCCAACTCGGTTTTACAGTGAAAACGTCAGGCACTTCAAACCGGCACTAGGAAACAGAATGAGAAACCAGAGTCAGTGTTTCCCCTGCAACCCGTTCCCTTTGTGCTGGATGAACGAACGTCTCTACACATGCTCAGTTCTGAGAGATAAGTGTGTGTGAAAGCCGTCCTTCACCTAGCTTGAAGGGAACACAAAGTTTCTTTTCAGTTGCAAACCCCACACCATACATATATATGGGGAGGTACAAGCTCCAACTCGGTTTTACAGTGAAAACGGCAGGCACTTCAAACCGGCACTAGGAAAGAGACTGAGAATCCAGAGTAAGGGTTTCTCCTGCAACCCGTTCCCTTTGTGCTGGATGAACGAACGTCTCTCCACATGCTCAGTTCTGAGAGATAAGTGTGTGTGAAAGCCGTCCTTCACCTAGCTTGAAGGGAACACAAAGTTTCTTTTCAGTTGCAAACTCCACTCCATACATATATATGGGGAGGTACAAGCTCCAACTCGGTTTCACAGTGAAAACGGCAGGCACTTCAAACCGGCACTAGGAAACAGACTGAGAAACCAGAGTAAGGGTTTCTCCTGCAACCCGTTCCATTTGTGCTGGATGAACTAACGTCTCTC
Source organism: Vicugna pacos (assembly GCF_048564905.1). Lineage (NCBI taxonomy): Eukaryota > Metazoa > Chordata > Mammalia > Artiodactyla > Camelidae > Vicugna > Vicugna pacos. The sequence goes on from NC_133002.1 coordinate 24,918,982, forward strand.
CACATGCTCAGTTCTGAGAGATAAGTGTGTGTGAAAGCCGTCCTTCACCTACCTTGAAGGGAACACAAAGTTTCTTTTCAGTTGCAAACCCCACACCATACATATATATGGGGAGGTACATGCTCCAACTCGGTTTTACAGTGAAAACGGCAGGCACTTCAAACCGGCAATAGGAAACAGACTGAGAAACCAGAGTAAGGGTTTCTCCTGCAACCCGTTCCCTTTGTGCTGGATGAACGAACGTCTCTCCACATGCTCAGTTCTGAGAGATAAGTGTGTGTGAAAGCCGTCCTTCACCTAGCTTGAAGGGAACAAAAAGTTTCTTTTCAGTTGCAAACCCCACACCATACATATATATGGGGAGGTACATGCCCCAACTCGGTTTTACAGTGAAAACGGCAGGCACTTCAAACCGGCAATAGGAAATAGACTGAGAAACCAGAGTAAGGGTTTCTCCTGCAACCCGTTCCCTTTGTGCTGGATGAACGAACGTCTCTCCACATGCTCAGTTCTGAGAGATAAGTGTGTGTGAAAGCCGTCCTTCACCTAGCTTGAAGGGAACAAAAAGTTTCTTTTCAGTTGCAAATTCCACTCCATACATATATATGGGGAGGTACACGCTCCAACTCGGTATTACAGTGAAAACGGCAGGCACTTCAAACCGGCACTAGGAAACAGACTGAGAACCCAGAGAAAGGGTTTCTCCTGCAACCCGCTCCCTTTGTGCTGGATGAACGAACGTCTCTCCACATGCTAAGTTCGGAGAGATAAGTGTGTGTGAAAGCCGTCCTTCACCTAGCTGGAAGGGAACATAAAGTTTCTTTTCAGTTGAAAACTCCACTCCATACATATATATGGGGAGGTACAAGCTCCAACTCGGTTTTACAGTGAAATCGGCAGGCACTTCAAAACGGCACTAGGAAACAGACTGAGAAACCAGAGTAAGGGTTTCTCCTGCAACCCGTTCCCTTTGTGCTGGATGAACGAACGTCTCTCCACATGCTCAGTTCTGAGAGATAATTGTGTGTGAAAGCCGTCCTTCACCTAGCTTGAAGGGAACACAAAGTTTCTTTTCAGTTGCAAATTCCACTCCATACATATATATGGGGAGGTACAAGCTCCAACTCGGTTTTACAGTGAAAACGGCAGGCACTTCAAACCGGCAGTAGGAAACAGACTGAGAGACCAGAGAAAGGGTTTCTCCTTTAAACCGTTCCCTTTGTGTTGGATGAACGCACGTCTCTCCACATGCTCAGTTCTGAGAGATAAGTGTGGGTGAAAGCCGTTCTTCACCTAGCTTGAAGGGAACACAAAGTTTCTTTTCAGTTGCAAACCCCACTCCATAAATATATATGGGGAGGTACAAGTTCCAACTCGGTTTTACAGTGAAAACGGCAGGCACTTCAAACCGGCACTAGGAAACAGACTGAGAAACCAGAGTAAGGGTTTCTCCTGCAACCCGTTCCCTTTGTGCTGGATGAACGAACGTCTCTCCACATGCTCAGTTCTGAGAGATAACTGTGTGTGAAAGCCGTCCTTCACCAAGCTTGAAGGGAACACAAAGTTTCTTTTCAGTTGCAAATTCCACTTCATACATATATATGGGGAGGTACAAGCTCCAACTCGGTTTTACAGTGAAAACGGCAGGCACTTCAAACCGGCACTAGGAAACAGACTGAGAAACCAGAGTAAGGGTTTCTCCTGCTACCCGTTCCCTTTGTGCTGGATGAACGAACGTCTCTCCACATGCTCAGTTCTGAGAGATAAGTGTGTGTGAAAGCCGTCCTTCACCTAACTTGAAGGGAACACAAAGTTTCTTTTGAGTTGCCAACTCCACTCCATACATATATAATGGGAGGTACAAGCTCCAACTCGTTTTTACATTGAAAACCTCAAGGACTTCAACCGGCACTAGGAAACAGATTGAGAAATCAGAATCAGTGTTTCTCCTGCAACCCGTTCCCTTTGTGCTGAATGAACGAACGTCTCTCCACATGCTCAGTTCTGAGAGATAAGTGTGTGTGAAAGCCGTCCTTCACCAAGCTTGAAGGGAACACAAAGTTTCTTTTCAGTTGCAAATCACACTCCATACATATATATGTGGAGGTACAAGCTCTAACTCGGTTTTACAGGGAAAAGGGCAGGCACTTCAAACCGGCACTAGGAAACAGACTGAGAAACCAGAGTAAGGGTTTCTCCTGCAACCCGTTCCCTTTGTGCTGGATGAACGAACGTCTCTCGACATGCTCAGTTCTGAGAGATAAGTGTGTGTGAAAGCCGTCCTTCACCTAGCTTGAAGGGAACACAAAGTTTCTTTTCAGTTGCAAACCCCACTCTTTACATATATATGGGGTGGTACAAGCTCCAACTCGGTTTTACAGTGAAAACGGCAGGCACTTCAAACCGCCACTAGGAAACAGACTGAGAAACCAGAGTAAGGGTTTCTCCGGCAAACCGTTCGATTTTTGCTGGATGAACGAACGTCTCTCCACATGCTCAGTTCTGAGAGATAAGTGTGTGTGAAAGCCGTCCTTCACCTAGCTTGAAGGGACCACAAAGTTTCTTTTCAGTTGCAAAATCCACTCCATACATATATATGGGGAGGTACAAGCTCCAACCCGGTTTTACAATGAAAAAGGCAGGCACTTCATACCGGCACTAGAAACAGACTAAGAAACCAGAATAAGGGTTTCTCCTGCAACCCATTCCTATTGTGCTGGATGAACGAACTTCTCTCCACATACTCATATCTGAGAGATAAGTGTGTGTGAAAGCCATCCTTCTCCTATCTTAAAGGGAACACAAAGTTTCTTTTCAGTTGCCAACACCACTCCATACATATATATGGGGAGGTACAAGCTCCAACTCGGTTTTACAGTGAAAACGGCAGGCACGTCAAACCGGCACTAGGAAACAGACGGAGAAACCAGAGTCAGTGTTTCCCTGCAACCCGTTCCCTTTGTGCTGGATGAACGAACGACTCTCCACATGCTCAGTTCTGAGAGATAAGTGTGTGTGAAAGCCGTCCTTCACCTAGCTTGAAGGGAACAAAAAGTTTCTTTTCAGTTGCAAATTCCACTCCATACATATATATGGGGAGGTACAAGCACCAACTCGGTTTTACAGTGAAAACGGCAGGCACTTCAAACCGGCACTAGGAAACAGACTGAGAACCCAGAGAAAGGGTTTCTCCTGTAACCCGTTCCCTTTGTGCTGGATGAACGCACGTCTCTCCACATGCTCAGTTCTGAGAGATAAGTGTGTGTGAAAGCCGTTCTTCACCTAGCTTGAAGGGAACACAAAGTTTCTTTTCAGTTGCAAACACCTCTCCATACATATATATGGGGAGGTACACGCTCCAACTCGATTTTACAGTGAAAACGGCAGGCACTTCCAACCGGCACTAGGAAACAGACTGAGAAACCAGAGTAAGGGTTTCTCCTGCAACCCGTTCCCTTTGTGCTGGATGAACGAACGTCTCTCCACATGCTCAGTTCTGAGAGATAAGTGTGTGTGAATGCCTCCTTCACATAGCTTGAAGGGAACACAAAGTTTCTTTTCAGTTGACAACTCCACTCCATACATATATATGGAGAGGTACAAGCTCCAACTCGGTTTTACAGTGAAAACGGCAGGCACTTCAAACCGGCACTAGGAAACAGACTGAGAAACCAGAGTAAGGGTTTCTCCTGCAACCCGTTCCCTTTGTGCTGGATGAACGAACGTCTTTCCACATGCTCCGTTCTGAGAGATAAGTGTGTGTGAAAGCCGTCCTTCACCTAGCTTGAAGGGAACACAAAGTTACTTTTGAGTTGCAAACTCCACTCCATACATATATATGGAGAGGTACAAGCTCCAACTCGGTTTTACAGTGAAATCGGCAGGCACTTCAAAACGGCACTAGAAAACAGACTGAGAAACCAGAGTCAGAGTTTCCCTGCAACCTGTTCCCTATGTGCTGGATGAACGAACGTCTCTCCACATGCTCAGTTCTGAGAGATAAGTGTGTGTGAAAGCCGTCCTTCACCTAGCTTGAAGGGAACACAAAGTTTCTTTTCAGTTGTAAACTCCAATCCATACATATATATGGGGAGGTACAAGCTCCAACTCGGTTTTACAGTGAAAACGGCAGGCACTTCAAACCGGCACTAGGAAACAGACTGAGAAACCAGAGTAAGGGTTTCTCCTGCAACCCGTTCCCTTTGTGCTGGATGAACGAACGTCTCTCCACATGCTCAGTTCTGAGAGATAATTGTGTGTGAAAGCCGTCCTTCACCTAGCTTGAAGGGAACACAAAGTTTCTTTTCAGTTGCAAATTCCACTCCATACATATATATGGGGAGGTACAAGCTCCAACTCGGTTTTACAGTGAAAACGGCAGGCACTTCAAACCGGCAGTAGGAAACAGACTGAGAGACCAGAGAAAGGGTTTCTCCTTTAACCCGTTCCCTTTGTGCTGGATGAACGCACGTCTCTCCACATGCTCAGTTCTGAGAGATAAGTGTGGGTGAAAGCCTTTCTTCACCTAGCTTGAAGGGAACACAAAGTTTCTTTTCAGTTGCAAACCCCACTCCATAAATATATATGTGGAAGTACAAGCTCCAACTCGGTTTTACAGTGAAAACGGCAGGCACTTCAAACCGGCACTAGGAAACAGACTGAGAATCCAGAGTAAGGGTTTCTCCTGCAACCCGTTCCCTTTGTGCTGGATGAACGAACGTCTCTCCACATGCTCAGTTCTGAGAGTTATGTGTGTGTGAAAGCCGTCCTTCAACTAGCTTGAAGGGAACACAAAGTTTCTTTTCAGTTGCAAACTCCACTCCGTACATATATATGGGGAGGTAAAAGCTCCAACTCGGTTTTACAGTGAAAACCGGAGGCACTTCAAACCGGCACTAGGAAACAGACTGAGAAACCACAGTAAGTGTTTCTCCTGCAACCCGTTCCCTTTGTGCTGGATGAACGAACGTCTCTACACATGCTCAGTTCTGAGAGATAAGTGTGTGTGAAAGCCGTCCTTCACCTAGCTTGAAGGGAACACAAAGTTTCTTTTCAGTTGCAAACCCCACACCATGCATATATATGGGGAGGTACAAGCTCCAACTCGGTTTTACAGTGAAAACGGCAGGCACTTCAAACCGGCACTAGGAAAGAGACTGAGAATCCAGAGTAAGGGTTTCTCCTGCAACCCGTTCCCTTTGTGCTGGATGAACGAACGTCTCTCCACATGCTCAGTTCTGAGAGATAAGTGTGTGTGAAAGCCGTCCTTCACCTAGCTTGAAGGGAACACAAAGTTTCTTTTCAGTTGCAAACTCCACTCCATACATATATATGGGGAGGTACAAGCTCCAACTCGGTTTCACAGTGAAAACGGCAGGCACTTCAAACCGGCACTAGGAAACAGACTGAGAAACCAGAGTAAGGGTTTCTCCTGCAACCCGTTCCATTTGTGCTGGATGAACTAACGTCTCTCCACATGCTCAGTTCTGAGAGATAAGTGTGTGTGAAAGCCGTCCTTCACCTACCTTGAAGGGAACACAAAGTTTCTTTTCAGTTGCAAACCCCACACCATACATATATATGGGGAGGTACATGCTCCAACTCGGTTTTACAGTGAAAACGGCAGGCACTTCAAACCGGCAATAGGAAACAGACTGAGAAACCAGAGTAAGGGTTTCTCCTGCAACCCGTTCCCTTTGTGCTGGATGAACGAACGTCTCTCCACATGCTCAGTTCTGAGAGATAAGTGTGTGTGAAAGCCGTCCTTCACCTAGCTTGAAGGGAACAAAAAGTTTCTTTTCAGTTGCAAACCCCACACCATACATATATATGGGGAGGTACATGCCCCAACTCGGTTTTACAGTGAAAACGGCAGGCACTTCAAACCGGCAATAGGAAATAGACTGAGAAACCAGAGTAAGGGTTTCTCCTGCAACCCGTTCCCTTTGTGCTGGATGAACGAACGTCTCTCCACATGCTCAGTTCTGAGAGATAAGTGTGTGTGAAAGCCGTCCTTCACCTAGCTTGAAGGGAACAAAAAGTTTCTTTTCAGTTGCAAATTCCACTCCATACATATATATGGGGAGGTACACGCTCCAACTCGGTATTACAGTGAAAACGGCAGGCACTTCAAACCGGCACTAGGAAACAGACTGAGAACCCAGAGAAAGGGTTTCTCCTGCAACCCGCTCCCTTTGTGCTGGATGAACGAACGTCTCTCCACATGCTAAGTTCGGAGAGATAAGTGTGTGTGAAAGCCGTCCTTCACCTAGCTGGAAGGGAACATAAAGTTTCTTTTCAGTTGCCAACTCCACTCCATACATATATATGGGGAGGTACAAGCTCCAACTCGGTTTTACAGTGAAATCGGCAGGCACTTCAAAACGGCACTAGGAAACAGACTGAGAAACCAGAGTAAGGGTTTCTCCTGCAACCCGTTCCCTTTGTGCTGGATGAACGAACGTCTCTCCACATGCTCAGTTCTGAGAGATAATTGTGTGTGAAAGCCGTCCTTCACCTAGCTTGAAGGGAACACAAAGTTTCTTTTCGGTTGCAAATTCCACTCCATACATATATATGGGGAGGTACAAGCTCCAACTCGGTTTTACAGTGAAAACGGCAGGCACTTCAAACCGGCAGTAGGAAACAGACTGAGAGACCAGAGAAAGGGTTTCTCCTTTAAACCGTTCCCTTTGTGTTGGATGAACGCACGTCTCTCCACATGCTCAGTTCTGAGAGATAAGTGTGGGTGAAAGCCGTTCTTCACCTAGCTTGAAGGGAACACAAAGTTTCTTTTCAGTTGCAAACCCCACTCCATAAATATATATGGGGAGGTACAAGTTCCAACTCGGTTTTACAGTGAAAACGGCAGGCACTTCAAACCGGCACTAGGAAACAGACTGAGAAACCAGAGTAAGGGTTTCTCCTGCAACCCGTTCCCTTTGTGCTGGATGAACGAACGTCTCTCCACATGCTCAGTTCTGAGAGATAACTGTGTGTGAAAGCCGTCCTTCACCAAGCTTGAAGGGAACACAAAGTTTCTTTTCAGTTGCAAACTCCACTTCATACATATATATGGGGAGGTACAAGCTCCAACTCGGTTTTACAGTGAAAACGGCAGGCACTTCAAACCGGCACTAGGAAACAGACTGAGAAACCAGAGTAAGGGTTTCTCCTGCTACCCGTTCCCTTTGTGCTGGATGAACGAACGTCTCTCCACATGCTCAGTTCTGAGAGATAAGTGTGTGTGAAAGCCGTCCTTCACCTAACTTGAAGGGAACACAAAGTTTCTTTTGAGTTGCCAACTCCACTCCATACATATATAATGGGAGGTACAAGCTCCAACTCGTTTTTACATTGAAAACCTCAAGGACTTCAACCGGCACTAGGAAACAGATTGAGAAATCAGAATCAGTGTTTCTCCTGCAACCCGTTCCCTTTGTGCTGAATGAACGAACGTCTCTCCACATGCTCAGTTCTGAGAGATAAGTGTGTGTGAAAGCCGTCCTTCACCAAGCTTGAAGGGAACACAAAGTTTCTTTTCAGTTGCAAATCACACTCCATACATATATATGTGGAGGTACAAGCTCTAACTCGGTTTTACAGGGAAAAGGGCAGGCACTTCAAACCGGCACTAGGAAACAGACTGAGAAACCAGAGTAAGGGTTTCTCCTGCAACCCGTTCCCTTTGTGCTGGATGAACGAACGTCTCTCGACATGCTCAGTTCTGAGAGATAAGTGTGTGTGAAAGCCGTCCTTCACCTAGCTTGAAGGGAACACAAAGTTTCTTTTCAGTTGCAAACCCCACTCTTTACATATATATGGGGTGGTACAAGCTCCAACTCGGTTTTACAGTGAAAACGGCAGGCACTTCAAACCGCCACTAGGAAACAGACTGAGAAACCAGAGTAAGGGTTTCTCCGGCAAACCGTTCGATTTTTGCTGGATGAACGAACGTCTCTCCACATGCTCAGTTCTGAGAGATAAGTGTGTGTGAAAGCCGTCCTTCACCTAGCTTGAAGGGACCACAAAGTTTCTTTTCAGTTGCAAAATCCACTCCATACATATATATGGGGAGGTACAAGCTCCAACCCGGTTTTACAATGAAAAAGGCAGGCACTTCATACCGGCACTAGAAACAGACTAAGAAACCAGAATAAGGGTTTCTCCTGCAACCCATTCCTATTGTGCTGGATGAACGAACTTCTCTCCACATACTCATATCTGAGAGATAAATGTGTGTGAAAGCCATCCTTCTCCTATCTTAAAGGGAACACAAAGTTTCTTTTCAGTTGCCAACACCACTCCATACATATATATGGGGAGGTACAAGCTCCAACTCGGTTTTACAGTGAAAACGGCAGGCACTTCAATCCGGCACTAGGAAACAGACTGAGAAACCAGAGTAAGGGTTTCTCCTGCAACCCGTTCCCTTTGTGCTGGATGAACGAAAGTCTCTCCACATGCTCAGTTCTGAGAGATAAGTGTGTGTGAAAGCCGTCCTTCACCTAACTTGAAGGGAACACAAAGTTTCTTTTCAGTTGCAAACTCCACTCCATACATATATATGGGGAGGTACAAGCTCCAACTCGGTTTTACAGTGAAAACGGCAGGCACTTCAAACCGTCACTAGGAAACAGACGGAGAAACCAGAGTCAGTGTTTCCCTGCAACCCGTTCCCTTTGTGCTGGATGAACGAACGGCTCTCCACATGCTCAGTTCTGAGAGATAAGTGTGTGTGAAAGCCGTCCTTCACCTAGCTTGAAGGGAACAAAAAGTTTCTTTTCAGTTGCAAATTCCACTCCATACATATATATGGGGAGGTACAAGCACCAACTCGGTTTTACAGTGAAAACGGCAGGCACTTCAAACCGGCACTAGGAAACAGACTGAGAACCCAGAGAAAGGGTTTCTCCTGTAACCCGTTCCCTTTGTGCTGGATGAACGCACGTCTCTCCACATGCTCAGTTCTGAGAGATAAGTGTGTGTGAAAGCCGTTCTTCACCTAGCTTGAAGGGAACACAAAGTTTCTTTTCAGTTGCAAACACCTCTCCATACATATATATGGGGAGGTACACGCTCCAACTCGATTTTACAGTGAAAACGGCAGGCACTTCCAACCGGCACTAGGAAACAGACTGAGAAACCAGAGTAAGGGTTTCTCCTGCAACCCGTTCCCTTTATGCTGGATGAACGAACGTCTCTCCACATGCTCAGTTCTGAGAGATAAGTGTGTGTGAATGCCTCCTTCACATAGCTTGAAGGGAACACAAAGTTTCTTTTCAGTTGACAACTCCACTCCATACATATATATGGAGAGGTACAAGCTCCAACTCGGTTTTACAGTGAAAACGGCAGGCACTTCAAACCGGCACTAGGAAACAGACTGAGAAACCAGAGTAAGGGTTTCTCCTGCAACCCGTTCCCTTTGTGCTGGATGAACGAACGTCTTTCCACATGCTCCGTTCTGAGAGATAAGTGTGTGTGAAAGCCGTCCTTCACCTAGCTTGAAGGGAACACAAAGTTACTTTTGAGTTGCAAACTCCACTCCATACATATATATGGAGAGGTACAAGCTCCAACTCGGTTTTACAGTGAAATCGGCAGGCACTTCAAAACGGCACTAGAAAACAGACTGAGAAACCAGAGTCAGAGTTTCCCTGCAACCTGTTCCCTATGTGCTGGATGAACGAACGTCCCTCACATGCTCAGTTCTGAGAGATAAGTGTGTGTGAAAGCCGTCCTTCACCTAGCTTGAAGGGAACACAAAGTTTCTTTTCATTTGCAAACTTCACTCCATACATATATATGGGGAGGTACAAGCTCCTACTCGGTTTTACAGACAAAACGGCAGGCACTTCAAACCGGCACTAGGAAACAGACTGAGAAACCAGAGTAAGGGTTTCTCCTGCAACCAGTTCTCTTTGGGCTGGATGAACGAACGTCTCTCCACATGCTCAGTTCTGAGAGATAAGTGTGTGTGAAAGACGTCCTTCAACTAGCTTGAAGGGAACACATAGTTTTTTTCAGTTGCCAAAACCACTCCATACATATATATGGGGAGGTACAAGTTCCAACTCGGTTTTACAGTGAAAACGGCAGGCACTTAAAACAGGCACTAGGAAACAGACTGAGAAACCAGCGTAAGAGTTTCTCCTGCAACCCGTTCCCTTTGTGCTGGATGAACGAACCTCTCCCACATGCTCAATTCTGAGAGATAAGTGTGTGTGAAAGCCGTCCTTCAACAAGCTTGAAGGGAACACAAAGTTTCTTTTCAGTTGCAAATCCCACTCCATACATATATATGGGGAGGTACAAGCTCCAACTCGGATTTACAGTGAAAACGGCAGGCACTTCAAACCGGCACTAGGAAACAGACTGAGAAACCACAGTAAGGGTTTCTCCTGCAACCCGTTCCATTTGGGCTGGATGAACGAACTTCTCTCCACATGCTCAGTTTTGAGAGATAAGTGTGTGTGAAAGCCGTCCTTCACCTAGCTTGAAGGGAACACAAAGTTTCTTTTAAGTTGCAAACTCAACTCCATACATATATATGGGGAGGTACAAGCTCCAACTCGGTTTTACAGTGAAAACGGCAGGCACGTCAAACCGGCACTAGGAAACAGACTGAGAAACCAGAGTAAGGGTTTCTCCTGCAAACCGTTCCCTTTGTGCTGGATGAACGAACGTCTCTCCACATGCTCAGTTCTGAGAGATAATTGTGTGTGAAAGCCGTCCTTCACTTAGCTTGAAGGGAACACAAAATTTCTTTTCAGTTGCAAACTCCACTCCATACATATAAATGGAGAAGAACAAGCTCCAACTCGGTTTTACAGTGAAAACGGCAGGCACTTCAAACCGGCACTAGGAAACAGACTGAGAAACCAGAGTAAGGGTTTCTCCTGCAACCCGTTCCCTTTGTGCTGGATGAACGAATTTCTCTCCACATGCTCAGTTCTAAGAGATAAGTGTGTGTGAAAACCGTCCTTCACCTAGCTTGAAGGGAACACAAAGTTTGTTTTCAGTTGCAAACTCCACTCCATACATATATATGGGGAGGAACAAGCTCCAACTCTGTTTTTACAATGAAAACGGCAGGCACTTCAAACCGGCACTAGGAAACAGACTGATAAACCAGAGTAACGGTTTCTCCTGCAACCCGTTCCCTTTGGGCTGGATGAACGAACGTCTCTCCACATGCTCAGTTCTGAGAGATAAGTGTGTGTGAAAGCCGTCCTTCAACTAGCTTGAAGGGAACACAAAGTTTCTTTTCAGTTGCAAACTCCACTCCATACATATATATGGGGAGGTACAAGCCCCAACTCGGATTTACAGTGAAAACGGCAGGCACTTCAAACCGGCACTAGGAAACAGACTGAGAAACCAGAGTCAGTGTTTCTCCTGCAAACCGTTTCCTTTCTGCTGGATGAACGAACGTCTCTCCACATGCTCAGTTCTGAGAGATAAGTTTGTGTGAAAGCCGGCCTTCACCTAGCTTGAAGGGAACACAAAGTTTCTTTTCAGTTGCAAACCCCACTCCATACTTATATATGGGGAGGTACAAGCTCCAACTCGGTTTTACAGTGAAAACGGCAGGCACTTCAAACCGGCACTAGGAAACAGACTGAGAAACCAGAGTCAGTGTTTCTCCTGCAACCCGTTCCCTTTGTGCTAGATGAACGAACGTCTCTCCACATGCTCAGTTCTGAGAGAAAAGTGTGTGTGAAAGCCGTCCTTCACCTACCTTGAAGGGAACACAAAGTTTCTTTTCAGTTGCAAACTCCACTCCATACATATATATGGGGAGGTACAAGCTCCAACTCGGTTTTACAGTGAAAACGGCAGGCACTTCAAACCGGCACTAGGAAACAGACTGAGAAACCAGAGTCAGTGTTTCTCCTGCAACCCGTTCCCTTTTTGCTGGATGAACGAACGTCTCTCCACATGCTCCGTTCTGAGAGATAAGTGTGTGTGAAAGCCGTCCTTCACCTAGCTTGAAGGGAACACAAAGTTTCTTTTCAGTTGAAAATTCCGCTCCGTACATATATATGGGGAGGTACAAGCTCCAACTCGGTTTTACAGTGAAAACGGCAGGCACTTCAAAACGGCACTAGGGAACACACTGAGAAACCAGAGTCAGTGTTCCTCCTGCAATCCGTTCCCTTTGTACTGGAGGAATGAACGTCTCTCCACATGCTCAGTTCAGAGAGATAAGTGTGTGTGAAAGCCGTCCTTCACCTAGCTTGAAGGGAATACAAAGTTTCTTTTCAGTTGAAAACTCCACTCCATACTTATATATGGGGAGGTACAAGCTCCAACTCGGTTTTACAGTGAAAAAGGCAGGCACTTCAAACCGGCACTAGGAAACAGAATGAGAAACCAGAGTAAGGGTTTCTCTTGCAACCCGTTCCCTTTGTGCTGGATGAACGAACGTCTCTCCACATGCTCAGTTCTGAGAGAAAAGTGTGTGTGAAAGCCGTCCTTCAACTAGCTTGAAGGGAACACATAGTTTTTTTCAGTTGCCAAAACCACTCCTTACATATATATGGGGAGGTACAAGCTCCAACTCGGTTTTACAGTGAAAACGGCAGGCACTTAATACAGGCACTAGGAAACAGACTGAGAAACCAGCGTAAGAGTTTCTCCTGCAACCCGTACCCTTTGTGCTGGATGAACGAACGTCTCTCCACATGCTCAGTTCTGAGAGATAAGTGTGTGTGAAAGCCGTCCTTCACCTAGCTTGAAGGGAACACAAAGTTTCTTTTCAGTTGCAAACTCCACTCCATACATATATATGGGGAGGTACAAGCTCCAACTCGGTTTTACAGTGAAAACGGCAGGCACTTCAAACCGGCACTAGGAAACAGACTGAGAAACCAGAGTCAGTGTTTCCCTGCAACCCGTTCGATTTGTGCTGGATGAACGAACGTCTCTCCACATGCTCAGTTCTGAGAGATAAGTGTGTGTGAAAGCCTTCCTTCACCTAGCTTGTAGGGAACAAAAAGTTTCTTTTCAGTTGCAAACGCCACTCCATAAATATATATGGGGAGGTAAAAGCTCCAACTCGGTTTTACAGTGAAAACGGCAGGCACTTCAAACCGGCACTAGGAAACAGACTGAGAAACCAGAGTAAGGGTTTCTCCTGCAACCCGTTCCCTTTGTGCTGGATGAACGAACGTCTCTCCACATGCTCAGTTCTGAGAGATAAGTGTGTGTGAAAGCCGTCCTTCACGTACATTGAAGGGAACACAAAGTTTCTTTTCAGTAGCAAACTCCACTCCATACATATATATGGGGAGGTACAAGCTCCAACTCGGTTTTACAGTGAAAACCGCAGGCACTTCAAACCGGCAGTAGGAAAAAGACTGAGAAACCAGAGTAAGGGTTTTTCCTGCAACCCGTTCCCTTTGTGCTGGATGAACGAACGTCTTTCCACATGCTCAGTTCTGAGAGATAAGTGTGTGTGAAAGCCGTCCTTCACCTAGCTTGAAGGGAACACAAAATTTCTTTTCAGTTGCAAACTCCACTCCATACATATATATGGGGAGGTACAAGCTCCAACTCGGATTTACAGTGAAAACGGCAGGCACTTCAAACCGGCACTAGGAAACAGACTGAGAAATCAAAGTCAGTGTTTCTCCTGCAACCCGTTCCCTTTTTGCTGGATGAACGAACGTCTCTCCACATGCTCAGTTCTGAGAGATAAGTTTGTGTGAAAGCCGGCCTTCAGCTAGCTTGAAGGGAACACAAAGTTTCTTTTCAGTTGCAAACCCCACTCCATACTTAAATATGGGGAGGTACAAGCTCCAACTCGGTTTTACAGTGAAAACGGCAGGCACTTCAAACCGGCACTAGGAAACAGACTGAGAAACCAGAGTCACTGTTTCTCCTGCAACCCGTTCCCTTTGTGCTGGATGAACGAACGTCTCTTCACATGCTCAGTTCTGAGAGATAAGTGTGTGTGAAAGACGTCCTTCAACTAGATTGAAGGGAACACAAAGTTTTTTTCAGTTGTCAAAACCACTCCATACATATATATGGGGAGGAACAAGCTCCAACTCGGTTTTACAGTGAAAACGGCAGGCACTTCAACCAGGCGCTAGGAAACAGACTGAGAAACCAGCGTAAGAGTTTCTCCTGCAACCCGTACCCTTTGTGCTGGATGAACGAACGTCTCTCCACATGCTCAGTTCTGAGAGATAAGTGTGTGTGAAAGACGTCCTTCAACTAGCTTGAAGGGAACACATAGTTTTTTTCAGTTGCCAAAACCACTCCATACATATATATGGGGAGGTACAAGCTCCAACTCGGTTTTACAGTGAAAATGGCAGGCACTTAAAACAGGCACTAGGAAACAGACTGAGAAACCAGCGTAAGAGTTTCTCCTGCAACCCGTTAGATTTGTGCTGGATGAACGAACGTCTCTACACATGCTCAGTTCTGAGAGATAAGTGTGTGTGAAAGCCGTCCTTCAACTAGCTTGAAGGGAACACAAAGTTTCTTTTCAGTTGCAAACTCCACTCCATACATATATATGGGGAGGTACAAGCTCCAACTCGGGTTTACAGTGAAAACGGCAGGCACTTCAAACCGGCACTAGGAAACAGACTGAGAAACCAGAGTCAGTGTTTCTCCTGCAACCCGTTCGATTTGTGCTGGATGAACGAACGTCTCTCCACATGCTCAGTTCTGAGAGACAAGTTTGTGTGAAAGCCGGCCTTCACCTAGGTTGAAGGGAACACAAAGTTTCTTTTCAGTTGCAAACCCCACTCCATACTTATATATGGGGAGGTACAAGCTCCAACTCGTTTTTACAGTGAAAACGGCAGGCACTTCAAACCGGCACTAGGAAACAGACTGAGAAACCAGAGTCAGTGTTTCTCCTGCAACCCGTTCCCTTTGTGCTGGATGAACGAACGTCTCTCCACATGCTCAGTTCTGAGAGATAAGTGTGTGTGAAAGCCGTCCTTCACCTAGCTTGAAGGGAACACAAAGTTTCTTTTCAGTTGCAAAATCCACTCCATACATATATATGGTGAGGTACAAGCTCCAACTCGGTTTTACAGTGAAAACGGCAGGCACTTCAAACCGGCAATAGGAAACAGACTGAGAAACCAGAGTCAGTGTTTCTCCTGCAACCCGTTCCCGTTTTGCTGGATGAACGAACGTCTCTCCAAATGCTCAGTTCTGAGAGATAATTTTGTGTGAAAGCCGGCCTTCACCTAGCTTGAAGGGAACACAAAGTTTCTTTTCAGTTGCAAACCCCACTCCATAAATATATATGTGGAGGTACAAGCTCCAACTCGGTTTTACAGTGAAAATGGCAGGCACTTCAAACCGGCACTAGGGAACAGACTGAGAAACCAGAGTCAGTGTTTCTCCTGCAACCCGTTCCATTTGTGCTGGATGAACGAACTTATCTCCACATGCTCAGTTATGAGAGATAAGTGTGTGTGAAAGCCGACCTTCAAATAGCTTGAAGGGAACCAAAGTTTCTTTTCACTTGCAAACTCCAATCCATACATATATATGGGGAGGTACAAGCTCCAACTCGGTTTTACAGTGAAAACGGTAGGCACTTCAAAACGGCACTAGGGAACACACTGAGAAACCATAGTCAGTGTTTCTCCTGCAACCAGTTCCCTTTGTGCTGGATGAACGAACGTCTCTCCACATGCTCAGTTCAGAGAGATAAGTGTGTGTGAAAGCCGCCCTTCACCTAGCTTGAAGGGAACACAAAGTTTCTTTTGAGTTGCCAACTCCACTCCATACATATATATGGGGAGGTACAAGTTCCAACTCGGTTTTACAGTGAAAACGGCAGGCACTTCAAACCGGCACTAGGAAACAGACTGAGAAACCAGAGTCAGTGATTCTCCTGCAACCCGTTCCCTTTGTGCTGGATGAAGGAACGTCTCTCCACATGCTCAGATCTGAGAGATAAGTGTGTGTGAAAGCCGTCCTTCACCTAGCTTGAAGGGAACACAAAGTTTCTTTTCAGTTGCCAACCCCACTCCATACATATATATGGGGAAGTAGAAGCTCCAACTCGGTTTTACAGTAAAAACTGCAGGAACTTCAAATCGGCACTATGAAACAGACTGAGAAACCAGAGTAAGGGTTTCTCCTGCAATCCGTTCCCTTTGTGCTGGATGAACGATCGTCTCTCCACATGCTCTGTTCTGTGAGATAAGTGTGTGTGAAAGCCGTTCTTCACCTAGCTTGAAGGGAACACAAAGTTTCTTTTCAGTTGCAAACTCCACTCCATACATATATATGGGGAGGGACAAGCTCCAACTCGATTTTCAAGTGAAAACGGCAGGCACTTCAAACCGGCACTAGGAAACAGACTGAGAAACCAGAGTAAGGGTTTCTCCTGCAACCCGTTCCCTTTGTGCTGCTGAACGAACGTCTCTCCACATGCTCAGTTCTGAGAGATAAGTGTGTGTGAAAGCCGTCCTTCACCTAGCTTGAAGGGAACACAAAGTTTCTTTTCAGTTGCAAACTCCACTCCATACATATATATGGGTAGGTACAAGCTGCAACACGGTTTTACAGTGAAAACTGCAGGCACTTCAAACCGGCACTAGGAAACAGACTGAGAAACCAGAGTCAGTATTTCTCCTGCTACCCGTTCCCTTTGTGCTGGATGAACGAACGTCTCTCCACATGCTCAGTTCTGAGAGATAATTGTGTGTGAAAGCCGTCCTTCACCTAGCTTGAAGGGAACACAAAGTTTCTTTTCAGTTGCAAATCCCACTCCATACATACATATGGGGAGGTACAAGCTCCAACCCGGTTTTACAGTGAAAACGGCAGGCACTTCAAACCGGCACTAGGAAACAGACTGAGAAACCAGAGTAAGGGTTTCTCCTGTAACCCGTTCCCTTTGTGCTGGATGAACGAACGTCTCTCCACATGCTTAGTTCTGAGAGGTAAGTGTGTGTGAAAGCCGTCCTTCACCTAGCTTGAAGGGAACACAAAGTTTCTTTTCAGTTGCAAACTCCACTCCTTACATATATATGGGGAAGAACAAGCTCCAACTCGGTTTTACAGTCAAAACGGCAGGCACTTCAAACCGGCATTAGGAAATAGCATGAGAAACCAGAGTAAGGGTTTCTCCTGCAACCCGTTCCCTTTGTGCTGGATGAACGAACGTCTCTCCACATGCTCAGTTCTGAGAGATAAGTGTGTGTGAAAGCCGTCCTTCACCTAGCTTGAAGGGAACACAAAGTTTCTTTTCAGTTGCCAACTCCACTCCATACATATATATGGGGAGGTACAAGCTCCAACTCGTTTTTACAGTGAAAACGGCAGGCACTTCAAGACGGCACTAGGAAACAGACTGAGAAACCAGAGTCAGTGTTTCTCCTGCAACCCGTTCCCTTTTTGCTGGATGAACGATCGTGTCTCCACATGCTCAGTTCTCAGAGATAAGTGTGTGTGAATGTCGTCCTTCACCTAGCTTGAAGGGAACACAAATTTTCTTTTCAGTTGCAAACCCCACTCCATACATATATATGGGGAGGTACAAGCTCCAAATCGGTTTTACCGTGAAAACGGCAGGCACTTCAAACCGGCACTAGGAAACAGACTGAGAAACCAGATTAAGGATTTCTCCTGCAACCCGTTCCCTTTGTGCTGGATGAACGAACGTCTCTCCACATGCTCAGTTCTGAGAGATATTTGTCTGTGAAGCCATCCTTCACCTAACTTGAAGGGAACACAAAGTTTCGTTTAAGTTGCAAACTCCACTCCATACATATATATGGGGAGGTACAAGCTCCAACTCGGTTTTACAGTGAAAACGGCAGGCATTTCAAACCGGCACTAGGAAACAGACTGAGAAACCAGAGTCAGTGTTTCCCTGGAACCCGTTCCCTTTGTGCTGGATGAACGAAAGTCTCTCCACATGCTCAGTTCTGAGAGATAAGTGTTTGTGAAAGCCGTCCTTCACCTAGCTTGAAGGGAACACAAAGTTTCTTTTCAGTTGCAAACTCCACTCCATACATATACATGGGGAGGTACAAGCTCCAACTCGGTTTTACAGTGAAAACGGCAGGCACTTCAAACCGGCACTAGGGAACAGACTGAGAATCCAGAGTCAGTGTTTCTCCTGCAACCCGTTCCCTATTTGCTGGATGAACGAACGTCTCTCCACCTGCTCAGTTCTGAGAGATAAGTGTGTGTGAAAACCGGCCTTCACCTAGCTTGAAGGGAACACAAAGTTTCTTTTCAGATGCAAACCCCACTCCATACATATATATGGGGAGGTACAAGCTCCAACTCGGTTTTACAATGAAAACGGCAGGCACTTCAAACCGGTACTAGGAAACAGACTGAGAAAACAGAGTCAGTGTTTCTCCTGCAACCCGTTCCCTTTGTGCTGGATGAACGAACGTCTCTCCACATGCTCATTTCTGAGAGACAAGTGTGTGTGAAAGCCGTCCTTCAACAAGCTTGAAGGGAACACAAAGTTTCTTTTCAGTTGCAAACCCCAATCCATACATATATATGGGGAGGTACAAGCTCCAACTCGGTTTTACAGTGAAAACGGGAGGCACTTCAAACCGGCACTAGGAAACAGACTGAGAAAACACAGTAAGGGTTTCTCCTGCAACCAGGTCCCTTTGGGCTGGATGAACGAACGTCTCTCCACATGCTCAGTTCTGAGAGATAAGTGTGTGTGAAAGCCGACCTTCAACTAGCTTGAAGGGAACACAAAGTTTCTTTTCAGTTGCAAACTCCACTCCATACATATATATGGGGAGGAACAAGCTCCAACTCGGTTTTACAGTTAAAACCGCAGGTACTTGAAACCGGCACTTGGAAACAGACTGAGAAAACATAGTCAGTGTTTCTCCTGCAACCCGTTCCCTTTTTGCTGGATGAACGAACGTCTCTCCACATGCTCAGTTCTGAGAGATAAGTGTGTGTGAAAGCCGTCCTTCACCTAGCTTGAAGGGAACACAAAGTTTCTTTTCAGTTGCAAAGTCCAATCCATACATATATATGGGGAGGTACAAGCTCCAACTCGGTTTTACAGTGAAAACCGGAGGCACTTCAACCGGCACTAGGAAACAGACTGAGAAACCACAGTAAGGGTTTCTCCAGCCACCCGATCCCTTTGGGCTGGATGAACGAACTTCTCTCCACATGCTCAGTTCTGAGAGATAAGTGTGTGTGAAAGCCGTCCTTCACCTAGCTTGAAGGGAACACAAAGTTTCTTTTCAGTTGCAAACTCCACTCCATACATATATATGGGGAGGTACAAGCTCGAACTCGGTTTTACAGTGAAAACTGCAGGCACTTTATTCGGACACTAGGAAACAGACTGAGAATCCAGAGTCAGTGTTTCTCCTGCAACCCGTTCCCTTTGTGCTGGATGAACGAACCTCTCTCCACATGCTCAGTTCTGAGAGATAATTGTGTGTGAAAGCCATCCTTCACCTATCTTGAAGGGAACACAAAGTTTCTTTTCAGTTGCAAATTCCGCTCCATACATATATATGGGTAAGTACAAGCTCCAACTCGGTTTTACAGTGAAAAAGGCAGGTACTTCAAACCGGCAGTAGGAAACAGACTGAGAAACCAGAGTAAGGGTTTCTCCTGCAACCAGTTCCATTTGTGCTGGATGAACGAACTTCTCTCCACATGCACATTTCTGAGAGATAATATGTGTGAAAGCCGTCCTTTACCTAGGTTGAAGGAAACACAAAATTTCTTTTCAGTTGCAAAATCCACTCCATACATATATATGGGGAGGTAAAAGCTCCAACTCGTATTTACAGTGAAAAAGGAAGGAACTTCAAACCGGCACTAGGAAACAGACTGAGAAACCAGAGTCAGTGTTTCTCCTGCAACCTGTTCCCTTTGTGCTGGATGAACGAAAGTCTCTCCACATGCTCAATTCTGAGAGATAAGTGTGTGTGAAAGCCGTCCTTCAACTAGCTTGAAGGGAACACAAAGTTTCTTTTCAGTTGCAAACCACACTCCATACATATATATGTGGAGGTACAAGCTCAAACTCGGTTTTACAGTGAAAACGGCAGGCACTTCAAACCGGCACTAGGAAACAGACTGAGAAAACAGAGTAAGGGTTTCTCCTGCAACCCATTCCCTTTTTTTCTGGATGAACGAACGTCTCTCCACATGCTCAGTTCTGAGAGATATGTGTGTGTGAAAGCCGTCCTTCAACTAGCTTGAAGGGAACACAAAGTTTCTTTTCAGTTGCCAACTGCACTCCATACATATATATGGGGAGGTACTAGCTCCAACTCGGTTTTACAGTGAAAACGGCAGGCATTTCAAACCGGCACTAGGAAACAGACTGAGAAACCAGAGTCAGTGTTTCCCTGGAACCCGTTCCCTTTGTGCTGGATGAACGAAAGTCTCTCCACATGCTCAGTTCTGAGAGATAAGTGTTTGTGAAAGCCGTCCTTCACCTAGCTTGAAGGGAACACAAAGTTTCTTTTCAGTTGCAAACTCCACTCCATACATATATATGGGGAGGTACAAGCTCCAACTCGGTTTTACAGTGAAAACGGCAGGCACTTCAAACCGGCACTAGGGAACAGACTGAGAATCCAGAGTCAGTGTTTCTCCTGCAACCCGTTCCCTATTTGCTGGATGAACGAACGTCTCTCCACCTGCTCAGTTCTGAGAGATAAGTGTGTGTGAAAACCGGCCTTCACCTAGCTTGAAGGGAACACAAAGTTTCTTTTCAGATGCAAACCCCACTCCATACATATATATGGGGAGGTACAAGCTCCAACTCGGTTTTACAATGAAAACGGCAGGCACTTCAAACCGGTACTAGGAAACAGACTGAGAAAACAGAGTCAGTGTTTCTCCTGCAACCCGTTCCCTTTGTGCTGGATGAACGAACGTCTCTCCACATGCTCATTTCTGAGAGACATGTGTGTGTGAAAGCCGTCCTTCACCAAGCTTGAAGGGAACACAAAGTTTCTTTTCAGTTGCAAAGTCCAATCCATACATATATATGGGGAGGTTCAAGCTCCAACTCGGTTTTACAGTGAAAACTGGAGGCACTTCAAACCGGCACTAGGAAACAGACTGAGAAACCACAGTAAGGGTTTCTCCAGCCACCCGATCCCTTTGGGCTGGATGAACGAACTTCTCTCCACATGCTCAGTTCTGAGAAATAAGTGTGTGTGAAAGCCGTCCTTCACCTAGCTTGAAGGGAACACAAAGTTTCTTTTCAGTTGCAAACTCCACTCCATACATATATATGGGGCGGTACAAGCTCGAACTCGGTTTTACAGTGAAAACTGCAGGCACTTTATTCGGACACTAGGAAACAGACTGAGAAACCAGAGTCAGTGTTTCTCCTGCAACCCGTTCCCTTTGTGCTGGATGAACGAACCTCTCTCCACATGCTCAGTTCTGAGAGATAATTGTGTGTGAAAGCCATCCTTCACCTATCTTGAAGGGAACACAAAGTTTCTTTTCAGTTGCAAATTCCGCTCCATACATATATATGGGTAAGTACAAGCTCCAACTCGGTTTTACAGTGAAAACGGCAGGCACTTCAAACCGGCACTAGGAAACAGACTGAGAAACCAGAGTAAGGGTTTCTCCTGCAACCCATTCCCTTTGTGCTGGATGAACGAACGTCTCTCCACATGCACAGTTCTGAGAGATATGTGTGTGTGAAAGCCGTCCTTCAACTAGCTTGAAGGGAACACAAAGTTTCTTTTCAGTTGCAAACCACACTCCATACATATATATGTGGAGGTACAAGCTCAAACTCGGTTTTACAGTGAAAACGGCAGGCACTTCAAACCGGCACTAGGAAACAGACTGAGAAACCAGAGTAAGGGTTTCTCCTGCAACCCATTCCCTTTGTGCTGGATGAACGAACGTCTCTCCACATGCTCAGTTCTGAGAGATATGTGTGTGTGAAAGCCGTCCTTCAACTAGCTTGAAGGGAACACAAAGTTTCTTTTCAGTTGCAAACTCCACTCCATACATATATATGGGGAGGTACAAGCTTCAACTCGGTTTTACAGTGGAAACGGCAGGCACTTCAAACCGGCACTAGTAAACAGACTGAGAAACCAGAGTAAGGGTATCTCCTGCAACCCGTTCCCTTTGTGCTGGATGAACGAACTTCTCTCCACATGCTCAGTTCTGAGAGATAAGTGTGTGTGAAAGCCGGCCTTCACCTAGCTTGAAGGGAACACAAAGTTTCTTTTCAGTTGCAAACCCCACTCCATACTTATATATGGGGAGGTACAAGCTCCAACTCGGTTTTACAGTGAAAACGGCAGGCACTTCAAACCGGCACTAGGAAACAGACTGAGAAACCAGAGTCAGTGTTTCTCCTGCAACCCGTTCACTTTGTGCTGGATGAACGAACGTCTCTCCACATGCTCAGTTCTGAGAGATAAGTGTGTGTGAAAGACTTCCTTCAACTAGATTGAAGGGAACACAAAGTTTTTTTCAGTTGTCATAACCACTCCATACATATATATGGGGAGGAACAAACTCCAACTCGGTTTTACAGTGTAAACGGCAGGCACTTCAAACAGGCACTAGGAAACAGACTGAGAAACCAGCGTAAGAGTTTCTCCTGCAACCCGTACCCTTTGTGCTGGATGAACGAACGTCTCTCCACATGCTCAGTTCTGAGAGATAAGTGTGTGTGAAAGCCGTCCTTCAACTAGCTTGAAGGGAACACAAAGTTTCTTTTCAGTTGCAAACCCCACTCCATACATATATATGGGGAGGTACAAGCTCCAACTCGGATTTACAGTGAAAACGGCAGGCACTTCAAACCGGCACTAGGAAACAGACTGAGAAACCAGAGTCAGTGTTTCTCCTGCAACCCGTTCCCTTTTTGCTGGATGAACGAACGTCTCTCCACATGCTCAGTTCTGAGAGATAAGTTTGTGTGAAAGCCGGCCTTCACCTAGCTTGAAGGGAACACAAAGTTTCTTTTCAGTTGCAAACCCCACTCCATACTTATATATGGGGAGGTACAAGCTCCAACTCGGTTTTACAGTGAAAACGGCAGGCACTTCAAACCGGCACTAGGAAACAGACTGAGAAACCAGAGTAAGGGTTTCTCCTGCAACACATTCCCTTTGTGCTGGATGAACGAACGTCTCTCCACATGCTCAGTTCTGAGAGATATGTGTGTGTGAAAGCCGTCCTTCAACTAGCTTGAAGGGAACACAAAGTTTCTTTTCAGTTGCCAACTCCACTCCATAAATATATATGGGGAGGTACTAGCTCCAACTCGGTTTTACAGTTAAAACGGCAGGCATTTCAAACCGGCACTACGAAACAGACTGAGAAACCAGAGTCAGTGTTTCCCTGCAACCCGTTCCCTTTGTGCTGGATGAACGAACTTCTCTCCACATGCTCAGTTCTGAGAGATAAGTGTGTGTGAAAGACGGCCTTCACCTAGCTTGAAGGGAACACAAAGTTTCTTTTCAGTTGCAAACCCCACTCCATACTTATATATGGGGAGGTACAAGCTCCAACTCGGTTTTACAGTGAAAACGGCAGGCACTTCAAACCGGCACTAGGAAACAGACTGAGAAACCAGAGTCAGTGTTTCTCCTGCAACCCGTTCACTTTGTGCTGGATGAACGAACGTCTCTCCACATGCTCAGTTCTGAGAGATAAGTGTGTGTGAAAGACTTCCTTCAACTAGATTGAAGGGAACACAAAGTTTTTTTCAGTTGTCATAACCACTCCATACATATATATGGGGAGGAACAAACTCCAACTCGGTTTTACAGTGTAAACGGCAGGCACTTCAAACAGGCACTAGGAAACAGACTGAGAAACCAGCGTAAGAGTTTCTCCTGCAACCCGTACCTTTTGTGCTGGATGAACGAACGTCTCTCCACATGCTCAGTTCTGAGAGATAAGTGTGTGTGAAAGCCGTCCTTCAACTAGCTTGAAGGGAACACAAAGTTTCTTTTCAGTTGCAAACTCCACTCCATACATATATATGGGGAGGTACAAGCTCCAACTCGGATTTACAGTGAAAACGGCAGGCACTTCAAACCGGCACTAGGAAACAGACTGAGAAACCAGAGTCAGTGTTTCTCCTGCAACCCGTTCCCTTTGTGCTGGATGAACGAACGTCTCTCCACATGCTCAATTTTGAGAGATATGTGTGTGTGAAAGCCGTCCTTCAACTAGCTTGAAGGGAACACAAAGTTTCTTTTCAGTTGCAAACCACACTCCATACATATATATGTTGAGGTACAAGCTCAAACTCGGTTTTACAGTGAAAACGGCAGGCACTTCAAACCGGCACTAGGAAACAGACTGAGAAACCAGAGTAAGGGTTTCTCCTGCAACCCATTCCCTTTGGCTGGATGAACGAACGTCTCTCCACATGCTCAGTTCTGAGAGATAAGTGTGTGTGAAAGCCGTCCTTCAACTAGCTTGAAGGGAACACAAAGTTTCTTTTCAGTTGCCAACTCCACTCCATAAATATATATGGGGAGGTACTAGCTCCAACTCGGTTTTACAGTTAAAACGGCAGGCATTTCAACCCGGCACTACGAAACAGACTGAGAAACCAGAGTCAGTGTTTCCCTGCAAACCGTTCCCTTTGTGCTGGATGAACGAACGTCTCTCCACATGCTCAGTTCTGAGAGATAAGTGTGTGTGAATGCCGTCCTTCATCTAGCTTGAAGGGAACACAAAGTTTCTTTTCAGTTGCAAACGCCACTCCATACATATATATGGGGAGGTGCAAGCTCCAACTCGGTTTTACAGTGAAAACGGCAGGCACTTCAAACCGGCACTAGGGAACAGACTGAGAATCCAGAGTCAGTGTTTCTCCTGCAACCCGTTCCCTTTTTGCTGGATGAACGAACGTCTCTCCACATGCTCAGTTCTGAGAGATAAGTGTGTGTGAAAACCGGCCTTCACCTAGCTTGAAGGGAACACAAAGTTTCTTTTCAGATGCAAACCCCACTCCATACATATATATGGGGAGGTACAAGCTCCAACTCAGTTTTACAGTGAAAACGGGAGGCACTTCAAACCGGCACTAGGAAACAGACTGAGAAACCACAGTAAGGGTTTCTCCTGCAACCCGTTCCCTTTGGGCTGGATGAACGAACTTCTCTCCACATGCTCAGTTCTGAGAGATAAGTGTGTGTGAAAGCCGTCCTTCACCTAGCTTGAAGGGAACACAAAGTTTCTTTTAAGTTGCAAACTCAACTCCATACATATATATGGGGAGGTACAAGCTCCAACTCGGTTTTACAGTGAAAACGGCAGGCACGTCAAACCGGCACTAGGAAACAGACTGAGAAACCAGAGTAAGGGTTTCTCCTGCAACCCGTTCCCTTTGTGCTGGATGAACGAACGTCTCTCCACATGCTCAGTTCTGAGAGATAAGTGTGTGTGAAAGACGTCCTTCAACTAGATTGAAGGGAACACAAAGTTTTTTTCAGTTGTCAAAACCACTCCATACATATATATGGGGAGGAACAAGCTCCAACTCGGTTTTACAGTGAAAACGGCAGGCACTTCAAACAGGCACTAGGAAACAGACTGAGAAACCAGCGTAAGAGTTTCTCCTGCAACCCGTACCTTTTGTGCTGGATGAACGAACGTCTCTCCACATGCTCAGTTCTGAGAGATAAGTGTGTGTGAAAGCCGTCCTTCAACTAGCTTGAAGGGAACACAAAGTTTCTTTTCAGTTGCAAACTCCAATCCATACATATATATGGTGAGGTACAAGCTCCAACTCGGTTTTACAGTGAAAACGGCAGGCACTTCAAACCGGCAGTAGGAAACAGACTGAGAAACCAGAGTAAGGGTTTCTCCTGCAACCAGTTCCATTTGTGCTGGATGAACGAACTTCTCTCCACATGGTCATTTCTGAGAGATAATATGTGTGAAAGCAGTCCTTTACCTAGGTTGAAGGAAACACAAAATTTCTTTTCAGTTGCAAAATCCACTCCATACATATATATTGGGAGGTAAAAGCTCCAACTCGTATTTACAGTGAAAAAGGAAGGAACTTCAAACCGGCACTAGGAAACAGACTGAGAAACCAGAGTCAGTGTTTCTCCTGCAACCCGTTCCCTTTGTGCTGGATGAACGAACGTCTCTCCACATGCTCAATTCTGAGAGATAAGTGTGTGTGAAAGCCGTCCTTCAACTAGCTTGAAGGGAACACAAAGTTTCTTTTCAGTTGCAAACCACACTCCATACATATATATGTTAAGGTACAAGCTCAAACTCGGTTTTACAGTGAAAACGGCAGGCACTTCAAACCGGCACTAGGAAACAGACTGAGAAACCAGAGTAAGGGTTTCCCCTGCAACCCATTCCCTTTGTGCTAGATGAACGAACGTCTCTCCACATGCTCAGTTCTGAGAGATATGTGTGTGTGAAAGCCGTCCTTCAACTAGCTTGAAGGGAACACAAAGTTTCTTTTCAGTTGCAAACTCCACTCCATACATATATATGGGGCGGTACAAGCTCGAACTCGGTTTTACAGTGAAAACTGCAGGCACTTTATTCGGACACTAGGAAACAGACTGAGAAACCAGAGTCCGTGTTTCTCCTGCAACCCGTTCACTTTGTGCTGGATGAAAGAACGTCTCTCCACATGCTCAGTTCTGAGAGATAAGTGTGTGTGAAAGACTTCCTTCAACTAGATTGAAGGGAACACAAAGTTTTTTTCAGTTGTCATAACCACTCCATACATATATATGGGGAGGAACAAACTCCATCTCGGTTTTACAGTGTAAACGGCAGGCACTTCAAACAGGCACTAGGAAACAGACTGAGAAACCAGCGTAAGAGTTTCTCCTGCAACCCGTACCCTTTGTGCTGGATGAACGAACGTCTCTCCACATGCTCAGTTCTGAGAGATAAGTGTGTGTGAAAGCCGTCCTTCAACTAGCTTGAAGGGAACACAAAGTTTCTTTTCAGTTGCAAACTCCACTCCATACATATATATGGGGAGGTACAAGCTTCAACTCGGATTTACAGTGAAAACGGCAGGCACTTCAAACCGGCACTAGGAAACAGACTGAGAAACCAGAGTCAGTGTTTCTCCTGCAACCCGTTCCCTTTGTGCTGAATGAACGAACGTCTCTCCACATGCTCAATTCTGAGAGATAAGTGTGTGTGAAAGCCGTCCTTCAACTAGCTTGAAGGGAACACAAAGTTTCTTTTCAGTTGCAAACCACACTCCATACATATATATGTTGAGGTACAAGCTCAAACTCGGTTTTACAGTGAAAACGGCAGGCACTTCAAACCGGCACTAGGAAACAGACTGAGAAACCAGAGTAAGGGTTTCTCCTGCAACCCATTCCCTTTGTGCTGGATGAACGAACGTCTCTCCACATGCTCAGTTCTGGAGATATGTGTGTGTGAAAGCCGTCCTTCAACTAGCTTGAAGGGAACACAAAGTTTCTTTTCAGTTGCCAACTCCACTCCATAAATATATATGGGGAGGTACTAGCTCCAACTCGGTTTTACAGTTAAAACGGCAGGCATTTCAAACCGGCACTACGAAACAGACTGAGAAACCAGAGTCAGTGTTTCCCTGCAACCCGTTCCCTTTGTGCTGGATGAACGAACGTCTCTCCACATGCTCAGTTCTGAGAGATAAGTGTGTGTGAATGCCGTCCTTCATCTAGCTTGAAGGGAACACAAAGTTTCTTTTCAGTTGCAAACGCCACTCCATACATATATATGGGGAGGTGCAAGCTCCAACTCGGTTTTACAGTGAAAACGGCAGGCACTTCAAACCGGCACTAGGGAACAGACTGAGAATCCAGAGTCAGTGTTTCTCCTGCAACCCGTTCCCTTTTTGCTGGATGAACGAACGTCTCTCCACATGCTCAGTTCTGAGAGATAAGTGTGTGTGAAAACCGGCCTTCACCTAGCTTGAAGGGAACACAAAGTTTCTTTTCAGATGCAAACCCCACTCCATACATATATATGGGGAGGTACAAGCTCCAACTCGGTTTTACAATGAAAACGGCAGGCACTTCAAACCGGTACTAGGAAACAGACTGAGAAACCAGAGTCAATGTTTCTCCTGCAACCCGTTCCCTTTGTGCTGGATGAACGAACGTCTCTCCACATGCTCAGTTCTGAGAGATAAGTGTGTGTGAAAGCCGTCCTTCACCAAGCTTGAAGGGAACACAAAATTTCTTTTCAGTTGCAAACCCCACTCCATACATATATATGGGGAGGTACAAGCTCCAACTCAGTTTTACAGTGAAAACGGGAGGCACTTCAAACCGGCACTAGGAAACAGACTGAGAAACCACAGTAAGGGTTTCTCCTGCAACCCGTTCCCTTTGGGCTGGATGAACGAACTTCTCTCCACATGCTCAGTTCTGAGAGATAAGTGTGTGTGAAAGCCGTCCTTCACCTAGCTTGAAGGGAACACAAAGTTTCTTTTAAGTTGCAAACTCAACTCCATACATATATATGGGGAGGTACAAGCTCCAACTCGGTTTTACAGTGAAAACGGCAGGCACTTCAAACCGGCACTAGGAAACAGACTGAGAAACCGTAGTCAGTGTTTCTCCTGCAACCCGTTCATTTTGTGCTGGATGAACGAACGTCTCTCCACATGCTCAGTTCTGAGAGATAAGTGTGTGTGAAAGACTTCCTTCAACTAGATTGAAGGGAACACAAAGTTTTTTTCAGTTGTCATAACCACTCCATACATATATATGGGGAGGAACAAACTCCAACTCGGTTTTACAGAGTAAACGGCAGGCACTTCAAACAGGCACTAGGAAACAGACTGAGAAACCAGCGTAAGAGTTTCTCCTGCAACCCGTACCCTTTGTGCTGGATGAACGAACGTCTCTCCACATGCTCAGTTCTGAGAGATAAGTGTGTGTGAAAGCCGTCCTTCAACTAGCTTGAAGGGAACACAAAGTTTCTTTTCAGTTGCAAACTCCACTCCATACATATATATGGGGCGGTACAAGCTCGAACTCGGTTTTACAGTGAAAACTGCAGGCACTTTATTCGGACACTAGGAAACAGACTGAGAAACCAGAGTCCGTGTTTCTCCTGCAACCCGTTCACTTTGTGCTGGATGAAAGAACGTCTCTCCACATGCTCAGTTCTGAGAGATAAGTGTGTGTGAAAGACTTCCTTCAACTAGATTGAAGGGAACACAAAGTTTTTTTCAGTTGTCATAACCACTCCATACATATATATGGGGAGGAACAAACTCCATCTCGGTTTTACAGTGTAAACGGCAGGCACTTCAAACAGGCACTAGGAAACAGACTGAGAAACCAGCGTAAGAGTTTCTCCTGCAACCCGTACCCTTTGTGCTGGATGAACGAACGTCTCTCCACATGCTCAGTTCTGAGAGATAAGTGTGTGTGAAAGCCGTCCTTCAACTAGCTTGAAGGGAACACAAAGTTTCTTTTCAGTTGCAAACTCCACTCCATACATATATATGGGGAGGTACAAGCTTCAACTCGGATTTACAGTGAAAACGGCAGGCACTTCAAACCGGCACTAGGAAACAGACTGAGAAACCAGAGTCAGTGTTTCTCCTGCAACCCGTTCCCTTTGTGCTGAATGAACGAACGTCTCTCCACATGCTCAATTCTGAGAGATAAGTGTGTGTGAAAGCCGTCCTTCAACTAGCTTGAAGGGAACACAAAGTTTCTTTTCAGTTGCAAACCACACTCCATACATATATATGTTGAGGTACAAGCTCAAACTCGGTTTTACAGTGAAAACGGCAGGCACTTCAAACCGGCACTAGGAAACAGACTGAGAAACCAGAGTAAGGGTTTCTCCTGCAACCCATTCCCTTTGTGCTGGATGAACGAACGTCTCTCCACATGCTCAGTTCTGGAGATATGTGTGTGTGAAAGCCGTCCTTCAACTAGCTTGAAGGGAACACAAAGTTTCTTTTCAGTTGCCAACTCCACTCCATAAATATATATGGGGAGGTACTAGCTCCAACTCGGTTTTACAGTTAAAACGGCAGGCATTTCAAACCGGCACTACGAAACAGACTGAGAAACCAGAGTCAGTGTTTCCCTGCAACCCGTTCCCTTTGTGCTGGATGAACGAACGTCTCTCCACATGCTCAGTTCTGAGAGATAAGTGTGTGTGAATGCCGTCCTTCATCTAGCTTGAAGGGAACACAAAGTTTCTTTTCAGTTGCAAACGCCACTCCATACATATATATGGGGAGGTGCAAGCTCCAACTCGGTTTTACAGTGAAAACGGCAGGCACTTCAAACCGGCACTAGGGAACAGACTGAGAATCCAGAGTCAGTGTTTCTCCTGCAACCCGTTCCCTTTTTGCTGGATGAACGAACGTCTCTCCACATGCTCAGTTCTGAGAGATAAGTGTGTGTGAAAACCGGCCTTCACCTAGCTTGAAGGGAACACAAAGTTTCTTTTCAGATGCAAACCCCACTCCATACATATATATGGGGAGGTACAAGCTCCAACTCGGTTTTACAATGAAAACGGCAGGCACTTCAAACCGGTACTAGGAAACAGACTGAGAAACCAGAGTCAATGTTTCTCCTGCAACCCGTTCCCTTTGTGCTGGATGAACGAACGTCTCTCCACATGCTCAGTTCTGAGAGATAAGTGTGTGTGAAAGCCGTCCTTCACCAAGCTTGAAGGGAACACAAAATTTCTTTTCAGTTGCAAACCCCACTCCATACATATATATGGGGAGGTACAAGCTCCAACTCAGTTTTACAGTGAAAACGGGAGGCACTTCAAACCGGCACTAGGAAACAGACTGAGAAACCACAGTAAGGGTTTCTCCTGCAACCCGTTCCCTTTGGGCTGGATGAACGAACTTCTCTCCACATGCTCAGTTCTGAGAGATAAGTGTGTGTGAAAGCCGTCCTTCACCTAGCTTGAAGGGAACACAAAGTTTCTTTTAAGTTGCAAACTCAACTCCATACATATATATGGGGAGGTACAAGCTCCAACTCGGTTTTACAGTGAAAACGGCAGGCACTTCAAACCGGCACTAGGAAACAGACTGAGAAACCGTAGTCAGTGTTTCTCCTGCAACCCGTTCATTTTGTGCTGGATGAACGAACGTCTCTCCACATGCTCAGTTCTGAGAGATAAGTGTGTGTGAAAGACTTCCTTCAACTAGATTGAAGGGAACACAAAGTTTTTTTCAGTTGTCATAACCACTCCATACATATATATGGGGAGGAACAAACTCCAACTCGGTTTTACAGAGTAAACGGCAGGCACTTCAAACAGGCACTAGGAAACAGACTGAGAAACCAGCGTAAGAGTTTCTCCTGCAACCCGTACCCTTTGTGCTGGATGAACGAACGTCTCTCCACATGCTCAGTTCTGAGAGATAAGTGTGTGTGAAAGCCGTCCTTCAACTAGCTTGAAGGGAACACAAAGTTTCTTTTCAGTTGCAAACTCCACTCCATACATATATATGGGGAGGTACAAGCTCCAACTCGGATTTACAGTGAAAACGGCAGGCACTTCAAACCGGCACTAGGAAACAGACTGAGAAACCAGAGTCAGTGTTTCTCCTGCAACCCGTTCCCTTTTTGCTGGATGAACGAAAGTCTCTCCACATGCTCAGTTCTGAGAGATAAGTTTGTGTGAAAGCCTGCCTTCACCTAGCTTGAAGGGAACACAAAGTTTCTTTTCAGTTGCAAACCCCACTCCATACTTATATATGGGGAGGTACAAGCTCCAACTCGGTTTTACAGTGAAAACGGCAGGCACTTCAAACCGGCACTAGGAAACAGACTGAGAAACCAGAGTAAGGGTTTCTCCTGCAACCCATTCCCTTTGTGCTGGATGAACGAACGTCTCTCCACATGCTCAGTTCTGAGAGATATGTGTGTGTGAAAGCCGTCCTTCAACTAGCTTGAAGGGAACACAAAGTTTCTTTTCAGTTGCCAACTCCACTCCATAAATATATATGGGGAGGTACTAGCTCCAACTCGGTTTTACAGTTAAAACGGCAGGCATTTCAAACCGGCACTACGAAACAGACTGAGAAACCAGAGTCAGTGTTTCCCTGCAACCCGTTCCCTTTGTGCTGGATGAACGAACTTCTCTCCACATGCTCAGTTCTGAGAGATAAGTGTGTGTGAAAGCCGGCCTTCACCTAGCTTGAAGGGAACACAAAGTTTCTTTTCAGTTGCAAACCCCACTCCATACTTATATATGGGGAGGTACAAGCTCCAACTCGGTTTTACAGTGAAAACGGCAGGCACTTCAAACCAGCACTAGGAAACAGACTGAGAAACCAGAGTCAGTGTTTCTCCTGCAACCCGTTCACTTTGTGCTGGATGAACGAACGTCTCTCCACATGCTCAGTTCTGAGAGATAAGTGTGTGTGAAAGACTTCCTTCAACTAGATTGAAGGGAACACAAAGTTTTTTTCAGTTGTCATAACCACTCCATACATATATATGGGGAGGAACAAACTCCAACTCGGTTTTACAGTGTAAACGGCAGGCACTTCAAACAGGCACTAGGAAACAGACTGAGAAACCAGCGTAAGAGTTTCTCCTGCAACCCGTACCCTTTGTGCTGGATGAACGAAAGTCTCTCCACATGCTCAGTTCTGAGAGATAAGTGTGTGTGAAAGCCGTCCTTCACCTAGCTTGAAGGGAACACAAAGTTTCTTTTCAGTTGCAAACTCCACTCCATACATATATATGGGGAGGTACAAGCTCCAACTCGGATTTACAGTGAAAACGGCAGGCACTTCAAACCGGCACTAGGAAACAGACTGAGAAACCAGAGTCAGTGTTTCTCCTGCAATCCGTTCCCTTTGTGCTGGATGAACGAACGTCTCTCCACATGCTCAATTTTGAGAGATAAGTGTGTGTGAAAGCCGTCCTTAAACTAGCTTGAAGGGAACACAAAGTTTCTTTTCAGTTGCAAACCACACTCCATACATATATATGTTGAGGTACAAGCTCAAACTCGGTTTTACAGTGAAAACGGCAGGCACTTCAAACCGGCACTAGGAAACAGACTGAGAAACCAGAGTAAGGGTTTCTCCTGCAACCCATTCCCTTTGTGCTGGATGAACGAACGTCTCTCCACATGCTCAGTTCTGAGAGAAATGTGTGTGTGAAAGCCGTCCTTCAACTAGCTTGAAGGGAACACAAAGTTTCTTTTCAGTTGCCAACTCCACTCCATAAATATATATGGGGAGGTACTAGCTCCAACTCGGTTTTACAGTTAAAACGGCAGGCATTTCAAACCGGCACTACGAAACAGACTGAGAAACCAGAGTCAGTGTTTCCCTGCAACCCGTTCCCTTTGTGCTGGATGAACGAACGTCTCTCCACATGCTCAGTTCTGAGAGATAAGTGTGTGTGAATGCCGTCCTTCATCTAGCTTGAAGGGAACACAAAGTTTCTTTTCAGTTGCAAACGCCACTCCATACATATATATGGGGAGGTGCAAGCTCCAACTCGGATTTACAGTGAAAACGGCAGGCACTTCAAACCGGCACTAGGAAACAGACTGAGAAACCAGAGTCAGTGTTTCTCCTGCAACCCGTTCCCTTTTTGCTGGATGAACGAACGTCTCTCCACATGCTCAGTTCTGAGAGATAAGTTTGTGTGAAAGCCGGCCTTCACCTAGCTTGAAGGGAACACAAAGTTTCTTTTCAGTTGCAAACCCCACTCCATACTTATATATGGGGAGGTACAAGCTCCAACTCGGTTTTACAGTGAAAACGGCAGGCACTTCAAACCGGCACTAGGAAACAGACTGAGAAACCAGAGTCAGTGTTTCTCCTGCAACACATTCCCTTTGTGCTGGATGAACGAACGTCTCTCCACATGCTCAGTTCTGAGAGATATGTGTGTGTGAAAGCCGTCCTTCAACTAGCTTGAAGGGAACACAAAGTTTCTTTTCAGTTGCCAACTCCACTCCATAAATATATATGGGGAGGTACTAGCTCCAACTCGGTTTTACAGTTAAAACGGCAGGCATTTCAAACCGGCACTACGAAACAGACTGAGAAACCAGAGTCAGTGTTTCCCTGCAACCCGTTCCCTTTGTGCTGGATGAACGAACTTCTCTCCACATGCTCAGTTCTGAGAGATAAGTGTGTGTGAAAGACGGCCTTCACCTAGCTTGAAGGGAACACAAAGTTTCTTTTCAGTTGCAAACCCCACTCCATACTTATATATGGGGAGGTACAAGCTCCAACTCGGTTTTACAGTGAAAACGGCAGGCACTTCAAACCGGCACTAGGAAACAGACTGAGAAACCAGAGTCAGTGTTTCTCCTGCAACCCGTTCACTTTGTGCTGGATGAACGAACGTCTCTCCACATGCTCAGTTCTGAGAGATAAGTGTGTGTGAAAGACTTCCTTCAACTAGATTGAAGGGAACACAAAGTTTTTTTCAGTTGTCATAACCACTCCATACATATATATGGGGAGGAACAAACTCCAACTCGGTTTTACAGTGTAAACGGCAGGCACTTCAAACAGGCACTAGGAAACAGACTGAGAAACCAGCGTAAGAGTTTCTCCTGCAACCCGTACCTTTTGTGCTGGATGAACGAACGTCTCTCCACATGCTCAGTTCTGAGAGATAAGTGTGTGTGAAAGCCGTCCTTCAACTAGCTTGAAGGGAACACAAAGTTTCTTTTCAGTTGCAAACTCCACTCCATACATATATATGGGGAGGTACAAGCTCCAACTCGGATTTACAGTGAAAACGGCAGGCACTTCAAACCGGCACTAGGAAACAGACTGAGAAACCAGAGTCAGTGTTTCTCCTGCAACCCGTTCCCTTTGTGCTGGATGAACGAACGTCTCTCCACATGCTCAATTTTGAGAGATATGTGTGTGTGAAAGCCGTCCTTCAACTAGCTTGAAGGGAACACAAAGTTTCTTTTCAGTTGCAAACCACACTCCATACATATATATGTTGAGGTACAAGCTCAAACTCGGTTTTACAGTGAAAACGGCAGGCACTTCAAACCGGCACTAGGAAACAGACTGAGAAACCAGAGTAAGGGTTTCTCCTGCAACCCATTCCCTTTGGCTGGATGAACGAACGTCTCTCCACATGCTCAGTTCTGAGAGATATGTGTGTGTGAAAGCCGTCCTTCAACTAGCTTGAAGGGAACACAAAGTTTCTTTTCAGTTGCCAACTCCACTCCATAAATATATATGGGGAGGTACTAGCTCCAACTCGGTTTTACAGTTAAAACGGCAGGCATTTCAAACCGGCACTACGAAACAGACTGAGAAACCAGAGTCAGTGTTTCCCTGCAACCCGTTCCCTTTGTGCTGGATGAACGAACGTCTCTCCACATGCTCAGTTCTGAGAGATAAGTGTGTGTGAATGCCGTCCTTCATCTAGCTTGAAGGGAACACAAAGTTTCTTTTCAGTTGCAAACGCCACTCCATACATATATATGGGGAGGTGCAAGCTCCAACTCGGTTTTACAGTGAAAACGGCAGGCACTTCAAACCGGCACTAGGGAACAGACTGAGAATCCAGAGTCAGTGTTTCTCCTGCAACCCGTTCCCTTTTTGCTGGATGAACGAACGTCTCTCCACATGCTCAGTTCTGAGAGATAAGTGTGTGTGAAAACCGGCCTTCACCTAGCTTGAAGGGAACACAAAGTTTCTTTTCAGATGCAAACCCCACTCCATACATATATATGGGGAGGTACAAGCTCCAACTCAGTTTTACAGTGAAAACGGGAGGCACTTCAAACCGGCACTAGGAAACAGACTGAGAAACCACAGTAAGGGTTTCTCCTGCAACCCGTTCCCTTTGGGCTGGATGAACGAACTTCTCTCCACATGCTCAGTTCTGAGAGATAAGTGTGTGTGAAAGCCGTCCTTCACCTAGCTTGAAGGGAACACAAAGTTTCTTTTAAGTTGCAAACTCAACTCCATACATATATATGGGGAGGTACAAGCTCCAACTCGGTTTTACAGTGAAAACGGCAGGCACGTCAAACCGGCACTAGGAAACAGACTGAGAAACCAGAGTAAGGGTTTCTCCTGCAACCCGTTCCCTTTGTGCTGGATGAACGAACGTCTCTCCACATGCTCAGTTCTGAGAGATAAGTGTGTGTGAAAGACGTCCTTCAACTAGATTGAAGGGAAAACAAAGTTTTTTTCAGTTGTCAAAACCACTCCATACATATATATGGGGAGGAACAAGCTCCAACTCGGTTTTACAGTGAAAACGGCAGGCACTTCAAACAGGCACTAGGAAACAGACTGAGAAACCAGCGTAAGTGTTTCTCCTGCAACCCGTACCTTTTGTGCTGGATGAACGAACGTCTCTCCACATGCTCAGTTCTGAGAGATAAGTGTGTGTGAAAGCCGTCCTTCAACTAGCTTGAAGGGAACACAAAGTTTCTTTTCAGTTGCAAACTCCAATCCATACATATATATGGTGAGGTACAAGCTCCAACTCGGTTTTACAGTGAAAACGGCAGGCACTTCAAACCGGCAGTAGGAAACAGACTGAGAAACCAGAGTAAGGGTTTCTCCTGCAACCAGTTCCATTTGTGCTGGATGAACGAACTTCTCTCCACATGGTCATTTCTGAGAGATAATATGTGTGAAAGCAGTCCTTTACCTAGGTTGAAGGAAACACAAAATTTCTTTTCAGTTGCAAAATCCACTCCATACATATATATTGGGAGGTAAAAGCTCCAACTCGTATTTACAGTGAAAAAGGAAGGAACTTCAAACCGGCACTAGGAAACAGACTGAGAAACCAGAGTCAGTGTTTCTCCTGCAACCCGTTCCCTTTGTGCTGGATGAACGAACGTCTCTCCACATGCTCAATTCTGAGAGATAAGTGTGTGTGAAAGCCGTCCTTCAACTAGCTTGAAGGGAACACAAAGTTTCTTTTCAGTTGCAAACCACACTCCATACATATATATGTTAAGGTACAAGCTCAAACTCGGTTTTACAGTGAAAACGGCAGGCACTTCAAACCGGCACTAGGAAACAGACTGAGAAACCAGAGTAAGGGTTTCTCCTGCAACCCATTCCCTTTGTGCTAGATGAACGAACGTCTCTCCACATGCTCAGTTCTGAGAGATATGTGTGTGTGAAAGCCGTCCTTCAACTAGCTTGAAGGGAACACAAAGTTTCTTTTCAGTTGCAAACTCCACTCCATACATATATATGGGGCGGTACAAGCTCGAACTCGGTTTTACAGTGAAAACTGCAGGCACTTTATTCGGACACTAGGAAACAGACTGAGAAACCAGAGTCCGTGTTTCTCCTGCAACCCGTTCCCTTTGTGCTGGATGAAAGAACGTCTCTCCACATGCTCAGTTCTGAGAGATAAGTGTGTGTGAAAGACTTCCTTCAACTAGATTGAAGGGAACACAAAGTTTTTTTCAGTTGTCATAACCACTCCATACATATATATGGGGAGGAACAAACTCCAACTCGGTTTTACAGTGTAAACGGCAGGCACTTCAAACAGGCACTAGAAAACAGACTGAGAAACCAGCGTAAGAGTTTCTCCTGCAACCCGTACCCTTTGTGCTGGATGAACGAACGTCTCTCCACATGCTCAGTTCTGAGAGATAAGTGTGTGTGAAAGCCGTCCTTCAACTAGCTTGAAGGGAACACAAAGTTTCTTTTCAGTTGCAAACTCCACTCCATACATATATATGGGGAGGTACAAGCTTCAACTCGGATTTACAGTGAAAACGGCAGGCACTTCAAACCGGCACTAGGAAACAGACTGAGAAACCAGAGTCAGTGTTTCTCCTGCAACCCGTTCCCTTTGTGCTGAATGAACGAACGTCTCTCCACATGCTCAATTCTGAGAGATAAGTGTGTGTGAAAGCCGTCCTTCAACTAGCTTGAAGGGAACACAAAGTTTCTTTTCAGTTGCAAACCACACTCCATACATATATATGTTGAGGTACAAGCTCAAACTCGGTTTTACAGTGAAAACGGCAGGCACTTCAAACCGGCACTAGGAAACAGACTGAGAAACCAGAGTAAGGGTTTCTCCTGCAACCCATTCCCTTTGTGCTGGATGAACGAACGTCTCTCCACATGCTCAGTTCTGGAGATATGTGTGTGTGAAAGCCGTCCTTCAACTAGCTTGAAGGGAACACAAAGTTTCTTTTCAGTTGCCAACTCCACTCCATAAATATATATGGGGAGGTACTAGCTCCAACTCGGTTTTACAGTTAAAACGGCAGGCATTTCAAACCGGCACTACGAAACAGACTGAGAAACCAGAGTCAGTGTTTCCCTGCAACCCGTTCCCTTTGTGCTGGATGAACGAACGTCTCTCCACATGCTCAGTTCTGAGAGATAAGTGTGTGTGAATGCCGTCCTTCATCTAGCTTGAAGGGAACACAAAGTTTCTTTTCAGTTGCAAACGCCACTCCATACATATATATGGGGAGGTGCAAGCTCCAACTCGGTTTTACAGTGAAAACGGCAGGCACTTCAAACCGGCACTAGGGAACAGACTGAGAATCCAGAGTCAGTGTTTCTCCTGCAACCCGTTCCCTTTTTGCTGGATGAACGAACGTCTCTCCACATGCTCAGTTCTGAGAGATAAGTGTGTGTGAAAACCGGCCTTCACCTAGCTTGAAGGGAACACAAAGTTTCTTTTCAGATGCAAACCCCACTCCATACATATATATGGGGAGGTACAAGCTCCAACTCGGTTTTACAATGAAAACGGCAGGCACTTCAAACCGGTACTAGGAAACAGACTGAGAAACCAGAGTCAATGTTTCTCCTGCAACCCGTTCCCTTTGTGCTGGATGAACGAACGTCTCTCCACATGCTCAGTTCTGAGAGATAAGTGTGTGTGAAAGCCGTCCTTCACCAAGCTTGAAGGGAACACAAAATTTCTTTTCAGTTGCAAACCCCACTCCATACATATATATGGGGAGGTACAAGCTCCAACTCAGTTTTACAGTGAAAACGGGAGGCACTTCAAACCGGCACTAGGAAACAGACTGAGAAACCACAGTAAGGGTTTCTCCTGCAACCCGTTCCCTTTGGGCTGGATGAACGAACTTCTCTCCACATGCTCAGTTCTGAGAGATAAGTGTGTGTGAAAGCCGTCCTTCACCTAGCTTGAAGGGAACACAAAGTTTCTTTTAAGTTGCAAACTCAACTCCATACATATATATGGGGAGGTACAAGCTCCAACTCGGTTTTACAGTGAAAACGGCAGGCACTTCAAACCGGCACTAGGAAACAGACTGAGAAACCGTAGTCAGTGTTTCTCCTGCAACCCGTTCATTTTGTGCTGGATGAACGAACGTCTCTCCACATGCTCAGTTCTGAGAGATAAGTGTGTGTGAAAGACTTCCTTCAACTAGATTGAAGGGAACACAAAGTTTTTTTCAGTTGTCATAACCACTCCATACATATATATGGGGAGGAACAAACTCCAACTCGGTTTTACAGAGTAAACGGCAGGCACTTCAAACAGGCACTAGGAAACAGACTGAGAAACCAGCGTAAGAGTTTCTCCTGCAACCCGTACCCTTTGTGCTGGATGAACGAACGTCTCTCCACATGCTCAGTTCTGAGAGATAAGTGTGTGTGAAAGCCGTCCTTCAACTAGCTTGAAGGGAACACAAAGTTTCTTTTCAGTTGCAAACTCCACTCCATACATATATATGGGGAGGTACAAGCTCCAACTCGGATTTACAGTGAAAACGGCAGGCACTTCAAACCGGCACTAGGAAACAGACTGAGAAACCAGAGTCAGTGTTTCTCCTGCAACCCGTTCCCTTTTTGCTGGATGAACGAACGTCTCTCCACATGCTCAGTTCTGAGAGATAAGTTTGTGTGAAAGCCTGCCTTCACCTAGCTTGAAGGGAACACAAAGTTTCTTTTCAGTTGCAAACCCCACTCCATACTTATATATGGGGAGGTACAAGCTCCAACTCGGTTTTACAGTGAAAACGGCAGGCACTTCAAACCGGCACTAGGAAACAGACTGAGAAACCAGAGTAAGGGTTTCTCCTGCAACCCATTCCCTTTGTGCTGGATGAACGAACGTCTCTCCACATGCTCAGTTCTGAGAGATATGTGTGTGTGAAAGCCGTCCTTCAACTAGCTTGAAGGGAACACAAAGTTTCTTTTCAGTTGCCAACTCCACTCCATAAATATATATGGGGAGGTACTAGCTCCAACTCGGTTTTACAGTTAAAACGGCAGGCATTTCAAACCGGCACTACGAAACAGACTGAGAAACCAGAGTCAGTGTTTCCCTGCAACCCGTTCCCTTTGTGCTGGATGAACGAACTTCTCTCCACATGCTCAGTTCTGAGAGATAAGTGTGTGTGAAAGCCGGCCTTCACCTAGCTTGAAGGGAACACAAAGTTTCTTTTCAGTTGCAAACCCCACTCCATACTTATATATGGGGAGGTACAAGCTCCAACTCGGTTTTACAGTG
This sequence comes from Vicugna pacos, assembly GCF_048564905.1. Classification (NCBI taxonomy): domain Eukaryota; kingdom Metazoa; phylum Chordata; class Mammalia; order Artiodactyla; family Camelidae; genus Vicugna; species Vicugna pacos. The sequence goes on from NC_133002.1 coordinate 24,959,412, forward strand.
AAAACGGCAGGCACTTCAAACCGGCACTAGTAAACAGACTGAGAAACCAGAGTAAGGGTATCTCCTGCAACCCGTTCCCATTGTGCTGGATGAACGAACTTCTCTCCACATGCTCAGTTCTGAGAGATAAGTGTGTGTGAAAGCCGGACTTCACCTAGCTTGAAGGGAACACAAAGTTTCTTTTCAGTTGCAAACCCCACTCCATACTTATATATGGGGAGGTACAAGCTCCAACTCGGTTTTACAGTGAAAACGGCAGGCACTTCAAACCGGCACTAGGAAACAGACTGAGAAACCAGAGTCAGTGTTTCTCCTGCAACCCGTTCACTTTGTGCTGGATGAACGAACGTCTCTCCACATGCTCAGTTCTGAGAGATAAGTGTGTGTGAAAGACTTCCTTCAACTAGATTGAAGGGAACACAAAGTTTTTTTCAGTTGTCATAACCACTCCATACATATATATGGGGAGGAACAAACTCCAACTCGGTTTTACAGTGTAAACGGCAGGCACTTCAAACAGGCACTAGGAAACAGACTGAGAAACCAGCGTAAGAGTTTCTCCTGCAACCCGTACCCTTTGTGCTGGATGAACGAACGTCTCTCCACATGCTCAGTTCTGAGAGATAAGTGTGTGTGAAAGCCGTCCTTCAACTAGCTTGAAGGGAACACAAAGTTTCTTTTCAGTTGCAAACTCCACTCCATACATATATATGGGGAGGTACAAGCTCCAACTCGGATTTACAGTGAAAACGGCAGGCACTTCAAACCGGCACTAGGAAACAGACTGAGAAACCAGAGTCAGTGTTTCTCCTGCAACCCGTTCCCTTTTTGCTGGATGAACGAACGTCTCTCCACATGCTCAGTTCTGAGAGATAAGTTTGTGTGAAAGTCGGCCTTCACCTAGCTTGAAGGGAACACAAAGTTTCTTTTCAGTTGCAAACCCCACTCCATACTTATATATGGGGAGGTACAAGCTCCAACTCGGTTTTACAGTGAAAACGGCAGGCACTTCAAACCGGCACTAGGAAACAGACTGAGAAACCAGAGTAAGGGTTTCTCCTGCAACCCATTCCCTTTGTGCTGGATGAACGAACGTCTCTCCACATGCTCAGTTCTGAGAGATATGTGTGTGTGAAAGCCGTCCTTCAACTAGCTTGAAGGGAACACAAAGTTTCTTTTCAGTTGCCAACTCCACTCCATAAATATATATGGGGAGGTACTAGCTCCAACTCGGTTTTACAGTTAAAACGGCAGGCATTTCAAACCGGCACTACGAAACAGACTGAGAATCCAGAGTCAGTGTTTCCCTGCAACCCGTTCCCTTTGTGCTGGATGAACGAACGTCTCTCCACATGCTCAATTCTGAGAGATAAGTGTGTGTGAATGCCGTCCTTCATCTAGCTTGAAGGGAACACAAAGTTTCTTTTCAGTTGCAAACGCCACTCCATACATATATATGGGGAGGTGCAAGCTCCAACTCGGTTTTACAGTGAAAACGGCAGGCACTTCAAACCGGCACTAGGGAACAGACTGAGAATCCAGAGTCAGTGTTTCCCCTGCAACCCGTTCCCTTTTTGCTGGATGAACGAACGTCTCTCCACATGCTCAGTTCTGAGAGATAAGTGTGTGTGAAAACCGGCCTTCACCTAGCTTGAAGGGAACACAAAGTTTCTTTTCAGATGCAAACCCCACTCCATACATATATATGGGGTGGTACAAGCTCCAACTCGGTTTTACAATGAAAACGGCAGGCACTTCAAACCGGTACTAGGAAACAGACTGAGAAACCAGAGTCAATGTTTCTCCTGCAACCCGTTCCCTTTGTGCTGGATGAACGAACGTCTCTCCACATGCTCAGTTCTGAGAGATAAGTGTGTGTGAAAGCCGTCCTTCACCAAGCTTGAAGGGAACACAAAATTTCTTTTCAGTTGCAAACCCCACTCCATACATATATATGGGGAGGTACAAGCTCCAACTCAGTTTTACAGTGAAAACGGGAGGCACTTCAAACCGGCACTAGGAAACAGACTGAGAAACCACAGTAAGGGTTTCTCCTGCAACCCGTTCCCTTTGGGCTGGATGAACGAACTTCTCTCCACATGCTCAGTTCTGAGAGATAAGTGTGTGTGAAAGCCGTCCTTCACCTAGCTTGAAGGGAACACAAAGTTTCTTTTAAGTTGCAAACTCAACTCCATACATATATATGGGGAGGTACAAGCTCCAACTCGGTTTTAAAGTGAAAACGGCAGGCACGTCAAACCGGCACTAGGAAACAGACTGAGAAACCAGAGTAAGGGTTTCTCCTGCAAACCGTTCCCTTTTTGCTGGATGAACGAACGTCTCTCCAAATGCTCAGTTCTGAGAGATAAGTGTGTGTGAAAGACGTCCTTCAACTAGATTGAAGGGAACACAAAGTTTTTTTCAGTTGTCAAAACCACTCCATACATATATATGGGGAGGAACAAGCTCCAACTCGGTTTTACAGTGAAAACGGCAGGCACTTCAAACAGGCACTAGGAAACAGACTGAGAAACCAGCGTAAGAGTTTCTCCTGCAACCCGTACCTTTTGTGCTGGATGAACGAACGTCTCTCCACATGCTCAGTTCTGAGAGATAAGTGTGTGTGAAAGCCGTCCTTCACCTAGCTTGAAGGGAACACAAAGTTTCTTTTCAGTTGCAAACTCCACTCCATACATATATATGGTGAGGTACAAGCTCCAACTCGGTTTTACAGTTAAAACCGCAGGCACTTCAAACCGGCACTTGGAAACAGACTGAGAAAACATAGTCAGTGTTTCTCCTGCAACCCGTTCCCTTTTTGCTGGATGAACGAACGTCTCTCCACATGCTCAGTTCTGAGAGATAAGTGTGTGTGAAAGCCGTCCTTCACCTAGCTTGAAGGGAACACAAAGTTTCTTTTCAGTTGCAAAGTCCAATCCATACATATATATGGGGAGGTACAAGCTCCAACTCGGTTTTACAGTGAAAACCGGAGGCACTTCAAACCGGCACTAGGAAACAGACTGAGAAACCACAGTAAGGGTTTCTCCAGCCACCCGATCCCTTTGGGCTGGATGAACGAACTTCTCTCCACATGCTCAGTTCTGAGAGATAAGTGTGTGTGAAAGCCGTCCTTCACCTAGCTTGAAGGGAACACAAAGTTTCTTTTCAGTTGCAAACTCCACTCCATACATATATATAGGGCGGTACAAGCTCGAACTCGGTTTTACAGTGAAAACTGCAGGCACTTTATTCGGACACTAGGAAACAGACTGAGAAACCAGAGACAGTGTTTCTCCTGCAACCCGTTCCCTTTGTGCTGGATGAACGAACCTCTCTCCACATGCTCAGTTCTGAGAGATAATTGTGTGTGAAAGCCATCCTTCACCTATCTTGAAGGGAACACAAAGTTTCTTTTCAGTTGCAAATTCCGCTCCATACATATATATGGGTAAGTACAAGCTCCAACTCGGTTTTACAGTGAAAAAGGCAGGCACTTCAAACCGGCAGTAGGAAACAGACTGAGAAACCAGAGTAAGGGTTTCTCCTGCAACCAGTTCCATTTGTGCTGGATGAACGAACTTCTCTCCACATGCACATTTCTGAGAGATAATATGTGTGAAAGCCGTCCTTTACCTAGGTTGAAGGAAACACAAAATTTCTTTTCAGTTGCAAAATCCACTCCATACATATATATGGGGAGGTAAAAGCTCCAACTCGTATTTACAGTGAAAAAGGAAGGAACTTCAAACCGGCACTAGGAAACAGACTGAGAAACCAGAGTCAGTGTTTCTCCTGCAACCCGTTCCCTTTGTGCTGGATGAACGAACGTCTCTCCACATGCTCAATTCTGAGAGATAAGTGTGTGTGAAAGCCGTCCTTCAACTAGCTTGAAGGGAACACAAAGTTTCTTTTCAGTTGCAAACCACACTCCATAAATATATATGGGGAGGTACTAGCTCCAACTCGGTTTTACAGTTAAAACGGCAGGCATTTCAAACCGGCACTACGAAACAGACTGAGAAACCAGAGTCAGTGTTTCCCTGCAACCCGTTCCCTTTGTGCTGGATGAACGAACGTCTCTCCACATGCTCAGTTCTGAGAGATAAGTGTGTGTGAATGCCGTCCTTCATCTAGCTTGAAGGGAACACAAAGTTTCTTTTCAGTTGCAAACGCCACTCCATACATATATATGGGGAGGTGCAAGCTCCAACTCGGTTTTACAGTGAAAACGGCAGGCACGTCAAACCGGCACTAGGAAACAGACTGAGAAACCAGAGTCAGTGTTTCTCCTGCAACCCGTTCACTTTGTGCTGGATGAACGAACGTCTCTCCACATGCTCAGTTCTGAGAGATAAGTGTGTGTGAAAGACTTCCTTCAACTAGATTGAAGGGAACACAAAGTTTTTTTCAGTTGTCATAACCACTCCATACATATATATGGGGAGGAACAAACTCCAACTCGGTTTTACAGTGTAAACGGCAGGCACTTCAAACAGGCACTAGGAAACAGACTGAGAAACCAGCGTAAGAGTTTCTCCTGCAACCCGTACCCTTTGTGCTGCATGAACGAACGTCTCTCCACATGCTCAGTTCTGAGAGATAAGTGTGTGTGAAAGCCGTCCTTCAACTAGCTTGAAGGGAACACAAAGTTTCTTTTCAGTTGCAAACTCCACTCCATACATATATACGGGGAGGTACAAGCTCCAACTCGGATTTACAGTGAAAACGGCAGGCACTTCAAACCGGCACTAGGAAACAGACTGAGAAACCAGAGTCAGTGTTTCTCCTGCAACCCGTTCCCTTTTTGCTGGATGAACGAACGTCTCTCCACATGCTCAGTTCTGAGAGATAAGTTTGTGTGAAAGCCGGCCTTCACCTAGCTTGAAGGGAACACAAAGTTTCTTTTCAGTTGCAAACCCCAGTCCATACTTATATATGGGGAGGTACAAGCTCCAACTCGGTTTTACAGTGAAAACTGCAGGCACTTCAAACCGGCACTAGGAAACAGACTGAGAAACCAGAGTAAGGGTTTCTCCTGCAACCCATTCCCTTTGTGCTGGATGAACGAACGTCTCTCCACATGCTCAGTTCTGAGAGATATGTGTGTGTGAAAGCCGTCCTTCAACTAGCTTGAAGGGAACACAAAGTTTCTTTTCAGTTGCCAACTCCACTCCATAAATATATATGGGGAGGTACTAGCTCCAACTCGGTTTTACAGTTAAAACGGCAGGCATTTCAAACCGGCACTACGAAACAGACTGAGAAACCAGAGTCAGTGTTTCCCTGCAACCCGTTCCCTTTGTGCTGGATGAACGAACGTCTCTCCACATGCTCAGTTCTGAGAGATAAGTGTGTGTGAATGCCGTCCTTCATCTAGCTTGAAGGGAACACAAAGTTTCTTTTCAGTTGCAAACGCCACTCCATACATATATATGGGGAGGTGCAAGCTCCAACTCGGTTTTACAGTGAAAACGGCAGGCACTTCAAACCGGCACTAGGGAACAGACTGAGAATCCAGAGTCAGTGTTTCTCCTGCAACCCGTTCCCTTTTTGCTGGATGAACGAACGTCTCTCCACATGCTCAGTTCTGAGAGATAAGTGTGTGTGAAAACCGGCCTTCACCTAGCTTGAAGGGAACACAAAGTTTCTTTTCAGATGCAAACCCCACTCCATACATATATATGGGGTGGTACAAGCTCCAACTCGGTTTTACAATGAAAACGGCAGGCACTTCAAACCGGTACTAGGAAACAGACTGAGAAACCAGAGTCAATGTTTCTCCTGCAACCCGTTCCCTTTGTGCTGGATGAACGAACGTCTCTCCACATGCTCAGTTCTGAGAGATAAGTGTGTGTGAAAGCCGTCCTTCACCAAGCTTGAAGGGAACACAAAATTTCTTTTCAGTTGCAAACCCCACTCCATACATATATATGGGGAGGTACAAGCTCCAACTCAGTTTTACAGTGAAAACGGGAGGCACTTCAAACCGGCACTAGGAAACAGACTGAGAAACCACAGTAAGGGTTTCTCCTGCAACCCGTTCCCTTTGGGCTGGATGAACGAACTTCTCTCCACATGCTCAGTTCTGAGAGATAAGTGTGTGTGAAAGCCGTCCTTCACCTAGCTTGAAGGGAACACAAAGTTTCTTTTAAGTTGCAAACTCAACTCCATACATATATATGGGGAGGTACAAGCTCCAACTCGGTTTTACAGTGAAAACGGCAGGCACGTCAAACCGGCACTAGGAAACAGACTGAGAAACCAGAGTCAGGGTTTCTCCTGCAACCCGTTCCCTTTGTGCTGGATGAACGAACGTCTCTCCACATGCTCAGTTCTGAGAGATAAGTGTGTGTGAAAGACGTCCTTCAACTAGATTGAAGGGAACACAAAGTTTTTTTCAGTTGTCAAAACCACTCCATACATATATATGGGGAGGAACAAGCTCCAACTCGGTTTTACAGTGAAAACGGCAGGCACTTCAAACAGGCACTAGGAAACAGACTGACAAACCAGCGTAAGAGTTTCTCCTGCAACCCGTACCTTTTGTGCTGGATGAACGAACGTCTCTCCACATGCTCAGTTCTGAGAGATAAGTGTGTGTGAAAGCCGTCCTTCACCTAGCTTGAAGGGAACACAAAGTTTCTTTTCAGTTGCAAACTCCACTCCATACATATATATGGTGAGGTACAAGCTCCAACTCGGTTTTACAGTTAAAACCGCAGGCACTTCAAACCGGCACTTGGAAACAGACTGAGAAAACATAGTCAGTGTTTCTCCTGCAACCCGTTCCCTTTTTGCTGGATGAACGAACGTCTCTCCACATGCTCAGTTCTGAGAGATAAGTGTGTGTGAAAGCCGTCCTTCACCTAGCTTGAAGGGAACACAAAGTTTCTTTTCAGTTGCAAAGTCCAATCCATACATATATATGGGGAGGTACAAGCTCCAACTCGGTTTTACAGTGAAAACCGGAGGCACTTCAAACCGGCACTAGGAAACAGACTGAGAAACCACAGTAAGGGTTTCTCCAGCCACCCGATCCCTTTGGGCTGGATGAACGAACTTCTCTCCACATGCTCAGTTCTGAGAGATAAGTGTGTGTGAAAGCCGTCCTTCACCTAGCTTGAAGGGAACACAAAGTTTCTTTTCAGTTGCAAACTCCACTCCATACATATATATAGGGCGGTACAAGCTCGAACTCGGTTTTACAGTGAAAACTGCAGGCACTTTATTCGGACACTAGGAAACAGACTGAGAAACCAGAGTCAGTGTTTCTCCTGCAACCCGTTCCCTTTGTGCTGGATGAACGAACCTCTCTCCACATGCTCAGTTCTGAGAGATAATTGTGTGTGAAAGCCATCCTTCACCTATCTTGAAGGGAACACAAAGTTTCTTTTCAGTTGCAAATTCCGCTCCATACATATATATGGGTAAGTACAAGCTCCAACTCGGTTTTACAGTGAAAAAGGCAGGCACTTCAAACCGGCAGTAGGAAACAGACTGAGAAACCAGAGTAAGGGTTTCTCCTGCAACCAGTTCCATTTGTGCTGGATGAACGAACTTCTCTCCACATGCACATTTCTGAGAGATAATATGTGTGAAAGCCGTCCTTTACCTAGGTTGAAGGAAACACAAAATTTCTTTTCAGTTGCAAAATCCACTCCATACATATATATGGGGAGGTAAAAGCTCCAACTCGTATTTACAGTGAAAAAGGAAGGAACTTCAAACCGGCACTAGGAAACAGACTGAGAAACCAGAGTCAGTGTTTCCCTGCAACCCGTTCCCTTTGTGCTGGATGAACGAACGTCTCTCCACATGCTCAATTCTGAGAGATAAGTGTGTGTGAAAGCCGTCCTTCAACTAGCTTGAAGGGAACACAAAGTTTCTTTTCAGTTGCAAACCACACTCCATAAATATATATGGGGAGGTACTAGCTCCAACTCGGTTTTACAGTTAAAACGGCAGGCATTTCAAACCGGCACTACGAAACAGACTGAGAAACCAGAGTCAGTGTTTCCCTGCAACCCGTTCCCTTTGTGCTGGATGAACGAACGTCTCTCCACATGCTCAGTTCTGAGAGATAAGTGTGTGTGAATGCCGTCCTTCATCTAGCTTGAAGGGAACACAAAGTTTCTTTTCAGTTGCAAACGCCACTCCATACATATATATGGGGAGGTGCAAGCTCCAACTCGGTTTTACAGTGAAAACGGCAGGCACGTCAAACCGGCACTAGGAAACAGACTGAGAAACCAGAGTCAGTGTTTCTCCTGCAACCCGTTCACTTTGTGCTGGATGAACGAACGTCTCTCCACATGCTCAGTTCTGAGAGATAAGTGTGTGTGAAAGACTTCCTTCAACTAGATTGAAGGGAACACAAAGTTTTTTTCAGTTGTCATAACCACTCCATACATATATATGGGGAGGAACAAACTCCAACTCGGTTTTACAGTGTAAACGGCAGGCACTTCAAACAGGCACTAGGAAACAGACTGAGAAACCAGCGTAAGAGTTTCTCCTGCAACCCGTACCCTTTGTGCTGGATGAACGAACGTCTCTCCACATGCTCAGTTCTGAGAGATAAGTGTGTGTGAAAGCCGTCCTTCAACTAGCTTGAAGGGAACACAAAGTTTCTTTTCAGTTGCAAACTCCACTCCATACATATATACGGGGAGGTACAAGCTCCAACTCGGATTTACAGTGAAAACGGCAGGCACTTCAAACCGGCACTAGGAAACAGACTGAGAAACCAGAGTCAGTGTTTCTCCTGCAACCCGTTCCCTTTTTGCTGGATGAACGAACGTCTCTCCACATGCTCAGTTCTGAGAGATAAGTTTGTGTGAAAGCCGGCCTTCACCTAGCTTGAAGGGAACACAAAGTTTCTTTTAAGTTGCAAACCCCAGTCCATACTTATATATGGGGAGGTACAAGCTCCAACTCGGTTTTACAGTGAAAACTGCAGGCACTTCAAACCGGCACAAGGAAACAGACTGAGAAACCAGAGTAAGGGTTTCTCCTGCAACCCATTCCCTTTGTGCTGGATGAACGAACGTCTCTCCACATGCTCAGTTCTGAGAGATATGTGTGTGTGAAAGCCGTCCTTCAACTAGCTTGAAGGGAACACAAAGTTTCTTTTCAGTTGCCAACTCCACTCCATAAATATATATGGGGAGGTACTAGCTCCAACTCGGTTTTACAGTTAAAACGGCAGGCATTTCAAACCGGCACTACGAAACAGACTGAGAAACCAGAGTCAGTGTTTCCCTGCAACCCGTTCCCTTTGTGCTGGATGAACGAACGTCTCTCCACATGCTCAGTTCTGAGAGATAAGTGTGTGTGAATGCCGTCCTTCATCTAGCTTGAAGGGAACACAAAGTTTCTTTTCAGTTGCAAACGCCACTCCATACATATATATGGGGAGGTGCAAACTCCAACTCGGTTTTACAGTGAAAACGAGAGGCACTTCAAACCGGCACTAGGGAACAGACTGAGAATCCAGAGTCAGTGTTTCTCCTGCAACCCGTTCCCTTTTTGCTGGATGAACGAACGTCTCTCCACATGCTCAGTTCTGAGAGATAAGTGTGTGTGAAAACCGGCCTTCACCTAGCTTGAAGGGAACACAAAGTTTCTTTTCAGAAGCAAACCCCACTCCATACATATATATGGGGAGGTACAAGCTCCAACTCGGTTTTACAATGAAAACGGCAGGCACTTCAAACCGGTACTAGGAAACAGACTGAGAAACCAGAGTCAATGTTTCTCCTGCAACCCGTTCACTTTGTGCTGGATGAACGAACGTCTCTCCACATGCTCAGTTCTGAGAGATAAGTGTGTGTGAAAGCCGTCCTTCACCAAGCTTGAAGGGAACACAAAATTTCTTTTCAGTTGCAAACCCCACTCCATACATATATATGGGGAGGTACAAGCTCCAACTCAGTTTTACAGTGAAAACGGGAGGCACTTCAAACCGGCACTAGGAAACAGGCTGAGAAACCACAGTAAGGGTTTCTCCTGCAACCCGTTCCCTTTGGGCTGGATGAACGAACTTCTCTCCACATGCTCAGTTCTGAGAGATAAGTGTGTGTGAAAGCCGTCCTTCACCTAGCTTGAAGGGAACACAAAGTTTCTTTTAAGTTGCAAACTCAACTCCATACATATATATGGGGAGGTACAAGCTCCAACTCGGTTTTACAGTGAAAACGGCAGGCACGTCAAACCGGCACTAGGAAACAGACTGAGAAACCAGAGTAAGGGTTTCTCCTGCAAACCGTTCCCTTTTTGCTGGATGAATGAACGTCTCTCCACATGCTCAGTTCTGAGAGATAAGTGTGTGTGAAAGACGTCCTTCAACTAGATTGAAGGGAACACAAAGTTTTTTTCAGTTGTCAAAACCACTCTATACATATATATGGGGAGGAACAAGCTCCAACTCGGTTTTACAGTGAAAACGGCAGGCACTTCAAACAGGCACTAGGAAACAGACTGAGAAACCAGCGTAAGAGTTTCTCCTGCAACCCGTACCTTTTGTGCTGGATGAACGAACGTCTCTCCACATGCTCAGTTCTGAGAGATAAGTGTGTGTGAAAGCCGTCCTTCACCTAGCTTGAAGGGAACACAAAGTTTCTTTTCAGTTGCAAACTCCACTCCATACATATATATGGTGAGGTACAAGCTCCAACTCGGTTTTACAGTGAAAACGGCAGGCACTTCAAACCGGCAGTAGGAAACAGACTGAGAAACCAGAGTAAGGGTTTCTCCTGCAACCAGTTCCATTTGTGCTGGATGAACGAACTTCTCTCCACATGGTCATTTCTGAGAGATAATATGTGTGAAAGCAGTCCTTTACCTAGGTTGAAGGAAACACAAAATTTCTTTTCAGTTGCAAAATCCACTCCATACATATATATTGGGAGGTAAAAGCTCCAACTCGTATTTACAGTGAAAAAGGAAGGAACTTCAAACCGGCACTAGGAAACAGACTGAGAAACCAGAGTCAGTGTTTCTCCTGCAACCCGTTCCCTTTGTGCTGGATGAACGAACGTCTCTCCACATGCTCATTTCTGAGAGAAAAGTGTGTGTGAAAGACGTCCTTCAACTAGATTGAAGGGAACACAAAGTTTTTTTCAGTTGTCAAAACCACTCCATACATATATATGGGGAGGAACAAGCTCCAACTCGGTTTTACAGTGAAAACGGCAGGCACTTCAAACCGGCACTAGGGAACAGACTGAGAAACCAGAGTCAGTGTTTCTCCTGCAACCTGTTCCATTTGTGCTGGATGAACGAACTTATCTCCACATGCTCAGTTCTGAGAGATAAGTGTGTGTGAAAGCCGACCTTCAAATAGCTTGAAGGGAACACAAAGTTTCTTTTCACTTGCAAACTCCAATCCATACATATATATGGGGAGGTACAAGCTCCAACTCGGTTTTACAGTGAAAACGGTAGGCACTTCAAAACGGCACTAGGGAACACACTGAGAAACCAGAGTCAGTGTTTCTCCTGCAAACAGTTCCCTTTGTGCTGGATGAACGAACTTCTCTCCACATGCTCAGTTCAGAGAGATAAGTGTGTGTGAAAGCCGCCCTTCACCTAGCTTGAAGGGAACACAAAGTTTCTTTTCAGTTGAAAATTCCGCTCCGTACATATATATGGGTAGGTACAAGCTCCAAATCGGTTTTACAGTGAAAACGGGAGGCACTTCAAACCGGCACTAGGAAACCGACTGAGAAACCAGAGTAAGGGTTTCTCCTGCAACCCGTTCCCTTTGTGCTGGATGAACGAACGTCTCTCCACATGCTCAGTTCTGAGAGATAAGTGTGTGTGAAAGCCGTCCTTCAACTAGCTTGAAGGGAACACAAAGTTTGTTTTCAGTTGCAAACTCCACTCCATACATATATATGGGTAGGAACAAGCTCCAACTCTGTTTTACAGTGAAAACGGCAGGCACTTCAAACCGGCACTAGGAACCAGACTGAGAAACCAGAGTAAGGGTTTCTCCTGCAACCCGTTCCCTTTGTGCTGGATGAACGAACGTCTCTCCACATGCTCAGTTCTGAGAGTTAAGTGTGTGTGAAAAACGTCCTTCATGTAGCTTGAAGGGAACACGAAGTTTTTTTCATTTGCCAAAACCACTCCATACATATATATGGGGAGGTACAAACTCCAACTCGGTTTTACAGTGAAAACGGCAGGCACTTAAAACAGGCACTAGGAAACAGACTGAGAAACCAGCGTAAGAGTTTCTCCTGCAAACCGTACCCTTTGTGCTGGATGAACGAACGTCTCTCCACGTGCTCAGTTCTGAGAGATAAGTGTGTGTGAATGCCGTCTTTCATCTAGCTTGAAGGGAACACAAAGTTTCTTTTCAGTTGCAAACTCCACTCCATACATATATATAGGGAGGTACAAGCTCCAACTCGGTTTTACAGTGAAAACGGCAGGCACTTCCAACCGGCACTAGGAAACAGACTGAGAAACCAGAGTAAGGGTTTCTCCTGCAACCCGTTCCCTTTGTGCTGGATGAACGAACGTCTCTCCACATGCTCAGTTCTGAGAGAAAAGTGTGTGTGAAAGCCGTCCTTCACCTAGCTTGAAGGGAACACAAAGTTTCTTTTCAGTTGCAAACTCCACTCCATACATATATATGGGTAGGTACAAGCTGCAACTCGGTTTTACAGTGAAAACTGCAGGCACTTCAAACCGGCACTAGGAAACAGACTGAAAAACCAGAGTCAGTATTTCTCCTGCTACCCGTTCCCTTTGTGCTGGATGAACGAACGTCTCTCCACATGCTCAGTTCTGAGAGATAAGTGTGTGTGAAAGCCGTCCTTCACCTAGCTTGAAGGGAACACAAAGTGTCTTTTCAGTTACAAAACCCAATCCATACATACATATGGGGAGGTACAAGCTCCAACTCGGTTTTACAGTGAAAACGGCAGGCACTTCAAACCGGCACTAGGAAACAGACTGAGAAACCAGAGTAAGGGTTTCTCCTGCAACCAGTTCCCTTTGTGCTGGATGAACGAACTTCTCTCCACATGCTCAGTTCTGAGAGATAAGTGTGTGTGAAAGCCGTCCTTCACCTAGCTTGAAGGGAACACAAACTTTCTTTTCTGTTGCAAACTCCACTCCATACATATATATGGGGAGGTAGAAGCTCCAACTCGGTTTTACAGTGAAAACGGCAGGCACTTCAAACCGGCACTAGGAAACAGAATGAGAAACCAGAGTAAGGGTTTCTCCTGCAACCCGTTCCCTTTTTGCTGGATGAACGAACGTGTCTCCACATGCTCAGTTCTCAGAGATATGTGTGTGTGAAAGTCGTCCTTCACCTAGCTTGAAGGGAACACAAATTTTCTTTTCAGTTGCAAACCCCACTCCATACATATATATGGGGAGGTACAAGCTCCAACTCGGTTTTACAGTGAAAACGGCAGGCACTTCAAACCGGAACTAGGAAACAGACTGAGAAACCAGAGTAAGGATTTCTCCTGCAACACGTTCCCTTTGTGCTGGATGAATGAACATCTCTCCACATGCTCAGTTATGAGAGATAAGTGTGTGTGAATGTCGTACTTCACCTAGCTTGAAGGGAACACAAAGTTTCTTTTCATTTGCAAACTCCACTCCATACATATATATGGGGAGGTACAAGCTCCAACTCGGTTTTACAGTGAAAAAGGCAGGCCCGTCAAACCGGCACTAGGAAACAGACTGAGAAACCAGAGTAAGGGTTTCTCCTGCAACCCGTTCCCTTTGTGCTGGATGAACGAACTTCTCTCCACATGCTCAGTTCTGAGAGATAAGTGTGTGTGAAAGCCGTTCTTCACCTAGCTTGAAGGGAACACAAAGTCTCTTTTCAGTTGCAAACTCCACTCCATACATATATATGGGGAGGAACAAACTCCAACTCGGTTTTACAGTGAAAACGGCAGGCACTTCAAACCGGCACTTGGAAACAGACTGAAAAAACATAGTCAGTGTTTCTCCTACAACCCGTTCCCTTTTTGCTGGATGAACGAACGTCTCTCCACATGCTCAGTTCTGAGAGATAAGTGTGTGTGAAAGCCGTCCTTCACCTAGCTTGAAGGGAACACAAAGTTTCTTTTCAGTTGCAATCTCCACCCCATACATATATATGGGGAGGTACAAGCTCCAACTCGGTTTTACAGTGAAAACGGCAGGCACTTCAAACCGAGCCCTAGGAAACAGAATGAGAAACCAGAGTAAGGGTTACTCCTGCAACCCGTTCCCTTTGTGCTGGATGAACGAACGTCTCTCCACATGCTCAGTTCTGAGAGATACGTGTGTGTGAAAGCCGTCCTTCACCTAGCTTGAAGGAAACACAAAGTTTCTTTTCAGTTGCCAACTCCACTCCATACATATATATGGGGAGGTACAAGCTCCAACTCGGTTTTACAGTGAAAACGGCAGGCATTTCAGACCGGCACTAGGAAACAGACTGAGAAACCAGAGTCATTGTTTGTCCTGCAACCCGTTCCCTTTTTGCTGGATGAAAGATCGTGTCTCCACATGCTCAGTTCTCAGAGATAAGTGTGTGTGAAAGTCGTCCTTCACCTAGCTTGAAGGAAACACAAATTTTCTTTTCAGTTGCAAACCCCACTCCATACATATATATGGGTAGGTACAAGCTCCAACTCGGTTTTACAGTGAAAACGGCAGGCACTTCAAATCGGCACTAGGAAACAGACTGAGAAACCAGAGTAAGGGTTTCTCCTGCAACCCGTTCCCTTTGTGCTGGATGAACGAACTTCTCTCCACATGCTAAGTTCTGAGAGATAAGTGTGTGTGAAAGCCGTCCTTCACCTTGTTTGAAGGGAACACAAAGTTTCTTTTCAGTTGCAAACTCCATTCCATACATATATATGGGGAGGTACAAGCTCCAACTCGGTTTTACAGTGAAAACGGCAGGCACTTCAAACCGTCACTAGGAAACAGACTGAGAAACCAGAGTCAGTGTTGCTCCTGCAACCCGTTCCCTTTGTGCTGGATGAACGAACGTCTCTCCACATGCTCAGTTCTGAGAGATAAGTGTGTGTGAAAGCCGTCCTTCACCTAGCTTGAAGGGAACACAAAGTTTCTTTTCAGTGGCAAACTCCACTCCATACATTTATATGGGGAGGTACAAGCTCCAACTAGGTTTTACAGTGAAAACGGCAGGCACTTCAAACCGGCACTAGGAAACAGACTGAGAAACCAGAGTAAGGGTTTTTCCTGCAACCCGTTCCCTTTGTGCTGGATGAACGAACGTCTCTCCACATGCTCAGTTCTGAGAGGTAAGTGTGTGTGAAAGCCGAACTTCACCTAGCTTGAAGGGAACACAAAGTTTCTTTTCAGTTGCAAACTCCACTCCATACATATATATGGGGAAGAACAAGCTCCAACTCGGTTTTACAGTGAAAACGGCAGGCACTTCAAACCGGCACTAGGAAACAGACTGAGAAACCATAGTCAGTGTTTCTCCTGCAACCCGTTCCCTTTATACTGGATGAACGAACGTCTCTCCACATGCTATGTTCTGAGAGATATGTGTGTGTGAAAGCCGACCTTCAGCTACCTTGAAGGGAACACAAAGTTCCTTTTAAGTTGCAAACTCCACTCCATACATATATATGGGGAGGTACAAACTCCAACTCGGTTTTACAGTGATAACGGCAGGCACTTCAAACCGGCACTAGGAAACAGACTGAGAAACCAGAGTAAGGGATTCTCCTGCAACCCGTTCCATTTTTGCTGGATGAACGAACGTCTCTCCACATGCTCAGTTCTGAGAGTTAAGTGTGTGTGAAAGCCGTCCTTCACCTAGCTTGAAGGGAACACAAAGTTTCTTTTCAGTTGCAAACTCCACTCCATACATATATATGGGGAGGAACAAGTTCCAACTCGGTTTTACAGTGAAAACGGCAGGCACTTCAAACCGGCACTAGGAAACAGACTGAGAAACCATAGTCAGAGTTTCTCCTGCAACCCGTTCCCTTTTTGCTGGATGAACGAACGTCTCTCCACATGCTCAGTTCTGAGAGATAAGTGTGTGTGAAGCCGTCCTTCACATAGCTTGAAGGGAACACAACGTTTCTTTTTAGTTGCAAACTCCAATCCATACATATATATGGGGAGTTACAAGCTCCAACTCGGTTTTACAGTGAAAACGGCAGGCACTTCAAACCGGCACTAGGAAACAGACTTAGAAACCAGAGTCAGTATTTCTCCTGCAACCCGTTCCCTTTGTGCTGGATGAACGAACGTCTCTCCACATGCTCAGTTCTGAGAGAAAAGTGTGTGTGAAAGCCGTCCTTCACCTAGCTTGAAGGGAACACAAAGTTTCTTTTCAGTTGCAAACTCCACTCCATACATATATATGGGGAAGTACAAGCTCCAACTCGGTTTTACAGTGAAAACGGCAGGCACTTCAAACCGGCACTAGGAAACAGACTGAGAACCAGAGTCAGTGTTTCTCCTGCAACCCGTTTCCTTTGTGCTCGATGAACGAATTTCTCTCCACATGCTAAGTTCTGAGAGTTAATTGTGTGTGAAAGCCATTCTTCACCTAGCTTAAAGGGAACACAAAGTTTCTTTCCAGTTCCAAACTCCACTCCATACATATATATGGGAAGGTACAAGCTCCAACTCGGGTTTACAGTGAAAAATGTAGGCCCGTCAAACCGGCACTAGGAAACAGACTGAGAAACCAGAGTAAGGGTTTCTCCTGCAACCCGTTCCCTTTGTGCTGGATGAACGATATTCTCTCCACATGCTCAGTTCTGAGAGATAAGTGTGTGTGAAAGCCGTTCTTCACCTAGCTTGAAGGGAACACAAAGTTTCTTTTCAGTTGCAAACTCCACTCCATACATAAATATGGGGAGGAACAAGCTCCAACTCGATTTTACTGTTAAAACGGCAGGCACTTCAAACCGGCACTAGGAAACAGACTGAGAAACCGTAGTCAGTGTTTCTCCTGCAACCCGTTCCCTTTTTGCTGGATGAACGAACGTCTCTCCACATGCTAAGTTCTGAGAGATAAGTGTGTGTGAAAGCCGACCTTCAGCTACCTTGAAGGGAACACAAAGTTCCTTTTAAGTTGGAAACTCCACTCCATACATATATATGGGGAGGTTCTAACTCCAACTCGGTTTTACAGTGAAAACGGCAGGCACTTCAAACCGGCTCTAGGAAACAGACTGAGAAACTAGAGTAAGGGTTTCTCCTGCAACCCGTTCCATTTTTGCTGGATGAACGAACATCTCTCCACATGCTCATTTCTGAGAGAAAAGTGTGTGTGAAAGCCGTCCTTCACCTAGCTTGAAGGGAACAGTAAGTTTCTTTTCAGTTGCAAACCACAATCCATACATATATATGGGGAGGTACAAACACCAACTCGGTTTTACAATGAAAAAGGCAGGCACTTCAGACCGGCACTAGGAAACAGACTGAGAAACCAGAGTAAGGGTTTCTCCTGCAACCCGTTCCCTTAGTGCTGGATGAACGAACGTCTCTCCACCTGCTCAGTTCTGAGAGATAAGTGTGTGTGAAAGCCGTCCTTCACCTAGCTTGAAGAGAACACAAAGTTTCTTTTCAGTTGCAAACTCCACTCCATACATATATATGGGGAGGTACAAGCTCCAACTCGGTTTTACAGTGAAAACGGCAGGCACTTCAAACCGGCACTAGGAAACAGACTGAGAAACCACAGTAAGGGTTTCCCCTGCAACCCGTTCCCATAGTGCTGGATGAAAGAACGTCTCTCCACATGCTAAGTTCTGAGAGTTAATTGTGTGTGAAAGCCATCCTTCACCTAGCTTAAAGGGAACACAAAGTTTCTTTCCAGTTCCAAACTCCACTCCATACATATATATGGGGAGGTACAAGCTCCAACTCGGTTTTACAGTGAAAACGGCAGGCACTTCAAACCGGCACTAGGAAACAGACTGAGAAACCAGAGTAACGGTTTCTCCTGCAACCCGTTCCCTTTATGCTGGATGAACGAACGTCTCTCCACATGCTAAGTTCTGAGAGATAAGTGTGTGTGAAAGCCGACCTTCAGCTACCTTGAAGGGAACACAAAGTTCCTTTTAAGTTGCAAACTCCACTCCATACATATATATGTGGAGGTACAAGCTCCAACTCGGTTTTACAGTGAAAACGGCAGGCACTTCAAACCGGCACTAGGAAACAGACTGAGAATCCAGAGTCAGTATTTCTCCTGCAACCCGTTCCCTTTGTGCTGGATGAATGAACGTCTCTCCACATACTCAGTTCTGAGAGATAAGTGTGTGTGAAAGCCGTCCTTCATCTAGCTTGAAGGGAACACAAAGTTTCTTTTCAGTTGCCAACTCCACTCCATACATATATATGGGGAGGTACAAGCTCCAACTCGTTTTTACAGTGAAAACGGCAGGCACTTCAAGCCGGCACTAGGAAACAGACTGAGAAACCAGAGTCAGTGTTTCTCCTGCAACCCGTTCCCTTTTTGCTGGATGAACGATCGTGTCTCCACATGCTCATTTCTCAGAGATAAATGTGTGTGAAAGACGTCCTTCAACTAGCTTGAAGGGAACACAAAGTTTCTTTTCAGTTGCAAACCGCACTCCATACATATATATGGGGAGGTACAAGCTCCAACTCGGTTTTACAGTGAAAACGGCAGGCACTTCAAACCGGCACTAGGAATCAGACTGAGAAACCAGAGTAAGGATTTCTCCTGCAACACGTTCCCTATGTGCTGGATGAACGAACATCTCTCCACATGCTCAGTTCTGAGAGATAAGTGTGTGTGAATGCCGTACTTCACCTAGATTGAAGGGAACACAAAGTTTCTTTTCAGTTGCAAACTCCACTCCATACATATATATGGGGATGTACAAGATCCAACTCGGGTTTACAGTGAAAAAGGTAGGCCCGTCAAACCGGCACTAGGAAACAGACTGAGAAACCAGAGTAAGGGTTTCTCCTGCAACCCGTTCCCTTTGTGCTGGATGAACGAACTTCTCTCCACATGCTCAGTTCTGAGAGATAAGTGTGTGTGAAAGCCGTTCTTCACCTAGATTGAAGGGAACACAAAGTTTCTTTTCAGTTGCAAACCCCACTCCATACATAAATATGGGGAGGAACAAGCTCCAACTCGGTTTTACAGTTAAAACGGCAGGCACTTCAAACCGGCACTAGGAAACAGACTGAGAAACCATAGTTAGTGTTTCTCCTGCAACCCGTTCCATTTTTGCTGGATGAACGAACGTCTCTCCACATGCTCAGTTCTGAGAGATAAGTGTGTGTGAAAGCCGTCCTTCACCTAGCTTGAAGGGAACACAACATTTCTTTTCAGTTGCAAACACCAATCCATAAATATATATGGGGAGTTACAAGCTCCAACTCGGTTTTACACTGAAAACGGCAGGCACTTCAAACCGGCACTAGGAAACAGACTGAGAAACCAGAGTCAGTGTTTCTTCTGCAAACCGTTCCCTTTTTGCTGGATGAACGAAAGTCTCTCCACATGCTCAGTTTTGAGAGATAAGTGTGTGTGAAAGCCGTCCTTCAGCTAGCTTGAAGGGAACACAAAGTTTCTTTTCATTTGCAAACCCCAACCCATACATATATATGGGGAGGTTCAAACACCAACTCGGTTTTACAGTGAAAAATGCAGGCACTTCAAACCGGCACTAGGAAACAGACTGAGAAACCAGAGTAAGGGTTTCTCCTGCAACCCGTTCCCTTAGTGCTGGATGAACGAACGTCTCTCCACATGCTCAGTTCTGTGAGATAAGTGTGTATGAAAGCCGTCCTTCACCTAGCTTGAAGGGAACACAAAGTTTCTTTTCAGTTGCAAACTCCACTCCATACATATATATGGAGCGGTACAAGCTCCAACTCGGGTTTACAGTGAAAACGGCAGGCACTTCAAACCGGCACTAAGAAACAGACTGAGAAACCAGAGTAAGGGTTTCCCCTGCAACCCGTTCCCTTTGTGCTGGATGAACGAACGTCTCTCCACATGCTCAATTCTGAGAGATAAGTGTGTGTGAATGCCGTCCTTCAACTAGCTTGAAGGGAAAACAAAGTTTCTTTTCAGTTGCAAACCCCACTCCATATATATATATGGGGAGGTACAAGCTCCAACTCGGGTTACAGTGAAAACGGCAGGCACTTAAAACCTGCACTAGGAAACAGACTGAGAAACCAGAGTAAGGATTTCTCCTGCAACACGTTCCCTTTGTGCTGGATGAGCGAACATCTCTCCACATGCTCAGTTCTGAGAGATAAGTGTGTGTGAATGCCGTACTTCACCTATCTTGAAGGGAACACAAAGTTTCTTTTCAGTTGCAAACTCCACTCCATACATATATATGGGGAGGTACAAGGTTCAACTCGGTTTTACAGTGAAAAAGGAAGGCCCGTCAAACCGGCACTAGGAAACAGACTGAGAAACCAGAGTAAGGGTTTCTCCTGCAACCCGTTCCCTTTGTGCTGGATGAACGAACGTCTCTCCACATGCTCAGTTCTGAGAGATAAGTGTGTGTGAAAGCCGTTCTACACCTAGCTTGAAGGGAACACAAAGTTTCTTTTCAGTAGCAAACTCCACTCCATACATATATATGGGGAGGAACAAGCTCCAACTCGGTTTTACAGTTAAAACGGCAGGCACTTCAAACCGTCACTAGGAAACAGACTGAGAAACCGTAGTCAGTGTTTCTCCTGCAACCCGTTCCCTTTTTGCTGGATGAACGAACGTCTCTCCACATGCTCAGTTCTGAGAGATAAGTGTGTGTGAAAGCCGTCCTTCACCTAGCTTGAAGGGAACACAACGTTTCTTTTCAGTTGCAAACACCAATCCATACATATATATGGGGAGTTACAAGCTCCAACACGGTTTTACAGTGAAAACGGCAGGCACTTCAAACCGGCACTAGGAAACAGACTGAGAAACCGTAGTCAGTGTTTCTCCTGCAACCCGATCCCTTTTTGCTGGATGAACGAACGTCTCTCCACATGCTCAGTTCTGAGAGATAAGTGTGTGTGAAAGCCGTCCTTCAGCTACCTTGAAGGGAACACAAAGTTCCTTTTAATTTGCAAACTCCACTCCATACATATATATGGGGAGGTACAAACTCCAACACGGTTTTACAGTGAAAACGGCAGGCACTTCAAACAGGCTCTAGGAAACAGACTGAGAAACCAGAGTAAGGGTTTCTCCTGCAACCCGTTCCATTTTTGCTGGATGAACGAACGTCTCTCCACATGCTCAGTTCTGAGAGATAAGTGTGTGTGAAAGCCGTCCTTCACCTAGCTTGAAGGGAACACAAAGTTTCTTTTCAGTTGCAAACCCCACTACATACATATATATGGGGAGGTTCAAACACCAACTCGGTTTTACAGTGAAAAAGGCAGGCACTTCAAACCGGCACTAGGAAACAGACTGAGAAACCAGAGTAAGGGTTTCTCCTGCAACCCGTTCCCTTAGTGCTGAATGAACGAACGTCTCTCCACATGCTCAGTTCTGTGAGATAAGTGTGTATGAAAGCCGTCCTTCACCTAGCTTGAAGGGAACACAAAGTTTCTTTTCAGTTGCCAACTCCACTCCATACATATATATGGGGAGGTACAAGCTCCAACTCGGTTTTACAGTGAAAACGGCAGGCACTTCAAACCGGCACTAGGAAACAGACTGAGAAACCAGAGTAAGGGTTTCCCCTGCAACCCGTTCCCTTTGTGCTGGATGAACGAACGTCTCTCCACATGCTCAGTTCTGAGAGATAAGTGTGTGTGAAAGCCGTCCTTCAGCTAGCTTGAAGGGAACACAAAGTTCTTTTCAGTTGCAAACCCCAACCCATACATATATATGGGGAGGTTCAAACACCAACTCGGTTTTACAGTGAAAAAGGCAGGCACTTCAAACCGGCACTAGGAAACAGACTGAGAAACCAGAGTAAGGGTTTCTCCTGCAACCCGTTCCCTTAGTGCTGGATGAACGAACGTCTCTCCACATGCTCAGTTCTGTGAGATAAGTGTGTATGAAAGCCGTCCTTCACCTAGCTTGAAGGGAACACAAAGTTTCTTTTCAGTTGCAAACTCCACTCCATACATATATATGGAGAGGTACAAGCTCCAACTCGGGTTTACAGTGAAAACGGCAGGCACTTCAAACCGGCACTAGGAAACAGACTGAGAAACCAGAGTAAGGGTTTCCCCTGCAACCCGTTCCCTTTGTGCTGGGTGAACGAACGTCTCTCCACATGCTCAGTTCTGAGAGATAAGTGTGTGTGAATGCCGTCCTTCAACTAGCTTGAAGGGAAAACAAAGTTTCTTTTCAGTTGCAAACCCCACTCCATATATATATATGGGGAGGTACAAGCTCCAACTCGGTTTTACAGTGAAAACGGCAGGCACTTAAAACCTGCACTAGGAAACAGACTGAGAAACCAGAGTAAGGATTTCTCCTGCAACACGTTCCCTTTGTGCTGGATGAGCGAACATCTCTCCACATGCTCAGTTCTGAGAGATAAGTGTGTGTGAATGCCGTACTTCACCTATCTTGAAGGGAACACAAAGTTTCTTTTCAGTTGCAAACTCCACTCCATACATATATATGGGGAGGTACAAGGTTCAACTCGGTTTTACAGTGAAAAAGGAAGGCCCGTCAAACCGGCACTAGGAAACAGACTGAGAAACCAGAGTAAGGGTTTCTCCTGCAACCCGTTCCCTTTGTGCTGGATGAACGAACGTCTCTCCACATGCTCAGTTCTGAGAGATAAGTGTGTGTGAAAGCCGTTCTACACCTAGCTTGAAGGGAACACAAAGTTTCTTTTCAGTAGCAAACTCCACTCCATACATATATATGGGGAGGAACAAGCTCCAACTCGGTTTTACAGTTAAAACGGCAGGCACTTCAAACCGTCACTAGGAAACAGACTGAGAAACCGTAGTCAGTGTTTCTCCTGCAACCCGTTCCCTTTTTGCTGGATGAACGAACGTCTCTCCACATGCTCAGTTCTGAGAGATAAGTGTGTGTGAAAGCCGTCCTTCACCTAGCTTGAAGGGAACACAACGTTTCTTTTCAGTTGCAAACACCAATCCATACATATATATGGGGAGTTACAAGCTCCAACACGGTTTTACAGTGAAAACGGCAGGCACTTCAAACCGGCACTAGGAAACAGACTGAGAAACCGTAGTCAGTGTTTCTCCTGCAACCCGATCCCTTTTTGCTGGATGAACGAACGTCTCTCCACATGCTCAGTTCTGAGAGATAAGTGTGTGTGAAAGCCGTCCTTCAGCTACCTTGAAGGGAACACAAAGTTCCTTTTAATTTGCAAACTCCACTCCATAGATATATATGGGGAGGTACAAACTCCAACACGGTTTTACAGTGAAAACGGCAGGCACTTCAAACAGGCTCTAGGAAACAGACTGAGAAACCAGAGTAAGGGTTTCTCCTGCAACCCGTTCCATTTTTGCTGGATGAACGAACGTCTCTCCACATGCTCAGTTCTGAGAGATAAGTGTGTGTGAAAGCCGTCCTTCACCTAGCTTGAAGGGAACACAAAGTTTCTTTTCAGTTGCAAACCCCACTACATACATATATATGGGGAGGTTCAAACACCAACTCGGTTTTACAGTGAAAAAGGCAGGCACTTCAAACCGGCACTAGGAAACAGACTGAGAAACCAGAGTAAGGGTTTCTCCTGCAACCCGTTCCCTTAGTGCTGGATGAACGAACGTCTCTCCACATGCTCAGTTCTGTGAGATAAGTGTGTATGAAAGCCGTCCTTCACCTAGCTTGAAGGGAACACAAAGTTTCTTTTCAGTTGCCAACTCCACTCCATACATATATATGGGGAGGTACAAGCTCCAACTCGGTTTTACAGTGAAAACGGCAGGCACTTCAAACCGGCACTAGGAAACAGACTGAGAAACCAGAGTAAGGGTTTCCCCTGCAACCCGTTCCCTTTGTGCTGGATGAACGAACGTCTCTCCACATGCTCAGTTCTGAGAGATAAGTGTGTGTGAAAGCCGTCCTTCAACTAGCTTGAAGGGAACACAAAGTTTCTTTTCAGTTGCAAACCCCACTCCATATATATATATGGGGAGGTACAAGCTCCAACTCGGTTTTACAGTGAAAACGGCAGGCACTTAAAACCTGCACTAGGAAACAGACTGAGAAAGCAGAGTAAGGATTTCTCCTGCAACACGTTCCCTTTGTGCTGGATGAGCGAACATCTCTCCACATGCTCAGTTCTGAGAGATAAGTGTGTGTGAATGCCGTACTTCACCTATCTTGAAGGGAACACAAAGTTTCTTTTCAGTTGCAAACTCCACTCCATACATATATATGGGGAGGTACAAGGTTCAACTCGGTTTTACAGTGAAAAAGAAGGCCCGTCAAACCGGCTCTAGGAAACAGACTGAGAAACCAGAGTAAGGGTTTCTCCTGCAACCCGATCCCTTTGTGCTGGATGAACGAACGTCTCTCCACATGCTCAGATCTGAGAGATAAGTGTGTGTGAAAGCCGTTCTTCACCAAGCTTGAAGGGAACACAAAGTTTCTTTTCAGTTGCAAACTCCACTCCATACATATATATGGGGAGGAACAAGCTCCAACTCGGTTTTACAGTTAAAACGGCAGGCACTTCAAACCGGCACTAGGAAACAGACTGAGAAACCATAGTCAGTGTTTCTCCTGCAACCCGTTCCCTTTTTGCTGGATGAACGAACGTCTCTGCACATGCTCAGTTCTGAGAGATAAGTGAGTGTGAAAGCCGTCCTTCACCTATCTTGAAGGGAACACAACGTTTCTTTTCAGTTGCAAACACCAATCCATACATATATATGGGGAGTTACAAGCTCCAACACGGTTTTACAGTGAAAACGGCAGGCACTTCAAACCGGCACTAGGAAACAGACTGAGAAATCAGAGTCAGTGTTTCTCCTGCAAACCGTTCCCTTTTTGATGGATGAATGAACGTCTCTTCACATGCTAAGTTCTGAGAGATAAGTGTGTGTGAAAGCCGACCTTCAGCTACCTTGAAGGGAACACAAAGTTCCTTTTAAGTTGCAAACTCCACTCCATACATATATATGGGGAGGTACAAACTCCAACTCGGTTTTACAGTGAAAACGGCAGGCACTTCAAACCGGCTCTAAGAAACAGACTGAGAAACAAGAGTAAGGGTTTCTCCTGCAACCCGTTCCATTTTTGCTGGATGAACGAACGTCTCTCCACATGCTCAGTTCTGAGAGATATGTGTGTGTGAAAGCCGTCCTTCACCTAGCTTGAAGGGAACACAAAGTTTCTTTTCAGTTGCAAACCGCACTCCATACATATATATGGGGAGGTTCAAACACCAACTCGGTTTTACAGTGAAAAAGGCAGGCACTTCAAACCGGCACTAGGAAACAGACTGAGAAAGCAGAGTAAGGGTTTCTCCTGCAACCCGTTCCCTTAGTGCTGGATGAACGAACGTCTCTCCACATGCTCAGTTCTGAGAGATAAGTGTGTGTGAAAGCCGTACTTCACCTAGCTTGAAGGGAACACAAAGTTTCTTTTCAGTTGCAAACTCCACTCCATACATATATATGGGGAGGTACAAGCTCCAACTCGGTTTTACAGTGAAAACGGCAGGCACTTCAAACCGGCACTAGGAAACAGACTGAGAAACCAGAGTAAGGGTTTCCTCTGCAACCCGTTCCCTTTGTGCTGAATGAATGAACGTCTCTCCACATGCTCAGTTCTGAGAGATAAGTGTGTGTGAAATCCGTCCTTCAACTAGCTTGAAGGGAACACAAAGTTTCTTTTCAGTTGCAAACCCCACTCCATATATATATATGGGGAGGTACAAGCTCCAACTCGGTTTTACAGTGAAAACGGCAGGCACTTAAAACCTGCACTAGGAAACAGACTGAGAAACCAGAGTAAGGATTTCTCCTGCAACACGTTCCCTTTGTGCTGGATGAGCGAACATTTCTCCACATGCTCAGTTCTGAGAAATAAGTGTGTTTGAAAGCCGAACTTCAGCTTCCTTGAAGGGAACACAAAGTTCCTTTTAAGTTGCAAACTCCACTCCATACATATATATGGGGAGGTACAAACTCCAACTCGGTTTTACAGTGAAAACGGCAGGCAGTTCAAACCGGCACTAGGAAACATACTGAGAAACCAGAGTAAGGGTTTCTCCTGCAACCCGATCCATTTTTGCTGGATGAACGAACGTCTCTCCACATGCTCAGTTCTGAGAGATAAGTGTGTGTGAAAGCCGTCCTTCACCTAGCTTGCAGGGAACACAAAGTTTCTTTTCATTTGCAAACCCCAATCCATACATATATATGGGGAGGTACAAACAGCAACTCGGTTTTACAGTGAAAAAGGAAGGCACTTCAAACCGGCACTAGGAAACAGACTGAGAAACCAGAGTAAGGGTTTTCTCCTGCAACCCATTCCCTTTGTGCTGGATGAACGAACGTCTCTCCACATGCTCAGTTCTGAGAGACAAGTGTGTGTGAAAGCCGTCCTTCACCTAGCTTTAAGGGAACACAAAGTTTCTTTTCAGTTGCAAACTCCACTCCATACATATATATGGGGAGATACAAGCTCCAACTCGGTTTTGCAGTGAAAACGGCAGGCACATCAAACCGGCACTAGGAAACAGACTGAGAAACCAGAGTAAGGGTTTCCCTGCAACCCGTTCCTTTTGTGCTGGATGAACGAACGTCTCTCCACATGCTCAGTTCTGAGAGAAAAGTGTGTGTGAAAGCCGTCCTTCAACTAGCTTGAAGGGAACACAAAGTTTCTTTTCAGTTGCAAACTCCACTCCATACATATATATGGGGAGGTACAAGCTCCAACTCGGTTTTACAGTGAAAACGGCAGGCACTTCAAACCGGCACTAGGAAACAGACTGAGAAACCAGAGTAAGGGTTTCTCCTGCAACCCGTTCCCTTTGTGCTGGATGAACGAACGTCTCTCCACATGCTCAGTTCTGAGAGATAAGTGTGTGTGAAAGCCGTCCTTCACCTAGCTTGAAGGGAACACAAAGTTTCTTTTCAGTTGCAAACTCCACTCCATACATATATATGGGGAAGAACAAGCTCCAACTCGGTTTTACAGTGAAAACGGCAGGCACTTCAAACCGAGCCCTAGGAAACAGAATGAGAAACCAGAGTAAGGGTTACTCCTGCAACCCGTTCCCTTTGTGCTGGATGAACGAACGTCTCTCCACATGCTCAGTTCTGAGAGATACGTGTGTGTGAAAGCCGTCCTTCACCTAGCTTGAAGGGAACACAAAGTTTCTTTTCAGTTGCCAACTCCACTCCATACATATATATGGGGAGGTACAAGCTCCAACTCGGTTTTACAGTGAAAACGGCAGGCATTTCAGACCGGCACTAGGAAACAGACTGAGAAACCAGAGTCATTGTTTGTCCTGCAACCCGTTCCCTTTTTGCTGGATGAAAGATCGTGTCTCCACATGCTCAGTTCTCAGAGATAAGTGTGTGTGAAAGTCGTCCTTCACCTAGCTTGAAGGAAACACAAATTTTCTTTTCAGTTGCAAACCCCACTCCATACATATATATGGGTAGGTACAAGCTCCAACTCGGTTTTACAGTGAAAACGGCAGGCACTTCAAATCGGCACTAGGAAACAGACTGAGAAACCAGAGTAAGGGTTTCTCCTGCAACCCGTTCCCTTTGTGCTGGATGAACGAACTTCTCTCCACATGCTAAGTTCTGAGAGATAAGTGTGTGTGAAAGCCGTCCTTCACCTAGCTTTAAGGGAACACAAAGTTTCTTTTCAGTTGCAAACTCCACTCCATACATATATATGGGGAGATACAAGCTCCAACTCGGTTTTGCAGTGAAAACGGCAGGCACATCAAACCGGCACTAGGAAACAGACTGAGAAACCAGAGTAAGGGTTTCCCTGCAACCCGTTCCTTTTGTGCTGGATGAACGAACGTCTCTCCACATGCTCAGTTCTGAGAGAAAAGTGTGTGTGAAAGCCGTCCTTCAACTAGCTTGAAGGGAACACAAAGTTTCTTTTCAGTTGCAAACTCCACTCCATACATATATATGGGGAGGTACAAGCTCCAACTCGGTTTTACAGTGAAAACGGCAGGCACTTCAAACCGGCACTAGGAAACAGACTGAGAAACCAGAGTAAGGGTTTCTCCTGCAACCCGTTCCCTTTGTGCTGGATGAACGAACGTCTCTCCACATGCTCAGTTCTGAGAGATAAGTGTGTGTGAAAGCCGTCCTTCACCTAGCTTGAAGGGAACACAAAGTTTCTTTTCAGTTGCAAACTCCACTCCATACATATATATGGGGAAGAACAAGCTCCAACTCGGTTTTACAGTGAAAACGGCAGGCACTTCAAACCGAGCCCTAGGAAACAGAATGAGAAACCAGAGTAAGGGTTACTCCTGCAACCCGTTCCCTTTGTGCTGGATGAACGAACGTCTCTCCACATGCTCAGTTCTGAGAGATACGTGTGTGTGAAAGCCGTCCTTCACCTAGCTTGAAGGGAACACAAAGTTTCTTTTCAGTTGCCAACTCCACTCCATACATATATATGGGGAGGTACAAGCTCCAACTCGGTTTTACAGTGAAAACGGCAGGCATTTTAGACCGGCACTAGGAAACAGACTGAGAAACCAGAGTCATTGTTTGTCCTGCAACCCGTTCCCTTTTTGCTGGATGAAAGATCGTGTCTCCACATGCTCAGTTCTCAGAGATAAGTGTGTGTGAAAGTCGTCCTTCACCTAGCTTGAAGGAAACACAAATTTTCTTTTCAGTTGCAAACCCCACTCCATACATATATATGGGTAGGTACAAGCTCCAACTCGGTTTTACAGTGAAAACGGCAGGCACTTCAAATCGGCACTAGGAAACAGACTGAGAAACCAGAGTAAGGGTTTCTCCTGCAACCCGTTCCCTTTGTGCTGGATGAACGAACTTCTCTCCACATGCTAAGTTCTGAGAGATAAGTGTGTGTGAAAGCCGTCCTTCACCTTGTTTGAAGGGAACACAAAGTTTCTTTTCAGTTGCAAACTCCATTCCATACATATATATGGGGAGGTACAAGCTCCAACTCGGTTTTACAGTGAAAACGGCAGGCACTTCAAACCGTCACTAGGAAACAGACTGAGAAACCAGAGTCAGTGTTGCTCCTGCAACCCGTTCCCTTTGTGCTGGATGAACGAACGTCTCTCCACATGCTCAGTTCTGAGAGATAAGTGTGTGTGAAAGCCGTCCTTCACCTAGCTTGAAGGGAACACAAAGTTTCTTTTCAGTGGCAAACTCCACTCCATACATTTATATGGGGAGGTACAAGCTCCAACTCCGTTTTACAGTGAAAACGGCAGGCACTTCAAACCGGCACTAGGAAACAGACTGAGAAACCAGAGTAAGGGTTTTTCCTGCAACCCGTTCCCTTTGTGCTGGATGAACGAACGTCTCTCCACATGCTCAGTTCTGAGAGGTAAGTGTGTGTGAAAGCCGAACTTCACCTAGCTTGAAGGGAACACAAAGTTTCTTTTCAGTTGCAAACTCCACTCCATACATATATATGGGGAAGAACAAGCTCCAACTCGGTTTTACAGTGAAAACGGCAGGCACTTCAAACCGGCACTAGGATACAGACTGAGAAACCATAGTCAGTGTTTCTCCTGCAACCCGTTCCCTTTTTGCTGGATGAACGAACGTCTCTCCACATGCTATGTTCTGAGAGATATGTGTGTGTGAAAGCCGACCTTCAGCTACCTTGAAGGGAACACAAAGTTCCTTTTAAGTTGCAAACTCCACTCCATACATATATATGGGGAGGTACAAACTCCAACTCGGTTTTACAGTGAAAACGGCAGGCACTTCAAACCGGCACTAGGAAACAAACTGAGAAACCAGAGTAAGGGATTCTCCTGCCACCCGTTCCATTTTTGCTGGATGAACGAACGTCTCTCCACATGCTCAGTTCTGAGAGTTAAGTGTGTGTGAAAGCCGTCCTTCACCTAGCTTGAAGGGAACACAAAGTTTCTTTTCAGTTGCAAACTCCACTCCATACATATATATGGGGAGGAACAAGTTCCAACTCGGTTTTACAGTGAAAACGGCAGGCACTTCAAACCGGCACTAGGAAACAGACTGAGAAACCATAGTCAGAGTTTCTCCTGCAACCCGTTCCCTTTTTGCTGGATGAACGAACGTCTCTCCACATGCTCAGTTCTGAGAGATAAGTGTGTGTGAAGCCGTCCTTCACATAGCTTGAAGGGAACACAACGTTTCTTTTTAGTTGCAAACTCCAATCCATACATATATATGGGGAGTTACAAGCTCCAACTCGGTTTTACAGTGAAAACGGCAGGCACTTCAAACCGGCACTAGGAAACAGACTTAGAAACCAGAGTCAGTATTTCTCCTGCAACCCGTTCCCTTTGTGCTGGATGAACGAACGTCTCTCCACATGCTCAGTTCTGAGAGAAAAGTGTGTGTGAAAGCCGTCCTTCACCTAGCATAAAGGGAACACAAAGTTTCTTTTCAGTTGCAAACTCCACTCCATACATATATATGGGGAAGTACAAGCTCCAACTCGGTTTTACAGTGAAAACGGCAGGCACTTCAAACCGGCACTAGGAAACAGACTGAGAACCAGAGTCAGTGTTTCTCCTGCAACCCGTTTCCTTTGTGCTCGATGAACGAATTTCTCTCCACATGCTAAGTTCTGAGAGTTAATTGTGTGTGAAAGCCATTCTTCACCTAGCTTAAAGGGAACACAAAGTTTCTTTCCAGTTCCAAACTCCACTCCATACATATATATGGGAAGGTACAAGCTCCAACTCGGGTTTACAGTGAAAAATGTAGGCCCGTCAAACCGGCACTAGGAAACAGACTGAGAAACCAGAGTAAGGGTTTCTCCTGCAACCCGTTCCCTTTGTGCTGGATGAACGATATTCTCTCCACATGCTCAGTTCTGAGAGATAAGTGTGTGTGAAAGCCGTTCTTCACCTAGCTTGAAGGGAACACAAAGTTTCTTTTCAGTTGCAAACCCCACTCCATACATAAATATGGGGAGGAACAAGCTCCAACTCGGTTTTACTGTTAAAACGGCAGGCACTTCAAACCGGCACTAGGAAACAGACTGAGAAACCTTAGTCAGTGTTTCTCCTGCAACCCGTTCCCTTTTTGCTGGATGAACGAACGTCTCTCCACATGCTAAGTTCTGAGAGATAAGTGTGTGTGAAAGCCGACCTTCAGCTACCTTGAAGGGAACACAAAGTTCCTTTTAAGTTGGAAACTCCACTCCATACATATATATGGGGAGGTTCTAACTCCAACTCGGTTTTACAGTGAAAACGGCAGGCACTTCAAACCGGCTCTAGGAAACAGACTGAGAAACTAGAGTAAGGGTTTCTCCTGCAACCCGTTCCATTTTTGCTGGATGAACGAACATCTCTCCACATGCTCATTTCTGAGAGAAAAGTGTGTGTGAAAGCCGTCCTTCACCTAGCTTGAAGGGAACAGTAAGTTTCTTTTCAGTTGCAAACCACAATCCATACATATATATGGGGAGGTACAAACACCAACTCGGTTTTACAATGAAAAATGCAGGCACTTCAGACCGGCACTAGGAAACAGACTGAGAAACCAGAGTAAGGGTTTCTCCTGCAACCCGTTCCCTTAGTGCTGGATGAACGAACGTCTCTCCACCTGCTCAGTTCTGAGAGATAAGTGTGTGTGAATGCCGTCCTTCACCTAGCTTGAAGAGAACACAAAGTTTCTTTTCAGTTGCAAACTCCACTCCATACATATATATGGGGAGGTACAAGCTCCAACTCGGTTTTACAGTGAAAACTGCAGGCACTTCAAACCGGCACTAGGAAACAGACTGAGAAACCAGAGTAAGGGTTTCCCCTGCAACCCGTTCCCATAGTGCTGGATGAAAGAACGTCTCTCCACATGCTAAGTTCTGAGAGTTAATTGTGTGTGAAAGCCATCCTTCACCTAGCTTAAAGGGAACACAAAGTTTCTTTCCAGTTCCAAACTCCACTCCATACATATATATGGGGAGGTACAAGCTCCAACTCGGTTTTACAGTGAAAACGGCAGGCACTTCAAACCGGCACTAGGAAACAGACTGAGAAACCAGAGTAACGGTTTCTCCTGCAACCCGTTCCCTTTATGCTGGATGAACGAACGTCTCTCCACATGCTAAGTTCTGAGAGATAAGTGTGTGTGAAAGCCGACCTTCAGCTACCTTGAAGGGAACACAAAGTTCCTTTTAAGTTGCAAACTCCACTCCATACATATATATGTGGAGGTACAAGCTCCAACTCGGTTTTACAGTGAAAACGGCAGGCACTTCAAACCGGCACTAGGAAACAGACTGAGAATCCAGAGTCAGTATTTCTCCTGCAACCCGTTCCCTTTGTGCTGGATGAATGAACGTCTCTCCACATACTCAGTTCTGAGAGATAAGTGTGTGTGAAAGCCGTCCTTCATCTAGCTTGAAGGGAACACAAAGTTTCTTTTCAGTTGCCAACTCCACTCCATACATATATATGGGGAGGTACAAGCTCCAACTCGTTTTTACAGTGAAAACGGCAGGCACTTCAAGCCGGCACTAGGAAACAGACTGAGAAACCAGAGTCAGTGTTTCTCCTGCAACCCGTTCCCTTTTTGCTGGATGAACGATCGTGTCTCCACATGCTCATTTCTCAGAGATAAGTGTGTGTGAAAGACGTCCTTCAACTAGCTTGAAGGGAACACAAAGTTTCTTTTCAGTTGCAAACCGCACTCCATACATATATATGGGGAGGTACAAGCTCCAACTCGGTTTTACAGTGAAAACGGCAGGCACTTCAAACCGGCACTAGGAATCAGACTGAGAAACCAGAGTAAGGATTTCTCCTGCAACACGTTCCCTATGTGCTGGATGAACGAACATCTCTCCACATGCTCAGTTCTGAGAGATAAGTGTGTGTGAATGCCGTACTTCACCTAGATTGAAGGGAACACAAAGTTTCTTTTCAGTTGCAAACTCCACTCCATACATATATATGGGGATGTACAAGATCCAACTCGGGTTTACAGTGAAAAAGGTAGGCCCGTCAAACCGGCACTAGGAAACAGACTGAGAAACCAGAGTAAGGGTTTCTCCTGCAACCCGTTCCCTTTGTGCTGGATGAACGAACTTCTCTCCACATGCTCAGTTCTGAGAGATAAGTGTGTGTGAAAGCCGTTCTTCACCTAGATTGAAGGGAACACAAAGTTTCTTTTCAGTTGCAAACTCCACTCCATACATAAATATGGGGAGGAACAAGCTCCAACTCGGTTTTACAGTTAAAACGGCAGGCACTTCAAACCGGCACTAGGAAACAGACTGAGAAACCATAGTTAGTGTTTCTCCTGCAACCCGTTCCATTTTTGCTGGATGAACGAACGTCTCTCCACATGCTCAGTTCTGAGAGATAAGTGTGTGTGAAAGCCGTCCTTCACCTAGCTTGAAGGGAACACAACATTTCTTTTCAGTTGCAAACACCAATCCATACATATATATGGGGAGTTACAAGCTCCAACTCGGTTTTACACTGAAAACGGCAGGCACTTCAAACCGGCACTAGGAAACAGACTGAGAAACCAGAGTCAGTGTTTCTTCTGCAAACCGTTCCCTTTTTGCTGGATGAACGAAAGTCTCTCCACATGCTCAGTTCTGAGAGATAAGTGTGTGTGAAAGCCGTCCTTCAGCTAGCTTGAAGGGAACACAAAGTTTCTTTTCAGTTGCAAACCCCAACCCATACATATATATGGGGAGGTTCAAACACCAACTCGGTTTTACAGTGAAAACGGCAGGCACTTCAAACCGGCACTAGGAAACAGACTGAGAAACCAGAGTAAGGGTTTCTCCTGCAACCCGTTCCCTTAGTGCTGGATGAACGAACGTCTCTCCACATGCTCAGTTCTGTGAGATAAGTGTGTATGAAAGCCGTCCTTCACCTAGCTTGAAGGGAACACAAAGTTTCTTTTCAGTTGCAAACTCCACTCCATACATATATATGGA
This sequence comes from Vicugna pacos, assembly GCF_048564905.1. Lineage (NCBI taxonomy): Eukaryota > Metazoa > Chordata > Mammalia > Artiodactyla > Camelidae > Vicugna > Vicugna pacos. The sequence goes on from NC_133002.1 coordinate 24,993,472, forward strand.
GAGGTACAAGCTCCAACTCGGGTTTACAGTGAAAACGGCAGGCACTTCAAACCGGCACTAGGAAACAGACTGAGAAACCAGAGTAAGGGTTTCCCCTGCAACCCGTTCCCTTTGTGCTGGATGAACGAACGTCTCTCCACATGCTCAGTTCTGAGAGATAAGTGTGTGTGAATGCCGTCCTTCAACTAGCTTGAAGGGAAAACAAAGTTTCTTTTCAGTTGCAAACCCCACTCCATATATATATATGGGGAGGTACAAGCTCCAACTCGGTTTTACAGTGAAAACGGCAGGCACTTAAAACCTGCACTAGGAAACAGACTGAGAAACCAGAGTAAGGATTTCTCCTGCAACACGTTCCCTTTGTGCTGGATGAGCGAACATCTCTCCACATGCTCAGTTCTGAGAGATAAGTGTGTGTGAATGCCGTACTTCACCTATCTTGAAGGGAACACAAAGTTTCTTTTCAGTTGCAAACTCCACTCCATACATATATATGGGGAGGTACAAGGTTCAACTCGGTTGTACAGTGAAAAAGGAAGGCCCGTCAAACCGGCACTAGGAAACAGACTGAGAAACCAGAGTAAGGGTTTCTCCTGCAACCCGTTCCCTTTGTGCTGGATGAACGAACGTCTCTCCACATGCTCAGTTCTGAGAGATAAGTGTGTGTGAAAGCCGTTCTACAACTAGCTTGAAGGGAACACAAAGTTTCTTTTCAGTAGCAAACTCCACTCCATACATATATATGGGGAGGAACAAGTTCCAACTCGGTTTTACAGTGAAAACGGCAGGCACTTCAAACCGGCACTAGGAAACAGACTGAGAAACCATAGTCAGAGTTTCTCCTGCAACCCGTTCCCTTTTTGCTGGATGAACGAACGTCTCTCCACATGCTCAGTTCTGAGAGATAAGTGTGTGTGAAGCCGTCCTTCACATAGCTTGAAGGGAACACAACGTTTCTTTTTAGTTGCAAACTCCAATCCATACATATATATGGGGAGTTACAAGCTCCAACTCGGTTTTACAGTGAAAACGGCAGGCACTTCAAACCGGCACTAGGAAACAGACTTAGAAACCAGAGTCAGTATTTCTCCTGCAACCCGTTCCCTTTGTGCTGGATGAACGAACGTCTCTCCACATGCTCAGTTCTGAGAGAAAAGTGTGTGTGAAAGCCGTCCTTCACCTAGCTTGAAGGGAACACAAAGTTTCTTTTCAGTTGCAAACTCCACTCCATACATATATATGGGGAAGTACAAGCTCCAACTCGGTTTTACAGTGAAAACGGCAGGCACTTCAAACCGGCACTAGGAAACAGACTGAGAACCAGAGTCAGTGTTTCTCCTGCAACCCGTTTCCTTTGTGCTCGATGAACGAATTTCTCTCCACATGCTAAGTTCTGAGAGTTAATTGTGTGTGAAAGCCATTCTTCACCTAGCTTAAAGGGAACACAAAGTTTCTTTCCAGTTCCAAACTCCACTCCATACATATATATGGGAAGGTACAAGCTCCAACTCGGGTTTACAGTGAAAAATGTAGGCCCGTCAAACCGGCACTAGGAAACAGACTGAGAAACCAGAGTAAGGGTTTCTCCTGCAACCCGTTCCCTTTGTGCTGGATGAACGATATTCTCTCCACATGCTCAGTTCTGAGAGATAAGTGTGTGTGAAAGCCGTTCTTCACCTAGCTTGAAGGGAACACAAAGTTTCTTTTCAGTTGCAAACTCCACTCCATACATAAATATGGGGAGGAACAAGCTCCAACTCGGTTTTACTGTTAAAACGGCAGGCACTTCAAACCGGCACTAGGAAACAGACTGAGAAACCTTAGTCAGTGTTTCTCCTGCAACCCGTTCCCTTTTTGCTGGATGAACGAACGTCTCTCCACATGCTAAGTTCTGAGAGATAAGTGTGTGTGAAAGCCGACCTTCAGCTACCTTGAAGGGAACACAAAGTTCCTTTTAAGTTGGAAACTCCACTCCATACATATATATGGGGAGGTTCTAACTCCAACTCGGTTTTACAGTGAAAACGGCAGGCACTTCAAACCGGCTCTAGGAAACAGACTGAGAAACTAGAGTAAGGGTTTCTCCTGCAACCCGTTCCATTTTTGCTGGATGAACGAACATCTCTCCACATGCTCATTTCTGAGAGAAAAGTGTGTGTGAAAGCCGTCCTTCACCTAGCTTGAAGGGAACAGTAAGTTTCTTTTCAGTTGCAAACTCCACTCCATACATATATATGGGGAGGTACAAGCTCCAACTCGGTTTTACAGTGAAAACGGCAGGCACTTCAAACCGGCACTAGGAAACAGACTGAGAAACCAGAGTAAGGGTTTCCCCTGCAACCCGTTCCCATAGTGCTGGATGAAAGAACGTCTCTCCACATGCTAAGTTCTGAGAGTTAATTGTGTGTGAAAGCCATCCTTCACCTAGCTTAAAGGGAACACAAAGTTTCTTTCCAGTTCCAAACTCCACTCCATACATATATATGGGGAGGTACAAGCTCCAACTCGGTTTTACAGTGAAAACGGCAGGCACTTCAAACCGGCACTAGGAAACAGACTGAGAAACCAGAGTAACGGTTTCTCCTGCAACCCGTTCCCTTTATGCTGGATGAACGAACGTCTCTCCACATGCTAAGTTCTGAGAGATAAGTGTGTGTGAAAGCCGACCTTCAGCTACCTTGAAGGGAACACAAAGTTCCTTTTAAGTTGCAAACTCCACTCCATACATATATATGTGGAGGTACAAGCTCCAACTCGGTTTTACAGTGAAAACGGCAGGCACTTCAAACCGGCACTAGGAAACAGACTGAGAATCCAGAGTCAGTATTTCTCCTGCAACCCGTTCCCTTTGTGCTGGATGAATGAACGTCTCTCCACATACTCAGTTCTGAGAGATAAGTGTGTGTGAAAGCCGTCCTTCATCTAGCTTGAAGGGAACACAAAGTTTCTTTTCAGTTGCCAACTCCACTCCATACATATATATGGGGAGGTACAAGCTCCAACTCGTTTTTACAGTGAAAACGGCAGGCACTTCAAGCCGGCACTAGGAAACAGACTGAGAAACCAGAGTCAGTGTTTCTCCTGCAACCCGTTCCCTTTTTGCTGGATGAACGATCGTGTCTCCACATGCTCATTTCTCAGAGATAAGTGTGTGTGAAAGACGTCCTTCAACTAGCTTGAAGGGAACACAAAGTTTCTTTTCAGTTGCAAACCGCACTCCATACATATATATGGGGAGGTACAAGCTCCAACTCGGTTTTACAGTGAAAACGGCAGGCACTTCAAACCGGCACTAGGAATCAGACTGAGAAACCAGAGTAAGGATTTCTCCTGCAACACGTTCCCTATGTGCTGGATGAACGAACATCTCTCCACATGCTCAGTTCTGAGAGATAAGTGTGTGTGAATGCCGTACTTCACCTAGATTGAAGGGAACACAAAGTTTCTTTTCAGTTGCAAACTCCACTCCATACATATATATGGGGATGTACAAGATCCAACTCGGGTTTACAGTGAAAAAGGTAGGCCCGTCAAACCGGCACTAGGAAACAGACTGAGAAACCAGAGTAAGGGTTTCTCCTGCAACCCGTTCCCTTTGTGCTGGATGAACGAACTTCTCTCCACATGCTCAGTTCTGAGAGATAAGTGTGTGTGAAAGCCGTTCTTCACCTAGATTGAAGGGAACACAAAGTTTCTTTTCAGTTGCAAACTCCACTCCATACATAAATATGGGGAGGAACAAGCTCCAACTCGGTTTTACAGTTAAAACGGCAGGCACTTCAAACCGGCACTAGGAAACAGACTGAGAAACCATAGTTAGTGTTTCTCCTGCAACCCGTTCCATTTTTGCTGGATGAACGAACGTCTCTCCACATGCTCAGTTCTGAGAGATAAGTGTGTGTGAAAGCCGTCCTTCACCTAGCTTGAAGGGAACACAACATTTCTTTTCAGTTGCAAACACCAATCCATACATATATATGGGGAGTTACAAGCTCCAACTCGGTTTTACACTGAAAACGGCAGGCACTTCAAACCGGCACTAGGAAACAGACTGAGAAACCAGAGTCAGTGTTTCTTCTGCAAACCGTTCCCTTTTTGCTGGATGAACGAAAGTCTCTCCACATGCTCAGTTCTGAGAGATAAGTGTGTGTGAAAGCCGTCCTTCAGCTAGCTTGAAGGGAACACAAAGTTTCTTTTCATTTGCAAACCCCAACCCATACATATATATGGGGAGGTTCAAACACCAACTCGGTTTTACAGTGAAAAAGGCAGGCACTTCAAACCGGCACTAGGAAACAGACTGAGAAACCAGAGTAAGGGTTTCTCCTGCAACCCGTTCCCTTAGTGCTGGATGAACGAACGTCTCTCCACATGCTCAGTTCTGTGAGATAAGTGTGTATGAAAGCCGTCCTTCACCTAGCTTGAAGGGAACACAAAGTTTCTTTTCAGTTGCAAACTCCACTCCATACATATATATGGAGAGGTACAAGCTCCAACACGGGTTTACAGTGAAAACGGCAGGCACTTCAAACCGGCACTAGGAAACAGACTGAGAAACCAGAGTAAGGGTTTCCCCTGCAACCCGTTCCCTTTGTGCTGGATGAACGAACGTCTCTCCACATGCTCAGTTCTGAGAGATAAGTGTGTGTGAATGCCGTCCTTCAACTAGCTTGAAGGGAAAACAAAGTTTCTTTTCAGTTGCAAACCCCACTCCATATATATATATGGGGAGGTACAAGCTCCAACTCGGTTTTACAGTGAAAACGGCAGGCACTTAAAACCTGCACTAGGAAACAGACTGAGAAACCAGAGTAAGGATTTCTCCTGCAACACGTTCCCTTTGTGCTGGATGAGCGAACATCTCTCCACATGCTCAGTTCTGAGAGATAAGTGTGTGTGAATGCCGTACTTCACCTATCTTGAAGGGAACACAAAGTTTCTTTTCAGTTGCAAACTCCACTCCATACATATATATGGGGAGGTACAAGGTTCAACTCGGTTTTACAGTGAAAAAGGAAGGCCCGTCAAACCGGCACTAGGAAACAGACTGAGAAACCAGAGTAAGGGTTTCTCCTGCAACCCGTTCCCTTTGTGCTGGATGAACGAACGTCTCTCCACATGCTCAGTTCTGAGAGATAAGTGTGTGTGAAAGCCGTCCTTCACCTAGCTTGAAGGGAACACAAAGTTTCTTTTCAGTTGCAAACACCACTCCATACATATATATGGGGAGGTACAAGCTCCAACTCGGTTTTACAGTGAAAACGGCAGGCACTTCAAACCGGCACTAGGAAACAGACTGAGAAACCAGAGTAAGGGTTTCTCCTCCAACCCGTTCCCTTTGTGCTGGATGAACGAACGTCTCTCCACATGCTCAGTTCTGAGAGATAAGTGTGTGTGAAAGCCGTCCTTCACCTAGCTTGAAGGGAACACAAAGTTTCTTTTCAGTTGCAAACTCCACTCCATAAATATATATGGGGAGGTACAAGCTCCAACTCGGTTTTACAGTGAAAACGGCAGGCACTTCAAACCGGCACTAGGAAACAGACTGAGAAACCAGAGTAAGGGTTTCTCCTGCAACCCGTTCCCTTTGTGCTGGATGAACGAACGTCTCTCCTCATGCTCAGTTCTGAGAGATAAGTGTGTGTGAAAGCCGAACTTCAGCTATCTTGAAGGGAACAGAAAGTTCCTTTTAAGTTGCAAACTCCACTCCATACATATATATGGGGAGGTACAAGCTCCAACTCGGTTTTACAGTGAAAACGGCAGGCACTTCAAACCGGCACTAGGAAACATACTGAGAAACCAGAGTCACTGTTTCTCCTGCAACCCTTTCCCATTGTGCTGGATGAACGAACGTCTCTCCACATGCTCAGTTCTGAGAGATAAATGTGTGCGAAAGCCGTCCTTCACCTAGCTTGAAGGGAACACAAAGTTTCTTTTCAGTTGCAAACCCCACTCCATATATATATATGGGGAGGTACAAGCTCCAACTCGGTTTAACAGTGAAAACGGCAGGCACTTCAAACCGGCACTAGGAAACAGACTGAGAAACCAGAGTCAGTGTTACTCCTGCAACCCGTTCCCATTGTGCTGGATGAACGAACTTCTCTCCACATGCTCAGTTCTGAGAGATAAGTGTGTGTGAAAGCCGTCCTTCACTTAGCTTGAAGGGAACACAAAGTTTCTTTTCAGTTGCAAACCCCACTCCATACATATATATGGGGAGTACAAGCTCCAACTCGGATTTACAGTGAAAACGGCAGGAACTTCAAACCTTCACTAGGAAACATACTGAGAAACCAGAGTAAGTATTTCACCTGCAACCCGTTCCATTTGTGCTGCATGAACAAACGTCTCTCCACATGCTCAGTTCAGAGAGATAAGTGTGTGTGAAAGCCGTCCTTCACCTAATTTAAGGGAACACAAAGTTTCTTTTCAGTTGCAAACTCCATTCCATACATATACATGGGGAGGTACAAGCTCCAACTCGGTATTACAGTGAAAACGGCAGGCACTTCAAACCGGCACTAGGAAACAGACTGAGAAACCAGAGTAAGGGTTTCTCCTACAACCCATTCCCTTTGTGCTGGATGAACGAACGTCTCTCCACATGCTCAGTTCTGAGAGATATGTGTGTGTGAAAGCCGACCTTCAGGTATCTTGAATGGAAAACAAAGTTTCTTTTAAGTTGCAAAATACACTCCATACATATATATGGGGAGGTACAAACTCCAACTCGGTTTTACAGTGAAAACGGCAGGCACTTCAAATCGGCACTAGGAAACAGACTGAGAAACCAGAGTAAGGGTTTCTCCTGCAACCCGTTCCATTTTTGCTGGATGAACGAATGTCTCTCCACATGCTCAGTTCTGAGAGATAAGTGTGTGTGAAAGCCGTCCTTCACCTAGCTTGAAGGGAACACAAAGTTTCTTTTCAGTTGCAAACCACACTCCATACATATATATGGGGAGGTACAAGCTCCAACTCGGTTTTACAGTGAAAACGGCAGGCACTTCAAACCGGCACTAGGAAACAGACTGAGAAACCAGAGTAAGGGTTTCTCCTACAACCCGTTCCCTTTGTGCTGGATGAACGAACGTCTCTCCACATGTTCAGTTCTGAGAGATATGTGTGTGTGAAAGCCGACCTTAAGCTATCTTGAAGGGAACACAAAGTTCCTTTTAAGTTGCAAAATCCACTCCATACATATATATGGGGAGGTACAAGCTCCAACTCGGTTTTACAGTGAAAACGGCAGGCACTTCAAACCGGCACTAGGAAACAGACTGAGAAACCAGAGTAAGGGTTTCTCCTGCAACCCGTTCCATTTTTGCTGGATGAACGAACGTCTCTCCACATGCTCAGTTCTGAGAGATAAGTGTGTGTGAAAGCCGTCCTTCACCTAGCTTGAGGGAACACAAAGTTTCTTTTCAGTTGCAAACCCCACTCCATACATATATATGGGGAGGTACAAACACCAACACGGTTTTACAGTGAAAACTGCAGGCACTTCATACCGGCACTAGGAAACAGACTGAGATCCAGAGTAAGGGTTTCACCTGCAACCCGTTCCCTTTGTGCTGGATGAACGAACGTCTCTCCACATGCTCAGTTCTGAGAGATAAGTGTGTGTGAAAGCCGTCCTTCACCTAGCTTGAAGGGAACACAAAGTTTCTTTTCAGTTGCAAACCCCACTCCATACATATATAAGGGGAAGTACAAGCTCCAACTCGGTTTTACAGTGAAAAAGGCAGGCAATTCAAACTGGCACTAGGAAACAGACTGAGAAACCAGAGTAAGGGTTTCTCCTGAAAACCTTTCCCTTTGTGCTGGATGAACGAACGTCTCTCCACATGCTCAGTTCTGAGAGATATGTGTGTGTGAAAGCCGTCCTTCACCTAGCTTGAAGGGAACACAAAGTTTGTTTCCAGTTGCAAACTCCTCTCCATATATATATATGGGGAGGTACAAGCTCCAACTCGGTTTTACAGTGAAAACGGCAGGCACTTCAAACCGGCACTAGGAAACAGACTGAGAAACCAGAGTAAGGGTTTCTCCTGCAACCCGTTCCCTTTGTGCAGGATGAACGAACGTCTCTCCACATGCTCAGTTCTGAGAGATAAGTGTGTGTGAAAGCCGTCCTTCACCTAGCTTGAAGGGAACACAAAGTTTCTTTTCAGATGCCAACTCCACTAAATACATATATATGGGGAGGTACAAGCTCCCACTCGGTTTTACAGTGAAAACGGCAGGCACTTCAAACCGGCACTAGGAAACAGACTGAGAAACCAGAGTAAGGGTTTCTCCTGCAACCCGTTCACTTTGTGCTGGATGAACGAACGTCTCTCCACATGCTCAGTTCTGAGAGATAAATGTGTGCGAAAGCCGTCCTTCACCTAGCTTGAAGGGAACACAAAGTTTCTTTTCAGTTGCAAACCCCACTCCATATATATATATGGGGCTGTACAAGCTCCAACTCGGTTTAACAGTGAAAACGGCAGGCACTTCAAACCGGCACTAGGAAACAGACTGAGAAACCAGAGTCAGTGTTAATCCTGCAACCCGTTCCCATTGTGCTGGATGAACGAACGTCTCCCCACATGCTCAGTTCTGAGAGATAAGTGTGTGTGAAAGCAGTCCTTGACCTAGCTTGAAGGGAACACAAAGTTTCTTTTCAGTTGCAAACCCCACTCCATACATATATATGGGGAGGTACAAGCTCCAACTCGGTTTTACAGTGAAAACGGCAGGCACTTCAAACCTTCACTAGGAAACAGACTGAGAAACCAGAGTAAGGGTTTCCCCTGCAACCCGTTCCATTTGTGCTGGATGAACGAACGTCTCTCCACATGCTCAGTTCGGAGAGATAAGTGTGTGTGAAAGCCGTCCTTCACCTAGCTTGTTGGGAACACAAAGTTTCTTTTCAGTTGCAAACACCATTCCATACATATATATGGGGAGGTACAAGCTCCAAATCAGTTTTACCGTGAAAACGGCAGACACTTCAAACCGGCACTCGGAAACAGACTGAGAAACCAGAGTAAGGGTTTCTCCTGCAACCCGTTCCCTTTGTGCTGGATGAACGAACGTCTCTCCATATGCTCAGTTCTGAGAGATAAGTGTGTGTGAAAGCCGTCCTTCACATAGCTTGAAGGGAACACAAAGTTTCTTTTCAGTTGCAAACCCCACTCCATACATATATATGGGGATGTACAAGCACCAACTCGGCTTTACAGTGAAAACGGCAGGCACTTCAAACCGGCACAAGGAAACAGTCTGAGAAACCAGAGTTAGGGTTTCTCCTGCAACCCTTTCCCTTTGTGCTGGATGAACGAACGTCTCTCCACATGCTCAGTTCTGAGAGATAAGTGTGTGTGAAAGCCGTCCTTCACCTAGCTTGAAGGGAACACAAAGTTTCTTTTCAGTTGTAAACTCCACTCCATACATATATATGGGGAGGTACAAGCCCCAACTCAGTTTTACAGTGAAAACGGCAGGCACTTCAAACCGGCACTAGGAAACAGACTGAAAGACCAGAGTAAGGGTTTCTCCTGCAACCCGTTTCATTTGTGCTGGATGAACGAACGTCCCTCCTCATGCTCAGATCTGAGAGATAAGTGTGTGTGAAAGCCGTCCTTCACCTAGCTTGAAGGGAACACAAAGTTTCTTTTCATTTGCAAACTCCACTCCATACATATATATGCGGAGTTACAAGCTCCAACACGGTTTTACAGTGAAAACGGCAGGCACTTCAAACTGGCACTAGGAAATACACTGAGAAACCATGGTCAGTGTTTCTCCTGCAACCCGTTCCCTTTGTGCTGGATGAACGAACGTCTCTCCACATGCTCAGTTCTGAGAGATAAGTGTGTGTGAAAGACGTACTTCACCTAGCTTGAAGGGAACACAAAGTTTTTTTTCAGTAGCAAACCCCACTCCATACATATATATTGGCAGGTACATGCTCCATCTCGGTTTTACAGTGAAAACGGCAGGCACTTCAAACCGGCACTAGGAAACAGACTGAGAAACCAGAGTAAGGGTTTCTCCTGCAAACCGTTCACTTTGTGCTGGATGAACGAACGTCTCTCCACATGCTCAGTTCTGAGAGATAAGTGTGTGTGAAAGCCGTTCTTCACAGAGCTTGAAGGGAACACAAAGTTTCTTTTCAGTTGCCAACTCCAATCCATACATATATATGGGGAGGTACAAGCTCCAACTCGGTTTTACAGTGAAAACGGCAGGCACTTCAAACCGGCACTAGGAAACAAACTGAGAAACCAGAGTCAGTGTTTCTCCTGCAACCCGTTCCCATTGTGCTGGATGAACGAAACGTCTCTCCACATGCTCAGTTCTGAGAGATAAGTGTGTGTGAAAGCCGTCCTTCACAGAGCTTGAAGGGAACACAAAGTTTCTTTTCAGTTGCCAACTCCAATCCATACATATATATGGGGAGTTACAAGCTCCAACTCGGTTTTACAGTGAAAACGGCAGGCACTTCAAACCGGCACTAGGAAATACACTGAGAAACCATGGTCAGTGTTTCTCCTGCAACCCGTTCCCTTTTTGCTGGATGAACGAAACGTCTCTCCACATGCTCAGTTCTGAGAGATAAATGTGTGCGAAAGCCGTCCTTCACCTAGCTTGAAGGGAACACAAAGTTTCTTTTCAGTTGCAAACCCCAATCCATATATATATATGGGGAGGTACAAGCTCCAACACGGTTTAACAGTGAAAACGGCAGGCACTTCAAACCGGCACTAGGAAATACACTGAGAAACCATGGTCAGTGTTTCTCCTGCAACCCGTTCCCTTTGTGCTGGATGAACGAACGTCTCTCCACATGCTCAGTTCTGAGAGATAAGTGTGTGTGAAAGCCGTACTTCACCTAGCTTGAAGGGAACACAAAGTTTCTTTTCAGTTGCAAACTCCACTCCATACATATATATGGGGAGGTACAAGCTCCAACTCGGTTTTACAGTGAAAACGGCAGGCACTTCAAACCGGCCCTAGGAAACAGACTGAGAAACCAGAGTCAGTGTTTCTCCTGCAAGCCGTTCCCATTGTGCTGGATGAACGAACGTCTCTCCACTTTCTCAGTTCTGAGAGATAAGTGTGTGTGAAAGCCGTCCTTCACCTAGCTTGAAGGGAACACAAAGTTTCTTTTCAGTTGCAAACCCCACTCCATACATATATATGGGGAGGTACAAGCTCCAACTCGGTTTTACAGTGAAAACGGCAGGCACTTCAAACCGGCACTAGGAAACAGACTGAGAGACCAGAGTAAGGGTTTCTCCTGCAAACCGTTCCATTTTTGCTGGATGAACGAACGTCTCTCCACATGCTCAGTTCTGAGAGATAAGTTTGTGTGAAAGCCGTCCTTCACCTAGCTTGAGGGGAACACAAAGTTTCTTTGCAGTTGCAAACTCCACTCCATACATATATATGGGGAGGTACAAGCTCCAACTCGGATTTACAGTGAAAACGGCAGGCACTTCAAACCGGCACTAGGAAACAGACTGAGAAACCAGAGTAAGGGTTTCTCCTGCAACCCGTTCCCTTTGTGCTGGATGAACGAACGTCTCTCCACATGCTCAGTTCGGAGAGATAAGTGTGTGTGAAAGCCGACCTTCAGCTATCTTGAAGGGAACAGAAAGTTCCTTTTAAGTTGCAAACTCAACTCCATACATATATATGGGGAGGTACAAGCTCCAACTCGGTATTACAGTGAAAACGGCAGGCACTTCAAACCGGCACTAGGAAACAGACTGAAAAACCAGAGTAAAGGTTTCTCCTACAACCCGTTCCCTTTGTGCTGGATGAACGAACGTCTCTCCACATGCTCAATTCTGAGAGATATGTGTGTGTGAAAGCCGACCTTCAGGTATCTTGAATGGAACACAAAGTTCCTTTTAAGTTGCAAAATACACTCCATACATATATATGGGGAGGTACAAACTCCAACTCGGTTTTACAGTGAAAACGACAGGCACTTCAAATCGGTACTAGGAAACAGACTGAGAAACCAGAGTAAGGGTTTCTCCTGCAACCCGTTCCATTTTTGCTGGATGAACGAACGTCTCTCCACATGCTCAGTTCTGAGAGATGAGTGTGTGTGAAAGCCGTCCTTCACCTAGATTGAAGGGAACACAAAGTTTCTTTTCAGTTGCAAACCCCACTCCATACATATATATGGGGAGGTACAAACACCAACTCGGTTTTACAGTGAAAACGGCAGGCACTTCAAACCGGCACTAGGAAACAGACTGAGAAACCAGAGTAAGGGTTTCCCCTGCAACCCGTTCCCTTTGTGCTGGATGAACGAACGTCTCTCCACATGCTCAGTCCTGAGAGATAAGTGTGTGTGTAAGCCGTCCTTCACCTAGCATAAAGGGAACACAAAGTTTCTTTTCTGTTGCAAACCCCAGTCCATACATATATATGGGGAGGTACAAGCTCCAACTCGGTTTTACAGTGAAAACGGCAGGCACTTCCAACCGGCAGTAGGAAACAGACTGAGAAACCAGAGTAATGGTTTCTCCTGCAACACGTTCCATTTGTGCTCGATGAACGAACATCTCTCCACATGCTGAGTTCTGAGAGATAAGTGTGTGTGAAAGCCGTCCTTCACCTAGCTTGAAGGGAACAAAAAGTTTCTTTTCAGTTGCAAACACCAATCCATACATATATATGGGGAGGTACAAGCTCCAACTCGGTTTTACAGTGAAAACGGCAGGCACTTCAAACCAGCCCTAGGAAACAGACTGAGAAACCAGAGTAAGGGTTTCTACTGCAAACCGTTCCCTTTGTTCTGGATGAACGAACGTCTCTCCACATGCTCAGTTCTGAGAGATTAGTGTGTGTGAAAGCCGTCCTTCACCCAGCTTGAAGGGAACACAAATTTTATTTTCAGTTGCAAACTCCACTCCATACATATATATGGGGAGGTACAAGCTCCAACTCGGTTTTATAGTGAAATCGGCAGGCACTTCAAACCGGCACTAGGAAACAGACTGAGAAACCAGAGTAAGGGTTTCTCCTGCAACCCGTTCCCTTTGTGCTGGATGAACGAACTTCTCTCCACATGCTCAGTACTGATAGATAAGTGTGTGTGAAAGCCGTACTTCACCTAGCTTGAAGGGAACACAAAGTTTCTTTTCAGTTGACAACTCCACTCCATACATATATATGGGGAGGTACAAGCTCCAACTCGGTTTTACAGTGAAAAAGGCAGGCACTTCAAACCGTTACTAGGAAACAGACTGAGAAACCAGAGTAAGGGTTTCTCCGGCAACCCGTTCCCTTTGTGCTGGATGAACGAACGTCTCTCCACATGCTCATTTCCGAGAGAAAACTGTGTGTGAAAGCCGTCCTTCACCTAGCTTGAAGGGAACACAAAGTTTCTTTTTAGTTGCAAACTTCACTCCATGCATATATATGGGGAGGTACAAGCTCCAACTCGGTTTTACAGTGAAAACGGCAGGCACTTCAAACCGGCACTAGGACACAGACTGAGAAACCAGAGTAATGGTTTCCCTGCAACCCGTTCCCTTTGTGTTGGATGAACGAACGTCTCTCCACATGCTCAGTTCTGAGAGATAAGTGTGTGTGAAAGCCGACCTTCAGCTACCTTGTAGGGAACAGAAAGTTCCTTTTAAGTTGCAAACTCAACTCCATACATATATATGGGGAGGTACAAGCTCCAACTCTGTTCTACAGTGAAAACGGCAGGCACTTCAAACCGGCACTAGGAAACAGACTGAGAAACCAGAGTAAGGGTTTCTCCTACAACCCGTTCCCTTTGTGCTGGATGAACGAACGTCTCTCCACATGCTCAGTTCTGAGAGATATGTGTGTGTGAAAGCCGACCTTCAGCTATCTTGAAATGAAAACAAAGTTCCTTTTAATTTGCAAAATCCACTCCATACATATATATGGGGAGGTACAAACTACAACTCGGTTTTACAGTGAAAACGGCAGGCACTTCAAACCGGCACTAGGAAACAGACTGAGAAACCAGAGTAATGGTTTCTCCTGCAACACGTTCCAATTGTGCTCGATGAACGAACTTCTCTCCCCATGCTGAGTTCTGAGAGATAATTGTGTGTGAAAGCCATCCTTCACCTAGCTTAAAGGGAACACAAAGTTTCTTTTCAGTTGCAAACTCCACTCCATACATATATATGGGGAGGTACAAGCTCCAACTCGGTTTTACAGTGAAAACGGCAGGCACTTCAAACCGGCACAAGGAAACAGACTGAGAAACAAGAGTAAGGGTTTCTCCTGCAACCCGTTCCCTTTGTGCTGGATGAACGAACGTCTCTCCACATGCTCAGTTCTGAGAGATAAGTGTGTGTGAAAGCCGACCTTCACCTAGCTTGAAGGGAACACAAAGTTTCTTTTCAGTTGCAAACCCCACTCCATACATTTATATGGGGAGGTACAAGCTCCAACTCGGTTTTACAGTAAAAACGGCAGGCACTTCAAACCGGCACTAGGAAACAGACTGAGAAACCAGAGTAAGGGTTTCTCCTGCAACCCGTTCCCTTTGTGCTGGATGAACGAACGTCTCTCCACATGCTCAGTTCTGAGAGAAAAGTGTGTGTGAAAGCCGTCCTTCACCCAGCTTGAAGGGAACACAAAGTTTCTTTTCAGTTGCAAACTCCACTCCATACAAATATATGGGGAGTTACAAGCTCCAACTCGTTTTTACAGTGAAAACGGCAGGCACTTAAAACCGGCACTAGGAAACAGACTGAGAAACCAGAGTCAGTGTTTTTCCAGCAAACCGTTCCCTTTTTGCTGGATGAACGAACGTCTCTCCACATGCTCAGTTCTGAGAGATAAGTGTGTGTGAAAGCCGTACTTAACCTAGCTTGAAGGGAACACAAAGTTTCTTTTCAGTTGCTAACCCCACTCCATACATATATATGGGGAGGTACAAGCCCCAACTCGGTTTTACAGTGAAAACGGCAGGCACTTCAAACCGGCACTAGGAAAAAGACTCAGAAACCAGAGTAAGGATTTCTCCTGCAACCAGTTCCCTTTGTGCTGGATGAACGAACTTCTCTCCACATGCTAAGTTCTGAGAGATAAGTGTGTGTGAAAGCCGTCCTTCACCAAGCTTGAAGGGAACACAAAGTTTCTGTTCAGTTGCAAACCCCACTCCATACATATATATGGGGAGGTACAAGCTCCATCTCGGTTTTACAGTAAAAACTGCAGGCACTTCAAACCGGCACTAGGAAACAGACTGAGAAACCTGAGTCAGTGTTTTTCCAGCAAACCGTTCCCTTTTTGCTGGATGAACGAACTTCTTTCCACATGCTCAGTTCTGAGAGATAAGTGTGTGTGAAAGCCATACTTCACCTAGCTTGAAGGGAGCATAAAGTTTCTTTTCAGTTGCAAACACCACTCCATACATATATATGGGGAGGTACAAGCGCCAACTCGGTTTTACAGTGAAAACGGCAGGCACTTCAAACGGGCACTAGGAAACAGACTGAGAAACCAGAGTAATGGTTTCTCCTGCAACACGTTCCATTTGTGCTCGATGAACGAACTTCTCTCCACATGCTGAGTTCTGAGAAATAATTGTGTGTGAAAGCCATCCTTCACCTAGATTAAAGGAACACAAAGTTTCTTTTCAGTTGCAAACTCCACTCCATACATATATATGGGGAGGTACAAGCTCCAACTCGGTTTTACAGTGAAAACGGCAGGCACTTCAAACCGGCACTAGGAAACAGACTGAGAAACTAGAGTAAGGGTTTCTCCTGCAACCCGTTCCCTTTGTGCTGGATGAACGAACGTCTCTCCACATGCTCAGTTCTGAGAGATAAGTGTGTGTGAAAGCCGTCCTTCACCTAGCTTGAAGGGAACACAAAGTTTCTTTTCAGTTGCAAACTCCACTCCATACATATATATGGGGAGGTAGAAGCGCCAACTCGGTTTTACAGTGAAAACGGCAGGCACTTCAATCCGGCACTAGGAAGCAGACTGAGAAACCAGAGTAAGGGTTTCCCCTGCAACCCGTTCCTTTTGTGCTGGATGAACGAACGTCTCTCCACATGCTCAGTTCTGAGAGATAAGTGTGTGTGAAAGCCGTCCTTCACGTAGCTTGAAGGGAACACAAAGTTTCTTTTCAGTTGCAAACCCCACTCCATACATATATGTGGGGAGGTACAAACACCAACTCGGTTTTACAGTAAAAACGGCAGGCACTTCAAACCGGCACTAGGAAACAGACTGAGAAACCAGAGTAAGGGTTTCTACTGCAAACCGTTCCCTTTGTTCTGGATGAACGAACGTCTCTCCACATGCTCAGTTCTGAGAGATTAGTGTGTGTGAAAGCCGTCCTTCACCCAGCTTGAAGGGAACACAAAGTTTCTTTTCAGTTGCAAACTCCACTCCATACATATATATGGGGAGGTACAAGCTCCAACTCGGTTTTACAGTGAAATCGGCAGGCACTTCAAACCGGCACTAGGAAACAGACTGAGAAACCAGAGTCAGTGTTTCCCTGCAAACCGTTCCCTTTGTGCTGGATGAACGAACGTCTCTCCACATGCTCAGTTCTGAGAGATAAGTGTGTGTGAAAGCCGTCCTTCACCTAGCTTGAAGGGAACACAAAGTTTCTTTTCAGTTGCAAACAACACTCCATACATATATATGGGGAGGTACAAGCTCCAACTCGGTTTTAGAGTTAAAACGGCAGGCACTTCAAACCGGCACTAGGAAACAGACTGAGAAACCAGAGTAAGGGTTTCTCCTGCAACCCGTTCCCTTTGTGCTGGATGAACGAACTTCTCTCCACATGCTCAGTACTGATAGATAAGTGTGTGTGAAAGCCGTACTTCACCTAGCTTGAAGGGAACACAAAGTTTCTTTTCAGTTGCCAACTCCACTCCATACATATATATGGGGAGGTACAAGCTCCAACTCGGTTTTACAGTGAAAACGGCATGCACTTCAAACCGGCACTAGGAAACAGACTAAGAAACCAGAGTAAGGGTTTCTCCTGCACCCCGTTTCCTTTGTGCTGGATGAACGAACGTCTCTCCACATGCTCATTTCCGAGAGAAAACTGTGTGTGAAAGCCGTCCTTCACCTTGCTTGAAGGGAACACAAAGTTTCTTTTTAGTTGCAAACTCCACTCCATGCATGTATATGGGGAGGTACAAGCTCCAACTCGGTTTTACAGTGAAAACGGCAGGCACTTCAAACCGGCACTAGGACACAGACTGAGAAACCAGAGAAATGGTTTCTCCTGCAACCCGTTCCATTTGTGCTGAATGAACGAACGTCTCTCCACATGCTCAGTTCTGAGAGATAAGTGTGTGAGAAAGCCGACCTTCAGCTATCTTGAAGGGAACAGAAAGTTCCTTTTAAGTTGCCAACTCAACTCCATACATATATATGGGGAGGTACAAGCTCCAACTCGGTTTTACAGTGAAAACGGCAGGCACTTCAAACCGGCACTAGGAAACAGACTGAGAAACCAGAGTAAGGGTTTCTCATACAACCCGTTCCCTTTGTGCTGGATGAACGAACGTCTCTCCACATGCTCAGTTCTGAGAGATATGTGTGTGTGAAAGCCGACCTTCAGCTATCTTGAAATGAAAACAAAGTTCCTTTTAATTTGCAAAATCCACTCCATACATATATATGGGGAGGTACAAACTCCAACTCGGTTTTACAGTGAAAACGGCAGGCACTTCAAACCGGCACTAGGAAACAGACTGAGAAACCAGAGTAAGGGTTTCCCTGCAACCCTTTCCATTTTTGCTGGATGAACGAACGTCTCTCCACATGCTCAGTTCTGAGAGATAAGTGTGTGTGAAAGCCGTACTTCACCTAGCTTGAAGGGAACACAAAGTTTCTTTTCAGTTGCTAACCCCACTCCATACATATATATGGGGAGGTACAAGCTCCAACTCGGTTTTACAGTGAAAACGGCAGGCACTTCAAAACGGCACTAGGAAAGAGACTCAGAAACCAGAGTAAGGATTTCTCCTGCAACCAGTTCCCTTTGTGCTGGATGAACGAACTTCTCTCCACATGCTAAGTTCTGAGAGATAAGTGTGTGTGAAAGCCGCCCTTCACCAAGCTTGAAGGGAACACAAAGTTTCTGTTCAGTTGCAAACCCCACTCCATACATATATATGGGGAGGTACAAGCTCCAACTCGGTTTTACAGTAAAAACGGCAGGCATTTCAAACCTGCACTAGGAAACAGACTGAGAAAACAGAGTCAGTGTTTTTCCAGCAAACCGTTCCCTTTTTGCTGGATGAACGAACTTCTTTCCACATGCTCAGTTCTGAGAGATAAGTGTGTGTGAAAGCCGTACTTCACCTAGCTTGAAGGGAACATAAAGTTTCTTTTCAGTTGCAAACTCCACTCCATACATATATATGGGGAGGTACAAGCGCCAACTCGGTTTTACAGTGAAAACGGCAGGCACTTCAAACGGGCACTAGGAAATAGACTGAGAAACCAGAGTAATGGTTTCTCCTGCAACACGTTCCATTTGTGCTCGATGAACGAACATCTCTCCACATGCTGAGTTCTGAGAGATAATTCTGTGTGAAAGCCATCCTTCACCTAGATTAAAGGGAACACAAAGTTTCTTTTCAGTTGCAAACTCCACTCCATACATATATATGGAGAGGTACAAGCTCCAACTAGGTTTTACACTGAAAACGGCAGGCACTTCAAACCGGCACTAGGAAACAGACTGAGAAACAAGAGTAAGGGTTTCCCTGCAACCCGTTCCCTTTGTGCTGGATGAACGAACGTCTCTCCACATGCTCAGTTCTGAGAGATAAGTGTGTGTGAAAGCCGTCCTTCACCTAGCTTGAAGGGAACACAAAGTTTCTTTTCAGTTGCAAACCCCACTCCATACATTTATATGGGGAGATACAAGCTCCAACTCGGTTTTACAGTAAAAACGGCAGGCACTTCAAGCCGGCACTAGGAAACAGACTGAGAAACCAGAGTAAGGGTTTCTCCTGCAACCCGTTCCCTTTGTGCTGGATGAACGAACGTCTCTCCACATGCTCATTTCTGAGAGATAAGTGTGTGTGAAAGCCGTCATTCACCCAGCTTGAAGGGAACACAAAGTTTCTTTTCAGTTGCAAACCCCACTCCATACATTTATATGGGGAGGTACAAGCTCCAACACGGTTTTACAGTAAAAACGGCAGGCACTTCAAACCGGCACTAGGAAACAGACTGAGAAACCAGAGTAAGGGTTTCTCCTGCAACCCGTTCCATTTTTGCTGGATGAACGAACGTCTCTCCACATGCTCAGTTCTGAGAGATAAGTGTGTGTGAAAGCCGACCTTCAGCTATCTTGAAGGGAACAGAAAGTTCCTTTTAAGTTGCAAACTCAACTCCATACATATATATGGGGAGGTACAAGCTACAACTCGGTTTTACAGTGAAAACGGCAGGCACTTCAAACCGGCACTAGGAAACAGACTGAGAAACCAGAGTAAGGGTTTCTCCTATACCCCGTTCCCTTTGTGCTGGATGAACGAACGTCTCTCCACATGCTCAGTTCTGAGAGATATGTGTGTGTGAAAGCCGACCTTCAGCTATCTTGAAATGAAAACAAAGTTCCTTTTAATTTGCAAAATCCACTCCATACATATATATGGGGAGGTACAAACTCCAACTCGGTTTTACAGTGAAAACGGCAGGCACTTCAAACCGGCACTAGGAAACAGACTGAGAAACCGGAGTAAGGTTTTCTCCTACAACCCGTTCCATTTTTGCTGGATGAACGAACGTCTCTCCACATGCTCAGTTCTGAGAGATAAGTGTGTATGAAAGCCGTCCTTCACCTAGCTTGAAGGGAACACAAAGTTTCTTTTCAGTTGCAAACCCCACTCCATACATATATATGGGGAGGTACAAACACCAACTCGGTTTTACAGTGAAAACGGCAGGCACTTCAAACCGGCAATAGGAAACAGACTGAGAAACCAGAGTAATGGTTTTCCTGCAATCCGTTCCCTTTGTGCTGGATGAACGAACGTCTCTCCACATGCTCAGTTCTGAGAGAAAAGTGTGTGTGAAAGCCGTCCTTCACCTAGCTTGAAGGGAACACAAAGTTTCTTTTCAGTTGCAAACAACACTCCATACATATATATGGGGAGGTACAAGCTCCAACTCGGTTTTACAGTGAAAACGGCAGGCACTTCAAACCAGCACTAGGAAAAAGACTCAGAAACCAGAGTAAGGATTTTTCCTGCAACCAGTTCCCTTTGTGCTGGATGAACGAACTTCTCTCCACATGCTAAGTTCTGAGAGATAAGTGTGTGTGAAAGCTTCCTTCACCAAGCTTGAAGGGAACACAAAGTTTCTGTTCAGTTGCAAACCCCACTCCATACATATATATGGGGAGGTACAAGCTCCAACTCGGTTTTACAGTAAAAACGGCAGGCACTTCAAACCGGCACTAGGATACAGACTGAGAAACCAGAGTCAGTGTTTTTCCAGCAAACCGTTCCCTTTTTGCTGGATGAACGATCTTCTTTCCACATGCTCAGTTCTGAAAGATAAGTGTGTGTGAAAGCCGTACTTCACCTAGCTTGAAGGGAACATAAATTTTCTTTTCAGTTGCAAACTCCACTCCATACATATATATGGGGAGGTACAAGCGCCAACTCGGTTTTACAGTGAAAACGGCAGGCACTTCAAACGGGCACTAGGAAACAGACTGAGAAACCAGAGTAATGGTTTCTCCTGCAGCACGTTCCATTTGTGCTCGATGAACGAACATCTCTCCACATGCTGAGTTCTGAGAGATAATTGTGTGTGAAAGCCATCATTCACCTAGATAAAAGGGAACACAAAGTTTCTTTTCAGTTGCAAATTCCACTCCATACATATATATGGGGAGGTACAAGCTCCAACTCGGTTTTACACTGAAAACGGCAGGCACTTCAAACCGGCACTAGGAAACAGACTGAGAAACAAGAGGAAGGGTTTCTCCTGCAACCCGTTCCCTTTGTGCTGGATGAACGAACGTCTCTCCACATGCTCAGTTCTGAGAGATAAGTGTGTGTGAAAGCCGTCCTTCACCTAGCTTGAAGGGAACACAAAGTTTCGTTTCAGTTGCAAACCCCACTCCATACATTTATATGGGGAGATACAAGCTCCAACTCGGTTTTTCAGTAAAAACGGCAGGCACTTCAAACCGGCACTAGGAAACAGACTGAGAAACCAGAGTAAGGGTTTCTCCTTCAACCCGTTCCCTTTGTGCTGGATGAACGAACGTCTCTCCACATGCTCAGTTCAGAGAGATAAGTGTGCGTGAAAGCCGTCCTTCACCCAGCTTGAAGGGAACACAAAGTTTCTTTTCAGTTGCAAACCCCACTCCATACATTTATATGGGTAGGTACAAGCTCCAACACGGTTTTACAGTGAAAACGGCAGGCACTTCAAACCGGCACTAGGAAACAGACTGAGAAACCAGAGTAATGGTTTTCCTGCAACCCGTTCCCTTTGTGCTGGATGAACGAACGTCTCTCCACATGCTCAGTTCTGAGAGATAAGTGTGTGTGAAAGCCGTCCTTCACCTAGCTTGAAGGGAACACAAAGTTTCTTTTCAGTTGCAAACTCCACTCCATACATATATATGGGGAGGTACAAGCGCCAACTCGGTTTTACAGTGAAAACGGCAGGCACTTCAATCCGGCACTAGGAAACAGACTCAGAAACCAGAGTAAGGGTTTCCCCTGCAACCCGTTCCTTTTGTGCTGGATGAACGAACGTCTCTCCACATGCTCAGTTCTGAGAGATAAGTGTGTGTGAAAGCCGTATTTCACCTAGCTTAAAGGGAACACAAAGTTTCTTTTCAGTTGCAAACCCCACTCCATACATATATATGGGGAGGTACAAGCTCCAACTCGGTTTTACAGTGAAAACGGCAGGCACTTCAAACCGGCACTAGGAAACAGACTGAGAAACCAGAGTCAGTGTTTTTCCAGCAAACCGTTCCCTTTTTGCTGGATGAACGAACGTCTCTCCACATGCTCAGTTCTGAGAGATAAGTGTGTGTGAAAGCCGTCCTTCACCTAGCTTGAAGGGAACACAAAGTTTCTTTTCAGTTGCTAACCCCACTCCATACATATATATGGGGAGGTACAAGCTCCAACTCGGTTTTACAGTGAAAACGGCAGGCACTTCAAACCGGCACTAGGAAAAAGACTCAGAAACCAGAGTAAGGATTTCTCCTGCAACCAGTTCCCTTTGTGCTGGATGAACGAACTTCTCTCCACATGCTAAGTTCTGAGAGATAAGTGTGTGTGAAAGCCGTCCTTCACCAAGCTTGAAGGGAACACAAAGTTTCTGTTCAGTTGCAAACCCCACTCCATACATATATATGGGGAGGTACAAGCTCCAACTCGGTTTTACAGTAAAAACGGCAGGCACTTCAAACCGGCACTAGGAAACAGACTGAGAAACCAGAGTCAGTGTTTTTCCAGCAAACCGTTCCCTTTTTGCTGGATGAACGAACTTCTTTCCACATGCTCAGTTCTGAAAGATAAGTGTGTGTGAAAGCCGTACTTCACCTAGCTTGAAGGGAACATAAATTTTCTTTTCAGTTGAAAACTCCACTCCATACATATATATGGGGAGGTACAAGTGCCAACTCGGTTTTACAGTGAAAACGGCAGGCACTTCAAACGGGCACTAGGAAACAGACTGAGAAACCAGAGTAATGGTTTCTCCTGCAACACGTTCCATTTGTGCTCGATGAACGAACATCTCTCCACATGCTGAGTTCTGAGAGATAATTGTGTGTGAAAGCCATCCTTCACCTAGATAAAAGGGAACACAAAGTTTCTTTTCAGTTGCAAACTCCACTCCATACATATATATGGGGAGGTACAAGCTCCAACTCGGTTTTACAGTGAAAACGGCAGGCACTTCAAACCGGCACTAGGAAACAGACTGAGAAACAAGAGGAAGGGTTTCTCCTGCAACCCGTTCCCTTTGTGCTGGATGAACGAACGTCTCTCCACATGCTCAGTTCTGAGAGATAAGTGTGTGTGAAAGCCGTCCTTCACCAAGCTTGAAGGGAACACAAAGTTTCTTTTCAGTTGCAAACCCCACTCCATACATTTATATGGGGAGATACAAGCTCCAACTCGGTTTTACAGTAAAAACGGCAGGCACTTCAAACCGGCACTAGGAAACAGACTGAGAAACCAGAGTAAGGGTTTCTCCTGCAACCCGTTCCCTTTGTGCTGGATGAACGAACGTCTCTCCACATGCTCAGTTCAGAGAGATAAGTGTGTGTGAAAGCCGTCCTTCACCCAGCTTGAAGGGAACACAAAGTTTCTTTTCAGTTGCAAACCCCACTCCATACATTTATATGGGGAGGTACAAGCTCCAACACGGTTTTACAGTGAAAACGGCAGGCACTTCAAACCGGCACTAGGAAACAGACTGAGAAACCAGAGTAATGGTTTTCCTGCAACCCGTTCACTTTGTGCTGGATGAACGAACGTCTCTCCACATGCTCAGTTCTGAGAGATAAGTGTGTGTGAAAGCCGTCCTTCACCTAGCTTGAAGGGAACACAAAGTTTCTTTTCAGTTGCAAACTCCACACCATACATATATATGGGGAGGTACAAGCGCCAACTCGGTTTTACAGTGAAAACGGCAGGCACTTCAATCCGGCACTAGGAAACAGACTGAGAAACCAGAGTAAGGGTTTGCCCTGCAACCCGTTCCTTTTGTGCTGGATGAACGAACGTCTCTCCACATGCTCAGTTCTGAGAGATAAGTGTGTGTGAAAGCCGTATTTCACCTAGCTTAAAGGGAACACAAAGTTTCTTTTCAGTTGCAAACCCCACTCCATACATATATATGGGGAGGTACAAGCTCCAACTCGGTTTTACAGTGAAAACGGCAGGCACTTCAAACCGGCACTAGGAAACAGACTGAGAAACCAGAGTCAGTGTTTTTCCAGCAAACCGTTCCCTTTGTGCTGGATGAACGAACGTCTCTCCACATGCTCAGTTCTGAGAGATAAGTGTGTGTGAAAGCCGTCCTTCACCTAGCTTGAAGGGAACACAAAGTTTCTTTTCAGTTGCTAACCCCACTCCATACATATATATGGGGAGGTACAAGCTCCAACTCGGTTTTACAGTGAAAACGGCAGGCACTTCAAACCGGCACTAGGAAAAAGACTCAGAAACCAGAGTAAGGATTTCTCCTGCAACCAGTTCCCTTTGTGCTGGATGAACGAACTTCTCTCCACATGCTAAGTTCTGAGAGATAAGTGTGTGTGAAAGCCGTCCTTCACCAAGCTTGAAGGGAACACAAAGTTTCTGTTCAGTTGCAAACCCCACTCCATACATATATATGGGGAGGTACAAGCTCCAACTCGGTTTTACAATAAAAACGGCAGGCACTTCAAACCGGCACTAGGAAACAGACTGAGAAACCAGAGTCAGTGTTTTTCCAGCAAACCGTTCCCTTTTTGCTGGATGAACGAACTTCTTTCCACATGCTCAGTTCTGAGAGATAAGTGTGTGTGAAAGCCGTACTTCACCTAGCTTGAAGGGAACATAAAGTTTCTTTTCAGTTCCAAACTCCTCTCCATACATATATATGGGGAGGTACAAGCGCCAACTCGGTTTTACAGTGAAAACGGCAGGCACTTCAAACGGGCACTAGGAAACAGACTGAGAAACCAGAGTAATGGTTTCTCCTGCAACACGTTCCATTTGTGCTCGATGAACGAACATCTCTCCACATGCTGAGTTCTGAGAGATAATTGTGTGTGAAAGCCATCCTTCACCTAGATAAAAGGGAACACAAAGTTTCTTTTCAGTTGCAAACTCCACTCCATACATATATATGGGGAGGTACAAGCTCCAACTCGGTTTTACAGTGAAAACGGCAGGCACTTCAAACCAGCACTAGGAAACAGACTGAGAAACAAGAGTAAGGGTTTCTCCTGCAACCCGTTCCCTTTGTGCTGGATGAACGAACGTCTCTCCACATGCTCAGTTCTGAGAGATAAGTGTGTGTGAAAGCCGTCCTTCACCTAGCTTGAAGGGAACACAAAGTTTCTTTTCAGTTGCAAACCCCACTCCATACATTTATATGGGGAGATACAAGCTCCAACTCGGTTTTACAGTAAAAACGGCAGGCACTTCAAACCGGCACTAGGAAACAGACTGAGAAACCAGAGTAAGGGTTTCTCCTGCAACCCGTTCCCTTTGTGCTGGATGAACGAACGTCTCTCCACATGCTCAGTTCTGAGAGATAAGTGTGTGTGAAAGCCGTACTTCACCCAGCTTGAAGGGAACACAAAGTTTCTTTTCAGTTGCAAACCCCACTCCATACATTTATATGGGGAGGTACAAGCTCCAACACGGTTTTACAGTAAAAACGGCAGGCACTTCAAACCGGCACTAGGAAACAGACTGAGAAACAAGAGTAAGGGTTTCTCCTGCAACCCGTTCCCTTTGTGCTGGATGAACGAACGTCTCTCCACATGCTCAGTTCTGAGAGATAAGTGTGTGTGAAAGCCGTCCTTCACCTAGCTTGAAGGGAACACAAAGTTTCTTTTCAGTTGCAAACTCCACTCCATACAAATATATGGGGAGTTACAAGCTCCAACTCGTTTTTACAGTGAAAACGGCAGGCACTTAAAACCGGCACTAGGAAACAGACTGAGAAACCAGAGTCAGTGTTTTTCCAGCAAACCATTCCCTTTTTGCTGGATGAACGAACGTCTCTCCACATGCTCAGTTCTGAGAGATAAGTGTGTGTGAAAGCCGTCCTTCACCTAGCTTGAAGGGAACACAAAGTTTCTTTTCAGTTGCTAACCCCACTCCATACATATATATGGGGAGGTACAAGCTCCAACTCGGTTTTACAGTGAAAACGGCAGGCACTTCAAACCGGCACTAGGAAAAAGACTCAGAAACCAGAGTAAGGATTTCTCCTGCAACCAGTTCCCTTTGTGCTGGATGAACGAACTTCTCTCCACATGCTCAGTTCTGAGAGATAAGTGTGTGTGAAAGCCGTACTTCACCTAGCTTGAAGGGAACATAAAGTTTCTTTTCAGTTGCAAACTCCACTCCATACATATATATGGGGATGTACAAGCTCCAACTCGGTTTTACAGTGAAAACGGGAGGCAATTCAAACGGGCACTAGGAAACAGACTGAGAAACCAGAGTAATGGTTTCTCCTGCAACACGTTCCATTTGTGCTCGATGAACGAACTTCTCTCCACATGCTGAGTTCTGAGAGATAATTGTGTGTGAAAGCCATCCTTCACCTAGATTAAAGGAACACAAAGTTTCTTTTCAGTTGCAAACTCCACTCCATACATATATATGGGGAGGTACAAGCTCCAACTCGGTTTTACAGTGAAAACGGCAGGCACTTCAAACCGGCACTAGGAAACAGACTGAGAAACAAGAGTAAGTGTTTCTCCTGCAACCCGTCCCCTTTGTGCTGGATGAACGAACGTCTCTCCACATGCTCAGTTCTGAGAGATAAGTGTGTGTGAAAGCCGTCCTTCACCTAGCTTGAAGGGAACACAAAGTTTCTGTTCAGTTGCAAACCCCACTCCATACATATATATGGGGAGGTACAAGCTCCAATTCGGTTTTACAGTAAAAACGGCAGGCACTTCAAACCGGCACTAGGAAACAGACTGAGAAACCAGAGTCAGTGTTTTTCCAGCAAAGCGTTCCCTTTTTGCTGGATGAACGATCTTCTTTCCACATGCTCAGTTCTGAGAGATAAGTGTGTGTGAAAGCCGTACTTCACCTAGCTTGAAGGGAACATAATGTTTCTTTTCAGTTGCAAACTCCTCTCCATACATATATATGGGGAGGTACAAGCGCCAACTCGGTTTTACAGTGAAAACGGCAGGCACTTTAAACGGGCACTAGGAAACAGACTGAGAAACCAGAGTAATGGTTTCTCCTGCAACACGTTCCATTTGTGCTCGATGAACGAACATCTCTCCACATGCTGAGTTCTGAGAGATAATTGTGTGTGAAAGCCATCCTTCACCTAGATAAAAGGGAACACAAAGTTTCTTTTCAGTTGCAAACTCCACTCCATACATATATATGGGGAGGTACAAGCTCCAACTCGGTTTTACAGTGAAAACGGTAGGCACTTCAAACCAGCACTAGGAAACAGACTGAGAAACAAGAGTAAGGGTTTCTCCTGCAACCCGTTCCCTTTGTGCTGGATGAACGAACGTCTCTCCACATGCTCAGTTCTGAGAGATATGTGTGTGTGAAAGCCGTCCTTCACCTAGCTTGAAGGGAACACAAAGTTTCTTTTCAGTTGCAAATCCCACTCCATACATTTATATGGGGAGATACAAGCTCCAACTCGGTTTTCAAGTAAAAACGGCAGGCACTTCAAACCGGCACTAGGAAACAGACTGAGAAACCAGAGTAAGGGTTTCTCCTGCAACCCGTTCCCTTTGTGCTGGATGAACGAACGTCTCTCCACATGCTCAGTTCTGAGAGATAAGTGTGTGGGAAAGCCGTCCTTCACCCAGCTTGAAGGGAACACAAAGTTTCTTTTCAGTTGCAAACCCCACTCCATACATTTATATGGGGAGGTACAAGCTCCAACTCGGTTTTACAGTAAAAACGGCAGGCACTTCAAACCGGCACTAGGAAACAGACTGAGAAACCAGAGTAAGGGTTTCTCCTGCAACCCGTTCCATTTGTGCTGGATGAACGAACGTCTCTCCACATGCTCATTTCTGAGAGATAAGTGTGTGTGAAAGCCGTCCTTCACCCAGCTTTAAGGGAACACAAAGTTTCTTTTCAGTTGCAAACCCCACTCCATTCATTTATATGGGGAGGTACAAGCTCCAACACGGTTTTACAGTAAAAACGGCAGGCACTTCAAACCGGCACTAGGAAACAGACTGAGAAACCAGAGTAAGGGTTTCTCCTGCAACCCGTTCCATTTTTGCTGGATGAACGAACGTCTCTCCACATGCTCAGTTCTGAGAGTTAAGTGTGTGTGAAAGCCGTCCTTCACCTAGCTTGAAGGGAACACAAAGTTTCTTTTCAGTTGCTAACCCCACTCCATACAAATATATGGGGAGTTACAAGCTCCAACTCGTTTTTACAGTGAAAACGGCAGGCACTTAAAACCGGCACTAGGAAACAGACTGAGAAACCAGAGTAAGGGCTTCTCCTGCAAACCGTTCCCTTTGTGCTGGATGAACGAACGTCTCTCCACATGCTCAGTTCTGAGAGATAAGTGTGTGTGAAAGCCGTCCTTCACCTAGCTTGAAGGGAACACAAAGTTTCTTTTCAGTTGCAAACTCCACTCCATACATATATATGGGGAGGTACAAGCGCCAACTCGGATTTACAGTGAAAACGGCAGGCACTTCAATCCGGCACTAGGAAACAGACTGAGAAACCAGAGTAAGAGTTTCCCCTGCAACCCGTTCCTTTTGTGCTGGATGAACGAACGTCTCTCAACATGCTCAGTTCTGAGAGATAAGTGTGTGTGAAAGCCGTACTTCACCTAGCTTAAAGGGAACACAAAGTTTCTTTTCAGTTGCAAACCCCACTCCATACATATATATGGGGAGGTACAAGCTCCAACTCGGTTTTACAGTGAAAACGGCAGGCACTTCAAACGGGAACTAGGAAACAGACTGAGAAACCAGAGTAATGGTTTCTCCTGCAACACGTTCCATTTGTGCTCGATGAACGAACTTCTCTCCACATGCTGAGTTCTGAGAGATAATTGTGTGTGAAAGCCATCCTTCACCTAGCTTAAAGGGAACACAAAGTTTCTTTTCAGTTGCAAACTCCACTCCATACATATATATGGGGAGGTACAAGCTCCAACTCGGTTTTACAGTGAAAACGGCAGGCACTTCAAACCGGCATTAGGAAACAGACTGAGAAACAAGAGTAAGGGTTTCTCCTGCAACCCGTTCCCTTTGTGCTGGATGAACGAACGTCTCTCCACATGCTCAGTTCTGAGAGAAAAGTGTGTGTGAAAGCCGTCCTTCACCTAGCTTGAAGGGAACACAAAGTTTCTTTTCAGTTGCAAACCCCACTCCATACATATATATGGGGAGGTACAAGCTCCAACTCGGTTTTTCAGTAAAAACGGCAGGCACTTCAAACCGGCACTAGGAAACAGACTGAGAAACCAGAGTCAGTGTTTTTCCAGCAAACCGTTCCCTTTTTGCTGGATGAACGAACTTCTTTCCACATGCTCAGTTCTGAGAGATAAGTGTGTGTGAAAGCCGTACTTCACCTAGCTTGAAGGGAACATAAAGTTTCTTTTCAGTTGCAAACTCCTCTCCATACATATATATGGGGAGGTACAAGCGCCAACTCGGTTTTACAGTGAAAACGGCAGGCACTTTAAACGGGCACTAGGAAACAGACTGAGAAACCAGAGTAATGGTTTCTCCTGCAACACGTTCCATTTGTGCTCGATGAACGAACATCTCTCCACATGCTGAGTTCTGAGAGATAATTGTGTGTGAAAGCCATCCTTCACCTAGATAAAAGGGAACACAAAGTTTCTTTTCAGTTGCAAACTCCACTCCATACATATATATGGGGAGGTACAAGCTCCAACTCGGTTTTACAGTGAAAACGGTAGGCACTTCAAACCAGCACTAGGAAACAGACTGAGAAACAAGAGTAAGGGTTTCTCCTGCAACCCGTTCCCTTTGTGCTGGATGAACGAACGTCTCTCCACATGCTCATTTCTGAGAGATAAGTGTGTGTGAAAGCCGTCCTTCACCTAGCTTGAAGGGAACACAAAGTTTCTTTTCAGTTGCAAATCCCACTCCATACATTTATATGGGGAGATACAAGCTCCAACTCGGTTTTCAAGTAAAAACGGCAGGCACTTCAAACCGGCACTAGGAAACAGACTGAGAAACCAGAGTAAGGGTTTCTCCTGCAACCCGTTCCCTTTGTGCTGGATGAACGAACGTCTCTCCACATGCTCAGTTCTGAGAGATAAGTGTGTGGGAAAGCCGTCCTTCACCCAGCTTGAAGGGAACACAAAGTTTCTTTTCAGTTGCAAACCCCACTCCATACATTTATATGGGGAGGTACAAGCTCCAACTCGGTTTTACAGTAAAAACGGCAGGCACTTCAAACCGGCACTAGGAAACAGACTGAGAAACCAGAGTAAGGGTTTCTCCTGCAACCCGTTCCATTTGTGCTGGATGAACGAACGTCTCTCCACATGCTCATTTCTGAGAGATAAGTGTGTGTGAAAGCCGTCCTTCACCCAGCTTTAAGGGAACACAAAGTTTCTTTTCAGTTGCAAACCCCACTCCATTCATTTATATGGGGAGGTACAAGCTCCAACACGGTTTTACAGTAAAAACGGCAGGCACTTCAAACCGGCACTAGGAAACAGACTGAGAAACCAGAGTAAGGGTTTCTCCTGCAACCCGTTCCATTTTTGCTGGATGAACGAACGTCTCTCCACATGCTCAGTTCTGAGAGTTAAGTGTGTGTGAAAGCCGTCCTTCACCTAGCTTGAAGGGAACACAAAGTTTCTTTTCAGTTGCTAACCCCACTCCATACAAATATATGGGGAGTTACAAGCTCCAACTCGTTTTTACAGTGAAAACGGCAGGCACTTAAAACCGGCACTAGGAAACAGACTGAGAAACCAGAGTAAGGGCTTCTCCTGCAAACCGTTCCCTTTGTGCTGGATGAACGAACGTCTCTCCACATGCTCAGTTCTGAGAGATAAGTGTGTGTGGAAGCCGTCCTTCACCTAGCTTGAAGGGAACACAAAGTTTCTTTTCAGTTGCAAACTCCACTCCATACATATATATGGGGAGGTACAAGCGCCAACTCGGATTTACAGTGAAAACGGCAGGCACTTCAATCCGGCACTAGGAAACAGACTGAGAAACCAGAGTAAGAGTTTCCCCTGCAACCCGTTCCTTTTGTGCTGGATGAACGAACGTCTCTCAACATGCTCAGTTCTGAGAGATAAGTGTGTGTGAAAGCCGTACTTCACCTAGCTTAAAGGGAACACAAAGTTTCTTTTCAGTTGCAAACCCCACTCCATACATATATATGGGGAGGTACAAGCTCCAACTCGGTTTTACAGTGAAAACGGCAGGCACTTCAAACGGGAACTAGGAAACAGACTGAGAAACCAGAGTAATGGTTTCTCCTGCAACACGTTCCATTTGTGCTCGATGAACGAACTTCTCTCCACATGCTGAGTTCTGAGAGATAATTGTGTGTGAAAGCCATCCTTCACCTAGCTTAAAGGGAACACAAAGTTTCTTTTCAGTTGCAAACTCCACTCCATACATATATATGGGGAGGTACAAGCTCCAACTCGGTTTTACAGTGAAAACGGCAGGCACTTCAAACCGGCATTAGGAAACAGACTGAGAAACAAGAGTAAGGGTTTCTCCTGCAACCCGTTCCCTTTGTGCTGGATGAACGAACGTCTCTCCACATGCTCAGTTCTGAGAGAAAAGTGTGTGTGAAAGCCGTCCTTCACCTAGCTTGAAGGGAACACAAAGTTTCTTTTCAGTTGCAAACCCCACTCCATACATTTATATGGGGAGGTACAAGCTCCAACTCGGTTTTACAGTAAAAACGGCAGGCACTTCAAACCGGCACTAGGAAACAGACTGAGAAACCAGAGTAAGGGTTTCTCCTGCAACCCGTTCCGTTTGTGCTGGATGAACGAACGTCTCTCCACATGCTCAGTTCTGAGAGATAATTGTGTGTGAAAGCCGTACTTCACCTAGCTTGAAGGGAACATAAAGTTTCTTTTCAGTTGCAAACTCCACTCCATACATATATATGGGGAGGTACAAGCTCCAACTCGGTTTTACAGTGAAAACGGCAGGCACTTCAAACGGGCACTAGGAAACAGACTGAGAAACCAGAGTAATGGTTTCTCCTGCAACACGTTCCATTTGTGCTCGATGAACGAACTTCTCTCCACATGCTGAGTTCTGAGAGATAATTGTGTGTGAAAGCCATCCTTCACCTAGATTAAAGGAACACAAAGTTTCTTTTCAGTTGCAAACTCCACTCCATACATATATATGGGGAGGTACAAGCTCCAACTCGGTTTTACAGTGAAAACGGCAGGCACTTCAAACCGGCACTAGGAAACAGACTGAGAAACAAGAGTAAGTGTTTCTCCTGCAACCCGTTCCCTTTGTGCTGGATGAACGAACGTCTCTCCACATGCTCAGTTCTGAGAGATAAGTGTGTGTGAAAGCCGTCCTTCACCTAGCTTGAAGGGAACACAAAGTTTCTTTTCAGTTGCAAACCCCACTCCATACATATATATGGGGAGGTACAAGCTCCAACTCGGTTTTTCAGTAAAAACGGCAGGCACTTCAAACCGGCACTAGGAAACAGACTGAGAAACCAGAGTCAGTGTTTTTCCAGCAAACCGTTCCCTTTTTGCTGGATGAACGAACTTCTTTCCACATGCTCATTTCTGAGAGATAAGTGTGTGTGAAAGCCGTACTTCACCTAGCTTGAAGGGAACATAAAGTTTCTTTTCAGTTGCAAACTCCTCTCCATACATATATATGGGGAGGTACAAGCGCCAACTCGGTTTTACAGTGAAAACGGCAGGCACTTTAAACGGGCACTAGGAAACAGACTGAGAAACCAGAGTAATGGTTTCTCCTGCAACACGTTCCATTTGTGCTCGATGAACGAACATCTCTCCACATGCTGAGTTCTGAGATATAATTGTGTGTGAAAGCCATCCTTCACCTAGATAAAAGGGAACACAAAGTTTCTTTTCAGTTGCAAACTCCACTCCATACATATAAATAGGGAGGTACAAGCTCCAACTCGGTTTTACAGTGAAAACGGTAGGCACTTCAAACCAGCACTAGGAAACAGACTGAGAAACAAGAGTAAGGGTTTCTCCTGCAACCCGTTCCCTTTGTGCTGGATGAACGAACGTCTCTCCACATGCTCAGTTCTGAGAGATAAGTGTGTGTGAAAGCCGTCCTTCACCTAGCTTGAAGGGAACACAAAGTTTCTTTTCAGTTGCAAATCCCACTCCATACATTTATATGGGGAGATACAAGCTCCAACTCGGTTTTCAAGTAAAAACGGCAGGCACTTCAAACCGGCACTAGGAAACAGACTGAGAAACCAGAGTAAGGGTTTCTCCTGCAACCCGTTCCCTTTGTGCTGGATGAACGAAGGTCTCTCCACATGCTCAGTTCTGAGAGATAAGTGTGTGTGAAAGCCGTCCTTCACCCAGCTTGAAGGGAACACAAAGTTTCTTTTCAGTTGCAAACCCCTCTCCATACATTTATATGGGGAGGTACAAGCTCCAAATCGGTTTTACAGTTAAAACAGCAGGCACTTCAAACCGGCACTAGGAAACAGACTGAGAAACCAGAGTAAGGGTTTCTCCTGCAACCCGTTCCCTTTGTGCTGGATGAACGATCTTCTATCCACATGCTCAGTTCTGAGAGATAAGGGTGTGTGAAATCCGTACTTCACCTAGCTTGAAGGGAACATATAGTTTCTTTTCAGTTGCAAACTCCACTCCATACATATATATGGTGTGGTACAAGCTCCAACACGGTTTTACAGTGAAAACGGCAGGCACTTCAAACCGTCACAAGGAAACAGACTGAGAAACCAGAGTAAGGGTTTCTCCTGCAACCCGTTCCCTTTGTGCTGGATGAACGAACGTCTCTCCACATGCTCAGTTCTGAGATAAAAGTGTGTGTGAAAGCCGTCCTTCACCTAGCTTGAAGGGAACACAAAGTTTCTTTTCAGTTGCAAACCCCACTCCATACATTTATATGGGGAGGTACAAGCTCCAACTCGGTTTTACAGTAAAAACGGCAGGCACTTCAAACCGGCACTAGGAAACAGACTGAGAAACCAGAGTAAGGGTTTCTCCTGCAACCCGTTCCCTTTGTGCTGGATGAACGAACGTCTCTCCACATGCTCAGTTCTGAGAGATAAGTGTGTGTGAAAGCCGCCCTTCACCCAGCTTGAAGGGAACACAAAGTTTCTTTTCAGTTGCAAACCCCACTCCATACATTTATATGGGGAGGTACAAGCTCCAACACGGTTTTACAGTAAAAACGGCAGGCACTTCAAACCGGCACTAGGAAACAGACTGAGAAACCAGAGTAAGGGTTTCTCCTGCAACCCGTTCCATTTTTGCTGGATGAACGAACGTCTCTCCACATGCTCAGTTCTGAGAGATAAGTGTGTGTGAAAGCCGTCCTTCACCTAGCTTGAAGGGAACACAAAGTTTCTTTTCAGTTGCTAACCCCACTCCATACAAATATATGGGGAGTTACAAGCTCCAACTCGTTTTTACAGTGAAAACGGCAGGCACTTAAAACCGGCACTAGGAAACAGACTGAGAAACCAGAGTAATGGCTTCTCCTGCAAACCGTTCCCTTTGTGCTGGATGAACGAAATTCTCTCCACATGCTCAGTTCTGAGAGATAAGTGTGTGTGAAAGCCGTCCTTCACCTAGCTTGAAGGGAACACAAAGTTTCTTTTCAGTTGCAAACTCCACTCCATACATATATATGGGGAGGTACAAGCGCCAATTCGGATTTACAGTGAAAACGGCAGGCACTTCAATCCGGCACTAGGAAACAGACTGAGAAACCAGAGTAAGAGTTTCCCCTGCAACCCGTTCCTTTTTTGCTGGATGAACGAACGTCTCTCCACATGCTCAGTTCTGAGAGATAAGTGTGTGTGAAAGCCGTACTTCACCTAGCTTAAAGGGAACACAAAGTTTCTTTTCAGTTGCAAACCCCACTCCATACATATATATGGGGAGGTACAAGCTCCAACTCGGTTTTACAGTGAAAACGGCAGGCACTTCAAACGGGCACTAGGAAACAGACTGAGAAACCAGAGTAATGGTTTCTCCTGCAACACGTTCCATTTGTGCTCGATGAACGAACTTCTCTCCACATGCTGAGTTCTGAGAGATAATTGTGTGTGAAAGCCATCCTTCACCTAGCTTAAAGGGAACACAAAGTTTCTTTTCAGTTGCAAACTCCACTCCATACATATATATGGGGAGGTACAAGCTCCAACTCGGTTTTACAGTGAAAACGGCAGGCACTTCAAACCGGCACTAGGAAACAGACTGAGAAACAAGAGTAAGGGTTTCTCCTGCAACCCGTTCCCTTTGTGCTGGATGAACGAACGTCTCTCCACATGCTCAGTTCTGAGAGAAAAGTGTGTGTGAAAGCCGTCCTTCACCTAGCTTGAAGGGAACACAAAGTTTCTTTTCAGTTGCAAACCCCACTCCATACATTTATATGGGGAGGTACAAGCTCCAACTCGGTTTTACAGTAAAAACGGCAGGCACTTCAAACCGGCACTAGGAAACAGACTGAGAAACCAGAGTAAGGGTTTCTCCTGCAACCCGTTCCCTTTGTGCTGGATGAACGAACGTCTCTCCACATGCTCAGTTCTGAGAGATAAGTGTGTGTGAAAGCCGTCCTTCACCCAGCTTGAAGGGAACACAAAGTTACTTTTCAGTTGTAAACCCCGCTCCATACATATATATGGGGAGGTACAAGCTCCAATTCGGTTTTACAGTGAAAACGGCAGGCACTTCAAACCGGCACTAGGAAACAGACTGAGAATCCAGAGTAAAGGTTTCTCCTGTAACCCGTTCCATTTGTGCTGGATGAACGAACGTGTCTCCACATGCTCACTTCTGAGAGATATGTGTGTGTGAAAGCCGTCTTTCACCTAGCTTGAAGGGAACACAAAGTTTCTTTTCAGTTGTCAACTCCACTCCATACATATATATGGGGAGGTACAAGCTCCAACTCGGTTTTACAGTAAAAACGGCAGGCACTTCAAACCGGCACTAGGAAACAGACTGAGAAACCAGAGTAAGTGTTTCCCTGCAACCCGTTCCCATTGTGCTGGATGAACGAACGTCTCTCCACATGCTCAGTTCTGAGAGATAATTGTGTGTGAAAGCCGTACTTCACCTAGCTTGAAGGGAACATAAAGTTTCTTTTCAGTTGTAAACTCCACTCCATACATATATATGGGGAGGTACAAGCTCCAACTCGGTTTTACAGTGAAAACGGCAGGCACTTCAAACGGGCACTAGGAAACAGACTGAGAAACCAGAGTAATGGTTTCTCCTGCAACACGTTCCATTTGTGCTCGATGAACGAACTTCTCTCCACATGCTGAGTTCTGAGAGATAATTGTGTGTGAAAGCCATCCTTCACCTAGATTAAAGGAACACAAAGTTTCTTTTCAGTTGCAAACTCCACTCCATACATATATATGGGGAGGTACAAGCTCCAACTCGGTTTTACAGTGAAAACGGCAGGCACTTCAAACCGGCACTAGGAAACAGACTGAGAAACAAGAGTAAGTGTTTCTCCTGCAACCCGTTCCCTTTGTGCTGGATGAACGAACGTCTCTCCACATGCTCAGTTCTGAGAGATAAGTGTGTGTGAAAGCCGTCCTTCATCTAGCTTGAAGGGAACACAAAGTTTCTGTTCAGTTGCAAACCCCACTCCATACATATATATGGGGAGGTACAAGCTCCAACTCGGTTTTTCAGTAAAAACGGCAGGCACTTCAAACCGGCACTAGGAAACAGACTGAGAAACCAGAGTCAGTGTTTTTCCAGCAAACCGTTCCCTTTTTGCTGGATGAACGAACTTCTTTCCCCATGCTCAGTTCTGAGAGATAAGTGTGTGTGAAAGCCGTACTTCACCTAGCTTGAAGGGAACATAAAGTTTCTTTTCAGTTGCAAACTCCTCTCCATACATATATATAGGGAGGTACAAGCGCCAACTCGGTTTTACAGTGAAAACGGCAGGCACTTTAAACGGGCACTAGGAAACAGACTGAGAAACCAGAGTAATGGTTTCTCCTGCAACACGTTCCATTTGTGCTCGATGAACGAACATCTCTCCACATGCTGAGTTCTGAGATATAATTGTGTGTGAAAGCCATCCTTCACCTAGATAAAAGGGAACACAAAGTTTCTTTTCAGTTGCAAACTCCACTCCATACATATAAATGGGGAGGTACAAGCTCCAACTCGGTTTTACAGTGAAAACGGTAGGCACTTCAAACCAGCACTAGGAAACAGACTGAGAAACAAGAGTAAGGGTTTCTCCTGCAACCCGTTCCCTTTGTGCTGGATGAACGAACGTCTCTCCACATGCTCAGTTCTGAGAGATAAGTGTGTGTGAAAGCCGTCCTTCACCTAGCTTGAAGGGAACACAAAGTTTCTTTTCAGTTGCAAATCCCACTCCATACATTTATATGGGGAGATACAAGCTCCAACTCGGTTTTCAAGTAAAAACGGCAGGCACTTCAAACCGGCACTAGGAAACAGACTGAGAAACCAGAGTAAGGGTTTCTCCTGCAACCCGTTCCCTTTGTGCTGGATGAACGAACGTCTCTCCACATGCTCAGTTCTGAGAGATAAGTGTGTGTGAAAGCCGTCCTTCACCCAGCTTGAAGGGAACACAAAGTTTCTTTTCAGTTGCAAACCCCACTCCATACATTTATATGGGGAGGTACAAGCTCCAACTCGGTTTTACAGTTAAAACAGCAGGCACTTCAAACCGGCACTAGGAAACAGCCTGAGAAACCAGAGTAAGGGTTTCTCCTGCAACCCGTTCCCTTTGTGCTGGATGAACTAACTTCTATCCACATGCTCAGTTCTGAGAGATAAGTGTGTGTGAAATCCGTACTTCACCTAGCTTGAAGGGAACATAAAGTTTCTTTTCAGTTGCAAACTCCACTCCATACATATATATGGGGAGGTACAAGCTCCAACACGGTTTTACAGTAAAAACGGCAGGCACTTCAAACCGGCACTAGGAAACAGACTGAGAAACCAGAGTAAGGGTTTCTCCTGCAACCCGTTCCCTTTGTGCTGGATGAACGAACGTCTCTCCACATGCTCATTTCTGAGAGATAAGTGTGTGTGAAAGCCGTCCTTCACCCAGCTTGAAGGGAACACAAAGTTACTTTTCAGTTGTAAACCCCGCTCCATACATATATATGGGGAGGTACAAGCTCCAATTCGGTTTTACAGTGAAAACGGCAGGCACTTCAAACCGGCACTAGGAAACAGACTGAGAATCCAGAGTAAAGGTTTCTCCTGTAACCCGTTCCATTTGTGCTGGATGAACGAACGTGTCTCCACATGCTCACTTCTGAGAGATATGTGTGTGTGAAAGCCGTCTTTCACCTAGCTTGAAGGGAACACAAAGTTTCTTTTCAGTTGCCAACTCCACTCCATACATATATATGGGGAGGTACAAGCTCCAACTCGGTTTTACAGTAAAAACGGCA
This sequence comes from Vicugna pacos, assembly GCF_048564905.1. Taxonomy (NCBI): domain Eukaryota; kingdom Metazoa; phylum Chordata; class Mammalia; order Artiodactyla; family Camelidae; genus Vicugna; species Vicugna pacos. Next base: position 25,031,841 of record NC_133002.1, read on the forward strand.
GGCACTTCAAACCGGCACTAGGAAACAGACTGAGAAACCAGAGTAAGTGTTTCCCTGCAACCCGTTCCCATTGTGCTGGATGAACGAACGTCTCTCCACATGCTCAGTTCTGAGAGATAAGTGTGTGTGAAAGCCGTCCTTCACCTAGATAAAAGGGAACACAAAGTTTCTTTTCAGTTGCAAACTCCTCTCCATACATATATATGGGGAGGTGCAAGCTCCAACTCGGTTTTACAGTGAAAACGGCAGGCACTTCAAACCGGCACTAGGAAACAGACTGAGAAACAAGAGTAAGGGTTTGTCCTGCAACCCGTTCCCTTTGTGCTGGATGATCGAACGTCTCTCCACATGCTCAGTTCTGAGAGATAAGTGTGTGTGAAAGCCGTCCTTCACCTAGCTTGAAGGGAACACAAAGTTTCTTTTCAGTTGCAAACCCCACTCCATACATTTATATGGGGAGATACAAGCTCCAACTCGGTTTTACAGTAAAAACGGCAGGCACTTCAAACCGGCACTAGGAAACAGACTGAGAAACCAGAGTAAGGGTTTCTGCTGCAACCCGTTCCCTTTGTGCTGGATGAACGAACGTCTCTCCACATGCTCAGTTCTGAGAGATAAGTGTGTGTGAAAGCCGTCCTTCACACAGCTTGAAGGGAACACAAAGTTTCTTTTCAGTTGCAAACCCCACTCCATACATTTATATGGGGAGGTACAAGCTCCAACACGGTTTTACAGTAAAAACGGCAGGCACTTCAAACCGGCACTAGGAAACAGACTGAGAAACCAGAGTAAGGGATTCTCCTGCAACCCGTTCCATTTTTGCTGGATGAACGAACGTCTCTCCACATGCTCAGTTCTGAGAGATAAGTGTGTGTGAAAGCCGAACTTCAGCTATCTTGAAGGGAACAGAAAGTTCCTTTTAAGTTGCAAACTCAACTCCATACATATATATGGGGAGGTACAAGCTCCAACTCGGTTTTACAGTGAAAACGGCAGGCACTTCAAACCGGCACTTGGAAACAGACTGAGAAACCAGAGTAATGGTTTCTCCTACAACCCGTTCCCTTTGTGCTGGATGAACGAACGTCTCTCCACATGCTCAGTTCTGAGAGATATGTGTGTGTGAAAGCCGACCTTCAGCTATCTTGAAATGAAAACAAAGTTCCTTTTAATTTGCAAAATCCACTCCATACATATATATGGGGAGGTACAAACTCCAACACGGTTTTACAGTGAAAACGGCAGGCACTTCAAACCGGCACTAGGAAACAGACTGAGAAATCAGAGTAAGTGTTTCTCCTGCAACCCGTTCCATTTTTGTTGGATGAACGAACGTCTCTCCACATGCTCAGTTCTGAGAGATAAGTGTGTGTGAAAGCCGTCCTTCACCTAGCTTGAAGGGAACACAAAGTTTCTTTTCAGTTGCAAACCCCACTCCATACATATATATGGGGAGGTACAAACACCAACTCGGTTTTACAGTGAAAACGGCAGGCACTTCAAACCGGCAGTAGGAAACAGACTGAGAAACCAGAGTAATGGTTTTCCTGCAACCCGTTTCCTTTGTGTTGGATGAACGAACGTCTCTCCACATGCTCAGTTCTGAGAAATAAGTGTGTGTGAAAGCCGTCCTTCACCTAGCTTGAAGGGAACACAAAGTTTCTATTCAGTTGCAAACTCCACTCCATACATATATATGGGGAGGTACAAGCGCCAACTCGGTTTTACAGTGAAAACGGCAGGCACTTCAAACCGGCACTAGGAAACAGACTGAGAAACCAGAGTAAGGGTTTCCCCTGCAACCCGTTCCTTTTGTGCTGGATGAACGAACGTCTCTCCACATGCTCAGTTCTGAGAGATAAGTGTGTGTGAAAGCCGTATTTCACCTAGCTTAAAGGGAACACAAAGTTTCTTTTCAGTTACAAACCCCACTCCATACATATATATGGGGAGGTACAAGCTCCAACTCGGTTTTACAGTGAAAACGGCAGGCACTTCAAACGGGCACTAGGAAACAGACTGAGAAACCAGAGTCAGTGTTTTTCCAGCAAACCGTTCCCTTTTTGCTGGATGAACGAACGTCTCTCCACATGCTCAGTTCTGAGAGATAAGTGTGTGTGAAAGCCGTCCTTCACCTAGCTTGAAGGGAACACAAAGTTTCTTTTCAGTTGCTAACCCCACTCCATACATATATATGGGGAGGTACAAGCTCCAACTCGGTTTTACAGTGAAAACGGCAGGCACTTCAAACCGGCACTAGGAAAAAGACTCAGAAACCAGAGTAAGGATTTCTCCTGCAACCAGTTCCCTTTGTGCTGGATGAACGAACTTCTCTCCACATGCTAATTTCTGAGAGATAAGTGTGTGTGAAAGCCGTCCTTCACCAAGCTTGAAGGGAACACAAAGTTTCTGTTCAGTTGCAAACCCCACTCCATACATATATATGGGGAGGTACAAGCTCCAACTCGGTTTTACAGTAAAAACGGCAGGCACTTCAAACCGGCACTAGGAAACAGACTGAGAAACCAGAGTCAGTGTTTTTCCAGCAAACCGTTCCATTTTTGCTGGATGAACGAACTTCTTTCCACATGCTCAGTTCTGAGAGATAAGTGTGTGTGAAAGCCGTACTTCACCTAGCTTGAAGGGAACATAAAGTTTCTTTTCAGTTGCAAACTCCACTCCATACATATATATGGGGAGGTACAAGCGCCAACTCGGTTTTACAGTGAAAACGGCAGGCACTTCAAACGGGCACTAGGAAACAGACTGAGAAACCAGAGTAATGGTTTCTCCTGCAACACGTTCCATTTGTGCTCGATGAACGAACATCTCTCCACATGCTGAGTTCTGAGAGATAATTGTGTGTGAAAGCCATCCTTCACCTAGATAAAAGGGAACACAAAGTTTCTTTTCAGTTGCAAACTCCACTCCATACATATATATGGGGAGGTGCAAGCTCCAACTCGGTTTTACAGTGAAAACGGCAGGCACTTCAAACCGGCACTAGGAAACAGACTGAGAAACAAGAGTAAGGGTTTCTCCTGCAACCCGTTCCCTTTGTGCTGGATGAACGAACGTCTATCCACATGCTCAGTTCTGAGAGATAAGTGTGTGTGAAAGCCGTCCTTCACCTAGCTTGAAGGGAACACAAAGTTTCTTTTCAGTTGCAAACCCCACTCCATATATTTATATGGGGAGATACAAGCTCCAACTCGGTTTTACAGTAAAAACGGCAGGCACTTCAAACCGGCACTAGGAAACAGACTGAGAAACCAGAGTAAGGGTTTCTCCTGCAACCCGTTCCCTTTGTGCTGGATGAACGAACGTCTCTCCACATGCTCAGTTCTGAGAGATAAGTGTGTGTGAAAGCCGTCCTTCACCCAGCTTGAAGGGAACACAAAGTTTCTTTTCAGTTGCAAACCCCACTCCATACATTTATATGGGGAGGTACAAGCTCCAACACGGTTTTACAGTAAAAACGGCAGGCACTTCAAACCGGCACTAGGAAACAGACTGAGAAACCAGAGTAAGGGTTTCTCCTGCAACCTGTTCCATTTTTGCTGGATGAACGAACGTCTCTCCACATGCTCAGTTCTGAGAGATAAGTGTGTGTGAAAGCCGACCTTCAGCTATCTTGAAGGGAACAGAAAGTTCCTTTTAAGTTGCAAACTCCACTCCATACATATATATGGGGAGGTACAAGCTCCAACACGGTTTTACAGTGAAAACGGCAGGCACTTCAAACCGGCACAAGGAAACAGACTGAGAAACCAGAGTAATGGTTTCTCCTGCAACCCGCTCGCTTTGTGCTGGATGAACGAACGTCTCTCCACATGCTCAGTTCTGAGAGAAAAGTGTGTGTGAAAGCCGTACTTCACCTAGCTTGAAGGGAACACAAAGTTTCTTTTCAGTTGCAAACTCCACTCCATACAAATATATGGGGAGGTACAAGCTCCAACACGGTTTTACAGTGAAAACGGCAGGCACTTCAAACCGGCACTAGGAAACAGACTGAGAAACCAGAGTAAGGGTTCCTCCTGCAACCCGTTCCTTTGTGCTGGATGAACGAACGTCTCTCCACATGCTCAGTTCTGAGAGATAAGTGTGTGTGAAAGCCGTACTTCACCTAGCTTGAAGGGAACATAAAGTTTCTTTTCAGTTACAAACTCCACTCCATACATATATATGTGTAGGTACAAGCTTCAACTCGGTTTTACAGTGAAAACGGCAGGCACTTCAAACAGGCACAAGGAAACAGACTGAGAAACCAGAGTAAGGGTTTCTCCTGCAACCCGTTCCCTTTGTGCTGGATGAACGAACGTCTCTCCACATGCTCAGTTCTGAGAGATTAGTGTGTGTGAAAGCCGTCCTTCACCCAGCTTGAAGGGAACACAAAGTTTCTTTTCAGTTGTAAACCCCGCTCCATACATATATATGGGGAGGTACAAGCTCCAACTCGGTTTTACAGTGAAAACGGCAGGCACTTCAAACCGGCACTAGGAAACATACTGAGAATCCAGAGTAAAGGTTTCTCCTGTAACCCGTTCCATTTGTGCTGGATGAACGAACGTGTCTCCACATGCTCACTTCTGAGAGATATGTGTGTGTGAAAGCCGTCTTTCACCTAGCTTGAAGGGAACACAAAGTTTCTTTTCATTTGCCAACTCCACTCCATACATATATATGGGGAGGTACAAGCTCCAACTCGGTTTTACACTGAAAACGGCAGGCACTTCAAACCGGCACAAGGAAACAGACTGAGAAACCAGAGTCAGTGTTTCCCTGCAACCCGTTCCCTTTGTGCTGAATGAACGAACATCTTTCCTCATGCTGAGTTCTGAGAGATAAGTGTGTGTGAAAGCCGTCCTTCACCTAGCTTGAAGGGAACACAAAGTTTCTTTTCAGTTGCAAACTCCACTCCATACATATATATGGGGAGGTACAAGCTCCAACTCGGTTTTACAGTGAAAACGACAGGCACTTCAAACCGGCACTAGGAAACAGACTGAGAAACCAGAGTCACTGTTGCCCTGCAACCCGTTCCCTTTATGCTGGATGAACGAACGTGTCTCCACATGCTCAGTACTGAGAGATAAGTGTGTGTGAAAGCCGTCCTTCAACTAGCTTGAAGGGAACACAAAGTTTCTTTTCAGTTGCAAACCCCACTCCATACATATATATGGGGAGGTACAAGCTCCAACTCGGTTTTACAGTGAAAACGGCAGGCACTTCAAACCGGCACTAGGAAACAGACTGAGAAACCAGAGTAAGGGTTTCTCCTGCAACCCGTTCCCTTTGTGCTGGATGAACGAACGTCTCTCCACATGCTCAGTTCTGAGAGATAAGTGTGTGTGAAAGCCGTCCTTCACCTAGCTTGAAGGGAACACAAAGTTTCTTTTCAGTTGCAAACTCCACTCCATACATATATATGCGGAGGTACAAGCTCCAACTCTGTTTTACAGTTAAAACGGCAGGCACTTCAAACCAGCACTAGGAAACAGACTGAGAAACCAGAGTAAGGGTTTCTCCTGCAACCCGTTCCCTTTGTGCTGGATGAACGAACTTCTCTCCACATGCTCAGTTCTGAGAGATAAGTGTGTGTGAAAGCAGTACTTCACCTAGCTTGAAGGGAACATAAAGTTTCTTTTCAGTTGCAAACTCCACTCCATACATATATATGGGGAGGTACAAACTCCAACACGGTTTTACAGTGAAAACGGCAGGCACTTCAAACCGGCAGTAGGAAACAGACTGAGAAACCAGAGTAAGTGTTTCTCCTGCAACCCGTTCCATTTTTGTTGGATGAACGAACGTCTCTCCACATGCTCAGTTCTGAGAGATAAGTGTGTGTGAAAGCCGTCCTTCACCTAGCTTGAAGGGAACACAAAGTTTCTTTTCAGTTGCAAACCCCACTCCATACATATATATGGGGAGGTACAAACACCAACTCGGTTTTACAGTGAAAACGGCAGGCACTTCAAACCGGCACTAGGAAACAGACTGAGAAACCAGAGTAATGGTTTTCCTGCAACCCGTTCCCTTTGTGCTGGATGAACGAACGTCTCTCCACATGCTCAGTTCTGAGAAATAAGTGTGTGTGAAAGCCGTCCTTCCCCTAGCTTGAAGGGAACACAAAGTTTCTATTCAGTTGCAAACTCCACTCCATACATATATATGGGGTGGTTCAAGCGCCAACTCGGTTTTACAGTGAAAACGGCAGGCACTTCAAACCGGCACTAGGAAACAGACTGAGAAACCAGAGTAAGGGTTTCCCCTGCAACCCGTTCCTTTTGTGCTGGATGAACGAACGTCTCTCCACATGCTCAGTTCTGAGAGATAAGTGTGTGTGAAAGCCGTATTTCACCTAGCTTAAAGGGAACACAAAGTTTCTTTTCAGTTACAAACCCCACTCCATACATATATATGGGGAGGTACAAGCTCCAACACGGTTTTACAGTGAAAACGACAGGCACTTCAAACCGGCACTAGGAAACAGACTGAGAAACCAGAGTAAGGGTTCCTCCTGCAACCCGTTCCTTTGTGCTGGATGAACGAACGTCTCTCCACATGCTCAGTTCTGAGAGATAAGTGTGTGTGAAAGCCGTACTTCACCTAGCTTGAAGGGAACATAAAGTTTCTTTTCAGTTACAAACTCCACTCCATACATATATATGTGTAGGTACAAGCTTCAACTCGGTTTTACAGTGAAAACGGCAGGCACTTCAAACAGGCACAAGGAAACAGACTGAGAAACCAGAGTAAGGGTTTCTCCTGCAACCCGTTCCCTTTGTGCTGGATGAACGAACGTCTCTCCACATGCTCAGTTCTGAGAGATTAGTGTGTGTGAAAGCCGTCCTTCACCCAGCTTGAAGGGAACACAAAGTTTCTTTTCAGTTGTAAACCCCGCTCCATACATATATATGGGGAGGTACAAGCTCCAACTCGGTTTTACAGTGAAAACGGCAGGCACTTCAAACCGGCACTAGGAAACATACTGAGAATCCAGAGTAAAGGTTTCTCCTGTAACCCGTTCCATTTGTGCTGGATGAACGAACGTGTCTCCACATGCTCACTTCTGAGAGATATGTGTGTGTGAAAGCCGTCTTTCACCTAGCTTGAAGGGAACACAAAGTTTCTTTTCATTTGCCAACTCCACTCCATACATATATATGGGGAGGTACAAGCTCCAACTCGGTTTTACACTGAAAACGGCAGGCACTTCAAACCGGCACAAGGAAACAGACTGAGAAACCAGAGTCAGTGTTTCCCTGCAACCCGTTCCCTTTGTGCTGAATGAACGAACATCTTTCCTCATGCTGAGTTCTGAGAGATAAGTGTGTGTGAAAGCCGTCCTTCACCTAGCTTGAAGGGAACACAAAGTTTCTTTTCAGTTGCAAACTCCACTCCATACATATATATGGGGAGGTACAAGCTCCAACTCGGTTTTACAGTGAAAACGACAGGCACTTCAAACCGGCACTAGGAAACAGACTGAGAAACCAGAGTCACTGTTGCCCTGCAACCCGTTCCCTTTATGCTGGATGAACGAACGTGTCTCCACATGCTCAGTACTGAGAGATAAGTGTGTGTGAAAGCCGTCCTTCAACTAGCTTGAAGGGAACACAAAGTTTCTTTTCAGTTGCAAACCACACTCCATACATATATATGGGGAGGTACAAGCTCCAACTCGGTTTTACAGTGAAAACGGCAGGCACTTCAAACCGGCACTAGGAAACAGACTGAGAAACCAGAGTAAGGGTTTCTCCTGCAACCCGTTCCCTTTGTGCTGGATGAACGAACGTCTCTCCACATGCTCAGTTCTGAGAGATAAGTGTGTGTGAAAGCCGTCCTTCACCTAGCTTGAAGGGAACACAAAGTTTCTTTTCAGTTGCAAATTCCACTCCATACATATATATGCGGAGGTACAAGCTCCAACTCTGTTTTACAGTTAAAACGGCAGGCACTTCAAACCAGCACTAGGAAACAGACTGAGAAACCAGAGTAAGGGTTTCTCCTGCAACCCGTTCCCTTTGTGCTGGATGAACGAACTTCTCTCCACATGCTCAGTTCTGAGAGATAAGTGTGTGTGAAAGCAGTACTTCACCTAGCTTGAAGGGAACATAAAGTTTCTTTTCAGTTGCAAACTCCACTCCATACATATATATGGGGAGGTACAAACTCCAACACGGTTTTACAGTGAAAACGGCAGGCACTTCAAACCGGCAGTAGGAAACAGACTGAGAAACCAGAGTAAGTGTTTCTCCTGCAACCCGTTCCATTTTTGTTGGATGAACGAACGTCTCTCCACATGCTCAGTTCTGAGAGATAAGTGTGTGTGAAAGCCGTCCTTCACCTAGCTTGAAGGGAACACAAAGTTTCTTTTCAGTTGCAAACCCCACTCCATACATATATATGGGGAGGTACAAACACCAACTCGGTTTTACAGTGAAAACGGCAGGCACTTCAAACCGGCACTAGGAAACAGACTGAGAAACCAGAGTAATGGTTTTCCTGCAACCCGTTCCCTTTGTGCTGGATGAACGAACGTCTCTCCACATGCTCAGTTCTGAGAAATAAGTGTGTGTGAAAGCCGTCCTTCACCTAGCTTGAAGGGAACACAAAGTTTCTATTCAGTTGCAAACTCCACTCCATACATATATATGGGGAGGTACAAGCGCCAACTCGGTTTTACAGTGAAAACGGCAGGCACTTCAAACCGGCACTAGGAAACAGACTGAGAAACCAGAGTAAGGGTTTCCCCTGCAACCCGTTCCTTTTGTGCTGGATGAACGAACGTCTCTCCACATGCTCAGTTCTGAGAGATAAGTGTGTGTGAAAGCCGTATTTCACCTAGCTTAAAGGGAACACAAAGTTTCTTTTCAGTTACAAACCCCACTCCATACATATATATGGGGAGGTACAAGCTCCAACTCGGTTTTACAGTGAAAACGGCAGGCACTTCAAACGGGCACTAGGAAACAGACTGAGAAACCAGAGTCAGTGTTTTTCCAGCAAACCGTTCCCTTTTTGCTGGATGAACGAACGTCTCTCCACATGCTCAGTTCTGAGAGATAAGTGTGTGTGAAAGCCGTCCTTCACCTAGCTTGAAGGGAACACAAAGTTTCTTTTCAGTTGCTAACCCCACTCCATACATATATATGGGGAGGTACAAGCTCCAACTCGGTTTTACAGTGAAAACGGCAGGCACTTCAAACCGGCACTAGGAAAAAGACTCAGAAACCAGAGTAAGGATTTCTCCTGCAACCAGTTCCCTTTGTGCTGGATGAACGAACTTCTCTCCACATGCTAAGTTCTGAGAGATAAGTGTGTGTGAAAGCCGTCCTTCACCAAGCTTGAAGGGAACACAAAATTTCTGTTCAGTTGCAAACCCCACTCCATACATATATATGGGGAGGTACAAGCTCCAACTCGGTTTTACAGTAAAAACGGCAGGCACTTCAAACCGGCACTAGGAAACAGACTGAGAAACCAGAGTCAGTGTTTTTCCAGCAAACCGTTCCCTTTTTGCTGGATGAACGAACTTCTTTCCACATGCTCAGTTCTGAGAGATAAGTGTGTGTGAAAGCCGTACTTCACCTAGCTTGAAGGGAACATAAAGTTTCTTTTCAGTTGCAAACTCCACTCCATACATATATATGGGGAGGTACAAGCGCCAACTCGGTTTTACAGTGAAAACGGCAGGCACTTCAAACGGGCACTAGGAAACAGACTGAGAAACCAGAGTAATTGTTTCTCCTGCAACACGTTCCATTTGTGCTCGATGAACGAACATCTCTCCACATGCTGAGTTCTGAGAGATAATTGTGTGTGAAAGCCATCCTTCACCTAGATAAAAGGGAACACAAAGTTTCTTTTCAGTTGCAAACTCCACTCCATACATATATATGGGGAGGTGCAAGCTCCAACTCGGTTTTACAGTGAAAACGGCAGGCACTTCAAACCGGCACTAGGAAACAGACTGAGAAACAAGAGTAAGGGTTTCTCCTGCAACCCGTTCCCTTTGTGCTGGATGAACGAACGTCTCTCCACATGCTCAGTTCTGAGAGATAAGTGTGTGTGAAAGCCGTCCTTCACCTAGCTTGAAGGGAACACAAAGTTTCTTTTCAGTTGCAAACCCCACTCCATACATTTATATGGGGAGATACAAGCTCCAACTCGGTTTTACAGTAAAAACGGCAGGCACTTCAAACCGGCACTAGGAAACAGACTGAGAAACCAGAGTAAGGGTTTCTCCTGCAACCCGTTCCCTTTGTGCTGGATGAACGAACGTCTCTCCACATGCTCAGTTCTGAGAGATAAGTGTGTGTGAAAGCCGTCCTTCACCCAGCTTGAAGGGAACACAAAGTTTCTTTTCAGTTGCAAACCCCACTCCATACATTTATATGGGGAGGTACAAGCTCCAACACGGTTTTACAGTAAAAACGGCAGGCACTTCAAACCGGCACTAGGAAACAGACTGAGAAACCAGAGTAAGGGTTTCTCCTGCAACCTGTTCCATTTTTGCTGGATGAACGAACGTCTCTCCACATGCTCAGTTCTGAGAGATAAGTGTGTGTGAAAGCCGAACTTCAGCTATCTTGAAGGGAACAGAAAGTTCCTTTTAAGTTGCAAACTCCACTCCATACATATATATGGGGAGGTACAAGCTCCAACACGGTTTTACAGTGAAAACGGCAGGCACTTCAAACCGGCACAAGGAAACAGACTGAGAAACCAGAGTAATGGTTTCTCCTGCAACCCGCTCGCTTTGTGCTGGATGAACGAACGTCTCTCCACATGCTCAGTTCTGAGAGAAAAGTGTGTGTGAAAGCCGTACTTCACCTAGCTTGAAGGGAACACAAAGTTTCTTTTCAGTTGCAAACTCCACTCCATACATATATATGGGGAGGTACAAGCTCCAACACGGTTTTACAGTGAAAACGGCAGGCACTTCAAACCGGCACTAGGAAACAGACTGAGAAACCAGAGTAAGGGTTCCTCCTGCAACCCGTTCCTTTGTGCTGGATGAACGAACGTCTCTCCACATGTTCAGTTCTGTGAGGTAAGTGTGTGTGAAAGCCGTACTTCACCTAGCTTGAAGGGAACACAAAGTTTCTTTTCAGTTGTAAACCCCGCTCCATACATATATATGGGGAGGTACAAGCTCCATCTCGGTTTTACAGTGAAAACGGCAGGCACTTCAAACCGGCACTAGGAAACAGACTGAGAATCCAGAGTAAGGGTTTCTCCTGTAAACCGTTCCCTATGTGCTGGATGAACGAACGTGTCTCCACATGCTCAGTTCTGAGAGATATGTGTGTGTGAAAGCCGTCTTTCACCTAGCTTGAAGGGAACACAAAGTTTCTTTTCATTTGCCAACTCCACTCCATACATATATATGGGGAGGTACAAGCTCCAACTCGGTTTTACACTGAAAACGGCAGGCACTTCAAACCGGCACAAGGAAACAGACTGAGAAACCAGAGTCAGTGTTTCCCTGCAACCCGTTCCCTTTGTGCTGAATGAACGAACATCTTTCCTCATGCTGAGTTCTGAGAGATAAGTGTGTGTGAAAGCCGTCCTTCACCAAGCTTGAAGGGAACACAAAATTTCTGTTCAGTTGCAAACCCCACTCCATACATATATATGGGGAGGTACAAGCTCCAACTCGGTTTTACAGTAAAAACGGCAGGCACTTCAAACCGGCACTAGGAAACAGACTGAGAAACCAGAGTAAGGGTTCCTCCTGCAACCCGTTCCTTTGTGCTGGATGAACGAACGTCTCTCCACATGTTCAGTTCTGTGAGGTAAGTGTGTGTGAAAGCCGTACTTCACCTAGCTTGAAGGGAACACAAAGTTTCTTTTCAGTTGTAAACCCCGCTCCATACATATATATGGGGAGGTACAAGCTCCATCTCGGTTTTACAGTGAAAACGGCAGGCACTTCAAACCGGCACTAGGAAACAGACTGAGAATCCAGAGTAAGGGTTTCTCCTGTAAACCGTTCCCTATGTGCTGGATGAACGAACGTGTCTCCACATGCTCAGTTCTGAGAGATATGTGTGTGTGAAAGCCGTCTTTCACCTAGCTTGAAGGGAACACAAAGTTTCTTTTCATTTGCCAACTCCACTCCATACATATATATGGGGAGGTACAAGCTCCAACTCGGTTTTACACTGAAAACGGCAGGCACTTCAAACCGGCACAAGGAAACAGACTGAGAAACCAGAGTCAGTGTTTCCCTGCAACCCGTTCCCTTTGTGCTGAATGAACGAACATCTTTCCTCATGCTGAGTTCTGAGAGATAAGTGTGTGTGAAAGCCGTCCTTCACCTAGCTTGAAGGGAACACAAAGTTTCTTTTCAGTTGCAAACTCCACTCCATACATATATATGGGGAGGTACAAGCTCCAACTCGGTTTTACAGTGAAAACGACAGGCACTTCAAACCGGCACTAGGAAACAGACTGAGAAACCAGAGTCACTGTTGCCCTGCAACCCGTTCCCTTTATGCTGGATGAACGAACGTGTCTCCACATGCTCAGTACTGAGAGATAAGTGTGTGTGAAAGCCGTCCTTCAACTAGCTTGAAGGGAACACAAAGTTTCTTTTCAGTTGCAAACCCCACTCCATACATTTATATGGGGAGGTACAAGCTCCAACACGGTTTTACAGTAAAAACGGCAGGCACTTCAAACCGGCACTAGGAAACAGACTGAGAAACCAGAGTAAGGGTTTCTCCTGCAACCTGTTCCATTTTTGCTGGATGAACGAACGTCTCTCCACATGCTCAGTTCTGAGAGATAAGTGTGTGTGAAAGCCGAACTTCAGCTATCTTGAAGGGAACAGAAAGTTCCTTTTAAGTTGCAAACTCCACTCCATACATATATATGGGGAGGTACAAGCTCCAACACGGTTTTACAGTGAAAACGGCAGGCACTTCAAACCGGCACAAGGAAACAGACTGAGAAACCAGAGTAATGGTTTCTCCTGCAACCCGCTCGCTTTGTGCTGGATGAACGAACGTCTCTCCACATGCTCAGTTCTGAGAGAAAAGTGTGTGTGAAAGCCGTACTTCACCTAGCTTGAAGGGAACACAAAGTTTCTTTTCAGTTGCAAACTCCACTCCATACATATATATGGGGAGGTACAAGCTCCAACACGGTTTTACAGTGAAAACGGCAGGCACTTCAAACCGGCACTAGGAAACAGACTGAGAAACCAGAGTAAGGGTTCCTCCTGCAACCCGTTCCTTTGTGCTGGATGAACGAACGTCTCTCCACATGTTCAGTTCTGTGAGGTAAGTGTGTGTGAAAGCCGTACTTCACCTAGCTTGAAGGGAACACAAAGTTTCTTTTCAGTTGTAAACCCCGCTCCATACATATATATGGGGAGGTACAAGCTCCATTTCGGTTTTACAGTGAAAACGGCAGGCACTTCAAACCGGCACTAGGAAACAGACTGAGAATCCAGAGTAAGGGTTTCTCCTGTAAACCGTTCCCTATGTGCTGGATGAACGAACGTGTCTCCACATGCTCAGTTCTGAGAGATATGTGTGTGTGAAAGCCGTCTTTCACCTAGCTTGAAGGGAACACAAAGTTTCTTTTCATTTGCCAACTCCACTCCATACATATATATGGGGAGGTACAAGCTCCAACTCGGTTTTACACTGAAAACGGCAGGCACTTCAAACCGGCACTAGGAAACAGACTGAGAAACCAGAGTAAGGGTTTCTCCTGCAACCCGTTCCCTTTGTGCTGGATGAACGAACGTCTCTCCACATGCTCAGTTCTGAGAGATAAGTGTGTGTGAAAGCCGTCCTTCACCCAGCTTGAAGGGAACACAAAGTTTCTTTTCAGTTGCAAACCCCACTCCATACATTTATATGGGGAGGTACAAGCTCCAACACGGTTTTACAGTAAAAACGGCAGGCACTTCAAACCGGCACTAGGAAACAGACTGAGAAACCAGAGTAAGGGTTTCTCCTGCAACCTGTTCCATTTTTGCTGGATGAACGAACGTCTCTCCACATGCTCAGTTCTGAGAGATAAGTGTGTGTGAAAGCCGAACTTCAGCTATCTTGAAGGGAACAGAAAGTTCCTTTTAAGTTGCAAACTCCACTCCATACATATATATGGGGAGGTACAAGCTCCAACACGGTTTTACAGTGAAAACGGCAGGCACTTCAAACCGGCACAAGGAAACAGACTGAGAAACCAGAGTAATGGTTTCTCCTGCAACCCGCTCGCTTTGTGCTGGATGAACGAACGTCTCTCCACATGCTCAGTTCTGAGAGAAAAGTGTGTGTGAAAGCCGTACTTCACCTAGCTTGAAGGGAACACAAAGTTTCTTTTCAGTTGCAAACTCCACTCCATACATATATATGGGGAGGTACAAGCTCCAACACGGTTTTACAGTGAAAACGGCAGGCACTTCAAACCGGCACTAGGAAACAGACTGAGAAACCAGAGTAAGGGTTCCTCCTGCAACCCGTTCCTTTGTGCTGGATGAACGAACGTCTCTCCACATGTTCAGTTCTGTGAGGTAAGTGTGTGTGAAAGCCGTACTTCACCTAGCTTGAAGGGAACACAAAGTTTCTTTTCAGTTGTAAACCCCGCTCCATACATATATATGGGGAGGTACAAGCTCCATCTCGGTTTTACAGTGAAAACGGCAGGCACTTCAAACCGGCACTAGGAAACAGACTGAGAATCCAGAGTAAGGGTTTCTCCTGTAAACCGTTCCCTATGTGCTGGATGAACGAACGTGTCTCCACATGCTCAGTTCTGAGAGATATGTGTGTGTGAATGCCGTATTTCACCTAGCTTGAAGGGAACACAAAGTTTCTTTTCAGTTGCCAACTCCACTCCATACATATATATGGGGAGGTACAAGCTCCAACTCGGTTTTACACTGAAAACGGCAGGCACTTCAAATCGTCACTAGGAAACAGACTGAGATACCAGAGTAAGGGTTTCTCCTGCAACCCGTTCCATTTGTGCTGGATGAACGAACGTCTCTCCACATGCTCAGTTCTGAGAGATAAGTGTGTGTGAAAGCCGTCCTTCACCTAGCTTGAAGGGAACACAAAGTTTCTTTTCAGTTGCAAACTCCACTCCATACATATATATGGGGAGGTACAAGCTCCAACTCGGTTTTACAGTGAAATCGGCAGGCACTTCAAACCGGCACTAGGAAACAGACTGAGAAACCAGAGTCAGTGTTTCCCTGCAACCCGTTCCTTTTGTGCTGGATGAAGGAACGTCTCTCCACATGCTCAGTTCTGAGAGATAAGTGTGTGTGAAAGCTGTCCTTCACCTAGGTTGAAGGGAACACAAAGTTTCTTTTCAGTTGCAAACTCCACTCCATACATATATATGCGGAGGTACAAGCTCCAACTCTGTTTTACAGTTAAAACGGCAGGCACTTCAAACCGGCACTAGGAAACAGACTGAGAAACCAGAGTAAAAGTTTCTCCTGCAACCCGTTCCCTTTGTGCTGGATGAACGAACATCTCTCCACATGCTCAGTTCTGAGAGATAAGTGTGTGTGAAAGCCGTACTTCACCTAGCTTGAAGGGAACATAAAGTTTCTTTTCAGTTGCAAACTCCACTCCATACATATATATGTGTAGGTACAAGCTCCAACTCGGTTTTACAGTGAAAACGGCAGGCACTTCAAACAGGCACAAGGAAACAGACTGAGAAACCAGGGTAAGGGTATCTCCTGCAACCCGCTCGCTTTTTGCTGGATGAACGAACGTCTCTCCACATGCTCAGTTCTGAGAGAAAAGTGTGTGTGAAAGCCGTCCTTCATCTAGCTTGAAGGGAACACAATGTTTCTTTTCAGTTGCAAACACCACTCCATACATATATATGGGGAGGTACAAGCTCCATCTCGGTTTTACAGTAAAAACAGCAGGCACTTCAAACCGGCACTAGGAAACAGACTGAGACTCCAGAGTAAGGGTTTCTCCTGTAAACCGTTCCCTATGTGCTGGATGAACGAACGTGTCTCCACATGCTCAGTTCTGAGAGATATGTGTGTGTGAAAGCCGTCTTTCACCTAGCTTGTAGGGAACACAAAGTTTCTTTTCAGTTGTCAACTCCACTCCATACATATATATGGGGAGGTACAAGCTCCAACTCGGTTTTACACTGAAAACGGCAGGCACTTCAAACCGTCACTAGGAAACAGACTGAGATACCAGAGTAAGGGTTTCTCCTGCAACCCGTTCCATTTGTGCTGGATGAACGAACGTCTCTCCACATGCTCAGTTCTGAGAGATAAGTGTGTGTGAAAGCCGTCCTTCACCTAACTTGAAGGGAACACAAAGTTTCTTTTCAGTTGCAAACTCCACTCCATACATATATATGGGGAGGTACAAGCTCCAACTCGGTTTTACAGTGAAATCGGCAGGCACTTCAAACCGGCACTAGGAAACAGACTGAGAAACCAGAGTCAGTGTTTCCCTGCAACCCGTTCCTTTTGTGTTGGATGAAGGAACGTCTCTCCACATGCTCAGTTCTGAGAGATAAGTGTGTGTGAAAGCTGTCCTTCACCTAGCTTGAAGGGAACACAAAGTTTCTTTTCAGTTGCAAACTCCACTCCATACATATATATGCGGAGGTACAAGCTCCAACTCTGTTTTACAGTTAAAACGGCAGGCACTTCAAACCGGCACTAGGAAACAGACTGAGAAACCAGAGTAAAAGTTTCTACTGCAACACGTTCCCTTTGTGCTGGATGAACGAACTTCTCTCCACATGCTCAGTTCTGAGAGATAAGTGTGTGTGAAAGCCGTACTTCACCTAGCTTGAAGGGAACATAAAGTTTCTTTTCAGTTACAAACTCCACTCCATACATATATATGTGTAGGTACAAGCATCAACTCGGTTTTACAGTGAAAACGGCAGGCACTTCAAACAGGCACAAGGAAACAGACTGAGAAACCAGAGTAAGGGTTTCTCCTGCAACCCGCTCGCTTTTTGCTGGATGAACGAACGTCTCTCCACATGCTCAGTTCTGAGAGTAAAGTGTGTGTGAAAGCCGTCTTTCACCTAGCTTGAAGGGAACACAATGTTTCTTTTCAGTTGCAAACTCCAATCCATACATATATATGGGGAGGTACAAGCTCCAACACGGTATTACAGTGAAACGGCAGGCACTTCAAACCGGCACTAGGAAACAGACTGAGAAACCAGAGTAAGGGTTCCTCCTGCAACCCGTTCCCTTTGTGCTGGATGAACGAACGTCTCTCCACATGCTCAGTTCTGAGAGGTAAGTGTGTGTGAAAGCCGTACTTCACCTAGCTTGAAGGGAACACAAAGTTTCTTTTCAGTTGTAAACCCCGCTCCATACATATATATGGGGAGGTACAAGCTCCATCTCGGTTTTACAGTGAAAACGGCAGGCACTTCAAACCGGCACTAGGAAACAGACTGAGAATCCAGAGTAAGGGTTTCTCCTGTAACCCGTTCCCTATGTGCTGGATGAAAGAACGTGTCTCCACATGCTCAGTTCTGAGAGATATGTGTGTGTGAAAGCCGTCTTTCACCTAGCTTGAAGGGAACACAAAGTTTCTTTTCAGTTGCCAACTCCACTCCATACATATATATGGGGAGGTACAAGCTCCAACTCGGTTTTACACTGAAAACGGCAGGCACTTCAAACCGTCACTAGGAAACAGACTGAGATACCAGAGTAAGGGTTTCTCCTGCAACCCGTTCCATTTGTGCTGGATGAACGAACGTCTCTCCACATGCTGAGTTCTGAGAGATAAGTGTGTGTGAAAGCCGTCCTTCACCTAGCTTGAAGGGAACACAAAGTTTCTTTTCAGTTGCAAACCCCACTCCATACATTTATATGGGGAGGTACAAGCTCCAACTCGGTTTTACAGTAAAAACGGCAGGCACTTCAAACCGGCACTAGGAAACAGACTGAGAAACCAGAGTAAGGGTTTCTCCTGCAACCCGTTCCCTTTGTGCTGGATGAACGAACGTCTCTCCACATGCTCAGTTCTGAGAGATTAGTGTGTGTGAAAGCCGTCCTTCACCCAGCTTGAAGGGAACACAAAGTTTCTTTTCAGTTGTAAACCCCGCTCCATACATATATATGGGGAGGTACAAGCTCCAACTCGGTTTTACAGTAAAAACGGCAGGCACTTCAAACCGGCACTAGGAAACATACTGAGAATCCAGAGTAAAGGTTTCTCCTGTAACCCGTTCCATTTGTGCTGGATGAACGAACGTGTCTCCACATGCTCACTTCTGAGAGATATGTGTGTGTGAAAGCCGTCTTTCACCTAGCTTGAAGGGAACACAAAGTTTCTTTTCATTTGCCAACTCCACTCCATACATATATATGGGGAGGTACAAGCTCCAACTCGGTTTTACACTGAAAACGGCAGGCACTTCAAACCGGCACTAGGAAACAGACTGAGAAACCAGAGTCAGTGTTTCCCTGCAACCCGTTCCCTTTGTGCTGAATGAACGAACATCTTTCCTCATGCTGAGTTCTGAGAGATAAGTGTGTGTGAAAGCCGTCCTTCACCTAGCTTGAAGGGATCACAAAGTTTCTTTTCAGTTGCAAACTCCACTCCATACATATATATGGGGAGGTACAAGCTCCAACTCGGTTTTACAGTGAAAACGGCAGGCACTTCAAACCGGCACTAGGAAACAGACTGAGAAACCAGAGTCACTGTTGACCTGCAACCCGTTCCCTTTGTGCTGGATGAACGAACGTGTCTCCACATGCTCAGTTCTGAAAGATAAGTGTGTGTGAAAGCCGTCCTTCACCTAGCTTGAAGGGAACACAAAGTTTCTTTTCAGTTGCAAACCCCACTCCATACATATATATGGGGAGGTACAAGCTCCAACTCGGTTTTACAGTGAAAACGGCAGGCACTTCAAACCGGCACTAGGAAACAGACTGAGAAACCAGAGTAATGGTTTCTCCTGCAACACGTTCCTTTTGTGCTCGATGAACGAACTTCTCTCCACATGCTGAGTTCTGAAAGATAATTGTGTGTGAAAGCCATCCTTCACCTAGCTTAAAGGGAACACAACGTTTCTTTTCAGTTGCAAACTCCACTCCATACATATATATGGGGAGGTACAAGCTCCAACTCGGTTTTACAGTGAAAACGGCAGGCACTTCAAACCGGCACTAGGAAACAGACTGAGAAACAAGAGTAAGGGTTTCTCCTGCAACCCGTTCCCTTTGTGCTGGATGAACGAACGTCTCTCCACATGCTCAGTTCTGAGAGATAAGTGTTTGTGAAAGCTGTCCTTCACCCAGCTTGAAGGGAACACAAAGTTTCTTTTCAGTTGTAAACCCCGCTCCATACATATATATGGGGAGGTACAAGCTCCAACTCGGTTTTACAGTGAAAACGGCAGGCACTTCAAACCGGCACTAGGAAACAGACTGAGAATCCAGAGTAATGGTTTCTCCTGTAACCCGTTCCATTTGTGCTGGATGAACGAACGTGTCTCCACATGCTCACTTCTGAGAGATAAGTGTGTGTGAAAGCCGTCCTTCACCTAGCTTGAAGGGAACACAAAGTTTCTTTTCAGTTGCCAACTCCACTCCATACATATATATGGGGAGGTACAAGCTACAACTCGGTTTTACACTGAAAACGGCAGGCACTTCAAACCGGCACTAGGAAACAGACTGAGAAACCAGAGTCAGTGTTTCCCTGCAACCCGTTCCCTTTGTGCTGGATGAACGAACGTCTCTCCACATGCTCAGTTCTGAGAGATAAGTGTGTGTGAAAGCCGTCCTTCACCTAGCTTGAAGGGAACACAAAGTTTCTTTTCAGTTGCAAACAACACTCCATACATATATATGCGGAGGTACAAGCTCCAACACTGTTTTACAGTGAAAACGGCAGGCACTTCAAACCGGTACTAGGAAACAGACTGAGAAACCAGAGTCAGTGTTTTTCCAGCAAACCGTTCCCTTTTTGCTGGATAAACGAACTTCTTTCCACATGCTCAATTCTGAGAGGTAAGTGTGTGTGAAAGCCTTACTTCAGCTAGCTTGAAGGGAACATAAAGTTTCTTTTCAGTTACAAACTCCACTCCATACATATATATGGGGAGGTACAAGCTACAACATGGTTTTACAGTGAAAACGACAGGCACTTCAAACCGGCACAAGGAAACAGATTGAGAAACCAGAGTAATGCTTTCTCCTGCAACCCGCTCGCTTTGTGCTGGATGAACGAACGTCTCTCCACATGCTCAGTTCTGAGAGAAAAGTGTGTGTGAAAGCCGTCCTTCACCTAGCTTGAAGGGAACACAAAGTTTCTTTTCAGTTGCAAACTCCACTCCATACATATATATGGGGAGGTACAAGATACAACACGGTTTTACAGTGAAATCCGCAGGCACTTCAAACCGGCACTAGGAAACAGACTGAGAAACAAGAGTAAGGGTTTCTCCTGCAACCCGTTCCCTTTGTGCTGGATGAACGAACGTCTCTCCATATGCTCAGTTCTGAGAGATAAGTGTGTGTGAAAGCCGTCCTTCACCTAGCTTGAAGGGAACACAAAGTTTCTTTTCAGTTGCAAACTCCACTCCATACATATATATGTGGAGGTACAAGCTCCAACTCGGTTTTACAGTGAAAACGGCAGGCACTTCAAACCGGCACTAGGAAACAGACTGAGAAACCAGAGTCACTGTTGCCCTGCAACCCGTTCCCTTTGTGCTGGATGAACGAACGTGTCTCCACATGCTCAGTTCTGAGAGATAAGTGTGTGTGAAAGCCGTCCTTCACCTAGCTTGAAGGGAACACAAAGTTTCTTTTCAGTTGCAAACCCCACTCCATACATATATATGGGGAGGTACAAGCTCCAACTCGGTTTTACAGTGAAAACGGCAGGCACTTCAAACCGGCACTAGGAAACAGACTGAGAAACTAGAGTAAGGGTTTCTCCTGCAACCCGTTCCCTTTGTGCTGGATGAACGAACGTCTCTCCACATGCTCAGTTCTGAGAGAAAGTGTGTGTGAAAGCCGTCCTTCACCTAGCTTGAAGGGAACACAAAGTTTCTTTTAAGTTGCAACCTCCACTCCATACATATATATGCGGAGGTACAAGCTCCAACTCTGTTTTACAGATAAAACGGCAGGCACTTCAAACCGGAACTAGGAAACAGACTGAGAAACCATAGTAAGGGTTTCTCCTGCAACCCGTTCCCTTTGTGCTGGATGAACGAACTTCTCTCCACATGCTCAGTTCTGAGAGATATGTGTGTGTGAAAGCCGTACTTCACCTAGCTTGAAGGGAACATAAAGTTTCTTTTCAGTTGCAAACTCCTCTCCATACATATATATGGGGAGGTACAATCTCCAACACGGTTTTACAGTGAAAACGGCAGGCACTTCAAACCGGCACAAGGAAACAGACTGTGAAACCAGTGTAAGGGTTTCTCCTGCAACCCGCTCGCTTTGTGCTGGATGAACGAACGTCTCTCCACATGCTCAGTTCTGAGAGAAAAGTGTGTGTGAAAGCCGTCCTTCACCTAGCTTGAAGGGAACACAAAGTTTCTTTTCAGTTGCAAACCCCACTCCATACATATATATGGGGAGTTACAAGCTCCAACTCGGTTTTACAGTGAAAACGGCAGGCACTTCAAACGGGCACTAGGAAACAGACTGAGAAACCAGAGTAATGGTTTCTCCTGCAACACGTTCCATTTGTGCTCGACGAACGAACTTCTCTCCACATGCTGAGTTCTGAGAGATAATTGTGTGTGAAAGCCATCCTTCACCTAGCTTAAAGGGAACACAAAGTTTCTTTTCAGTTGCAAACTCCACTCCATACCTATATATGGGGAGGTACAAGCTCCAACTCGGTTTTACAGTGAAAACGGCAGGCACTTCAAACCGTCACTAGGAAACAGACTGAGAAACAAGAGTAAGGGTTTCTACTGCAACCCGTTCCCTTTGTGCTGGATGAACGAACGTCTCTCCACATGCTCAGTTCTGAGAGATAAGTGTGTGTGAAAGCCGTCCTTCACCTAGCTTGAAGGGAACACAAAGTTTCTTTTAAGTTGCAACCTCCACTCCATACATATATATGCGGAGGTACAAGCTCCAACTCTGTTTTACAGATAAAACGGCAGGCACTTCAAACCGGAACTAGGAAACAGACTGAGAAACCAGAGTAAGGGTTTCTCCTGCAACCCGTTCCCTTTGTGCTGGATGAACGAACTTCTCTCCACATGCTCAGTTCTGAGAGATATGTGTGTGTGAAAGCCGTACTTCACCTAGCTTGAAGGGAACATAAAGTTTCTTTTCAGTTGCAAACTCCTCTCCATACATATATATGGGGAGGTACAATCTCCAACACGGTTTTACAGTGAAAACGGCAGGCACTTCAAACCGGCACAAGGAAACAGACTGTGAAACCAGTGTAAGGGTTTCTCCTGCAACCCGCTCGCTTTGTGCTGGATGAACGAACGTCTCTCCACATGCTCAGTTCTGAGAGAAAAGTGTGTGTGAAAGCCGTCCTTCACCTAGCTTGAAGGGAACACAATGTTTCTTTTCAGTTGCAAACCCCACTCCATACATATATATGGGGAGTTACAAGCTCCAACTCGGTTTTACAGTGAAAACGGCAGGCACTTCAAACGGGCACTAGGAAACAGACTGAGAAACCAGAGTAATGGTTTCTCCTGCAACACGTTCCATTTGTGCTCGACGAACGAACTTCTCTCCACATGCTGAGTTCTGAGAGATAATTGTGTGTGAAAGCCATCCTTCACCTAGCTTAAAGGGAACACAAAGTTTCTTTTCAGTTGCAAACTCCACTCCATACCTATATATGGGGAGGTACAAGCTCCAACTCGGTTTTACAGTGAAAACGGCAGGCACTTCAAACCGTCACTAGGAAACAGACTGAGAAACAAGAGTAAGGGTTTCTACTGCAACCCGTTCCCTTTGTGCTGGATGAACGAACGTCTCTCCACATGCTCAGTTCTGAGAGATAAGTGTGTGTGAAAGCCGTCCTTCACCTAGCTTGAAGGGAACACAAAGTTTCTTTTCATTTGCAAACCCCACTCCATACATTTATATGGGGAGGTACAAGCTCCAACTCGGTTTTACAGTAAAAACGGCAGGCACTTCAAACCGGCACTAGGAAACAGACTGAGAAACCAGAGTCACTGTTGCCCTGCAACCCGTTCCCTTTATGCTGGATGAACGAACGTGTCTCCACATGCTCAGCACTGAGAGATAAGTGTGTGTGAAAGCCGTCCTTCAACTAGCTTGAAGGGAACACAAAGTTTCTTTTCAGTTTCAAACCCCACTCCATACATATATATGGGGAGGTACAAGCTCCAACTCGGTTTTACAGTGAAAACGGCAGGCACTTCAAACCGGCACTAGGAAACAGACTGAGAAACCAGAGTAAGGGTTTCTCCTGCAACCCGTTCCCTTTGTGCTGGATGAACGAACTTCTCTCCACATGCTCAGTTCTGAGAGATAAGTGTGTGTGAAAGCCGTACTTCACCTAGCTTGAAGGGATCATAAAGTTTCTTTTCAGTTGCAAACTCCACTCCATACATATATATGGGGAGGTACAAGCTCCAACTCGGTTTTACAGTGAAAACGGCAGGCACTTCAAACCGGCACAAGGAAACAGACTGAGAAACCAGAGTAAGGGTTTCTCCTGCAACCCGCTCGCTTTGTGCTGGATGAACGAAGGTCTCTCCACATGCTCAGTTCTGAGAGAAAAGTGTGTGTGAAAGCCGTCCTTCACCTAGCTTGAAGGGAACACAAAGTTTCTTTTGAGTTGCAAACTCCACTCCATACATATATATGGGGAGGTACAAGCTCCAACACGGTTTTACAGTGAAAACGGCAGGCACTTCAAACCGGCACTAGGAAACAGACTGAGAAACCAGAGTCAGTGTTTTTCCAACAAACCGTTCCCTTTTTGCTGGATGAACGAACGTCTCTCCACATGCTCAGTTCTGAGAGATAAGTGTGTGTGAAAGCCGTCCTTCACCTAGCTTGAAGGGAAAACAAAGTTTCTTTTCAATTGCAAACCCCACTCCATACATATATATGGGGAGATACAAGCTCCAACTCGGTTTTACAGTAAAAACGGCAGGCACTTCAAACCGGCACTAGGAAACAGACTGAGAAACCAGAGTAAGGGTTTCTCCTGCAACCCGTTCCCTTTGTGCTGGATGAACGAACGTCTCTCCACATGCTCAGTTCTGAGATAAAAGTGTGTGTGAAAGCCGTCCTTCACCTAGCTTGAAGGGAACACAAAGTTTCTTTTCAGTTGCAAACCCCACTCCATACATTTATATGGGGAGGTACAAGCTCCAACTCGGTTTTACAGTAAAAACGGCAGGCACTTCAAACCGGCACTAGGAAACAGACTGAGAAACCAGAGTAAGGGTTTCTCCTGCAACCCGTTCCCTTTGTGCTGGATGAACGAACGTCTCTCCACATGCTCAGTTCTGAGAGATAAGTGTGTGTGAAAGCCGCCCTTCACCCAGCTTGAAGGGAACACAAAGTTTCTTTTCAGTTGCAAACCCCACTCCATACATTTATATGGGGAGGTACAAGCTCCAACACGGTTTTACAGTAAAAACGGCAGGCACTTCAAACCGGCACTAGGAAACAGACTGAGAAACCAGAGTAAGGGTTTCTCCTGCAACCCGTTCCATTTTTGCTGGATGAACGAACGTCTCTCCACATGCTCAGTTCTGAGAGATAAGTGTGTGTGAAAGCCGTCCTTCACCTAGCTTGAAGGGAACACAAAGTTTCTTTTCAGTTGCTAACCCCACTCCATACAAATATATGGGGAGTTACAAGCTCCAACTCGTTTTTACAGTGAAAACGGCAGGCACTTCAAACCGGCACTAGGAAACAGACTGAGAAACCAGAGTAATGGCTTCTCCTGCAAACCGTTCCCTTTGTGCTGGATGAACGAAATTCTCTCCACATGCTCAGTTCTGAGAGATAAGTGTGTGTGAAAGCCGTCCTTCACCTAGCTTGAAGGGAACACAAAGTTTCTTTTCAGTTGCAAACTCCACTCCATACATATATATGGGGAGGTACAAGCTCCAACTCGGTTTTACAGTGAAAACGGCAGGCACTTCAAACCGGCACTAGGAAACAGACTGAGAAACAAGAGTAAGGGTTTCTCCTGCAACCCGTTCCCTTTGTGCTGGATGAACGAACGTCTCTCCACATGCTCAGTTCTGAGAGAAAAGTGTGTGTGAAAGCCGTCCTTCACCTAGCTTGAAGGGAACACAAAGTTTCTTTTCAGTTGCAAACCCCACTCCATACATTTATATGGGGAGGTACAAGCTCCAACTCGGTTTTACAGTAAAAACGGCAGGCACTTCAAACCGGCACTAGGAAACAGACTGAGAAACCAGAGTAAGGGTTTCTCCTGCAACCCGTTCCCTTTGTGCTGGATGAACGAACGTCTCTCCACATGCTCAGTTCTGAGAGATAAGTGTGTGTGAAAGCCGTCCTTCACCCAGCTTGAAGGGAACACAAAGTTACTTTTCAGTTGTAAACCCCGCTCCATACATATATATGGGGAGGTACAAGCTCCAATTCGGTTTTACAGTGAAAACGGCAGGCACTTCAAACCGGCACTAGGAAACAGACTGAGAATCCAGAGTAAAGGTTTCTCCTGTAACCCGTTCCATTTGTGCTGGATGAACGAACGTGTCTCCACATGCTCACTTCTGAGAGATATGTGTGTGTGAAAGCCGTCTTTCACCTAGCTTGAAGGGAACACAAAGTTTCTTTTCAGTTGTCAACTCCACTCCATACATATATATGGGGAGGTACAAGCTCCAACTCGGTTTTACAGTAAAAACGGCAGGCACTTCAAACCGGCACTAGGAAACAGACTGAGAAACCAGAGTAAGTGTTTCCCTGCAACCCGTTCCCATTGTGCTGGATGAACGAACGTCTCTCCACATGCTCAGTTCTGAGAGATAATTGTGTGTGAAAGCCGTACTTCACCTAGCTTGAAGGGAACATAAAGTTTCTTTTCAGTTGTAAACTCCACTCCATACATATATATGGGGAGGTACAAGCTCCAACTCGGTTTTACAGTGAAAACGGCAGGCACTTCAAACGGGCACTAGGAAACAGACTGAGAAACCAGAGTAATGGTTTCTCCTGCAACACGTTCCATTTGTGCTCGATGAACGAACTTCTCTCCACATGCTGAGTTCTGAGAGATAATTGTGTGTGAAAGCCATCCTTCACCTAGATTAAAGGAACACAAAGTTTCTTTTCAGTTGCAAACTCCACTCCATACATATATATGGGGAGGTACAAGCTCCAACTCGGTTTTACAGTGAAAACGGCAGGCACTTCAAACCGGCACTAGGAAACAGACTGAGAAACAAGAGTAAGTGTTTCTCCTGCAACCCGTTCCCTTTGTGCTGGATGAACGAACGTCTCTCCACATGCTCAGTTCTGAGAGATAAGTGTGTGTGAAAGCTGTCCTTCATCTAGCTTGAAGGGAACACAAAGTTTCTGTTCAGTTGCAAACCCCACTCCATACATATATATGGGGAGGTACAAGCTCCAACTCGGTTTTTCAGTAAAAACGGCAGGCACTTCAAACCGGCACTAGGAAACAGACTGAGAAACCAGAGTCAGTGTTTTTCCAGCAAACCGTTCCCTTTTTGCTGGATGAACGAACTTCTTTCCACATGCTCAGTTCTGAGAGATAAGTGTGTGTGAAAGCCGTACTTCACCTAGCTTGAAGGGAACATAAAGTTTCTTTTCAGTTGCAAACTCCTCTCCATACATATATATGGGGAGGTACAAGCGCCAACTCGGTTTTACAGTGAAAACGGCAGGCACTTTAAACGGGCACTAGGAAACAGACTGAGAAACCAGAGTAATGGTTTCTCCTGCAACACGTTCCATTTGTGCTCGATGAACGAACATCTCTCCACATGCTGAGTTCTGAGATATAATTGTGTGTGAAAGCCATCCTTCACCTAGATAAAAGGGAACACAAAGTTTCTTTTCAGTTGCAAACTCCACTCCATACATATAAATGGGGAGGTACAAGCTCCAACTCGGTTTTACAGTGAAAACGGTAGGCACTTCAAACCAGCACTAGGAAACAGACTGAGAAACAAGAGTAAGGGTTTCTCCTGCAACCCGTTCCCTTTGTGCTGGATGAACGAACGTCTCTCCACATGCTCAGTTCTGAGAGATAAGTGTGTGTGAAAGCCGTCCTTCACCTAGCTTGAAGGGAACACAAAGTTTCTTTTCAGTTGCAAATCCCACTCCATACATTTATATGGGGAGATACAAGCTCCAACTCGGTTTTCAAGTAAAAACGGCAGGCACTTCAAACCGGCACTAGGAAACAGACTGAGAAACCAGAGTAAGGGTTTCTCCTGCAACCCGTTCCCTTTGTGCTGGATGAACGAACGTCTCTCCACATGCTCAGTTCTGAGAGATAAGTGTGTGTGAAAGCCGTCCTTCACCCAGCTTGAAGGGAACACAAAGTTTCTTTTCAGTTGCAAACCCCACTCCATACATTTATATGGGGAGGTACAAGCTCCAACTCGGTTTTACAGTTAAAACAGCAGGCACTTCAAACCGGCACTAGGAAACAGCCTGAGAAACCAGAGTAAGGGTTTCTCCTGCAACCCGTTCCCTTTGTGCTGGATGAACTAACTTCTATCCACATGCTCAGTTCTGAGAGATAAGTGTGTGTGAAATCCGTACTTCACCTAGCTTGAAGGGAACATAAAGTTTCTTTTCAGTTGCAAACTCCACTCCATACATATATATGGGGAGGTACAAGCTCCAACACGGTTTTACAGTAAAAACGGCAGGCACTTCAAACCGGCACTAGGAAACAGACTGAGAAACCAGAGTAAGGGTTTCTCCTGCAACCCGTTCCCTTTGTGCTGGATGAACGAACGTCTCTCCACATGCTCATTTCTGAGAGATAAGTGTGTGTGAAAGCCGTCCTTCACCCAGCTTGAAGGGAACACAAAGTTACTTTTCAGTTGTAAACCCCGCTCCATACATATATATGGGGAGGTACAAGCTCCAATTCGGTTTTACAGTGAAAACGGCAGGCACTTCAAACCGGCACTAGGAAACAGACTGAGAATCCAGAGTAAAGGTTTCTCCTGTAACCCGTTCCATTTGTGCTGGATGAACGAACGTGTCTCCACATGCTCACTTCTGAGAGATATGTGTGTGTGAAAGCCGTCTTTCACCTAGCTTGAAGGGAACACAAAGTTTCTTTTCAGTTGCCAACTCCACTCCATACATATATATGGGGAGGTACAAGCTCCAACTCGGTTTTACAGTAAAAACGGCAGGCACTTCAAACCGGCACTAGGAAACAGACTGAGAAACCAGAGTAAGTGTTTCCCTGCAACCCGTTCCCATTGTGCTGGATGAACGAACGTCTCTCCACATGCTCAGTTCTGAGAGATAAGTGTGTGTGAAAGCCGTCCTTCACCTAGATAAAAGGGAACACAAAGTTTCTTTTCAGTTGCAAACTCCTCTCCATACATATATATGGGGAGGTGCAAGCTCCAACTCGGTTTTACAGTGAAAACGGCAGGCACTTCAAACCGGCACTAGGAAACAGACTGAGAAACAAGAGTAAGGGTTTGTCCTGCAACCCGTTCCCTTTGTGCTGGATGATCGAACGTCTCTCCACATGCTCAGTTCTGAGAGATAAGTGTGTGTGAAAGCCGTCCTTCACCTAGCTTGAAGGGAACACAAAGTTTCTTTTCAG
This sequence comes from Vicugna pacos, assembly GCF_048564905.1. NCBI lineage: Eukaryota > Metazoa > Chordata > Mammalia > Artiodactyla > Camelidae > Vicugna > Vicugna pacos. The sequence continues at coordinate 25,060,625 of NC_133002.1, forward strand.
TTGCAAACCCCACTCCATACATTTATATGGGGAGATACAAGCTCCAACTCGGTTTTACAGTAAAAACGGCAGGCACTTCAAACCGGCACTAGGAAACAGACTGAGAAACCAGAGTAAGGGTTTCTGCTGCAACCCGTTCCCTTTGTGCTGGATGAACGAACGTCTCTCCACATGCTCAGTTCTGAGAGATAAGTGTGTGTGAAAGCCGTCCTTCACACAGCTTGAAGGGAACACAAAGTTTCTTTTCAGTTGCAAACCCCACTCCATACATTTATATGGGGAGGTACAAGCTCCAACACGGTTTTACAGTAAAAACGGCAGGCACTTCAAACCGGCACTAGGAAACAGACTGAGAAACCAGAGTAAGGGATTCTCCTGCAACCCGTTCCATTTTTGCTGGATGAACGAACGTCTCTCCACATGCTCAGTTCTGAGAGATAAGTGTGTGTGAAAGCCGAACTTCAGCTATCTTGAAGGGAACAGAAAGTTCCTTTTAAGTTGCAAACTCAACTCCATACATATATATGGGGAGGTACAAGCTCCAACTCGGTTTTACAGTGAAAACGGCAGGCACTTCAAACCGGCACTTGGAAACAGACTGAGAAACCAGAGTAATGGTTTCTCCTACAACCCGTTCCCTTTGTGCTGGATGAACGAACGTCTCTCCACATGCTCAGTTCTGAGAGATATGTGTGTGTGAAAGCCGACCTTCAGCTATCTTGAAATGAAAACAAAGTTCCTTTTAATTTGCAAAATCCACTCCATACATATATATGGGGAGGTACAAACTCCAACACGGTTTTACAGTGAAAACGGCAGGCACTTCAAACCGGCACTAGGAAACAGACTGAGAAATCAGAGTAAGTGTTTCTCCTGCAACCCGTTCCATTTTTGTTGGATGAACGAACGTCTCTCCACATGCTCAGTTCTGAGAGATAAGTGTGTGTGAAAGCCGTCCTTCACCTAGCTTGAAGGGAACACAAAGTTTCTTTTCAGTTGCAAACCCCACTCCATACATATATATGGGGAGGTACAAACACCAACTCGGTTTTACAGTGAAAACGGCAGGCACTTCAAACCGGCAGTAGGAAACAGACTGAGAAACCAGAGTAATGGTTTTCCTGCAACCCGTTTCCTTTGTGTTGGATGAACGAACGTCTCTCCACATGCTCAGTTCTGAGAAATAAGTGTGTGTGAAAGCCGTCCTTCACCTAGCTTGAAGGGAACACAAAGTTTCTATTCAGTTGCAAACTCCACTCCATACATATATATGGGGAGGTACAAGCGCCAACTCGGTTTTACAGTGAAAACGGCAGGCACTTCAAACCGGCACTAGGAAACAGACTGAGAAACCAGAGTAAGGGTTTCCCCTGCAACCCGTTCCTTTTGTGCTGGATGAACGAACGTCTCTCCACATGCTCAGTTCTGAGAGATAAGTGTGTGTGAAAGCCGTATTTCACCTAGCTTAAAGGGAACACAAAGTTTCTTTTCAGTTACAAACCCCACTCCATACATATATATGGGGAGGTACAAGCTCCAACTCGGTTTTACAGTGAAAACGGCAGGCACTTCAAACGGGCACTAGGAAACAGACTGAGAAACCAGAGTCAGTGTTTTTCCAGCAAACCGTTCCCTTTTTGCTGGATGAACGAACGTCTCTCCACATGCTCAGTTCTGAGAGATAAGTGTGTGTGAAAGCCGTCCTTCACCTAGCTTGAAGGGAACACAAAGTTTCTTTTCAGTTGCTAACCCCACTCCATACATATATATGGGGAGGTACAAGCTCCAACTCGGTTTTACAGTGAAAACGGCAGGCACTTCAAACCGGCACTAGGAAAAAGACTCAGAAACCAGAGTAAGGATTTCTCCTGCAACCAGTTCCCTTTGTGCTGGATGAACGAACTTCTCTCCACATGCTAATTTCTGAGAGATAAGTGTGTGTGAAAGCCGTCCTTCACCAAGCTTGAAGGGAACACAAAGTTTCTGTTCAGTTGCAAACCCCACTCCATACATATATATGGGGAGGTACAAGCTCCAACTCGGTTTTACAGTAAAAACGGCAGGCACTTCAAACCGGCACTAGGAAACAGACTGAGAAACCAGAGTCAGTGTTTTTCCAACAAACCGTTCCATTTTTGCTGGATGAACGAACTTCTTTCCACATGCTCAGTTCTGAGAGATAAGTGTGTGTGAAAGCCGTACTTCACCTAGCTTGAAGGGAACATAAAGTTTCTTTTCAGTTGCAAACTCCACTCCATACATATATATGGGGAGGTACAAGCGCCAACTCGGTTTTACAGTGAAAACGGCAGGCACTTCAAACGGGCACTAGGAAACAGACTGAGAAACCAGAGTAATGGTTTCTCCTGCAACACGTTCCATTTGTGCTCGATGAACGAACATCTCTCCACATGCTGAGTTCTGAGAGATAATTGTGTGTGAAAGCCATCCTTCACCTAGATAAAAGGGAACACAAAGTTTCTTTTCAGTTGCAAACTCCACTCCATACATATATATGGGGAGGTGCAAGCTCCAACTCGGTTTTACAGTGAAAACGGCAGGCACTTCAAACCGGCACTAGGAAACAGACTGAGAAACAAGAGTAAGGGTTTCTCCTGCAACCCGTTCCCTTTGTGCTGGATGAACGAACGTCTATCCACATGCTCAGTTCTGAGAGATAAGTGTGTGTGAAAGCCGTCCTTCACCTAGCTTGAAGGGAACACAAAGTTTCTTTTCAGTTGCAAACCCCACTCCATATATTTATATGGGGAGATACAAGCTCCAACTCGGTTTTACAGTAAAAACGGCAGGCACTTCAAACCGGCACTAGGAAACAGACTGAGAAACCAGAGTAAGGGTTTCTCCTGCAACCCGTTCCCTTTGTGCTGGATGAACGAACGTCTCTCCACATGCTCAGTTCTGAGAGATAAGTGTGTGTGAAAGCCGTCCTTCACCCAGCTTGAAGGGAACACAAAGTTTCTTTTCAGTTGCAAACCCCACTCCATACATTTATATGGGGAGGTACAAGCTCCAACACGGTTTTACAGTAAAAACGGCAGGCACTTCAAACCGGCACTAGGAAACAGACTGAGAAACCAGAGTAAGGGTTTCTCCTGCAACCTGTTCCATTTTTGCTGGATGAACGAACGTCTCTCCACATGCTCAGTTCTGAGAGATAAGTGTGTGTGAAAGCCGACCTTCAGCTATCTTGAAGGGAACAGAAAGTTCCTTTTAAGTTGCAAACTCCACTCCATACATATATATGGGGAGGTACAAGCTCCAACACGGTTTTACAGTGAAAACGGCAGGCACTTCAAACCGGCACAAGGAAACAGACTGAGAAACCAGAGTAATGGTTTCTCCTGCAACCCGCTCGCTTTGTGCTGGATGAACGAACGTCTCTCCACATGCTCAGTTCTGAGAGAAAAGTGTGTGTGAAAGCCGTACTTCACCTAGCTTGAAGGGAACACAAAGTTTCTTTTCAGTTGCAAACTCCACTCCATACAAATATATGGGGAGGTACAAGCTCCAACACGGTTTTACAGTGAAAACGGCAGGCACTTCAAACCGGCACTAGGAAACAGACTGAGAAACCAGAGTAAGGGTTCCTCCTGCAACCCGTTCCTTTGTGCTGGATGAACGAACGTCTCTCCACATGCTCAGTTCTGAGAGATAAGTGTGTGTGAAAGCCGTACTTCACCTAGCTTGAAGGGAACATAAAGTTTCTTTTCAGTTACAAACTCCACTCCATACATATATATGTGTAGGTACAAGCTTCAACTCGGTTTTACAGTGAAAACGGCAGGCACTTCAAACAGGCACAAGGAAACAGACTGAGAAACCAGAGTAAGGGTTTCTCCTGCAACCCGTTCCCTTTGTGCTGGATGAACGAACGTCTCTCCACATGCTCAGTTCTGAGAGATTAGTGTGTGTGAAAGCCGTCCTTCACCCAGCTTGAAGGGAACACAAAGTTTCTTTTCAGTTGTAAACCCCGCTCCATACATATATATGGGGAGGTACAAGCTCCAACTCGGTTTTACAGTGAAAACGGCAGGCACTTCAAACCGGCACTAGGAAACATACTGAGAATCCAGAGTAAAGGTTTCTCCTGTAACCCGTTCCATTTGTGCTGGATGAACGAACGTGTCTCCACATGCTCACTTCTGAGAGATATGTGTGTGTGAAAGCCGTCTTTCACCTAGCTTGAAGGGAACACAAAGTTTCTTTTCATTTGCCAACTCCACTCCATACATATATATGGGGAGGTACAAGCTCCAACTCGGTTTTACACTGAAAACGGCAGGCACTTCAAACCGGCACAAGGAAACAGACTGAGAAACCAGAGTCAGTGTTTCCCTGCAACCCGTTCCCTTTGTGCTGAATGAACGAACATCTTTCCTCATGCTGAGTTCTGAGAGATAAGTGTGTGTGAAAGCCGTCCTTCACCTAGCTTGAAGGGAACACAAAGTTTCTTTTCAGTTGCAAACTCCACTCCATACATATATATGGGGAGGTACAAGCTCCAACTCGGTTTTACAGTGAAAACGACAGGCACTTCAAACCGGCACTAGGAAACAGACTGAGAAACCAGAGTCACTGTTGCCCTGCAACCCGTTCCCTTTATGCTGGATGAACGAACGTGTCTCCACATGCTCAGTACTGAGAGATAAGTGTGTGTGAAAGCCGTCCTTCAACTAGCTTGAAGGGAACACAAAGTTTCTTTTCAGTTGCAAACCCCACTCCATACATATATATGGGGAGGTACAAGCTCCAACTCGGTTTTACAGTGAAAACGGCAGGCACTTCAAACCGGCACTAGGAAACAGACTGAGAAACCAGAGTAAGGGTTTCTCCTGCAACCCGTTCCCTTTGTGCTGGATGAACGAACGTCTCTCCACATGCTCAGTTCTGAGAGATAAGTGTGTGTGAAAGCCGTCCTTCACCTAGCTTGAAGGGAACACAAAGTTTCTTTTCAGTTGCAAACTCCACTCCATACATATATATGCGGAGGTACAAGCTCCAACTCTGTTTTACAGTTAAAACGGCAGGCACTTCAAACCAGCACTAGGAAACAGACTGAGAAACCAGAGTAAGGGTTTCTCCTGCAACCCGTTCCCTTTGTGCTGGATGAACGAACTTCTCTCCACATGCTCAGTTCTGAGAGATAAGTGTGTGTGAAAGCAGTACTTCACCTAGCTTGAAGGGAACATAAAGTTTCTTTTCAGTTGCAAACTCCACTCCATACATATATATGGGGAGGTACAAACTCCAACACGGTTTTACAGTGAAAACGGCAGGCACTTCAAACCGGCAGTAGGAAACAGACTGAGAAACCAGAGTAAGTGTTTCTCCTGCAACCCGTTCCATTTTTGTTGGATGAACGAACGTCTCTCCACATGCTCAGTTCTGAGAGATAAGTGTGTGTGAAAGCCGTCCTTCACCTAGCTTGAAGGGAACACAAAGTTTCTTTTCAGTTGCAAACCCCACTCCATACATATATATGGGGAGGTACAAACACCAACTCGGTTTTACAGTGAAAACGGCAGGCACTTCAAACCGGCACTAGGAAACAGACTGAGAAACCAGAGTAATGGTTTTCCTGCAACCCGTTCCCTTTGTGCTGGATGAACGAACGTCTCTCCACATGCTCAGTTCTGAGAAATAAGTGTGTGTGAAAGCCGTCCTTCCCCTAGCTTGAAGGGAACACAAAGTTTCTATTCAGTTGCAAACTCCACTCCATACATATATATGGGGTGGTTCAAGCGCCAACTCGGTTTTACAGTGAAAACGGCAGGCACTTCAAACCGGCACTAGGAAACAGACTGAGAAACCAGAGTAAGGGTTTCCCCTGCAACCCGTTCCTTTTGTGCTGGATGAACGAACGTCTCTCCACATGCTCAGTTCTGAGAGATAAGTGTGTGTGAAAGCCGTATTTCACCTAGCTTAAAGGGAACACAAAGTTTCTTTTCAGTTACAAACCCCACTCCATACATATATATGGGGAGGTACAAGCTCCAACACGGTTTTACAGTGAAAACGACAGGCACTTCAAACCGGCACTAGGAAACAGACTGAGAAACCAGAGTAAGGGTTCCTCCTGCAACCCGTTCCTTTGTGCTGGATGAACGAACGTCTCTCCACATGCTCAGTTCTGAGAGATAAGTGTGTGTGAAAGCCGTACTTCACCTAGCTTGAAGGGAACATAAAGTTTCTTTTCAGTTACAAACTCCACTCCATACATATATATGTGTAGGTACAAGCTTCAACTCGGTTTTACAGTGAAAACGGCAGGCACTTCAAACAGGCACAAGGAAACAGACTGAGAAACCAGAGTAAGGGTTTCTCCTGCAACCCGTTCCCTTTGTGCTGGATGAACGAACGTCTCTCCACATGCTCAGTTCTGAGAGATTAGTGTGTGTGAAAGCCGTCCTTCACCCAGCTTGAAGGGAACACAAAGTTTCTTTTCAGTTGTAAACCCCGCTCCATACATATATATGGGGAGGTACAAGCTCCAACTCGGTTTTACAGTGAAAACGGCAGGCACTTCAAACCGGCACTAGGAAACATACTGAGAATCCAGAGTAAAGGTTTCTCCTGTAACCCGTTCCATTTGTGCTGGATGAACGAACGTGTCTCCACATGCTCACTTCTGAGAGATATGTGTGTGTGAAAGCCGTCTTTCACCTAGCTTGAAGGGAACACAAAGTTTCTTTTCATTTGCCAACTCCACTCCATACATATATATGGGGAGGTACAAGCTCCAACTCGGTTTTACACTGAAAACGGCAGGCACTTCAAACCGGCACAAGGAAACAGACTGAGAAACCAGAGTCAGTGTTTCCCTGCAACCCGTTCCCTTTGTGCTGAATGAACGAACATCTTTCCTCATGCTGAGTTCTGAGAGATAAGTGTGTGTGAAAGCCGTCCTTCACCTAGCTTGAAGGGAACACAAAGTTTCTTTTCAGTTGCAAACTCCACTCCATACATATATATGGGGAGGTACAAGCTCCAACTCGGTTTTACAGTGAAAACGACAGGCACTTCAAACCGGCACTAGGAAACAGACTGAGAAACCAGAGTCACTGTTGCCCTGCAACCCGTTCCCTTTATGCTGGATGAACGAACGTGTCTCCACATGCTCAGTACTGAGAGATAAGTGTGTGTGAAAGCCGTCCTTCACCTAGCTTGAAGGGAACACAAAGTTTCTTTTCAGTTGCAAACCACACTCCATACATATATATGGGGAGGTACAAGCTCCAACTCGGTTTTACAGTGAAAACGGCAGGCACTTCAAACCGGCACTAGGAAACAGACTGAGAAACCAGAGTAAGGGTTTCTCCTGCAACCCGTTCCCTTTGTGCTGGATGAACGAACGTCTCTCCACATGCTCAGTTCTGAGAGATAAGTGTGTGTGAAAGCCGTCCTTCACCTAGCTTGAAGGGAACACAAAGTTTCTTTTCAGTTGCAAATTCCACTCCATACATATATATGCGGAGGTACAAGCTCCAACTCTGTTTTACAGTTAAAACGGCAGGCACTTCAAACCAGCACTAGGAAACAGACTGAGAAACCAGAGTAAGGGTTTCTCCTGCAACCCGTTCCCTTTGTGCTGGATGAACGAACTTCTCTCCACATGCTCAGTTCTGAGAGATAAGTGTGTGTGAAAGCAGTACTTCACCTAGCTTGAAGGGAACATAAAGTTTCTTTTCAGTTGCAAACTCCACTCCATACATATATATGGGGAGGTACAAACTCCAACACGGTTTTACAGTGAAAACGGCAGGCACTTCAAACCGGCAGTAGGAAACAGACTGAGAAACCAGAGTAAGTGTTTCTCCTGCAACCCGTTCCATTTTTGTTGGATGAACGAACGTCTCTCCACATGCTCAGTTCTGAGAGATAAGTGTGTGTGAAAGCCGTCCTTCACCTAGCTTGAAGGGAACACAAAGTTTCTTTTCAGTTGCAAACCCCACTCCATACATATATATGGGGAGGTACAAACACCAACTCGGTTTTACAGTGAAAACGGCAGGCACTTCAAACCGGCACTAGGAAACAGACTGAGAAACCAGAGTAATGGTTTTCCTGCAACCCGTTCCCTTTGTGCTGGATGAACGAACGTCTCTCCACATGCTCAGTTCTGAGAAATAAGTGTGTGTGAAAGCCGTCCTTCACCTAGCTTGAAGGGAACACAAAGTTTCTATTCAGTTGCAAACTCCACTCCATACATATATATGGGGAGGTACAAGCGCCAACTCGGTTTTACAGTGAAAACGGCAGGCACTTCAAACCGGCACTAGGAAACAGACTGAGAAACCAGAGTAAGGGTTTCCCCTGCAACCCGTTCCTTTTGTGCTGGATGAACGAACGTCTCTCCACATGCTCAGTTCTGAGAGATAAGTGTGTGTGAAAGCCGTATTTCACCTAGCTTAAAGGGAACACAAAGTTTCTTTTCAGTTACAAACCCCACTCCATACATATATATGGGGAGGTACAAGCTCCAACTCGGTTTTACAGTGAAAACGGCAGGCACTTCAAACGGGCACTAGGAAACAGACTGAGAAACCAGAGTCAGTGTTTTTCCAGCAAACCGTTCCCTTTTTGCTGGATGAACGAACGTCTCTCCACATGCTCAGTTCTGAGAGATAAGTGTGTGTGAAAGCCGTCCTTCACCTAGCTTGAAGGGAACACAAAGTTTCTTTTCAGTTGCTAACCCCACTCCATACATATATATGGGGAGGTACAAGCTCCAACTCGGTTTTACAGTGAAAACGGCAGGCACTTCAAACCGGCACTAGGAAAAAGACTCAGAAACCAGAGTAAGGATTTCTCCTGCAACCAGTTCTCTTTGTGCTGGATGAACGAACTTCTCTCCACATGCTAAGTTCTGAGAGATAAGTGTGTGTGAAAGCCGTCCTTCACCAAGCTTGAAGGGAACACAAAATTTCTGTTCAGTTGCAAACCCCACTCCATACATATATATGGGGAGGTACAAGCTCCAACTCGGTTTTACAGTAAAAACGGCAGGCACTTCAAACCGGCACTAGGAAACAGACTGAGAAACCAGAGTCAGTGTTTTTCCAGCAAACCGTTCCCTTTTTGCTGGATGAACGAACTTCTTTCCACATGCTCAGTTCTGAGAGATAAGTGTGTGTGAAAGCCGTACTTCACCTAGCTTGAAGGGAACATAAAGTTTCTTTTCAGTTGCAAACTCCACTCCATACATATATATGGGGAGGTACAAGCGCCAACTCGGTTTTACAGTGAAAACGGCAGGCACTTCAAACGGGCACTAGGAAACAGACTGAGAAACCAGAGTAATTGTTTCTCCTGCAACACGTTCCATTTGTGCTCGATGAACGAACATCTCTCCACATGCTGAGTTCTGAGAGATAATTGTGTGTGAAAGCCATCCTTCACCTAGATAAAAGGGAACACAAAGTTTCTTTTCAGTTGCAAACTCCACTCCATACATATATATGGGGAGGTGCAAGCTCCAACTCGGTTTTACAGTGAAAACGGCAGGCACTTCAAACCGGCACTAGGAAACAGACTGAGAAACAAGAGTAAGGGTTTCTCCTGCAACCCGTTCCCTTTGTGCTGGATGAACGAACGTCTCTCCACATGCTCAGTTCTGAGAGATAAGTGTGTGTGAAAGCCGTCCTTCACCTAGCTTGAAGGGAACACAAAGTTTCTTTTCAGTTGCAAACCCCACTCCATACATTTATATGGGGAGATACAAGCTCCAACTCGGTTTTACAGTAAAAACGGCAGGCACTTCAAACCGGCACTAGGAAACAGACTGAGAAACCAGAGTAAGGGTTTCTCCTGCAACCCGTTCCCTTTGTGCTGGATGAACGAACGTCTCTCCACATGCTCAGTTCTGAGAGATAAGTGTGTGTGAAAGCCGTCCTTCACCCAGCTTGAAGGGAACACAAAGTTTCTTTTCAGTTGCAAACCCCACTCCATACATTTATATGGGGAGGTACAAGCTCCAACACGGTTTTACAGTAAAAACGGCAGGCACTTCAAACCGGCACTAGGAAACAGACTGAGAAACCAGAGTAAGGGTTTCTCCTGCAACCTGTTCCATTTTTGCTGGATGAACGAACGTCTCTCCACATGCTCAGTTCTGAGAGATAAGTGTGTGTGAAAGCCGAACTTCAGCTATCTTGAAGGGAACAGAAAGTTCCTTTTAAGTTGCAAACTCCACTCCATACATATATATGGGGAGGTACAAGCTCCAACACGGTTTTACAGTGAAAACGGCAGGCACTTCAAACCGGCACAAGGAAACAGACTGAGAAACCAGAGTAATGGTTTCTCCTGCAACCCGCTCGCTTTGTGCTGGATGAACGAACGTCTCTCCACATGCTCAGTTCTGAGAGAAAAGTGTGTGTGAAAGCCGTACTTCACCTAGCTTGAAGGGAACACAAAGTTTCTTTTCAGTTGCAAACTCCACTCCATACATATATATGGGGAGGTACAAGCTCCAACACGGTTTTACAGTGAAAACGGCAGGCACTTCAAACCGGCACTAGGAAACAGACTGAGAAACCAGAGTAAGGGTTCCTCCTGCAACCCGTTCCTTTGTGCTGGATGAACGAACGTCTCTCCACATGTTCTGTTCTGTGAGGTAAGTGTGTGTGAAAGCCGTACTTCACCTAGCTTGAAGGGAACACAAAGTTTCTTTTCAGTTGTAAACCCCGCTCCATACATATATATGGGGAGGTACAAGCTCCATCTCGGTTTTACAGTGAAAACGGCAGGCACTTCAAACCGGCACTAGGAAACAGACTGAGAATCCAGAGTAAGGGTTTCTCCTGTAAACCGTTCCCTATGTGCTGGATGAACGAACGTGTCTCCACATGCTCAGTTCTGAGAGATATGTGTGTGTGAAAGCCGTCTTTCACCTAGCTTGAAGGGAACACAAAGTTTCTTTTCATTTGCCAACTCCACTCCATACATATATATGGGGAGGTACAAGCTCCAACTCGGTTTTACACTGAAAACGGCAGGCACTTCAAACGGGCACTAGGAAACAGACTGAGAAACCAGAGTCAGTGTTTTTCCAGCAAACCGTTCCCTTTTTGCTGGATGAACGAACGTCTCTCCACATGCTCAGTTCTGAGAGATAAGTGTGTGTGAAAGCCGTCCTTCACCTAGCTTGAAGGGAACACAAAGTTTCTTTTCAGTTGCTAACCCCACTCCATACATATATATGGGGAGGTACAAGCTCCAACTCGGTTTTACAGTGAAAACGGCAGGCACTTCAAACCGGCACTAGGAAAAAGACTCAGAAACCAGAGTAAGGATTTCTCCTGCAACCAGTTCCCTTTGTGCTGGATGAACGAACTTCTCTCCACATGCTAAGTTCTGAGAGATAAGTGTGTGTGAAAGCCGTCCTTCACCAAGCTTGAAGGGAACACAAAATTTCTGTTCAGTTGCAAACCCCACTCCATACATATATATGGGGAGGTACAAGCTCCAACTCGGTTTTACAGTAAAAACGGCAGGCACTTCAAACCGGCACTAGGAAACAGACTGAGAAACCAGAGTCAGTGTTTTACCAGCAAACCGTTCCCTTTTTGCTGGATGAACGAACTTCTTTCCACATGCTCAGTTCTGAGAGATAAGTGTGTGTGAAAGCCGTACTTCACCTAGCTTGAAGGGAACATAAAGTTTCTTTTCAGTTGCAAACTCCACTCCATACATATATATGGGGAGGTACAAGCGCCAACTCGGTTTTACAGTGAAAACGGCAGGCACTTCAAACGGGCACTAGGAAACAGACTGAGAAACCAGAGTAATGGTTTCTCCTGCAACACGTTCCATTTGTGCTCGATGAACGAACATCTCTCCACATGCTGAGTTCTGAGAGATAATTGTGTGTGAAAGCCATCCTTCACCTAGATAAAAGGGAACACAAAGTTTCTTTTCAGTTGCAAACTCCACTCCATACATATATATGGGGAGGTGCAAGCTCCAACTCGGTTTTACAGTGAAAACGGCAGGCACTTCAAACCGGCACTAGGAAACAGACTGAGAAACAAGAGTAAGGGTTTCTCCTGCAACCCGTTCCCTTTGTGCTGGATGAACGAACGTCTCTCCACATGCTCAGTTCTGAGAGATAAGTGTGTGTGAAAGCCGTCCTTCACCTAGCTTGAAGGGAACACAAAGTTTCTTTTCAGTTGCAAACCCCACTCCATACATTTATATGGGGAGATACAAGCTCCAACTCGGTTTTACAGTAAAAACGGCAGGCACTTCAAACCGGCACTAGGAAACAGACTGAGAAACCAGAGTAAGGGTTTCTCCTGCAACCCGTTCCCTTTGTGCTGGATGAACGAACGTCTCTCCACATGCTCAGTTCTGAGAGATAAGTGTGTGTGAAAGCCGTCCTTCACCCAGCTTGAAGGGAACACAAAGTTTCTTTTCAGTTGCAAACCCCACTCCATACATTTATATGGGGAGGTACAAGCTCCAACACGGTTTTACAGTAAAAACGGCAGGCACTTCAAACCGGCACTAGGAAACAGACTGAGAAACCAGAGTAAGGGTTTCTCCTGCAACCTGTTCCATTTTTGCTGGATGAACGAACGTCTCTCCACATGCTCAGTTCTGAGAGATAAGTGTGTGTGAAAGCCGAACTTCAGCTATCTTGAAGGGAACAGAAAGTTCCTTTTAAGTTGCAAACTCCACTCCATACATATATATGGGGAGGTACAAGCTCCAACACGGTTTTACAGTGAAAACGGCAGGCACTTCAAACCGGCACAAGGAAACAGACTGAGAAACCAGAGTAATGGTTTCTCCTGCAACCCGCTCGCTTTGTGCTGGATGAACGAACGTCTCTCCACATGCTCAGTTCTGAGAGAAAAGTGTGTGTGAAAGCCGTACTTCACCTAGCTTGAAGGGAACACAAAGTTTCTTTTCAGTTGCAAACTCCACTCCATACATATATATGGGGAGGTACAAGCTCCAACACGGTTTTACAGTGAAAACGGCAGGCACTTCAAACCGGCACTAGGAAACAGACTGAGAAACCAGAGTAAGGGTTCCTCCTGCAACCCGTTCCTTTGTGCTGGATGAACGAACGTCTCTCCACATGTTCAGTTCTGTGAGGTAAGTGTGTGTGAAAGCCGTACTTCACCTAGCTTGAAGGGAACACAAAGTTTCTTTTCAGTTGTAAACCCCGCTCCATACATATATATGGGGAGGTACAAGCTCCATCTCGGTTTTACAGTGAAAACGGCAGGCACTTCAAACCGGCACTAGGAAACAGACTGAGAATCCAGAGTAAGGGTTTCTCCTGTAAACCGTTCCCTATGTGCTGGATGAACGAACGTGTCTCCACATGCTCAGTTCTGAGAGATATGTGTGTGTGAAAGCCGTCTTTCACCTAGCTTGAAGGGAACACAAAGTTTCTTTTCATTTGCCAACTCCACTCCATACATATATATGGGGAGGTACAAGCTCCAACTCGGTTTTACACTGAAAACGGCAGGCACTTCAAACCGGCACAAGGAAACAGACTGAGAAACCAGAGTCAGTGTTTCCCTGCAACCCGTTCCCTTTGTGCTGAATGAACGAACATCTTTCCTCATGCTGAGTTCTGAGAGATAAGTGTGTGTGAAAGCCGTCCTTCACCTAGCTTGAAGGGAACACAAAGTTTCTTTTCAGTTGCAAACTCCACTCCATACATATATATGGGGAGGTACAAGCTCCAACTCGGTTTTACAGTGAAAACGACAGGCACTTCAAACCGGCACTAGGAAACAGACTGAGAAACCAGAGTCACTGTTGCCCTGCAACCCGTTCCCTTTATGCTGGATGAACGAACGTGTCTCCACATGCTCAGTACTGAGAGATAAGTTTGTGTGAAAGCCGTCCTTCAACTAGCTTGAAGGGAACACAAAGTTTCTTTTCAGTTGCAAACCCCACTCCATACATATATATGGGGAGGTACAAGCTCCAACTCGGTTTTACAGTGAAAACGGCAGGCACTTCAAACCGGCACTAGGAAACAGACTGAGAAACCAGAGTAAGGGTTTCTCCTGCAACCCGTTCCCTTTGTGCTGGATGAACGAACGTCTCTCCACATGCTCAGTTCTGAGAGATAAGTGTGTGTGAAAGCCGTCCTTCACCTAGCTTGAAGGGAACACAAAGTTTCTTTTCAGTTGCAAACTCCACTCCATACATATATATGCGGAGGTACAAGCTCCAACTCTGTTTTACAGTTAAAACGGCAGGCACTTCAAACCAGCACTAGGAAACAGACTGAGAAACCAGAGTAAGGGTTTCTCCTGCAACCCGTTCCCTTTGTGCTGGATGAACGAACTTCTCTCCACATGCTCAGTTCTGAGAGATAAGTGTGTGTGAAAGCAGTACTTCACCTAGCTTGAAGGGAACATAAAGTTTCTTTTCAGTTGCAAACTCCACTCCATACATATATATGGGGAGGTACAAACTCCAACACGGTTTTACAGTGAAAACGGCAGGCACTTCAAACCGGCAGTAGGAAACAGACTGAGAAACCAGAGTAAGTGTTTCTCCTGCAACCCGTTCCATTTTTGTTGGATGAACGAACGTCTCTCCACATGCTCAGTTCTGAGAGATAAGTGTGTGTGAAAGCCGTCCTTCACCTAGCTTGAAGGGAACACAAAGTTTCTTTTCAGTTGCAAACCCCACTCCATACATATATATGGGGAGGTACAAACACCAACTCGGTTTTACAGTGAAAACGGCAGGCACTTCAAACCGGCACTAGGAAACAGACTGAGAAACCAGAGTAATGGTTTTCCTGCAACCCGTTCCCTTTGTGCTGGATGAACGAACGTCTCTCCACATGCTCAGTTCTGAGAAATAAGTGTGTGTGAAAGCCGTCCTTCACCTAGCTTGAAGGGAACACAAAGTTTCTATTCAGTTGCAAACTCCACTCCATACATATATATGGGGAGGTACAAGCGCCAACTCGGTTTTACAGTGAAAACGGCAGGCACTTCAAACCGGCACTAGGAAACAGACTGAGAAACCAGAGTAAGGGTTTCCCCTGCAACCCGTTCCTTTTGTGCTGGATGAACGAACGTCTCTCCACATGCTCAGTTCTGAGAGATAAGTGTGTGTGAAAGCCGTATTTCACCTAGCTTAAAGGGAACACAAAGTTTCTTTTCAGTTACAAACCCCACTCCATACATATATATGGGGAGGTACAAGCTCCAACTCGGTTTTACAGTGAAAACGGCAGGCACTTCAAACGGGCACTAGGAAACAGACTGAGAAACCAGAGTCAGTGTTTTTCCAGCAAACCGTTCCCTTTTTGCTGGATGAACGAACGTCTCTCCACATGCTCAGTTCTGAGAGATAAGTGTGTGTGAAAGCCGTCCTTCACCTAGCTTGAAGGGAACACAAAGTTTCTTTTCAGTTGCTAACCCCACTCCATACATATATATGGGGAGGTACAAGCTCCAACTCGGTTTTACAGTGAAAACGGCAGGCACTTCAAACCGGCACTAGGAAAAAGACTCAGAAACCAGAGTAAGGATTTCTCCTGCAACCAGTTCCCTTTGTGCTGGATGAACGAACTTCTCTCCACATGCTAAGTTCTGAGAGATAAGTGTGTGTGAAAGCCGTCCTTCACCAAGCTTGAAGGGAACACAAAATTTCTGTTCAGTTGCAAACCCCACTCCATACATATATATGGGGAGGTACAAGCTCCAACTCGGTTTTACAGTAAAAACGGCAGGCACTTCAAACCGGCACTAGGAAACAGACTGAGAAACCAGAGTCAGTGTTTTTCCAGCAAACCGTTCCCTTTTTGCTGGATGAACGAACTTCTTTCCACATGCTCAGTTCTGAGAGATAAGTGTGTGTGAAAGCCGTACTTCACCTAGCTTGAAGGGAACATAAAGTTTCTTTTCAGTTGCAAACTCCACTCCATACATATATATGGGGAGGTACAAGCGCCAACTCGGTTTTACAGTGAAAACGGCAGGCACTTCAAACGGGCACTAGGAAACAGACTGAGAAACCAGAGTAATTGTTTCTCCTGCAACACGTTCCATTTGTGCTCGATGAACGAACATCTCTCCACATGCTGAGTTCTGAGAGATAATTGTGTGTGAAAGCCATCCTTCACCTAGATAAAAGGGAACACAAAGTTTCTTTTCAGTTGCAAACTCCACTCCATACATATATATGGGGAGGTGCAAGCTCCAACTCGGTTTTACAGTGAAAACGGCAGGCACTTCAAACCGGCACTAGGAAACAGACTGAGAAACAAGAGTAAGGGTTTCTCCTGCAACCCGTTCCCTTTGTGCTGGATGAACGAACGTCTCTCCACATGCTCAGTTCTGAGAGATAAGTGTGTGTGAAAGCCGTCCTTCACCTAGCTTGAAGGGAACACAAAGTTTCTTTTCAGTTGCAAACCCCACTCCATACATTTATATGGGGAGATACAAGCTCCAACTCGGTTTTACAGTAAAAACGGCAGGCACTTCAAACCGGCACTAGGAAACAGACTGAGAAACCAGAGTAAGGGTTTCTCCTGCAACCCGTTCCCTTTGTGCTGGATGAACGAACGTCTCTCCACATGCTCAGTTCTGAGAGATAAGTGTGTGTGAAAGCCGTCCTTCACCCAGCTTGAAGGGAACACAAAGTTTCTTTTCAGTTGCAAACCCCACTCCATACATTTATATGGGGAGGTACAAGCTCCAACACGGTTTTACAGTAAAAACGGCAGGCACTTCAAACCGGCACTAGGAAACAGACTGAGAAACCAGAGTAAGGGTTTCTCCTGCAACCTGTTCCATTTTTGCTGGATGAACGAACGTCTCTCCACATGCTCAGTTCTGAGAGATAAGTGTGTGTGAAAGCCGAACTTCAGCTATCTTGAAGGGAACAGAAAGTTCCTTTTAAGTTGCAAACTCCACTCCATACATATATATGGGGAGGTACAAGCTCCAACACGGTTTTACAGTGAAAACGGCAGGCACTTCAAACCGGCACAAGGAAACAGACTGAGAAACCAGAGTAATGGTTTCTCCTGCAACCCGCTCGCTTTGTGCTGGATGAACGAACGTCTCTCCACATGCTCAGTTCTGAGAGAAAAGTGTGTGTGAAAGCCGTACTTCACCTAGCTTGAAGGGAACACAAAGTTTCTTTTCAGTTGCAAACTCCACTCCATACATATATATGGGGAGGTACAAGCTCCAACACGGTTTTACAGTGAAAACGGCAGGCACTTCAAACCGGCACTAGGAAACAGACTGAGAAACCAGAGTAAGGGTTCCTCCTGCAACCCGTTCCTTTGTGCTGGATGAACGAACGTCTCTCCACATGTTCAGTTCTGTGAGGTAAGTGTGTGTGAAAGCCGTACTTCACCTAGCTTGAAGGGAACACAAAGTTTCTTTTCAGTTGTAAACCCCGCTCCATACATATATATGGGGAGGTACAAGCTCCATCTCGGTTTTACAGTGAAAACGGCAGGCACTTCAAACCGGCACTAGGAAACAGACTGAGAATCCAGAGTAAGGGTTTCTCCTGTAAACCGTTCCCTATGTGCTGGATGAACGAACGTGTCTCCACATGCTCAGTTCTGAGAGATATGTGTGTGTGAAAGCCGTCTTTCACCTAGCTTGAAGGGAACACAAAGTTTCTTTTCATTTGCCAACTCCACTCCATACATATATATGGGGAGGTACAAGCTCCAACTCGGTTTTACACTGAAAACGGCAGGCACTTCAAACGGGCACTAGGAAACAGACTGAGAAACCAGAGTCAGTGTTTTTCCAGCAAACCGTTCCCTTTTTGCTGGATGAACGAACGTCTCTCCACATGCTCAGTTCTGAGAGATAAGTGTGTGTGAAAGCCGTCCTTCACCTAGCTTGAAGGGAACACAAAGTTTCTTTTCAGTTGCTAACCCCACTCCATACATATATATGGGGAGGTACAAGCTCCAACTCGGTTTTACAGTGAAAACGGCAGGCACTTCAAACCGGCACTAGGAAAAAGACTCAGAAACCAGAGTAAGGATTTCTCCTGCAACCAGTTCCCTTTGTGCTGGATGAACGAACTTCTCTCCACATGCTAAGTTCTGAGAGATAAGTGTGTGTGAAAGCCGTCCTTCACCAAGCTTGAAGGGAACACAAAATTTCTGTTCAGTTGCAAACCCCACTCCATACATATATATGGGGAGGTACAAGCTCCAACTCGGTTTTACAGTAAAAACGGCAGGCACTTCAAACCGGCACTAGGAAACAGACTGAGAAACCAGAGTCAGTGTTTTACCAGCAAACCGTTCCCTTTTTGCTGGATGAACGAACTTCTTTCCACATGCTCAGTTCTGAGAGATAAGTGTGTGTGAAAGCCGTACTTCACCTAGCTTGAAGGGAACATAAAGTTTCTTTTCAGTTGCAAACTCCACTCCATACATATATATGGGGAGGTACAAGCGCCAACTCGGTTTTACAGTGAAAACGGCAGGCACTTCAAACGGGCACTAGGAAACAGACTGAGAAACCAGAGTAATGGTTTCTCCTGCAACACGTTCCATTTGTGCTCGATGAACGAACATCTCTCCACATGCTGAGTTCTGAGAGATAATTGTGTGTGAAAGCCATCCTTCACCTAGATAAAAGGGAACACAAAGTTTCTTTTCAGTTGCAAACTCCACTCCATACATATATATGGGGAGGTGCAAGCTCCAACTCGGTTTTACAGTGAAAACGGCAGGCACTTCAAACCGGCACTAGGAAACAGACTGAGAAACAAGAGTAAGGGTTTCTCCTGCAACCCGTTCCCTTTGTGCTGGATGAACGAACGTCTCTCCACATGCTCAGTTCTGAGAGATAAGTGTGTGTGAAAGCCGTCCTTCACCTAGCTTGAAGGGAACACAAAGTTTCTTTTCAGTTGCAAACCCCACTCCATACATTTATATGGGGAGATACAAGCTCCAACTCGGTTTTACAGTAAAAACGGCAGGCACTTCAAACCGGCACTAGGAAACAGACTGAGAAACCAGAGTAAGGGTTTCTCCTGCAACCCGTTCCCTTTGTGCTGGATGAACGAACGTCTCTCCACATGCTCAGTTCTGAGAGATAAGTGTGTGTGAAAGCCGTCCTTCACCCAGCTTGAAGGGAACACAAAGTTTCTTTTCAGTTGCAAACCCCACTCCATACATTTATATGGGGAGGTACAAGCTCCAACACGGTTTTACAGTAAAAACGGCAGGCACTTCAAACCGGCACTAGGAAACAGACTGAGAAACCAGAGTAAGGGTTTCTCCTGCAACCTGTTCCATTTTTGCTGGATGAACGAACGTCTCTCCACATGCTCAGTTCTGAGAGATAAGTGTGTGTGAAAGCCGAACTTCAGCTATCTTGAAGGGAACAGAAAGTTCCTTTTAAGTTGCAAACTCCACTCCATACATATATATGGGGAGGTACAAGCTCCAACACGGTTTTACAGTGAAAACGGCAGGCACTTCAAACCGGCACAAGGAAACAGACTGAGAAACCAGAGTAATGGTTTCTCCTGCAACCCGCTCGCTTTGTGCTGGATGAACGAACGTCTCTCCACATGCTCAGTTCTGAGAGAAAAGTGTGTGTGAAAGCCGTACTTCACCTAGCTTGAAGGGAACACAAAGTTTCTTTTCAGTTGCAAACTCCACTCCATACATATATATGGGGAGGTACAAGCTCCAACACGGTTTTACAGTGAAAACGGCAGGCACTTCAAACCGGCACTAGGAAACAGACTGAGAAACCAGAGTAAGGGTTCCTCCTGCAACCCGTTCCTTTGTGCTGGATGAACGAACGTCTCTCCACATGTTCAGTTCTGTGAGGTAAGTGTGTGTGAAAGCCGTACTTCACCTAGCTTGAAGGGAACACAAAGTTTCTTTTCAGTTGTAAACCCCGCTCCATACATATATATGGGGAGGTACAAGCTCCATCTCGGTTTTACAGTGAAAACGGCAGGCACTTCAAACCGGCACTAGGAAACAGACTGAGAATCCAGAGTAAGGGTTTCTCCTGTAAACCGTTCCCTATGTGCTGGATGAACGAACGTGTCTCCACATGCTCAGTTCTGAGAGATATGTGTGTGTGAAAGCCGTCTTTCACCTAGCTTGAAGGGAACACAAAGTTTCTTTTCATTTGCCAACTCCACTCCATACATATATATGGGGAGGTACAAGCTCCAACTCGGTTTTACACTGAAAACGGCAGGCACTTCAAACCGGCACAAGGAAACAGACTGAGAAACCAGAGTCAGTGTTTCCCTGCAACCCGTTCCCTTTGTGCTGAATGAACGAACATCTTTCCTCATGCTGAGTTCTGAGAGATAAGTGTGTGTGAAAGCCGTCCTTCACCTAGCTTGAAGGGAACACAAAGTTTCTTTTCAGTTGCAAACTCCACTCCATACATATATATGGGGAGGTACAAGCTCCAACTCGGTTTTACAGTGAAAACGACAGGCACTTCAAACCGGCACTAGGAAACAGACTGAGAAACCAGAGTCACTGTTGCCCTGCAACCCGTTCCCTTTATGCTGGATGAACGAACGTGTCTCCACATGCTCAGTACTGAGAGATAAGTTTGTGTGAAAGCCGTCCTTCAACTAGCTTGAAGGGAACACAAAGTTTCTTTTCAGTTGCAAACCCCACTCCATACATATATATGGGGAGGTACAAGCTCCAACTCGGTTTTACAGTGAAAACGGCAGGCACTTCAAACCGGCACTAGGAAACAGACTGAGAAACCAGAGTAAGGGTTTCTCCTGCAACCCGTTCCCTTTGTGCTGGATGAACGAACGTCTCTCCACATGCTCAGTTCTGAGAGATAAGTGTGTGTGAAAGCCGTCCTTCACCTAGCTTGAAGGGAACACAAAGTTTCTTTTCAGTTGCAAACTCCACTCCATACATATATATGCGGAGGTACAAGCTCCAACTCTGTTTTACAGTTAAAACGGCAGGCACTTCAAACCAGCACTAGGAAACAGACTGAGAAACCAGAGTAAGGGTTTCTCCTGCAACCCGTTCCCTTTGTGCTGGATGAACGAACTTCTCTCCACATGCTCAGTTCTGAGAGATAAGTGTGTGTGAAAGCAGTACTTCACCTAGCTTGAAGGGAACATAAAGTTTCTTTTCAGTTGCAAACTCCACTCCATACATATATATGGGGAGGTACAAACTCCAACACGGTTTTACAGTGAAAACGGCAGGCACTTCAAACCGGCAGTAGGAAACAGACTGAGAAACCAGAGTAAGTGTTTCTCCTGCAACCCGTTCCATTTTTGTTGGATGAACGAACGTCTCTCCACATGCTCAGTTCTGAGAGATAAGTGTGTGTGAAAGCCGTCCTTCACCTAGCTTGAAGGGAACACAAAGTTTCTTTTCAGTTGCAAACCCCACTCCATACATTTATATGGGGAGGTACAAGCTCCAACTCGGTTTTACAGTGAAAACGGCAGGCACTTCAAACCGGCACTAGGAAACAGACTGAGAATCCAGAGTAAGGGTTTCTCCTGTAAACCGTTCCCTATGTGCTGGATGAACGAACGTGTCTCCACATGCTCAGTTCTGAGAGATATGTGTGTGTGAAAGCCGTCTTTCACCTAGCTTGAAGGGAACACAAAGTTTCTTTTCATTTGCCAACTCCACTCCATACATATATATGGGGAGGTACAAGCTCCAACTCGGTTTTACACTGAAAACGGCAGGCACTTCAAACCGGCACAAGGAAACAGACTGAGAAACCAGAGTCAGTGTTTCCCTGCAACCCGTTCCCTTTGTGCTGAATGAACGAACATCTTTCCTCATGCTGAGTTCTGAGAGATAAGTGTGTGTGAAAGCCGTCCTTCACCTAGCTTGAAGGGAACACAAAGTTTCTTTTCAGTTGCAAACTCCACTCCATACATATATATGGGGAGGTACAAGCTCCAACTCGGTTTTACAGTGAAAACGACAGGCACTTCAAACCGGCACTAGGAAACAGACTGAGAAACCAGAGTCACTGTTGCCCTGCAACCCGTTCCCTTTATGCTGGATGAACGAACGTGTCTCCACATGCTCAGTACTGAGAGATAAGTGTGTGTGAAAGCCGTCCTTCAACTAGCTTGAAGGGAACACAAAGTTTCTTTTCAGTTGCAAACCCCACTCCATACATTTATATGGGGAGGTACAAGCTCCAACACGGTTTTACAGTAAAAACGGCAGGCACTTCAAACCGGCACTAGGAAACAGACTGAGAAACCAGAGTAAGGGTTTCTCCTGCAACCTGTTCCATTTTTGCTGGATGAACGAACGTCTCTCCACATGCTCAGTTCTGAGAGATAAGTGTGTGTGAAAGCCGAACTTCAGCTATCTTGAAGGGAACAGAAAGTTCCTTTTAAGTTGCAAACTCCACTCCATACATATATATGGGGAGGTACAAGCTCCAACACGGTTTTACAGTGAAAACGGCAGGCACTTCAAACCGGCACAAGGAAACAGACTGAGAAACCAGAGTAATGGTTTCTCCTGCAACCCGCTCGCTTTGTGCTGGATGAACGAACGTCTCTCCACATGCTCAGTTCTGAGAGAAAAGTGTGTGTGAAAGCCGTACTTCACCTAGCTTGAAGGGAACACAAAGTTTCTTTTCAGTTGCAAACTCCACTCCATACATATATATGGGGAGGTACAAGCTCCAACACGGTTTTACAGTGAAAACGGCAGGCACTTCAAACCGGCACTAGGAAACAGACTGAGAAACCAGAGTAAGGGTTCCTCCTGCAACCCGTTCCTTTGTGCTGGATGAACGAACGTCTCTCCACATGTTCAGTTCTGTGAGGTAAGTGTGTGTGAAAGCCGTACTTCACCTAGCTTGAAGGGAACACAAAGTTTCTTTTCAGTTGTAAACCCCGCTCCATACATATATATGGGGAGGTACAAGCTCCATTTCGGTTTTACAGTGAAAACGGCAGGCACTTCAAACCGGCACTAGGAAACAGACTGAGAATCCAGAGTAAGGGTTTCTCCTGTAAACCGTTCCCTATGTGCTGGATGAACGAACGTGTCTCCACATGCTCAGTTCTGAGAGATATGTGTGTGTGAAAGCCGTCTTTCACCTAGCTTGAAGGGAACACAAAGTTTCTTTTCATTTGCCAACTCCACTCCATACATATATATGGGGAGGTACAAGCTCCAACTCGGTTTTACACTGAAAACGGCAGGCACTTCAAACCGGCACTAGGAAACAGACTGAGAAACCAGAGTAAGGGTTTCTCCTGCAACCCGTTCCCTTTGTGCTGGATGAACGAACGTCTCTCCACATGCTCAGTTCTGAGAGATAAGTGTGTGTGAAAGCCGTCCTTCACCCAGCTTGAAGGGAACACAAAGTTTCTTTTCAGTTGCAAACCCCACTCCATACATTTATATGGGGAGGTACAAGCTCCAACACGGTTTTACAGTAAAAACGGCAGGCACTTCAAACCGGCACTAGGAAACAGACTGAGAAACCAGAGTAAGGGTTTCTCCTGCAACCTGTTCCATTTTTGCTGGATGAACGAACGTCTCTCCACATGCTCAGTTCTGAGAGATAAGTGTGTGTGAAAGCCGAACTTCAGCTATCTTGAAGGGAACAGAAAGTTCCTTTTAAGTTGCAAACTCCACTCCATACATATATATGGGGAGGTACAAGCTCCAACACGGTTTTACAGTGAAAACGGCAGGCACTTCAAACCGGCACAAGGAAACAGACTGAGAAACCAGAGTAATGGTTTCTCCTGCAACCCGCTCGCTTTGTGCTGGATGAACGAACGTCTCTCCACATGCTCAGTTCTGAGAGAAAAGTGTGTGTGAAAGCCGTACTTCACCTAGCTTGAAGGGAACACAAAGTTTCTTTTCAGTTGCAAACTCCACTCCATACATATATATGGGGAGGTACAAGCTCCAACACGGTTTTACAGTGAAAACGGCAGGCACTTCAAACCGGCACTAGGAAACAGACTGAGAAACCAGAGTAAGGGTTCCTCCTGCAACCCGTTCCTTTGTGCTGGATGAACGAACGTCTCTCCACATGTTCAGTTCTGTGAGGTAAGTGTGTGTGAAAGCCGTACTTCACCTAGCTTGAAGGGAACACAAAGTTTCTTTTCAGTTGTAAACCCCGCTCCATACATATATATGGGGAGGTACAAGCTCCATCTCGGTTTTACAGTGAAAACGGCAGGCACTTCAAACCGGCACTAGGAAACAGACTGAGAATCCAGAGTAAGGGTTTCTCCTGTAAACCGTTCCCTATGTGCTGGATGAACGAACGTGTCTCCACATGCTCAGTTCTGAGAGATATGTGTGTGTGAATGCCGTATTTCACCTAGCTTGAAGGGAACACAAAGTTTCTTTTCAGTTGCCAACTCCACTCCATACATATATATGGGGAGGTACAAGCTCCAACTCGGTTTTACACTGAAAACGGCAGGCACTTCAAACCGTCACTAGGAAACAGACTGAGATACCAGAGTAAGGGTTTCTCCTGCAACCCGTTCCATTTGTGCTGGATGAACGAACGTCTCTCCACATGCTCAGTTCTGAGAGATAAGTGTGTGTGAAAGCCGTCCTTCACCTAGCTTGAAGGGAACACAAAGTTTCTTTTCAGTTGCAAACTCCACTCCATACATATATATGGGGAGGTACAAGCTCCAACTCGGTTTTACAGTGAAATCGGCAGGCACTTCAAACCGGCACTAGGAAACAGACTGAGAAACCAGAGTCAGTGTTTCCCTGCAACCCGTTCCTTTTGTGCTGGATGAAGGAACGTCTCTCCACATGCTCAGTTCTGAGAGATAAGTGTGTGTGAAAGCTGTCCTTCACCTAGGTTGAAGGGAACACAAAGTTTCTTTTCAGTTGCAAACTCCACTCCATACATATATATGCGGAGGTACAAGCTCCAACTCTGTTTTACAGTTAAAACGGCAGGCACTTCAAACCGGCACTAGGAAACAGACTGAGAAACCAGAGTAAAAGTTTCTCCTGCAACCCGTTCCCTTTGTGCTGGATGAACGAACATCTCTCCACATGCTCAGTTCTGAGAGATAAGTGTGTGTGAAAGCCGTACTTCACCTAGCTTGAAGGGAACATAAAGTTTCTTTTCAGTTGCAAACTCCACTCCATACATATATATGTGTAGGTACAAGCTCCAACTCGGTTTTACAGTGAAAACGGCAGGCACTTCAAACAGGCACAAGGAAACAGACTGAGAAACCAGGGTAAGGGTATCTCCTGCAACCCGCTCGCTTTTTGCTGGATGAACGAACGTCTCTCCACATGCTCAGTTCTGAGAGAAAAGTGTGTGTGAAAGCCGTCCTTCATCTAGCTTGAAGGGAACACAATGTTTCTTTTCAGTTGCAAACACCACTCCATACATATATATGGGGAGGTACAAGCTCCATCTCGGTTTTACAGTAAAAACAGCAGGCACTTCAAACCGGCACTAGGAAACAGACTGAGACTCCAGAGTAAGGGTTTCTCCTGTAAACCGTTCCCTATGTGCTGGATGAACGAACGTGTCTCCACATGCTCAGTTCTGAGAGATATGTGTGTGTGAAAGCCGTCTTTCACCTAGCTTGTAGGGAACACAAAGTTTCTTTTCAGTTGTCAACTCCACTCCATACATATATATGGGGAGGTACAAGCTCCAACTCGGTTTTACACTGAAAACGGCAGGCACTTCAAACCGTCACTAGGAAACAGACTGAGATACCAGAGTAAGGGTTTCTCCTGCAACCCGTTCCATTTGTGCTGGATGAACGAACGTCTCTCCACATGCTCAGTTCTGAGAGATAAGTGTGTGTGAAAGCCGTCCTTCACCTAACTTGAAGGGAACACAAAGTTTCTTTTCAGTTGCAAACTCCACTCCATACATATATATGGGGAGGTACAAGCTCCAACTCGGTTTTACAGTGAAATCGGCAGGCACTTCAAACCGGCACTAGGAAACAGACTGAGAAACCAGAGTCAGTGATTCCCTGCAACCCGTTCCTTTTGTGTTGGATGAAGGAACGTCTCTCCACATGCTCAGTTCTGAGAGATAAGTGTGTGTGAAAGCTGTCCTTCACCTAGCTTGAAGGGAACACAAAGTTTCTTTTCAGTTGCAAACTCCACTCCATACATATATATGCGGAGGTACAAGCTCCAACTCTGTTTTACAGTTAAAACGGCAGGCACTTCAAACCGGCACTAGGAAACAGACTGAGAAACCAGAGTAAAAGTTTCTACTGCAACACGTTCCCTTTGTGCTGGATGAACGAACTTCTCTCCACATGCTCAGTTCTGAGAGATAAGTGTGTGTGAAAGCCGTACTTCACCTAGCTTGAAGGGAACATAAAGTTTCTTTTCAGTTACAAACTCCACTCCATACATATATATGTGTAGGTACAAGCTTCAACTCGGTTTTACAGTGAAAACGGCAGGCACTTCAAACAGGCACAAGGAAACAGACTGAGAAACCAGAGTAAGGGTTTCTCCTGCAACCCGCTCGCTTTTTGCTGGATGAACGAACGTCTCTCCACATGCTCAGTTCTGAGAGTAAAGTGTGTGTGAAAGCCGTCATTCACCTAGCTTGAAGGGAACACAATGTTTCTTTTCAGTTGCAAACTCCAATCCATACATATATATGGGGAGGTACAAGCTCCAACACGGTATTACAGTGAAACGGCAGGCACTTCAAACCGGCACTAGGAAACAGACTGAGAAACCAGAGTAAGGGTTCCTCCTGCAACCCGTTCCCTTTGTGCTGGATGAACGAACGTCTCTCCACATGCTCAGTTCTGAGAGGTAAGTGTGTGTGAAAGCCGTACTTCACCTAGCTTGAAGGGAACACAAAGTTTCTTTTCAGTTGTAAACCCCGCTCCATACATATATATGGGGAGGTACAAGCTCCATCTCGGTTTTACAGTGAAAACGGCAGGCACTTCAAACCGGCACTAGGAAACAGACTGAGAATCCAGAGTAAGGGTTTCTCCTGTAACCCGTTCCCTATGTGCTGGATGAAAGAACGTGTCTCCACATGCTCAGTTCTGAGAGATATGTGTGTGTGAAAGCCGTCTTTCACCTAGCTTGAAGGGAACACAAAGTTTCTTTTCAGTTGCCAACTCCACTCCATACATATATATGGGGAGGTACAAGCTCCAACTCGGTTTTACACTGAAAACGGCAGGCACTTCAAACCGTCACTAGGAAACAGACTGAGATACCAGAGTAAGGGTTTCTCCTGCAACCCGTTCCTTTTGTGCTGGATGAACGAACGTCTCTCCACATGCTGAGTTCTGAGAGATAAGTGTGTGTGAAAGCCGTCCTTCACCTAGCTTGAAGGGAACACAAAGTTTCTTTTCAGTTGCAAACCCCACTCCATACATTTATATGGGGAGGTACAAGCTCCAACTCGGTTTTACAGTAAAAACGGCAGGCACTTCAAACCGGCACTAGGAAACAGACTGAGAAACCAGAGTAAGGGTTTCTCCTGCAACCCGTTCCCTTTGTGCTGGATGAACGAACGTCTCTCCACATGCTCAGTTCTGAGAGATTAGTGTGTGTGAAAGCCGTCCTTCACCCAGCTTGAAGGGAACACAAAGTTTCTTTTCAGTTGTAAACCCCGCTCCATACATATATATGGGGAGGTACAAGCTCCAACTCGGTTTTACAGTAAAAACGGCAGGCACTTCAAACCGGCACTAGGAAACATACTGAGAATCCAGAGTAAAGGTTTCTCCTGTAACCCGTTCCATTTGTGCTGGATGAACGAACGTGTCTCCACATGCTCACTTCTGAGAGATATGTGTGTGTGAAAGCCGTCTTTCACCTAGCTTGAAGGGAACACAAAGTTTCTTTTCATTTGCCAACTCCACTCCATACATATATATGGGGAGGTACAAGCTCCAACTCGGTTTTACACTGAAAACGGCAGGCACTTCAAACCGGCACTAGGAAACAGACTGAGAAACCAGAGTCAGTGTTTCCCTGCAACCCGTTCCCTTTGTGCTGAATGAACGAACATCTTTCCTCATGCTGAGTTCTGAGAGATAAGTGTGTGTGAAAGCCGTCCTTCACCTAGCTTGAAGGGATCACAAAGTTTCTTTTCAGTTGCAAACTCCACTCCATACATATATATGGGGAGGTACAAGCTCCAACTCGGTTTTACAGTGAAAACGGCAGGCACTTCAAACCGGCACTAGGAAACAGACTGAGAAACCAGAGTCACTGTTGACCTGCAACCCGTTCCCTTTGTGCTGGATGAACGAACGTGTCTCCACATGCTCAGTTCTGAAAGATAAGTGTGTGTGAAAGCCGTCCTTCACCTAGCTTGAAGGGAACACAAAGTTTCTTTTCAGTTGCAAACCCCACTCCATACATATATATGGGGAGGTACAAGCTCCAACTCGGTTTTACAGTGAAAACGGCAGGCACTTCAAACCGGCACT
Source organism: Vicugna pacos (assembly GCF_048564905.1). Lineage (NCBI taxonomy): Eukaryota > Metazoa > Chordata > Mammalia > Artiodactyla > Camelidae > Vicugna > Vicugna pacos. The sequence continues at coordinate 25,089,074 of NC_133002.1, forward strand.
AGGAAACAGACTGAGAAACCAGAGTAATGGTTTCTCCTGCAACACGTTCCTTTTGTGCTCGATGAACGAACTTCTCTCCACATGCTGAGTTCTGAAAGATAATTGTGTGTGAAAGCCATCCTTCACCTAGCTTAAAGGGAACACAACGTTTCTTTTCAGTTGCAAACTCCACTCCATACATATATATGGGGAGGTACAAGCTCCAACTCGGTTTTACAGTGAAAACGGCAGGCACTTCAAACCGGCACTAGGAAACAGACTGAGAAACAAGAGTAAGGGTTTCTCCTGCAACCCGTTCCCTTTGTGCTGGATGAACGAACGTCTCTCCACATGCTCAGTTCTGAGAGATAAGTGTGTGTGAAAGCTGTCCTTCACCCAGCTTGAAGGGAACACAAAGTTTCTTTTCAGTTGTAAACCCCGCTCCATACATATATATGGGGAGGTACAAGCTCCAACTCGGTTTTACAGTGAAAACGGCAGGCACTTCAAACCGGCACTAGGAAACAGACTGAGAATCCAGAGTAATGGTTTCTCCTGTAACCCGTTCCATTTGTGCTGGATGAACGAACGTGTCTCCACATGCTCACTTCTGAGAGATAAGTGTGTGTGAAAGCCGTCCTTCACCTAGCTTGAAGGGAACACAAAGTTTCTTTTCAGTTGCCAACTCCACTCCATACATATATATGGGGAGGTACAAGCTCCAACTCGGTTTTACACTGAAAACGGCAGGCACTTCAAACCGGCACTAGGAAACAGACTGAGAAACCAGAGTCAGTGTTTCCCTGCAACCCGTTCCCTTTGTGCTGGATGAACGAACGTCTCTCCACATGCTCAGTTCTGAGAGATAAGTGTGTGTGAAAGCCGTCCTTCACCTAGCTTGAAGGGAACACAAAGTTTCTTTTCAGTTGCAAACAACACTCCATACATATATATGCGGAGGTACAAGCTCCAACACTGTTTTACAGTGAAAACGGCAGGCACTTCAAACCGGTACTAGGAAACAGACTGAGAAACCAGAGTCAGTGTTTTTCCAGCAAACCGTTCCCTTTTTGCTGGATGAACGAACTTCTTTCCACATGCTCAATTCTGAGAGGTAAGTGTGTGTGAAAGCCTTACTTCAGCTAGCTTGAAGGGAACATAAAGTTTCTTTTCAGTTACAAACTCCACTCCATACATATATATGGGGAGGTACAAGCTACAACATGGTTTTACAGTGAAAACGACAGGCACTTCAAACCGGCACAAGGAAACAGATTGAGAAACCAGAGTAATGCTTTCTCCTGCAACCCGCTCGCTTTGTGCTGGATGAACGAACGTCTCTCCACATGCTCAGTTCTGAGAGAAAAGTGTGTGTGAAGGCCGTCCTTCACCTAGCTTGAAGGGAACACAAAGTTTCTTTTCAGTTGCAAACTCCACTCCATACATATATATGGGGAGGTACAAGATACAACACGGTTTTACAGTGAAATCCGCAGGCACTTCAAACCGGCACTAGGAAACAGACTGAGAAACAAGAGTAAGGGTTTCTCCTGCAACCCGTTCCCTTTGTGCTGGATGAACGAACGTCTCTCCATATGCTCAGTTCTGAGAGATAAGTGTGTGTGAAAGCCGTCCTTCACCTAGCTTGAAGGGAACACAAAGTTTCTTTTCAGTTGCAAACTCCACTCCATACATATATATGTGGAGGTACAAGCTCCAACTCGGTTTTACAGTGAAAACGGCAGGCACTTCAAACCGGCACTAGGAAACAGACTGAGAAACCAGAGTCACTGTTGCCCTGCAACCCGTTCCCTTTGTGCTGGATGAACGAACGTGTCTCCACATGCTCAGTTCTGAGAGATAAGTGTGTGTGAAAGCCGTCCTTCACCTAGCTTGAAGGGAACACAAAGTTTCTTTTCAGTTGCAAACCCCACTCCATACATATATATGGGGAGGTACAAGCTCCAACTCGGTTTTACAGTGAAAACGGCAGGCACTTCAAACCGGCACTAGGAAACAGACTGAGAAACTAGAGTAAGGGTTTCTCCTGCAACCCGTTCCCTTTGTGCTGGATGAACGAACGTCTCTCCACATGCTCAGTTCTGAGAGAAAGTGTGTGTGAAAGCCGTCCTTCACCTAGCTTGAAGGGAACACAAAGTTTCTTTTAAGTTGCAACCTCCACTCCATACATATATATGCGGAGGTACAAGCTCCAACTCTGTTTTACAGATAAAACGGCAGGCACTTCAAACCGGAACTAGGAAACAGACTGAGAAACCAGAGTAAGGGTTTCTCCTGCAACCCGTTCCCTTTGTGCTGGATGAACGAACTTCTCTCCACATGCTCAGTTCTGAGAGATATGTGTGTGTGAAAGCCGTACTTCACCTAGCTTGAAGGGAACATAAAGTTTCTTTTCAGTTGCAAACTCCTCTCCATACATATATATGGGGAGGTACAATCTCCAACACGGTTTTACAGTGAAAACGGCAGGCACTTCAAACCGGCACAAGGAAACAGACTGTGAAACCAGTGTAAGGGTTTCTCCTGCAACCCGCTCGCTTTGTGCTGGATGAACGAACGTCTCTCCACATGCTCAGTTCTGAGAGAAAAGTGTGTGTGAAAGCCGTCCTTCACCTAGCTTGAAGGGAACACAAAGTTTCTTTTCAGTTGCAAACCCCACTCCATACATATATATGGGGAGTTACAAGCTCCAACTCGGTTTTACAGTGAAAACGGCAGGCACTTCAAACGGGCACTAGGAAACAGACTGAGAAACCAGAGTAATGGTTTCTCCTGCAACACGTTCCATTTGTGCTCGACGAACGAACTTCTCTCCACATGCTGAGTTCTGAGAGATAATTGTGTGTGAAAGCCATCCTTCACCTAGCTTAAAGGGAACACAAAGTTTCTTTTCAGTTGCAAACTCCACTCCATACCTATATATGGGGAGGTACAAGCTCCAACTCGGTTTTACAGTGAAAACGGCAGGCACTTCAAACCGTCACTAGGAAACAGACTGAGAAACAAGAGTAAGGGTTTCTACTGCAACCCGTTCCCTTTGTGCTGGATGAACGAACGTCTCTCCACATGCTCAGTTCTGAGAGATAAGTGTGTGTGAAAGCCGTCCTTCACCTAGCTTGAAGGGAACACAAAGTTTCTTTTAAGTTGCAACCTCCACTCCATACATATATATGCGGAGGTACAAGCTCCAACTCTGTTTTACAGATAAAACGGCAGGCACTTCAAACCGGAACTAGGAAACAGACTGAGAAACCAGAGTAAGGGTTTCTCCTGCAACCCGTTCCCTTTGTGCTGGATGAACGAACTTCTCTCCACATGCTCAGTTCTGAGAGATATGTGTGTGTGAAAGCCGTACTTCACCTAGCTTGAAGGGAACATAAAGTTTCTTTTCAGTTGCAAACTCCTCTCCATACATATATATGGGGAGGTACAATCTCCAACACGGTTTTAAGTGAAAACGGCAGGCACTTCAAACCGGCACAAGGAAACAGACTGTGAAACCAGTGTAAGGGTTTCTCCTGCAACCCGCTCGCTTTGTGCTGGATGAACGAACGTCTCTCCACATGCTCAGTTCTGAGAGAAAAGTGTGTGTGAAAGCCGTCCTTCACCTAGCTTGAAGGGAACACAATGTTTCTTTTCAGTTGCAAACCCCACTCCATACATATATATGGGGAGTTACAAGCTCCAACTCGGTTTTACAGTGAAAACGGCAGGCACTTCAAACGGGCACTAGGAAACAGACTGAGAAACCAGAGTAATGGTTTCTCCTGCAACACGTTCCATTTGTGCTCGACGAACGAACTTCTCTCCACATGCTGAGTTCTGAGAGATAATTGTGTGTGAAAGCCATCCTTCACCTAGCTTAAAGGGAACACAAAGTTTCTTTTCAGTTGCAAACTCCACTCCATACCTATATATGGGGAGGTACAAGCTCCAACTCGGTTTTACAGTGAAAACGGCAGGCACTTCAAACCGTCACTAGGAAACAGACTGAGAAACAAGAGTAAGGGTTTCTACTGCAACCCGTTCCCTTTGTGCTGGATGAACGAACGTCTCTCCACATGCTCAGTTCTGAGAGATAAGTGTGTGTGAAAGCCGTCCTTCACCTAGCTTGAAGGGAACACAAAGTTTCTTTTCATTTGCAAACCCCACTCCATACATTTATATGGGGAGGTACAAGCTCCAACTCGGTTTTACAGTAAAAACGGCAGGCACTTCAAACCGGCACTAGGAAACAGACTGAGAAACCAGAGTAAGGGTTTCTCCTGCAATCCGTTCCCTTTGTGCTGGATGAACGAACGTCTCTCCACATGCTCAGTTCTGAGAGATAAGTGTGTGTGAAAGCCGTCCTTCACCTAGCTTGAAGGGAACACAAAGTTTCTTTTCAGTTGCTAACCCCACTCCATACAAATATATGGGGAGTTACAAGCTCCAACTCGTTTTTACAGTGAAAACGGCAGGCACTTCAAACCGGCACTAGGAAACAGACTGAGAAACCAGAGTAAGGGATTCTCCTGCAAACCTTTCCCTTTGTGCTGGATGAACGAACGTCTCTCCTCATGCTCAGTTCTGAGAGATAAGTGTGTGTGAAATCCTTCCTTCACCTAGCTTGAAGGGAACACAAAGTTTCTTTTCAGTTGCAAACTCCACTCCATACATATATATGGGGAGGTACAAGCTCCAACTCGGTTTTACAGTGAAATCGGCAGGCACTACAAACCGGCACTAGGAAACAGACTGAGAAACCAGAGTCAGTGTTTCCCTGCAACCCGTTCCCTTTGTGCTGGATGAACGAACGTCTCTCCACATGCTCAGTTTTGAGAGATAAGTGTGTGTGAAAGCCGTCCTTCACCTAGCTTGAAGGGAACACAAAGTTTCTTTTCAGTTGCAAACAACACTCCTTACATATATATGGGGAGGTACAAGCTCCAACTCGGTTTTACCGTGAAAACGGCAGGCACTTCAAACCGGCACTAGGAAAAAGACTGAGAAAACAGAGTAAGGGTTTCCCCTGCAACCCGTTCCCTTTGTGCTGGATGAACGAACGTCTCTTCACATGCTCAGTTCTGAGAGATAAGTGTGTGTGAAAGCCGTCCTTCACCTAGCTTGAAGGGAACACAAAGTTTCTTTTCAGTTGCAAACTCCACTCCATACATATATATGGGGAGGTACAAGCTCCAACTCGGTTTTACCGTGAAAACGGCAGGCACTTCAAACCGGCACTAGGAAAAAGACTGAGAAAACAGAGTAATGGTTTTTCCTGCAACCCGTTCCCTTTGGGCTGGATGAACGAACGTCTCTCCACATGCTCAGTTCTGAGAGATAAGTGTGTGTGAAAGCCGTCCTTCAACTAGCTTGAAAGAAACACAAAGTTTCTTTACAGTTGGAAACTCCAATCCATATATATATATGGGGAGGTACAAGCTCCAACTCGGTTTTACAGTGAAAACGGCAGGCACTTCAAACCGGCACTAGGAAACAGACTGAGAAACCAGAGTAAGGGTTTCTCCTGCAACCCGCTCGCTTAGTCCTGGATGAACGAACGTCTCTCCACATGCTCAGTTCTGAGAGAAAAGTGTGTGTGAAAGCCGTCCTTCACCTAGCTTGAAGGGAACACAAAGTTTCTTTTCAGTTGCAAACTCCACTCCATACATATATATGGGGAGGTACAACTTCCAACACGGTTTTACAGTGAAAACGGCAGGCACTTCTAACCGGCACTAGGAAACAGACTGAGAAACCAGGGTCAGTGTTTTTCCAGCAAACCGTTCTTTTTGCTGGATGAACGAACATCTCTCCACATGCTCAGTTCTGAGAGATAAGTGCATGTGAAAGCCGAACTTCAACTAGCTTAAAGGGAACACAAAGTTTCTTTTCAGTTGCAAACTCCACTCCATACATATATAAGGGGAGGTACAAGCCCCAACTCGGTTTTACAGTGAAAACGGCAGGCACTTCAAACCGGCACTAGGAAACAGACTGAGAAACCAGAGTAAGGGTTTCCCCTGCAACCCGTTCCCTTTGTGCTGGATGAAAGAACGTCTCTTCACATGCTCAGTTCTGAGAGATAAGTGTGTGTGAAAGCCGTCCTTCACCTAGCTTGAAGGGAACACAAAGTTTCTTTTCAGTTGCCAACTCCACTCCATACATATATATGGGGAGGTACAAGCTCCAACTGGATTTTACACTGAAAACGGCATGCACTTCAAACCGGCACTAGGAAACAGACTGAGAAACCAGAGTCAGTGTTTCCCTGCAACCCGTTCCCTTTGTGCTGGATGAACGAACGTCTTTCCACATGCTCAGTTCTGAGAGATAAGTGTGTGTGAAAGCCGTCCTTCACCTAGCTTGAAGGGAACACAAAGTTTCTTTTCAGTTGCAAACAACACTCCATACATATATATGCGGAGGTACAAGCTTCAACACTGTTTTACAGTGAAAACGGCAGGCACTTCAAACCGGCACTAGGAAACAGACTGAGAAACCAGAGTCACTGTTGCCCTGCAACCCGTTCCCTTTGTGCTGGATGAACGAACGTCTCTCCACATGCTCAGTTCTGAGAGATAAGTGTGTGTGAAAGCCGTCCTTCACCTAGCTTGAAGGGAACACAAAGTTACTTTTCAGTTGCAAACCCCACTCCATACATATATATGGGGAGGTACAAGCTCCAACTCTGTTTTACAGTGAAAACGGCAGGCACTTCAAACCGGCACTAGGAAACAGACTGAGAAACCAGAGAAAGGGTTTCTCCTGCAACCCGTTCCCTTTGTGCTGGATGAACGAACTTCTCTCCACATGCTCAGTTCTGAGAGATAAGTGTGTGTGAAAGCCGTACTTCACCTAGCTTGAAGGGAACATAAAGTTTCTTTTCAGTTGCAAACTCCACTCCATACATATATATGGGGTGGTACAAGCTCCAACACGGTTTTACAGTGAAAACGGCAGGCACTTCAAACCGGCACTAGGAAACAGACTGAGAATCCAGAGTAATGGTTTCTCCTGTAACCCGTTCCATTTGTGCTGGATGAACGAACGTGTCTCCACATGCTCACTTCTGAGAGATAAGTGTGTGTGAAAGCCGTCCTTCACCTAGCTTGAAGGGAACACAAAGTTTCTTTTCAGTTGCTAACCCCACTCCATACAAATATATGGGGAGTTACAAGCTCCAACTCATTTTTACAGTGAAAACGGCAGGCACTTAAAACCGGCACTAGGAAACAGACTGAGAAACCAGAGTAAGGGCTTCTCCTGCAAACCGTTCCCTTTGTACTGGATGAACGAACGTCTCTCCACATGCTCAGTTCTGAGAGTTAAGTGTGTGTGAAAGCCGTCCTTCACCCAGTTTGAAAGGAACACAAAGTTTCTTTTCAGTTGTAAACCCCGCTCCATACATATATATGGGGAGGTACAAGCTCCAACTCGGTTTTACAGTGAAAACGGCAGGCACTTCAAACCGGCACTAGGAAACAGACTGAGAATCCAGAGTAAAGGTTTCTCCTGTAACCCGTTCCATTTGTGCTGGATGAACGAACATGTCTCCACATGCTCACTTCTGAGAGATATGTGTGTGTGAAAGCCGTCTTTCACCTAGCTTGAAGGGAACACAAAGTTTCTTTTCAGTTGCCAACTCCACTCCATACATATATATGGGGAGGTACAAGCTCCAACTCGGTTTTACACTGAAAACGGCAGGCACTTCAAACCGGCACTAGGAAACAGACTGAGAAACCAGAGTCAGTGTTTCCCTGCAACCCGTTCCCTTTGTGCTGGATGAACGAACTTCTCTCCACATGCTCAGTTCTGAGAGATAAGTGTGTGTGAAAGCCGTCCTTCACCAAGCTTGAAGGGAACACAAAGTTTCTTTTCAGTTGCTAACCCCACTCCATACAAATATATGGGGAGTTACAAGCTCCAACTCGTTTTTACAGTGAAAACGGCAGGCACTTAAAACCGGCACTAGGAAACAGACTGAGAAACCAGAGTAAGGGCTTCTCCTGCAAACCGTTCCCTTTGTGCTGGATGAACGAACGTCTCTCCACATGCTCAGTTCTGAGAGATAAGTGTGTGTGAAAGCCGTCCTTCACCTAGCTTGAAGGGAACACAAAGTTTCTTTTCAGTTGCAAACTCCACTCCATACATATATATGGGGAGGTACAAGCGCCAACTCGGTTTTAAAGTGAAAACGGCAGGCACTTCAATCCGGCACTAGGAAACAGACTGAGAAACCAGAGTAAGGGTTTCCCTGCAACCCATTCCTTTTGTGCTGGATGAACAAACGTCTCTCCACATGCTAAGTTCTGAGAGATAAGTGTGTGTGAAAGCCGTACTTCACCTAGCTTAAAGGGAACACAAAGTTTCTTTTCAGTTGCAAACCCCACTCCATACATATATATGGGGAGGTACAAGCTCCAACTCGGTTTTACAGTGAAAACGGCAGGCACTTCAAACGGGCACTAGGAAACAGACTGAGAAACCAGAGTAATGGTTTCTCCTGCAACACGTTCCATTTGTGCTCGATGAACGAACTTCTCTCCACATGCTGAGTTCTGAGAGATAATTGTGTGTGAAAGCCATCCTTCACCTAGCTTAAAGGGAACACAAAGTTTCTTTTCAGTTGCAAACTCCACTCCATACATATATATGGGGAGGTACAAGCTCCAACTCGGTTTTACAGTGAAAACGGCAGGCACTTCAAACCGGCACTAGGAAACACACTGAGAAACAAGAGTAAGGGTTTCTCCTGCAACCCGTTCCCTTTGTGCTGGATGAACGAACGTCTCTCCACATGCTCAGTTCTGAGAGATAAGTGTGTGTGAAAGCCGTCCTTCACCTAGCTTGAAGGGAACACAAAGTTTCTTTTCAGTTGCAAACTCCGCTGCATACATTTATATGGGGAGGTACAAGCTCCAACTCGGTTTTACAGTAAAAACGGCAGGCACTTCAAACCGGCACTAGGAAACAGACTGAGAATCCAGAGTAAAGGTTTCTCCTGTAACCCGTTCCATTTGTGCTGGATGAACGAACGTCTCTCCACATGCTCAGTTCTGAGAGATATGTGTGTGTGAAAGCCGTCCTTCTCCTAGCTTGAAGGGAACACAAAGTTTCTTTTCAGTTGCAAACTCCACTCCATACATATATATGGGGAGGTACAAGCTCCAACACGGTTTTACAGTGAAAACGTCAGGCACTTCAAATCGGCACTAGGAAACAGACTGAGAAACCAGAGTCAGTGTTTTTCCAGCAAACCGTTCCCTTTTTGCTGGATGAACGAACGTCTCTCCACATGCTCAGTTCTGAGAGATAAGTGTGTGTGAAAGCCGTCCTTCACCCAGCTTGAAGGGAACACAAAGTTTCTTTTCAGTTGCAAACTCCACTCCATACATATATATGGGGAGGTACAAGCTCCAACTCGGTTTTACAGTAAAAACGGCAGGCACTTCAAACCGGCACTAGGAAACAGACTGAGAAACCAGAGTAAGGGTTTCTCCTGCAACCCGTTCCCTTTGTGCTGGATGAACGAACGTCTCTCCACATGCTCAGTTCTGAGAGATATCTGTGTGTGAAAGCCGTCCTTCACCCAGCTTAAAGGGAACACAAAGTTTCTTTTCAGTTGTAAACCCCGCTCCATACATATATATGGGGAGGTACAAGCTCCAACTCGGTTTTACAGTGAAAACTGCAGGCACTTCAAACCGGCACTAGGAAACAGACTGAGAATCCAGAGTAAAGGTTTCTCCTGTAACCCGTTCCATTTGTGCTGGATGAACGAACGTGTCTCCACATGCTCAGTTCTGAGAGATAAGTGTGTGTGAAAGCCGTCTTTCACCTAGCTTGAAGGTAACACAAAGTTTCTTTTCAGTTGCCAACTCCACTCCATACATATATATGGGGAGGTACAAGCTCCAACTCGGTTTTACACTGAAAACGGCAGGCACTTCAAACCGGCGCTAGGAAACAGACTGAGAAACCAGAGTCAGTGTTTCCCTGCAACCCGTTCCCTTTGTGCTGGATGAACGAACGTCTCTCCACATGCTCAGTTCTGAGAGATAAGTGTGTGTGAAAGCCTTCCTTCACCTAGCTTGAAGGGAACACAAAGTTTCTTTTCAGTTGCAAACTCCAATCCATACATATATATGGGGAGGTTCAAGCTCCAACTCGGTTTTACAGTGAAATCGGCAGGCACTACAAACCGGCACTAGGAAACAGACTGAGAAACCAGAGTCAGTGTTTCCCTGCAATCCGTTCCCTTTGTGCTGGATGAACGAACGTCTCTCCACATGCTCAGTTCTGAGAGATAAGTGTGTGTGAAAGCCATCCTTCACCTAGCTTGAAGGGAACACAAAGTTTCTTTTCAGTTGCAAATAACACTCCTTACATATATATGGGGAGGTACAAGCTCCAACTCGGTTTTACCGTGAAAACGGCAGGCACTTCAAACCGGCACTAGGAAAAAGACTGAGAAACCAGAGTATGGGTTTCCCCTGCAACCCGTTCCCTTTGTGCTGGATGAACGAACGTCTCTTCACATGCTCAGTTCTGAGAGATAAGTGTGTGTGAAAGCCGTCCTTCACCTAGCTTGAAGGGAACACAAAGTTTCTTTTCAGTTGCAAACTCCACTCCATACATATATATGGGGAGGAACAAGCTCCAACTCGGTTTTACCGTGAAAACGGCAGGCACTTCAAACCGGCACTAGGAAAAAGGCTGAGAAAACAGAGTAATGGTTTTTCCTGCAACACGTTCCCTTTGGGCTGGATGAACGAACGTCTCTCCACATGCTCAGTTCTGAGAGATAAGTGTGTGTGAAAGCCGTCCTTCACCTAGCTTGAAAGAAACACAAAGTTTCTTTACAGTTGGAAACTCCACTTCATATATATATATGGGGAGGTACAAGCTCCAACTCGGTTTTACAGTGAAAACGGCAGGCACTTCAAACCGGCACTAGGAAACAGACTGAGAAACCAGAGTAAGGGTTTCTCCTGCAACCCGTTCCCTTTGTGCTGGATGAACGAACGTCTCTCCACATGCTCAGTTCTGAGAGATAAGTGTGTGTGAAAGCCGTTCTTCACCTAGCTTGAAGGTAACACAAAGTTTCTTTTCAGTTGCAAACTCCACTCCATACATATATATGGGGAGGTACAAGCTCCAGTACGGTTTTACAGTGAAAACGGCAGGCACTTCATACCGGCAAAAGGAAACAGACTGAGAAACCAGAGTAAGGGTTTCTCCTGCAACCCGCTCGCTTAGTGCTGGATGAACGAACGTCTTTCCGCATGCTCAGTTCTGAGAGAAAAGTGTGTGTGAAAGCCGTCCTTCACCTAGCTTGAAGGGAACACAAAGTTTCTTTTCAGTTGCAAACTCCACTCCATACATATATATGGGGAGGTACAACTTCCAACACGGTTTTACAGTGAAAACGGCAGGCACTTCAAACCGGCACTAGGAAACAGACTGAGAAACCAGAGTCAGTGTTTTTCCAGCAAACCGTTCTTTTTGCTGGATGAACGAACGTCTCTCCACATGCTCAGTTCTGAGAGATAAGTGCATGTGAAAGCCGAACTTCAACTAGCTTAAAGGGAACACAAAGTTTCTTTTCAGTTGCAAACTCCACTCCATACATATATAAGGGGAGGTACAAGCCCCAACTCGGTTTTACAGTGAAAACGGCAGGCACTTCAAACCGGCACTAGGAAACAGACTGAGAAACCAGAGTAAGGGTTTCCCCTGCAACCCGTTCCCTTTGTGCTGAATGAACGAACGTCTCTTCACATGCTCAGTTCTGAGAGATAAGTGTGTGTGAAAGCCGTCCTTCACCTAGCTTGAAGGGAACACAAAGTTTCTTTTCAGTTGCAAACTCCACTCCATACATATATATGGGGAGGTACAAGCTCCAACTCGGTTTTACCGTGAAAACGGTAGGCACTTCAAACCGGCACAAGGAAAAAGACTGAGAAAACAGAGTAATGGTTTTTCCTGCAACCCGTTCCCTTTGGGCTGGATGAACGAACGTCTCTCCACATGCTCAGTTCTGAGAGATAAGTGTGTGTGAAAGCCATCCTTCACCTAGCTTGAAAGAAACACAAAGTTTTTTTACAGTTGGAAACTCCACTCCATATATATATATGGGGAGGTACAAGCTCCAACTCGGTTTTACAGTGAAAACGGCAGGCACTTCAAACCGGCACTAGGAAACAGACTGAGAAACCAGAGTAAGGGTTTCTCCTGCAACCCGTTCCCTTTGTGCTGGATGAACGAACGTCTCTCCACATGCTCAGTTCTGAGAGATAAGTGTGTGTGAAAGCCGTCCTTCACCTATCTTAAAGGGAACACAAAGTTTCTTTTCAGTTGCAAACCCCACTCCATACATATATATGGGGAGGTACAAGCTCCAACTTGGTTTTACACTGAAAACGGCAGGCACTTCAAACGGGCACTAGGAAACAGACTGAGAAACCAGAGTAATGGTTTCTCCTGCAACACGTTCCATTTGTGCTCGATGAACGAACTTCTCTCCACATGCTGAGTTCTGAGAGATAATTGTGTGTGAAAGCCATCCTTCACCTAGCTTAAAGGGAACACAAAGTTTCTTTTCAGTTGCAAACTCCACTCCATACATATATATGGGGAGGTACAAGCTCCAACTCGGTTTTACAGTGAAAACGGCAGGCACTTCAAACCGGCACTAGGAAACAGACTGAGAAACAAGAGTAAGGGTTTCTCCTGCAACCCGTTCCCTTTGTGCTGGATGAACGAACGTCTCTCCACATGCTCAGTTCTGAGAGATAAGTGTGTGTGAAAGCCATCCTTCACCTAGCTTGAAGGGAACACAAAGTTTCTTTTCAGTTGCAAACCCCAATCCATACATTTATATGGGGAGGTACAAGCTGCAACTCAGTTTTACAGTAAAAACGGCAGGCACTTCAAACCGGCACTAGGAAACAGACTGAGAAACCAGAGTAAGGGTTTCTCCTGCAACCCGTTCCCTTTGTGCTGGATGAACGAACGTCTCTCCACATGCTCAGTTCTGAGAGATAAGTGTGTGTGAAAGCCATCCTTCACCCAGCTTGAAGGGAACACAAAGTTTCTTTTCAGTTGTAAACCCCTCTCCATACATATATATGGGGAGGTACAAGCTCCAACTCGGTTTTACAGTGAAAACGGCAGGCACTTCAAACCGGCACTAGGAAACAGACTGAGAATCCAGAGTAAAGGTTTCTCCTGTAACCCGTTCCGTTTGTGCTGGATGAACGAACGTGTCTCCACATGCTCACTTCTGAGAGATATGTGTGTGTGAAAGCCGTCTTTCACCTAGCTTGAAGGGAACACAAAGTTTCTTTTCAGTTGCCAACTCCACTCCATACATATATATGGGGAGGTACAAGCTCCAACTGGATTTTACACTGAAAACGGAATGCACTTCAAACCGGCACTAGGAAACAGACTGAGAAACCAGAGTCAGTGTTTCCCTGCAACCCGTTCCCTTTGTGCTGGATGAACGAACGTCTTTCCACATGCTCAGTTCTGAGAGATAAGTGTGTGTGAAAGCCGTCCTTCACCTAGCTTGAAGGGAACACAAAGTTTCTTTTCAGTTGCAAACAACACTCCATACATATATATGCGGAAGTACAAGCTTCAACACTGTTTTACAGTGAAAACGGCAGGCACTTCAAACCGGCACTAGGAAACAGACTGAGAAACCAGAGTCACTGTTGCCCTGCAACCCGTTCCCTTTGTGCTGGATGAACGAACGTCTCTCCACATGCTCAGTTCTGAGAGATAAGTGTGTGTGAAAGCCGTCCTTCACCTAGCTTGAAGGGAACACAAAGTTACTTTTCAGTTGCAAACCCCACTCCATACATATATATGGGGAGGTACAAGCTCCAACTCGGTTTTACAGTGAAAACGGCAGGCACTTCAAACCGGCACTAGGAAACAGACTGAGAAACCAGAGTAAGGGTTTCTCCTGCAACCCGTTCCCTTTGTGCTGGATGAACGAACGTCTCTCCACATGCTCAGTTCTGAGAGATAAGTGTGTGTGAAAGCCGTCCTTCACCTAGCTTGAAGGGAACACAAAGTTTCTTTTCTGTTGCAAACTCCACTCCATACATATATAAGGGGAGGTACAAGCTCCAACACGGTTTTACAGTGAAAACGCCAGGCACTTCAAACCGGCACTAGGAAACAGACTGAGAAACCAGAGTCAGTGTTTTTCCAGCAAACCTTTCCCTTTTTGCTGGATGAACGAACGTCTCTCCACATGATCAGTTCTGAGAGACAAGTGTGTGTGAAAGCCGTCCTTCACCTAGCTTGAAGGGAACACAAAGTTTCTTTTCAGTTGCAAACTCCACTCCATATATATATATGGTTAGGTACAAGCTCCAACTCGGTTTTACAGTAAAAACGGCAGGCACTTCAAACCGGCACTAGGAAACAGACTGAGAAACCAGAGTAAGGGTTTCTCCTGCAACCCGTTCCCTTTGTGCTGGATGAACGAACGTCTCTCCACATGCTCAGTTCTGAGAGATATGTGTGTGTGAAAGCCGTCCTTCACCCAGCTTGAAGGGAACACAAAGTTTCTTTTCAGTTGTAAACCCCGCTCCATACATATATATGGGGAGGTACAAGCTCCAACTCGGTTTTACAGTGAAAACGGCAGGCACTTCAAACCGGCACTAGGAAACAGACTGAGAATCCAGAGTAAAGGTTTCTCCTGTAACCCGTTCCATTTGTGCTGGATGAACGAACGTGTCTCCACATGCTCAGTTCTGAGAGATAAGTGTGTGTGAAAGCCGTCTTTCACCTAGCTTGAAGGGAACACAAAGTTTCTTTTCAGTTGCCAACTCCACTCCATACATATATATGGGGAGGTACAAGCTCCAACTCGGTTTTACACTGAAAACGGCAGGCACTTCAAACCGGCGCTAGGAAACAGACTGAGAAACCAGAGTCAGTGTTTCTCTGCAACCCGTTCCCTTTGTGCTGGATGAACGAACGTCTCTCCACATGCTCAGTTCTGAGAGATAAGTGTGTGTGAAAGCCTTCCTTCACCTAGCTTGAAGGGAACACAAAGTTTCTTTTCAGTTGCAAACTCCACTCCATACATATATATGGGGAGGTACAAGCTCCAACTCGGTTTTACAGTGAAATCGGCAGGCACTACAAACCGGCACTAGGAAACAGACTGAGAAACCAGAGTCAGTGTTTCCCTGCAACCCGTTCCCTTTGTGCTGGATGAACGAACGTCTCTCCACATGCTCAGTTCTGAGAGATAAGTGTGTGTGAAAGCCGTCCTTCACCTAGCTTGAAGGGAACACAAAGTTTCTTTTCAGTTGCAAACAACACTCCTTACATATATATGGGGAGGTACAAGCTCCAACTCGGTTTTACCGTGAAAACGGCAGGCACTTCAAACCGGCACTAGGAAAAAGACTGAGAAAACAGAGTAATGGTTTTTCCTGCAACCCGTTCCCTTTGGGCTGGATGAACGAACGTCTCTCCACATGCTCAGTTCTGAGAGATAAGTGTGTGTGAAAGCCGTCCTTCAACTAGCTTGAAAGAAACACAAAGTTTCTATACAGTTGGAAAATCCACTCCATATATATATATGGGGAGGTACAAGCTCCAACTCGGTTTTACAGTGAAAACGGCAGGCACTTCAAACCGGCACTAGGAAACAGACTGAGAAACCAGAGTAAGGGTTTCTCCTGCAACCCGCTCGCTTAGTCCTGGATGAACGAACGTCTCTCCACATGCTCAGTTCTGAGAGAAAAGTGTGTGTGAAAGCCGTCCTTCACCTAGCTTGAAGGGAACACAAAGTTTCTTTTCAGTTGCAAACTCCACTCCATACATATATATGGGGAGGTACAAGCTCCAGTACGGTTTTACAGTGAAAACGGCAGGCACTTCATACCGGCAAAAGGAAACAGACTGAGAAACCAGAGTAAGGGTTTCTCCTGCAACCCGCTCGCTTAGTGCTGGATGAACGAACGTCTTTCCGCATGCTCAGTTCTGAGAGAAAAGTGTGTGTGAAAGCCGTCCTTCACCTAGCTTGAAGGGAACACAAAGTTTCTTTTCAGTTGCAAACTCCACTCCATACATATATATGGGGAGGTACAACTTCCAACACGGTTTTACAGTGAAAACGGCAGGCACTTCAAACCGGCACTAGGAAACAGACTGAGAAACCAGAGTCAGTGTTTTTCCAGCAAACCGTTCTTTTTGCTGGATGAACGAACGTCTCTCCACATGCTCAGTTCTGAGAGATAAGTGCATGTGAAAGCCGAACTTCAACTAGCTTAAAGGGAACACAAAGTTTCTTTTCAGTTGCAAACTCCACTCCATACATATATAAGGGGAGGTACAAGCCCCAACTCGGTTTTACAGTGAAAACGGCAGGCACTTCAAACCGGCACTAGGAAACAGACTGAGAAACCAGAGTAAGGGTTTCCCCTGCAACCCGTTCCCTTTGTGCTGAATGAACGAACGTCTCTTCACATGCTCAGTTCTGAGAGATAAGTGTGTGTGAAAGCCGTCCTTCACCTAGCTTGAAGGGAACACAAAGTTTCTTTTCAGTTGCAAACTCCACTCCATACATATATATGGGGAGGTACAAGCTCCAACTCGGTTTTACCGTGAAAACGGTAGGCACTTCAAACCGGCACAAGGAAAAAGACTGAGAAAACAGAGTAATGGTTTTTCCTGCAACCCGTTCCCTTTGGGCTGGATGAACGAACGTCTCTCCACATGCTCAGTTCTGAGAGATAAGTGTGTGTGAAAGCCATCCTTCACCTAGCTTGAAAGAAACACAAAGTTTTTTTACAGTTGGAAACTCCACTCCATATATATATATGGGGAGGTACAAGCTCCAACTCGGTTTTACAGTGAAAACGGCAGGCACTTCAAACCGGCACTAGGAAACAGACTGAGAAACCAGAGTAAGGGTTTCTCCTGCAACCCGTTCCCTTTGTGCTGGATGAACGAACGTCTCTCCACATGCTCAGTTCTGAGAGATAAGTGTGTGTGAAAGCCGTCCTTCACCTATCTTAAAGGGAACACAAAGTTTCTTTTCAGTTGCAAACCCCACTCCATACATATATATGGGGAGGTACAAGCTCCAACTTGGTTTTACACTGAAAACGGCAGGCACTTCAAACGGGCACTAGGAAACAGACTGAGAAACCAGAGTAATGGTTTCTCCTGCAACACGTTCCATTTGTGCTCGATGAACGAACTTCTCTCCACATGCTGAGTTCTGAGAGATAATTGTGTGTGAAAGCCATCCTTCACCTAGCTTAAAGGGAACACAAAGTTTCTTTTCAGTTGCAAACTCCACTCCATACATATATATGGGGAGGTACAAGCTCCAACTCGGTTTTACAGTGAAAACGGCAGGCACTTCAAACCGGCACTAGGAAACAGACTGAGAAACAAGAGTAAGGGTTTCTCCTGCAACCCGTTCCCTTTGTGCTGGATGAACGAACGTCTCTCCACATGCTCAGTTCTGAGAGATAAGTGTGTGTGAAAGCCATCCTTCACCTAGCTTGAAGGGAACACAAAGTTTCTTTTCAGTTGCAAACCCCAATCCATACATTTATATGGGGAGGTACAAGCTGCAACTCAGTTTTACAGTAAAAACGGCAGGCACTTCAAACCGGCACTAGGAAACAGACTGAGAAACCAGAGTAAGGGTTTCTCCTGCAACCCGTTCCCTTTGTGCTGGATGAACGAACGTCTCTCCACATGCTCAGTTCTGAGAGATAAGTGTGTGTGAAAGCCATCCTTCACCCAGCTTGAAGGGAACACAAAGTTTCTTTTCAGTTGTAAACCCCTCTCCATACATATATATGGGGAGGTACAAGCTCCAACTCGGTTTTACAGTGAAAACGGCAGGCACTTCAAACCGGCACTAGGAAACAGACTGAGAATCCAGAGTAAAGGTTTCTCCTGTAACCCGTTCCGTTTGTGCTGGATGAACGAACGTGTCTCCACATGCTCACTTCTGAGAGATATGTGTGTGTGAAAGCCGTCTTTCACCTAGCTTGAAGGGAACACAAAGTTTCTTTTCAGTTGCCAACTCCACTCCATACATATATATGGGGAGGTACAAGCTCCAACTGGATTTTACACTGAAAACGGAATGCACTTCAAACCGGCACTAGGAAACAGACTGAGAAACCAGAGTCAGTGTTTCCCTGCAACCCGTTCCCTTTGTGCTGGATGAACGAACGTCTTTCCACATGCTCAGTTCTGAGAGATAAGTGTGTGTGAAAGCCGTCCTTCACCTAGCTTGAAGGGAACACAAAGTTTCTTTTCAGTTGCAAACAACACTCCATACATATATATGCGGAAGTACAAGCTTCAACACTGTTTTACAGTGAAAACGGCAGGCACTTCAAACCGGCACTAG
This sequence comes from Vicugna pacos, assembly GCF_048564905.1. Classification (NCBI taxonomy): domain Eukaryota; kingdom Metazoa; phylum Chordata; class Mammalia; order Artiodactyla; family Camelidae; genus Vicugna; species Vicugna pacos. The sequence continues at coordinate 25,107,480 of NC_133002.1, forward strand.
GAAACAGACTGAGAAACCAGAGTCACTGTTGCCCTGCAACCCGTTCCCTTTGTGCTGGATGAACGAACGTCTCTCCACATGCTCAGTTCTGAGAGATAAGTGTGTGTGAAAGCCGTCCTTCACCTAGCTTGAAGGGAACACAAAGTTACTTTTCAGTTGCAAACCCCACTCCATACATATATATGGGGAGGTACAAGCTCCAACTCGGTTTTACAGTGAAAACGGCAGGCACTTCAAACCGGCACTAGGAAACAGACTGAGAAACCAGAGTAAGGGTTTCTCCTGCAACCCGTTCCCTTTGTGCTGGATGAACGAACGTCTCTCCACATGCTCAGTTCTGAGAGATAAGTGTGTGTGAAAGCCGTCCTTCACCTAGCTTGAAGGGAACACAAAGTTTCTTTTCTGTTGCAAACTCCACTCCATACATATATAAGGGGAGGTACAAGCTCCAACACGGTTTTACAGTGAAAACGCCAGGCACTTCAAACCGGCACTAGGAAACAGACTGAGAAACCAGAGTCAGTGTTTTTCCAGCAAACCTTTCCCTTTTTGCTGGATGAACGAACGTCTCTCCACATGATCAGTTCTGAGAGACAAGTGTGTGTGAAAGCCGTCCTTCACCTAGCTTGAAGGGAACACAAAGTTTCTTTTCAGTTGCAAACTCCACTCCATATATATATATGGTTAGGTACAAGCTCCAACTCGGTTTTACAGTAAAAACGGCAGGCACTTCAAACCGGCACTAGGAAACAGACTGAGAAACCAGAGTAAGGGTTTCTCCTGCAACCCGTTCCCTTTGTGCTGGATGAACGAACGTCTCTCCACATGCTCAGTTCTGAGAGATATGTGTGTGTGAAAGCCGTCCTTCACCCAGCTTGAAGGGAACACAAAGTTTCTTTTCAGTTGTAAACCCCGCTCCATACATATATATGGGGAGGTACAAGCTCCAACTCGGTTTTACAGTGAAAACGGCAGGCACTTCAAACCGGCACTAGGAAACAGACTGAGAATCCAGAGTAAAGGTTTCTCCTGTAACCCGTTCCATTTGTGCTGGATGAACGAACGTGTCTCCACATGCTCAGTTCTGAGAGATAAGTGTGTGTGAAAGCCGTCTTTCACCTAGCTTGAAGGGAACACAAAGTTTCTTTTCAGTTGCCAACTCCACTCCATACATATATATGGGGAGGTACAAGCTCCAACTCGGTTTTACACTGAAAACGGCAGGCACTTCAAACCGGCGCTAGGAAACAGACTGAGAAACCAGAGTCAGTGTTTCTCTGCAACCCGTTCCCTTTGTGCTGGATGAACGAACGTCTCTCCACATGCTCAGTTCTGAGAGATAAGTGTGTGTGAAAGCCTTCCTTCACCTAGCTTGAAGGGAACACAAAGTTTCTTTTCAGTTGCAAACTCCACTCCATACATATATATGGGGAGGTACAAGCTCCAACTCGGTTTTACAGTGAAATCGGCAGGCACTACAAACCGGCACTAGGAAACAGACTGAGAAACCAGAGTCAGTGTTTCCCTGCAACCCGTTCCCTTTGTGCTGGATGAACGAACGTCTCTCCACATGCTCAGTTCTGAGAGATAAGTGTGTGTGAAAGCCGTCCTTCACCTAGCTTGAAGGGAACACAAAGTTTCTTTTCAGTTGCAAACAACACTCCTTACATATATATGGGGAGGTACAAGCTCCAACTCGGTTTTACCGTGAAAACGGCAGGCACTTCAAACCGGCACTAGGAAAAAGACTGAGAAAACAGAGTAATGGTTTTTCCTGCAACCCGTTCCCTTTGGGCTGGATGAACGAACGTCTCTCCACATGCTCAGTTCTGAGAGATAAGTGTGTGTGAAAGCCGTCCTTCAACTAGCTTGAAAGAAACACAAAGTTTCTATACAGTTGGAAAATCCACTCCATATATATATATGGGGAGGTACAAGCTCCAACTCGGTTTTACAGTGAAAACGGCAGGCACTTCAAACCGGCACTAGGAAACAGACTGAGAAACCAGAGTAAGGGTTTCTCCTGCAACCCGCTCGCTTAGTCCTGGATGAACGAACGTCTCTCCACATGCTCAGTTCTGAGAGAAAAGTGTGTGTGAAAGCCGTCCTTCACCTAGCTTGAAGGGAACACAAAGTTTCTTTTCAGTTGCAAACTCCACTCCATACATATATATGGGGAGGTACAACTTCCAACACGGTTTGACAGTGAAAACGGCAGGCACTTCTAACCGGCACTAGGAAACAGACTGAGAAACCAGAGTCAGTGTTTTTCCAGCAAACCGTTCTTTTTGCTGGATGAACGAACATCTCTCCACATGCTCAGTTCTGAGAGATAAGTGCATGTGAAAGCCGAACTTCAACTAGCTTAAAGGGAACACAAAGTTTCTTTTCAGTTGCAAACTCCACTCCATACATATATAAGGGGAGGTACAAGCCCCAACTCGGTTTTACAGTGAAAACGGCAGGCACTTCAAACCGGCACTAGGAAACAGACTGAGAAACCAGAATAAGGGTTTCCCCTGCAACCCGTTCCCTTTGTGCTGGATGAAAGAACGTCTCTTCACATGCTCAGTTCTGAGAGATAAGTGTGTGTGAAAGCCGTCCTTCACCTAGCTTGAAGGGAACACAAAGTTTCTTTTCAGTTGCAAACTCCACTCCATACATATATATGGGGAGGTACAAGCTCCAACTCGGTTTTACCGTGAAAACGGCAGGCACTTCAAACCGGCACTAGGAAAAAGACTGAGAAAACAGAGTAATGGTTTTTCCTGCAACCCGTTCCCTTTGGGCTGGATGAACGAACGTCTCTCCACATGCTCAGTTCTGAGAGATAAGTGTGTGTGAAGCCGTCCTTCACCTAGCTTGAAAGAAACACAAAGTTTCTTTACAGTTGGAAACTCCACTCCATATATATATATGGGGAGGTACAAGCTCCAACTCGGTTTTACAGTGAAAACGGTAGGCACTTCAAACCGGCACTAGGAAACAGACTGAGAAACCAGAGTAAGGGTTTCTCCTGCAACCCGTTCCCTTTGTGCTGGATGAACGAACGTCTCTCCACATGCTCAGTTCTGAGAGATAAGTGTGTGTGAAAGCCGTCCTTCACCTAGCTTGAAGGTAACACAAAGTTTCTTTTCAGTTGCAAACTCCACTCCATACATATATATGGGGAGGTACAAGCTCCAGTACGGTTTTACAGTGAAAACGGCAGGCACTTCAAACCGGCACAAGGAAACAGACTGAGAAACCAGAGTAAGGGTTTCTCCTGCAATCCGCTCGCTTAGTGCTAGATGAACGAACGTCTCTCCACATGCTCAGTTCTGAGAGAAAAGTGTGTGTGAAAGCCGTCCTTCACCCAGCTTGAAGGGAACACAAAGTTTCTTTTCAGTTGTAAACCCCTCTCCATACATATATATGGGGAGGTACAAGCTCCAACTCGGTTTTACAGTGAAAACGGCAGGCACTTCAAACCGGCACTAGGAAACAGACTGAGAATCCAGAGTAAAGGTTTCTCCTGTAACCCGTTCCGTTTGTGCTGGATGAACGAACGTGTCTCCACATGATCACTTCTGAGAGATATGTGTGTGTGAAAGCCGTCTTTCACCTAGCTTGAAGGGAACACAAAGTTTCTTTTCAGTTGCCAACTCCACTCCATACATATATATGGGGAGGTACAAGCTCCAACTGGATTTTACACTGAAAACGGCATGCACTTCAAACCGGCACTAGGAAACAGACTGAGAAACCAGAGTCAGTGTTTCCCTGCAACCCGTTCCCTTTGTGCTGGATGAACGAACGTCTTTCCACATGATCAGTTCTGAGAGATAAGTGTATGTGAAAGCCGTCCTTCACCTAGCTTGAAGGGAACACAAAGTTTCTTTTCAGTTGCAAACAACACTCCATACATATATATGCGGAGGTACAAGCTTCAACACTGTTTTACAGTGAAAACGGCAGGCACTTCAAACCGGCACTAGGAAACAGACTGAGAAACCAGAGTCACTGTTGCCCTGCAACCCGTTCCCTTTGTGCTGGATGAACGAACGTCTCTCCACATGCTCAGTTCTGAGAGATAAGTGTGTGTGAAAGCCGTCCTTCACCTAGCTTGAAGGGAACACAAAGTTACTTTTCAGTTGTAAACCCCGCTCCATACATATATATGGGGAGGTACAAGCTCCAACTCGGTTTTACAGTGAAAACGGCAGGCACTTCAAACCGGCACTAGGAAACAGACTGAGAATCCAGAGTAATGGTTTCTCCTGTAACCCGTTCCATTTGTGCTGGATGAACGAACGTGTCTCCACATGCTCACTTCTGAGAGATAAGTGTGTGTGAAAGCCGTCCTTCACCTAGCTTGAAGGGAACACAAAGTTTCTTTTCAGTTGCCAACTCCACTCCATACATATATATGGGGAGGTACAAGCTCCAACTCGGTTTTACACTGAAAACGGCAGGCACTTCAAACCGGCACTAGGAAACAGACTGAGAAACCAGAGTCAGTGTTTCCCTGCAACCCGTTCCCTTTGTGCTGGATGAACGAACGTCTCTCCACATGCTCAGTTCTGAGAGATAAGTGTGTGGGAAAGCCGTCCTTCACCTAGCTTGAAGGGAACACAAAGTTTCTTTTCAGTTGCAAACAACACTCCATACATATATATGCGGAGGTACAAGCTCCAACACTGTTTTACAGTGAAAACGGCAGGCACTTCAAACCGGTACTAGGAAACAGACTGAGAAACCAGAGTCAGTGTTTTTCCAGCAAACCGTTCCCTTTTTGCTGGATGAACGAACTTCTTTCCACATGCTCAATTCTGAGAGGTAAGTGTGTGTGAAAGCCTTACTTCAGCTAGCTTGAAGGGAACATAAAGTTTCTTTTCAGTTACAAACTCCACTCCATACATATATATGGGGAGGTACAAGCTACAACATGGTTTTACAGTGAAAACGACAGGCACTTCAAACCGGCACAAGGAAACAGATTGAGAAACCAGAGTAATGCTTTCTCCTGCAACCCGCTCGCTTTGTGCTGGATGAACGAACGTCTCTCCACATGCTCAGTTCTGAGAGAAAAGTGTGTGTGAAAGCCGTCCTTCACCTAGCTTGAAGGGAACACAAAGTTTCTTTTCAGTTGCAAACTCCACTCCATACATATATATGGGGAGGTACAAGATACAACACGGTTTTACAGTGAAATCCGCAGGCACTTCAAACCGGCACTAGGAAACAGACTGAGAAACAAGAGTAAGGGTTTCTCCTGCAACCCGTTCCCTTTGTGCTGGATGAACGAACGTCTCTCCATATGCTCAGTTCTGAGAGATAAGTGTGTGTGAAAGCCGTCCTTCACCTAGCTTGAAGGGAACACAAAGTTTCTTTTCAGTTGCAAACTCCACTCCATACATATATATGTGGAGGTACAAGCTCCAACTCGGTTTTACAGTGAAAACGGCAGGCACTTCAAACCGGCACTAGGAAACAGACTGAGAAACCAGAGTCACTGTTGCCCTGCAACCCGTTCCCTTTGTGCTGGATGAACGAACGTGTCTCCACATGCTCAGTTCTGAGAGATAAGTGTGTGTGAAAGCCGTCCTTCACCTAGCTTGAAGGGAACACAAAGTTTCTTTTCAGTTGCAAACCCCACTCCATACATATATATGGGGAGGTACAAGCTCCAACTCGGTTTTACAGTGAAAACGGCAGGCACTTCAAACCGGCACTAGGAAACAGACTGAGAAACTAGAGTAAGGGTTTCTCCTGCAACCCGTTCCCTTTGTGCTGGATGAACGAACGTCTCTCCACATGCTCAGTTCTGAGAGAAAGTGTGTGTGAAAGCCGTCCTTCACCTAGCTTGAAGGGAACACAAAGTTTCTTTTAAGTTGCAACCTCCACTCCATACATATATATGCGGAGGTACAAGCTCCAACTCTGTTTTACAGATAAAACGGCAGGCACTTCAAACCGGAACTAGGAAACAGACTGAGAAACCAGAGTAAGGGTTTCTCCTGCAACCCGTTCCCTTTGTGCTGGATGAACGAACTTCTCTCCACATGCTCAGTTCTGAGAGATATGTGTGTGTGAAAGCCGTACTTCACCTAGCTTGAAGGGAACATAAAGTTTCTTTTCAGTTGCAAACTCCTCTCCATACATATATATGGGGAGGTACAATCTCCAACACGGTTTTACAGTGAAAACGGCAGGCACTTCAAACCGGCACAAGGAAACAGACTGTGAAACCAGTGTAAGGGTTTCTCCTGCAACCCGCTCGCTTTGTGCTGGATGAACGAACGTCTCTCCACATGCTCAGTTCTGAGAGAAAAGTGTGTGTGAAAGCCGTCCTTCACCTAGCTTGAAGGGAACACAAAGTTTCTTTTCAGTTGCAAACCCCACTCCATACATATATATGGGGAGTTACAAGCTCCAACTCGGTTTTACAGTGAAAACGGCAGGCACTTCAAACGGGCACTAGGAAACAGACTGAGAAACCAGAGTAATGGTTTCTCCTGCAACACGTTCCATTTGTGCTCGACGAACGAACTTCTCTCCACATGCTGAGTTCTGAGAGATAATTGTGTGTGAAAGCCATCCTTCACCTAGCTTAAAGGGAACACAAAGTTTCTTTTCAGTTGCAAACTCCACTCCATACCTATATATGGGGAGGTACAAGCTCCAACTCGGTTTTACAGTGAAAACGGCAGGCACTTCAAACCGTCACTAGGAAACAGACTGAGAAACAAGAGTAAGGGTTTCTACTGCAACCCGTTCCCTTTGTGCTGGATGAACGAACGTCTCTCCACATGCTCAGTTCTGAGAGATAAGTGTGTGTGAAAGCCGTCCTTCACCTAGCTTGAAGGGAACACAAAGTTTCTTTTAAGTGGCAACCTCCACTCCATACATATATATGCGGAGGTACAAGCTCCAACTCTGTTTTACAGATAAAACGGCAGGCACTTCAAACCGGAACTAGGAAACAGACTGAGAAACCAGAGTAAGGGTTTCTCCTGCAACCCGTTCCCTTTGTGCTGGATGAACGAACTTCTCTCCACATGCTCAGTTCTGAGAGATATGTGTGTGTGAAAGCCGTACTTCACCTAGCTTGAAGGGAACATAAAGTTTCTTTTCAGTTGCAAACTCCTCTCCATACATATATATGGGGAGGTACAATCTCCAACACGGTTTTACAGTGAAAACGGCAGGCACTTCAAACCGGCACAAGGAAACAGACTGTGAAACCAGTGTAAGGGTTTCTCCTGCAACCCGCTCGCTTTGTGCTGGATGAACGAACGTCTCTCCACATGCTCAGTTCTGAGAGAAAAGTGTGTGTGAAAGCCGTCCTTCACCTAGCTTGAAGGGAACACAATGTTTCTTTTCAGTTGCAAACCCCACTCCATACATATATATGGGGAGTTACAAGCTCCAACTCGGTTTTACAGTGAAAACGGCAGGCACTTCAAACGGGCACTAGGAAACAGACTGAGAAACCAGAGTAATGGTTTCTCCTGCAACACGTTCCATTTGTGCTCGACGAACGAACTTCTCTCCACATGCTGAGTTCTGAGAGATAATTGTGTGTGAAAGCCATTCTTCACCTAGCTTAAAGGGAACACAAAGTTTCTTTTCAGTTGCAAACTCCACTCCATACCTATATATGGGGAGGTACAAGCTCCAACTCGGTTTTACAGTGAAAACGGCAGGCACTTCAAACCGTCACTAGGAAACAGACTGAGAAACAAGAGTAAGGGTTTCTACTGCAACCCGTTCCCTTTGTGCTGGATGAACGAACGTCTCTCCACATGCTCAGTTCTGAGAGATAAGTGTGTGTGAAAGCCGTCCTTCACCTAGCTTGAAGGGAACACAAAGTTTCTTTTCATTTGCAAACCCCACTCCATACATTTATATGGGGAGGTACAAGCTCCAACTCGGTTTTACAGTAAAAACGGCAGGCACTTCAAACCGGCACTAGGAAAAAGACTGAGAAACCAGAGTAAGGGTTTCTCCTGCAATCCGTTCCCTTTGTGCTGGATGAACGAACGTCTCTCCACATGCTCAGTTCTGAGAGATAAGTGTGTGTGAAAGCCGTCCTTCACCTAGCTTGAAGGGAACACAAAGTTTCTTTTCAGTTGCTAACCCCACTCCATACAAATATATGGGGAGTTACAAGCTCCAACTCGTTTTTACAGTGAAAACGGCAGGCACTTCAAACCGGCACTAGGAAACAGACTGAGAAACCAGAGTAAGGGATTCTCCTGCAAACCTTTCCCTTTGTGCTGGATGAACGAACGTCTCTCCACATGCTCAGTTCTGAGAGATAAGTGTGTGTGAAATCCTTCCTTCACCTAGCTTGAAGGGAACACAAAGTTTCTTTTCAGTTGCAAACTCCACTCCATACATATATATGGGGAGGTACAAGCTCCAACTCGGTTTTACAGTGAAATCGGCAGGCACTACAAACCGGCACTAGGAAACAGACTGAGAAACCAGAGTCAGTGTTTCCCTGCAACCCGTTCCCTTTGTGCTGGATGAACGAACGTCTCTCCACATGCTCAGTTTTGAGAGATAAGTGTGTGTGAAAGCCGTCCTTCACCTAGCTTGAAGGGAACACAAAGTTTCTTTTCAGTTGCAAACAACACTCCTTACATATATATGGGGAGGTACAAGCTCCAACTCGGTTTTACCGTGAAAACGGCAGGCACTTCAAACCGGCACTAGGAAAAAGACTGAGAAAACAGAGTAAGGGTTTCCCCTGCAACCCGTTCCCTTTGTGCTGGATGAACGAACGTCTCTTCACATGCTCAGTTCTGAGAGATAAGTGTGTGTGAAAGCCGTCCTTCACCTAGCTTGAAGGGAACACAAAGTTTCTTTTCAGTTGCAAACTCCACTCCATACATATATATGGGGAGGTACAAGCTCCAACTCGGTTTTACCGTGAAAACGGCAGGCACTTCAAACCGGCACTAGGAAAAAGACTGAGAAAACAGAGTAATGGTTTTTCCTGCAACCCGTTCCCTTTGGGCTGGATGAACGAACGTCTCTCCACATGCTCAGTTCTGAGAGATAAGTGTGTGTGAAAGCCGTCCTTCAACTAGCTTGAAAGAAACACAAAGTTTCTTTACAGTTGGAAACTCCAATCCATATATATATATGGGGAGGTACAAGCTCCAACTCGGTTTTACAGTGAAAACGGCAGGCACTTCAAACCGGCACTAGGAAACAGACTGAGAAACCAGAGTAAGGGTTTCTCCTGCAACCCGCTCGCTTAGTCCTGGATGAACGAACGTCTCTCCACATGCTCAGTTCTGAGAGAAAAGTGTGTGTGAAAGCCGTCCTTCACCTAGCTTGAAGGGAACACAAAGTTTCTTTTCAGTTGCAAACTCCACTCCATACATATATATGGGGAGGTACAACTTCCAACACGGTTTTACAGTGAAAACGGCAGGCACTTCTAACCGGCACTAGGAAACAGACTGAGAAACCAGGGTCAGTGTTTTTCCAGCAAACCGTTCTTTTTGCTGGATGAACGAACATCTCTCCACATGCTCAGTTCTGAGAGATAAGTGCATGTGAAAGCCGAACTTCAACTAGCTTAAAGGGAACACAAAGTTTCTTTTCAGTTGCAAACTCCACTCCATACATATATAAGGGGAGGTACAAGCCCCAACTCGGTTTTACAGTGAAAACGGCAGGCACTTCAAACCGGCACTAGGAAACAGACTGAGAAACCAGAGTAAGGGTTTCCCCTGCAACCCGTTCCCTTTGTGCTGGATGAAAGAACGTCTCTTCACATGCTCAGTTCTGAGAGATAAGTGTGTGTGAAAGCCGTCCTTCACCTAGCTTGAAGGGAACACAAAGTTTCTTTTCAGTTGCCAACTCCACTCCATACATATATATGGGGAGGTACAAGCTCCAACTGGATTTTACACTGAAAACGGCATGCACTTCAAACCGGCACTAGGAAACAGACTGAGAAACCAGAGTCAGTGTTTCCCTGCAACCCGTTCCCTTTGTGCTGGATGAACGAACGTCTTTCCACATGCTCAGTTCTGAGAGATAAGTGTGTGTGAAAGCCGTCCTTCACCTAGCTTGAAGGGAACACAAAGTTTCTTTTCAGTTGCAAACAACACTCCATACATATATATGCGGAGGTACAAGCTTCAACACTGTTTTACAGTGAAAACGGCAGGCACTTCAAACCGGCACTAGGAAACAGACTGAGAAACCAGAGTCACTGTTGCCCTGCAACCCGTTCCCTTTGTGCTGGATGAACGAACGTCTCTCCACATGCTCAGTTCTGAGAGATAAGTGTGTGTGAAAGCCGTCCTTCACCTAGCTTGAAGGGAACACAAAGTTACTTTTCAGTTGCAAACCCCACTCCATACATATATATGGGGAGGTACAAGCTCCAACTCTGTTTTACAGTGAAAACGGCAGGCACTTCAAACCGGCACTAGGAAACAGACTGAGAAACCAGAGAAAGGGTTTCTCCTGCAACCCGTTCCCTTTGTGCTGGATGAACGAACTTCTCTCCACATGCTCAGTTCTGAGAGATAAGTGTGTGTGAAAGCCGTACTTCACCTAGCTTGAAGGGAACATAAAGTTTCTTTTCAGTTGCAAACTCCACTCCATACATATATATGGGGTGGTACAAGCTCCAACACGGTTTTACAGTGAAAACGGCAGGCACTTCAAACCGGCACTAGGAAACAGACTGAGAATCCAGAGTAATGGTTTCTCCTGTAACCCGTTCCATTTGTGCTGGATGAACGAACGTGTCTCCACATGCTCACTTCTGAGAGATAAGTGTGTGTGAAAGCCGTCCTTCACCTAGCTTGAAGGGAACACAAAGTTTCTTTTCAGTTGCTAACCCCACTCCATACAAATATATGGGGAGTTACAAGCTCCAACTCATTTTTACAGTGAAAACGGCAGGCACTTAAAACCGGCACTAGGAAACAGACTGAGAAACCAGAGTAAGGGCTTCTCCTGCAAACCGTTCCCTTTGTACTGGATGAACGAACGTCTCTCCACATGCTCAGTTCTGAGAGTTAAGTGTGTGTGAAAGCCGTCCTTCACCCAGTTTGAAAGGAACACAAAGTTTCTTTTCAGTTGTAAACCCCGCTCCATACATATATATGGGGAGGTACAAGCTCCAACTCGGTTTTACAGTGAAAACGGCAGGCACTTCAAACCGGCACTAGGAAACAGACTGAGAATCCAGAGTAAAGGTTTCTCCTGTAACCCGTTCCATTTGTGCTGGATGAACGAACATGTCTCCACATGCTCACTTCTGAGAGATATGTGTGTGTGAAAGCCGTCTTTCACCTAGCTTGAAGGGAACACAAAGTTTCTTTTCAGTTGCCAACTCCACTCCATACATATATATGGGGAGGTACAAGCTCCAACTCGGTTTTACACTGAAAACGGCAGGCACTTCAAACCGGCACTAGGAAACAGACTGAGAAACCAGAGTCAGTGTTTCCCTGCAACCCGTTCCCTTTGTGCTGGATGAACGAACTTCTCTCCACATGCTCAGTTCTGAGAGATAAGTGTGTGTGAAAGCCGTCCTTCACCAAGCTTGAAGGGAACACAAAGTTTCTTTTCAGTTGCTAACCCCACTCCATACAAATATATGGGGAGTTACAAGCTCCAACTCGTTTTTACAGTGAAAACGGCAGGCACTTAAAACCGGCACTAGGAAACAGACTGAGAAACCAGAGTAAGGGCTTCTCCTGCAAACCGTTCCCTTTGTGCTGGATGAACGAACGTCTCTCCACATGCTCAGTTCTGAGAGATAAGTGTGTGTGAAAGCCGTCCTTCACCTAGCTTGAAGGGAACACAAAGTTTCGTTTCAGTTGCAAACTCCACTCCATACATATATATGGGGAGGTACAAGCGCCAACTCGGTTTTAAAGTGAAAACGGCAGGCACTTCAATCCGGCACTAGGAAACAGACTGAGAAACCAGAGTAAGGGTTTCCCTGCAACCCATTCCTTTTGTGCTGGATGAACAAACGTCTCTCCACATGCTAAGTTCTGAGAGATAAGTGTGTGTGAAAGCCGTACTTCACCTAGCTTAAAGGGAACACAAAGTTTCTTTTCAGTTGCAAACCCCACTCCATACATATATATGGGGAGGTACAAGCTCCAACTCGGTTTTACAGTGAAAACGGCAGGCACTTCAAACGGGCACTAGGAAACAGACTGAGAAACCAGAGTAATGGTTTCTCCTGCAACACGTTCCATTTGTGCTCGATGAACGAACTTCTCTCCACATGCTGAGTTCTGAGAGATAATTGTGTGTGAAAGCCATCCTTCACCTAGCTTAAAGGGAACACAAAGTTTCTTTTCAGTTGCAAACTCCACTCCATACATATATATGGGGAGGTACAAGCTCCAACTCGGTTTTACAGTGAAAACGGCAGGCACTTCAAACCGGCACTAGGAAACACACTGAGAAACAAGAGTAAGGGTTTCTCCTGCAACCCGTTCCCTTTGTGCTGGATGAACGAACGTCTCTCCACATGCTCAGTTCTGAGAGATAAGTGTGTGTGAAAGCCGTCCTTCACCTAGCTTGAAGGGAACACAAAGTTTCTTTTCAGTTGCAAACTCCGCTGCATACATTTATATGGGGAGGTACAAGCTCCAACTCGGTTTTACAGTAAAAACGGCAGGCACTTCAAACCGGCACTAGGAAACAGACTGAGAATCCAGAGTAAAGGTTTCTCCTGTAACCCGTTCCATTTGTGCTGGATGAACGAACGTCTCTCCACATGCTCAGTTCTGAGAGATATGTGTGTGTGAAAGCCGTCCTTCTCCTAGCTTGAAGGGAACACAAAGTTTCTTTTCAGTTGCAAACTCCACTCCATACATATATATGGGGAGGTACAAGCTCCAACACGGTTTTACAGTGAAAACGTCAGGCACTTCAAATCGGCACTAGGAAACAGACTGAGAAACCAGAGTCAGTGTTTTTCCAGCAAACCGTTCCCTTTTTGCTGGATGAACGAACGTCTCTCCACATGCTCAGTTCTGAGAGATAAGTGTGTGTGAAAGCCGTCCTTCACCCAGCTTGAAGGGAACACAAAGTTTCTTTTCAGTTGCAAACTCCACTCCATACATATATATGGGGAGGTACAAGCTCCAACTCGGTTTTACAGTAAAAACGGCAGGCACTTCAAACCGGCACTAGGAAACAGACTGAGAAACCAGAGTAAGGGTTTCTCCTGCAACCCGTTCCCTTTGTGCTGGATGAACGAACGTCTCTCCACATGCTCAGTTCTGAGAGATATCTGTGTGTGAAAGCCGTCCTTCACCCAGCTTAAAGGGAACACAAAGTTTCTTTTCAGTTGTAAACCCCGCTCCATACATATATATGGGGAGGTACAAGCTCCAACTCGGTTTTACAGTGAAAACTGCAGGCACTTCAAACCGGCACTAGGAAACAGACTGAGAATCCAGAGTAAAGGTTTCTCCTGTAACCCGTTCCATTTGTGCTGGATGAACGAACGTGTCTCCACATGCTCAGTTCTGAGAGATAAGTGTGTGTGAAAGCCGTCTTTCACCTAGCTTGAAGGTAACACAAAGTTTCTTTTCAGTTGCCAACTCCACTCCATACATATATATGGGGAGGTACAAGCTCCAACTCGGTTTTACACTGAAAACGGCAGGCACTTCAAACCGGCGCTAGGAAACAGACTGAGAAACCAGAGTCAGTGTTTCCCTGCAACCCGTTCCCTTTGTGCTGGATGAACGAACGTCTCTCCACATGCTCAGTTCTGAGAGATAAGTGTGTGTGAAAGCCTTCCTTCACCTAGCTTGAAGGGAACACAAAGTTTCTTTTCAGTTGCAAACTCCAATCCATACATATATATGGGGAGGTTCAAGCTCCAACTCGGTTTTACAGTGAAATCGGCAGGCACTACAAACCGGCACTAGGAAACAGACTGAGAAACCAGAGTCAGTGTTTCCCTGCAATCCGTTCCCTTTGTGCTGGATGAACGAACGTCTCTCCACATGCTCAGTTCTGAGAGATAAGTGTGTGTGAAAGCCATCCTTCACCTAGCTTGAAGGGAACACAAAGTTTCTTTTCAGTTGCAAACAACACTCCTTACATATATATGGGGAGGTACAAGCTCCAACTCGGTTTTACCGTGAAAACGGCAGGCACTTCAAACCGGCACTAGGAAAAAGACTGAGAAACCAGAGTATGGGTTTCCCCTGCAACCCGTTCCCTTTGTGCTGGATGAACGAACGTCTCTTCACATGCTCAGTTCTGAGAGATAAGTGTGTGTGAAAGCCGTCCTTCACCTAGCTTGAAGGGAACACAAAGTTTCTTTTCAGTTGCAAACTCCACTCCATACATATATATGGGGAGGAACAAGCTCCAACTCGGTTTTACCGTGAAAACGGCAGGCACTTCAAACCGGCACTAGGAAAAAGGCTGAGAAAACAGAGTAATGGTTTTTCCTGCAACACGTTCCCTTTGGGCTGGATGAACGAACGTCTCTCCACATGCTCAGTTCTGAGAGATAAGTGTGTGTGAAAGCCGTCCTTCACCTAGCTTGAAAGAAACACAAAGTTTCTTTACAGTTGGAAACTCCACTTCATATATATATATGGGGAGGTACAAGCTCCAACTCGGTTTTACAGTGAAAACGGCAGGCACTTCAAACCGGCACTAGGAAACAGACTGAGAAACCAGAGTAAGGGTTTCTCCTGCAACCCGTTCCCTTTGTGCTGGATGAACGAACGTCTCTCCACATGCTCAGTTCTGAGAGATAAGTGTGTGTGAAAGCCGTTCTTCACCTAGCTTGAAGGTAACACAAAGTTTCTTTTCAGTTGCAAACTCCACTCCATACATATATATGGGGAGGTACAAGCTCCAGTACGGTTTTACAGTGAAAACGGCAGGCACTTCATACCGGCAAAAGGAAACAGACTGAGAAACCAGAGTAAGGGTTTCTCCTGCAACCCGCTCGCTTAGTGCTGGATGAACGAACGTCTTTCCGCATGCTCAGTTCTGAGAGAAAAGTGTGTGTGAAAGCCGTCCTTCACCTAGCTTGAAGGGAACACAAAGTTTCTTTTCAGTTGCAAACTCCACTCCATACATATATATGGGGAGGTACAACTTCCAACACGGTTTTACAGTGAAAACGGCAGGCACTTCAAACCGGCACTAGGAAACAGACTGAGAAACCAGAGTCAGTGTTTTTCCAGCAAACCGTTCTTTTTGCTGGATGAACGAACGTCTCTCCACATGCTCAGTTCTGAGAGATAAGTGCATGTGAAAGCCGAACTTCAACTAGCTTAAAGGGAACACAAAGTTTCTTTTCAGTTGCAAACTCCACTCCATACATATATAAGGGGAGGTACAAGCCCCAACTCGGTTTTACAGTGAAAACGGCAGGCACTTCAAACCGGCACTAGGAAACAGACTGAGAAACCAGAGTAAGGGTTTCCCCTGCAACCCGTTCCCTTTGTGCTGGATGAACGAACGTCTCTTCACATGCTCAGTTCTGAGAGATAAGTGTGTGTGAAAGCCGTCCTTCACCTAGCTTGAAGGGAACACAAAGTTTCTTTTCAGTTGCAAACTCCACTCCATACATATATATGGGGAGGTACAAGCTCCAACTCGGTTTTACCGTGAAAACGGTAGGCACTTCAAACCGGCACAAGGAAAAAGACTGAGAAAACAGAGTAATGGTTTTTCCTGCAACCCGTTCCCTTTGGGCTGGATGAACGAACGTCTCTCCACATGCTCAGTTCTGAGAGATAAGTGTGTGTGAAAGCCGTCCTTCACCTAGCTTGAAAGAAACACAAAGTTTTTTTACAGTTGGAAACTCCACTCCATATATATATATGGGGAGGTACAAGCTCCAACTCGGTTTTACAGTGAAAACGGCAGGCACTTCAAACCGGCACTAGGAAACAGACTGAGAAACCAGAGTAAGGGTTTCTCCTGCAACCCGTTCCCTTTGTGCTGGATGAACGAACGTCTCTCCACATGCTCAGTTCTGAGAGATAAGTGTGTGTGAAAGCCGTCCTTCACCTATCTTAAAGGGAACACAAAGTTTCTTTTCAGTTGCAAACCCCACTCCATACATATATATGGGGAGGTACAAGCTCCAACTTGGTTTTACACTGAAAACGGCAGGCACTTCAAACGGGCACTAGGAAACAGACTGAGAAACCAGAGTAATGGTTTCTCCTGCAACACGTTCCATTTGTGCTCGATGAACGAACTTCTCTCCACATGCTGAGTTCTGAGAGATAATTGTGTGTGAAAGCCATCCTTCACCTAGCTTAAAGGGAACACAAAGTTTCTTTTCAGTTGCAAACTCCACTCCATACATATATATGGGGAGGTACAAGCTCCAACTCGGTTTTACAGTGAAAACGGCAGGCACTTCAAACCGGCACTAGGAAACAGACTGAGAAACAAGAGTAAGGGTTTCTCCTGCAACCCGTTCCCTTTGTGCTGGATGAACGAACGTCTCTCCACATGCTCAGTTCTGAGAGATAAGTGTGTGTGAAAGCCATCCTTCACCTAGCTTGAAGGGAACACAAAGTTTCTTTTCAGTTGCAAACCCCAATCCATACATTTATATGGGGAGGTACAAGCTGCAACTCAGTTTTACAGTAAAAACGGCAGGCACTTCAAACCGGCACTAGGAAACAGACTGAGAAACCAGAGTAAGGGTTTCTCCTGCAACCCGTTCCCTTTGTGCTGGATGAACGAACGTCTCTCCACATGCTCAGTTCTGAGAGATAAGTGTGTGTGAAAGCCATCCTTCACCCAGCTTGAAGGGAACACAAAGTTTCTTTTCAGTTGTAAACCCCTCTCCATACATATATATGGGGAGGTACAAGCTCCAACTCGGTTTTACAGTGAAAACGGCAGGCACTTCAAACCGGCACTAGGAAACAGACTGAGAATCCAGAGTAAAGGTTTCTCCTGTAACCCGTTCCGTTTGTGCTGGATGAACGAACGTGTCTCCACATGCTCACTTCTGAGAGATATGTGTGTGTGAAAGCCGTCTTTCACCTAGCTTGAAGGGAACACAAAGTTTCTTTTCAGTTGCCAACTCCACTCCATACATATATATGGGGAGGTACAAGCTCCAACTGGATTTTACACTGAAAACGGAATGCACTTCAAACCGGCACTAGGAAACAGACTGAGAAACCAGAGTCAGTGTTTCCCTGCAACCCGTTCCCTTTGTGCTGGATGAACGAACGTCTTTCCACATGCTCAGTTCTGAGAGATAAGTGTGTGTGAAAGCCGTCCTTCACCTAGCTTGAAGGGAACACAAAGTTTCTTTTCAGTTGCAAACAACACTCCATACATATATATGCGGAAGTACAAGCTTCAACACTGTTTTACAGTGAAAACGGCAGGCACTTCAAACCGGCACTAGGAAACAGACTGAGAAACCAGAGTCACTGTTGCCCTGCAACCCGTTCCCTTTGTGCTGGATGAACGAACGTCTCTCCACATGCTCAGTTCTGAGAGATAAGTGTGTGTGAAAGCCGTCCTTCACCTAGCTTGAAGGGAACACAAAGTTACTTTTCAGTTGCAAACCCCACTCCATACATATATATGGGGAGGTACAAGCTCCAACTCGGTTTTACAGTGAAAACGGCAGGCACTTCAAACCGGCACTAGGAAACAGACTGAGAAACCAGAGTAAGGGTTTCTCCTGCAACCCGTTCCCTTTGTGCTGGATGAACGAACGTCTCTCCACATGCTCAGTTCTGAGAGATAAGTGGGTGTGAAAGCCGTCCTTCACCTAGCTTGAAGGGAACACAAAGTTTCTTTTCTGTTGCAAACTCCACTCCATACATATATAAGGGGAGGTACAAGCTCCAACACGGTTTTACAGTGAAAACGTCAGGCACTTCAAACCGGCACTAGGAAACAGACTGAGAAACCAGAGTCAGTGTTTTTCCAGCAAACCTTTCCCTTTTTGCTGGATGAACGAACGTCTCTCCACATGATCAGTTCTGAGAGACAAGTGTGTGTGAAAGCCGTCCTTCACCTAGCTTGAAGGGAACACAAAGTTTCTTTTCAGTTGCAAACTCCACTCCATATATATATATGGTTAGGTACAAGCTCCAACTCGGTTTTACAGTAAAAACGGCAGGCACTTCAAACCGGCACTAGGAAACAGACTGAGAAACCAGAGTAAGGGTTTCTCCTGCAACCCGTTCCCTTTGTGCTGGATGAACGAACGTCTCTCCACATGCTCAGTTCTGAGAGATATGTGTGTGTGAAAGCCGTCCTTCACCCAGCTTGAAGGGAACACAAAGTTTCTTTTCAGTTGTAAACCCCGCTCCATACATATATATGGGGAGGTACAAGCTCCAACTCGGTTTTACAGTGAAAACGGCAGGCACTTCAAACCGGCACTAGGAAACAGACTGAGAATCCAGAGTAAAGGTTTCTCCTGTAACCCGTTCCATTTGTGCTGGATGAACGAACGTGTCTCCACATGCTCAGTTCTGAGAGATAAGTGTGTGTGAAAGCCGTCTTTCACCTAGCTTGAAGGGAACACAAAGTTTCTTTTCAGTTGCCAACTCCACTCCATACATATATATGGGGAGGTACAAGCTCCAACTCGGTTTTACACTGAAAACGGCAGGCACTTCAAACCGGCGCTAGGAAACAGACTGAGAAACCAGAGTCAGTGTTTCTCTGCAACCCGTTCCCTTTGTGCTGGATGAACGAACGTCTCTCCACATGCTCAGTTCTGAGAGATAAGTGTGTGTGAAAGCCTTCCTTCACCTAGCTTGAAGGGAACACAAAGTTTCTTTTCAGTTGCAAACTCCACTCCATACATATATATGGGGAGGTACAAGCTCCAACTCGGTTTTACAGTGAAATCGGCAGGCACTACAAACCGGCACTAGGAAACAGACTGAGAAACCAGAGTCAGTGTTTCCCTGCAACCCGTTCCCTTTGTGCTGGATGAACGAACGTCTCTCCACATGCTCAGTTCTGAGAGATAAGTGTGTGTGAAAGCCGTCCTTCACCTAGCTTGAAGGGAACACAAAGTTTCTTTTCAGTTGCAAACAACACTCCTTACATATATATGGGGAGGTACAAGCTCCAACTCGGTTTTACCGTGAAAACGGCAGGCACTTCAAACCGGCACTAGGAAAAAGACTGAGAAAACAGAGTAATGGTTTTTCCTGCAACCCGTTCCCTTTGGGCTGGATGAACGAACGTCTCTCCACATGCTCAGTTCTGAGAGATAAGTGTGTGTGAAAGCCGTCCTTCAACTAGCTTGAAAGAAACACAAAGTTTCTATACAGTTGGAAAATCCACTCCATATATATATATGGGGAGGTACAAGCTCCAACTCGGTTTTACAGTGAAAACGGCAGGCACTTCAAACCGGCACTAGGAAACAGACTGAGAAACCAGAGTAAGGGTTTCTCCTGCAACCCGCTCGCTTAGTCCTGGATGAACGAACGTCTCTCCACATGCTCAGTTCTGAGAGAAAAGTGTGTGTGAAAGCCGTCCTTCACCTAGCTTGAAGGGAACACAAAGTTTCTTTTCAGTTGCAAACTCCACTCCATACATATATATGGGGAGGTACAACTTCCAACACGGTTTGACAGTGAAAACGGCAGGCACTTCTAACCGGCACTAGGAAACAGACTGAGAAACCAGAGTCAGTGTTTTTCCAGCAAACCGTTCTTTTTGCTGGATGAACGAACATCTCTCCACATGCTCAGTTCTGAGAGATAAGTGCATGTGAAAGCCGAACTTCAACTAGCTTAAAGGGAACACAAAGTTTCTTTTCAGTTGCAAACTCCACTCCATACATATATAAGGGGAGGTACAAGCCCCAACTCGGTTTTACAGTGAAAACGGCAGGCACTTCAAACCGGCACTAGGAAACAGACTGAGAAACCAGAATAAGGGTTTCCCCTGCAACCCGTTCCCTTTGTGCTGGATGAAAGAACGTCTCTTCACATGCTCAGTTCTGAGAGATAAGTGTGTGTGAAAGCCGTCCTTCACCTAGCTTGAAGGGAACACAAAGTTTCTTTTCAGTTGCAAACTCCACTCCATACATATATATGGGGAGGTACAAGCTCCAACTCGGTTTTACCGTGAAAACGGCAGGCACTTCAAACCGGCACTAGGAAAAAGACTGAGAAAACAGAGTAATGGTTTTTCCTGCAACCCGTTCCCTTTGGGCTGGATGAACGAACGTCTCTCCACATGCTCAGTTCTGAGAGATAAGTGTGTGTGAAGCCGTCCTTCACCTAGCTTGAAAGAAACACAAAGTTTCTTTACAGTTGGAAACTCCACTCCATATATATATATGGGGAGGTACAAGCTCCAACTCGGTTTTACAGTGAAAACGGTAGGCACTTCAAACCGGCACTAGGAAACAGACTGAGAAACCAGAGTAAGGGTTTCTCCTGCAACCCGTTCCCTTTGTGCTGGATGAACGAACGTCTCTCCACATGCTCAGTTCTGAGAGATAAGTGTGTGTGAAAGCCGTCCTTCACCTAGCTTGAAGGTAACACAAAGTTTCTTTTCAGTTGCAAACTCCACTCCATACATATATATGGGGAGGTACAAGCTCCAGTACGGTTTTACAGTGAAAACGGCAGGCACTTCAAACCGGCACAAGGAAACAGACTGAGAAACCAGAGTAAGGGTTTCTCCTGCAATCCGCTCGCTTAGTGCTAGATGAACGAACGTCTCTCCACATGCTCAGTTCTGAGAGAAAAGTGTGTGTGAAAGCCGTCCTTCACCCAGCTTGAAGGGAACACAAAGTTTCTTTTCAGTTGTAAACCCCTCTCCATACATATATATGGGGAGGTACAAGCTCCAACTCGGTTTTACAGTGAAAACGGCAGGCACTTCAAACCGGCACTAGGAAACAGACTGAGAATCCAGAGTAAAGGTTTCTCCTGTAACCCGTTCCGTTTGTGCTGGATGAACGAACGTGTCTCCACATGATCACTTCTGAGAGATATGTGTGTGTGAAAGCCGTCTTTCACCTAGCTTGAAGGGAACACAAAGTTTCTTTTCAGTTGCCAACTCCACTCCATACATATATATGGGGAGGTACAAGCTCCAACTGGATTTTACACTGAAAACGGCATGCACTTCAAACCGGCACTAGGAAACAGACTGAGAAACCAGAGTCAGTGTTTCCCTGCAACCCGTTCCCTTTGTGCTGGATGAACGAACGTCTTTCCACATGATCAGTTCTGAGAGATAAGTGTATGTGAAAGCCGTCCTTCACCTAGCTTGAAGGGAACACAAAGTTTCTTTTCAGTTGCAAACAACACTCCATACATATATATGCGGAGGTACAAGCTTCAACACTGTTTTACAGTGAAAACGGCAGGCACTTCAAACCGGCACTAGGAAACAGACTGAGAAACCAGAGTCACTGTTGCCCTGCAACCCGTTCCCTTTGTGCTGGATGAACGAACGTCTCTCCACATGCTCAGTTCTGAGAGATAAGTGTGTGTGAAAGCCGTCCTTCACCTAGCTTGAAGGGAACACAAAGTTACTTTTCAGTTGCAAACCCCACTCCATACATATATATGGGGAGGTACAAGCTCCAACTCGGTTTTACAGTGAAAACGGCAGGCACTTCAAACCCGCACTAGGAAACAGACTGAGAAACCAGAGTAAGGGTTTCTCCTGCAACCCGTTCCCTTTGTGCTGGATGAACGAACGTCTCTCCACATGCTCAGTTCTGAGAGATAAGTGTGTGTGAAAGCCGTCCTTCACCTAGCTTGAAGGGAACACAAAGTTTCTATTCAGTTGCAACCTCCACTCCATACATATATATGCGGAGGTACAAGCTCCAACTCGGTTTTACAGTGAAAACGGCAGGCACTTCAAACCGGCACTAGGAAACAGACTGAGAATCCAGAGTAAAGGTTTCTCCTGTAACCCGTTCCATTTGTGCTGGATGAACGAACGTGTCTCCACATGCTCAGTTCTGAGAGATAAGTGTGTGTGAAAGCCGTCTTTCACCTAGCTTGAAGGGAACACAAAGTTTCTTTTCAGTTGCCAACTCCACTCCATACATATATATGGGGAGGTACAAGCTCCAACTCGGTTTTACACTGAAAACGGCAGGCACTTCAAACCGGCGCTAGGAAACAGACTGAGAAACCAGAGTCAGTGTTTCTCTGCAACCCGTTCCCTTTGTGCTGGATGAACGAACGTCTCTCCACATGCTCAGTTCTGAGAGATAAGTGTGTGTGAAAGCCTTCCTTCACCTAGCTTGAAGGGAACACAAAGTTTCTTTTCAGTTGCAAACTCCACTCCATACATATATATGGGGAGGTACAAGCTCCAACTCGGTTTTACAGTGAAATCGGCAGGCACTACAAACCGGCACTAGGAAACAGACTGAGAAACCAGAGTCAGTGTTTCCCTGCAACCCGTTCCCTTTGTGCTGGATGAACGAACGTCTCTCCACATGCTCAGTTCTGAGAGATAAGTGTGTGTGAAAGCCGTCCTTCACCTAGCTTGAAGGGAACACAAAGTTTCTTTTCAGTTGCAAACAACACTCCTTACATATATATGGGGAGGTACAAGCTCCAACTCGGTTTTACCGTGAAAACGGCAGGCACTTCAAACCGGCACTAGGAAAAAGACTGAGAAAACAGAGTAATGGTTTTTCCTGCAACCCGTTCCCTTTGGGCTGGATGAACGAACGTCTCTCCACATGCTCAGTTCTGAGAGATAAGTGTGTGTGAAAGCCGTCCTTCAACTAGCTTGAAAGAAACACAAAGTTTCTATACAGTTGGAAAATCCACTCCATATATATATATGGGGAGGTACAAGCTCCAACTCGGTTTTACAGTGAAAACGGCAGGCACTTCAAACCGGCACTAGGAAACAGACTGAGAAACCAGAGTAAGGGTTTCTCCTGCAACCCGCTCGCTTAGTCCTGGATGAACGAACGTCTCTCCACATGCTCAGTTCTGAGAGAAAAGTGTGTGTGAAAGCCGTCCTTC
This sequence comes from Vicugna pacos, assembly GCF_048564905.1. Classification (NCBI taxonomy): domain Eukaryota; kingdom Metazoa; phylum Chordata; class Mammalia; order Artiodactyla; family Camelidae; genus Vicugna; species Vicugna pacos. The sequence goes on from NC_133002.1 coordinate 25,130,477, forward strand.
ACCTAGCTTGAAGGGAACACAAAGTTTCTTTTCAGTTGCAAACTCCACTCCATACATATATATGGGGAGGTACAACTTCCAACACGGTTTGACAGTGAAAACGGCAGGCACTTCTAACCGGCACTAGGAAACAGACTGAGAAACCAGAGTCAGTGTTTTTCCAGCAAACCGTTCTTTTTGCTGGATGAACGAACATCTCTCCACATGCTCAGTTCTGAGAGATAAGTGCATGTGAAAGCCGAACTTCAACTAGCTTAAAGGGAACACAAAGTTTCTTTTCAGTTGCAAACTCCACTCCATACATATATAAGGGGAGGTACAAGCCCCAACTCGGTTTTACAGTGAAAACGGCAGGCACTTCAAACCGGCACTAGGAAACAGACTGAGAAACCAGAATAAGGGTTTCCCCTGCAACCCGTTCCCTTTGTGCTGGATGAAAGAACGTCTCTTCACATGCTCAGTTCTGAGAGATAAGTGTGTGTGAAAGCCGTCCTTCACCTAGCTTGAAGGGAACACAAAGTTTCTTTTCAGTTGCAAACTCCACTCCATACATATATATGGGGAGGTACAAGCTCCAACTCGGTTTTACCGTGAAAACGGCAGGCACTTCAAACCGGCACTAGGAAAAAGACTGAGAAAACAGAGTAATGGTTTTTCCTGCAACCCGTTCCCTTTGGGCTGGATGAACGAACGTCTCTCCACATGCTCAGTTCTGAGAGATAAGTGTGTGTGAAGCCGTCCTTCACCTAGCTTGAAAGAAACACAAAGTTTCTTTACAGTTGGAAACTCCACTCCATATATATATATGGGGAGGTACAAGCTCCAACTCGGTTTTACAGTGAAAACGGTAGGCACTTCAAACCGGCACTAGGAAACAGACTGAGAAACCAGAGTAAGGGTTTCTCCTGCAACCCGTTCCCTTTGTGCTGGATGAACGAACGTCTCTCCACATGCTCAGTTCTGAGAGATAAGTGTGTGTGAAAGCCGTCCTTCACCTAGCTTGAAGGTAACACAAAGTTTCTTTTCAGTTGCAAACTCCACTCCATACATATATATGGGGAGGTACAAGCTCCAGTACGGTTTTACAGTGAAAACGGCAGGCACTTCAAACCGGCACAAGGAAACAGACTGAGAAACCAGAGTAAGGGTTTCTCCTGCAATCCGCTCGCTTAGTGCTAGATGAACGAACGTCTCTCCACATGCTCAGTTCTGAGAGAAAAGTGTGTGTGAAAGCCGTCCTTCACCCAGCTTGAAGGGAACACAAAGTTTCTTTTCAGTTGTAAACCCCTCTCCATACATATATATGGGGAGGTACAAGCTCCAACTCGGTTTTACAGTGAAAACGGCAGGCACTTCAAACCGGCACTAGGAAACAGACTGAGAATCCAGAGTAAAGGTTTCTCCTGTAACCCGTTCCGTTTGTGCTGGATGAACGAACGTGTCTCCACATGATCACTTCTGAGAGATATGTGTGTGTGAAAGCCGTCTTTCACCTAGCTTGAAGGGAACACAAAGTTTCTTTTCAGTTGCCAACTCCACTCCATACATATATATGGGGAGGTACAAGCTCCAACTGGATTTTACACTGAAAACGGCATGCACTTCAAACCGGCACTAGGAAACAGACTGAGAAACCAGAGTCAGTGTTTCCCTGCAACCCGTTCCCTTTGTGCTGGATGAACGAACGTCTTTCCACATGATCAGTTCTGAGAGATAAGTGTATGTGAAAGCCGTCCTTCACCTAGCTTGAAGGGAACACAAAGTTTCTTTTCAGTTGCAAACAACACTCCATACATATATATGCGGAGGTACAAGCTTCAACACTGTTTTACAGTGAAAACGGCAGGCACTTCAAACCGGCACTAGGAAACAGACTGAGAAACCAGAGTCACTGTTGCCCTGCAACCCGTTCCCTTTGTGCTGGATGAACGAACGTCTCTCCACATGCTCAGTTCTGAGAGATAAGTGTGTGTGAAAGCCGTCCTTCACCTAGCTTGAAGGGAACACAAAGTTACTTTTCAGTTGCAAACCCCACTCCATACATATATATGGGGAGGTACAAGCTCCAACTCGGTTTTACAGTGAAAACGGCAGGCACTTCAAACCGGCACTAGGAAACAGACTGAGAAACCAGAGTAAGGGTTTCTCCTGCAACCCGTTCCCTTTGTGCTGGATGAACGAACGTCTCTCCACATGCTCAGTTCTGAGAGATAAGTGTGTGTGAAAGCCGTCCTTCACCTAGCTTGAAGGGAACACAAAGTTTCTATTCAGTTGCAACCTCCACTCCATACATATATATGCGGAGGTACAAGCTCCAACTCGGTTTTACAGTGAAAACGGCAGGCACTTCAAACCGGCACTAGGAAACAGACTGAGAATCCAGAGTAAAGGTTTCTCCTGTAACCCGTTCCATTTGTGCTGGATGAACGAACGTGTCTCCACATGCTCAGTTCTGAGAGATAAGTGTGTGTGAAAGCCGTCTTTCACCTAGCTTGAAGGGAACACAAAGTTTCTTTTCAGTTGCCAACTCCACTCCATACATATATATGGGGAGGCACAAGCTCCAACTCGGTTTTACACTGAAAACGGCAGGCACTTCAAACCGGCGCTAGGAAACAGACTGAGAAACCAGAGTCAGTGTTTCTCTGCAACCCGTTCCCTTTGTGCTGGATGAACGAACGTCTCTCCACATGCTCAGTTCTGAGAGATAAGTGTGTGTGAAAGCCTTCCTTCACCTAGCTTGAAGGGAACACAAAGTTTCTTTTCAGTTGCAAACTCCACTCCATACATATATATGGGGAGGTACAAGCTCCAACTCGGTTTTACAGTGAAATCGGCAGGCACTACAAACCGGCACTAGGAAACAGACTGAGAAACCAGAGTCAGTGTTTCCCTGCAACCCGTTCCCTTTGTGCTGGATGAACGAACGTCTCTCCTCATGCTCAGTTCTGAGAGATAAGTGTGTGTGAAAGCCGTCCTTCACCTAGCTTGAAGGGAACACAAAGTTTCTTTTCAGTTGCAAACAACACTCCTTACATATATATGGGGAGGTACAAGCTCCAACTCGGTTTTACCGTGAAAACGGCAGTCACTTCAAACCGGCACTAGGAAAAAGACTGAGAAAACAGAGTAATGGTTTTTCCTGCAACCCGTTCCCTTTGGGCTGGATGAACGAACGTCTCTCCACATGCTCAGTTCTGAGAGATAAGTGTGTGTGAAAGCCGTCCTTCAACTAGCTTGAAAGAAACACAAAGTTTCTATACAGTTGGAAAATCCACTCCATATATATATATGGGGAGGTACAAGCTCCAACTCGGTTTTACAGTGAAAACGGCAGGCACTTCAAACCGGCACTAGGAAACAGACTGAGAAACCAGAGTAAGGGTTTCTCCTGCAACCCGCTCGCTTAGTCCTGGATGAACGAACGTCTCTCCACATGCTCAGTTCTGAGAGAAAAGTGTGTGTGAAAGCCGTCCTTCACCTAGCTTGAAGGGAACACAAAGTTTCTTTTCAGTTGCAAACTCCACTCCATACATATATATGGGGAGGTACAACTTCCAACACGGTTTGACAGTGAAAACGGCAGGCACTTCTAACCGGCACTAGGAAACAGACTGAGAAACCAGAGTCAGTGTTTTTCCAGCAAACCGTTCTTTTTGCTGGATGAACGAACATCTCTCCACATGCTCAGTTCTGAGAGATAAGTGCATGTGAAAGCCGAACTTCAACTAGCTTAAAGGGAACACAAAGTTTCTTTTCAGTTGCAAACTCCACTCCATACATATATAAGGGGAGGTACAAGCCCCAACTCGGTTTTACAGTGAAAACGGCAGGCACTTCAAACCGGCACTAGGAAACAGACTGAGAAACCAGAATAAGGGTTTCCCCTGCAACCCGTTCCCTTTGTGCTGGATGAAAGAACGTCTCTTCACATGCTCAGTTCTGAGAGATAAGTGTGTGTGAAAGCCGTCCTTCACCTAGCTTGAAGGGAACACAAAGTTTCTTTTCAGTTGCAAACTCCACTCCATACATATATATGGGGAGGTACAAGCTCCAACTCGGTTTTACCGTGAAAACGGCAGGCACTTCAAACCGGCACTAGGAAAAAGACTGAGAAAACAGAGTAATGGTTTTTCCTGCAACCCGTTCCCTTTGGGCTGGATGAACGAACGTCTCTCCACATGCTCAGTTCTGAGAGATAAGTGTGTGTGAAGCCGTCCTTCACCTAGCTTGAAAGAAACACAAAGTTTCTTTACAGTTGGAAACTCCACTCCATATATATATATGGGGAGGTACAAGCTCCAACTCGGTTTTACAGTGAAAACGGTAGGCACTTCAAACCGGCACTAGGAAACAGACTGAGAAACCAGAGTAAGGGTTTCTCCTGCAACCCGTTCCCTTTGTGCTGGATGAACGAACGTCTCTCCACATGCTCAGTTCTGAGAGATAAGTGTGTGTGAAAGCCGTCCTTCACCTAGCTTGAAGGTAACACAAAGTTTCTTTTCAGTTGCAAACTCCACTCCATACATATATATGGGGAGGTACAAGCTCCAGTACGGTTTTACAGTGAAAACGGCAGGCACTTCAAACCGGCACAAGGAAACAGACTGAGAAACCAGAGTAAGGGTTTCTCCTGCAATCCGCTCGCTTAGTGCTAGATGAACGAACGTCTCTCCACATGCTCAGTTCTGAGAGAAAAGTGTGTGTGAAAGCCGTCCTTCACCCAGCTTGAAGGGAACACAAAGTTTCTTTTCAGTTGTAAACCCCTCTCCATACATATATATGGGGAGGTACAAGCTCCAACTCGGTTTTACAGTGAAAACGGCAGGCACTTCAAACCGGCACTAGGAAACAGACTGAGAATCCAGAGTAAAGGTTTCTCCTGTAACCCGTTCCGTTTGTGCTGGATGAACGAACGTGTCTCCACATGATCACTTCTGAGAGATATGTGTGTGTGAAAGCCGTCTTTCACCTAGCTTGAAGGGAACACAAAGTTTCTTTTCAGTTGCCAACTCCACTCCATACATATATATGGGGAGGTACAAGCTCCAACTGGATTTTACACTGAAAACGGCATGCACTTCAAACCGGCACTAGGAAACAGACTGAGAAACCAGAGTCAGTGTTTCCCTGCAACCCGTTCCCTTTGTGCTGGATGAACGAACGTCTTTCCACATGATCAGTTCTGAGAGATAAGTGTATGTGAAAGCCGTCCTTCACCTAGCTTGAAGGGAACACAAAGTTTCTTTTCAGTTGCAAACAACACTCCATACATATATATGCGGAGGTACAAGCTTCAACACTGTTTTACAGTGAAAACGGCAGGCACTTCAAACCGGCACTAGGAAACAGACTGAGAAACCAGAGTCACTGTTGCCCTGCAACCCGTTCCCTTTGTGCTGGATGAACGAACGTCTCTCCACATGCTCAGTTCTGAGAGATAAGTGTGTGTGAAAGCCGTCCTTCACCTAGCTTGAAGGGAACACAAAGTTACTTTTCAGTTGCAAACCCCACTCCATACATATATATGGGGAGGTACAAGCTCCAACTCGGTTTTACAGTGAAAACGGCAGGCACTTCAAACCGGCACTAGGAAACAGACTGAGAAACCAGAGTAAGGGTTTCTCCTGCAACCCGTTCCCTTTGTGCTGGATGAACGAACGTCTCTCCACATGCTCAGTTCTGAGAGATAAGTGTGTGTGAAAGCCGTCCTTCACCTAGCTTGAAGGGAACACAAAGTTTCTATTCAGTTGCAACCTCCACTCCATACATATATATGCGGAGGTACAAGCTCCAACTCTGTTTTACAGTGAAAACGGCAGGCACTTCAAACCGGCACTAGGAAACAGACTGAGAAACCAGAGAAAGGGTTTCTCCTGCAACCCGTTCCCTTTGTGCTGGATGAACGAACTTCTCTCCACATGCTCAGTTCTGAGAGATAAGTGTGTGTGAAAGCCGTACTTCACCTAGCTTGAAGGGAACACAAAGTTTCTTTTCAGTTGCAAACTCCACTCCATACATATATATGGGGTGGTACAAGCTCCAAAACGGTTTTACAGTGAAAACGGCAGGCACTTCAAACCGGCACTAGGAAACAGACTGAGAAACCAGAGTCAGTGTTTTTCCAGCAAACCGTTCCCTTTTTGCTGGATGAAAGAACGTCTCTCCACATGCTCAGTTCTGAGAGATAAGTGTGTGTGAAAGCCGTCCTTCACCTAGCTTGAAGGGAACACAAAGTTTCTTTTCAGTTGCTAACCCCACTCCATACAAATATATGGGGAGTTACAAGCTCCAACTCGTTTTTACAGTGAAAACGGCAGGCACTTAAAACCGGTACTAGGAAACAGACTGAGAAACCAGAGTAAGGGCTTCTCCTGCAAACCGTTCCCTTTGTACTGGATGAACGAACGTCTCTCCACATGCTCAGTTCTGAGAGATAAGTGTGTGTGAAAGCCGTCCTTCACCCAGTTTGAAAGGAACACAAAGTTTCTTTTCAGTTGTAAACCCCGCTCCATACATATATATGGGGAGGTACAAGCTCCAACTCGGTTTTACAGTGAAAACGGCAGGCACTTCAAACCGGCACTAGGAAAGAGACTGAGAATCCAGAGTAAAGGTTTCTCCTGTAACCCGTTCCATTTGTGCTGGATGAACGAACGTGTCTCCACATGCTCACTTCTGAGAGATATGTGTGTGTGAAAGCCGTCTTTCACCTAGCTTGAAGGGAACACAAAGTTTCTTTTCAGTTGCCAACTCCACTCCATACATATATATGGGGAGGTACAAGCTCCAACTCGGTTTTACACTGAAAACGGCAGGCACTTCAAACCGGCACTAGGAAACAGACTGAGAAACCAGAGTCAGTGTTTCCCTGCAACCCGTTCCCTTTGTGCTGGATGAACGAACTTCTCTCCACATGCTCAGTTCTGAGAGATAAGTGTGTGTGAAAGCCGTCCTTCACCAAGCTTGAAGGGAACACAAAGTTTCTTTTCAGTTGCTAACCCCACTCCATACAAATATATGGGGAGTTACAAGCTCCAACTCGTTTTTACAGTGAAAACGGCAGGCACTTAAAACCGGCACTAGGAAACAGACTGAGAAACCAGAGTAAGGGCTTCTCCTGCAAACCGTTCCCTTTGTGCTGGATGAACGAACGTCTCTCCACATGCTCAGTTCTGAGAGATAAGTGTGTGTGAAAGCCGTCCTTCACCTAGCTTGAAGGGAACACAAAGTTTCTTTTCAGTTGCAAACTCCACTCCATACATATATATGGGGAGGTACAAGCTCCAACTCGGTTTTACAGTGAAAACGGCAGGCACTTCAAACCGGCACTAGGAAACAGACTGAGAAACCAGAGTAAGGGTTTCTCCTGCAACCCGTTCCCTTTGTGCTGGATGAACGAACGTCTCTCCACATGCTCAGTTCTGAGAGATAAGTGTGTGTGAAAGCCGTCCTTCACCTAGCTTGAAGGGAACACAAAGTTTCTTTTCAGTTGCAAACCCCACTGCATACATTTATATGGGGAGGTACAAGCTCCAACTCGGTTTTACAGTAAAAACGGCTGGCACTTCAAACCGGCACTAGGAAACAGACTGAGAATCCAGAGTAAAGGTTTCTCCTGTAACCCGTTCCATTTGTGCTGGATGAACGAACGTCTCTCCACATGCTCAGTTCTGAGAGATATGTGTGTGTGAAAGCCGTCCTTCTCCTAGCTTGAAGGGAACACAAAGTTTCTTTTCAGTTGCAAACTCCACTCCATACATATATATGGGGAGGTACAAGCTCCAACACGGTTTTACAGTGAAAACGTCAGGCACTTCAAACCGGCACTAGGAAACAGACTGAGAAACCAGAGTCAGTGTTTTTCCAGCAAACCGTTCCCTTTTTGCTGGATGAACGAACGTCTCTCCACATGCTCAGTTCTGAGAGATAAGTGTGTGTGAAAGCCGTCCTTCACCTAGCTTGAAGGGAACACAAAGTTTCTTTTCAGTTGCAAACTCCACTCCATACATATATATGGGGAGGTACAAGCTCCAACTCGGTTTTACAGTAAAAACGGCAGGCACTTCAAACCGGCACTAGGAAACAGACTGAGAAACCAGAGTAAGGGTTTCTCCTGCAACCCGTTCCCTTTGTGCTGGATGAACGAACGTCTCTCCACATGCTCAGTTCTGAGAGATAAGTGTGTGTGAAAGCCGTCCTTCACCTAGCTTGAAGGGAACACAAAGTTTCTTTTCAGTTGCAAACAACACTCCTTACATATATATGGAGAGGTACAAGCTCCAACTCGGTTTTACCGTGAAAACGGCAGGCACTTCAAACCAGCACTAGGAAAAAGACTGAGAAAACAGAGTAATGGTTTTTCCTGCAACACGTTCCCTTTGGGCTGGATGAACGAACGTCTCTCCACATGCTCAGTTCTGAGAGATAAGTGTGTGTGAAAGCCGTCCTTCACATAGCTTGAAAGAAACACAAAGTTTCTTTACAGTTGGAAACTCCACTTCATATATATATATGGGGAGGTACAAGCTCCAACTCGGTTTTACAGTGAAAACGGCAGGCACTTCAAACCGGCACTAGGAAACAGACTGAGAAACCAGAGTAAGGGTTTCTCCTGCAACCCGTTCCCTTTGTGCTGGATGAACGAACGTCTCTCCACATGCTCAGTTCTGAGAGATAAGTGTGTGTGAAAGCCGTTCTTCACCTAGCTTGAAGGTAACACAAAGTTTCTTTTCAGTTGCAAACTCCACTCCATACATATATATGGGGAGGTACAACTTCTAACACGGTTTTACAGTGAAAACGGCAGGCACTTCAAACCGGCACTAGGAAAAAGACTGAGAAAACAGAGTCAGTGTTTTTCCAGCAAACCGTTCTTTTTGCTGGATGAACGAACGTCTCTCCACATGCTCAGTTCTGAGAGATAAGTGCATGTGAAAGCCGAACTTCAACTAGCTTAAAGGGAACACAAAGTTTCTTTTCAGTTGCAAACTCCACTCCATACATATATAAGGGGAGGTACAAGCCCCAACTCGGTTTTACAGTGAAAACGGCAGGCACTTCAAACCGGCACTAGGAAACAGACTGAGAAACCAGAGTAAGGGTTTCCCCTGCAACCCGTTCCCTTTGTGCTGGATGAACGAACGTCTCTTCACATGCTCAGTTCTGAGAGATAAGTGTGTGTGAAAGCCGTCCTTCACCTAGCTTGAAGGGAACACAAAGTTTCTTTTCAGTTGCAAACTCCACTCCATACATATATATGGGGAGGTACAAGCTCCAACTCGGTTTTACCGTGAAAACGGCAGGCACTTCAAACCGGCACAAGGAAAAAGACTGAGAAAACAGAGTAATGGTTTTTCCTGCAACCCGTTCCCTTTGGGCTGGATGAACGAACGTCTCTCCACATGCTCAGTTCTGAGAGATAAGTGTGTGTGAAAGCCGTCCTTCACCTAGCTTGAAAGAAACACAAAGTTTCTTTACAGTTGGAAACTCCACTCCATATATATATATGGGGAGGTACAAGCTCCAACTCGGTTTTACAGTGAAAACGGCAGGCACTTCAAACCGGCACTAGGAAACAGACTGAGAAACCAGAGTAAGGGTTTCTCCTGCAACCCGTTCCCTTTGTGCTGGATGAACGAACGTCTCCCCACATGCTCAGTTCTGAGAGATAAGTGTGTGTGAAAGCCGTCCTTCACCTATCTTAAAGGGAACACAAAGTTTCTTTTCAGTTGCAAACCCCATTCCATACATATATATGGGGAGGTACAAGCTCCAACTCGGTTTTACAGTGAAAACGGCAGGCACTTCAAACGGGCACTAGGAAACAGACTGAGAAACCAGAGTAATGGTTTCTCCTGCAACACGTTCCATTTGTGCTCGATGAACGAACTTCTCTCCACATGCTGAGTTCTGAGAGATAATTGTGTGTGAAAGCCATCCTTCACCTAGCTTAAAGGGAACACAAAGTTTCTTTTCAGTTGCAAACTCCACTCCATACATATATATGGGGAGGTACAAGCTCCAACTGGATTTTACACTGAAAACGGCATGCACTTCAAACCGGCACTAGGAAACAGACTGAGAAACCAGAGTCAGTGTTTCCCTGCAACCCGTTCCCTTTGTGCTGGATGAACGAACGTCTCTCCACATGCTCAGTTCTGAGAGATAAGTGTGTGTGAAAGCCGTCCTTCACCTAGCTTGAAGGGAACACAAAGTTTCTTTTCAGTTGCAAACAACACTCCATACATATATATGCGGAAGTACAAGCTTCAACACTGTTTTACAGTGAAAACGGCAGGCACTTCAAACCGGCACTAGGAAACAGACTGAGAAACCAGAGTCACTGTTGCCCTGCAACCCGTTCCCTTTGTGCTGGATCAACGAACGTCTCTCCACATGCTCAGTTCTGAGAGATAAGTGTGTGTGAAAGCCGTCCTTCACCTAGCTTGAAGGGAACACAAAGTTACTTTTCAGTTGCAAACCCCACTCCATACATATATATGGGGAGGTACAAGCTCCAACTCGGTTTTACAGTGAAAACGGCAGGCACTTCAAACCGGCACTAGGAAACAGACTGAGAAACCAGAGTAAGGGTTTCTCCTGCAACCCGTTCCCTTTGTGCTGGATGAACGAACGTCTCTCCACATGCTCAGTTCTGAGAGATAAGTGTGTGTGAAAGCCGTCCTTCACCTAGCTTGAAGGGAACACAAAGTTTCTTTTCTGTTGCAAACTCCACTCCATACATATATAAGGGGAGGTACAAGCTCCAACACGGTTTTACAGTGAAAACGTCAGGCACTTCAAACCGGCACTAGGAAACAGACTGAGAAACCAGAGTCAGTGTTTTTCCAGCAAACCGTTCCCTTTTTGCTGGATGAACGAACGTCTCTCCACATGCTCAGTTCTGAGAGATAAGTGTGTGTGAAAGCCGTCCTTCACCTAGCTTGAAGGGAACACAAAGTTTCTTTTCAGTTGCAAACTCCACTCCATACATATATATGGGGAGGTACAAGCTCCAACTCGGTTTTACAGTAAAAACGGCAGGCACTTCAAACCGGCACTAGGAAACAGACTGAGAAACCAGAGTAAGGGTTTCTCCTGCAACCCGTTCCCTTTGTGCTGGATGAACGAACGTCTCTCCACATGCTCAGTTCTGAGAGATATGTGTGTGTGAAAGCCGTCCTTCACCCAGCTTGAAGGGAACACAAAGTTTCTTTTCAGTTGTAAACCCCGCTCCATACATATATATGGGGAGGTACAAGCTCCAACTCGGTTTTACCGTGAAAACGGCAGGCACTTCAAACCGGCACTAGGAAAAAGACTGAGAAAACAGAGTAATGGTTTTTCCTGCAACCCGTTCCCTTTGGGCTGGATGAACGAACGTCTCTCCACATGCTCAGTTCTGAGAGATAAGTGTGTGTGAAGCCGTTCTTCACCTAGCTTGAAAGAAACACAAAGTTTCTTTACAGTTGGAAACTCCACTCCATATATATATATGGGGAGGTACAAGCTCCAACTCGGTTTTACAGTGAAAACGGTAGGCACTTCAAACCGGCACTAGGAAACAGACTGAGAAAACAGAGTAAGGGTTTCTGATGCAACCCGTTCCCTTTGTGCTGGATGAACGAACGTCTCTCCACATGCTCAGTTCTGAGAGATAAGTGTGTGTGAAAGCCGTCCTTCACCTAGCATGAAGGGAACACAAAGTTTCTTTTCAGTTGCAAACAACACTCCATACATATATATGCGGAGGTACAAGCTTCAACACTGTTTTACAGTGAAAACGGCAGGCACTTCAAACCGGCACTAGGAAACAGACTGAGAAACCAGAGTCACTGTTGCCCTGCAACCCGTTCCCTTTGTGCTGGATGAACGAACGTCTCTCCACATGCTCAGTTCTGAGAGATAAGTGTGTGTGAAAGCCGTCCTTCACCTAGCTTGAAGGGAACACAAAGTTACTTTTCAGTTGCAAACCCCACTCCATACATATATATGGGGAGGTACAAGCTCCAACTCGGTTTTACAGTGAAAACGGCAGGCACTTCAAACCGGCACTAGGAAACAGACTGAGAAACCAGAGTAAGGGTTTCTCCTGCAACCCGTTCCCTTTGTGCTGGATGAACGAACGTCTCTCCACATGCTCAGTTCTGAGAGATAAGTGTGTGTGAAAGCCGTCCTTCACCTAGCTTGAAGGGAACACAAAGTTTCTTTTCAGTTGCAACCTCCACTCCATACATATATATGCGGAGGTACAAGCTCCAACTCTGTTTTACAGTGAAAACGGCAGGCACTTCAAACCGGCACTAGGAAACAGACTGAGAAACCAGAGAAAGGGTTTCTCCTGCAACCCGTTCCCTTTGTGCTGGATGAACGAACTTCTCTCCACATGCTCAGTTCTGAGAGATAAGTGTGTGTGAAAGCCGTACTTCACCTAGCTTGAAGGGAACATAAAGTTTCTTTTCAGTTGCAAACTCCACTCCATACATATTTATGGGGTGGTACAAGCTCCAACACGGTTTTACAGTGAAAACGGCAGGCACTTCAAACCGGCACTAGGAAACAGACTGAGAAACCAGAGTCAGTGTTTTTCCAGCAAACCGTTCCCTTTTTGCTGGATGAAAGAACGTCTCTCCACATGCTCAGTTCTGAGAGATAAGTGCATGTGAAAGCCGAATTTCAACTAGCTTAAAGGGAACACAAAATTTCTTTTCTGTTGCAAACTCCAATCCATACATATATAAGGGGAGGTACAAGCCCCAACTCGGTTTTACAGTGAAAACGGAAGGCACTTCAAACCGGCACTAGGAAACAGACTGAGAAACCAGAGTAAGGGTTTCCCCTGCAACCCGTTCCCTTTGTGCTGGATGAACGAACGTCTCTTCACATGCTCAGTTCTGAGAGATAAGTGTGTGTGAAAGCCGTCCTTCACCTAGCTTGAAGGGAACACAAAGTTTCTTTTCAGTTGCAAACTCCACTCCATACATATATATGGGTAGGTACAAGCTCCAACTCGGTTTTACCGTGAAAACGGCAGGCACTTCAAACCGGCACTAGGAAAAAGACTGAGAAAACAGAGTAATGGTTTTTCCTGCAACACGTTCCCTTTGGGCTGGATGAACGAACGTCTCTCCACATGCTCAGTTCTGAGAGATAAGTGTGTGTGAATGCCGTCCTTCACCTAGCTTGAAAGAAACACAAAGTTTCTTTACAGTTGGAAACTCCACTCCATATATATATATGGGGAGGTACAAGCTCCAACTCGGTTTTACAGTGAAAACGGCAGGCACTTCAAACCGGCACTAGGAAACAGACTGAGAAACCAGAGTAAGGGTTTCTCCTGCAACCCGTTCCCTTTGTGCTGGATGAACGAACGTCTCTCCACATGCTCAGTTCTGAGAGATAAGTGTGTGTGAAAGCCGTTCTTCACCTAGCTTGAAGGTAACACAAAGTTTCTTTTCAGTTGCAAACTCCACTCCATACATATATATGGGGAGGTACAAGCTCCAGTACGGTTTTACAGTGAAAACGGCAGGCACTTCAAACCGGCACTAGGAAACAGACTGAGAAACCAGAGTAAGGGTTTCTCCTGCAACCCGCTTGCTTAGTGCTGGATGAACGAACGTCTTTCCACATGCTCAGTTCTGAGAGAAAAGTGTGTGTGAAAGCCGTCCTTCACCTAGCTTGAAGGGAACACAAAGTTTCTTTTCAGTTGCAAACTCCACTCCATACATATATATGGGGAGGTACAAGCTCCAACTCGGTTTTACCGTGAAAACGGCAGGCACTTCAAACCGGCACTAGGAAAAAGACTGAGAAAACAGAGTAATGGTTTTTCCTGCAACCCGTTCCCTTTGGGCTGGATGAACGAACGTCTCTCCACATGCTCAGTTCTGAGAGATAAGTGTGTGTGAAAGCCGTCCTTCACCTAGCTTGAAGGGAACACAAAGTTTCTTTTCAGTTGCAAACCCCACTGCATACATTTATATGGGGAGGTACAAGCTCCAACTCGGTTTTACAGTAAAAACGGCTGGCACTTCAAACCGGCACTAGGAAACAGACTGAGAATCCAGAGTAAAGGTTTCTCCTGTAACCCGTTCCATTTGTGCTGGATGAACGAACGTCTCTCCACATGCTCAGTTCTGAGAGATATGTGTGTGTGAAAGCCGTCCTTCTCCTAGCTTGAAGGGAACACAAAGTTTCTTTTCAGTTGCAAACTCCACTCCATACATATATATGGGGAGGTACAAGCTCCAACACGGTTTTACAGTGAAAACGTCAGGCACTTCAAACCGGCACTAGGAAACAGACTGAGAAACCAGAGTCAGTGTTTTTCCAGCAAACCGTTCCCTTTTTGCTGGATGAACGAACGTCTCTCCACATGCTCAGTTCTGAGAGATAAGTGTGTGTGAAAGCCGTCCTTCACCTAGCTTGAAGGGAACACAAAGTTTCTTTTCAGTTGCAAACTCCACTCCATACATATATATGGGGAGGTACAAGCTCCAACTCGGTTTTACAGTAAAAACGGCAGGCACTTCAAACCGGCACTAGGAAACAGACTGAGAAACCAGAGTAAGGGTTTCTCCTGCAACCCGTTCCCTTTGTGCTGGATGAATGAACGTCTCTCCACATGCTCAGTTCTGAGAGATATGTGTGTGTGAAAGCCGTCCTTCACCCAGCTTAAAGGGAACACAAAGTTTCTTTTCAGTTGTAAACACCGCTCCATACATATATATGGGGAGGTACAAGCTCCAACTCGGTTTTACAGTGAAAACGGCAGGCACTTCAAACCGGCACTAGGAAACAGACTGAGAATCCAGAGTAAAGGTTTCTCCTGTAACCCGTTCCATTTGTGCTGGATGAACGAACGTGTCTCCACATGCTCAGTTCTGAGAGATAAGTGTGTGTGAAAGCCGTCTTTCACCTAGCTTGAAGGGAACACAAAGTTTCTTTTCAGTTGCCAACTCCACTCCATACATATATATGGGGAGGTACAAGCTCCAACTCGGTTTTACACTGAAAACGGCAGGCACTTCAAACCGGCGCTAGGAAACAGACTGAGAAACCAGAGTCAGTGTTTCCCTGCAACCCGTTCCCTTTGTGCTGGATGAACGAACGTCTCTCCACATGCTCAGTTCTGAGAGATAAGTGTGTGTGAAAGCCTTCCTTCACCTAGCTTGAAGGGAACACAAAGTTTCTTTGCAGTTGCAAACTCCAATCCATACATATATATGGGGAGGTTCAAGCTCCAACTCGGTTTTACAGTGAAATCGGCAGGCACTACAAACCGGCACTAGGAAACAGACTGAGAAACCAGAGTCAGTGTTTCCCTGCAACCCGTTCCCTTTGTGCTGGATGAACGAACGTCTCTCCACATGCTCAGTTCTGAGAGATAAGTGTGTGTGAAAGCCGTCCTTCACCTAGCTTGAAGGGAACACAAAGTTTCTTTTCAGTTGCAAACAACACTCCTTACATATATATGGGGAGGTACAAGCTCCAACTCGGTTTTACCGTGAAAACGGCAGGCACTTCAAACCGGCACTAGGAAAAAGACTGAGAAAACAGAGTAAGGGTTTCCCCTGCAACCCGTTCCCTTTGTGCTGGATGAACGAAGGTCTCTTCACATGCTCAGTTCTGAGAGATAAGTGTGTGTGAAAGCCGTCCTTCACCTAGCTTGAAGGGAACACAAAGTTTCTTTTCAGTTGCAAACTCCACTCCATACATATATATGGGGAGGTACAAGCTCCAACTCGGTTTTACCGTGAAAACGGCAGGCACTTCAAACCGGCACTAGGAAAAAGACTGAGAAAACAGAGTAATGGTTTTTCCTGCAACCCGTTCCCTTTGGGCTGGATGAACGAACGTCTCTCCACATGCTCAGTTCTGAGAGATAAGTGTGTGTGAAAGCCGTCCTTCAACTAGCTTGAAAGAAACACAAAGTTTCTTTACAGTTGGAAACTCCACTCCATATATATATATGGGGAGGTACAAGCTCCAACTCGGTTTTACAGTGAAAACGGCAGGCACTTCAAACCGGCACTAGGAAACAGACTGAGAAACCAGAGTAAGGGTTTCTCCTGCAACCCGCTCGCTTAGTCCTGGATGAACGAACGTCTCTCCACATGCTCAGTTCTGAGAGAAAAGTGTGTGTGAAAGCCGTCCTTCACCTAGCTTGAAGGGAACACAAAGTTTCTTTTCAGTTGCAAACTCCACTCCATACATATATATGGGGAGGTACAACTTCCAACACGGTTTTACAGTGAAAACGGCAGGCACTTCAAACCGGCGCTAGGAAACAGACTGAGAAACCAGAGTCAGTGTTTCTCTGCAACCCGTTCCCTTTGTGCTGGATGAACGAACGTCTCTCCACATGCTCAGTTCTGAGAGATAAGTGTGTGTGAAAGCCTTCCTTCACCTAGCTTGAAGGGAACACAAAGTTTCTTTTCAGTTGCAAACTCCACTCCATACATATATATGGGGAGGTACAAGCTCCAACTCGGTTTTACAGTGAAATCGGCAGGCACTACAAACCGGCACTAGGAAACAGACTGAGAAACCAGAGTCAGTGTTTCCCTGCAACCCGTTCCCTTTGTGCTGGATGAACGAACGTCTCTCCACATGCTCAGTTCTGAGAGATAAGTGTGTGTGAAAGCCGTCCTTCACCTAGCTTGAAGGGAACACAAAGTTTCTTTTCAGTTGCAAACAACACTCCTTACATATATATGGGGAGGTACAAGCTCCAACTCGGTTTTACCGTGAAAACGGCAGGCACTTCAAACCGGCACTAGGAAAAAGACTGAGAAAACAGAGTAATGGTTTTTCCTGCAACCCGTTCCCTTTGGGCTGGATGAACGAACGTCTCTCCACATGCTCAGTTCTGAGAGATAAGTGTGTGTGAAAGCCGTCCTTCAACTAGCTTGAAAGAAACACAAAGTTTCTATACAGTTGGAAAATCCACTCCATATATATATATGGGGAGGTACAAGCTCCAACTCGGTTTTACAGTGAAAACGGCAGGCACTTCAAACCGGCACTAGGAAACAGACTGAGAAACCAGAGTAAGGGTTTCTCCTGCAACCCGCTCGCTTAGTCCTGGATGAACGAACGTCTCTCCACATGCTCAGTTCTGAGAGAAAAGTGTGTGTGAAAGCCGTCCTTCACCTAGCTTGAAGGGAACACAAAGTTTCTTTTCAGTTGCAAACTCCACTCCATACATATATATGGGGAGGTACAACTTCCAACACGGTTTGACAGTGAAAACGGCAGGCACTTCTAACCGGCACTAGGAAACAGACTGAGAAACCAGAGTCAGTGTTTTTCCAGCAAACCGTTCTTTTTGCTGGATGAACGAACATCTCTCCACATGCTCAGTTCTGAGAGATAAGTGCATGTGAAAGCCGAACTTCAACTAGCTTAAAGGGAACACAAAGTTTCTTTTCAGTTGCAAACTCCACTCCATACATATATAAGGGGAGGTACAAGCCCCAACTCGGTTTTACAGTGAAAACGGCAGGCACTTCAAACCGGCACTAGGAAACAGACTGAGAAACCAGAATAAGGGTTTCCCCTGCAACCCGTTCCCTTTGTGCTGGATGAAAGAACGTCTCTTCACATGCTCAGTTCTGAGAGATAAGTGTGTGTGAAAGCCGTCCTTCACCTAGCTTGAAGGGAACACAAAGTTTCTTTTCAGTTGCAAACTCCACTCCATACATATATATGGGGAGGTAAAAGCTCCAACTCGGTTTTACCGTGAAAACGGCAGGCACTTCAAACCGGCACTAGGAAAAAGACTGAGAAAACAGAGTAATGGTTTTTCCTGCAACCCGTTCCCTTTGGGCTGGATGAACGAACGTCTCTCCACATGCTCAGTTCTGAGAGATAAGTGTGTGTGAAGCCGTCCTTCACCTAGCTTGAAAGAAACACAAAGTTTCTTTACAGTTGGAAACTCCACTCCATATATATATATGGGGAGGTACAAGCTCCAACTCGGTTTTACAGTGAAAACGGTAGGCACTTCAAACCGGCACTAGGAAACAGACTGAGAAACCAGAGTAAGGGTTTCTCCTGCAACCCGTTCCCTTTGTGCTGGATGAACGAACGTCTCTCCACATGCTCAGTTCTGAGAGATAAGTGTGTGTGAAAGCCGTCCTTCACCTAGCTTGAAGGTAACACAAAGTTTCTTTTCAGTTGCAAACTCCACTCCATACATATATATGGGGAGGTACAAGCTCCAGTACGGTTTTACAGTGAAAACGGCAGGCACTTCAAACCGGCACAAGGAAACAGACTGAGAAACCAGAGTAAGGGTTTCTCCTGCAATCCGCTCGCTTAGTGCTAGATGAACGAACGTCTCTCCACATGCTCAGTTCTGAGAGAAAAGTGTGTGTGAAAGCCGTCCTTCACCCAGCTTGAAGGGAACACAAAGTTTCTTTTCAGTTGTAAACCCCTCTCCATACATATATATGGGGAGGTACAAGCTCCAACTCGGTTTTACAGTGAAAACGGCAGGCACTTCAAACCGGCACTAGGAAACAGACTGAGAATCCAGAGTAAAGGTTTCTCCTGTAACCCGTTCCGTTTGTGCTGGATGAACGAACGTGTCTCCACATGATCACTTCTGAGAGATATGTGTGTGTGAAAGCCGTCTTTCACCTAGCTTGAAGGGAACACAAAGTTTCTTTTCAGTTGCCAACTCCACTCCATACATATATATGGGGAGGTACAAGCTCCAACTGGATTTTACACTGAAAACGGCATGCACTTCAAACCGGCACTAGGAAACAGACTGAGAAACCAGAGTCAGTGTTTCCCTGCAACCCGTTCCCTTTGTGCTGGATGAACGAACGTCTTTCCACATGATCAGTTCTGAGAGATAAGTGTATGTGAAAGCCGTCCTTCACCTAGCTTGAAGGGAACACAAAGTTTCTTTTCAGTTGCAAACAACACTCCATACATATATATGCGGAGGTACAAGCTTCAACACTGTTTTACAGTGAAAACGGCAGGCACTTCAAACCGGCACTAGGAAACAGACTGAGAAACCAGAGTCACTGTTGCCCTGCAACCCGTTCCCTTTGTGCTGGATGAACGAACGTCTCTCCACATGCTCAGTTCTGAGAGATAAGTGTGTGTGAAAGCCGTCCTTCACCTAGCTTGAAGGGAACACAAAGTTACTTTTCAGTTGCAAACCCCACTCCATACATATATATGGGGAGGTACAAGCTCCAACTCGGTTTTACAGTGAAAACGGCAGGCACTTCAAACCGGCACTAGGAAACAGACTGAGAAACCAGAGTAAGGGTTTCTCCTGCAACCCGTTCCCTTTGTGCTGGATGAACGAACGTCTCTCCACATGCTCAGTTCTGAGAGATAAGTGTGTGTGAAAGCCGTCCTTCACCTAGCTTGAAGGGAACACAAAGTTTCTATTCAGTTGCAACCTCCACTCCATACATATATATGCGGAGGTACAAGCTCCAACTCGGTTTTACAGTGAAAACGGCAGGCACTTCAAACCGGCACTAGGAAACAGACTGAGAATCCAGAGTAAAGGTTTCTCCTGTAACCCGTTCCATTTGTGCTGGATGAACGAACGTGTCTCCACATGCTCAGTTCTGAGAGATAAGTGTGTGTGAAAGCCGTCTTTCACCTAGCTTGAAGGGAACACAAAGTTTCTTTTCAGTTGCCAACTCCACTCCATACATATATATGGGGAGGCACAAGCTCCAACTCGGTTTTACACTGAAAACGGCAGGCACTTCAAACCGGCGCTAGGAAACAGACTGAGAAACCAGAGTCAGTGTTTCTCTGCAACCCGTTCCCTTTGTGCTGGATGAACGAACGTCTCTCCACATGCTCAGTTCTGAGAGATAAGTGTGTGTGAAAGCCTTCCTTCACCTAGCTTGAAGGGAACACAAAGTTTCTTTTCAGTTGCAAACTCCACTCCATACATATATATGGGGAGGTACAAGCTCCAACTCGGTTTTACAGTGAAATCGGCAGGCACTACAAACCGGCACTAGGAAACAGACTGAGAAACCAGAGTCAGTGTTTCCCTGCAACCCGTTCCCTTTGTGCTGGATGAACGAACGTCTCTCCTCATGCTCAGTTCTGAGAGATAAGTGTGTGTGAAAGCCGTCCTTCACCTAGCTTGAAGGGAACACAAAGTTTCTTTTCAGTTGCAAACAACACTCCTTACATATATATGGGGAGGTACAAGCTCCAACTCGGTTTTACCGTGAAAACGGCAGGCACTTCAAACCGGCACTAGGAAACAGACTGAGAAACCAGAGTAAGGGTTTCTCCTGCAACCCGCTCGCTTAGTCCTGGATGAACGAACGTCTCTCCACATGCTCAGTTCTGAGAGAAAAGTGTGTGTGAAAGCCGTCCTTCACCTAGCTTGAAGGGAACACAAAGTTTCTTTTCAGTTGCAAACTCCACTCCATACATATATATGGGGAGGTACAACTTCCAACACGGTTTGACAGTGAAAACGGCAGGCACTTCTAACCGGCACTAGGAAACAGACTGAGAAACCAGAGTCAGTGTTTTTCCAGCAAACCGTTCTTTTTGCTGGATGAACGAACATCTCTCCACATGCTCAGTTCTGAGAGATAAGTGCATGTGAAAGCCGAACTTCAACTAGCTTAAAGGGAACACAAAGTTTCTTTTCAGTTGCAAACTCCACTCCATACATATATAAGGGGAGGTACAAGCCCCAACTCGGTTTTACAGTGAAAACGGCAGGCACTTCAAACCGGCACTAGGAAACAGACTGAGAAACCAGAATAAGGGTTTCCCCTGCAACCCGTTCCCTTTGTGCTGGATGAAAGAACGTCTCTTCACATGCTCAGTTCTGAGAGATAAGTGTGTGTGAAAGCCGTCCTTCACCTAGCTTGAAGGGAACACAAAGTTTCTTTTCAGTTGCAAACTCCACTCCATACATATATATGGGGAGGTACAAGCTCCAACTCGGTTTTACCGTGAAAACGGCAGGCACTTCAAACCGGCACTAGGAAAAAGACTGAGAAAACAGAGTAATGGTTTTTCCTGCAACCCGTTCCCTTTGGGCTGGATGAACGAACGTCTCTCCACATGCTCAGTTCTGAGAGATAAGTGTGTGTGAAGCCGTCCTTCACCTAGCTTGAAAGAAACACAAAGTTTCTTTACAGTTGGAAACTCCACTCCATATATATATATGGGGAGGTACAAGCTCCAACTCGGTTTTACAGTGAAAACGGTAGGCACTTCAAACCGGCACTAGGAAACAGACTGAGAAACCAGAGTAAGGGTTTCTCCTGCAACCCGTTCCCTTTGTGCTGGATGAACGAACGTCTCTCCACATGCTCAGTTCTGAGAGATAAGTGTGTGTGAAAGCCGTCCTTCACCTAGCTTGAAGGTAACACAAAGTTTCTTTTCAGTTGCAAACTCCACTCCATACATATATATGGGGAGGTACAAGCTCCAGTACGGTTTTACAGTGAAAACGGCAGGCACTTCAAACCGGCACAAGGAAACAGACTGAGAAACCAGAGTAAGGGTTTCTCCTGCAATCCGCTCGCTTAGTGCTAGATGAACGAACGTCTCTCCACATGCTCAGTTCTGAGAGAAAAGTGTGTGTGAAAGCCGTCCTTCACCCAGCTTGAAGGGAACACAAAGTTTCTTTTCAGTTGTAAACCCCTCTCCATACATATATATGGGGAGGTACAAGCTCCAACTCGGTTTTACAGTGAAAACGGCAGGCACTTCAAACCGGCACTAGGAAACAGACTGAGAATCCAGAGTAAAGGTTTCTCCTGTAACCCGTTCCGTTTGTGCTGGATGAACGAACGTGTCTCCACATGATCACTTCTGAGAGATATGTGTGTGTGAAAGCCGTCTTTCACCTAGCTTGAAGGGAACACAAAGTTTCTTTTCAGTTGCCAACTCCACTCCATACATATATATGGGGAGGTACAAGCTCCAACTGGATTTTACACTGAAAACGGCATGCACTTCAAACCGGCACTAGGAAACAGACTGAGAAACCAGAGTCAGTGTTTCCCTGCAACCCGTTCCCTTTGTGCTGGATGAACGAACGTCTTTCCACATGATCAGTTCTGAGAGATAAGTGTATGTGAAAGCCGTCCTTCACCTAGCTTGAAGGGAACACAAAGTTTCTTTTCAGTTGCAAACAACACTCCATACATATATATGCGGAGGTACAAGCTTCAACACTGTTTTACAGTGAAAACGGCAGGCACTTCAAACCGGCACTAGGAAACAGACTGAGAAACCAGAGTCACTGTTGCCCTGCAACCCGTTCCCTTTGTGCTGGATGAACGAACGTCTCTCCACATGCTCAGTTCTGAGAGATAAGTGTGTGTGAAAGCCGTCCTTCACCTAGCTTGAAGGGAACACAAAGTTACTTTTCAGTTGCAAACCCCACTCCATACATATATATGGGGAGGTACAAGCTCCAACTCGGTTTTACAGTGAAAACGGCAGGCACTTCAAACCGGCACTAGGAAACAGACTGAGAAACCAGAGTAAGGGTTTCTCCTGCAACCCGTTCCCTTTGTGCTGGATGAACGAACGTCTCTCCACATGCTCAGTTCTGAGAGATAAGTGTGTGTGAAAGCCGTCCTTCACCTAGCTTGAAGGGAACACAAAGTTTCTATTCAGTTGCAACCTCCACTCCATACATATATATGCGGAGGTACAAGCTCCAACTCTGTTTTACAGTGAAAACGGCAGGCACTTCAAACCGGCACTAGGAAACAGACTGAGAAACCAGAGAAAGGGTTTCTCCTGCAACCCGTTCCCTTTGTGCTGGATGAACGAACTTCTCTCCACATGCTCAGTTCTGAGAGATAAGTGTGTGTGAAAGCCGTACTTCACCTAGCTTGAAGGGAACACAAAGTTTCTTTTCAGTTGCAAACTCCACTCCATACATATATATGGGGTGGTACAAGCTCCAACACGGTTTTACAGTGAAAACGGCAGGCACTTCAAACCGGCACTAGGAAACAGACTGAGAAACCAGAGTCAGTGTTTTTCCAGCAAACCGTTCCCTTTTTGCTGGATGAAAGAACGTCTCTCCACATGCTCAGTTCTGAGAGATAAGTGTGTGTGAAAGCCGTCCTTCACCTAGCTTGAAGGGAACACAAAGTTTCTTTTCAGTTGCTAACCCCACTCCATACAAATATATGGGGAGTTACAAGCTCCAACTCGTTTTTACAGTGAAAACGGCAGGCACTTAAAACCGGTACTAGGAAACAGACTGAGAAACCAGAGTAAGGGCTTCTCCTGCAAACCGTTCCCTTTGTACTGGATGAACGAACGTCTCTCCACATGCTCAGTTCTGAGAGATAAGTGTGTGTGAAAGCCGTCCTTCACCCAGTTTGAAAGGAACACAAAGTTTCTTTTCAGTTGTAAACCCCGCTCCATACATATATATGGGGAGGTACAAGCTCCAACTCGGTTTTACAGTGAAAACGGCAGGCACTTCAAACCGGCACTAGGAAAGAGACTGAGAATCCAGAGTAAAGGTTTCTCCTGTAACCCGTTCCATTTGTGCTGGATGAACGAACGTGTCTCCACATGCTCACTTCTGAGAGATATGTGTGTGTGAAAGCCGTCTTTCACCTAGCTTGAAGGGAACACAAAGTTTCTTTTCAGTTGCCAACTCCACTCCATACATATATATGGGGAGGTACAAGCTCCAACTCGGTTTTACACTGAAAACGGCAGGCACTTCAAACCGGCACTAGGAAACAGACTGAGAAACCAGAGTCAGTGTTTCCCTGCAACCCGTTCCCTTTGTGCTGGATGAACGAATTTCTCTCCACATGCTCAGTTCTGAGAGATAAGTGTGTGTGAAAGCCGTCCTTCACCAAGCTTGAAGGGAACACAAAGTTTCTTTTCAGTTGCTAACCCCACTCCATACAAATATATGGGGAGTTACAAGCTCCAACTCGTTTTTACAGTGAAAACGGCAGGCACTTAAAACCGGCACTAGGAAACAGACTGAGAAACCAGAGTAAGGGCTTCTCCTGCAAACCGTTCCCTTTGTGCTGGATGAACGAACGTCTCTCCACATGCTCAGTTCTGAGAGATAAGTGTGTGTGAAAGCCGTCCTTCACCTAGCTTGAAGGGAACACAAAGTTTCTTTTCAGTTGCAAACTCCACTCCATACATATATATGGGGAGGTACAAGCTCCAACTCGGTTTTACAGTGAAAACGGCAGGCACTTCAAACCGGCACTAGGAAACAGACTGAGAAACCAGAGTAAGGGTTTCTCCTGCAACCCGTTCCCTTTGTGCTGGATGAACGAACGTCTCTCCACATGCTCAGTTCTGAGAGATAAGTGTGTGTGAAAGCCGTCCTTCACCTAGCTTGAAGGGAACACAAAGTTTCTTTTCAGTTGCAAACCCCACTGCATACATTTATATGGGGAGGTACAAGCTCCAACTCGGTTTTACAGTAAAAACGGCTGGCACTTCAAACCGGCACTAGGAAACAGACTGAGAATCCAGAGTAAAGGTTTCTCCTGTAACCCGTTCCATTTGTGCTGGATGAACGAACGTCTCTCCACATGCTCAGTTCTGAGAGATATGTGTGTGTGAAAGCCGTCCTTCTCCTAGCTTGAAGGGAACACAAAGTTTCTTTTCAGTTGCAAACTCCACTCCATACATATATATGGGGAGGTACAAGCTCCAACACGGTTTTACAGTGAAAACGTCAGGCACTTCAAACCGGCACTAGGAAACAGACTGAGAAACCAGAGTCAGTGTTTTTCCAGCAAACCGTTCCCTTTTTGCTGGATGAACGAACGTCTCTCCACATGCTCAGTTCTGAGAGATAAGTGTGTGTGAAAGCCGTCCTTCACCTAGCTTGAAGGGAACACAAAGTTTCTTTTCAGTTGCAAACTCCACTCCATACATATATATGGGGAGGTACAAGCTCCAACTCGGTTTTACAGTAAAAACGGCAGGCACTTCAAACCGGCACTAGGAAACAGACTGAGAAACCAGAGTAAGGGTTTCTCCTGCAACCCGTTCCCTTTGTGCTGGATGAACGAACGTCTCTCCACATGCTCAGTTCTGAGAGATAAGTGTGTGTGAAAGCCGTCCTTCACCTAGCTTGAAGGGAACACAAAGTTTCTTTTCAGTTGCAAACAACACTCCTTACATATATATGGAGAGGTACAAGCTCCAACTCGGTTTTACCGTGAAAACGGCAGGCACTTCAAACCAGCACTAGGAAAAAGACTGAGAAAACAGAGTAATGGTTTTTCCTGCAACACGTTCCCTTTGGGCTGGATGAACGAACGTCTCTCCACATGCTCAGTTCTGAGAGATAAGTGTGTGTGAAAGCCGTCCTTCACATAGCTTGAAAGAAACACAAAGTTTCTTTACAGTTGGAAACTCCACTTCATATATATATATGGGGAGGTACAAGCTCCAACTCGGTTTTACAGTGAAAACGGCAGGCACTTCAAACCGGCACTAGGAAACAGACTGAGAAACCAGAGTAAGGGTTTCTCCTGCAACCCGTTCCCTTTGTGCTGGATGAACGAACGTCTCTCCACATGCTCAGTTCTGAGAGATAAGTGTGTGTGAAAGCCGTTCTTCACCTAGCTTGAAGGTAACACAAAGTTTCTTTTCAGTTGCAAACTCCACTCCATACATATATATGGGGAGGTACAAGCTCCAGTACGGTTTTACAGTGAAAACGGCAGGCACTTCATACCGGCACAAGGAAACAGACTGAGAAACCAGAGTAAGGGTTTCTCCTGCAACCCGCTCGCTTAGTGCTGGATGAACGAACGTCTTTCCACATGCTCAGTTCTGAGAGAAAAGTGTGTGTGAAAGCCGTCCTTCACCTAGCTTGAAGGGAACACAAAGTTTCTTTTCAGTTGCAAACTCCACTCCATACATATATATGGGGAGGTACAACTTCTAACACGGTTTTACAGTGAAAACGGCAGGCACTTCAAACCGGCACTAGGAAAAAGACTGAGAAAACAGAGTCAGTGTTTTTCCAGCAAACCGTTCTTTTTGCTGGATGAACGAACGTCTCTCCACATGCTCAGTTCTGAGAGATAAGTGCATGTGAAAGCCGAACTTCAACTAGCTTAAAGGGAACACAAAGTTTCTTTTCAGTTGCAAACTCCACTCCATACATATATAAGGGGAGGTACAAGCCCCAACTCGGTTTTACAGTGAAAACGGCAGGCACTTCAAACCGGCACTAGGAAACAGACTGAGAAACCAGAGTAAGGGTTTCCCCTGCAACCCGTTCCCTTTGTGCTGGATGAACGAACGTCTCTTCACATGCTCAGTTCTGAGAGATAAGTGTGTGTGAAAGCCGTCCTTCACCTAGCTTGAAGGGAACACAAAGTTTCTTTTCAGTTGCAAACTCCACTCCATACATATATATGGGGAGGTACAAGCTCCAACTCGGTTTTACCGTGAAAACGGCAGGCACTTCAAACCGGCACAAGGAAAAAGACTGAGAAAACAGAGTAATGGTTTTTCCTGCAACCCGTTCCCTTTGGGCTGGATGAACGAACGTCTCTCCACATGCTCAGTTCTGAGAGATAAGTGTGTGTGAAAGCCGTCCTTCACCTAGCTTGAAAGAAACACAAAGTTTCTTTACAGTTGGAAACTCCACTCCATATATATATATGGGGAGGTACAAGCTCCAACTCGGTTTTACAGTGAAAACGGCAGGCACTTCAAACCGGCACTAGGAAACAGACTGAGAAACCAGAGTAAGGGTTTCTCCTGCAACCCGTTCCCTTTGTGCTGGATGAACGAACGTCTCTCCACATGCTCAGTTCTGAGAGATAAGTGTGTGTGAAAGCCGTCCTTCACCTATCTTAAAGGGAACACAAAGTTTCTTTTCAGTTGCAAACCCCATTCCATACATATATATGGGGAGGTACAAGCTCCAACTCGGTTTTACAGTGAAAACGGCAGGCACTTCAAACGGGCACTAGGAAACAGACTGAGAAACCAGAGTAATGGTTTCTCCTGCAACACGTTCCATTTGTGCTCGATGAACGAACTTCTCTCCACATGCTGAGTTCTGAGAGATAATTGTGTGTGAAAGCCATCCTTCACCTAGCTTAAAGGGAACACAAAGTTTCTTTTCAGTTGCAAACTCCACTCCATACATATATATGGGGAGGTACAAGCTCCAACTGGATTTTACACTGAAAACGGCATGCACTTCAAACCGGCACTAGGAAACAGACTGAGAAACCAGAGTCAGTGTTTCCCTGCAACCCGTTCCCTTTGTGCTGGATGAACGAACGTCTCTCCACATGCTCAGTTCTGAGAGATAAGTGTGTGTGAAAGCCGTCCTTCACCTAGCTTGAAGGGAACACAAAGTTACTTTTCAGTTGCAAACCCCACTCCATACATATATATGGGGAGGTACAAGCTCCAACTCGGTTTTACAGTGAAAACGGCAGGCACTTCAAACCGGCACTAGGAAACAGACTGAGAAACCAGAGTAAGGGTTTCTCCTGCAACCCGTTCCCTTTGTGCTGGATGAACGAACGTCTCTCCACATGCTCAGTTCTGAGAGATAAGTGTGTGTGAAAGCCGTCCTTCACCTAGCTTGAAGGGAACACAAAGTTTCTATTCAGTTGCAACCTCCACTCCATACATATATATGCGGAGGTACAAGCTCCAACTCTGTTTTACAGTGAAAACGGCAGGCACTTCAAACCGGCACTAGGAAACAGACTGAGAAACCAGAGAAAGGGTTTCTCCTGCAACCCGTTCCCTTTGTGCTGGATGAACGAACTTCTCTCCACATGCTCAGTTCTGAGAGATAAGTGTGTGTGAAAGCCGTACTTCACCTAGCTTGAAGGGAACACAAAGTTTCTTTTCAGTTGCAAACTCCACTCCATACATATATATGGGGTGGTACAAGCTCCAACACGGTTTTACAGTGAAAACGGCAGGCACTTCAAACCGGCACTAGGAAACAGACTGAGAAACCAGAGTCAGTGTTTTTCCAGCAAACCGTTCCCTTTTTGCTGGATGAAAGAACGTCTCTCCACATGCTCAGTTCTGAGAGATAAGTGTGTGTGAAAGCCGTCCTTCACCTAGCTTGAAGGGAACACAAAGTTTCTTTTCAGTTGCTAACCCCACTCCATACAAATATATGGGGAGTTACAAGCTCCAACTCGTTTTTACAGTGAAAACGGCAGGCACTTAAAACCGGTACTAGGAAACAGACTGAGAAACCAGAGTAAGGGCTTCTCCTGCAAACCGTTCCCTTTGTACTGGATGAACGAACGTCTCTCCACATGCTCAGTTCTGAGAGATAAGTGTGTGTGAAAGCCGTCCTTCACCCAGTTTGAAAGGAACACAAAGTTTCTTTTCAGTTGTAAACCCCGCTCCATACATATATATGGGGAGGTACAAGCTCCAACTCGGTTTTACAGTGAAAACGGCAGGCACTTCAAACCGGCACTAGGAAAGAGACTGAGAATCCAGAGTAAAGGTTTCTCCTGTAACCCGTTCCATTTGTGCTGGATGAACGAACGTGTCTCCACATGCTCACTTCTGAGAGATATGTGTGTGTGAAAGCCGTCTTTCACCTAGCTTGAAGGGAACACAAAGTTTCTTTTCAGTTGCCAACTCCACTCCATACATATATATGGGGAGGTACAAGCTCCAACTCGGTTTTACACTGAAAACGGCAGGCACTTCAAACCGGCACTAGGAAACAGACTGAGAAACCAGAGTCAGTGTTTCCCTGCAACCCGTTCCCTTTGTGCTGGATGAACGAACTTCTCTCCACATGCTCAGTTCTGAGAGATAAGTGTGTGTGAAAGCCGTCCTTCACCAAGCTTGAAGGGAACACAAAGTTTCTTTTCAGTTGCTAACCCCACTCCATACAAATATATGGGGAGTTACAAGCTCCAACTCGTTTTTACAGTGAAAACGGCAGGCACTTAAAACCGGCACTAGGAAACAGACTGAGAAACCAGAGTAAGGGCTTCTCCTGCAAACCGTTCCCTTTGTGCTGGATGAACGAACGTCTCTCCACATGCTCAGTTCTGAGAGATAAGTGTGTGTGAAAGCCGTCCTTCACCTAGCTTGAAGGGAACACAAAGTTTCTTTTCAGTTGCAAAGTCCACTCCATACATATATATGGGGAGGTACAAGCTCCAACTCGGTTTTACAGTGAAAACGGCAGGCACTTCAAACCGGCACTAGGAAACAGACTGAGAAACCAGAGTAAGGGTTTCTCCTGCAACCCGTTCCCTTTGTGCTGGATGAACGAACGTCTCTCCACATGCTCAGTTCTGAGAGATAAGTGTGTGTGAAAGCCGTCCTTCACCTAGCTTGAAGGGAACACAAAGTTTCTTTTCAGTTGCAAACCCCACTGCATACATTTATATGGGGAGGTACAAGCTCCAACTCGGTTTTACAGTAAAAACGGCTGGCACTTCAAACCGGCACTAGGAAACAGACTGAGAATCCAGAGTAAAGGTTTCTCCTGTAACCCGTTCCATTTGTGCTGGATGAACGAACGTCTCTCCACATGCTCAGTTCTGAGAGATATGTGTGTGTGAAAGCCGTCCTTCTCCTAGCTTGAAGGGAACACAAAGTTTCTTTTCAGTTGCAAACTCCACTCCATACATATATATGGGGAGGTACAAGCTCCAACACGGTTTTACAGTGAAAACGTCAGGCACTTCAAACCGGCACTAGGAAACAGACTGAGAAACCAGAGTCAGTGTTTTTCCAGCAAACCGTTCCCTTTTTGCTGGATGAACGAACGTCTCTCCACATGCTCAGTTCTGAGAGATAAGTGTGTGTGAAAGCCGTCCTTCACCTAGCTTGAAGGGAACACAAAGTTTCTTTTCAGTTGCAAACTCCACTCCATACATATATATGGGGAGGTACAAGCTCCAACTCGGTTTTACAGTAAAAACGGCAGGCACTTCAAACCGGCACTAGGAAACAGACTGAGAAACCAGAGTAAGGGTTTCTCCTGCAACCCGTTCCCTTTGTGCTGGATGAACGAACGTCTCTCCACATGCTCAGTTCTGAGAGATAAGTGTGTGTGAAAGCCGTCCTTCACCTAGCTTGAAGGGAACACAAAGTTTCTTTTCAGTTGCAAACAACACTCCTTACATATATATGGAGAGGTACAAGCTCCAACTCGGTTTTACCGTGAAAACGGCAGGCACTTCAAACCAGCACTAGGAAAAAGACTGAGAAAACAGAGTAATGGTTTTTCCTGCAACACGTTCCCTTTGGGCTGGATGAACGAACGTCTCTCCACATGCTCAGTTCTGAGAGATAAGTGTGTGTGAAAGCCGTCCTTCACATAGCTTGAAAGAAACACAAAGTTTCTTTACAGTTGGAAACTCCACTTCATATATATATATGGGGAGGTACAAGCTCCAACTCGGTTTTACAGTGAAAACGGCAGGCACTTCAAACCGGCACTAGGAAACAGACTGAGAAACCAGAGTAAGGGTTTCTCCTGCAACCCGTTCCCTTTGTGCTGGATGAACGAACGTCTCTCCACATGCTCAGTTCTGAGAGATAAGTGTGTGTGAAAGCCGTTCTTCACCTAGCTTGAAGGTAACACAAAGTTTCTTTTCAGTTGCAAACTCCACTCCATACATATATATGGGGAGGTACAAGCTCCAGTACGGTTTTACAGTGAAAACGGCAGGCACTTCATACCGGCACAAGGAAACAGACTGAGAAACCAGAGTAAGGGTTTCTCCTGCAACCCGCTCGCTTAGTGCTGGATGAACGAACGTCTTTCCACATGCTCAGTTCTGAGAGAAAAGTGTGTGTGAAAGCCGTCCTTCACCTAGCTTGAAGGGAACACAAAGTTTCTTTTCAGTTGCAAACTCCACTCCATACATATATATGGGGAGGTACAACTTCTAACACGGTTTTACAGTGAAAACGGCAGGCACTTCAAACCGGCACTAGGAAAAAGACTGAGAAAACAGAGTCAGTGTTTTTCCAGCAAACCGTTCTTTTTGCTGGATGAACGAACGTCTCTCCACATGCTCAGTTCTGAGAGATAAGTGCATGTGAAAGCCGAACTTCAACTAGCTTAAAGGGAACACAAAGTTTCTTTTCAGTTGCAAACTCCACTCCATACATATATAAGGGGAGGTACAAGCCCCAACTCGGTTTTACAGTGAAAACGGCAGGCACTTCAAACCGGCACTAGGAAACAGACTGAGAAACCAGAGTAAGGGTTTCCCCTGCAACCCGTTCCCTTTGTGCTGGATGAACGAACGTCTCTTCACATGCTCAGTTCTGAGAGATAAGTGTGTGTGAAAGCCGTCCTTCACCTAGCTTGAAGGGAACACAAAGTTTCTTTTCAGTTGCAAACTCCACTCCATACATATATATGGGGAGGTACAAGCTCCAACTCGGTTTTACCGTGAAAACGGCAGGCACTTCAAACCGGCACAAGGAAAAAGACTGAGAAAACAGAGTAATGGTTTTTCCTGCAACCCGTTCCCTTTGGGCTGGATGAACGAACGTCTCTCCACATGCTCAGTTCTGAGAGATAAGTGTGTGTGAAAGCCGTCCTTCACCTAGCTTGAAAGAAACACAAAGTTTCTTTACAGTTGGAAACTCCACTCCATATATATATATGGGGAGGTACAAGCTCCAACTCGGTTTTACAGTGAAAACGGCAGGCACTTCAAACCGGCACTAGGAAACAGACTGAGAAACCAGAGTAAGGGTTTCTCCTGCAACCCGTTCCCTTTGTGCTGGATGAACGAACGTCTCTCCACATGCTCAGTTCTGAGAGATAAGTGTGTGTGAAAGCCGTCCTTCACCTATCTTAAAGGGAACACAAAGTTTCTTTTCAGTTGCAAACCCCATTCCATACATATATATGGGGAGGTACAAGCTCCAACTCGGTTTTACAGTGAAAACGGCAGGCACTTCAAACGGGCACTAGGAAACAGACTGAGAAACCAGAGTAATGGTTTCTCCTGCAACACGTTCCATTTGTGCTCGATGAACGAACTTCTCTCCACATGCTGAGTTCTGAGAGATAATTGTGTGTGAAAGCCATCCTTCACCTAGCTTAAAGGGAACACAAAGTTTCTTTTCAGTTGCAAACTCCACTCCATACATATATATGGGGAGGTACAAGCTCCAACTGGATTTTACACTGAAAACGGCATGCACTTCAAACCGGCACTAGGAAACAGACTGAGAAACCAGAGTCAGTGTTTCCCTGCAACCCGTTCCCTTTGTGCTGGATGAACGAACGTCTCTCCACATGCTCAGTTCTGAGAGATAAGTGTGTGTGAAAGCCGTCCTTCACCTAGCTTGAAGGGAACACAAAGTTTCTTTTCAGTTGCAAACAACACTCCATACATATATATGCGGAAGTACAAGCTTCAACACTGTTTTACAGTGAAAACGGCAGGCACTTCAAACCGGCACTAGGAAACAGACTGAGAAACCAGAGTCACTGTTGCCCTGCAACCCGTTCCCTTTGTGCTGGATCAACGAACGTCTCTCCACATGCTCAGTTCTGAGAGATAAGTGTGTGTGAAAGCCGTCCTTCACCTAGCTTGAAGGGAACACAAAGTTACTTTTCAGTTGCAAACCCCACTCCATACATATATATGGGGAGGTACAAGCTCCAACTCGGTTTTACAGTGAAAACGGCAGGCACTTCAAACCGGCACTAGGAAACAGACTGAGAAACCAGAGTAAGGGTTTCTCCTGCAACCCGTTCCCTTTGTGCTGGATGAACGAACGTCTCTCCACATGCTCAGTTCTGAGAGATAAGTGTGTGTGAAAGCCGTCCTTCACCTAGCTTGAAGGGAACACAAAGTTTCTTTTCTGTTGCAAACTCCACTCCATACATATATAAGGGGAGGTACAAGCTCCAACACGGTTTTACAGTGAAAACGTCAGGCACTTCAAACCGGCACTAGGAAACAGACTGAGAAACCAGAGTCAGTGTTTTTCCAGCAAACCGTTCCCTTTTTGCTGGATGAACGAACGTCTCTCCACATGCTCAGTTCTGAGAGATAAGTGTGTGTGAAAGCCGTCCTTCACCTAGCTTGAAGGGAACACAAAGTTTCTTTTCAGTTGCAAACTCCACTCCATACATATATATGGGGAGGTACAAGCTCCAACTCGGTTTTACAGTAAAAACGGCAGGCACTTCAAACCGGCACTAGGAAACAGACTGAGAAACCAGAGTAAGGGTTTCTCCTGCAACCCGTTCCCTTTGTGCTGGATGAACGAACGTCTCTCCACATGCTCAGTTCTGAGAGATATGTGTGTGTGAAAGCCGTCCTTCACCCAGCTTGAAGGGAACACAAAGTTTCTTTTCAGTTGTAAACCCCGCTCCATACATATATATGGGGAGGTACAAGCTCCAACTCGGTTTTACCGTGAAAACGGCAGGCACTTCAAACCGGCACTAGGAAAAAGACTGAGAAAACAGAGTAATGGTTTTTCCTGCAACCCGTTCCCTTTGGGCTGGATGAACGAACGTCTCTCCACATGCTCAGTTCTGAGAGATAAGTGTGTGTGAAGCCGTCCTTCACCTAGCTTGAAAGAAACACAAAGTTTCTTTACAGTTGGAAACTCCACTCCATATATATATATGGGGAGGTACAAGCTCCAACTCGGTTTTACAGTGAAAACGGTAGGCACTTCAAACCGGCACTAGGAAACAGACTGAGAAAACAGAGTAAGGGTTTCTGATGCAACCCGTTCCCTTTGTGCTGGATGAACGAACGTCTCTCCACATGCTCAGTTCTGAGAGATAAGTGTGTGTGAAAGCCGTCCTTCACCTAGCATGAAGGGAACACAAAGTTTCTTTTCAGTTGCAAACAACACTCCATACATATATATGCGGAGGTACAAGCTTCAACACTGTTTTACAGTGAAAACGGCAGGCACTTCAAACCGGCACTAGGAAACAGACTGAGAAACCAGAGTCACTGTTGCCCTGCAACCCGTTCCCTTTGTGCTGGATGAACGAACGTCTCTCCACATGCTCAGTTCTGAGAGATAAGTGTGTGTGAAAGCCGTCCTTCACCTAGCTTGAAGGGAACACAAAGTTACTTTTCAGTTGCAAACCCCACTCCATACATATATATGGGGAGGTACAAGCTCCAACTCGGTTTTACAGTGAAAACGGCAGGCACTTCAAACCGGCACTAGGAAACAGACTGAGAAACCAGAGTAAGGGTTTCTCCTGCAACCCGTTCCCTTTGTGCTGGATGAACGAACGTCTCTCCACATGCTCAGTTCTGAGAGATAAGTGTGTGTGAAAGCCGTCCTTCACCTAGCTTGAAGGGAACACAAAGTTTCTTTTCAGTTGCAACCTCCACTCCATACATATATATGCGGAGGTACAAGCTCCAACTCTGTTTTACAGTGAAAACGGCAGGCACTTCAAACCGGCACTAGGAAACAGACTGAGAAACCAGAGAAAGGGTTTCTCCTGCAACCCGTTCCCTTTGTGCTGGATGAACGAACTTCTCTCCACATGCTCAGTTCTGAGAGATAAGTGTGTGTGAAAGCCGTACTTCACCTAGCTTGAAGGGAACATAAAGTTTCTTTTCAGTTGCAAACTCCACTCCATACATATATATGGGGTGGTACAAGCTCCAACACGGTTTTACAGTGAAAACGGCAGGCACTTCAAACCGGCACTAGGAAACAGACTGAGAAACCAGAGTCAGTGTTTTTCCAGCAAACCGTTCCCTTTTTGCTGGATGAAAGAACGTCTCTCCACATGCTCAGTTCTGAGAGATAAGTGCATGTGAAAGCCGAATTTCAACTAGCTTAAAGGGAACACAAAATTTCTTTTCTGTTGCAAACTCCAATCCATACATATATAAGGGGAGGTACAAGCCCCAACTCGGTTTTACAGTGAAAACGGAAGGCACTTCAAACCGGCACTAGGAAACAGACTGAGAAACCAGAGTAAGGGTTTCCCCTGCAACCCGTTCCCTTTGTGCTGGATGAACGAACGTCTCTTCACATGCTCAGTTCTGAGAGATAAGTGTGTGTGAAAGCCGTCCTTCACCTAGCTTGAAGGGAACACAAAGTTTCTTTTCAGTTGCAAACTCCACTCCATACATATATATGGGTAGGTACAAGCTCCAACTCGGTTTTACCGTGAAAACGGCAGGCACTTCAAACCGGCACTAGGAAAAAGACTGAGAAAACAGAGTAATGGTTTTTCCTGCAACACGTTCCCTTTGGGCTGGATGAACGAACGTCTCTCCACATGCTCAGTTCTGAGAGATAAGTGTGTGTGAATGCCGTCCTTCACCTAGCTTGAAAGAAACACAAAGTTTCTTTACAGTTGGAAACTCCACTCCATATATATATATGGGGAGGTACAAGCTCCAACTCGGTTTTACAGTGAAAACGGCAGGCACTTCAAACCGGCACTAGGAAACAGACTGAGAAACCAGAGTAAGGGTTTCTCCTGCAACCCGTTCCCTTTGTGCTGGATGAACGAACGTCTCTCCACATGCTCAGTTCTGAGAGATAAGTGTGTGTGAAAGCCGTTCTTCACCTAGCTTGAAGGTAACACAAAGTTTCTTTTCAGTTGCAAACTCCACTCCATACATATATATGGGGAGGTACAAGCTCCAGTACGGTTTTACAGTGATAACGGCAGGCACTTCAAACCGGCACTAGGAAACAGACTGAGAAACCAGAGTAAGGGTTTCTCCTGCAACCCGCTTGCTTAGTGCTGGATGAACGAACGTCTTTCCACATGCTCAGTTCTGAGAGAAAAGTGTGTGTGAAAGCCGTCCTTCACCTAGCTTGAAGGGAACACAAAGTTTCTTTTCAGTTGCAAACTCCACTCCATACATATATATGGGGAGGTACAAGCTCCAACTCGGTTTTACCGTGAAAACGGCAGGCACTTCAAACCGGCACTAGGAAAAAGACTGAGAAAACAGAGTAATGGTTTTTCCTGCAACCCGTTCCCTTTGGGCTGGATGAACGAACGTCTCTCCACATGCTCAGTTCTGAGAGATAAGTGTGTGTGAAAGCCGTCCTTCACCTAGCTTGAAGGGAACACAAAGTTTCTTTTCAGTTGCAAACCCCACTGCATACATTTATATGGGGAGGTACAAGCTCCAACTCGGTTTTACAGTAAAAACGGCTGGCACTTCAAACCGGCACTAGGAAACAGACTGAGAATCCAGAGTAAAGGTTTCTCCTGTAACCCGTTCCATTTGTGCTGGATGAACGAACGTCTCTCCACATGCTCAGTTCTGAGAGATATGTGTGTGTGAAAGCCGTCCTTCTCCTAGCTTGAAGGGAACACAAAGTTTCTTTTCAGTTGCAAACTCCACTCCATACATATATATGGGGAGGTACAAGCTCCAACACGGTTTTACAGTGAAAACGTCAGGCACTTCAAACCGGCACTAGGAAACAGACTGAGAAACCAGAGTCAGTGTTTTTCCAGCAAACCGTTCCCTTTTTGCTGGATGAACGAACGTCTCTCCACATGCTCAGTTCTGAGAGATAAGTGTGTGTGAAAGCCGTCCTTCACCTAGCTTGAAGGGAACACAAAGTTTCTTTTCAGTTGCAAACTCCACTCCATACATATATATGGGGAGGTACAAGCTCCAACTCGGTTTTACAGTAAAAACGGCAGGCACTTCAAACCGGCACTAGGAAACAGACTGAGAAACCAGAGTAAGGGTTTCTCCTGCAACCCGTTCCCTTTGTGCTGGATGAATGAACGTCTCTCCACATGCTCAGTTCTGAGAGATATGTGTGTGTGAAAGCCGTCCTTCACCCAGCTTAAAGGGAACACAAAGTTTCTTTTCAGTTGTAAACACCGCTCCATACATATATATGGGGAGGTACAAGCTCCAACTCGGTTTTACAGTGAAAACGGCAGGCACTTCAAACCGGCACTAGGAAACAGACTGAGAATCCAGAGTAAAGGTTTCTCCTGTAACCCGTTCCATTTGTGCTGGATGAACGAACGTGTCTCCACATGCTCAGTTCTGAGAGATAAGTGTGTGTGAAAGCCGTCTTTCACCTAGCTTGAAGGGAACACAAAGTTTCTTTTCAGTTGCCAACTCCACTCCATACATATATATGGGGAGGTACAAGCTCCAACTCGGTTTTACACTGAAAACGGCAGGCACTTCAAACCGGCGCTAGGAAACAGACTGAGAAACCAGAGTCAGTGTTTCCCTGCAACCCGTTCCCTTTGTGCTGGATGAACGAACGTCTCTCCACATGCTCAGTTCTGAGAGATAAGTGTGTGTGAAAGCCTTCCTTCACCTAGCTTGAAGGGAACACAAAGTTTCTTTTCAGTTGCAAACTCCAATCCATACATATATATGGGGAGGTTCAAGCTCCAACTCGGTTTTACAGTGAAATCGGCAGGCACTACAAACCGGCACTAGGAAACAGACTGAGAAACCAGAGTCAGTGTTTCCCTGCAACCCGTTCCCTTTGTGCTGGATGAACGAACGTCTCTTCACATGCTCAGTTCTGAGAGATAAGTGTGTGTGAAAGCCGTCCTTCACCTAGCTTGAAGGGAACACAAAGTTTCTTTTCAGTTGCAAACAACACTCCTTACATATATATGGGGAGGTACAAGCTCCAACTCGGTTTTACCGTGAAAACGGCAGGCACTTCAAACCGGCACTAGGAAAAAGACTGAGAAAACAGAGTAAGGGTTTCCCCTGCAACCCGTTCCCTTTGTGCTGGATGAACGAAGGTCTCTTCACATGCTCAGTTCTGAGAGATAAGTGTGTGTGAAAGCCGTCCTTCACCTAGCTTGAAGGGAACACAAAGTTTCTTTTCAGTTGCAAACTCCACTCCATACATATATATGGGGAGGTACAAGCTCCAACTCGGTTTTACCGTGAAAACGGCAGGCACTTCAAACCGGCACTAGGAAAAAGACTGAGAAAACAGAGTAATGGTTTTTCCTGCAACCCGTTCCCTTTGGGCTGGATGAACGAACGTCTCTCCACATGCTCAGTTCTGAGAGATAAGTGTGTGTGAAAGCCGTCCTTCAACTAGCTTGAAAGAAACACAAAGTTTCTTTACAGTTGGAAACTCCACTCCATATATATATATGGGGAGGTACAAGCTCCAACTCGGTTTTACAGTGAAAACGGCAGGCACTTCAAACCGGCACTAGGAAACAGACTGAGAAACCAGAGTAAGGGTTTCTCCTGCAACCCGCTCGCTTAGTCCTGGATGAACGAACGTCTCTCCACATGCTCAGTTCTGAGAGAAAAGTGTGTGTGAAAGCCGTCCTTCACCTAGCTTGAAGGGAACACAAAGTTTCTTTTCAGTTGCAAACTCCACTCCATACATATATATGGGGAGGTACAACTTCCAACACGGTTTTACAGTGAAAACGGCAGGCACTTCTAACCGGCACAAGGAAACAGACTGAGAAACCAGAGTCAGTGTTTTTCCAGCAAACCGTTCTTTTTGCTGGATGAACGAACATCTCTCCACATGCTCAGTTCTGAGAGATAAGTGCATGTGAAAGCCGAACTTCAACTAGCTTAAAGGGAACACAAAGTTTCTTTTCTGTTGCAAACTCCACTCCATACATATATAAGGGGAGGTACAAGCCCCAACTCGGTTTTACAGTGAAAACGGCAGGCACTTCAAACCGGCACTAGGAAACAGACTGAGAAACCAGAGTAAGGGTTTCCCCTGCAACCCGTTCCCTTTGTGCTGGATGAACGAACGTCTCTTCACATGCTCAGTTCTGAGAGATAAGTGTGTGTGAAAGCCGTCCTTCACCTAGCTTGAAGGGAACACAAAGTTTCTTTTCAGTTGCAAACTCCACTCCATACATATATATGGGGAGGTACAAGCTCCAACTCGGTTTTACCGTGAAAACGGCAGGCACTTCAAACCGGCACTAGGAAAAAGACTGAGAAAACAGAGTAATGGTTTTTCCTGCAACCCGTTCCCTTTGGGCTGGATGAACGAACGTCTCTCCACATGCTCAGTTCTGAGAGATAAGTGTGTGTGAAAGCCGTCCTTCACCTAGCTTGAAAGAAACACAAAGTTTCTTTACAGTTGGAAACTCCACTCCATATATATATATGGGGAGGTACAAGCTCCAACTCGGTTTTACAGTGAAAACGGCAGGCACTTCAAACCGGCACTAGGAAACAGACTGAGAAACCAGAGTAAGGGTTTCTCCTGCAACCCGTTCCCTTTGTGCTGGATGAACGAACGTCTCTCCACATGCTCAGTTCTGAGAGAAAATTGTGTGTGAAAGCCGTCCTTCACCTAGCTTGAAGGGAACACAAAGTTTCTTTTCAGTTGCAAACTACACTCCATACATATATATGGGGAGGTACAACTTCCAACACGGTTTTACAGTGAAAACGGCAGGCACTTCAAACCGGCACTAGGAAACAGACTGAGAAACCAGAGTCAGTGTTTTTCCAGCAAACCGTTCTTTTTGCTGGATGAACGAACGTCTCTCCACATGCTCAGTTCTGAGAGATAAGTGCATGTGAAAGCCGAATTTCAACTAGCTTAAAGGGAACACAAAGTTTCTTTTCTGTTGCAAACTCCAATCCATACATATATAAGGGGAGGTACAAGCCCCAACTCGGTTTTACAGTGAAAACGGCAGGCACTTCAAACCGGCACTAGGAAACAGACTGAGAAACCAGAGTAAGGGTTTCCCCTGCAACCCGTTCCCTTTGTGCTGGATGAACGAACGTCTCTTCACATGCTCAGTTCTGAGAGATAAGTGTGTGTGAAAGCCGTCCTTCACCTAGCTTGAAGGGAACACAAAGTTTCTTTTCAGTTGCAAACTCCACTCCATACATATATATGGGGAGGTACAAGCTCCAACTCGGTTTTACCGTGAAAACGGCAGGCACTTCAAACCGGCACTAGGAAAAAGACTGAGAAAACAGAGTAATGGTTTTTCCTGCAACACGTTCCCTTTGGGCTGGATGAACGAACGTCTCTCCACATGCTCAGTTCTGAGAGATAAGTGTGTGTGAAAGCCGTCCTTCACCTAGCTTGAAAGAAACACAAAGTTTCTTTACAGTTGGAAACTCCACTCCATATATATATATGGGGAGGTACAAGCTCCAACTCGGTTTTACAGTGAAAACGGCAGGCACTTCAAACCGGCACTAGGAAACAGACTGAGAAACCAGAGTAAGGGTTTCTCCTGCAACCCGTTCCCTTTGTGCTGGATGAACGAACGTCTCTCCACATGCTCAGTTCTGAGAGATAAGTGTGTGTGAAAGCCGTTCTTCACCTAGCTTGAAGGTAACACAAAGTTTCTTTTCAGTTGCAAACTCCACTCCATACATATATATGGGGAGGTACAAGCTCCAGTACGGTTTTACAGTGAAAACGGCAGGCACTTCAAACCGGCACAAGGAAACAGACTGAGAAACCAGAGTAAGGGTTTCTCCTGCAACCCGCTTGCTTAGTGCTGGATGAACGAACGTCTTTCCACATGCTCAGTTCTGAGAGAAAAGTGTGTGTGAAAGCCGTCCTTCACCTAGCTTGAAGGGAACACAAAGTTTCTTTTCAGTTGCAAACTCCACTCCATACATATATATGGGGAGGTACAAGCTCCAACTCGGTTTTACCGTGAAAACGGCAGGCACTTCAAACCGGCACTAGGAAAAAGACTGAGAAAACAGAGTAATGGTTTTTCCTGCAACCCGTTCCCTTTGGGCTGGATGAACGAACGTCTCTCCACATGCTCAGTTCTGAGAGATAAGTGTGTGTGAAAGCCGTCCTTCAACTAGCTTGAAAGAAACACAAAGTTTCTTTACAGTTGGAAACTCCACTCCATATATATATATGGGGAGGTACAAGCTCCAACTCGGTTTTACAGTGAAAACGGCAGGCACTTCAAACCGGCACTAGGAAACAGACTGAGAAACCAGAGTAAGGGTTTCTCCTGCAACCCGTTCCCTTTGTGCTGGATGAACGAACGTCTCTCCACATGCTCAGTTCTGAGAGAAAATTGTGTGTGAAAGCCGTCCTTCACCTAGCTTGAAGGGAACACAAAGTTTCTTTTCAGTTGCAAACTACACTCCATACATATATATGGGGAGGTACAACTTCCAACACGGTTTTACAGTGAAAACGGCAGGCACTTCAAACCGGCACTAGGAAACAGACTGAGAAACCAGAGTCAGTGTTTTTCCAGCAAACCGTTCTTTTCGCTAGATGAACGAACGTCCCTCCACATGCTCAGTTCTGAGAGATAAGTGCATGTGAAAGCCGAATTTCAACTAGCTTAAAGGGAACACAAAGTTTCTTTTCTGTTGCAAACTCCAATCCATACATATATAAGGGGAGGTACAAGCCCCAACTCGGTTTTACAGTGAAAACGGCAGGCACTTCAAACCGGCACTAGGAAACAGACTGAGAAAACAGAGTAAGGGTTTCCCCTGCAACCCGTTCCCTTTGTGCTGGATGAACGAACGTCTCTTCACATGCTCAGTTCTGAGAGATAAGTGTGTGTGAAAGCCGTCCTTCACCTAGCTTGAAGGGAACACAAAGTTTCTTTTCAGTTGCAAACTCCACTCCATACATATATATGGGGAGGTACAAGCTCCAACTCGGTTTTACCGGGAAAACGGCAGGCACTTCAAACCGGCACTAGGAAAAAGACTGAGAAAACAGAGTAATGGTTTTTCCTGCAACACGTTCCCTTTGGGCTGGATGAACGAACGTCTCTCCACATGCTCAGTTCTGAGAGATAAGTGTGTGTGAAAGCCGTCCTTCACCTAGCTTGAAAGAAACACAAAGTTTCTTTACAGTTGGAAACTCCACTCCATATATATATATGGGGAGGTACAAGCTCCAACTCGGTTTTACAGTGAAAACGGCAGGCACTTCAAACCGGCACTAGGAAACAGACTGAGAAACCAGAGTAAGGGTTTCTCCTGCAACCCGTTCCCTTTGTGCTGGATGAACGAACGTCTCTCCACATGCTCAGTTCTGAGAGATAAGTGTGTGTGAAAGCCGTTCTTCACCTAGCTTGAAGGTAACACAAAGTTTCTTTTCAGTTGCAAACTCCACTCCATACATATATATGGGGAGGTACAAGCTCCAGTACGGTTTTACAGTGAAAACGGCAGGCACTTCAAACCGGCACAAGGAAACAGACTGAGAAACCAGAGTAAGGGTTTCTCCTGCAACCCGCTTGCTTAGTGCTGGATGAACGAACGTCTTTCCACATGCTCAGTTCTGAGAGAAAAGTGTGTGTGAAAGCCGTCCTTCACCTAGCTTGAAGGGAACACAAAGTTTCTTTTCAGTTGCAAACTCCACTCCATACATATATATGGGGAGGTACAAGCTCCAACTCGGTTTTACCGTGAAAACGGCAGGCACTTCAAACCGGTACTAGGAAAAAGACTGAGAAAACAGAGTAATGGTTTTTCCTGCAACCCGTTCCCTTTGGGCTGGATGAACGAACGTCTCTCCACATGCTCAGTTCTGAGAGATATGTGTGTGTGAAAGCCGTCCTTCACCTAGCTTGAAGGGAACACAAAGTTTCTTTTCAGTTGCAAACAACACTCCTTACATATATATGGGGAGGTACAAGCTCCAACTCGGTTTTACCGTGAAAACGGCAGGCACTTCAAACCGGCACTAGGAAAAAGACTGAGAAAACAGAGTAAGGGTTTCCCCTGCAACCCGTTCCCTTTGTGCTGGATGAACGAAGGTCTCTTCACATGCTCAGTTCTGAGAGATAAGTGTGTGTGAAAGCCGTCCTTCACCTAGCTTGAAGGGAACACAAAGTTTCTTTTCAGTTGCAAACTCCACTCCATACATATATATGGG
Organism: Vicugna pacos; assembly: GCF_048564905.1. Taxonomy (NCBI): domain Eukaryota; kingdom Metazoa; phylum Chordata; class Mammalia; order Artiodactyla; family Camelidae; genus Vicugna; species Vicugna pacos. The sequence continues at coordinate 25,173,317 of NC_133002.1, forward strand.
GAGGTACAAGCTCCAACTCGGTTTTACCGTGAAAACGGCAGGCACTTCAAACCGGCACTAGGAAAAAGACTGAGAAAACAGAGTAATGGTTTTTCCTGCAACCCGTTCCCTTTGGGCTGGATGAACGAACGTCTCTCCACATGCTCAGTTCTGAGAGATAAGTGTGTGTGAAAGCCGTCCTTCAACTAGCTTGAAAGAAACACAAAGTTTCTTTACAGTTGGAAACTCCACTCCATATATATATATGGGGAGGTACAAGCTCCAACTCGGTTTTACAGTGAAAACGGCAGGCACTTCAAACCGGCACTAGGAAACAGACTGAGAAACCAGAGTAAGGGTTTCTCCTGCAACCCGCTCGCTTAGTCCTGGATGAACGAACGTCTCTCCACATGCTCAGTTCTGAGAGAAAAGTGTGTGTGAAAGCCGTCCTTCACCTAGCTTGAAGGGAACACAAAGTTTCTTTTCAGTTGCAAACTCCACTCCATACATATATATGGGGAGGTACAACTTCCAACACGGTTTTACAGTGAAAACGGCAGGCACTTCTAACCGGCACAAGGAAACAGACTGAGAAACCAGAGTCAGTGTTTTTCCAGCAAACCGTTCTTTTTGCTGGATGAACGAACATCTCTCCACATGCTCAGTTCTGAGAGATAAGTGCATGTGAAAGCCGAACTTCAACTAGCTTAAAGGGAACACAAAGTTTCTTTTCTGTTGCAAACTCCACTCCATACATATATAAGGGGAGGTACAAGCCCCAACTCGGTTTTACAGTGAAAACGGCAGGCACTTCAAACCGGCACTAGGAAACAGACTGAGAAACCAGAGTAAGGGTTTCCCCTGCAACCCGTTCCCTTTGTGCTGGATGAACGAACGTCTCTTCACATGCTCAGTTCTGAGAGATAAGTGTGTGTGAAAGCCGTCCTTCACCTAGCTTGAAGGGAACACAAAGTTTCTTTTCAGTTGCAAACTCCACTCCATACATATATATGGGGAGGTACAAGCTCCAACTCGGTTTTACCGTGAAAACGGCAGGCACTTCAAACCGGCACTAGGAAAAAGACTGAGAAAACAGAGTAATGGTTTTTCCTGCAACCCGTTCCCTTTGGGCTGGATGAACGAACGTCTCTCCACATGCTCAGTTCTGAGAGATAAGTGTGTGTGAAAGCCGTCCTTCACCTAGCTTGAAAGAAACACAAAGTTTCTTTACAGTTGGAAACTCCACTCCATATATATATATGGGGAGGTACAAGCTCCAACTCGGTTTTACAGTGAAAACGGCAGGCACTTCAAACCGGCACTAGGAAACAGACTGAGAAACCAGAGTAAGGGTTTCTCCTGCAACCCGTTCCCTTTGTGCTGGATGAACGAACGTCTCTCCACATGCTCAGTTCTGAGAGAAAATTGTGTGTGAAAGCCGTCCTTCACCTAGCTTGAAGGGAACACAAAGTTTCTTTTCAGTTGCAAACTACACTCCATACATATATATGGGGAGGTACAACTTCCAACACGGTTTTACAGTGAAAACGGCAGGCACTTCAAACCGGCACTAGGAAACAGACTGAGAAACCAGAGTCAGTGTTTTTCCAGCAAACCGTTCTTTTTGCTGGATGAACGAACGTCTCTCCACATGCTCAGTTCTGAGAGATAAGTGCATGTGAAAGCCGAATTTCAACTAGCTTAAAGGGAACACAAAGTTTCTTTTCTGTTGCAAACTCCAATCCATACATATATAAGGGGAGGTACAAGCCCCAACTCGGTTTTACAGTGAAAACGGCAGGCACTTCAAACCGGCACTAGGAAACAGACTGAGAAACCAGAGTAAGGGTTTCCCCTGCAACCCGTTCCCTTTGTGCTGGATGAACGAACGTCTCTTCACATGCTCAGTTCTGAGAGATAAGTGTGTGTGAAAGCCGTCCTTCACCTAGCTTGAAGGGAACACAAAGTTTCTTTTCAGTTGCAAACTCCACTCCATACATATATATGGGGAGGTACAAGCTCCAACTCGGTTTTACCGTGAAAACGGCAGGCACTTCAAACCGGCACTAGGAAAAAGACTGAGAAAACAGAGTAATGGTTTTTCCTGCAACACGTTCCCTTTGGGCTGGATGAACGAACGTCTCTCCACATGCTCAGTTCTGAGAGATAAGTGTGTGTGAAAGCCGTCCTTCACCTAGCTTGAAAGAAACACAAAGTTTCTTTACAGTTGGAAACTCCACTCCATATATATATATGGGGAGGTACAAGCTCCAACTCGGTTTTACAGTGAAAACGGCAGGCACTTCAAACCGGCACTAGGAAACAGACTGAGAAACCAGAGTAAGGGTTTCTCCTGCAACCCGTTCCCTTTGTGCTGGATGAACGAACGTCTCTCCACATGCTCAGTTCTGAGAGATAAGTGTGTGTGAAAGCCGTTCTTCACCTAGCTTGAAGGTAACACAAAGTTTCTTTTCAGTTGCAAACTCCACTCCATACATATATATGGGGAGGTACAAGCTCCAGTACGGTTTTACAGTGAAAACGGCAGGCACTTCAAACCGGCACAAGGAAACAGACTGAGAAACCAGAGTAAGGGTTTCTCCTGCAACCCGCTTGCTTAGTGCTGGATGAACGAACGTCTTTCCACATGCTCAGTTCTGAGAGAAAAGTGTGTGTGAAAGCCGTCCTTCACCTAGCTTGAAGGGAACACAAAGTTTCTTTTCAGTTGCAAACTCCACTCCATACATATATATGGGGAGGTACAAGCTCCAACTCGGTTTTACCGTGAAAACGGCAGGCACTTCAAACCGGCACTAGGAAAAAGACTGAGAAAACAGAGTAATGGTTTTTCCTGCAACCCGTTCCCTTTGGGCTGGATGAACGAACGTCTCTCCACATGCTCAGTTCTGAGAGATAAGTGTGTGTGAAAGCCGTCCTTCAACTAGCTTGAAAGAAACACAAAGTTTCTTTACAGTTGGAAACTCCACTCCATATATATATATGGGGAGGTACAAGCTCCAACTCGGTTTTACAGTGAAAACGGCAGGCACTTCAAACCGGCACTAGGAAACAGACTGAGAAACCAGAGTAAGGGTTTCTCCTGCAACCCGTTCCCTTTGTGCTGGATGAACGAACGTCTCTCCACATGCTCAGTTCTGAGAGAAAATTGTGTGTGAAAGCCGTCCTTCACCTAGCTTGAAGGGAACACAAAGTTTCTTTTCAGTTGCAAACTACACTCCATACATATATATGGGGAGGTACAACTTCCAACACGGTTTTACAGTGAAAACGGCAGGCACTTCAAACCGGCACTAGGAAACAGACTGAGAAACCAGAGTCAGTGTTTTTCCAGCAAACCGTTCTTTTCGCTAGATGAACGAACGTCCCTCCACATGCTCAGTTCTGAGAGATAAGTGCATGTGAAAGCCGAATTTCAACTAGCTTAAAGGGAACACAAAGTTTCTTTTCTGTTGCAAACTCCAATCCATACATATATAAGGGGAGGTACAAGCCCCAACTCGGTTTTACAGTGAAAACGGCAGGCACTTCAAACCGGCACTAGGAAACAGACTGAGAAAACAGAGTAAGGGTTTCCCCTGCAACCCGTTCCCTTTGTGCTGGATGAACGAACGTCTCTTCACATGCTCAGTTCTGAGAGATAAGTGTGTGTGAAAGCCGTCCTTCACCTAGCTTGAAGGGAACACAAAGTTTCTTTTCAGTTGCAAACTCCACTCCATACATATATATGGGGAGGTACAAGCTCCAACTCGGTTTTACCGGGAAAACGGCAGGCACTTCAAACCGGCACTAGGAAAAAGACTGAGAAAACAGAGTAATGGTTTTTCCTGCAACACGTTCCCTTTGGGCTGGATGAACGAACGTCTCTCCACATGCTCAGTTCTGAGAGATAAGTGTGTGTGAAAGCCGTCCTTCACCTAGCTTGAAAGAAACACAAAGTTTCTTTACAGTTGGAAACTCCACTCCATATATATATATGGGGAGGTACAAGCTCCAACTCGGTTTTACAGTGAAAACGGCAGGCACTTCAAACCGGCACTAGGAAACAGACTGAGAAACCAGAGTAAGGGTTTCTCCTGCAACCCGTTCCCTTTGTGCTGGATGAACGAACGTCTCTCCACATGCTCAGTTCTGAGAGATAAGTGTGTGTGAAAGCCGTTCTTCACCTAGCTTGAAGGTAACACAAAGTTTCTTTTCAGTTGCAAACTCCACTCCATACATATATATGGGGAGGTACAAGCTCCAGTACGGTTTTACAGTGAAAACGGCAGGCACTTCAAACCGGCACAAGGAAACAGACTGAGAAACCAGAGTAAGGGTTTCTCCTGCAACCCGCTTGCTTAGTGCTGGATGAACGAACGTCTTTCCACATGCTCAGTTCTGAGAGAAAAGTGTGTGTGAAAGCCGTCCTTCACCTAGCTTGAAGGGAACACAAAGTTTCTTTTCAGTTGCAAACTCCACTCCATACATATATATGGGGAGGTACAAGCTCCAACTCGGTTTTACCGTGAAAACGGCAGGCACTTCAAACCGGTACTAGGAAAAAGACTGAGAAAACAGAGTAATGGTTTTTCCTGCAACCCGTTCCCTTTGGGCTGGATGAACGAACGTCTCTCCACATGCTCAGTTCTGAGAGATATGTGTGTGTGAAAGCCGTCCTTCACCTAGCTTGAAAGAAACACAAAGTTTCTTTACAGTTGGAAACTCCACTCCATATATATATATGGGGAGGTACAAGCTCCAACTCGGTTTTACAGTGAAAACGGCAGGCACTTCAAACCGGCACTAGGAAACAGACTGAGAAACCAGAGTAAGGGTTTCTCCTGCAACCCGTTCCCTTTGTGCTGGATGAACGAACGTCTCTCCACATGCTCAGTTCTGAGAGATAAGTGTGTGTGAAAGCCGTTCTTCACCTAGCTTGAAGGTAACACAAAGTTTCTTTTCAGTTGCAAACTCCACTCCATACATATATATGGGGAGGTACAAGCTCCAGTACGGTTTTACAGTGAAAACGGCAGGCACTTCAAACCGGCACAAGGAAACAGACTGAAAAACCAGAGTAAGGGTTTCTCCTGCAATCCGCTCGCTTAGTGCTGGATGAACGAACGTCTCTCCACATGCTCAGTTCTGAGAGAAAAGTGTGTGTGAAAGCCGTCCTTCACCTAGCTTGAAGGGAACACAAAGTTTCTTTTCAGTTGCAAACTCCACTCCATACATATATATGGGGAGGTACAAGCTCCAACTCGGTTTTACCGTGAAAACGGCAGGCACTTCAAACCGGCACTAGGAAAAAGACTGAGAAAACAGAGTAATGGTTTTTCCTGCAACCCGTTCCCTTTGGGCTGGATGAACGAACGTCTCTCCACATGCTCAGTTCTGAGAGATAAGTGCATGTGAAAGCCGAATTTCAACTAGCTTAAAGGGAACACAAAGTTTCTTTTCTGTTGCAAACTCCACTCCATACATATATAAGGGGAGGTACAAGCCCCAACTCGGTTTTACAGTGAAAGCGGCAGGCACTTCAAACCGGCACTAGGAAACAGACTGAGAAACCAGAGTAAGGGTTTCCCCTGCAACCCGTTCCCTTTGTGCTGGATGAACGAACGTCTCTTCACATGCTCAGTTCTGAGAGATAAGTGTGTGTGAAAGCCGTCCTTCACCTAGCTTGAAGGGAACACAAAGTTTCTTTTCAGTTGCAAACTCCACTCCATACATATATATGGGGAGGTACAAGCTCCAACTCGGTTTTACCGTGAAAACGGCAGGCACTTCAAACCGGCACTAGGAAAAAGACTGAGAAAACAGAGTAATGGTTTTTCCTGCAACACGTTCCCTTTGGGCTGGATGAACGAACGTCTCTCCACATGCTCAGTTCTGAGAGATAAGTGTGTGTGAAAGCCGTCCTTCACCTAGCTTGAAAGAAACACAAAGTTTCTTTACAGTTGGAAACTCCACTCCATATATATATATGGGGAGGTACAAGCTCCAACTCGGTTTTACAGTGAAAACGGCAGGCACTTCAAACCGGCACTAGGAAACAGACTGAGAAACCAGAGTAAGGGTTTCTCCTGCCACCCGTTCCCTTTGTGCTGGATGAACGAACGTCTCTCCACATGCTCAGTTCTGAGAGATAAGTGTGTGTGAAAGCCGTTCTTCACCTAGCTTGAAGGTAACACAAAGTTTCTTTTCAGTTGCAAACTCCACTCCATACATATATATGGGGAGGTACAAGCTCCAGTACGGTTTTACAGTGAAAACGGCAGGCACTTCATACCGGCACAAGGAAACAGACTGAGAAACCAGAGTAAGGGTTTCTCCTGCAACCCGCTCGCTTAGTGCTGGATGAACGAACGTCTTTCCACATGCTCAGTTCTGAGAGAAAAGTGTGTGTGAAAGCCGTCCTTCACCTAGCTTGAAGGGAACACAAAGTTTCTTTTCAGTTGCAAACTCCACTCCATACATATATATGGGGAGGTACAACTTCCAACACGGTTTTACAGTGAAAACGGCAGGCACTTCAAACCGGCACTAGGAAACAGACTGAGAAACCAGAGTCAGTGTTTTTCCAGCAAACCGTTCTTTTTGCTGGATGAACGAACGTCTCTCCACATGCTCAGTTCTGAGAGATAAGTGCATGTGAAAGCCGAACTTCAACTAGCTTAAAGGGAACACAAAGTTTCTTTTCAGTTGCAAACTCCACTCCATACATATATAAGGGGAGGTACAAGCCCCAACTCGGTTTTACAGTGAAAACGGCAGGTACTTCAAACCGGCACTAGGAAACAGACTGAGAAACCAGAGTAAGGGTTTCCCCTGCAACCCGTTCCCTTTGTGCTGGATGAACGAACGTCTCTTCACATGCTCAGTTCTGAGAGATAAGTGTGTGTGAAAGCCGTCCTTCACCTAGCTTGAAGGGAACACAAAGTTTCTTTTCAGTTGCAAACTCCACTCCATACATATATATGGGGAGGTACAAGCTCCAACTCGGTTTTACCGTGAAAACGGCAGGCACTTCAAACCGGCACAAGGAAAAAGACTGAGAAAACAGAGTAATGGTTTTTCCTGCAACCCGTTCCCTTTGGGCTGGATGAACGAACGTCTCTCCACATGCTCAGTTCTGAGAAATAAGTGTGTGTGAAAGCCGTCCTTCACCTAGCTTGAAAGAAACACAAAGTTTCTTTACAGTTGGAAACTCCACTCCATATATATATATGGGGAGGTACAAGCTCCAACTCGGTTTTACAGTGAAAACGGCAGGCACTTCAAACCGGCACTAGGAAACAGACTGAGAAACCAGAGTAAGGGTTTCTCCTGCAACCCGTTCCCTTTGGGCTGGATGAACGAACGTCTCTCCACATGCTCAGTTCTGAGAGATAAGTGCATGTGAAAGCCGAATTTCAACTAGCTTAAAGGGAACACAAAGTTTCTTTTCTGTTGCAAACTCCACTCCATACATATATAAGGGGAGGTACAAGCCCCAACTCGGTTTTACAGTGAAAGCGGCAGGCACTTCAAACCGGCACTAGGAAACAGACTGAGAAACCAGAGTAAGGGTTTCCCCTGCAACCCGTTCCCTTTGTGCTGGATGAACGAACGTCTCTTCACATGCTCAGTTCTGAGAGATAAGTGTGTGTGAAAGCCGTCCTTCACCTAGCTTGAAGGGAACACAAAGTTTCTTTTCAGTTGCAAACTCCACTCCATACATATATATGGGGAGGTACAAGCTCCAACTCGGTTTTACCGTGAAAACGGCAGGCACTTCAAACCGGCACTAGGAAAAAGACTGAGAAAACAGAGTAATGGTTTTTCCTGCAACACGTTCCCTTTGGGCTGGATGAACGAACGTCTCTCCACATGCTCAGTTCTGAGAGATAAGTGTGTGTGAAAGCCGTCCTTCACCTAGCTTGAAAGAAACACAAAGTTTCTTTACAGTTGGAAACTCCATTTCATATATATATATGGGGAGGTACAAGCTCCAACTCGGTTTTACAGTGAAAACGGCAGGCACTTCAAACCGGCACTAGGAAACAGACTGAGAAACCAGAGTAAGGGTTTCTCCTGCCACCCGTTCCCTTTGTGCTGGATGAACGAACGTCTCTCCACATGCTCAGTTCTGAGAGATAAGTGTGTGTGAAAGCCGTTCTTCACCTAGCTTGAAGGTAACACAAAGTTTCTTTTCAGTTGCAAACTCCACTCCATACATATATATGGGGAGGTACAAGCTCCAGTACGGTTTTACAGTGAAAACGGCAGGCACTTCATACCGGCACAAGGAAACAGACTGAGAAACCAGAGTAAGGGTTTCTCCTGCAACCCGCTCGCTTAGTGCTGGATGAACGAACGTCTTTCCACATGCTCAGTTCTGAGAGAAAAGTGTGTGTGAAAGCCGTCCTTCACCTAGCTTGAAGGGAACACAAAGTTTCTTTTCAGTTGCAAACTCCACTCCATACATATATATGGGGAGGTACAACTTCCAACACGGTTTTACAGTGAAAACGGCAGGCACTTCAAACCGGCACTAGGAAACAGACTGAGAAACCAGAGTCAGTGTTTTTCCAGCAAACCGTTCTTTTTGCTGGATGAACGAACGTCTCTCCACATGCTCAGTTCTGAGAGATAAGTGCATGTGAAAGCCGAACTTCAACTAGCTTAAAGGGAACACAAAGTTTCTTTTCAGTTGCAAACTCCACTCCATACATATATAAGGGGAGGTACAAGCCCCAACTCGGTTTTACAGTGAAAACGGCAGGCACTTCAAACCGGCACTAGGAAACAGACTGAGAAACCAGAGTAAGGGTTTCCCCTGCAACCCGTTCCCTTTGTGCTGGATGAACGAACGTCTCTTCACATGCTCAGTTCTGAGAGATAAGTGTGTGTGAAAGCCGTCCTTCACCTAGCTTGAAGGGAACACAAAGTTTCTTTTCAGTTGCAAACTCCACTCCATACATATATATGGGGAGGTACAAGCTCCAACTCGGTTTTACCGTGATAACGGCAGGCACTTCAAACCGGCACAAGGAAAAAGACTGAGAAAACAGAGTAATGGTTTTTCCTGCAACCCGTTCCCTTTGGGCTGGATGAACGAACGTCTCTCCACATGCTCAGTTCTGAGAAATAAGTGTGTGTGAAAGCCGTCCTTCACCTAGCTTGAAAGAAACACAAAGTTTCTTTACAGTTGGAAACTCCACTCCATATATATATATGGGGAGGTACAAGCTCCAACTCGGTTTTACAGTGAAAACGGCAGGCACTTCAAACCGGCACTAGGAAACAGACTGAGAAACCAGAGTAAGGGTTTCTCCTGCAACCCGTTCCCTTTGTGCTGGATGAACGAACGTCTCTCCACATGCTCAGTTCTGAGAGATAAGTGTGTGTGAAAGCCGTTCTTCACCAAGCTTGAAGGTAACACAAAGTTTCTTTTCAGTTGCAAACTCCACTCCATACATATATATGGGGAGGTACAAGCTCCAGTACGGTTTTACAGTGAAAACGGCAGGCACTTCAAACCGGCACAAGGAAACAGACTGAGAAACCAGAGTAAGGGTTTCTCCTGCAACCCGCTCGCTTAGTGCTGGATGAACGAACGTCTCTCCTCATGCTCAGTTCTGAGAGAAAAGTGTGTGTGAAAGCCGTCCTTCACCTAGCTTGAAGGGAACACAAAGTTTCTTTTCAGTTGCAAACTCCACTCCATACATATATATGGGGAGGTACAAACTCCAACACGGTTTTACAGTGAAAACGGCAGGCACTTCTAACCGGCACTAGGAAACAGACTGAGAAACCAGAGTCAGTGTTTTTCCAGCAAACCGTTCTTTTTGCTGGATGAACGAACGTCTCTCCACATGCTCAGTTCTGAGAGATAAGTGCATGTGAAAGCCGAACTTCAACTAGCTTAAAGGGAACACAAAGTTTCTTTTCAGTTGCAAACTCCACTCCATACATATATAAGGGGAGGTACAAGCCCCAACTCGGTTTTACAGTGAAAACGGCAGGCACTTCAAACCGGCACTAGGAAACAGACTGAGAAACCAGAGTAAGGGTTTCTCCTGCAACCCGTTCCCTTTGTGCTGGATGAACGAACGTCTCTCCACATGCTCAGTTCTGAGAGATAAGTGTGTGTGAAAGCCGTTCTTCACCTAGCTTGAAAGAAACACAAAGTTTCTTTACAGTTGGAAACTCCACTCCATATATATATATGGGGAGGTACAAGCTCCAACTCGGTTTTACAGTGAAAACGGCAGGCTCTTCAAACCGGCACTAGGAAACAGACTGAGAAACCAGAGTAAGGGTTTCTCCTGCAACCCGTTCCCTTTGTGCTGGATGAACGAACGTCTCTCCACATGCTCAGTTCTGAGAGATAAGTGTGTGTGAAAGCCGTTCTTCAACTAGCTTGAAGGTAACACAAAGTTTCTTTTCAGTTGCAAACTCCACTCCATACATATATATGGGGAGGTACAAGCTCCAGTACGGTTTTACAGTGAAAACGGCAGGCACTTCAAACCGGCACAAGGAAACAGACTGAAAAACCAGAGTAAGGGTTTCTCCTGCAATCCGCTCGCTTAGTGCTGGATGAACGAACGTCTCTCCACATGCTCAGTTCTGAGAGAAAAGTGTGTGTGAAAGCCGTCCTTCACCTAGCTTGAAGGGAACACAAAGTTTCTTTTCAGTTGCAAACTCCACTCCATACATATATATGGGGAGGTACAAGCTCCAACTCGGTTTTACCGTGAAAACGGCAGGCACTTCAAACCGGCACTAGGAAAAAGACTGAGAAAACAGAGTAATGGTTTTTCCTGCAACCCGTTCCCTTTGGGCTGGATGAACGAACGTCTCCCACATGCTCAGTTCTGAGAGATAAGTGCATGTGAAAGCCGAATTTCAACTAGCTTAAAGGGAACACAAAGTTTCTTTTCTGTTGCAAACTCCACTCCATACATATATAAGGGGAGGTACAAGCCCCAACTCGGTTTTACAGTGAAAGCGGCAGGCACTTCAAACCGACACTAGGAAACAGACTGAGAAACCAGAGTAAGGGTTTCCCCTGCAACCCGTTCCCTTTGTGCTGGATGAACGAACGTCTCTTCACATGCTCAGTTCTGAGAGATAAGTGTGTGTGAAAGCCGTCCTTCACCTATCTTGAAGGGAACACAAAGTTTCTTTTCAGTTGCAAACTCCACTCCATACATATATATGGGGAGGTACAAGCTCCAACTCGGTTTTACCGTGAAAACGGCAGGCACTTCAAACCGGCACTAGGAAAAAGACTGAGAAAACAGAGTAATGGTTTTTCCTGCAACACGTTCCCTTTGGGCTGGATGAACGAACGTCTCTCCACATGCTCAGTTCTGAGAGATAAGTGTGTGTGAAAGCCGTCCTTCACCTAGCTTGAAAGAAACACAAAGTTTCTTTACAGTTGGAAACTCCACTTCATATATATATATGGGGAGGTACAAGCTCCAACTCGGTTTTACAGTGAAAACGGCAGGCACTTCAAACCGGCACTAGGAAACAGACTGAGAAACCAGAGTAAGGGTTTCTCCTGCCACCCGTTCCCTTTGTGCTGGATGAACGAACGTCTCTCCACATGCTCAGTTCTGAGAGATAAGTGTGTGTGAAAGCCGTTCTTCACCTAGCTTGAAGGTAACACAAAGTTTCTTTTCAGTTGCAAACTCCACTCCATACATATATATGGGGAGGTACAAGCTCCAGTACGGTTTTACAGTGAAAACGGCAGGCACTTCATACCGGCACAAGGAAACAGACTGAGAAACCAGAGTAAGGGTTTCTCCTGCAACCCGCTCGCTTAGTGCTGGATGAACGAACGTCTTTCCACATGCTCAGTTCTGAGAGAAAAGTGTGTGTGAAAGCCGTCCTTCACCTAGCTTGAAGGGAACACAAAGTTTCTTTTCAGTTGCAAACTCCACTCCATACATATATATGGGGAGGTACAACTTCCAACACGGTTTTACAGTGAAAACGGCAGGCACTTCAAACCGGCACTAGGAAACAGACTGAGAAACCAGAGTCAGTGTTTTTCCAGCAAACCGTTCTTTTTGCTGGATGAACGAACGTCTCTCCACATGCTCAGTTCTGAGAGATAAGTGCATGTGAAAGCCGAACTTCAACTAGCTTAAAGGGAACACAAAGTTTCTTTTCAGTTGCAAACTCCACTCCATACATATATAAGGGGAGGTACAAGCCCCAACTCGGTTTTACAGTGAAAATGGCAGGCACTTCAAACCGGCACTAGGAAACAGACTGAGAAACCAGAGTAAGGGTTTCCCCTGCAACCCGTTCCCTTTGTGCTGGATGAACGAACGTCTCTTCACATGCTCAGTTCTGAGAGATAAGTGTGTGTGAAAGCCGTCCTTCACCTAGCTTGAAGGGAACACAAAGTTTCTTTTCAGTTGCAAACTCCACTCCATACATATATATGGGGAGGTACAAGCTCCAACTCGGTTTTACCGTGAAAACGGCAGGCACTTCAAACCGGCACAAGGAAAAAGACTGAGAAAACAGAGTAATGGTTTTTCCTGCAACCCGTTCCCTTTGGGCTGGATGAACGAACGTCTCTCCACATGCTCAGTTCTGAGAAATAAGTGTGTGTGAAAGCCGTCCTTCACCTAGCTTGAAAGAAACACAAAGTTTCTTTACAGTTGGAAACTCCACTCCATATATATATATGGGGAGGTACAAGCTCCAACTCGGTTTTACAGTGAAAACGGCAGGCACTTCAAACCGGCACTAGGAAACAGACTGAGAAACCAGAGTAAGGGTTTCTCCTGCAACCCGTTCCCTTTGTGCTGGATGAACGAACGTCTCTCCACATGCTCAGTTCTGAGAGATAAGTGTGTGTGAAAGCCGTTCTTCACCAAGCTTGAAGGTAACACAAAGTTTCTTTTCAGTTGCAAACTCCACTCCATACATATATATGGGGAGGTACAAGCTCCAGTACGGTTTTACAGTGAAAACGGCAGGCACTTCAAACCGGCACAAGGAAACAGACTGAGAAACCAGAGTAAGGGTTTCTCCTGCAACCCGCTCGCTTAGTGCTGGATGAACGAACGTCTCTCCTCATGCTCAGTTCTGAGAGAAAAGTGTGTGTGAAAGCCGTCCTTCACCTAGCTTGAAGGGAACACAAAGTTTCTTTTCAGTTGCAAACTCCACTCCATACATATATATGGGGAGGTACAAACTCCAACACGGTTTTACAGTGAAAACGGCAGGCACTTCTAACCGGCACTAGGAAACAGACTGAGAAACCAGAGTCAGTGTTTTTCCAGCAAACCGTTCTTTTTGCTGGATGAACGAACGTCTCTCCACATGCTCAGTTCTGAGAGATAAGTGCATGTGAAAGCCGAACTTCAACTAGCTTAAAGGGAACACAAAGTTTCTTTTCAGTTGCAAACTCCACTCCATACATATATAAGGGGAGGTACAAGCCCCAACTCGGTTTTACAGTGAAAACGGCAGGCACTTCAAACCGGCACTAGGAAACAGACTGAGAAACCAGAGTAAGGGTTTCCCCTGCAACCCGTTCCCTTTGTGCTGGATGAACGAACGTCTCTTCACATGCTTAGTTCTGAGAGATACGTGTGTGTGAAAGCCGTCCTTCACCTAGCTTGAAGGGAACACAAAGTTTCTTTTCAGTTGCAAACTCCACTCCATACATATATATGGGGAGGTACAAGCTCCAACTCGGTTTTACCGTGAAAACGGCAGGCACTTCAAACCGGCACTAGGAAAAAGACTGAGAAAACAGAGTAATGGTTTTTCCTGCAACCCGTTCCCTTTGGGCTGGATGAACGAACGTCTCTCCACATGCTCAGTTCTGAGAGATAAGTGTGTGTGAAAGCCGTCCTTCACCTAGCTTGAAAGAAACACAAAGTTTCTTTACAGTTGGAAACTCCACTCCATATATATATATGGGGAGGTACAAGCTCCAACTCGGTTTTACAGTGAAAACGGCAGGCACTTCAAACCGGCACTAGGAAACAGACTGAGAAACCAGAGTAAGGGTTTCTCCTGCAACCCGTTCCCTTTGTGCTGGATGAACGAACGTCTCTCCACATGCTCAGTTCTGAGAGATAAGTGTGTGTGAAAGCCGTTCTTCACCTAGCTTGAAGGTAACACAAAGTTTCTTTTCAGTTGCAAACTCCACTCCATACATATATATGGGGAGGTACAAGCTGCAACTCGGTTTTACAGTGAAAACGGCAGGCACTTAAACCGGCACTAGGAAACAGACTGAGAAACCAGAGTAAGGGTTTCTCCTGCAACCCGTTCCCTTTGTGCTGGCGAACGAACGTCTCTCCACATGCTCAGTTCTGAGAGATTAGTGTGTGTGAAAGCCGTCCTTCACCTAGCTTGAAGGGAACACAAAGTTTCTTTTCAGTTGCAAACTCCACTCCATACATATATATGGGGAGGTACAAGCTCCAACTCGGTTTTACCGTGAAAACGGCAGGCACTTCAAACCGGCACAAGGAAACAGACTGAGAAACCAGAGTAAGGGTTTCTCCTGCAACCCGCTCGCTTAGTGCTGGATGAACGAACGTCTCTCCTCATGCTCAGTTCTGAGAGAAAAGTGTGTGTGAAAGCCGTCCTTCACCTAGCTTGAAGGGAACACAAAGTTTCTTTTCAGTTGCAAACTCCACTCCATACATATATATGGGGAGGTACAAACTCCAACACGGTTTTACAGTGAAAACGGCAGGCACTTCTAACCGGCACTAGGAAACAGACTGAGAAACCAGAGTCAGTGTTTTTCCAGCAAACCGTTCTTTTTGCTGGATGAACGAACGTCTCTCCACATGCTCAGTTCTGAGAGATAAGTGCATGTGAAAGCCGAACTTCAACTAGCTTAAAGGGAACACAAAGTTTCTTTTCAGTTGCAAACTCCACTCCATACATATATAAGGGGAGGTACAAGCCCCAACTCGGTTTTACAGTGAAAACGGCAGGCACTTCAAACGGGCACTAGGAAACAGACTGAGAAACCAGAGTAAGGGTTTCTCCTGCAACCCGTTCCCTTTGTGCTGGATGAACGAACGTCTCTCCACATGCTCAGTTCTGAGAGATAAGTGTGTGTGAAAGCCGTTCTTCACCTAGCTTGAAAGAAACACAAAGTTTCTTTACAGTTGGAAACTCCACTCCATATATATATATGGGGAGGTACAAGCTCCAACTCGGTTTTACAGTGAAAACGGCAGGCTCTTCAAACCGGCACTAGGAAACAGACTGAGAAACCAGAGTAAGGGTTTCTCCTGCAACCCGTTCCCTTTGTGCTGGATGAACGAACGTCTCTCCACATGCTCAGTTCTGAGAGATAAGTGTGTGTGAAAGCCGTTCTTCACCTAGCTTGAAGGTAACACAAAGTTTCTTTTCAGTTGCAAACTCCACTCCATACATATATATGGGGAGGTACAAGCTCCAGTACGGTTTTACAGTGAAAACGGCAGGCACTTCAAACCGGCACAAGGAAACAGACTGAAAAACCAGAGTAAGGGTTTCTCCTGCAATCCGCTCGCTTAGTGCTGGATGAACGAACGTCTCTCCACATGCTCAGTTCTGAGAGAAAAGTGTGTGTGAAAGCCGTCCTTCACCTAGCTTGAAGGGAACACAAAGTTTCTTTTCAGTTGCAAACTCCACTCCATACATATATATGGGGAGGTACAAGCTCCAACTCGGTTTTACCGTGAAAACGGCAGGCACTTCAAACCGGCACTAGGAAAAAGACTGAGAAAACAGAGTAATGGTTTTTCCTGCAACCCGTTCCCTTTGGGCTGGATGAACGAACGTCTCCCACATGCTCAGTTCTGAGAGATAAGTGCATGTGAAAGCCGAATTTCAACTAGCTTAAAGGGAACACAAAGTTTCTTTTCTGTTGCAAACTCCACTCCATACATATATAAGGGGAGGTACAAGCCCCAACTCGGTTTTACAGTGAAAGCGGCAGGCACTTCAAACCGACACTAGGAAACAGACTGAGAAACCAGAGTAAGGGTTTCCCCTGCAACCCGTTCCCTTTGTGCTGGATGAACGAACGTCTCTTCACATGCTCAGTTCTGAGAGATAAGTGTGTGTGAAAGCCGTCCTTCACCTATCTTGAAGGGAACACAAAGTTTCTTTTCAGTTGCAAACTCCACTCCATACATATATATGGGGAGGTACAAGCTCCAACTCGGTTTTACCGTGAAAACGGCAGGCACTTCAAACCGGCACTAGGAAAAAGACTGAGAAAACAGAGTAATGGTTTTTCCTGCAACACGTTCCCTTTGGGCTGGATGAACGAACGTCTCTCCACATGCTCAGTTCTGAGAGATAAGTGTGTGTGAAAGCCGTCCTTCACCTAGCTTGAAAGAAACACAAAGTTTCTTTACAGTTGGAAACTCCACTTCATATATATATATGGGGAGGTACAAGCTCCAACTCGGTTTTACAGTGAAAACGGCAGGCACTTCAAACCGGCACTAGGAAACAGACTGAGAAACCAGAGTAAGGGTTTCTCCTGCCACCCGTTCCCTTTGTGCTGGATGAACGAACGTCTCTCCACATGCTCAGTTCTGAGAGATAAGTGTGTTTGAAAGCCGTTCTTCACCTAGCTTGAAGGTAACACAAAGTTTCTTTTCAGTTGCAAACTCCACTCCATACATATATATGGGGAGGTACAAGCTCCAGTACGGTTTTACAGTGAAAACGGCAGGCACTTCATACCGGCACAAGGAAACAGACTGAGAAACCAGAGTAAGGGTTTCTCCTGCAACCCGCTCGCTTAGTGCTGGATGAACGAACGTCTTTCCACATGCTCAGTTCTGAGAGAAAAGTGTGTGTGAAAGCCGTCCTTCACCTAGCTTGAAGGGAACACAAAGTTTCTTTTCAGTTGCAAACTCCACTCCATACATATATATGGGGAGGTACAACTTCCAACACGGTTTTACAGTGAAAACGGCAGGCACTTCAAACCGGCACTAGGAAACAGACTGAGAAACCAGAGTCACTGTTTTTCCAGCAAACCGTTCTTTTTGCTGGATGAACGAACGTCTCTCCACATGCTCAGTTCTGAGAGATAAGTGCATGTGAAAGCCGAACTTCAACTAGCTTAAAGGGAACACAAAGTTTCTTTTCAGTTGCAAACTCCACTCCATACATATATAAGGGGAGGTACAAGCCCCAACTCGGTTTTACAGTGAAAATGGCAGGCACTTCAAACCGGCACTAGGAAACAGACTGAGAAACCAGAGTAAGGGTTTCCCCTGCAACCCGTTCCCTTTGTGCTGGATGAACGAACGTCTCTTCACATGCTCAGTTCTGAGAGATAAGTGTGTGTGAAAGCCGTCCTTCACCTAGCTTGAAGGGAACACAAAGTTTCTTTTCAGTTGCAAACTCCACTCCATACATATATATGGGGAGGTACAAGCTCCAACTCGGTTTTACCGTGAAAACGGCAGGCACTTCAAACCGGCACAAGGAAAAAGACTGAGAAAACAGAGTAATGGTTTTTCCTGCAACCCGTTCCCTTTGGGCTGGATGAACGAACGTCTCTCCACATGCTCAGTTCTGAGAAATAAGTGTGTGTGAAAGCCGTCCTTCACCTAGCTTGAAAGAAACACAAAGTTTCTTTACAGTTGGAAACTCCACTCCATATATATATATGGGGAGGTACAAGCTCCAACTCGGTTTTACAGTGAAAACGGCAGGCACTTCAAACCGGCACTAGGAAACAGACTGAGAAACCAGAGTAAGGGTTTCTCCTGCAACCCGTTCCCTTTGTGCTGGATGAACGAACGTCTCTCCACATGCTCAGTTCTGAGAGATAAGTGTGTGTGAAAGCCGTTCTTCACCAAGCTTGAAGGTAACACAAAGTTTCTTTTCAGTTGCAAACTCCACTCCATACATATATATGGGGAGGTACAAGCTCCAGTACGGTTTTACAGTGAAAACGGCAGGCACTTCAAACCGGCACAAGGAAACAGACTGAGAAACCAGAGTAAGGGTTTCTCCTGCAACCCGCTCGCTTAGTGCTGGATGAACGAACGTCTCTCCTCATGCTCAGTTCTGAGAGAAAAGTGTGTGTGAAAGCCGTCCTTCACCTAGCTTGAAGGGAACACAAAGTTTCTTTTCAGTTGCAAACTCCACTCCATACATATATATGGGGAGTTACAAACTCCAACACGGTTTTACAGTGAAAACGGCAGGCACTTCTAACCGGCACTAGGAAACAGACTGAGAAACCAGAGTCAGTGTTTTTCCAGCAATCCGTTCTTTTTGCTGGATGAACGAACGTCTCTCCACATGCTCAGTTCTGAGAGATAAGTGCATGTGAAAGCCGAACTTCAACTAGCTTAAAGGGAACACAAAGTTTCTTTTCAGTTGCAAACTCCACTCCATACATATATAAGGGGAGGTACAAGCCCCAACTCGGTTTTACAGTGAAAACGGCAGGCACTTCAAACCGGCACTAGGAAACAGACTGAGAAACCAGAGTAAGGGTTTCCCCTGCAACCCGTTCCCTTTGTGCTGGATGAACGAACGTCTCTTCACATGCTTAGTTCTGAGAGATACGTGTGTGTGAAAGCCGTCCTTCACCTAGCTTGAAGGGAACACAAAGTTTCTTTTCAGTTGCAAACTCCACTCCATACATATATATGGGGAGGTACAAGCTCCAACTCGGTTTTACCGTGAAAACGGCAGGCACTTCAAACCGGCACTAGGAAAAAGACTGAGAAAACAGAGTAATGGTTTTTCCTGCAACCCGTTCCCTTTGGGCTGGATGAACGAACGTCTCTCCACATGCTCAGTTCTGAGAGATAAGTGTGTGTGAAAGCCGTCCTTCACCTAGCTTGAAAGAAACACAAAGTTTCTTTACAGTTGGAAACTCCACTCCATATATATATATGGGGAGGTACAAGCTCCAACTCGGTTTTACAGTGAAAACGGCAGGCACTTCAAACCGGCACTAGGAAACAGACTGAGAAACCAGAGTAAGGGTTTCTCCTGCAACCCGTTCCCTTTGTGCTGGATGAACGAACGTCTCTCCACATGCTCAGTTCTGAGAGATAAGTGTGTGTGAAAGCCGTTCTTCACCTAGCTTGAAGGTAACACAAAGTTTCTTTTCAGTTGCAAACTCCACTCCATACATATATATGGGGAGGTACAAGCTGCAACTCGGTTTTACAGTGAAAACGGCAGGCACTTAAACCGGCACTAGGAAACAGACTGAGAAACCAGAGTAAGGGTTTCTCCTGCAACCCGTTCCCTTTGTGCTGGCGAACGAACGTCTCTCCACATGCTCAGTTCTGAGAGATTAGTGTGTGTGAAAGCCGTCCTTCACCTAGCTTAAAGGGAACACAAAGTTTGCTTCCAGTTGCAAACTCCACTCCATACAAATATATGGGGAGTTACAAGCTCCAACTCGTTTTTACAGTGAAAACGGCAGGCACTTAAAACCGGCACTAGGAAACAGACTGAGAAACCAGAGTAAGGGCTTCTCCTGCAAACCGTTCCCTTTGTGCTGGATGAAATAACGTTTCTCCACATGCTCAGTTCTGAGAGATAAGTGTGTGTGAAAGCCGTACTTCAACTAGCTTGAAGGGAACACAAAGTTTCTTTTCAGTTGTAAACCCTGCTCCATACATATATATGGGGAGGTACAAGCTCCAACTCGGTTTTACAGTGAAAACGGCAGGCACTTCAAACCGGCACTAGGAAACAGACTGAGAATCCAGAGTAAGGGTTTCTCCTGTAACCCGTTCCCTTTGTGCTGGATGAACGAACGTTTCTCCACATGCTCAGTTCTGAGAGATATGTGTGTGTGAAAGCCGTCTTTCACCTAGCTTGAAGGGAACACAAAGTTTCTTTTCAGTTGCCAAATCCACTCCATACATATATATGGGGAGGTACAAGCTCCAACTCGGTTTTACACTGAAAACGGCAGGCACTTCAAACCGTCACTAGGAAACAGACTGAGATACCAGAGTAAGGGTTTCTCCTGCAACCCGTTCCCTTTGTGCTGGATGAACGAACGTCTCTCCACATGCTCAGTTCTGAGAGATAAGTGTGTGTGAAAGCCGTCCTTCACCTAGCTTGAAGGGAACACAAAGTTTCTTTTCAGTTGCAAACTCCACTCCATACATATATATGGGGAGGTACAAGCTCCAACACGGTTTTACCGTGAAAACGGCAGGCACTTCAAACCGGCACTAGGAAAAAGACTGAGAAAACAGAGTAATGGTTTTTCCTGCAACCCGTTCCCTTTGGGCTGGATGAACGAACGTCTCTCCACATGCTCAGTTCTGAGAGATAAGTGTGTGTGAAAGCCGTTCTTTACCTAGCTTGAAGGTAACACAAAGTTTCTTTTCAGTTGCAAACTCCACTCCATACATATATATGGGGAGGTACAAGCTCCAGTACGGTTTTACAGTGAAAACGGCAGGCACTTCAAACCGGCACAAGGAAACAGACTGAGAAACCAGAGTAAGGGTTTCCCCTGCAACCCGCTCGCTTAGTGCTGGATGAACGAACGTCTTTCCACATGCTCAGTTCTGAGAGAAAAGTGTGTGTGAAAGCCGTCCTTCACCTAGCTTGAAGGGAACACAAAGTTTCTTTTCAGTTGCAAACTCCACTCCATACATATATATGGGGAGGTACAAGCTCCAACTCGGTTTTACCGTGAAAACGGCAGGCACTTCAAACCGGCACTAGGAAAAAGACTGAGAAAACAGAGTAATGGTTTTTCCTGCAACCCGTTCCCTTTGGGCTGGATGAACGAACGTCTCTCCACATGCTCAGTTCTGAGAGATAAGTGTGTGTGAAAGCCGTCCTTCACCTAGCTTGAAAGAAACACAAAGTTTCTTTACAGTTGGAAACTCCACTCCATATATATATATGGGGAGGTACAAGCTCCAACTCGGTTTTACAGTGAAAACGGCAGGCACTTCAAACCGGCACTAGGAAACAGACTGAGAAACCAGAGTAAGGGTTTCTCCTGCAACCCGTTCCCTTTGTGCTGGATGAACGAACGTCTCTCCACATGCTCAGTTCTGAGAGATAAGTGTGTGTGAAAGCCGTTCTTCACCTAGCTTGAAGGTAACACAAAGTTTCTTTTCAGTTGCAAACTCCACTCCATACATATATATGGGGAGGTACAAGCTCCAGTACGGTTTTACAGTGAAAACGGCAGGCACTTCAAACCGGCACAAGGAAACAGACTGAGAAACCAGAGTAAGGGTTTCTCCTGCAATCCGCTCGCTTAGTGCTGGATGAACGAACGTCTCTCCACATGCTCAGTTCTGAGAGAAAAGTGTGTGTGAAAGCCGTCCTTCACCTAGCTTGAAGGGAACACAAAGTTTCTTTTCAGTTGCAAACTCCACTCCATACATATATATGGGGAGGTACAAGCTCCAACTCGGTTTTACCGTGAAAACGGCAGGCACTTCAAACCGGCACTAGGAAAAAGACTGAGAAAACAGAGAAATGGTTTTTCCTGCAACCCGTTCCCTTTGGGCTGGATGAACGAACGTCTCTCCACATGCTCAGTTCTGAGAGATAAGTGCATGTGAAAGCCGAATTTCAACTAGCTTAAAGGAAACACAAAGTTTCTTTTCTGTTGCAAACTCCACTCCATACATATATAAGGGGAGGTACAAGCCCCAACTCGGTTTTACAGTGAAAACGGCAGGCACTTCAAACCGGCACTAGGAAACAGACTGAGAAACCAGAGTAAGGGTTTCCCCTGCAACCCGTTCCCTTTGTGCTGGATGAACGAACGTCTCTTCACATGCTCAGTTCTGAGAGATAAGTGTGTGTGAAAGCCGTCCTTCACCTAGCTTGAAGGGAACACAAAGTTTCTTTTCAGTTGCAAACTCCACTCCATACATATATATGGGGAGGTACAAGCTCCAACTCGGTTTTACCGTGAAAACGGCAGGCACTTCAAACCGGCACTAGGAAAAAGACTGAGAAAACAGAGTAATGGTTTTTCCTGCAACACGTTCCCTTTGGGCTGGATGAACGAACGTCTCTCCACATGATCAGTTCTGAGAGATAAGTGTGTGTGAAAGCCGTCCTTCACATAGCTTGAAAGAAACACAAAGTTTCTTTACAGTTGGAAACTCCACTTCATATATATATATGGGGAGGTACAAGCTCCAACTCGGTTTTACAGTGAAAACGGCAGGCACTTCAAACCGGCACAAGGAAAAAGACTGAGAAAACAGAGTTATGGTTTTTCCTGCAACCCGTTCCCTTTGGGCTGGATGAACGAACGTCTCTCCACATGCTCAGTTCTGAGAGATAAGTGTGTGTGAAAGCCGTCCTTCACCTAGCTTGAAAGAAACACAAAGTTTCTTTACAGTTGGAAACTCC
This sequence comes from Vicugna pacos, assembly GCF_048564905.1. Classification (NCBI taxonomy): domain Eukaryota; kingdom Metazoa; phylum Chordata; class Mammalia; order Artiodactyla; family Camelidae; genus Vicugna; species Vicugna pacos. Next base: position 25,195,679 of record NC_133002.1, read on the forward strand.
ACTCCATATATATATATGGGGAGGTACAAGCTCCAACTCGGTTTTACAGTGAAAACGGCAGGCACTTCAAACCGGCACTAGGAAACAGACTGAGAAACCGGAGTAAGGGTTTCTCCTGCAACCCGTTCCCTTTGTGCTGGATGAACGAACGTCTCTCCACATGCTCAGTTCTGAGAGATAAGTGTGTGTGAAAGCCGTTCTTCACCTAGCTTGAAGGTAACACAAAGTTTCTTTTCAGTTGCAAACTCCACTCCATACATATATATGGGGAGGTACAAGCTCCAGTACGGTTTTACAGTGAAAACGGCAGGCACTTCAAACCGGCACAAGGAAACAGACTGAGAAACCAGAGTAAGGGTTTCTCCTGCAACCCGCTCGCTTAGTGCTGGATGAACGAACGTCTCTCCTCATGCTCAGTTCTGAGAGAAATGTGTGTGTGAAAGCCGTCCTTCACCTAGCTTGAAGGAAACACAAAGTTTCTTTTCAGTTGCAAACTCCACTCCATACATATATAAGGGGAGGTACAAGCCCCAACTCGGTTTTACAGTGAAAACGGCAGGCACTTCAAACCGGCACTAGGAAACAGACTGAGAAACCAGAGTAAGGGTTTCCCCTGCAACCCGTTCCCTTTGTGCTGGATGAACGAACGTCTCTTCACATGCTCAGTTCTGAGAGATAAGTGTGTGTGAAAGCCGTCCTTCACCTAGCTTGAAGGGAACACAAAGTTTCTTTTCAGTTGCAAACTCCACTCCATACATATATATGGGGAGGTACAAGCTCCAACTCGGTTTTACCGTGAAAACGGCAGGCACTTCAAACCGGCACTAGGAAAAAGACTGAGAAAACAGAGTAATGGTTTTTCCTGCAACACGTTCCCTTTGGGCTGGATGAACGAACGTCTCTCCACATGATCAGTTCTGAGAGATAAGTGTGTGTGAAAGCCGTCCTTCACATAGCTTGAAAGAAACACAAAGTTTCTTTACAGTTGGAAACTCCACTTCATATATATATATGGGGAGGTACAAGCTCCAACTCGGTTTTACAGTGAAAACGGCAGGCACTTCAAACCGGCACAAGGAAAAAGACTGAGAAAACAGAGTTATGGTTTTTCCTGCAACCCGTTCCCTTTGGGCTGGATGAACGAACGTCTCTCCACATGCTCAGTTCTGAGAGATAAGTGTGTGTGAAAGCCGTCCTTCACCTAGCTTGAAAGAAACACAAAGTTTCTTTACAGTTGGAAACTCCACTCCATATATATATATGGGGAGGTACAAGCTCCAACTCGGTTTTACAGTGAAAACGGCAGGCACTTCAAACCGGCACTAGGAAACAGACTGAGAAACCGGAGTAAGGGTTTCTCCTGCAACCCGTTCCCTTTGTGCTGGATGAACGAACGTCTCTCCACATGCTCAGTTCTGAGAGATAAGTGTGTGTGAAAGCCGTTCTTCACCTAGCTTGAAGGTAACACAAAGTTTCTTTTCAGTTGCAAACTCCACTCCATACATATATATGGGGAGGTACAAGCTCCAGTACGGTTTTACAGTGAAAACGGCAGGCACTTCAAACCGGCACAAGGAAACAGACTGAGAAACCAGAGTAAGGGTTTCTCCTGCAACCCGCTCGCTTAGTGCTGGATGAACGAACGTCTCTCCTCATGCTCAGTTCTGAGAGAAATGTGTGTGTGAAAGCCGTCCTTCACCTAGCTTGAAGGAAACACAAAGTTTCTTTTCAGTTGCAAACTCCACTCCATACATATATAAGGGGAGGTACAAGCCCCAACTCGGTTTTACAGTGAAAACGGCAGGCACTTCAAACCGGCACTAGGAAACAGACTGAGAAACCAGAGTAAGGGTTTCCCCTGCAACCCGTTCCCTTTGTGCTGGATGAACGAACGTCTCTTCACATGCTCAGTTCTGAGAGATAAGTGTGTGTGAAAGCCGTCCTTCACCTAGCTTGAAGGGAACACAAAGTTTCTTTTCAGTTGCAAACTCCACTCCATACATATATATGGGGAGGTACAAGCTCCAACTCGGTTTTACCGTGAAAACGGCAGGCACTTCAAACCGGCACTAGGAAAAAGACTGAGAAAACAGAGTAATGGTTTTTCCTGCAACACGTTCCCTTTGGGCTGGATGAACGAACGTCTCTCCACATGATCAGTTCTGAGAGATAAGTGTGTGTGAAAGCCGTCCTTCACATAGCTTGAAAGAAACACAAAGTTTCTTTACAGTTGGAAACTCCACTTCATATATATATATGGGGAGGTACAAGCTCCAACTCGGTTTTACAGTGAAAACGGCAGGCACTTCAAACCGGCACAAGGAAAAAGACTGAGAAAACAGAGTTATGGTTTTTCCTGCAACCCGTTCCCTTTGGGCTGGATGAACGAACGTCTCTCCACATGCTCAGTTCTGAGAGATAAGTGTGTGTGAAAGCCGTCCTTCACCTAGCTTGAAAGAAACACAAAGTTTCTTTACAGTTGGAAACTCCACTCCATATATATATATGGGGAGGTACAAGCTCCAACTCGGTTTTACAGTGAAAACGGCAGGCACTTCAAACCGGCACTAGGAAACAGACTGAGAAACCGGAGTAAGGGTTTCTCCTGCAACCCGTTCCCTTTGTGCTGGATGAACGAACGTCTCTCCACATGCTCAGTTCTGAGAGATAAGTGTGTGTGAAAGCCGTTCTTCACCTAGCTTGAAGGTAACACAAAGTTTCTTTTCAGTTGCAAACTCCACTCCATACATATATATGGGGAGGTACAAGCTCCAGTACGGTTTTACAGTGAAAACGGCAGGCACTTCAAACCGGCACAAGGAAACAGACTGAGAAACCAGAGTAAGGGTTTCTCCTGCAACCCGCTCGCTTAGTGCTGGATGAACGAACGTCTCTCCTCATGCTCAGTTCTGAGAGAAATGTGTGTGTGAAAGCCGTCCTTCACCTAGCTTGAAGGAAACACAAAGTTTCTTTTCAGTTGCAAACTCCACTCCATACATATATATGGGGAGGTACAAGCTCCAACACGGTTTTACAGTGAAAACGGCAGGCACTTCTAACCGGCACTAGGAAACAGACTGAGAAACCAGAGTCAGTGTTTTTCCAGCAAACCGTTCTTTTTGCTGGATGAACGAACGTCTCTCCACATGCTCAGTTCTGAGAGATAAGTGCATGTGAAAGCCGAACTTCAACTAGCTTAAAGGGAACACAAAGTTTCTTTTCAGTTGCAAACTCCACTCCATACATATATAAGGGGAGGTACAAGCCCCAACTCGGTTTTACAGTGAAAACGGCAGGCACTTCAAACCGGCACTAGGAAACAGACTGAGAAACCAGAATAAGGGTTTCCCCTGCAACCCGTTCCCTTTGTGCTGGATGAACGAACGTCTCTTCACATGCTCAGTTCTGAGAGATACGTGTGTGTGAAAGCCGTCCTTCACCTAGCTTGAAGGGAACACAAAGTTTCTTTTCAGTTGCAAACTCCACTCCATACATATATATGGGGAGGTACAAGCTCCAACTCGGTTTTACCGTGAAAACGGCAGGCACTTCAAACCGGCACTAGGAAAAAGACTGAGAAAACAGAGTAATGGTTTTTCCTGCAACCCGTTCCCTTTGGGCTGGATGAACGAACGTCTCTCCACATGCTCAGTTCTGAGAGATAAGTGTGTGTGAAAGCCGTCCTTCACCTAGCTTGAAAGAAACACAAAGTTTCTTTACAGTTGGAAACTCCACTCCATATATATATATGGGGAGGTACAAGCTCCAACTCGGTTTTACAGTGAAAACGGCAGGCACTTCAAACCGGCACTAGGAAACAGACTGAGAAACCAGAGTAAGGGTTTCTCCTGCAACCCGTTCCCTTTGTGCTGGATGAACGAACGTCTCTCCACATGCTCAGTTCTGAGAGATAAGTGTGTGTGAAAGCCGTTCTTCACCTAGCTTGAAGGTAACACAAAGTTTCTTTTCAGTTGCAAACTCCACTCCATACATATATATGGGGAGGTACAAGCTGCAACTCGGTTTTACAGTGAAAACGGCAGGCACTTAAACCGGCACTAGGAAACAGACTGAGAAACCAGAGTAAGGGTTTCTCCTGCAACCCGTTCCCTTTGTGCTGGCGAACGAACGTCTCTCCACATGCTCAGTTCTGAGAGATTAGTGTGTGTGAAAGCCGTCCTTCACCTAGCTTAAAGGGAACACAAAGTTTGCTTCCAGTTGCAAACTCCACTCCATACAAATATATGGGGAGTTACAAGCTCCAACTCGTTTTTACAGTGAAAACGGCAGGCACTTAAAACCGGCACTAGGAAACAGACTGAGAAACCAGAGTAAGGGCTTCTCCTGCAAACCGTTCCCTTTGTGCTGGATGAACGAACGTTTCTCCACATGCTCAGTTCTGAGAGATAAGTGTGTGTGAAAGCCGTACTTCAACTAGCTTGAAGGGAACACAAAGTTTCTTTTCAGTTGTAAACCCTGCTCCATACATATATATGGGGAGGTACAAGCTCCAACTCGGTTTTACAGTGAAAACGGCAGGCACTTCAAACCGGCACTAGGAAACAGACTGAGAATCCAGAGTAAGGGTTTCTCCTGTAACCCGTTCCCTTTGTGCTGGATGAACGAACGTTTCTCCACATGCTCAGTTCTGAGAGATATGTGTGTGTGAAAGCCGTCTTTCACCTAGCTTGAAGGGAACAGAAAGTTTCTTTTCAGTTGCCAAATCCACTCCATACATATATATGGGGAGGTACAAGCTCCAACTCGGTTTTACACTGAAAACGGCAGGCACTTCAAACCGTCACTAGGAAACAGACTGAGATACCAGAGTAAGGGTTTCTCCTGCAACCCGTTCCCTTTGTGCTGGATGAACGAACGTCTCTCCACATGCTCAGTTCTGAGAGATAAGTGTGTGTGAAAGCCGTCCTTCACCTAGCTTGAAGGGAACACAAAGTTTCTTTTCAGTTGCAAACTCCACTCCATACATATATATGGGGAGGTACAAGCTCCAACTCGGTTTTACCGTGAAAACGGCAGGCACTTCAAACCGGCACTAGGAAAAAGTCTGAGAAAACAGAGTAATGGTTTTTCCTGCAACCCGTTCCCTTTGGGCTGGATGAACGAACGTCTCTCCACATGCTCAGTTCTGAGAGATAAGTGTGTGTGAAAGCCGTCCTTCACCTAGCTTGAAAGAAACACAAAGTTTCATTACAGTTGGAAACTCCACTCCATATATATATATGGGGAGGTACAAGCTCCAACTCGGTTTTACAGTGAAAACGGCAGGCACTTCAAACCGGCACTAGGAAACAGACTGAGAAACCAGAGTAAGGGTTTCTCCTGCAACCCGTTCCCTTTGTGCTGGATGAACGAACGTCTCTCCACATGCTCAGTTCTGAGAGATAAGTGTGTGTGAAAGCCGTTCTTCACCTAGCTTGAAGGTAACACAAAGTTTCTTTTCAGTTGCAAACTCCACTCCATACATATATATGGGGAGGTACAAGCTCCAGTACGGTTTTACAGTGAAAACGGCAGGCACTTCAAACCGGCACAAGGAAACAGACTGAGAAACCAGAGTAAGGGTTTCTGTTGCAACCCGCTCGCTTAGTGCTGGATGAACGAACGTCTCTCCTCATGCTCAGTTCTGAGAGAAAAGTGTGTGTGAAAGCCGTCCTTCACCTAGCTTGAAGGGAACACAAAGTTTCTTTTCAGTTGCAAACTCCACTCCATACATATATATGGGGAGGTACAACTTCCAACACGGTTTTACAGTGAAAACGGCAGGCACTTCAAACCGGCACTAGGAAACAGACTGAGAAACCAGAGTCAGTGTTTTTCCAGCAAACCGTTCTTTTTGCTGGATGAACGAACGTCTCTCCACATGCTCAGTTCTGAGAGATAAGTGCATGTGAAAGCCGAACTTCAACTAGCTTAAAGGGAACACAAAGTTTCTTTTCAGTTGCAAACTCCACTCCATACATATATAAGGGGAGGTACAAGCCCCAACTCGGTTTTACAGTGAAAACGGCAGGCACTTCAAACCGGCACTAGGAAACAGACTGAGAAACCAGAGTAAGGGTTTCCCCTGCAACCCGTTCCCTTTGTGCTGAATGAACGAACGTCTCTTCACATGCTCAGTTCTGAGAGATAAGTGTGTGTGAAAGCCGTCCTTCACCTAGCTTGAAGGGAACACAAAGTTTCTTTTCAGTTGCAAACTCCACTCCATACATATATATGGGGAGGTACAAGCTCCAACTCGGTTTTACCGTGAAAACGGCAGGCACTTCAAACCGGCACTAGGAAAAAGATTGAGAAAACAGAGTAATGGTTTTTCCTGCAACCCGTTCCCTTTGGGCTGGATGAACGAACGTCTCTCCACATGCTCAGTTCTGAGAGATAAGTGTGTGTGAAAGCCTTCCTTCACCTAGCTTGAAAGAAACACAAAGTTTCTTTACAGTTGGAAACTCCACTCCATATATATATATGGGGAGGTACAAGCTCCAACTCGGTTTTACAGTGAAAACGGCAGGCACTTCAAACCGGCACTAGGAAACAGACTGAGAAACCAGAGTAAGGGTTTCTCCTGCAACCCGTTCCCTTTGTGCTGGATGAACGAACGTCTCTCCACATGCTCAGTTCTGAGAGATAAGTGTGTGTGAAAGCCGTCCTTCACCTAGCTTGAAGGTAACACAAAGTTTCTTTTCAGTTGCAAACTCCACTCCATACATATATATGGGGAGGTACAAGCTGCAACTCGGTTTTACAGTGAAAACGGCAGGCCCTTAAACCGGCACTAGGAAACAGACTGAGAAACCAGAGTAAGGGTTTCTCCTGCAACCCGTTCCCTTTGTGCTGGCGAACGAACGTCTCTCCACATGCTCAGTTCTGAGAGATAAGTGTGTGTGAAAGCCGTCCTTCACCTAGCTTAAAGGGAACACAAAGTTTGCTCCAGTTGCAAACTCCACTCCATACAAATATAGGGGAGTTACAAGCTCCAACTCGTTTTTACAGTGAAAACGGCAGGCACTTAAAAACGGCACTAGGAAACAGACTGAGAAACCAAAGTAAGGGCTTCTCCTGCAAACCGTTCCATTTGTGCTGGATAAACGAACGTTTCTCCACATGCTCAGTACTGAGAGATAAGTTTGTGTGAAAGCCGTACTTCAACTAGCTTGAAGGGAACACAAAGTTTCTTTTCAGTTGTAAACCCTGCTCCATACATATATATGGGGAGGTACAAGCTCCAACTCGGGTTTACAGTGAAAACGGCAGGCACTTCAAACCGGCACTAGGAAACAGACTGAGAATCCAGAGTAAGGGTTTCTCCTGTAACCCGTTCCCTTTGTGCTGGATGAACGAACGTTTCTCCACATGCTCAGTTCTGAGAGATATGTGTGTGTGAAAGCCGTCTTTCACCTAGCTTGAAGGGAAGACAAAGTGTCTTTTCAGTTGCCAAATCCACTCCATACATATATATGGGGAGGTACAAGCTCCAACTCGGTTTTACACTGAAAACGGCAGGCACTTCAAACCGTCACTAGGAAACAGACTGAGATACCAGAGTAAGGGTTTCTCCTGCAACCCGTTCCCTTTGTGCTGGATGAACGAACGTCTCTCCACATGCTCAGTTCTGAGAGATAAGTGTGTGTGAAAGCCGTACTTCACCTAGCTTGAAGGGAACATAAAGTTTCTTTTCAGTTGCAAATTCCACTCCATACATATATATGGGGAGGTACAAGCTCCAACTCGGTTTTACCGTGAAAACGGCAGGCACTTCAAACCGGCACTAGGAAACAGACTGAGAAACCAGAGTAAGGGTTTCCCCTGCAACCCGATCCCTTTGTGCTGGATGAACGAACGTCTCTCCACATGCTCAGTTCTGAGAGATAAGTGCATGTGAAAGCCGAACTTCAACTAGCTTGAAGGGAACACAAAGTTTCTTTTCAGTTGCCAACTCCACTCCATACATATATAAGGGGAGGTACAAGCCCCAACTCGGTTTTACAGTGAAAACGGCAGGCACTTCAAACCGGCACTAGGAAACAGACTGAGAAACCAGAGTAAGGGTTTCTACTGCAACCCGTTCCCTTTGTGCTGGATGAACGAACGTCTCTTCACATGCTCAGTTTTGAGAGATAAGTGTGTTTGAAAGCCGTCCTTCACCTAGCTTGAAGGTAACACAAAGTTTCTTTTCAGTTGCAAACTCCACTCCATACATATATAAGGGGAGGTACAAGCTCCAACTCGGTTTTACCGTGAAAACGGCAGGCACTTCAAACCGGCACTAGGAAAAATACTGAGAAAACAGAGTAATGGTTTATCCTGCAACCCGTTCCCTTTGGGCTGGATGAACGAACGTCTCTCCACATGCTCAGTTCTGAGAGATAAGTGTGTGTGAAAGCCGTCCTTCACCTAGCTTGAAAGAAACACAAAGTTTCTTTACAGTTGGAACTCCACTCCATATATATATATGGGGAGGTACAAGCTCCAACTCGGTTTTACAGTGAAAACGGCAGGCACTTCAAACCGGCACTAGGAAACAGACTGAGAAACCAGAGTAAGGGTTTCTCCTGCAACCCGTTCCCTTTGTGCTGGATGAACGAACGTCTCTCCACATACTCAGTTCTGAGAGATAAGTGTGTGTGAAAGCCGTCCTTCACGTAGCTTAAAGGGAACACAAATTTTGTTTCCAGTTGCAAACTCCACTCCATACAAATATATGGGGTGTTACAAGCTCCAACTCGTTTTTACAGTGAAAACGGCAGGCACTTAAAACCGGCACTAGGAAACAGACTGAGAAACCAGAGTAAGGGCTTCCCCTGCAAACCGTTCCCTTTGTGCTGGATGAACGAACGTCTCTCCACATGCTCAGTTCTGAGAGATAAGTGTGTGTGAAAGCCGTACTTCAACTAGCTTGAAGGGAACACAAAGTTTCCTTTCAGTTGTAAACCCTGCTCCATACATATATATGGGGAGGTACAAGCTCCAACTCGGTTTTACAGTGAAAACGGCAGGCACTTCAAACCGGCACTAGGAAACAGACTGAGAATGCAGAGTAAGGGTTTCTCCTGTAAACCGTTCCCTTTGTGCTGGATGAACGAACGTGTCTCCACATGCTCAGTTCTGAGAGATATGTGTGTGTGAAAGCCGTCTTTCACCTAGCTTGAAGGGAACACAAAGTTTCTTTTCAGTTGCCAACTCCACTCCATACATATATAAGGGGAGGTACAAGCTCTAACTCGGTTTTACCGTGAAAACGGCAGGCACTTCAAACCGGCACTAGGAAAAAGACTGAGAAAACAGAGTAATGGTTTATCCTGCAACCCGTTCCCTTTGGGCTGGATGAACGAACGTCTCTCCACATGCTCAGTTCTGAGAGATAGGTGTGTGTGAAAGCCGTCCTTCACCTAGCTTGAAAGAAACACAAAGTTTCTTTACAGTTGGAAACTCCACTCCATATATATAAATGGGGAGGTACAAGCTCCAACTCGGTTTTACAGTGAAAACGGCAGGCACTTCAAACCGGCACTAGGAAACAGACTGAGAATCCAGAGTAAGGGTTTCTCCTGCAACCCGTTCCCTTTGTGCTGGATGAACGAACGTCTCTCCACATGCTCAGTTCTGAGAGATAAGTGTGTGTGAAAGCCGTTCTTCACCTAGCTTGAAGGTAACACAAAGTTTCTTTTCAGTTGCAAACTCCACTCCATACATATATATGGGGAGGTACAAGCTGCAACTCGGTTTTACAGTGAAAACGGCAGGCACTTAAACCGGCACAAGGAAACAGACTGAGAAACCAGAGTAAGGGCTTCCCTGCAAACAGTTCCCTTTGTGCTGGATGAACGAACGTCTCTCCACATGCTCAGTTCTGAGAGATAAGTGTGTGTGAAAGCCGTCCTACACCTAGATTAAAGGGAACACAAAGTTTCATTTAAGTTGTAAACCCTGCTCCATATATATATATGGGGAGGTACAAGCTCCAACTCGGTTTTACAAAGAAATCGGCAGACACTTCAAACCGGCACTAGGAAACTCACTGAGAAACCAGAGTCAGTGTTTCCCTGCAACCCGTTCGCTTTGTGCTGGCGAACGAACGTCTCTCCCCTCATGCTCAGTTCTGAGAGATAAGTGTGTGTGAAAGCCGTCCTTCACCTAGCTTGAAGGGAACACAATATTCTTTTTAAGTTTCAAACTCCACTCCATACATATATATGGGGAGGTACAAGCTCCAACTCGATTTTACAGTGAAAACGGCAGGCACTTCAAACCGGCACAAGGAAACAGACTGAGAAACCAGAGTAAGGGTTGCTCCTGCAAACCGTTCCCTTTATGCTGGATGAACGAACGTCTCTCCACATGCTCAGTTCTGAGAGATAAGTGTGTGTGAAAGCCGTCCTTCACCTAGCTTGAAGGGAACACAAAGTTTCTTTTCAGTTGCAAACTCCACTCCATACATATATATGGGGAGGTACAAGCTCCAACTCGGTTTTACCGTGAAAACGGCAGGCACTTCAAACCGGCACTAGGAAAAAGACTGAGAAACCAGAGTAAGGGTTTCTCCTACAACCCGTTCCCTTTGTGCTGGATGAACGAACGTCTCTCCACATGCTCAGTTCTGAGAGATAAGTGCAAGTGAAAGCCGAACTTCACTTAGCTTGAAGGGAACACAAAGTTTCTTTTCAGTTGCAAACTCCACTCCATACATATATAAGGGGAGGTACAAGCCCCAACTCGGTTTTACAGTGAAAACGGCAGGCACTTCAAACCGGCACTAGGAAACTGACTGAGAAACCATAGTCAGTGTTTCTCCTGCAACACGTTCCCATTGTGCTGGATGAACGAACGTCTCTCCACATGCTCAGTTCTGAGAGATATGTGTGTGTGAAAGCCGTCCTTCACCTATCTTGAAAGGAACACAAAGTTTCTTTTCAGTTGCAAACTCCACTCCATACATATATATGGGGAGGTACAAGCTCCAACTCGGTTTTACAGCGAAAACGGCAGGCACTTCAACCGTCACTAGGAAACAGACTGAGAAATCAGAGTAAGGGTTTCTCCTGCAATACGTTCCCTTTGTGCTGGCGAACGAACGTCTCTCCACATGCTCAGTTCTGAGAGATAAGTGTGTGTGAAAGCCGTCCTTCACCTAGCTTGAAGGGAACACAAAGTTCCTTTTCAGTTGCCAACTCCACTCCATACATATATATGGGGAGGTACATGCTCCAACTCGATTTTACAGTTAAAACGGCAGGCACTTCAAACCGGAACTAGGAAACAGACTGAGAAACCAGATAAAGGGTTTCTCCTGCAACCCGTTCCCTTTGTGCTGGATGAACGAACGTCTCTCCACATGCTCAGTTCTGAGAGATAAGTGTGTGTGAAAGCCGTCCTTCACCTAGCTTGAAAGAAACACAAAGTTTCTTTACAGTTGGAAACTCCACTCCATATATATATATGGGGAGGTACAAGCTCCAACTCGGTTTTACAGTGAAATCGGCAGGCACTTCAAACCGGCACTAGGAAACAGACTGAGAAACCAGAGTAAGGGTTTCTCCTGCAACCCGTTCCCTTTGTGCTGGATGAACGAACGTCTCTCCACATGCTCAGTTCTGAGAGATAAGTGTGTGTGAAAGCCGTCCTTCACCTAGCTTGAAGGTAACACAAAGTTTCTTTTCAGTTGCAAACTCCACTCCATACATATATATGGGGAGGTACAAGCTGCAACTCGGTTTTACAGTGAAAACGGCAGGCCCTTAAACCGGCACTAGGAAACAGACTGAGAAACCAGAGTAAGGGTTTCTCCTGCAACCCGTTCCCTTTGTGCTGGCGAACGAACGTCTCTCCACATGCTCAGTTCTGAGAGATAAGTGTGTGTGAAAGCCGTCCTTCACCTAGCTTAAAGGGAACACAAAGTTTGCTTCCAGTTGCAAACTCCACTCCATACAAATATAGGGGAGTTACAAGCTCCAACTCGTTTTTACAGTGAAAACGGCAGGCACTTAAAAACGGCACTAGGAAACAGACTGAGAAACCAAAGTAAGGGCTTCTCCTGCAAACCGTTCCATTTGTGCTGGATAAACGAACGTTTCTCCACATGCTCAGTACTGAGAGATAAGTTTGTGTGAAAGCCGTACTTCAACTAGCTTGAAGGGAACACAAAGTTTCTTTTCAGTTGTAAACCCTGCTCCATACATATATATGGGGAGGTACAAGCTCCAACTCGGGTTTACAGTGAAAACGGCAGGCACTTCAAACCGGCACTAGGAAACAGACTGAGAATCCAGAGTAAGGGTTTCTCCTGTAACCCGTTCCCTTTGTGCTGGATGAACGAACGTTTCTCCACATGCTCAGTTCTGAGAGATATGTGTGTGTGAAAGCCGTCTTTCACCTAGCTTGAAGGGAAGACAAAGTGTCTTTTCAGTTGCCAAATCCACTCCATACATATATATGGGGAGGTACAAGCTCCAACTCGGTTTTACACTGAAAACGGCAGGCACTTCAAACCGTCACTAGGAAACAGACTGAGATACCAGAGTAAGGGTTTCTCCTGCAACCCGTTCCCTTTGTGCTGGATGAACGAACGTCTCTCCACATGCTCAGTTCTGAGAGATAAGTGTGTGTGAAAGCCGTACTTCACCTAGCTTGAAGGGAACATAAAGTTTCTTTTCAGTTGCAAATTCCACTCCATACATATATATGGGGAGGTACAAGCTCCAACTTGATTTTACCGTGAAAACGGCAGGCACTTCAAACCGGCACTAGGAAACAGACTGAGAAACCAGAGTAAGGGTTTCCCCTGCAACCCGATCCCTTTGTGCTGGATGAACGAACGTCTCTCCACATGCTCAGTTCTGAGAAATAAGTGCATGTGAAAGCCGAACTTCAACTAGCTTGAAGGGAACACAAAGTTTCTTTTCAGTTGCCAACTCCACTCCATACATATATAAGGGGAGGTACAAGCCCCAACTCGGTTTTACAGTGAAAACGGCAGGCACTTCAAACCGGCACTAGGAAACAGACTGAGAAACCAGAGTAAGGGTTTCTACTGCAACCCGTTCCCTTTGTGCTGGATGAACGAACGTCTCTTCACATGCTCAGTTTTGAGAGATAAGTGTGTTTGAAAGCCGTCCTTCACCTAGCTTGAAGGTAACACAAAGTTTCTTTTCAGTTGCAAACTCCACTCCATACATATATAAGGGGAGGTACAAGCTCCAACTCGGTTTTACCGTGAAAACGGCAGGCACTTCAAACCGGCACTAGGAAAAAGACTGAGAAAACAGAGTAATGGTTTATCCTGCAACCCGTTCCCTTTGGGCTGGATGAACGAACGTCTCTCCACATGCTCAGTTCTGAGAGATAAGTGTGTGTGAAAGCCGTCCTTCACCTAGCTTGAAAGAAACACAAAGTTTCTTTACAGTTGGAACTCCACTCCATATATATATATGGGGAGGTACAAGCTCCAACTCGGTTTTACAGTGAAAACGGCAGGCACTTCAAACCGGCACTAGGAAACAGACTGAGAAACCAGAGTAAGGGTTTCTCCTGCAACCCGTTCCCTTTGTGCTGGATGAACGAACGTCTCTCCACATACTCAGTTCTGAGAGATAAGTGTGTGTGAAAGCCGTCCTTCACGTAGCTTAAAGGGAACACAAATTTTGTTTCCAGTTGCAAACTCCACTCCATACAAATATATGGGGTGTTACAAGCTCCAACTCGTTTTTACAGTGAAAACGGCAGGCACTTAAAACCGGCACTAGGAAACAGACTGAGAAACCAGAGTAAGGGCTTCCCCTGCAAACCGTTCCCTTTGTGCTGGATGAACGAACGTCTCTCCACATGCTCAGTTCTGAGAGATAAGTGTGTGTGAAAGCCGTACTTCAACTAGCTTGAAGGGAACACAAAGTTTCCTTTCAGTTGTAAACCCTGCTCCATACATATATATGGGGAGGTACAAGCTCCAACTCGGTTTTACAGTGAAAACGGCAGGCACTTCAAACCGGCACTAGGAAACAGACTGAGAAACCAGAGTAAGGGTTTCTCCTGCAACCCGTTCCCTTTGTGCTGGATGAACGAACGTCTCTCCACATGCTCAGTTCTGAGAGATAAGTGTGTGTGAAAGCCGTTGTTCACCTAGCTTGAAGGTAACACAAAGTTTCTTTTCAGTTGCAAACTCCACTCCATACATATATATGGGGAGGTACAAGCTGCAACTCGGTTTTACAGTGAAAACGGCAGGCACTTAAACCGGCACAAGGAAACAGACTGAGAAACCAGAGTAAGGGCTTCCCTGCAAACAGTTCCCTTTGTGCTGGATGAACGAACGTCTCTCCACATGCTCAGTTCTGAGAGATAAGTGTGTGTGAAAGCCGTCCTACACCTAGATTAAAGGGAACACAAAGTTTCATTTAAGTTGTAAACCCTGCTCCATATATATATATGGGGAGGTACAAGCTCCAACTCGGTTTTACAAAGAAATCGGCAGACACTTCAAACCGGCACTAGGAAACTCACTGAGAAACCAGAGTCAGTGTTTCCCTGCAACCCGTTCGCTTTGTGCTGGCGAACGAACGTCTCTCCCCTCATGCTCAGTTCTGAGAGATAAGTGTGTGTGAAAGCCGTCCTTCACCTAGCTTGAAGGGAACACAATATTCTTTTTAAGTTTCAAACTCCACTCCATACATATATATGGGGAGGTACAAGCTCCAACTCGATTTTACAGTGAAAACGGCAGGCACTTCAAACCGGCACAAGGAAACAGACTGAGAAACCAGAGTAAGGGTTGCTCCTGCAAACCGTTCCCTTTATGCTGGATGAACGAACGTCTCTCCACATGCTCAGTTCTGAGAGATAAGTGTGTGTGAAAGCCGTCCTTCACCTAGCTTGAAGGGAACACAAAGTTTCTTTTCAGTTGCAAACTCCACTCCATACATATATATGGGGAGGTACAAGCTCCAACTCGGTTTTACCGTGAAAACGGCAGGCACTTCAAACCGGCACTAGGAAAAAGACTGAGAAACCAGAGTAAGGGTTTCTCCTACAACCCGTTCCCTTTGTGCTGGATGAACGAACGTCTCTCCACATGCTCAGTTCTGAGAGATAAGTGCAAGTGAAAGCCGAACTTCACTTAGCTTGAAGGGAACACAAAGTTTCTTTTCAGTTGCAAACTCCACTCCATACATATATAAGGGGAGGTACAAGCCCCAACTCGGTTTTACAGTGAAAACGGCAGGCACTTCAAACCGGCACTAGGAAACAGACTGAGAAACCATAGTCAGTGTTTCTCCTGCAACACGTTCCCATTGTGCTGGATGAACGAACGTCTCTCCACATGCTCAGTTCTGAGAGATATGTGTGTGTGAAAGCCGTCCTTCACCTATCTTGAAAGGAACACAAAGTTTCTTTTCAGTTGCAAACTCCACTCCATACATATATATGGGGAGGTACAAGCTCCAACTCGGTTTTACAGCGAAAACGGCAGGCACTTCAACCGTCACTAGGAAACAGACTGAGAAATCAGAGTAAGGGTTTCTCCTGCAATACGCTCCCTTTGTGCTGGCGAACGAACGTCTCTCCACATGCTCAGTTCTGAGAGATAAGTGTGTGTGAAAGCCGTCCTTCACCTAGCTTGAAGGGAACACAAAGTTCCTTTTCAGTTGCCAACTCCACTCCATACATATATATGGGGAGGTACATGCTCCAACTCGATTTTACAGTTAAAACGGCAGGCACTTCAAACCAGAACTAGGAAACAGACTGAGAAACCAGATAAAGGGTTTCTCCTGCAACCCGTTCCCTTTGTGCTGGATGAACGAACGTCTCTCCACATGCTCAGTTCTGAGAGATAAGTGTGTGTGAAAGCCGTCCTTCACCTAGCTTGAAGGGAACACAAAGTTTCTTTTCAGTTGCAAACTCCACTCCATACATATATATGGGGAGGTACAAGCTCCAACTCGGTTTTACCATGAAAACGACAGGCACTTCAAACCGGCACTAGGAAACAGACTGAGAAACCAGAGTAATGGTTTTTCCTGCAATCCGTTCCCTTTGGGCTGGATGAACGAACGTCTCTCCACATGCTCAGTTCCGAGAGATAAGTGTGTGTGAAAGCCGTCCTTCACCTAGCTTGAAGGGAACACAAAGTTTCTTTTCAGTTGCAAACTCCACTCCATACATATATATGGGGAGGTACAAGCTCCAACTCGGTTTTACCATGAAAACGGCAGGCACTTCAAACCGGCACTAGGAAACAGACTGAGAAACCAGAGTAATGGTTTTTCCTGCAATCCGTTCCCTTTGGGCTGGATGAACGAACGTCTCTCCACATGCTCAGTTCCGAGAGATAAGTGTGTGTGAAAGCCGTCCTTCACCTATCTTGAAAGAAACACAAAGTTTTTTTCAGTTGCAAACTCCACTCCATACATATATATGGGGAGGTACAAGCTCCAACTCGGTTTTACAGTGAAAACGGCAGGCACTTCAAACCGGCACTAGGAAACAGACAGAGAAACGAGAGTAAGGGTTTCTCCTGCAACCCGCTCCCTTTGTGCTGGCGAACGAACGTCTCTCCCCTCATGCTCAGTTCTGAGAGATAAGTGTGTGTGAAAGCCGTCCTTCACCTAGCTTGAAGGGAACACAATGTTCTTTTTAAGTTTCAAACTCCACTCCATACATATATATGGGGAGGTACAAGCTCCAACTCGGTTTTACAGTGAAAACGGCAGGCACTTCAAACCGGCACAAGGAATCAGACTGAGAAACCAGAGTAAGGGTTGCTCCTGCAACCCGTTCCCTTTGTGCTGGATGAACGAACGTCTCTCCACATGCTCAGTTCTGAGAGATATGTGTGTGTGAAAGCCGTCCTTCACCTATCTTGAAAGGAACACAAAGTTTCTTTTCAGTTGCAAACTCCACTCCATACATATATATGGGGAGGTACAAGCTCCAACTCGGTTTTACAGCGAAAACGGCAGGCACTTCAACCGTCACTAGGAAACAGACTGAGAAATCAGAGTAAGGGTTTCTCCTGCAATACGCTCCCTTTGTGCTGGCGAACGAACGTCTCTCCACATGCTCAGTTCTGAGAGATAAGTGTGTGTGAAAGCCGTCCTTCACCTAGCTTGAAGGGAACACAAAGTTCCTTTTCAGTTGCCAACTCCACTCCATACATATATATGGGGAGGTACATGCTCCAACTCGATTTTACAGTTAAAACGGCAGGCACTTCAAACCAGAACTAGGAAACAGACTGAGAAACCAGATAAAGGGTTTCTCCTGCAACCCGTTCCCTTTGTGCTGGATGAACGAACGTCTCTCCACATGCTCAGTTCTGAGAGATAAGTGTGTGTGAAAGCCGTCCTTCACCTAGCTTGAAGGGAACACAAAGTTTCTTTTCAGTTGCAAACTCCACTCCATACATATATATGGGGAGGTACAAGCTCCAACTCGGTTTTACCATGAAAACGACAGGCACTTCAAACCGGCACTAGGAAACAGACTGAGAAACCAGAGTAATGGTTTTTCCTGCAATCCGTTCCCTTTGGGCTGGATGAACGAACGTCTCTCCACATGCTCAGTTCCGAGAGATAAGTGTGTGTGAAAGCCGTCCTTCACCTAGCTTGAAGGGAACACAAAGTTTCTTTTCAGTTGCAAACTCCACTCCATACATATATATGGGGAGGTACAAGCTCCAACTCGGTTTTACCATGAAAACGGCAGGCACTTCAAACCGGCACTAGGAAACAGACTGAGAAACCAGAGTAATGGTTTTTCCTGCAATCCGTTCCCTTTGGGCTGGATGAACGAACGTCTCTCCACATGCTCAGTTCCGAGAGATAAGTGTGTGTGAAAGCCGTCCTTCACCTATCTTGAAAGAAACACAAAGTTTTTTTCAGTTGCAAACTCCACTCCATACATATATATGGGGAGGTACAAGCTCCAACTCGGTTTTACAGTGAAAACGGCAGGCACTTCAAACCGGCACTAGGAAACAGACAGAGAAACGAGAGTAAGGGTTTCTCCTGCAACCCGCTCCCTTTGTGCTGGCGAACGAACGTCTCTCCCCTCATGCTCAGTTCTGAGAGATAAGTGTGTGTGAAAGCCGTCCTTCACCTAGCTTGAAGGGAACACAATGTTCTTTTTAAGTTTCAAACTCCACTCCATACATATATATGGGGAGGTACAAGCTCCAACTCGGTTTTACAGTGAAAACGGCAGGCACTTCAAACCGGCACAAGGAATCAGACTGAGAAACCAGAGTAAGGGTTGCTCCTGCAACCCGTTCCCTTTGTGCTGGATGAACGAACGTCTCTCCACATGCTCAGTTCTGAGAGATAAGTGTGTGTGAAAGCCGTCCTTCACCTAGCTTGAAGGGAACACAAAGTTTCTTTTCAGTTGCAAACTCCACTCCATACATATATATGGGGAGGTACAAGCTCCAACTCGGTTTTACAGTGAAAAAGGCAGGCACTTCAAACCGGCACTAGGAAACAGACTGAGAAACCAGAGTAAGGGTTTCTCCTGAAACTCGTTCCCTTTGTGCTGGATGAACGAACGTCTCTCCACATGCTCAGTTCTGAGAGATAAGTGCATGTGAAAGCCGAACTTCACTTAGCTTGAAGGGAACACAAAGTTTCTTTTCAGTTGCAAACTCCACTCCATACAGATATAAGGGGAGGTACAAGCCCCAACTCGGTTTTACAGTGAAAACGGCAGGCACTTCAAACCGGAACTAGGAAACAGAATGAGAAACCAGAGTAAGGGTTTCTCCTGCAACCCGTTCCATTTTTGCTGGATGAACGAACGTCTCTTCACATGCTCAGTTCTGAGAGATAATTGTGTGTGAAAGCCGTCCTTCATCTAGCTTGAAGGGAACACAAAGTTTCTTTTCAGTTGAAACCCCACTCCATACATATATATGGGGAGGTACAAACACCAACTCGGGTTTACAGTGAAAACGGCAGGCACTTCAAACCGGCACTAGGAAACAGACTGAGAAACCAGAGTAAGGGTTTCTCCTGCAACCCGTTCCCTTTGTGCTGGATGAACGAACGTCTCTCCACATGCTCAGTTCTGAGAGATAAGTGTGTGTTAAAGCCGTCCTTCAACTAGCTTGAAGGGAACACAAAGTTTCTTTTCAGTTGCAAACTCCACTCCATACATATATATGGGGAGGTAGAAACTCCAACTCGGTTTTACAGTGAAAACGGCAGGCACTTCAAACCGGCACTAGGAAACAGACTGAGAAACCAGAGTAAGGGTTTCTCCTGCAACACGTTCCCTTTGTGCTCGATGAACGAACTTCTCTCCACATGCTCAGTTCTGAGAGATAATTGTGTGTTAAAGCCATCCTTCACCTATCTTAAAGGGAACACAAAGTTTGTTTTCAGTTGCAAACTCCACTCCATACATATATATTGGGAGGTACAATTTCCAACTCGGTTTTACAGTGAAAACGGCAGGCACTTCAAACCGGCACTAGGAAACAGACTGAGAAACCAGAGTAAGGGTTTCTCCTGCAACCCGTTCCCTTTGTGCTGGCGAACGAATGTCTCTCCACATGCTCAGTTCTGAGAGATAAGTGTGTGTGAAAGCCGTCCTTCACCTAGCTTAAAGGGAACACAAAGTTTGTTTCCAGTTGCAAACTCCACTCCATACATATATATGGGGAGGTACAAGCTCCAACTCGGTTTTACAGTGAAAACGGCAGGCACTTCAAACCGGCACTAGGAAACAGACTGAGAAACCAGAGTCAGTGTTTCTCCTGCAACCCGTTCCCTTTGTGCTGGATGAACGAATGTCTCTCCACATGCTCAGTTCTGAGAGATAAGTGTGTGTGAAAGCCGTCCTTCACCTAGCTTGAAGGGAACACAAAGTTTCCTTTCAGTTGCCAACTCCACTCCATACATATATATGGGGAGGTACAAACTCCAACTCGGTTTTACAGTGAAAACGGCAGGCACTTAAAACCGGCACTAGGAAACAGACTGAGAAACCATAGTCAGTGTTTCTCCTGCAACACGTTCCCATTGTGCTGGATGAACGAACGTCTCTCCACATGCTCAGTTCTGAGAGATAAGTGTGTGTGAAAGCCGTCCTTCACCTATCTTGAAAGGAACACAAAGTTTCTTTTCAGTTGCAAACTCCACTCCATACATATATATGGGGAGGTACAAGCTCCAACTCGGTTTTACAGTGAAAACGGCAGGCACTTCAACCGTCACTAGGAAACAGACTGAGAAACCAGAGTAAGGGTTTCTCCTGCAATACGCTCCCTTTGTGCTGGCGAACGAACGTCTCTCCACATGCTCAGTTCTGAGAGATAAGTGTGTGTGAAAGCCGTCCTTCACCTAGCTTGAAGGTAACACAAAGTTCCTTTTCAGTTGCCAACTCCACTCCATACATATATATGGGGAGGTACAAGCTCCAACTCGATTTTACAGTTAAAACGGCAGGCACTTCAAACCGGCACTAGGAAACAGACTGAGAAACCAGATAAATGGTTTCTCCTGCAACCCGTTCCCTTTGTGCTGGATGAACGAACGTCTCTCCACATGCTCAGTTCTGAGAAATAAGTGTGTGTGAAAGCCGTCCTTCACCTAGCTTGAAGGGAAACAAAGTTTCTTTTCAGTTGCAAACTCCACTCCATACATATATATGGGGAGGTACAAGCTCCAAATCGGTTTTACCATGAAAACGGCAGGCACTTCAAACCGGCACTAGGAAACAGACTGAGAAACCAGAGTCAGTGTTTTTCCAGCAAACCGTTCCCTTTTTGCTGGATGAACGAACTTCTTTCCACATGCTCAGTTCTGAGAGGTAAGTGTGTGTGAAAGCCTTACTTCACCCAGCTTGAAGGGAACATAAAGTTTCTTTTCAGTTGCAAACTCCACTCCATACATATATATGGGGAGGTACAAGCTCCAACACGATTTTACAGTGAAAACGGCAGGCACTTCAAACCGGCACTAGGAAACAGACTGAGAAACCAGAGTAAGGGTTTCTCCTGCAACCCGCTCGCTTTGTGCTGGATGAACGAACGTCTCTCCACATGCTCAGTTCTGAGAGAAAAGTGTGTGTGAAAGCCGTCCTTCACCTAGCTTGAAGGGAACACAAAGTTTCTTTTCAGTTGCAAACTCCACTCCATACATATATATGGGGAGGTACAAGCTCCAACTCGGTTTTACAGTGAAAAAGGCAGGCACTTCAAACCGGCACTAGGAAACAGACTGAGAAACCAGAGTAAGGGTTTCTCCTGAAACTCGTTCCCTTTGTGCTGGATGAACGAACGTCTCTCCACATGCTCAGTTCTGAGAGATAAGTGCATGTGAAAGCCGAACTTCACTTAGCTTGAAGGGAACACAAAGTTTCTTTTCAGTTGCAAACTCCACTCCATACAGATATAAGGGGAGGTACAAGCCCCAACTCGGTTTTACAGTGAAAACGGCAGGCACTTCAAACCGGAACTAGGAAACAGAATGAGAAACCAGAGTAAGGGTTTCTCCTGCAACCCGTTCCATTTTTGCTGGATGAACGAACGTCTCTTCACATGCTCAGTTCTGAGAGATAATTGTGTGTGAAAGCCGTCCTTCATCTAGCTTGAAGGGAACACAAAGTTTCTTTTCAGTTGAAACCCCACTCCATACATATATATGGGGAGGTACAAACACCAACTCGGGTTTACAGTGAAAACGGCAGGCACTTCAAACCGGCACTAGGAAACAGACTGAGAAACCAGAGTAAGGGTTTCTCCTGCAACCCGTTCCCTTTGTGCTGGATGAACGAACGTCTCTCCACATGCTCAGTTCTGAGAGATAAGTGTGTGTTAAAGCCGTCCTTCAACTAGCTTGAAGGGAACACAAAGTTTCTTTTCAGTTGCAAACTCCACTCCATACATATATATGGGGAGGTAGAAACTCCAACTCGGTTTTACAGTGAAAACGGCAGGCACTTCAAACCGGCACTAGGAAACAGACTGAGAAACCAGAGTAAGGGTTTCTCCTGCAACACGTTCCCTTTGTGCTCGATGAACGAACTTCTCTCCACATGCTCAGTTCTGAGAGATAATTGTGTGTTAAAGCCATCCTTCACCTATCTTAAAGGGAACACAAAGTTTGTTTTCAGTTGCAAACTCCACTCCATACATATATATTGGGAGGTACAATTTCCAACTCGGTTTTACAGTGAAAACGGCAGGCACTTCAAACCGGCACTAGGAAACAGACTGAGAAACCAGAGTAAGGGTTTCTCCTGCAACCCGTTCCCTTTGTGCTGGCGAACGAATGTCTCTCCACATGCTCAGTTCTGAGAGATAAGTGTGTGTGAAAGCCGTCCTTCACCTAGCTTAAAGGGAACACAAAGTTTGTTTCCAGTTGCAAACTCCACTCCATACATATATATGGGGAGGTACAAGCTCCAACTCGGTTTTACAGTGAAAACGGCAGGCACTTCAAACCGGCACTAGGAAACAGACTGAGAAACCAGAGTCAGTGTTTCTCCTGCAACCCGTTCCCTTTGTGCTGGATGAACGAATGTCTCTCCACATGCTCAGTTCTGAGAGATAAGTGTGTGTGAAAGCCGTCCTTCACCTAGCTTGAAGGGAACACAAAGTTTCCTTTCAGTTGCCAACTCCACTCCATACATATATATGGGGAGGTACAAACTCCAACTCGGTTTTACAGTGAAAACGGCAGGCACTTAAAACCGGCACTAGGAAACAGACTGAGAAACCATAGTCAGTGTTTCTCCTGCAACACGTTCCCATTGTGCTGGATGAACGAACGTCTCTCCACATGCTCAGTTCTGAGAGATAAGTGTGTGTGAAAGCCGTCCTTCACCTATCTTGAAAGGAACACAAAGTTTCTTTTCAGTTGCAAACTCCACTCCATACATATATATGGGGAGGTACAAGCTCCAACTCGGTTTTACAGTGAAAACGGCAGGCACTTCAACCGTCACTAGGAAACAGACTGAGAAACCAGAGTAAGGGTTTCTCCTGCAATACGCTCCCTTTGTGCTGGCGAACGAACGTCTCTCCACATGCTCAGTTCTGAGAGATAAGTGTGTGTGAAAGCCGTCCTTCACCTAGCTTGAAGGTAACACAAAGTTCCTTTTCAGTTGCCAACTCCACTCCATACATATATATGGGGAGGTACAAGCTCCAACTCGATTTTACAGTTAAAACGGCAGGCACTTCAAACCGGCACTAGGAAACAGACTGAGAAACCAGATAAATGGTTTCTCCTGCAACCCGTTCCCTTTGTGCTGGATGAACGAACGTCTCTCCACATGCTCAGTTCTGAGAAATAAGTGTGTGTGAAAGCCGTCCTTCACCTAGCTTGAAGGGAAACAAAGTTTCTTTTCAGTTGCAAACTCCACTCCATACATATATATGGGGAGGTACAAGCTCCAAATCGGTTTTACCATGAAAACGGCAGGCACTTCAAACCGGCACTAGGAAACAGACTGAGAAACCAGAGTCAGTGTTTTTCCAGCAAACCGTTCCCTTTTTGCTGGATGAACGAACTTCTTTCCACATGCTCAGTTCTGAGAGGTAAGTGTGTGTGAAAGCCTTACTTCACCCAGCTTGAAGGGAACATAAAGTTTCTTTTCAGTTGCAAACTCCACTCCATACATATATATGGGGAGGTACAAGCTCCAACACGATTTTACAGTGAAAACGGCAGGCACTTCAAACCGGCACTAGGAAACAGACTGAGAAACCAGAGTAAGGGTTTCTCCTGCAACCCGCTCGCTTTGTGCTGGATGAACGAACGTCTCTCCACATGCTCAGTTCTGAGAGAAAAGTGTGTGTGAAAGCCGTCCTTCACCTAGCTTGAAGGGAACACAAAGTTTCTTTTCAGTTGCAAACTCCACTCCATACATATATATGGGGAGGTACAAGCTCCAACACGGTTTTACAGTGAAAACGGCAGGCACTTCAAACCGGCACTAGGAAACAGACTGAGAAACCAGAGTCACTGTTGCCCTGCAACCCGTTCCCTTTGTGCTGGATGAACGAACGTGTCTCCACATGCTCAGTTCTGAGAGATAAGTGTGTGTGAAAGCCGTCCTTCACCTAGCTTGAAGGGAACACAAAGTTTCTTTTCAGTTGCAAACCCCACTCCATACATATATATGGGGAGGTACAAGCTCCAACACGGTTTTACAGTGAAAACGGCAGGCACTTCAAACGGGCACTAGGAAACAGACTGAGAAACCAGAGTCAGTGTTTTTCCAGCAAACCGTTCCCTTTTTGCTGGATGAACGAACGTCTCTCCACATGCTCAGTTCTGAGAGATAAGTGTGTGTGAAAGCCGTCCTTCACCTAGCTTGAAGGGAACACAAAGTTTCTTTTCAGTTGCAAACTCCACTCCATACATATATATGGGGAGGTAGAAACTCCAACTCGGTTTTACAGTGAAAACGGCAGGCACTTCAAACCGGCACTAGGAAACAGACTGAGAAACCAGAGTAAGGGTTTCTCCTGCAACACGTTCCCTTTGTGCTCGATGAACGAACTTCTCTCCACATGCTCAGTTCTGAGAGATAATTGTGTGTTAAAGCCATCCTTCACCTATCTTAAAGGGAACACAAAGTTTGTTTTCAGTTGCAAACTCCACTCCATACATATATATTGGGAGGTACAATTTCCAACTCGGTTTTACAGTGAAAACGGCAGGCACTTCAAACCGGCACTAGGAAACAGACTGAGAAACCAGAGTAAGGGTTTCTCCTGCAACCCGTTCCCTTTGTGCTGGCGAACGAATGTCTCTCCACATGCTCAGTTCTGAGAGATAAGTGTGTGTGAAAGCCGTCCTTCACCTAGCTTAAAGGGAACACAAAGTTTGTTTCCAGTTGCAAACTCCACTCCATACATATATATGGGGAGGTACAAGCTCCAACTCGGTTTTACAGTGAAAACGGCAGGCACTTCAAACCGGCACTAGGAAACAGACTGAGAAACCAGAGTCAGTGTTTCTCCTGCAACCCGTTCCCTTTGTGCTGGATGAACGAATGTCTCTCCACATGCTCAGTTCTGAGAGATAAGTGTGTGTGAAAGCCGTCCTTCACCTAGCTTGAAGGGAACACAAAGTTCCTTTTCAGTTGCCAACTCCACTCCATACATATATATGGGGAGGTACAAGCTCCAACTCGATTTTACAGTTAAAACGGCAGGCACTTCAAACCGGCACTAGGAAACAGACTGAGAAACCAGATAAATGGTTTCTCCTGCAACCCGTTCCCTTTGTGCTGGATGAACGAACGTCTCTCCACATGCTCAGTTCTGAGAGATAAGTGTGTGTGAAAGCCGTCCTTCACCTAGCTTGAAGGGAAACAAAGTTTCTTTTCAGTTGCAAACTCCACTCCATACATATATATGGGGAGGTACAAGCTCCAAATCGGTTTTACCATGAAAACGGCAGGCACTTCAAACCGGCACTAGGAAACAGACTGAGAAACCAGAGTCAGTGTTTTTCCAGAAAACCGTTCCCTTTTTGCTGGATGAACGAACTTCTTTCCACATGCTCAGTTCTGAGAGGTAAGTGTGTGTGAAAGCCTTACTTCACCCAGCTTGAAGGGAACATAAAGTTTCTTTTCAGTTGCAAACTCCACTCCATACATATATATGGGGAGGTACAAGCTCCAACACGGTTTTACAGTGAAAACGGCAGGCACTTCAAACCGGCACTAGGAAACAGACTGAGAAACCAGAGTAAGGGTTTCTCCTGCAACCCGCTCGCTTTGTGCTGGATGAACGAACGTCTCTCCACATGCTCAGTTCTGAGAGAAAAGTGTGTGTGAAAGCCGTCCTTCACCTAGCTTGAAGGGAACACAAAGTTTCTTTTCAGTTGCAAACTCCACTCCATACATATATATGGGGAGGTACAAGCTCCAACACGGTTTTACATTGAAAACGGCAGGCACTTCAAACCGGCACTAGGAAACAGACTGAGAAACCAGAGTCACTGTTGCCCTGCAACCCGTTCCCTTTGTGCTGGATGAACGAACGTGTCTCCACATGCTCAGTTCTGAGAGATAAGTGTGTGTGAAAGCCGTCCTTCACCTAGCTTGAAGGGAACACAAAGTTTCTTTTCAGTTGCAAACCCCACTCCATACATATATATGGGGAGGTACAAGCTCCAACACGGTTTTACAGTGAAAACGGCAGGCATTTCAAACGGGCACTAGGAAACAGACTGAGAAACCAGAGTCAGTGTTTTTCCAGCAAACCGTTCCCTTTTTGCTGGATGAACGAACGTCTCTCCACATGCTCAGTTCTGAGAGATAAGTGTGTGTGAAAGCCGTCCTTCACCTAGCTTGAAGGGAACACAAAGTTTCTTTTCAGTTGCTAACCCCACTCCATACAAATATATGGGGAGTTACAAGCTCCAACTCGTTTTTACAGTGAAAACGGCAGGCACTTCAAACCGGCACTAGGAAACAGACTGAGAAACCAGAGTAAGGGCTTCTCCTGCAAACCGTTCCCTTTGTGCTGGATGAACGAACGTCTCTCCACATGCTCAGTTCTCAGAGAAAAGTGTGTGTGAAAGCCGTCCTTCACCTATCTTGAAGGGAACACAAAGTTTCTTTTCAGTTGCAAACTCCACTCCATACATATATATGGGGAGGTACAAGCGCTAACTCGATTTTACAGTGAAAACGGCAGGCACTTCAATCCGGCACTAGGAAACAGACTGAGAAAACAGAGTCACTGTTGCCCTGCAACCCGTTCCCTTTGTGCTGGATGAACGAACGTGTCTCCACATGCTCAGTTCTGAGAGATAAGTGTGTGTGAAAGCCGTCCTTCACCTAGCTTGAAGGGAACACAAAGTTTCTTTTCAGTTGCAATCCCCACTCCATACATATATATGGGGAGGTACAAGCTCCAACTCGGTTTTACAGTGAAAACGGCAGGCACTTCAAACCGGCACTAGGAAACAGACTGAAAAACCAGAGTAAGGGTTTCTCCTGCAACCCGTTCCCTTTGTGCTGGATGAACGAACGTCTCTCCACATGCTCAGTTCTGAGAGAAAAGTGTGTGTGAAAGCCGTCCTTCACCTAGCTTGAAGGGAACACAAAGTTTCTTTTCAGTTGCAACATCCACTCCATACATATATATGCGGAGGTACAAGCTCCAACTCTGTTTTACAGATAAAACGGCAGGCACTTCAAACCTGCACTAGGAAACAGACTGAGAAACCAGAGTAAGGGTTTCTCCTGCAACCCGTTCCCTTTGTGCTGGATGAACGAACTTCTCTCCACATGCTCAGTTCAGAGAGTTAAGTGTGTGTGAAATCCGTACTTCACCTAGTTTGAAGGGAACATAAAGTTTCTTTTCAGTTGCAAACTCCACTCCATACATATATATGGGGAGGTACAAGCTCCAACACGGTTTTACAGTGAAAACGGCAGGCACTTCAAACCGGCACAAGGAAACAGACTGAGAAACCAGAGTAATGGTTTCTCCTGCAACCCGCTCGCTTTGTGCTGGATGAACGAACGTCTCTCCACATGCTCAGTTCTGAGAGAAAAGTGTGTGTGAAAGCCGTCCTTCACCTAGCTTGAAGGGAACACAAAGTTTCTTTTCAGTTGCAAACTCCACTCCATACATATATATGGGGAGGTACAAGCTCCAACACGGTTTTACAGTGAAAACGGCAGGCACTTAAAACCGGCACTAGGAAACAGACTGAGAAACCAGAGTCAGTGTTTTTCCAGCAAACCGTTCCCTTTTTGCTGGATGAACGAACGTCTCTCCACATGCTCAGTTCTGAGAGATAAGTGTGTGTGAAAGCCGTCCTTCACCTAGCTTGAAGGGAACACAAAGTTTCTTTTCAGTTGCAAACTCCACTCCATACATATATATGGGGAGGTACAAGCGCCAACTCGGTTTTACAGTGAAAACGGCAGGCACTTCAATCCGGCACTAGGAAACAGACTGAGAAACCAGACTAAGGGTTTCCCCTGCAACCCGTTCCTTTTGTGCTGGATGAACGAACGTCTCTCCACATGCTCAGTTCTGAGAGATAAGTGTGTGTGAAAGCCGTAGTTCACCTAGCTTAAAGGGAACACAAAGTTTCTTTTCAGTTGCAAACCCCACTCCATACATATATAAGGGGAGGTACAAGCTCCAACTCGGTTTTACAGTGAAAACGGCAGGCACTTCAAACCGGCACTAGGAAACAGACTGAGAAACCAGAGTAATGGTTTCTCCTGCAACACGTTCCATTTGTGATCGATGAACGAACTTCTCTCCACATGCTGAGTTCTGAGAGATAATTGGGTGTGAAAGCCATTCTTCACCTAGCTTAAAGGGAACACAAAGTTTCTTTTCAGTTGCAAACTCCACTCCATACATATATATGGGGAGGTACAAGCTCCAACTCGGTTTTACAGTGAAAACGGCAGGCACTTCAAACCGGCACTAGGAAACAGACTGAGAAACCAGAGTAATGGTTTCTCCTGCAACACGTTCCATTTGTGATCGATGAACGAACTTCTCTCCACATGCTCAGTTAGAAAGATAAGTGTGTGTGAAAGCCGTACTTCACCTAGCTTGAAGGGAACATAAAGTTTCTTTTCAGTTGCAAACTCCACTCCATACATTTATATGGGGAGGTACAAGCTCCAACACGATTTTACAGTGAAAACGGCAGGCACTTCAAACCGGCACAAGGAAACAGACTGAGAAACCAGAGTAAGGGTTTCTCCTGCAACCCGCTCGCTTTGTGCTGGATGAACGAACGTCTCTCCACATGCTCAGTTCTGAGAGAAAAGTGTGTGTGAAAGCCGTCCTTCACCTAGCTTGAAGGGAACACAAAGTTTCTTTTCAGTTGCAAACTCCACTCCATACATATATATGGGGAGGTACAAGCTTCAACACGGTTTTACAGTGAAAACGGCAGGCACTTAAAACCGGCACTAGGAAACAGACTGAGAAACCAGAGTCAGTGTTTTTCCAGCAAACCGTTCCCTTTTTGCTGGATGAACGAACGTCTCTCCACATGCTCAGTTCTGAGAGATAAGTGTGTGTGAAAGCCGTCCTTCACCTAGCTTGAAGGGAACACAAAGTTTCTTTTCAGTTGCTAACCCCACTCCATACAAATATATGGGGAGTTACAAGCTCCAACTCGTTTTTACAGTGAAAACGGCAGGCACTTAAAACCGGCATTAGGAAACAGACTGAGAAACCAGAGAAAGGGCTTCTCCTGCAAACCGTTCCCTTTGTGCTGGATGAACGAACGTCTCTCCACATGCTCAGTTCTGAGAGATAAGTGTGTGTGAAAGCCGTCCTTCACCTAGCTTGAAGGGAATACAAAGTTTCTTTTCAGTTGCAAACTCCACTCCATACATATATATGGGGAGGTACAAGCGCCAACTCGGTTTTACAGTGAAAAAGGCAGGCACTTCAATCCGGCACTAGGACACAGACTGAGAAACCAGAGTAAGGGTTTCCCCTGCAACCCGTTCCTTTTGTGCTGCATGAAGGAACGTCTCTCCACATGCTCAGTTCTGAGAGATAAGTGTGTGTGAAAGCCGTACTTCACCTAGCTTAAAGGGAACACAAAGTTTCTTTTCAGTTGCAAACCCCACTCCATACATATATATGGGGAGGTACAAGCTCCAACTCGGTTTTACAGTGAAAACGGCAGGCACTTCGAACGGGCACTAGGAAACAGACTGAGAAACCAGAGTAATGGTTTCTCCTGCAACACGTTCCATTTGTGCTCGATGAACGAACTTCTTTCCACATGCTGAGTTCTGAGAGATAATTGTGTGTGAAAGCCATCCTTCATCTAGCATAAAGGGAACACAAAGTTTCTTTTCAGTTGCAAACTCCACTCCATACATATATATGGGGAGGTACAAGCTCCAACTCGGTTTTACAGTGAAAACGGCAGGCACTTCAAACCGGCACTAGGAAACAGACTGAGAAACAAGAGTAAGGGTTTCTCCTGCAACCCGCTCGCTTTGTGCTGGATGAACGAACGTCTCTCCACATGCTCAGTTCTGAGAGAAAAGTGTGTGTGAAAGCCGTCCTTCACCTAGCTTGAAGGGAACACAAAGTTTCTTTTCAGTTGCAAACTCCACTCCATACATATATATGGGGAGGTACAAGCTCCAACACGGTTTTACAGTGAAAACGGCAGGCACTTAAAACCGGCACTAGGAAACAGACTGAGAAACCAGAGTCAGTGTTTTTCCAGCAAACCGTTCCCTTTTTGCTGGATGAACGAACGTCTCTCCACATGCTCAGTTCTGAGAGATAAGTGTGTGTGAAAGCCGTCCTTCACCTAGCTTGAAGGGAACACAAAGTTTCTTTTCAGTTGCAAACTCCACTCCATACATATATATGGGGAGGTACAAGCGCAAACTCGGTTTTACAGTGAAAACGGCAGGCACTTCAATCCGGCACTAGGAAACAGACTGAGAAACCAGAGTAAGGGTTTCCCCTGCAACCCGTTCCTTTTGTGCTGGATGAACGAACGTCTCTCCACATGCTCAGTTCTGAGAGATAAGTGTGTGTGAAAGCCGTAGTTCACCTAGCTTAAAGGGAACACAAAGTTTCTTTTCAGTTGCAAACCCCACTCCATACATATATAAGGGGAGGTACAAGCTCCAACTCGGTTTTACAGTGAAAACGGCAGGCACTTCAAACGGGCACTAGGAAACAGACTGAGAAACCAGAGTAATGGTTTCTCCTGCAACACGTTCCATTTGTGATCGATGAACGAACTTCTCTCCACATGCTGAGTTCTGAGAGATAATTGGGTGTGAAAGCCATTCTTCAACTAGCTTAACGGGAACACAAAGTTTCTTTTCAGTTGCAAACTCCACTCCATACATATATATGGGGAGGTACAAGCTCCAACTCGGTTTTACAGTGAAAACGGCAGGCACTTCAAACCGGCACTAGGAAACAGACTGAGAAACCAGAGTAAGGGTTTCTCCTGCAACCCGTTCCCTTTGTGCTGGATGAACGAACTTCTCTCCACATGCTCAGTTAGAAAGATAAGTGTGTGTGAAAGCCGTACTTCACCTAGCTTGAAGGGAACATAAAGTTTCTTTTCAGTTGCAAACTCCACTCCATACATTTATATGGGGAGGTACAAGCTCCAACACGGTTTTACAGTGAAAACGGCAGGCACTTCAAACCGGCACAAGGAAACAGACTGAGAAACCAGAGAAAGGGTTTCTCCTGCAACCCGCTCGCTTTGTGCTGGATGAACGAACGTCTCTCCACATGCTCAGTTCTGAGAGAAAAGTGTGTGTGAAAGCCGTGCTTCACCTAGCTTGAAGGGAACACAAAGTTTCTTTTCAGTTGCAAACTCCACTCCATACATATATATGGGGAGGTACAAGCTCCAACTCGGTTTTACAGTGAAAACGGCAGGCACTTCAAACGGGCACTAGGAAACAGACTGAGAAACCAGAGTAATGGTTTCTCCTGCAACACGTTCCATTTGTGCTCGATGAACGAACTTCTCTCCACATGCTGAGTTCTGAGAGGTAATTGTGTGTGAAAGCCATTCTTCACCTAGCTTGAAGGGAACACAAAGTTTCTTTTCAGTTGCAAACTCCACTCCATACCTATATATGGGGAGGTACAAGCTCCAACTGGGTTTTACAGTGAAAACGGCAGGCCCTTAAAACGGCACTAGGAAACAGACTGAGAAACAAGAGTAAGGGTTTCTCCTGCAACCCGTTCCCTTTGTGCTGGATGAACGAACGTCTCTCCACATGCTCAGTTCTGAGAGATAAGTGTGTGTGAAAGCCGTCCTTCACCTAGCTTGAAGGGAACACAAAGTTTCTTTTCAGTTGCAAACTCCACTCCATACATATATATGTGGAGGTACAAGCGCCAACTCGGTTTTACAGTGAAAACGGCAGGCACTTCAATCCGGCACTAGGAAACAGACTGAGAAACCAGAGTAAGGGTTTCCCCTGCAACCCGTTCCTTTTGTGCTGGATGAACGAACGTCTCTCCACATGCTCAGTTCTGAGATATAACTGTGTGTGAAAGCCGTACTTCACCTAGCTTAAAGGGAACACAAAGTTTCTTTTCAGTTGCAAACCCCACTCCATACATATATATGGGGTGGTACAAGCTCCAACTCTGTTTTACAGTGAAAACGGCAGGCACTTCAAACGGGCACTAGGAAACAGACTGAGAAACCAGAGTAAAGGTTTCTCCTGCAACACGTTCCATTTGTGCTCGATGAACGAACTTCTCTCCACATGCTGAGTTCTGAGAGATAATTGTGTGTGAAAGCCATCCTTCACCTAGCTTAAAGGGAACACAAAGTTTCTTTTCAGTTGCAAACTCCACTCCATACATATATATGGGGAGGTACAAGCTCCAACTCGGTTTTACATTGAAAACGGCAGGCACTTCAAACCGGCACTAGGAAACAGACTGAGAAACAAGAGTAAGGGTTTCTCCTGCAACCCGTTCCCTTTGTGCTGGATGAAAGAACGTCTCTCCACATGCTCAGTTCTGAGAGAAAAGTGTGTGTGAAAGCCGTCCTTCACCTAGCTTGAAGGGAACACAAAGTTTCTATTCAGTTGCAAACTCCACTCCATACATATATATGGGGAGGTACAAGCTCCAACACGGTTTTACAGTGAAAACGGCAGGCACTTCAAACCGGCACTAGGAAACAGACTGAGAAACCAGAGTCAGTGTTTTTCCAGCAAACCGTTCCCTTTTGGCTGGATGAACGAACTTCTTTCCACATGCTCAGATCTGAGAGGTAAGTGTGTGTGAAAGCCGTCCTTCACCTAGCTTAAAGGGAACACAAAATTTCTTTTCAGTTGCAAACTCCACTCCATACATATATATGGGGAGGTACAAGCTCCAACTCGGTTTTACAGTGAAAACGGCAGGCACTTCAAACCGGCACTAGGAAACAGACTGAGAAACAAGAGTAAGGGTTTTTCCTGCAACCCGTTCCCTTTGTGCTGGATGAACGAACGTCTCTCCACATGCTCAGTTCTGAGAGATAAGTGTGTGTGAAAGCCGTCCTTCACCTAGCTTGAAGGGAACACAAAGTTTCTTTTCAGTTGCAAACTCCACTCCATACATATATATGCGGAGGTACAAGCTCCAACTCTGTTTTACAGATAAAACGGCAGGCACTTCAAACCTGCACTAGGAAACAGACTGAGAAACCAGAGTAAGGGTTTCTCCTGCAACCCGTTCCCTTTGTGCTGGATGAACGAACTTCTCTCCACATGCTCAGTTCAGAGAGTTAAGTGTGTGTGAAATCCGTACTTCACCTAGTTTGAAGGGAACATAAAGTTTCTTTTCAGTTGCAAACTCCACTCCATACATATATATGGGGAGGTACAAGCTCCAACACGGTTTTACAGTGAAAACGGCAGGCACTTCAAACCGGCACAAGGAAACAGACTGAGAAACCAGAGTAAGGGTTTCTCCTGCAACCCGCTCGCTTTGTGCTGGATGAACGAACGTCTCTCCACATGCTCAGTTCTGAGAGAAAAGTGTGTGTGAAAGCCGTCCTTCACCTAGCTTGAAGGGAACACAAAGTTTCTTTTCAGTTGCAAACTCCACTCCATACATATATATGGGGAGGTACAAGCTCCAACACGGTTTTACAGTGAAAACGGCAGGCACTTAAAACCGGCACTAGGAAACAGACTGAGAAACCAGAGTCAGTGTTTTTCCAGCAAACCGTTCCCTTTTTGCTGGATGAACGAACGTCTCTCCACATGCTCAGTTCTGAGAGATAAGTGTGTGTGAAAGCCGTCCTTCACCTAGCTTGAAGGGAACACAAAGTTTCTTTTCAGTTGCAAACTCCACTCCATACATATATATGGGGAGGTACAAGCTCCAACTCGGTTTTACAGTGAAAACGGCAGGCACTTCAATCCGGCACTAGGAAACAGACTGAGAAACCAGAGTAAGGGTTTCCCCTGCAACCCGTTCCTTTTGTGCTGGATGAACGAACGTCTCTCCACATGCTCAGTTCTGAGAGATAAGTGTGTGTGAAAGCCGTAGTTCACCTAGCTTAAAGGGAACACAAAGTTTCTTTTCAGTTGCAAACCCCACTCCATACATATATAAGGGGAGGTACAAGCTCCAACTCGGTTTTACAGTGAAAACGGCAGGCACTTCAAACGGGCACTAGGAAACAGACTGAGAAACCAGAGTAATGGTTTCTCCTGCAACACGTTCCATTTGTGATCGATGAACGAACTTCTCTCCACATGCTGAGTTCTGAGAGATAATTGGGTGTGAAAGCCATTCTTCACCTAGCTTAAAGGGAACACAAAGTTTCTTTTCAGTTGCAAACTCCACTCCATACATATATATGGGGAGGTACAAGCTCCAACTCGGTTTTACAGTGAAAACGGCAGGCACTTCAAACCGGCACTAGGAAACAGACTGAGAAACCAGAGTAAGGGTTTCTCCTGCAACCCGTTCCCTTTGTGCTGGATGAACGAACTTCTCTCCACATGCTCAGTTAGAAAGATAAGTGTGTGTGAAAGCCGTACTTCACCTAGCTTGAAGGGAACATAAAGTTTCTTTTCAGTTGCAAACTCCACTCCATACATTTATATGGGGAGGTACAAGCTCCAACACGGTTTTACAGTGAAAACGGCAGGCACTTCAAACCGGCACAAGGAAACAGACTGAGAAACCAGAGTAAGGGTTTCTCCTGCAACCCGCTCGCTTTGTGCTGGATGAACGAACGTCTCTCCACATGCTCAGTTCTGAGAGAAAAGTGTGTGTGAAAGCCGTCCTTCACCTAGCTTGAAGGGAACACAAAGTTTCTTTTCAGTTGCAAACTCCACTCCATACATATATATGGGGAGGTACAAGCTCCAACACGGTTTTACAGTGAAAACGGCAGGCACTTAAAACCGGCACTAGGAAACAGACTGAGAAACCAGAGTCAGTGTTTTTCCAGCAAACCGTTCCCTTTTTGCTGGATGAACGAACGTCTCTCCACATGCTCAGTTCTGAGAGATAAGTGTGTGTGAAAGCCGTCCTTCACCTAGCTTGAAGGGAACACAAAGTTTCTTTTCAGTTGCTAACCCCACTCCATACAAATATATGGGGAGTTACAAGCTCCAACTCGTTTTTACAGTGAAAACGGCAGGCACTTAAAACCGGCACAAGGAAACAGACTGAGAAACCAGAGAAAGGGCTTCTCCTGCAAACCGTTCCCTTTGTGCTGGATGAACGAACGTCTCTCCACATGCTCAGTTCTGAGAGATAAGTGTGTGTGAAAGCCGTCCTTCACCTAGCTTGAAGGGAATACAAAGTTTCTTTTCAGTTGCAAACTCCACTCCATACATATATATGGGGAGGTACAAGCGCCAACTCGGTTTTACAGTGAAAAAGGCAGGCACTTCAATCCGGCACTAGGACACAGACTGAGAAACCAGAGTAAGGGTTTCCCCTGCAACCCGTTCCTTTTGTGCTGCATGAAGGAACGTCTCTCCACATGCTCAGTTCTGAGAGATAAGTGTGTGTGAAAGCCGTACTTCACCTAGCTTAAAGGGAACACAAAGTTTCTTTTCAGTTGCAAACCCCACTCCATACATATATATGGGGAGGTACAAGCTCCAACTCGGTTTTACAGTGAAAACGGCAGGCACTTCAAACGGGCACTAGGAAACAGACTGAGAAACCAGAGTAATGGTTTCTCCTGCAACACGTTCCATTTGTGCTCGATGAACGAACTTCTCTCCACATGCTGAGTTCTGAGAGGTAATTGTGTGTGAAAGCCATTCTTCACCTAGCTTGAAGGGAACACAAAGTTTCTTTTCAGTTGCAAACTCCACTCCATACCTATATATGGGGAGGTACAAGCTCCAACTGGGTTTTACAGTGAAAACGGCAGGCCCTTAAAACGGCACTAGGAAACAGACTGAGAAACAAGAGTAAGGGTTTCTCCTGCAACCCGTTCCCTTTGTGCTGGATGAACGAACGTCTCTCCACATGCTCAGTTCTGAGAGATAAGTGTGTGTGAAAGCCGTCCTTCACCTAGCTTGAAGGGAACACAAAGTTTCTTTTCAGTTGCAAACTCCACTCCATACATATATATGTGGAGGTACAAGCGCCAACTCGGTTTTACAGTGAAAACGGCAGGCACTTCAATCCGGCACTAGGAAACAGACTGAGAAACCAGAGTAAGGGTTTCCCCTGCAACCCGTTCCTTTTGTGCTGGATGAACGAACGTCTCTCCACATGCTCAGTTCTGAGATATAACTGTGTGTGAAAGCCGTACTTCACCTAGCTTAAAGGGAACACAAAGTTTCTTTTCAGTTGCAAACCCCACTCCATACATATATATGGGGTGGTACAAGCTCCAACTCGGTTTTACAGTGAAAACGGCAGGCACTTCAAACGGGCACTAGGAAACAGACTGAGAAACCAGAGTAATGGTTTCTCCTGCAACACGTTCCATTTGTGCTCGATGAACGAACTTCTCTCCACATGCTGAGTTCTGAGAGATAATTGTGTGTGAAAGCCATCCTTCACCTAGCTTAAAGGGAACACAAAGTTTCTTTTCAGTTGCAAACTCCACTCCATACATATATATGGGGAGGTACAAGCTCCAACTCGGTTTTACATTGAAAACGGCAGGCACTTCAAACCGGCACTAGGAAACAGACTGAGAAACAAGAGTAAGGGTTTCTCCTGCAACCCGTTCCCTTTGTGCTGGATGAAAGAACGTCTCTCCACATGCTCAGTTCTGAGAGAAAAGTGTGTGTGAAAGCCGTCCTTCACCTAGCTTGAAGGGAACACAAAGTTTCTATTCAGTTGCAAACTCCACTCCATACATATATATGGGGAGGTACAAGCTCCAACACGGTTTTACAGTGAAAACGGCAGGCACTTCAAACCGGCACTAGGAAACAGACTGAGAAACCAGAGTCAGTGTTTTTCCAGCAAACCGTTCCCTTTTGGCTGGATGAACGAACTTCTTTCCACATGCTCAGATCTGAGAGGTAAGTGTGTGTGAAAGCCGTCCTTCACCTAGCTTAAAGGGAACAGAAAATTTCTTTTCAGTTGCAAACTCCACTCCATACATATATATGGGGAGGTACAAGCTCCAACTCGGTTTTACAGTGAAAACGGCAGGCACTTCAAACCGGCACTAGGAAACAGACTGAGAAACAAGAGTAAGGGTTTTTCCTGCAACCCGTTCCCTTTGTGCTGGATGAACGAACGTCTCTCCACATGCTCAGTTCTGAGAGATAAGTGTGTGTGAAAGCCGTCCTTCACCTAGCTTGAAGGGAACACAAAGTTTCTTTTCAGTTGCAAACTCCACTCCATACATATATATGTGAGGTACAAGCTCCAACTCGGTTTTACAGTGAAAACGGCAGGCACTTCAAACCGGCACTAGGAAACAGACTGAGAAACCAGAGTCACTGTTGCCCTGCAACCCGTTCCCTTTGTGCTGGATGAACGAACGTCTCTCCACATGCTCAGTTCTGAGAGATAAGTGTGTGTGAAAGCCGTCCTTCACCCAGCTTGAAGGGAACACAAAGTTTCTTTTCAGTTGCAAACTCCACTCCATACATATATATGGGGAGGTACAAGCTCCAAATCGGTTTTACAGTGAAAACGGCAGGCACTTCAAACCGGTACTAGGAAACAGACTGAGAAACCAGAGTCACTGTTGCCCTGCAACCCGTTCCCTTTGTGCTGGATGAACGAACGTGTCTCCACATGCTCAGTTCTGAGAGATAAGTGTGTGTGAAAGCCGTCCTTCACCTAGCTTGAAGGGAACACAAAGTTTCTTTTCAGTTGCAAACCCCACTCCATACATATATATGGGGAGGTACAAGCTCCAACTCGGTTTTACAGTGAAAACGGCAGGCACTTCAAACCGGCACTAGGAAACAGACTGAGAAACAAGAGTAAGGGTTTCTCCAGCAACCCGTTCCCTTTGAGCTGGATGAACGAACGTCTCTCCACATGCTCAGTTCTGAGAGATAATTGTGTGTGAAAGCCGTCCTTCACCTAGCTTGAAGGGAACACAAAGTTTCTTTTCAGTTGCTAACCCCACTCCATACAAATATATGGGGAGTTACAAGCTCCAACTCGTTTTTACAGTGAAAACGGCAGGCACTTCAAACCG
Source organism: Vicugna pacos (assembly GCF_048564905.1). Taxonomy (NCBI): domain Eukaryota; kingdom Metazoa; phylum Chordata; class Mammalia; order Artiodactyla; family Camelidae; genus Vicugna; species Vicugna pacos. The sequence goes on from NC_133002.1 coordinate 25,233,802, forward strand.
GCACTAGGAAACAGACTGAGAAACCAGAGTAAGGGCTTCTCCTGCAAACCGTTCCCTTTGTGCTGGATGAACGAACGTCTCTCCACATGCTCAGTTCTGAGAGATAAGTGTGTGTGAAAGCCGTCCTTCACCTAACTTGAAGGGAACACAAAGTTTCTTTTCAGTTGCAAACTCCACTCCATACATATATATGGGGAGGTACAAGCGCCAACTCGGTTTTACAGTGAAAACGGCAGGCACTTCAATCCGGCACTAGGAAACAGACTGAGAAACCAGAGTAAGGGTTTCCCCTGCAACCCTTTCCTTTTGTGCTGGATGAACGAACGTCTCTCCACAAGCTCAGTTCTGAGAGATAAGTGTGTGTGAAAGCCGTACTTCACCTAGCTTAAAGGGAACACAAAGTATCTTTTCAGTTGCAAACCCCACTCCAAACATATATATGGGGAGGTACAAGCTCCAACTCGGTTTTACAGTGAAAACGGCAGGCACTTCAAAACGGCACTAGGAAACAGACTGAGAAACAAGAGTAAGGGTTTCTCCTGCAACCCGTTCCCTATGTGCTGGATGAATGAACGTCTCTCCACATGCTCAGTTCTGAGAGATAAGTGTGTGTGAAAGCCGTCCTTCACTTAGCTTGAAGGGAACACAAAGTTTCTTTTCAGTTGCAAACTCCACTCCATACATATATATGTGGAGGTACAAGCTCCAACTCGGTTTTACAGTGAAAACGGCAGGCACTTCAAACCGGCACTAGGAAACAGACTGAGAAAACAGAGTCACTGTTGCCCTGCAACCCGTTCCCTTTGTGCTGGATGAACGAACGTGTCTCCACATGCTCAGTTCTGAGAGATAAGTGTGTGTGAAAGCCGTCCTTCACCTAGCTTGAAGGGAACACAAAGTTTCTTTTCAGTTGCAAACCCCACTCCATACATATATATGGGGAGGCACAAGCTCCAACTCGGTTTTACAGTGAAAACGGCAGGCACTTCAAACCGGCACTAGGAAACAGACTGAGAAACCAGAGTAAGGGTTTCTCCTTCAACCCGTTCCCTTTGTGCTGGATGAACGAACGTCTCTCCACATGCTCAGTTCTGAGAGAAAAGTGTGTGTGAAAGCAGTCCTTCACCTAGCTTGAAGGGAACACAAAGTTTCTTTTCAGTTGCAACCTCCACTCCATACATATATATGCGGAGGTACAAGCTCCAACTCTGTTTTACAGATAAAAGGGCAGGCACTTCAAACCGGCACTAGGAAACAGACTGAGAAACCAGAGTAAGGGTTTCTCCTGCAACCCGTTCCCTTTGTGCTGGATGAACGAACTTCTCTCCACATGCTCAGTTCTGAGAGATAAGTGTGTGTGAAAGCCGTACTTCACCTAGCTTGAAGGGAACATAAAGTTTCTTTTCAGTTGCAAACTCCACTCCATACATATATATTGGGAGGTACAAGCTCCAACACGGTTTTACAGTGAAAACGGCAGGCACTTCAAACCGGCACAAGGAAACAGACTGTGAAACCACTGAAAGGGTTTCCCCTGCAACCCGTTCCATTTGTGCTGGATGAACGAACGTCTATCCACATGCTCAGTTCTGAGAGATAAGTGTGTGTGAAAGCCGTACTTCACCTAGCTTAAAGGGAACACAAAGTTTCTTTTCAGTTGCAAACCCCACTCCATACATATATATGGGGAGTTACAAGCTCCAACTCGGTTTTACAGTGAAAACGGCAGGCACTTCAAACGGACACTAGGAAACAGACTGAGAAACCAGAGTAATGGTTTCTCCTGCAACACGTTCCATTTGTGCTCGACGAACGAACTTCTCTCCACATGCTGAGTTCTGAGAGATAATTGTGTGTGAAAGCCATCCTTCACCTAGCTTAAAGGGAACACAAAGTTTCTTTTCAGATGCAAACTCCACTCCATACCTATATATGGGGAGGTACAAGCTCCAACTCGGTTTTACAGTGAAAACGGCAGGCACTTCAAACCGGCACTAGGAAACAGACTGAGAAACAAGAGTAAGGGTTTCTCCAGCAACCCGTTCCCTTTGAGCTGGATGAACGAACGTCTCTCCACATGCTCAGTTCTGAGAGATAAGTGTGTGTGAAAGCCGTCCTTCACCTAGCTTGAAGGGAACACAAAGTTTCTTTTCAGTTGCAAACCCCACTCCATACATTTATATGGGGAGGTACAAGCTCCAACTCGGTTTTACAGTAAAAACGGCAGGCACTTCAAACCGGCACTAGGAAACAGACTGAGAAACCAGAGTAAGGGTTTCTCCTGCAACCCGTTCCCTTTTTGCTGGATGAAAGAACGTCTCTCCACATGCTCAGTTCTGAGAGATAAGTGTGTGTGAAAGCCGTCCTTCACCTAGCTTGAAGGGAACACAAAGTTTCTTTTCAGTTGCTAACCCCTCTCCATACAAATATATGGGGAGTTACAAGCTCCAACTCGTTTTTACAGTGAAAACGGCAGGCACTTCAAACCGGCACTAGGAAACAGACTGAGAAACCAGAGTAAGGGCTTCTCCTGCAAACCGTTCCCTTTGTGCTGGATGAACGAACGTCTCTCCACATGCTCAGTTCTGAGAGATAAGTGTGTGTGAAAGCCGTCCTTCACCTAGCTTGAAGGGAACACAAAGTTTCTTTTCAGTTGCAAACTCCACTCCATACATATATATGGGGAGGTACAAGCGCCAACTCGGTTTTACAGTGAAAACGGCAGGCACTTCAATCCGGCACTAGGAAACAGACTGAGAAACCAGAGTAAGGATTTCCCCTGCAACCCGTTCCTTTTGTGCTGGATGAACGAACGTCTCTCCACAAGCTCAGTTCTGAGAGATAAGTGTGTGTGAAAGCCGTACTTCACCTAGCTTAAAGGGAACACAAAGTATCTTTTCAGTTGCAAACCCCACTCCAAACATATATATGGGGAGGTACAAGCTCCAACTCGGTTTTACAGTGAAAACGGCAGGCACTTCAAACCGGCACTAGGAAACAGACTGAGAATCCAGAGTAAAGGTTTCTCCTGTAACCCGTTCCATTTGTGCTGGATGAACGAACGTGTCTCCACATGCTCACTTCTGAGAGATATGTGTGTGTGAAAGCCGACTTTCACCTAGCTTGAAGGGAACACAAAGTTTCTTTTCAGTTGCCAACTCCACTCCATACATTTATATGGGGAGGTACAAGCTCCAACTCGGTTTTACACTGAAAACGGCAGGCAGTTCAAACCGGCACTAGGAAACAGACTGAGAAACCAGAGTCAGTGTTTCCCTGCAACCCGTTCCCTTTGTGCTGGATGAACGTGTCTCCACATGCTCACTTCTGAGAGATAAGTGTGTGTGAAAGCCGTCCTTCACCTAGCTTGAAGGGAACACAAAATTTCTTTTCAGTTGCAAACAACACTCCATACATATATATGTGGAGGTACAAGCTCCAACACTGTTTTACAGTTAAAACGGCAGGCACTTCAAACCGGCACTAGGAAACAGACTGAGAAACCAGAGTCAGTGTTTTTCCAGCAAACCGTTCCCTTTTTGCTGGATGAACGAACTTCTTTCCACATGCTCAGTTCTGAGAGATAAGTGTGTGTGAAAGCCGTCCTTCACCTAGCTTGAAGGGAACACAAAGTTTCTTTTCAGTTGCAAACTCCACTCCATACATATATATGGGGAGGTACAAGCTCCAACTCGGTTTTACAGTAAAAACGGCAGGCACTTCAAACCGGCACTAGGAAACAGACTGAGAAACCAGAGTAAGGGTTTCTCCTGCAACCCGCTCGCTTTGTGCTGGATGAACGAACGTCTCTCCACATGCTCAGCTCTGAGAGATAAGTGTGTGTGAAAGCCGTCCTTCAACTAGCTTGAAGGGAACACAAAGTTTCTTTTCAGTTGCTAACCCCACTCCATACAAATATATGGGGAGTTACAAGCTCCAACTCGTTTTTACAGTGAAAACGGCAGGCACTTCAAACGGGCACTAGGAAACAGACTGAGAAACCAGAGTAAGGGCTTCTCCTGCAAACCGTTCCCTTTGTGCTGGATGAACGAACGTCTCTCCACATGCTCAGTTCTGAGAGATAAGTGTGTGTGAAAGCCGTCCTTCACCTAGCTTGAAGGGAACACAAAGTTTCTTTTCAGTTGCAAACTCCACTCCATACATATATATGGGGAGGTACAAGCGCCAACTCGGTTTTACAGTGAAAACGGCAGGCACTTCAATCCGGCACTAGGAAACAGACTGAGAAACCAGAGTAAGGGTTTCCCCTGCAACCCGTTCCTTTTGTGCTGGATGAACGAACGTCTCTCCACATGCTCAGTTCTGAGAGATAAGTGTGTGTGAAAGCCGTACTTCACCTAGCTTAAAGGGAACACAAAGTTTCTTTTCAGTTGCAAAACCCACTCCAAACATATATATGCGGAGGTACAAGCTCCAACTCGGTTTTACAGTGATAACGGCAGGCACTTCAAACGGGCACTAGGAAACAGACTGAGAAACCAGAGTAATGGTTTCTCCTGCAACACGTTCCATTTGTGCTGGATGAACGAACGTCTCTCCACATGCTCAGCTCTGAGAGATAAGTGTGTGTGAAAGCCGTCCTTCAACTAGCTTGAAGGGAACACAAAGTTTCTTTTCAGTTGCTAACCCCACTCCATACAAATATATGGGGAGTTACAAGCTCCAACTCGTTTTTACAGTGAAAACGGCAGGCACTTCAAACGGGCACTAGGAAACAGACTGAGAAACCAGAGTAAGGGCTTCTCCTGCAAACCGTTCCCTTTGTGCTGGATGAACGAACGTCTCTCCACATGCTCAGTTCTGAGAGATAAGTGTGTGTGAAAGCCGTCCTTCACCTAGCTTGAAGGGAACACAAAGTTTCTTTTCAGTTGCAAACTCCACTCCATACATATATATGGGGAGGTACAAGCGCCAACTCGGTTTTACAGTGAAAACGGCAGGCACTTCAATCCGGCACTAGGAAACAGACTGAGAAACCAGAGTAAGGGTTTCCCCTGCAACCCGTTCCTTTTGTGCTGGATGAACGAACGTCTCTCCACATGCTCAGTTCTGAGAGATAAGTGTGTGTGAAAGCCGTACTTCACCTAGCTTAAAGGGAACACAAAGTTTCTTTTCAGTTGCAAAACCCACTCCAAACATATATATGCGGAGGTACAAGCTCCAACTCGGTTTTACAGTGATAACGGCAGGCACTTCAAACGGGCACTAGGAAACAGACTGAGAAACCAGAGTAATGGTTTCTCCTGCAACACGTTCCATTTGTGCTCGATGAACGAACTTCTCTCTACATGCTGAGTTCTGAGAGATAATTGTGTGTGAAAGCCATACTTCACCTAGCTTAAAGGGAACACAAAGTTTCTTTTCAGTTGCAAACTCCACTCCATACATATATATGGGGAGGTACAAGCTCCAACTCGGTTTTACAGTGAAAACGGCAGGCACTTCAAACCGGCACTAGGAAACAGACTGAGATACAAGAGTAAGGGTTTCTCCTGCAACCCGTTCCCTTTGTGCTGGATGAACGAACGTCTCTCCACATGCTCAGTTCTGAGAGATAAGTGTGTGTGAAAGCCGTCCTTCACCTAGCTTGAAGGGAACACAAAGTTTCTTTTCAGTTGCAAACTCCACTCCATACATATATATGTGGAGGTACAAGCTCCAACTCGGTTTTACAGTGAAAACGGCAGGCACTTCAAACCGGCACTAGGAAACAGACTGAGAAACCAGAGTCACTGTTGCCCTGCAACCCGTTCCCTTTGTGCTGGATGAACGAACGTGTCTCCACATGCTCAGTTCTGAGAGATAAGTGTGTGTGAAAGCCGTCCTTCACCTAGCTTGAAGGGAAAACAAAGTTTCTTTTCAGTTGCAAACCCCACTCCATACATATATATGGGGAGGTACAAGCTCCAACTCGGTTTTACAGTGAAAACGGCAGGCACTTCAAACCGGCACTAGGAAACAGACTGAGAAACCAGAGTAAGGGTTTCTCCTGCAACCCGTTCCCTTTGTGCTGGATGAACGAACATCTCTCCACATGCTCAGTTCTGAGAGAAAAGTGTGTGTGAAAGCCGTCCTTCACCTAGCTTGAAGGGAACACAAAGTTTCTTTTCAGTTGCAACCTCCACTCCATACATATATATGGGGAGGTACAAGCTCCAACTCGGTTTTACACTGAAAACGGCAGGCAGTTCAAATCGGCACTAGGAAACAGACTGAGAAACCAGAGTCAGTGTTTCCCTGCAAACCGTTCCCTTTGTGCTGGATGAACGAACGTCTCTCCACATGCTCAGTTCTGAGAGATAAGTGTGTGTGAAAGCCGTCCTTCACCTAGCTTGAAGGGAACACAAAGTTTCTTTTCAGTTGCAAACAACACTCCATACATATATATGCGGAGGTACAAGCTCCAACACTGTTTTACAGTTAAAACGGCAGGCACTTCAAACCGGCACTAGGAAACAGACTGAGAAACCAGAGTCAGTGTTTTTCCAGCAAACCGTTCCCTTTTTGCTGGATGAACGAACTTCTTTCAACATGCTCAGTTGTGAGAGATAAGTGTGTGTGAAAGCCGTCCTTCACCTAGCTTGAAGGGAACACTAAGTTTCTTTTCAGTTGCAAACCCCACTCCATATATATATATGGGGAGGTACAAGCTCCAACTCGGTTTTACAGTGAAAACGGCAGGCACTTCAAACCGGCACTAGGAAACAGACTGAGAAACCAGAGTAAGGGTTTCTCCTGCAACCCGTTCCCTTTGTGCTGGATGAACGAACGTCTCTCCACATGCTCAGTTCTGAGAGAAAAGTGTGTGTGAAAGCCGTCCTTCACCTAGCTTGAAGGGAACACAAAGTTTCTTTTCAGTTGCAAACCCCACTCCATACATATATATGCGGAGGTACAAGCTCCAACTCTGTTTTACAGATAAAACGGCAGGCACTTCAAACCGGCACTAGGAAACAGACTGAGAAACCAGAGTATGGGTTTCTCCTGCAACCCGCTCGCTTTGTGCTGGATGAACGAACGTCTCTCCACATGCTCAGTTCTGAGAGAAAAGTGTGTGTGAAAGCCGTCCTTCACCTAGCTTGAAGGGAACACAAAGTTTCTTTTCAGTTGCAAACTCCACTCCATACATATATATGGGGAGGTACAAGCTCCAACACGGTTTTACAGTAAAAACGGCAGGCACTTAAAACCGGCACTAGGAAACAGACTGAGAAACCAGAGTAAGGGTTTCCCCTGCAACCCGTTCCTTTTGTGCTGGATGAACGAACGTCTCTCCACATGCTCAGTTCTGAGAGATAAGTGTGTGTGAAAGCCGTACTTCACCTAGCTTAAAGGGAACACAAAGTTTCTTTTCAGTTGCAAAACCCACTCCAAACATATATATGCGGAGGTACAAGCTCCAACTCGGTTTTACAGTGATAACGGCAGGCACTTCAAACGGGCACTAAGAAACAGACTGAGAAACCAGAGTAATGGTTTCTCCTGCAACACGTTCCATTTGTGCTCGATGAACGAACTTCTCTCTACATGCTGAGTTCTGAGAGATAATTGTGTGTGAAAGCCATACTTCACCTAGCTTAAAGGGAACACAAAGTTTCTTTTCAGTTGCAAACTCCACTCCATACATATATATGGGGAGGTACAAGCTCCAACTCGGTTTTACAGTGAAAACGGCAGGCACTTCAAACCGGCACTAGGAAACAGACTGAGAAACAAGAGTAAGGGTTTCTCCTGCAACCCGTTCCCTTTGTGCTGGATGAACGAACGTCTCTCCACATGCTCAGTTCTGAGAGATAAGTGTGTGTGAAAGCCGTCCTTCACCTAGCTTGAAGGGAACACAAAGTTTCTTTTCAGTTGCAAACTCCACTCCATACATATATATGTGGAGGTACAAGCTCCAACTCGGTTTTACAGTGAAAACGGCAGGCACTTCAAACCGGCACTAGGAAACAGACTGAGAAACCAGAGTCACTGTTGCCCTACAACCCGTTCCCTTTGTGCTGGATGAACGAACGTGTCTCCACATGCTCAGTTCTGAGAGATAAGTGTGTGTGAAAGCCGTCCTTCACCTAGCTTGAAGGGAAAACAAAGTTTCTTTTCAGTTGCAAACCCCACTCCATACATATATATGGGGAGGTACAAGCTCCAACTCGGTTTTACAGTGAAAACGGCAGGCACTTCAAACCGGCACTAGGAAACAGACTGAGAAACCAGAGTAAGGGTTTCTCCTGCAACCCGTTCCCTTTGTGCTGGATGAACGAACGTCTCTCCACATGCTCAGTTCTGAGAGAAAAGTGTGTGTGAAAGCCGTCCTTCACCTAGCTTGAAGGGAACACAAAGTTTCTTTTCAGTTGCAACCTCCACTCCATACATATATATGGGGAGGTACAAGCTCCAACTCGGTTTTACACTGAAAACGGCAGGCAGTTCAAATCGGCACTAGGAAACAGACTGAGAAACCAGAGTCAGTGTTTCCCTGCAAACCGTTCCCTTTGTGCTGGATGAACGAACGTCTCTCCACATGCTCAGTTCTGAGAGATAAGTGTGTGTGAAAGCCGTTCTTCACCTAGCTTGAAGGGAACACAAAGTTTCTTTTCAGTTGCAAACAACACTCCATACATATATATGCGGAGGTACAAGCTCCAACACTGTTTTACAGTTAAAACGGCAGGCACTTCAAACCGGCACTAGGAAACAGACTGAGAAACCAGAGTCAGTGTTTTTCCAGCAAACCGTTCCCTTTTTGCTGGATGAACGAACTTCTTTCCACATGCTCAGTTGTGAGAGATAAGTGTGTGTGAAAGCCGTCCTTCACCTAGCTTGAAGGGAACACTAAGTTTCTTTTCAGTTGCAAACCCCACTCCAAATATATATATGGGGAGGTACAAGCTCCAACTCGGTTTTACAGTGAAAACGGCAGGCACTTCAAACCGGCACTAGGAAACAGACTGAGAAACCAGAGTAAGGGTTTCTCCTGCAACCCGTTCCCTTTGTGCTGGATGAACGAACGTCTCTCCACATGCTCAGTTCTGAGAGAAAAGTGTGTGTGAAAGCCGTCCTTCACCTAGCTTGAAGGGAACACAAAGTTTCTTTTCAGTTGCAAACCCCACTCCATACATATATATGGGGAGGTACAAGCTCCAACTCGGTTTTACAGTGAAAACGGCAGGCACTTCAAACGGGCACTAGGAAACAGACTGAGAAACCAGAGTAATGGTTTCTCCTGCAACACGTTCCATTTGTGCTCGATGAACGAACTTCTCTCCACATGCTGAGTTCTGAGAGATAATTGTGTGTGAAAGCCATCCTTCACCTAGCTTAAAGGGAACACAAAATTTCTTTTCAGTTGCAAACTCCACTCCATACATATATATGGGGAGGTACAAGCTCCAACTCGGTTTTACAGTGAAAACGGCAGGCACTTCAAACCGGCACTAGGAAACAGACTGAGAAACAAGAGTAAGGGTTTTTCCTGCAACCCGTTCCCTTTGTGCTGGATGAACGAACGTCTCTCCACATGCTCAGTTCTGAGAGATAAGTGTGTGTGAAAGCCGTCCTTCACCTAGCTTGAAGGGAACACAAAGTTTCTTTTCAGTTGCAAACTCCACTCCATACATATATATGTGAGGTACAAGCTCCAACTCGGTTTTACAGTGAAAACGGCAGGCACTTCAAACCGGCACTAGGAAACAGACTGAGAAACCAGAGTCACTGTTGCCCTGCAACCCGTTCCCTTTGTGCTGGATGAACGAACGTCTCTCCACATGCTCAGTTCTGAGAGATAAGTGTGTGTGAAAGCCGTCCTTCACCCAGCTTGAAGGGAACACAAAGTTTCTTTTCAGTTGCAAACTCCACTCCATACATATATATGGGGAGGTACAAGCTCCAAATCGGTTTTACAGTGAAAACGGCAGGCACTTCAAACCGGTACTAGGAAACAGACTGAGAAACCAGAGTCACTGTTGCCCTGCAACCCGTTCCCTTTGTGCTGGATGAACGAACGTGTCTCCACATGCTCAGTTCTGAGAGATAAGTGTGTGTGAAAGCCGTCCTTCACCTAGCTTGAAGGGAACACAAAGTTTCTTTTCAGTTGCAAACCCCACTCCATACATATATATGGGGAGGTACAAGCTCCAACTCGGTTTTACAGTGAAAACGGCAGGCACTTCAAACCGGCACTAGGAAACAGACTGAGAAACAAGAGTAAGGGTTTCTCCAGCAACCCGTTCCCTTTGAGCTGGATGAACGAACGTCTCTCCACATGCTCAGTTCTGAGAGATAATTGTGTGTGAAAGCCGTCCTTCACCTAGCTTGAAGGGAACACAAAGTTTCTTTTCAGTTGCTAACCCCACTCCATACAAATATATGGGGAGTTACAAGCTCCAACTCGTTTTTACAGTGAAAACGGCAGGCACTTCAAACCGGCACTAGGAAACAGACTGAGAAACCAGAGTAAGGGCTTCTCCTGCAAACCGTTCCCTTTGTGCTGGATGAACGAACGTCTCTCCACATGCTCAGTTCTGAGAGATAAGTGTGTGTGAAAGCCGTCCTTCACCTAGCTTGAAGGGAACACAAAGTTTCTTTTCAGTTGCAAACTCCACTCCATACATATATATGGGGAGGTACAAGCGCCAACTCGGTTTTACAGTGAAAACGGCAGGCACTTCAATCCGGCACTAGGAAACAGACTGAGAAACCAGAGTAAGGGTTTCCCCTGCAACCCTTTCCTTTTGTGCTGGATGAACGAACGTCTCTCCACAAGCTCAGTTCTGAGAGATAAGTGTGTGTGAAAGCCGTACTTCACCTAGCTTAAAGGGAACACAAAGTATCTTTTCAGTTGCAAACCCCACTCCAAACATATATATGGGGAGGTACAAGCTCCAACTCGGTTTTACAGTGAAAACGGCAGGCACTTCAAAACGGCACTAGGAAACAGACTGAGAAACAAGAGTAAGGGTTTCTCCTGCAACCCGTTCCCTATGTGCTGGATGAATGAACGTCTCTCCACATGCTCAGTTCTGAGAGATAAGTGTGTGTGAAACCCGTCCTTCACTTAGCTTGAAGGGAACACAAAGTTTCTTTTCAGTTGCAAACTCCACTCCATACATATATATGTGGAGGTACAAGCTCCAACTCGGTTTTACAGTGAAAACGGCAGGCACTTCAAACCGGCACTAGGAAACAGACTGAGAAACCAGAGTAAGGGTTTCTCCTTCAACCCGTTCCCTTTGTGCTGGATGAACGAACGTCTCTCCACATGCTCAGTTCTGAGAGAAAAGTGTGTGTGAAAGCCGTCCTTCACCTAGCTTGAAGGGAACACAAAGTTTCTTTTCAGTTGCAACCTCCACTCCATACATATATATGCGGAGGTACAAGCTCCAACTCTGTTTTACAGATAAAAGGGCAGGCACTTCAAACCGGCACTAGGAAACAGACTGAGAAACCAGAGTAAGGGTTTCTCCTGCAACCCGTTCCCTTTGTGCTGGATGAACGAACTTCTCTCCACATGCTCAGTTCTGAGAGATAAGTGTGTGTGAAAGCCGTACTTCACCTAGCTTGAAGGGAACATAAAGTTTCTTTTCAGTTGCAAACTCCACTCCATACATATATATTGGGAGGTACAAGCTCCAACACGGTTTTACAGTGAAAACGGCAGGCACTTCAAACCGGCACAAGGAAACAGACTGTGAAACCACTGAAAGGGTTTCCCCTGCAACCCGTTCCTTTTGTGCTGGATGAACGAACGTCTATCCACATGCTCAGTTCTGAGAGACAAGTGTGTGTGAAAGCCGTACTTCACCTAGCTTAAAGGGAACACAAAGTTTCTTTTCAGTTGCAAACCCCACTCCATACATATATATGGGGAGTTACAAGCTCCAACTCGGTTTTACAGTGAAAACGGCAGGCACTTCAAACGGACACTAGGAAACAGACTGAGAAACCAGAGTAATGGTTTCTCCTGCAACAAGTTCCATTTGTGCTCGACGAACGAACTTCTCTCCACATGCTGAGTTCTGAGAGATAATTGTGTGTGAAAGCCATCCTTCACCTAGCTTAAAGGGAACACAAAGTTTCTTTTCAGATGCAAACTCCACTCCATACCTATATATGGGGAGGTACAAGCTCCAACTCGGTTTTACAGTGAAAACGGCAGGCACTTCAAACCGGCACTAGGAAACAGACTGAGAAACAAGAGTAAGGGTTTCTCCAGCAACCCGTTCCCTTTGAGCTGGATGAACGAACGTCTCTCCACATGCTCAGTTCTGAGAGATAAGTGTGTGTGAAAGCCGTCCTTCACCTAGCTTGAAGGGAACACAAAGTTTCTTTTCAGTTGCAAACCCCACTCCATACATTTATATGGGGAGGTACAAGCTCCAACTCGGTTTTACAGTAAAAACGGCAGGCACTTCAAACCGGCACTAGGAAACAGACTGAGAAACCAGAGTAAGGGTTTCTCCTGCAACCCGTTCCCTTTTTGCTGGATGAACGAACGTCTCTCCACATGCTCAGTTCTGAGAGATAAGTGTGTGTGAAAGCCGTCCTTCACCTAGCTTGAAGGGAACACAAAGTTTCTTTTCAGTTGCTAACCCCTCTCCATACAAATATATGGGGAGTTACAAGCTCCAACTCGTTTTTACAGTGAAAACGGCAGGCACTTCAAACCGGCACTAGGAAACAGACTGAGAAACCAGAGTAAGGGCTTCTCCTGCAAACCGTTCCCTTTGTGCTGGATGAACGAACGTCTCTCCACATGCTCAGTTCTGAGAGATAAGTGTGTGTGAAAGCCGTCCTTCACCTAGCTTGAAGGGAACACAAAGTTTCTTTTCAGTTGCAAACTCCACTCCATACATATATATGGGGAGGTACAAGCGCCAACTCGGTTTTACAGTGAAAACGGCAGGCACTTCAATCCGGCACTAGGAAACAGACTGAGAAACCAGAGTAAGGGTTTCCCCTGCAACCCGTTCCTTTTGTGCTGGATGAACGAACGTCTCTCCACAAGCTCAGTTCTGAGAGATAAGTGTGTGTGAAAGCCGTACTTCACCTAGCTTAAAGGGAACACAAAGTATCTTTTCAGTTGCAAACCCCACTCCAAACATATATATGGGGAGGTACAAGCTCCAACTCGGTTTTACAGTGAAAACGGCAGGCACTTCAAACCGGCACTAGGAAACAGACTGAGAATCCAGAGTAAAGGTTTCTCCTGTAACCCGTTCCATTTGTGCTGGATGAACGAACGTGTCTCCACATGCTCACTTCTGAGAGATATGTGTGTGTGAAAGCCGTCTTTCACCTAGCTTGAAGGGAACACAAAGTTTCTTTTCAGTTGCCAACTCCACTCCATACATTTATATGGGGAGGTACAAGCTCCAACTCGGTTTTACACTGAAAACGGCAGTCACTTCAAACCGGCACTAGGAAACAGACTGAGAAACCAGAGTCAGTGTTTCCCTGCAACCCGTTCCCTTTGTGCTGGATGAACGAACGTGTCTCCACATGCTCACTTCTGAGAGATAAGTGTGTGTGAAAGCCGTCCTTCACCTAGCTTGAAGGGAACACAAAATTTCTTTTCAGTTGCAAACAACACTCCATACATATATATGTGGAGGTACAAGCTCCAACACTGTTTTACAGTTAAAACGGCAGGCACTTCAAACCGGCACTAGGAAACAGACTGAGAAACCAGAGTCAGTGTTTTTCCAGCAAACCGTTCCCTTTTTGCTGGATGAACGAACTTCTTTCCACATGCTCAGTTCTGAGAGATAAGTGTGTGTGAAAGCCGTCCTTCACCTAGCTTGAAGGGAACACAAAGTTTCTTTTCAGTTGCAAACTCCACTCCATACATATATATGGGGAGGTACAAGCTCCAACTCGGTTTTACAGTAAAAACGGCAGGCACTTCAAACCGGCACTAGGAAACAGACTGAGAAACCAGAGTAAGGGTTTCTCCTGCAACCCGCTCGCTTTGTGCTGGATGAACGAACGTCTCTCCACATGCTCAGTTCTGAGAGATAAGTGTGTGTGAAAGCCGTCCTTCAACTAGCTTGAAGGGAACACAAAGTTTCTTTTCAGTTGCTAACCCCACTCCATACAAATATATGGGGAGTTACAAGCTCCAACTCGTTTTTACAGTGAAAACGGCAGGCACTTCAAACGGGCACTAGGAAACAGACTGAGAAACCAGAGTAAGGGCTTCTCCTGCAAACCGTTCCCTTTGTGCTGGATGAACGGACGTCTCTCCACATGCTCAGTTCTGAGAGATAAGTGTGTGTGAAAGCCTTCCTTCACCTAGCTTGAAGGGAACACAAAGTTTCTTTTCAGTTGCAAACTCCACTCCATACATATATATGGGGAGGTACAAGCGCCAACTCGGTTTTACAGTGAAAACGGCAGGCACTTCAATCCGGCACTAGGAAACAGACTGAGAAACCAGAGTAAGGGTTTCCCCTGCAACCCGTTCCTTTTGTGCTGGATGAACGAACGTCTCTCCACATGCTCACTTCTGAGAGATAAGTGTGTGTGAAAGCCGTACTTCACCTAGCTTAAAGGGAACACAAAGTTTCTTTTCAGTTGCAAAACCCACTCCAAACATATATATGCGGAGTTACAAGCTCCAACTCGGTTTTACAGTGATAACGGCAGGCACTTCAAACGGGCACTAGGAAACAGACTGAGAAACCAGAGTAATGGTTTCTCCTGCAACACGTTCCATTTGTGCTCGATGAACGAACTTCTCTCTACATGCTGAGTTCTGAGAGATAATTGTGTGTGAAAGCCATACTTCACCTAGCTTAAAGGGAACACAAAGTTTCTTTTCAGTTGCAAACTCCACTCCATACATATATATGGGGAGGTACAAGCTCCAACTCGGTTTTACAGTGAAAACTACAGGCACTTCAAACCGGCACTAGGAAACAGACTGAGAAACAAGAGTAAGGGTTTCTCCTGCAACCCGTTCCCTTTGTGCTGGATGAACGAACGTCTCTCCACATGCTCAGTTGTGAGAGATAAGTGTGTGTGAAAGCCGTCCTTCACCTAGCTTGAAGGGAACACTAAGTTTCTTTTCAGTTGCAAACCCCACTCCATATATATATATGGGGAGGTACAAGCTCCAACTCGGTTTTACAGTGAAAACGGCAGGCACTTCAAACCGGCACTAGGAAACAGACTGAGAAACCAGAGTAAGGGTTTCTCCTGCAACCCGTTCCCTTTGTGCTGGATGAACGAAGGTCTCTCCACATGCTCAGTTCTGACAGAAAAGTGTGTGTGAAAGCCGTCCTTCACCTAGCTTGAAGGGAACACAAAGTTTCTTTTCAGTTGCAAACCCCACTCCATACATATATATGCGGAGGTACAAGCTCCAACTCTGTTTTACAGATAAAACGGCAGGCACTTCAAACCGGCACTAGGAAACAGACTGAGAAACCAGAGTATGGGTTTCTCCTGCAACCCGCTCGCTTTGTGCTGGATGAACGAACGTCTCTCCACATGCTCAGTTCTGAGAGAAAAGTGTGTGTGAAAGCCGTCCTTCACCTAGCTTGAAGGGAACACAAAGTTTCTTTTCAGTTGCAAACTCCACTCCATACATATATATGGGGAGGTACAAGCTCCAACACGGTTTTACAGTAAAAACGGCAGGCACTTAAAACCGGCACTAGGAAACAGACTGAGAAACCAGAGTAAGGGTTTCCCCTGCAACCCGTTCCTTTTGTGCTGGATGAACGAACGTCTCTCCACATGCTCAGATCTGAGAGATAAGTGTGTGTGAAAGCCGTACTTCACCTAGCTTGAAGGGAACACAAAGTTTCTTTTCAGTTGCAAAACCCACTCCAAACATATATATGCGGAGGTACAAGCTCCAACTCGGTTTTACAGTGATAACGGCAGGCACTTCAAACGGGCACTAGGAAACAGACTGAGAAACCAGAGTAATGGTTTCTCCTGCAACACGTTCCATTTGTGCTCGATGAACGAACTTCTCTCTACATGCTGAGTTCTGAGAGATAATTGTGTGTGAAAGCCATACTTCACCTAGCTTAAAGGGAACACAAAGTTTCTTTTCAGTTGCAAACTCCACTCCATACATATATATGGGGAGGTACAAGCTCCAACTCGGTTTTACAGTGAAAACGGCAGGCACTTCAAACCGGCACTAGGAAACAGACTGAGAAACAAGAGTAAGGGTTTCTCCTGCAACCCGTTCCCTTTGTGCTGGATGAACGAACGTCTCTCCACATGCTCAGTTCTGAGAGATAAGTGTGTGTGAAAGCCGTCCTTCACCTAGCTTGAAGGGAACACAAAGTTTCTTTTCAGTTGCAAACTCCACTCCATACATATATATGTGGAGGTACAAGCTCCAACTCGGTTTTACAGTGAAAACGGCAGGCACTTCAAACCGGCACTAGGAAACAGACTGAGAAACCAGAGTCACTGTTGCCCTGCAACCCGTTCCCTTTGTGCTGGATGAACGAACGTGTCTCCACATGCTCAGTTCTGAGAGATAAGTGTGTGTGAAAGCCGTCCTTCACCTAGCTTGAAGGGAAAACAAAGTTTCTTTTCAGTTGCAAACCCCACTCCATACATATATATGGGGAGGTACAAGCTCCAACTCGGTTTTACAGTGAAAACGGCAGGCACTTCAAACCGGCACTAGGAAACAGACTGAGAAACCAGAGTAAGGGTTTCTCCTGCAACCCGTTCCCTTTGTGCTGGATGAACGAACGTCTCTCCACATGCTCAGTTCTGAGAGAAAAGTGTGTGTGAAAGCCGTCCTTCACCTAGCTTGAAGGGAACACAAAGTTTCTTTTCAGTTGCAAACTCCACTCCATACATATATATGGGGAGGTACAAGCGCCAACTCGGTTTTACAGTGAAAACGGCAGGCACTTCAATCCGGCACTAGGAAACAGACTGAGAAACCAGAGTAAGGGTTTCCCCTGCAACCCTTTCCTTTTGTGCTGGATGAACGAACGTCTCTCCACATGCTCAGTTCTGAGAGATAAGTGTGTGTGAAAGCCGTACTTCACCTAGCTTAAAGGGAACACAAAGTTTCTTTTCAGTTGCAAAACCCACTCCAAACATATATATGCGGAGTTACAAGCTCCAACTCGGTTTTACAGTGATAACGGCAGGCACTTCAAACGGGCACTAGGAAACAGACTGAGAAACCAGAGTAATGGTTTCTCCTGCAACACGTTCCATTTGTGCTCGATGAACGAACTTCTCTCTACATGCTGAGTTCTGAGAGATAATTGTGTGTGAAAGCCATACTTCACCTAGCTTAAAGGGAACACAAAGTTTCTTTTCAGTTGCAAACTCCACTCCATACATATATATGGGGAGGTACAAGCTCCAACTCGGTTTTACAGTGAAAACTACAGGCACTTCAAACCGGCACTAGGAAACAGACTGAGAAACAAGAGTAAGGGTTTCTCCTGCAACCCGTTCCCTTTGTGCTGGATGAACGAACGTCTCTCCACATGCTCAGTTCTGAGAGATAAGTGTGTGTGAAAGCCGTCCTTCACCTAGCTTGAAGGGAACACAAAGTTTCTTTTCAGTTGCAAACTCCACTCCATACATATATATGGGGAGGTACAAGCTCCAACTCGGTTTTACACTGAAAACGGCAGGCACTTCAAACCGGCACTAGGAAACAGACTGAGAAACCAGAGTCACTGTTGCCCTGCAACCCGTTCCCTTTGTGCTGGATGAACGAACGTGTCTCCACATGCTCAGTTCTGAGAGATAAGTGTGTGTGAAAGCCGTCCTTCACCTAGCTTGAAGGGAAAACAAAGTTTCTTTTCAGTTGCAAACCCCACTCCATACATATATATGGGGAGGTACAAGCTCCAACTCGGTTTTACAGTGAAAACGGCAGGCACTTCAAACCGGCACTAGGAAACAGACTGAGAAACCAGAGTAAGGGTTTCTCCTGCAACCCGTTCCCTTTGTGCTGGATGAACGAACGTCTCTCCACATGCTCAGTTCTGAGAGAAAAGTGTGTGTGAAAGCCGTCCTTCACCTAGCTTGAAGGGAACACAAAGTTTCTTTTCAGTTGCAACCTCCACTCCATACATATATATGGGGAGGTACAAGCTCCAACTCGGTTTTACACTGAAAACGGCAGGCAGTTCAAATCGGCACTAGGAAACAGACTGAGAAACCAGAGTCAGTGTTTCCCTGCAAACCGTTCCCTTTGTGCTGGATGAACGAACGTCTCTCCACATGCTCAGTTCTGAGAGATAAGTGTGTGTGAAAGCCGTCCTTCACCTAGCTTGAAGGGAACACAAAGTTTCTTTTCAGTTGCAAACAACACTCCATACATATATATGCGGAGGTACAAGCTCCAACACTGTTTTACAGTTAAAACGGCAGGCACTTCAAACCGGCACTAGGAAACAGACTGAGAAACCAGAGTCAGTGTTTTTCCAGCAAACCGTTCCCTTTTTGCTGGATGAACGAACTTCTTTCCACATGCTCAGTTGTGAGAGATAAGTGTGTGTGAAAGCCGTCCTTCACCTAGCTTGAAGGGAACACTAAGTTTCTTTTCAGTTGCAAACCCCACTCCATATATATATATGGGGAGGTACAAGCTCCAACTCGGTTTTACAGTGAAAACGGCAGGCACTTCAAACCGGCACTAGGAAACAGACTGAGAAACCAGAGTAAGGGTTTCTCCTGCAACCCGTTCCCTTTGTGCTGGATGAACGAACGTCTCTCCACATGCTCAGTTCTGACAGAAAAGTGTGTGTGAAAGCCGTCCTTCACCTAGCTTGAAGGGAACACAAAGTTTCTTTTCAGTTGCAAACCCCACTCCATACATATATATGCGGAGGTACAAGCTCCAACTCTGTTTTACAGATAAAACGGCAGGCACTTCAAACCGGCACTAGGAAACAGACTGAGAAACCAGAGTATGGGTTTCTCCTGCAACCCGCTCGCTTTGTGCTGGATGAACGAACGTCTCTCCACATGCTCAGTTCTGAGAGAAAAGTGTGTGTGAAAGCCGTCCTTCACCTAGCTTGAAGGGAACACAAAGTTTCTTTTCAGTTGCAAACTCCACTCCATACATATATATGGGGAGGTACAAGCTCCAACACGGTTTTACAGTAAAAACGGCAGGCACTTAAAACCGGCACTAGGAAACAGACTGAGAAACCAGAGTAAGGGTTTCCCCTGCAACCCGTTCCTTTTGTGCTGGATGAACGAACGTCTCTCCACATGCTCAGTTCTGAGAGATAAGTGTGTGTGAAAGCCGTACTTCACCTAGCTTAAAGGGAACACAAAGTTTCTTTTCAGTTGCAAAACCCACTCCAAACATATATATGCGGAGGTACAAGCTCCAACTCGGTTTTACAGTGATAACGGCAGGCACTTCAAACGGGCACTAGGAAACAGACTGAGAAACCAGAGTAATGGTTTCTCATGCAACACGTTCCATTTGTGCTCGATGAACGAACTTCTCTCTACATGCTGAGTTCTGAGAGATAATTGTGTGTGAAAGCCATACTTCACCTAGCTTAAAGGGAACACAAAGTTTCTTTTCAGTTGCAAACTCCACTCCATACATATATATGGGGAGGTACAAGCTCCAACTCGGTTTTACAGTGAAAACGGCAGGCACTTCAAACCGGCACTAGGAAACAGACTGAGAAACAAGAGTAAGGGTTTCTCCTGCAACCCGTTCCCTTTGTGCTGGATGAACGAACGTCTCTCCACATGCTCAGTTCTGAGAGATAAGTGTGTGTGAAAGCCGTCCTTCACCTAGCTTGAAGGGAACACAAAGTTTCTTTTCAGTTGCAAACTCCACTCCATACATATATATGTGGAGGTACAAGCTCCAACTCGGTTTTACAGTGAAAACGGCAGGCACTTCAAACCGGCACTAGGAAACAGACTGAGAAACCAGAGTCACTGTTGCCCTGCAACCCGTTCCCTTTGTGCTGGATGAACGAACGTGTCTCCACATGCTCAGTTCTGAGAGATAAGTGTGTGTGAAAGCCGTCCTTCACCTAGCTTGAAGGGAAAACAAAGTTTCTTTTCAGTTGCAAACCCCACTCCATACATATATATGGGGAGGTACAAGCTCCAACTCGGTTTTACAGTGAAAACGGCAGGCACTTCAAACCGGCACTAGGAAACAGACTGAGAAACCAGAGTAAGGGTTTCTCCTGCAACCCGTTCCCTTTGTGCTGGATGAACGAACGTCTCTCCACATGCTCAGTTCTGAGAGAAAAGTGTGTGTGAAAGCCGTCCTTCACCTAGCTTGAAGGGAACACAAAGTTTCTTTTCAGTTGCAACCTCCACTCCATACATATATATGGGGAGGTACAAGCTCCAACTCGGTTTTACACTGAAAACGGCAGGCAGTTCAAATCGGCACTAGGAAACAGACTGAGAAACCAGAGTCAGTGTTTCCCTGCAAACCGTTCCCTTTGTGCTGGATGAACGAACGTCTCTCCACATGCTCAGTTCTGAGAGATAAGTGTGTGTGAAAGCCGTCCTTCACCTAGCTTGAAGGGAACACAAAGTTTCTTTTCAGTTGCAAACAACACTCCATACATATATATGCGGAGGTACAAGCTCCAACACTGTTTTACAGTTAAAACGGCAGGCACTTCAAACCGGCACTAGGAAACAGACTGAGAAACCAGAGTCAGTGTTTTTCCAGCAAACCGTTCCCTTTGTGCTGGATGAACGAACGTCTCTCCACATGCTCAGTTCTGAGAGATAAGTGTGTGTGAAAGCCGTCCTTCACCTAGCTTGAAGGGAACACAAAGTTTCTTTTCAGTTGCAAACTCCACTCCATACATATATATGGGGAGGTACAAGCTCCAACTCGGTTTTACAGTAAAAACGGCAGGCACTTCAAACCGGCACTAGGAAACAGACTGAGAAACCAGAGTAAGGGTTTCTCCTGCAACCCGCTCGCTTTGTGCTGGATGAACGAACGTCTCTCCACATGCTCAGTTCTGAGAGATAAGTGTGTGTGAAAGCCGTCCTTCAACTAGCTTGAAGGGAACACAAAGTTTCTTTTCAGTTGCTAACCCCACTCCATACAAATATATGGGGAGTTACAAGCTCCAACTCGTTTTTACAGTGAAAACGGCAGGCACTTCAAACGGGCACTAGGAAACAGACTGAGAAACCAGAGTAAGGGCTTCTCCTGCAAACCGTTCCCTTTGTGCTGGATGAACGGACGTCTCTCCACATGCTCAGTTCTGAGAGATAAGTGTGTGTGAAAGCCTTCCTTCACCTAGCTTGAAGGGAACACAAAGTTTCTTTTCAGTTGCAAACTCCACTCCATACATATATATGGGGAGGTACAAGCGCCAACTCGGTTTTACAGTGAAAACGGCAGGCACTTCAATCCGGCACTAGGAAACAGACTGAGAAACCAGAGTAAGGGTTTCCCCTGCAACCCGTTCCTTTTGTGCTGGATGAACGAACGTCTCTCCACATGCTCAGTTCTGAGAGATAAGTGTGTGTGAAAGCCGTACTTCACCTAGCTTAAAGGGAACACAAAGTTTCTTTTCAGTTGCAAAACCCACTCCAAACATATATATGCGGAGTTACAAGCTCCAACTCGGTTTTACAGTGATAACGGCAGGCACTTCAAACGGGCACTAGGAAACAGACTGAGAAACCAGAGTAATGGTTTCTCCTGCAACACGTTCCATTTGTGCTCGATGAACGAACTTCTCTCTACATGCTGAGTTCTGAGAGATAATTGTGTGTGAAAGCCATACTTCACCTAGCTTAAAGGGAACACAAAGTTTCTTTTCAGTTGCAAACTCCACTCCATACATATATATGGGGAGGTACAAGCTCCAACTCGGTTTTACAGTGAAAACTACAGGCACTTCAAACCGGCACTAGGAAACAGACTGAGAAACAAGAGTAAGGGTTTCTCCTGCAACCCGTTCCCTTTGTGCTGGATGAACGAACGTCTCTCCACATGCTCAGTTGTGAGAGATAAGTGTGTGTGAAAGCCGTCCTTCACCTAGCTTGAAGGGAACACTAAGTTTCTTTTCAGTTGCAAACCCCACTCCATATATATATATGGGGAGGTACAAGCTCCAACTCGGTTTTACAGTGAAAACGGCAGGCACTTCAAACCGGCACTAGGAAACAGACTGAGAAACCAGAGTAAGGGTTTCTCCTGCAACCCGTTCCCTTTGTGCTGGATGAACGAACGTCTCTCCACATGCTCAGTTCTGACAGAAAAGTGTGTGTGAAAGCCGTCCTTCACCTAGCTTGAAGGGAACACAAAGTTTCTTTTCAGTTGCAAACCCCACTCCATACATATATATGCGGAGGTACAAGCTCCAACTCTGTTTTACAGATAAAACGGCAGGCACTTCAAACCGGCACTAGGAAACAGACTGAGAAACCAGAGTATGGGTTTCTCCTGCAACCCGCTCGCTTTGTGCTGGATGAACGAACGTCTCTCCACATGCTCAGTTCTGAGAGAAAAGTGTGTGTGAAAGCCGTCCTTCACCTAGCTTGAAGGGAACACAAAGTTTCTTTTCAGTTGCAAACTCCACTCCATACATATATATGGGGAGGTACAAGCTCCAACACGGTTTTACAGTAAAAACGGCAGGCACTTAAAACCGGCACTAGGAAACAGACTGAGAAACCAGAGTAAGGGTTTCCCCTGCAACCCGTTCCTTTTGTGCTGGATGAACGAACGTCTCTCCACATGCTCAGATCTGAGAGATAAGTGTGTGTGAAAGCCGTACTTCACCTAGCTTGAAGGGAACACAAAGTTTCTTTTCAGTTGCAAAACCCACTCCAAACATATATATGCGGAGGTACAAGCTCCAACTCGGTTTTACAGTGATAACGGCAGGCACTTCAAACGGGCACTAGGAAACAGACTGAGAAACCAGAGTAATGGTTTCTCCTGCAACACGTTCCATTTGTGCTCGATGAACGAACTTCTCTCTACATGCTGAGTTCTGAGAGATAATTGTGTGTGAAAGCCATACTTCACCTAGCTTAAAGGGAACACAAAGTTTCTTTTCAGTTGCAAACTCCACTCCATACATATATATGGGGAGGTACAAGCTCCAACTCGGTTTTACAGTGAAAACGGCAGGCACTTCAAACCGGCACTAGGAAACAGACTGAGAAACAAGAGTAAGGGTTTCTCCTGCAACCCGTTCCCTTTGTGCTGGATGAACGAACGTCTCTCCACATGCTCAGTTCTGAGAGATAAGTGTGTGTGAAAGCCGTCCTTCACCTAGCTTGAAGGGAACACAAAGTTTCTTTTCAGTTGCAAACTCCACTCCATACATATATATGTGGAGGTACAAGCTCCAACTCGGTTTTACAGTGAAAACGGCAGGCACTTCAAACCGGCACTAGGAAACAGACTGAGAAACCAGAGTCACTGTTGCCCTGCAACCCGTTCCCTTTGTGCTGGATGAACGAACGTGTCTCCACATGCTCAGTTCTGAGAGATAAGTGTGTGTGAAAGCCGTCCTTCACCTAGCTTGAAGGGAAAACAAAGTTTCTTTTCAGTTGCAAACCCCACTCCATACATATATATGGGGAGGTACAAGCTCCAACTCGGTTTTACAGTGAAAACGGCAGGCACTTCAAACCGGCACTAGGAAACAGACTGAGAAACCAGAGTAAGGGTTTCTCCTGCAACCCGTTCCCTTTGTGCTGGATGAACGAACGTCTCTCCACATGCTCAGTTCTGAGAGAAAAGTGTGTGTGAAAGCCGTCCTTCACCTAGCTTGAAGGGAACACAAAGTTTCTTTTCAGTTGCAAACTCCACTCCATACATATATATGGGGAGGTACAAGCGCCAACTCGGTTTTACAGTGAAAACGGCAGGCACTTCAATCCGGCACTAGGAAACAGACTGAGAAACCAGAGTAAGGGTTTCCCCTGCAACCCTTTCCTTTTGTGCTGGATGAACGAACGTCTCTCCACATGCTCAGTTCTGAGAGATAAGTGTGTGTGAAAGCCGTACTTCACCTAGCTTAAAGGGAACACAAAGTTTCTTTTCAGTTGCAAAACCCACTCCAAACATATATATGCGGAGTTACAAGCTCCAACTCGGTTTTACAGTGATAACGGCAGGCACTTCAAACGGGCACTAGGAAACAGACTGAGAAACCAGAGTAATGGTTTCTCCTGCAACACGTTCCATTTGTGCTCGATGAACGAACTTCTCTCTACATGCTGAGTTCTGAGAGATAATTGTGTGTGAAAGCCATACTTCACCTAGCTTAAAGGGAACACAAAGTTTCTTTTCAGTTGCAAACTCCACTCCATACATATATATGGGGAGGTACAAGCTCCAACTCGGTTTTACAGTGAAAACTACAGGCACTTCAAACCGGCACTAGGAAACAGACTGAGAAACAAGAGTAAGGGTTTCTCCTGCAACCCGTTCCCTTTGTGCTGGATGAACGAACGTCTCTCCACATGCTCAGTTCTGAGAGATAAGTGTGTGTGAAAGCCGTCCTTCACCTAGCTTGAAGGGAACACAAAGTTTCTTTTCAGTTGCAAACTCCACTCCATACATATATATGGGGAGGTACAAGCTCCAACTCGGTTTTACACTGAAAACGGCAGGCACTTCAAACCGGCACTAGGAAACAGACTGAGAAACCAGAGTCACTGTTGCCCTGCAACCCGTTCCCTTTGTGCTGGATGAACGAACGTGTCTGCACATGCTCAGTTCTGAGAGATAAGTGTGTGTGAAAGCCGTCCTTCACCTAGCTTGAAGGGAAAACAAAGTTTCTTTTCAGTTGCAAACCCCACTCCATACATATATATGGGGAGGTACAAGCTCCAACTCGGTTTTACAGTGAAAACGGCAGGCACTTCAAACCGGCACTAGGAAACAGACTGAGAAACCAGAGTAAGGGTTTCTCCTGCAACCCGTTCCCTTTGTGCTGGATGAACGAACGTCTCTCCACATGCTCAGTTCTGAGAGAAAAGTGTGTGTGAAAGCCGTCCTTCACCTAGCTTGAAGGGAACACAAAGTTTCTTTTCAGTTGCAACCTCCACTCCATACATATATATGGGGAGGTACAAGCTCCAACTCGGTTTTACACTGAAAACGGCAGGCAGTTCAAATCGGCACTAGGAAACAGACTGAGAAACCAGAGTCAGTGTTTCCCTGCAAACCGTTCCCTTTGTGCTGGATGAACGAACGTCTCTCCACATGCTCAGTTCTGAGAGATAAGTGTGTGTGAAAGCCGTCCTTCACCTAGCTTGAAGGGAACACAAAGTTTCTTTTCAGTTGCAAACAACACTCCATACATATATATGCGGAGGTACAAGCTCCAACACTGTTTTACAGTTAAAACGGCAGGCACTTCAAACCGGCACTAGGAAACAGACTGAGAAACCAGAGTCAGTGTTTTTCCAGCAAACCGTTCCCTTTTTGCTGGATGAACGAACTTCTTTCCACATGCTCAGTTGTGAGAGATAAGTGTGTGTGAAAGCCGTCCTTCACCTAGCTTGAAGGGAACACTAAGTTTCTTTTCAGTTGCAAACCCCACTCCATATATATATATGGGGAGGTACAAGCTCCAACTCGGTTTTACAGTGAAAACGGCAGGCACTTCAAACCGGCACTAGGAAACAGACTGAGAAACCAGAGTAAGGGTTTCTCCTGCAACCCGTTCCCTTTGTGCTGGATGAACGAACGTCTCTCCACATGCTCAGTTCTGACAGAAAAGTGTGTGTGAAAGCCGTCCTTCACCTAGCTTGAAGGGAACACAAAGTTTCTTTTCAGTTGCAAACCCCACTCCATACATATATATGCGGAGGTACAAGCTCCAACTCTGTTTTACAGATAAAACGGCAGGCACTTCAAACCGGCACTAGGAAACAGACTGAGAAACCAGAGTATGGGTTTCTCCTGCAACCCGCTCGCTTTGTGCTGGATGAACGAACGTCTCTCCACATGCTCAGTTCTGAGAGAAAAGTGTGTGTGAAAGCCGTCCTTCACCTAGCTTGAAGGGAACACAAAGTTTCTTTTCAGTTGCAAACTCCACTCCATACATATATATGGGGAGGTACAAGCTCCAACACGGTTTTACAGTAAAAACGGCAGGCACTTAAAACCGGCACTAGGAAACAGACTGAGAAACCAGAGTAAGGGTTTCCCCTGCAACCCGTTCCTTTTGTGCTGGATGAACGAACGTCTCTCCACATGCTCAGTTCTGAGAGATAAGTGTGTGTGAAAGCCGTACTTCACCTAGCTTAAAGGGAACACAAAGTTTCTTTTCAGTTGCAAAACCCACTCCAAACATATATATGCGGAGGTACAAGCTCCAACTCGGTTTTACAGTGATAACGGCAGGCACTTCAAACGGGCACTAGGAAACAGACTGAGAAACCAGAGTAATGGTTTCTCATGCAACACGTTCCATTTGTGCTCGATGAACGAACTTCTCTCTACATGCTGAGTTCTGAGAGATAATTGTGTGTGAAAGCCATACTTCACCTAGCTTAAAGGGAACACAAAGTTTCTTTTCAGTTGCAAACTCCACTCCATACATATATATGGGGAGGTACAAGCTCCAACTCGGTTTTACAGTGAAAACGGCAGGCACTTCAAACCGGCACTAGGAAACAGACTGAGAAACAAGAGTAAGGGTTTCTCCTGCAACCCGTTCCCTTTGTGCTGGATGAACGAACGTCTCTCCACATGCTCAGTTCTGAGAGATAAGTGTGTGTGAAAGCCGTCCTTCACCTAGCTTGAAGGGAACACAAAGTTTCTTTTCAGTTGCAAACTCCACTCCATACATATATATGTGGAGGTACAAGCTCCAACTCGGTTTTACAGTGAAAACGGCAGGCACTTCAAACCGGCACTAGGAAACAGACTGAGAAACCAGAGTCACTGTTGCCCTGCAACCCGTTCCCTTTGTGCTGGATGAACGAACGTGTCTCCACATGCTCAGTTCTGAGAGATAAGTGTGTGTGAAAGCCGTCCTTCACCTAGCTTGAAGGGAAAACAAAGTTTCTTTTCAGTTGCAAACCCCACTCCATACATATATATGGGGAGGTACAAGCTCCAACTCGGTTTTACAGTGAAAACGGCAGGCACTTCAAACCGGCACTAGGAAACAGACTGAGAAACCAGAGTAAGGGTTTCTCCTGCAACCCGTTCCCTTTGTGCTGGATGAACGAACGTCTCTCCACATGCTCAGTTCTGAGAGAAAAGTGTGTGTGAAAGCCGTCCTTCACCTAGCTTGAAGGGAACACAAAGTTTCTTTTCAGTTGCAACCTCCACTCCATACATATATATGGGGAGGTACAAGCTCCAACTCGGTTTTACACTGAAAACGGCAGGCAGTTCAAATCGGCACTAGGAAACAGACTGAGAAACCAGAGTCAGTGTTTCCCTGCAAACCGTTCCCTTTGTGCTGGATGAACGAACGTCTCTCCACATGCTCAGTTCTGAGAGATAAGTGTGTGTGAAAGCCGTCCTTCACCTAGCTTGAAGGGAACACAAAGTTTCTTTTCAGTTGCAAACAACACTCCATACATATATATGCGGAGGTACAAGCTCCAACACTGTTTTACAGTTAAAACGGCAGGCACTTCAAACCGGCACTAGGAAACAGACTGAGAAACCAGAGTCAGTGTTTTTCCAGCAAACCGTTCCCTTTTTGCTGGATGAACGAACTTCTTTCCACATGCTCAGTTGTGAGAGATAAGTGTGTGTGAAAGCCGTCCTTCACCTAGCTTGAAAGGAACACTAAGTTTCTTTTCAGTTGCAAACCCCACTCCATATATATATATGGGGAGGTACAAGCTCCAACTCGGTTTTACAGTGAAAACGGCAGGCACTTCAAACCGGCACTAGGAAACAGACTGAGAAACCAGAGTAATGGTTTCTCCTGCAACACGTTCCATTTGTGCTCGACGAACGAACTTCTCTCCACATGCTGAGTTCTGAGAGATAATTGTGTGTGAAAGCCATCCTTCACCTAGCTTAAAGGGAACACAAAGTTTCTTTTCAGATGCAAACTCCACTCCATACCTATATATGGGGAGGTACAAGCTCCAACTCGGTTTTACAGTGAAAACGGCAGGCACTTCAAACCGGCACTAGGAAACAGACTGAGAAACAAGAGTAAGGGTTTCTCCAGCAACCCGTTCCCTTTGAGCTGGATGAACGAACGTCTCTCCACATGCTCAGTTCTGAGAGATAAGTGTGTGTGAAAGCCGTCCTTCACCTAGCTTGAAGGGAACACAAAGTTTCTTTTCAGTTGCAAACCCCACTCCATACATTTATATGGGGAGGTACAAGCTCCAACTCGGTTTTACAGTAAAAACGGCAGGCACTTCAAACCGGCACTAGGAAACAGACTGAGAAACCAGAGTAAGGGTTTCTCCTGCAACCCGTTCCCTTTTTGCTGGATGAACGAACGTCTCTCCACATGCTCAGTTCTGAGAGATAAGTGTGTGTGAAAGCCGTCCTTCACCTAGCTTGAAGGGAACACAAAGTTTCTTTTCAGTTGCTAACCCCTCTCCATACAAATATATGGGGAGTTACAAGCTCCAACTCGTTTTTACAGTGAAAACGGCAGGCACTTCAAACCGGCACTAGGAAACAGACTGAGAAACCAGAGTAAGGGCTTCTCCTGCAAACCGTTCCCTTTGTGCTGGATGAACGAACGTCTCTCCACATGCTCAGTTCTGAGAGATAAGTGTGTGTGAAAGCCGTCCTTCACCTAGCTTGAAGGGAACACAAAGTTTCTTTTCAGTTGCAAACTCCACTCCATACATATATATGGGGAGGTACAAGCGCCAACTCGGTTTTACAGTGAAAACGGCAGGCACTTCAATCCGGCACTAGGAAACAGACTGAGAAACCAGAGTAAGGGTTTCCCCTGCAACCCGTTCCTTTTGTGCTGGATGAACGAACGTCTCTCCACAAGCTCAGTTCTGAGAGATAAGTGTGTGTGAAAGCCGTACTTCACCTAGCTTAAAGGGAACACAAAGTATCTTTTCAGTTGCAAACCCCACTCCAAACATATATATGGGGAGGTACAAGCTCCAACTCGGTTTTACAGTGAAAACGGCAGGCACTTCAAACCGGCACTAGGAAACAGACTGAGAATCCAGAGTAAAGGTTTCTCCTGTAACCCGTTCCATTTGTGCTGGATGAACGAACGTGTCACCACATGCTCACTTCTGAGAGATATGTGTGTGTGAAAGCCGTCTTTCACCTAGCTTGAAGGGAACACAAAGTTTCTTTTCAGTTGCCAACTCCACTCCATACATTTATATGGGGAGGTACAAGCTCCAACTCGGTTTTACACTGAAAACGGCAGTCACTTCAAACCGGCACTAGGAAACAGACTGAGAAACCAGAGTCAGTGTTTCCCTGCAACCCGTTCCCTTTGTGCTGGATGAACGAACGTGTCTCCACATGCTCACTTCTGAGAGATAAGTGTGTGTGAAAGCCATACTTCACCTAGCTTAAAGGGAACACAAAGTTTCTTTTCAGTTGCAAACTCCACTCCATACATATATATGGGGAGGTACAAGCTCCAACTCGGTTTTACAGTGAAAACGGCAGGCACTTCAAACCGGCACTAGGAAACAGACTGAGAAACAAGAGTAAGGGTTTCTCCTGCAACCCGTTCCCTTTGTGCTGGATGAACGAACGTCTCTCCACATGCTCAGTTCTGAGAGATAAGTGTGTGTGAAAGCCGTCCTTCACCTAGCTTGAAGGGAACACAAAGTTTCTTTTCAGTTGCAAACTCCACTCCATACATATATATGTGGAGGTACAAGCTCCAACTCGGTTTTACAGTGAAAACGGCAGGCACTTCAAACCGGCACTAGGAAACAGACTGAGAAACCAGAGTCACTGTTGCCCTGCAACCCGTTCCCTTTGTGCTGGATGAACGAACGTGTCTCCACATGCTCAGTTCTGAGAGATAAGTGTGTGTGAAAGCCGTCCTTCACCTAGCTTGAAGGGAAAACAAAGTTTCTTTTCAGTTGCAAACCCCACTCCATACATATATATGGGGAGGTACAAGCTCCAACTCGGTTTTACAGTGAAAACGGCAGGCACTTCAAACCGGCACTAGGAAACAGACTGAGAAACCAGAGTAAGGGTTTCTCCTGCAACCCGTTCCCTTTGTGCTGGATGAACGAACGTCTCTCCACATGCTCAGTTCTGAGAGAAAAGTGTGTGTGAAAGCCGTCCTTCACCTAGCTTGAAGGGAACACAAAGTTTCTTTTCAGTTGCAACCTCCACTCCATACATATATATGGGGAGGTACAAGCTCCAACTCGGTTTTACACTGAAAACGGCAGGCAGTTCAAATCGGCACTAGGAAACAGACTGAGAAACCAGAGTCAGTGTTTCCCTGCAAACCGTTCCCTTTGTGCTGGATGAACGAACGTCTCTCCACATGCTCAGTTCTGAGAGATAAGTGTGTGTGAAAGCCGTCCTTCACCTAGCTTGAAGGGAACACAAAGTTTCTTTTCAGTTGCAAACAACACTCCATACATATATATGCGGAGGTACAAGCTCCAACACTGTTTTACAGTTAAAACGGCAGGCACTTCAAACCGGCACTAGGAAACAGACTGAGAAACCAGAGTCAGTGTTTTTCCAGCAAACCGTTCCCTTTTTGCTGGATGAACGAACTTCTTTCCACATGCTCAGTTGTGAGAGATAAGTGTGTGTGAAAGCCGTCCTTCACCTAGCTTGAAGGGAACACTAAGTTTCTTTTCAGTTGCAAACCCCACTCCATATATATATATGGGGAGGTACAAGCTCCAACTCGGTTTTACAGTGAAAACGGCAGGCACTTCAAACCGGCACTAGGAAACAGACTGAGAAACCAGAGTAATGGTTTCTCCTGCAACACGTTCCATTTGTGCTCGACGAACGAACTTCTCTCCACATGCTGAGTTCTGAGAGATAATTGTGTGTGAAAGCCATCCTTCACCTAGCTTAAAGGGAACACAAAGTTTCTTTTCAGATGCAAACTCCACTCCATACCTATATATGGGGAGGTACAAGCTCCAACTCGGTTTTACAGTGAAAACGGCAGGCACTTCAAACCGGCACTAGGAAACAGACTGAGAAACAAGAGTAAGGGTTTCTCCAGCAACCCGTTCCCTTTGAGCTGGATGAACGAACGTCTCTCCACATGCTCAGTTCTGAGAGATAAGTGTGTGTGAAAGCCGTCCTTCACCTAGCTTGAAGGGAACACAAAGTTTCTTTTCAGTTGCAAACCCCACTCCATACATTTATATGGGGAGGTACAAGCTCCAACTCGGTTTTACAGTAAAAACGGCAGGCACTTCAAACCGGCACTAGGAAACAGACTGAGAAACCAGAGTAAGGGTTTCTCCTGCAACCCGTTCCCTTTTTGCTGGATGAACGAACGTCTCTCCACATGCTCAGTTCTGAGAGATAAGTGTGTGTGAAAGCCGTCCTTCACCTAGCTTGAAGGGAACACAAAGTTTCTTTTCAGTTGCTAACCCCTCTCCATACAAATATATGGGGAGTTACAAGCTCCAACTCGTTTTTACAGTGAAAACGGCAGGCACTTCAAACCGGCACTAGGAAACAGACTGAGAAACCAGAGTAAGGGCTTCTCCTGCAAACCGTTCCCTTTGTGCTGGATGAACGAACGTCTCTCCACATGCTCAGTTCTGAGAGATAAGTGTGTGTGAAAGCCGTCCTTCACCTAGCTTGAAGGGAACACAAAGTTTCTTTTCAGTTGCAAACTCCACTCCATACATATATATGGGGAGGTACAAGCGCCAACTCGGTTTTACAGTGAAAACGGCAGGCACTTCAATCCGGCACTAGGAAACAGACTGAGAAACCAGAGTAAGGGTTTCCCCTGCAACCCGTTCCTTTTGTGCTGGATGAACGAACGTCTCTCCACAAGCTCAGTTCTGAGAGATAAGTGTGTGTGAAAGCCGTACTTCACCTAGCTTAAAGGGAACACAAAGTATCTTTTCAGTTGCAAACCCCACTCCAAACATATATATGGGGAGGTACAAGCTCCAACTCGGTTTTACAGTGAAAACGGCAGGCACTTCAAACCGGCACTAGGAAACAGACTGAGAATCCAGAGTAAAGGTTTCTCCTGTAACCCGTTCCATTTGTGCTGGATGAACGAACGTGTCTCCACATGCTCACTTCTGAGAGATATGTGTGTGTGAAAGCCGTCTTTCACCTAGCTTGAAGGGAACACAAAGTTTCTTTTCAGTTGCCAACTCCACTCCATACATTTATATGGGGAGGTACAAGCTCCAACTCGGTTTTACACTGAAAACGGCAGTCACTTCAAACCGGCACTAGGAAACAGACTGAGAAACCAGAGTCAGTGTTTCCCTGCAACCCGTTCCCTTTGTGCTGGATGAACGAACGTGTCTCCACATGCTCACTTCTGAGAGATAAGTGTGTGTGAAAGCCGTCCTTCACCTAGCTTGAAGGGAACACAAAATTTCTTTTCAGTTGCAAACAACACTCCATACATATATATGTGGAGGTACAAGCTCCAACACTGTTTTACAGTTAAAACGGCAGGCACTTCAAACCGGCACTAGGAAACAGACTGAGAAACCAGAGTCAGTGTTTTTCCAGCAAACCGTTCCCTTTTTGCTGGATGAACGAACTTCTTTCCACATGCTCAGTTCTGAGAGATAAGTGTGTGTGAAAGCCGTCCTTCACCTAGCTTGAAGGGAACACAAAGTTTCTTTTCAGTTGCAAACTCCACTCCATACATATATATGGGGAGGTACAAGCTCCAACTCGGTTTTACAGTAAAAACGGCAGGCACTTCAAACCGGCACTAGGAAACAGACTGAGAAACCAGAGTAAGGGTTTCTCCTGCAACCCGCTCGCTTTGTGCTGGATGAACGAACGTCTCTCCACATGCTCAGTTCTGAGAGATAAGTGTGTGTGAAAGCCGTCCTTCAACTAGCTTGAAGGGAACACAAAGTTTCTTTTCAGTTGCTAACCCCACTCCATACAAATATATGGGGCGTTACAAGCTCCAACTCGTTTTTACAGTGAAAACGGCAGGCACTTCAAACGGGCACTAGGAAACAGACTGAGAAACCAGAGTAAGGGCTTCTCCTGCAAACCGTTCCCTTTGTGCTGGATGAACGAACGTCTCTCCACATGCTCAGTTCTGAGAGATAAGTGTGTGTGAAAGCCGTCCTTCACCTAGCTTGAAGGGAACACAAAGTTTCTTTTCAGTTGCAAACTCCACTCCATACATATATATGGGGAGGTACAAGCGCCAACTCGGTTTTACAGTGAAAACGGCAGGCACTTCAATCCGGCACTAGGAAACAGACTGAGAATCCAGAGTAAGGGTTTCCCCTGCAACCCGTTCCTTTTGTGCTGGATGAACGAACGTCTCTCCACA
This sequence comes from Vicugna pacos, assembly GCF_048564905.1. Lineage (NCBI taxonomy): Eukaryota > Metazoa > Chordata > Mammalia > Artiodactyla > Camelidae > Vicugna > Vicugna pacos. Next base: position 25,267,227 of record NC_133002.1, read on the forward strand.
TGCTCAGTTCTGAGAGATAAGTGTGTGTGAAAGCCGTACTTCACCTAGCTTAAAGGGAACACAAAGTTTCTTTTCAGTTGCAAAACCCACTCCAAACATATATATGCGGAGGTACAAGCTCCAACTCGGTTTTACAGTGATAACGGCAGGCACTTCAAACGGGCACTAGGAAACAGACTGAGAAACCAGAGTAATGGTTTCTCCTGCAACACGTTCCATTTGTGCTCGATGAACGAACTTCTCTCTACATGCTGAGTTCTGAGAGATAATTGTGTGTGAAAGCCATACTTCACCTAGCTTAAAGGGAACACAAAGTTTCTTTTCAGTTGCAAACTCCACTCCATACATATATATGGGGAGGTACAAGCTCCAACTCGGTTTTACAGTGAAAACGGCAGGCACTTCAAACCGGCACTAGGAAACAGACTGAGAAACAAGAGTAAGGGTTTCTCCTGCAACCCGTTCCCTTTGTGCTGGATGAACGAACGTCTCTCCACATGCTCAGTTCTGAGAGATAAGTGTGTGTGAAAGCCGTCCTTCACCTAGCTTGAAGGGAACACAAAGTTTCTTTTCAGTTGCAAACTCCACTCCATACATATATATGTGGAGGTACAAGCTCCAACTCGGTTTTACAGTGAAAACGGCAGGCACTTCAAACCGGCACTAGGAAACAGACTGAGAAACCAGAGTCACTGTTGCCCTGCAACCCGTTCCCTTTGTGCTGGATGAACGAACGTGTCTCCACATGCTCAGTTCTGAGAGATAAGTGTGTGTGAAAGCCGTCCTTCACCTAGCTTGAAGGGAAAACAAAGTTTCTTTTCAGTTGCAAACCCCACTCCATACATATATATGGGGAGGTACAAGCTCCAACTCGGTTTTACAGTGAAAACGGCAGGCACTTCAAACCGGCACTAGGAAACAGACTGAGAAACCAGAGTAAGGGTTTCTCCTGCAACCCGTTCCCTTTGTGCAGGATGAACGAACGTCTCTCCACATGCTCAGTTCTGAGAGAAAAGTGTGTGTGAAAGCCGTCCTTCACCTAGCTTGAAGGGAACACAAAGTTTCTTTTCAGTTGCAACCTCCACTCCATACATATATATGGGGAGGTACAAGCTCCAACTCGGTTTTACACTGAAAACGGCAGGCAGTTCAAATCGGCACTAGGAAACAGACTGAGAAACCAGAGTCAGTGTTTCCCTGCAAACCGTTCCCTTTGTGCTGGATGAACGAACGTCTCTCCACATGCTCAGTTCTGAGAGATAAGTGTGTGTGAAAGCCGTCCTTCACCTAGCTTGAAGGGAACACAAAGTTTCTTTTCAGTTGCAAACAACACTCCATACATATATATGCGGAGGTACAAGCTCCAACACTGTTTTACAGTTAAAACGGCAGGCACTTCAAACCGGCACTAGGAAACAGACTGAGAAACCAGAGTCAGTGTTTTTCCAGCAAACCGTTCCCTTTTTGCTGGATGAACGAACTTCTTTCCACATGCTCAGTTGTGAGAGATAAGTGTGTGTGAAAGCCGTCCTTCACCTAGCTTGAAGGGAACACTAAGTTTCTTTTCAGTTGCAAACCCCACTCCATATATATATATGGGGAGGTACAAGCTCCAACTCGGTTTTACAGTGAAAACGGCAGGCACTTCAAACCGGCACTAGGAAACAGACTGAGAAACCAGAGTAAGGGTTTCTCCTGCAACCCGTTCCCTTTGTGCTGGATGAACGAACGTCTCTCCACATGCTCAGTTCTGAGAGAAAAGTGTGTGTGAAAGCCGTCCTTCACCTAGCTTGAAGGGAACACAAAGTTTCTTTTCAGTTGCAAACCCCACTCCATACATATATATGCGGAGGTACAAGCTCCAACTCTGTTTTACAGATAAAACGGCAGGCACTTCAAACCGGCACTAGGAAACAGACTGAGAAACCAGAGTATGGGTTTCTCCTGCAACCCGCTCGCTTTGTGCTGGATGAACGAACGTCTCTCCACATGCTCAGTTCTGAGAGAAAAGTGTGTGTGAAAGCCGTCCTTCACCTAGCTTGAAGGGAACACAAAGTTTCTTTTCAGTTGCAAACTCCACTCCATACATATATATGGGGAGGTACAAGCTCCAACACGGTTTTACAGTAAAAACGGCAGGCACTTAAAACCGGCACTAGGAAACAGACTGAGAAACCAGAGTAAGGGTTTCCCCTGCAACCCGTTCCTTTTGTGCTGGATGAACGAACGTCTCTCCACATGCTCAGTTCTGAGAGATAAGTGTGTGTGAAAGCCGTACTTCACCTAGCTTAAAGGGAACACAAAGTTTCTTTTCAGTTGCAAAACCCACTCCAAACATATATATGCGGAGGTACAAGCTCCAACTCGGTTTTACAGTGATAACGGCAGGCACTTCAAACGGGCACTAGGAAACAGACTGAGAAACCAGAGTAATGGTTTCTCCTGCAACACGTTCCATTTGTGCTCGATGAACGAACTTCTCTCTACATGCTGAGTTCTGAGAGATAATTGTGTGTGAAAGCCATACTTCACCTAGCTTAAAGGGAACACAAAGTTTCTTTTCAGTTGCAAACTCCACTCCATACATATATATGGGGAGGTACAAGCTCCAACTCGGTTTTACAGTGAAAACGGCAGGCACTTCAAACCGGCACTAGGAAACAGACTGAGAAACAAGAGTAAGGGTTTCTCCTGCAACCCGTTCCCTTTGTGCTGGATGAACGAACGTCTCTCCACATGCTCAGTTCTGAGAGATAAGTGTGTGTGAAAGCCGTCCTTCACCTAGCTTGAAGGGAACACAAAGTTTCTTTTCAGTTGCAAACTCCACTCCATACATATATATGTGGAGGTACAAGCTCCAACTCGGTTTTACAGTGAAAACGGCAGGCACTTCAAACCGGCACTAGGAAACAGACTGAGAAACCAGAGTCACTGTTGCCCTGCAACCCGTTCCCTTTGTGCTGAATGAACGAACGTCTCTCCACATGCTCAGTTCTGAGGAAAAGTGTGTGTGAAAGCCGTCCTTCACCTAGCTTGAAGGGAACACAAAGTTTCTTTTCAGTTGCTAACCCCACTCCATACAAATATATGGGGAGTTACAAGCTCCAACTCGTTTTTACAGTGAAAACGGCAGGCACTTCAAACCGGCACTAGGAAACAGACTGAGAAACCAGAGTAAGGGTTTCTCCTGCAACCCGTTCCCTTTGTGCTGGATGAACGAACGTGTCTCCACATGCTCAGTTCTGAGAGATAAGTGTGTGTGAAAGCCGTCCTTCACCTAGCTTGAAGGGAACACAAAGTTTCTTTTCAGTTGCTAACCCCACTCCATACAAATATATGGGGAGTTACAAGCTCCAACTCGTTTTTACAGTGAAAACGGCAGGCACTTAAAACCGGCACTAGGAAACAGACTGAGAAACCAGAGTAAGGGTTTCTCCTGCAACCCGTTCCCTTTGTGCTGGATGAACGAACGTGTCTCCACATGCTCAGTTCTGAGAGATAAGTGTGTGTGAAAGCCGTCCTTCACCTAGCTTGAAGGGAACACAAAGTTTCTTTTCAGTTGCAAACCCCACTCCATACATTTATATGGGGAGGTACAAGCTCCAACTCGGTTTTACAGTAAAAACGGCAGGCACTTCAAACCGGCACTAGGAAACAGACTGAGAAACCAGAGTAAGGGTTTCTCCTGCAACCCGTTCCCTTTGTGCTGGATGAACGAACGTCTCTCCACATGCTCAGTTCTGAGAGATAAGTGTGGGTGAAAGCCGTACTTCACCTAGCTTGAAGGGAACACAAAGTTTCTTTTCAGTTGCTAACCCCACTCCATACAAATATATGGGGAGTTACAAGCTCCAACTCGTTTTTACAGTGAAAACGGCAGGCACTTCAAACCGGCACTAGGAAGCAGTCTGAGAAACCAGAGTAAGGGCTTCTCCTGCAAACCGTTCCCTTTGTGCTGGATGAACGAACGTCTCTCCACATGCTCAGTTCTGAGAGATAAGTGTGTGTGAAAGCCGTCCTTCACCTAGCTTGAAGGGAACACAAAGTTTCTTTTCAGTTGCAAACTCCACTCCATACATATATATGGGGAGGTACAAGCGCCAACTCGGTTTTACAGTGAAAACGGCAGGCACTTCAATCCGGCACTAGGAAACAGACTGAAAACCAGAGTAAGGGTTTCCCCTGCAACCCGATCCATTTGTGCTGGATGAACGAACGTCTCTCCACATGCTCAGATCTGAGAGATAAGTGTGTGTGAAAGCCGTACTTCACCTAGCTTAAAGGGAACACAAAGTTTCCTTTCAGTTGCAATCCCCACTCCATACATATATATGGGGAGGTACAAGCTCCAACTCGGTTTTACAGTGAAAACGGCAGGCACTTCAAACGGGCACTAGGAAACAGACTGAGAAACCAGAGTAATGGTTTCTCCTGCAACACGTTCCATTTGTGCTCGATGAACGAACTTCTCTCCACATGCTGAGTTCTGAGAGATAATTGTGTGTGAAAGCCATCCTTCACCTAGCTTAAAGGGAACACAAAGTTTCTTTTCAGTTGCAAACTCCACTCCATACATATATATGGGGAGGTACAAGCTCCAACTCGGTTTTACAGTGAAAACGGCAGGCACTTCAAACCGGCACTAGGAAACAGACTGAGAAACAAGAGTAAGGGTTTATCCTGCAACCCGTTCCCTTTGTGCTGGATGAACGAACGTCTCTCCACATGCTCAGTTCTGAGAGATAAGTGTGTGTGAAAGCCGTCCTTCACCTAGCTTGAAGGGAACACAAAGTTTCTTTTCAGTTGCAAACCACAATCCATACATTTATATGGGGAGGTACAAGCTCCAACACGGTTTTACAGTAAAAACGGCAGGCACTTCAAACCGGCTCTAGGAAACAGACTGAGAAACCAGAGTAAGGGTTTCTCCTGCAATCTGTTCCCTTTGTGCTGGATGAACGAACGTCTCTCCACATGCTCAGTTCTGAGAGATAAGTGTGTGTGAAAGCCGTCCTTCACCCAGCTTGAAGGGAACACAAAGTTTCTTTTCAGTTGCAAACCCCACTCCATACATTTATATGGGGAGGTACAAGCTCCAACTCGGTTTTACAGTAAAAACGGCAGGCACTTCAAACCGGCACTAGGAAACAGACTGAGAAACCAGAGTAAGGGTTTCTCCTGCAACCCGTTCCCTTTTTGCTGGATGAACGAACGTCTCTCCACATGCTCAGTTCTGAGAGATAAGTGTGTGTGAAAGCCGTCCTTCACCTAGCTTGAAGGGAACACAAAGTTTCTTTTCAGTTGCTAACCCCACTCCATACAAATATATGGGGAGTTACAAGCTCCAACTCGTTTTTACAGTGAAAACGGCAGGCACTTAAAACCGGCACTAGGAAACAGACTGAGAAACCAGAGTAAAGGCTTCTCCTGCAAACCGTTCCCTTTGTGCTGGATGAACGAACGTCTCTCCACATGCTCAGTTCTGAGAGATAAGTGTGTATGAAAGCCGTCCTTCACCTAGCTTGAAGGGAACACAAAGTTTCTTTTCAGTTGCAAACTCCACTCCATACATATATATGGGGAGGTACAAGCGCCAACTCGGTTTTACAGTGAAAACGGCAGGCACTTCAAACCGGCACTAGGAAACAGACTGAGAAACCAGAGTAATGGTTTCTCCTGCAACACGTTCCATTTGTGCTCGATGAACGAACTTCTCTCCACATGCTGAGTTCTGAGAGATAATTGTGTGTGAAAGCCATCCTTCACCTAGTTTAAAGGGAACACAAATTTTCTTTTCAGTTGCAAACTCCACTCCATACATATATATGGGGAGGTACAAGCTCCAACTCGGTTTTACAGTAAAAACGGCAGGCACTTCAAACCGGCACTAGGAAACAGACTGAGAAACAAGAGTATGTGTATCTCCTGCAACCCGTTCCCTTTGTGCTGGATGAACGAACGTCTCTCCACATGCTCAGTTCTGAGAGATAAGTGTGTGTGAAAGCCGTCCTTCACCTAGCTTGAAGGGAACACAAAGTTTCTTTTCAGTTGCAAACCCCACTCCATACATTTATATGGGGAGGTACAAGCTCCAACTCGATTTTACAGTAAAAACGGCAGGCACTTCAAACCGGCACTAGGAAACAGAGTGAAAACCAGAGTAAGGGTTTCCCCTGCAACCCGTTCCTTTTGTGCTGGATGAACGAACGTCTCTCCACATGCTCAGATCTGAGAGATAAGTGTGTGTGAAAGCCGTACTTCACCTAGCTTAAAGGGAACACAAAGTTTCTTTTCAGTTGCAATCCCCACTCCATACATATATATGGGGAGGTACAAGCTCCAACTCGGTTTTACAGTGAAAAAGGCAGGCACTTCAAACGGGCACTAGGAAACAGACTGAGAAACCAGAGTAATGGTTTCTCCTGCAACACGTTCCATTTGTGCTCGATGAACGAACTTCTCTCCACATGCTGAGTTCTGAGAGATAATTGTGTGTGAAAGCCATCCTTCACCTAGCTTAAAGGGAACACAAAGTTTCTTTTCAGTTGCAAACTCCACTCCATACATATATATGGGGAGGTACAAGCTCCAACTCGGTTTTACAGTGAAAACGGCAGGCACTTCAAACCGGGACTAGGAAATAGACTGAGAAACAAGAGTAAGGGTTTATCCTGCAACCCGTTCCCTTTGTGCTGGATGAACGAACGTCTCTCCACATGCTCAGTTCTGAGAGATAAGTGTGTGTGAAAGCCGTCCTTCACCTAGCTTGAAGGGAACACAAAGTTTCTTTTCAGTTGCAAACCCCAATCCATACATTTATATGGGGAGGTACAAGCTCCAACTCGGTTTTACAGTAAAAACGGCAGGCACTTCAAACCGGCTCTTGGAAACAGACTGAGAAACCAGAGTAAGGGTTTCTCCTGCAACCCGTTCCCTTTGTGCTGGATGAACGAACGTCTCTCCACATGCTCAGTTCTGAGAGATAAGTGTGTGTGAAAGCCGTCCTTCACCCAGCTTGAAGGGAACACAAAGTTTCTTTACAGTTGCAAACCCCACTCCATACATTTATATGGGGAGGTACAAGCTCCAACTCGGTTTTACAGTAAAAACGGCAGGCACTTCAAACCGGCACTAGGAAACAGACTGAGAAAAAAGAGTAAGGGTTTCTCCTGCAACCCGTTCCCTTTTTGCTGGATGAACGAACGTCTCTCCACATGCTCAGTTCTGAGAGATAAGTGTGTGTGAAAGCCGTCCTTCACCTAGCTTGAAGGGAACACAAAGTTTCTTTTCAGTTGCAAACCCCACTCCATACATTTATATGGGGAGGTACAAGCTCCAACTCGATTTTACAGTAAAAACGGCAGGCACTTCAAACCGGCACTAGGAAACAGACTGAGAAACCAGAGTAAGGGTTTCTCCTGCAACCCGTTCCCTTTGTGCTGGATGAACGAACGTCTCTCCACATGCTCAGTTCTGAGAGATAAGTGTGTGTGAAAGCCGTCCTTCACCCAGCTTGAAGGGAACACAAAGTTTCTTTTCAGTAGCAAACACCACTCCATACATTTATATGGGGAGGTACAAGCTCCAACTCGGTTTTACAGTAAAAACGGCAGGCACTTCAAACCGGCACTAGGAAACAGACTGAGAAACCAGAGTAAGTGTTTCTCCTGCAACCCGTTCCCTTTTTGCTGGATGAACGAACGTCCTCCACATGCTCAGTTCTGAGAGATAAGTGTGTGTGAAAGCCGTCCTTCACCTAGCTTGAAGGGAACACAAAGTTTCTTTTCAGTTGCTAACCCCACTCCATACAAATATATGGGGAGTTACAAGCTCCAACTCGTTTTTACAGTGAAAACGGCAGGCACTTAAAACCGGCACTAGGAAACAGACTGAGAAACCAGAGTAAGGGTTTCCCCTGCAACCCGTTCCATTTGTGCTGGATGAACGAACGTGTCTCCACATGATCACTTCTGAGAGATATGTGTGTGTGAAAGCCGTCTTTCACCTAGCTTGAAGGGAACACAAAGTTTCTTTTCAGTTGCCAACTCCACTCCATACATATATATGGGGAGGTACAAGCTCCAACTCGATTTTACACTGAAAACGGCAGGCACTTCAAACCGGCACTAGGAAACAGACTGAGAAACCAGAGTCAGTGTTTCCCTGCAACCCGTTCCCTTTGTGCTGGATGAACGAACGTCTCTCCACATGCTCAGTTCTGAGAGATAAGTGTGTGTGAAAGCCGTCCTTCACCTAGCTTGAAGGGAACACAAAGTTTCTTTTCAGTTGCAAACAACACTCCATACATATATATGCGGAGGTACAAGCTCCAACACTGTTTTACAGTGAAAACGGCAGGCACTTCAAACCGGCACTAGGAAACAGACTGAGAAACCTGAGTCACTGTTGCACTGCAACCCGTTCCCTTTGTGCTGGATGAAAGAAAGTCTCTCAACATGCTCAGTTCTGAGAGATAAGTGTGTGTTAAAGCCGTCCTTCACCTAGCTTGAAGGGAACACAAAGTTTCTTTTCAGTTGCAAACCCCACTCCATACATATATATGGGGAGGTACAAGCTCCAACTCGGTTTTACAGTGAAAACGGCAGGCACTTCAAACCGGCACTAGGAAACAGACTGAGTAACCAGAGTAAGGGTTTCTCCTGCAACCCGTTCCCTTTGTGCTGGATGAACGAACGTCTCTCCACATGCTCAGATCTGAGAGATAAGTGTGTGTGAAAGCCGTCCTTCACCTAGCTTGAAGGGAACACAAAGTTTCTTTTCAGTTGCAACCTCCAATCCATACATATATATGCGGAGGTACAAGCTCCAACTCTGTTTTACAGTTAAAACGGCAGGCACTTCAAACCGGCACTAGGAAACAGACTGAGAAACCAGAGTAAGGGTTTCTCCTGCAACCCGTTCCCTTTGTGCTGGATGAACGAACTTCTCTCCACATGCTCAGTTCTGAGAGATATGTTTGTGTGAAAGCCGTACTTCACCTAGCTTGAAGGGAACATAAAGTTTCTTTTCAGTTGCAAGCTCCACTCCATACATATATATGGGGAGGTACAAGCTCCAACACGGTTTTACAGTGAAAACGGCAGGCACTTCAAACCGGCACTAGGAAACAGACTGAGAAACCAGAGTCAGTGTTTTTCCAGCAAACCGTTCCCTTTTTGCTGGATGAACGAACGTCTCTCCACATGCTCAGTTTTGAGAGATAAGTGTGTGTGAAAGCCGTCCTTCACCTAGCTTGAAGGGAACACAAAGTTTCTTTTCAGTTGCTAACCCCATTCCATACAAATATATGGGGAGTTACAAGCTCCAACTCGGTAATACAGTGAAAACGGCAGGCACTTAAAACCGGCACTAGGAAACAGACTGAAAAACCAGAGTAAGGGCTTCTCCTGCAAACCGTTCCCTTTGTGCTGGATGAACGATCGTCTCTCCACATGCTCAGTTCTGAGACATAAGTGTGTGTGAAAGCCGTCCTTCACCTAGCTTGAAGGGAACACAAAGTTTCTTTTCAGTTGCAAACTCCACTCCATACATATATATGGGGAAGTACAAGCGCCAACTCGGTTTTACAGTGAAAACGGCAGGCCCTTCCAACCGGCACTAGGAAACAGACTGAGAAACCAGAGTCACTGTTGCCCTGCAACCCGTTCCCTTTGTGCTGGATGAACGAAAGTCTCTCCACATGCTCAGTTCTGAGAGATAAGTGTGTGTGAAAGCCGTCCTTCACCTAGCTTGAAGGGAACACAAAGTTTCTTTTCAGTTGCAAACCCCACTCCATACATATATATGGGGAGGTACAAGCTCCAACTCGGTTTTACAGTGAAAACGGCAGGCACTTCAAACCGGCACTAGGAAACAGACTGAGAAACCAGAGTAAGGGTTTCTCCTGCAACCCGTTCCCTTTGTGCTGGATGAACGAACGTCTCTCCACATGCTCAGTTCTGAGAGATAAGTGTGTGTGAAAGCCGTCCTTCACCTAGCTTGAAGGGAACACAAAGTTTCTTTTCAGTTGCAACCTCCACTCCATACATATATATGCGGAGGTACAAGCTCCAACTCTGTTTTACAGTTAAAACGGCAGGCACTTCAAACCGGTACTAGGAAACAGACTGAGAAACCAGAGTAAGGGTTTCTCCTGCAACCCGTTCCCTTTGTGCTGGATGAACGAACTTCTCTCCACATGCTCAGTTCTGAGAGATAAGTGTGTGTGAAAGCCGTACTTCACCTAGCTTGAAGGGAACATAAAGTTTCTTTTCAGTTGCAAACTCCACTCCATACATATATATGGGGAGGTACAAGCTCCAACACGGTTTTACAGTGAAAACGGCAGGCACTTCAAACCGGCACAAGGAAACAGACTGAGAAACCAGAGTAAGGGTTTCTCCTGCAACCCGCTCGCTTTGTGCTGGATGAACGAACGTCTCTCCACATGCTCAGTTCTGAGAGAAAAGTGTGTGTGAAAGCCGTCCTTCACCTAGCTTGAAGGGAACACAAAGTTTCTTTTCAGTTGCAAACTCCACTCCATACATATATATGGGGAGGTACAAGCTCCAACACGATTTTACAGTGAAAAAGGCAGGCACTTCAAACCGGCACTAGGAAACAGACTGAGAAACCAGAGTCAGTGTTTTTCCAGCAAACCGTTCCCTTTTTGCTGGATGAACGAACGTCTCTCCACATGCTCAGTTCTGAGAGATAAGTGTGTGTGAAAGCCGTCCTTCACCTAGCTTGAAGGGAACACAAAGTTTCTTTTCAGTTGCTAACTCCACTCCATACAAGTATATGGGGAGTTACAAGCTCCAACTCGTTTTTACAGTGAAAACGGCAGGCACTTAAAACCGGCACTAGGAAACAGACTGAGAAACCAGAGTAAGGGCTTCTCCTGCAAACCGTTCCCTTTGTGCTGGATGAACGAACGTCTCTCCACATGCTCAGTTCTGAGAGATAAGTGTGTGTGAAAGCCGTCCTTCACCTAGCTTGAAGGGAACACAAAGTTTCTTTTCAGTTGCAAACTCCACTCCATACATATATATGCGGAGGTACAAGCTCCAACTCTGTTTTACAGTTAAAACGGCAGGCACTTCAAACCGGTACTAGGAAACAGACTGAGAAACCAGAGTAAGGGTTTCTCCTGCAACCCGTTCCCTTTGTGCTGGATGAACGAACTTCTCTCCACATGCTCAGTTCTGAGAGATAAGTGTGTGTGAAAGCCGTACTTCACCTAGCTTGAAGGGAACATAAAGTTTCTTTTCAGTTGCAAACTCCACTCCATACATATATATGGGGAGGTACAAGCTCCAACACGGTTTTACAGTGAAAACGGCAGGCACTTCAAACCGGCACAAGGAAACAGACTGAGAAACCAGAGTAAGGGTTTCTCCTGCAACCCGCTCGCTTTGTGCTGGATGAACGAACGTCTCTCCACATGCTCAGTTCTGAGAGAAAAGTGTGTGTGAAAGCCGTCCTTCACCTAGCTTGAAGGGAACACAAAGTTTCTTTTCAGTTGCAAACTCCACTCCATACATATATATGGGGAGGTACAAGCTCCAACACGATTTTACAGTGAAAAAGGCAGGCACTTCAAACCGGCACTAGGAAACAGACTGAGAAACCAGAGTCAGTGTTTTTCCAGCAAACCGTTCCCTTTTTGCTGGATGAACGAACGTCTCTCCACATGCTCAGTTCTGAGAGATAAGTGTGTGTGAAAGCCGTCCTTCACCTAGCTTGAAGGGAACACAAAGTTTCTTTTCAGTTGCTAACTCCACTCCATACAAGTATATGGGGAGTTACAAGCTCCAACTCGTTTTTACAGTGAAAACGGCAGGCACTTAAAACCGGCACTAGGAAACAGACTGAGAAACCAGAGTAAGGGCTTCTCCTGCAAACCGTTCCCTTTGTGCTGGATGAACGAACGTCTCTCCACATGCTCAGTTCTGAGAGATAAGTGTGTGTGAAAGCCGTCCTTCACCTAGCTTGAAGGGAACACAAAGTTTCTTTTCAGTTGCAAACTCCACTCCATACCTATATATGGGGAAGTACAAGCGCCAACTCGGTTTTACAGTGAAAACGGCAGGCACTTCAATCCGGCACTAGGAAACAGACTGAGAAACCAGAGTAAGGGTTTCCCCTGCAACCCGTTCCTTTTGTGCTGGATGAACGAACGTCTCTCCACATGCTCAGTTCTGAGAGATAAGTGTGTGTGAAAGCCGTCCTTCACCTAGCTTAAAGGGAACACAAAGTTTCTTTTCAGTTACAAAACCCACTCCATACATATATATGGGGAGGTACAAGCTCCAACTCGGTTTTACAGTGAAAACGGCAGGCACTTCAAACGGGCACTAGGAAACAGACTGAGAATCCAGAGTAAAGGTTTCTCCTGCAACCCGTTCCATTTGTGCTGGATGAACGAACGTGTCTCCACATGATCACTTCTGAGAGATATGTGTGTGTGAAAGCCGTCTTTCACCTAGCTTGAAGGGAACACAAAGTTTCTTTTCAGTTGCCAACTCCACTCCATACATATATATGGGGAGGTACAAGCTCCAACTGGATTTTACACTGAAAACGGCATGCACTTCAAACCGGCACTAGGAAACAGACTGAGAAACCAGAGTCAGTGTTCCCCTGCAACCCGTTCCCTTTGTGCTGGATGAACGAACGTCTTTCCACATGCTCAGTTCTGAGAGATAAGTGTGTGTGAAAGCCGTCCTTCACCTAGCTTGAAGGGAACACAAAGTTTCTTTTCAGTTGCAACCTCCACTCCATACATATATATGCGGAGGTACAAGCTCCAACTCTGTTTTACAGTTAAAACGGCAGGCACTTCAAACCGGCACTAGGAAACAGACTGAGAAACCAGAGTAAGGGTTTCTCCTGCAACCCGATCCCTTTGTGCTGAATGAACGAACTTCTCTCCACATGCTCAGTTCTGAGAGATAAGTGTGTGTGAAAGCCGTACTTCACCTAGCTTGAAGGGAACATAAAGTTTCTTTTCAGTTGCAAACTCCACTCCATACATATATATGGGGAGGTACAAGCTCCAACACGGTTTTACAGTGAAAACGGCAGGCACTTCAAACCGGCACAAGGAAAAAGACTGAGAAACCAGAGTAAGGGTTTCTCCTGCAACCCGCTCGCTTTGTGCTGGATGAACGAACGTCTCTCCACATGCTCAGTTCTGAGAGAAAAGTGTGTGTGAAAGCCGTCCTTCACCTAGCTTGAAGGGAACACAAAGTTTCTTTTCAGTTGCAAACTCCACTCCATACATATATATGGGGAGGTACAAGCTCCAACACGATTTTACAGTGAAAACGGCAGGCACTTCAAACCGGCACTAGGAAACAGACTGAGAAACCAGAGTCAGTGTTTTTCCAGCAAACCGTTCCCTTTTTGCTGGATGAACGAACGTCTCTCCACATGCTCAGTTCTGAGAGATAAGTGTGTGTGAAAGCCGTCCTTCACCTAGCTTGAAGGGAACACAAAGTTTCTTTTCAGTTGCTAACTCCACTCCATACAAGTATATGGGGAGTTACAAGCTCCAACTCGTTTTTACAGTGAAAACGGCAGGCACTTAAAACCGGCACTAGGAAACAGACTGAGAAACCAGAGTAAGGGCTTCTCCTGCAAACCGTTCCCTTTGTGCTGGATGAACGAACGTCTCTCCACATGCTCAGTTCTGAGAGATAAGTGTGTGTGAAAGCCGTCCTTCACCTAGCTTGAAGGGAACACAAAGTTTCTTTTCAGTTGCAAACTCCACTCCATACATATATATGGGGAAGTACAAGCGCCAACTCGGTTTTACAGTGAAAACGGCAGGCACTTCAATCCGGCACTAGGAAACAGACTGAGAAACCAGAGTAAGGGTTTCCCCTGCAACCCGTTCCTTTTGTGCTGGATGAACGAACGTCTCTCCACATGCTCAGTTCTGAGAGATAAGTGTGTGTGAAAGCCGTCCTTCACCTAGCTTAAAGGGAACACAAAGTTTCTTTTCAGTTACAAAACCCACTCCATACATATATATGGGGAGGTACAAGCTCCAACTCGGTTTTACAGTGAAAACGGCAGGCACTTCAAACGGGCACTAGGAAACAGACTGAGAATCCAGAGTAAAGGTTTCTCCTGTAACCCGTTCCATTTGTGCTGGATAAACGAACGTGTCTCCACATGATCACTTCTGAGAGATATGTGTGTGTGAAAGCCGTCTTTCACCTAGCTTGAAGGGAACACAAAGTTTCTTTTCAGTTGCCAACTCCACTCCATACATATATATGGGGAGGTACAAGCTCCAACTGGATTTTACACTGAAAACGGCATGCACTTCAAACCGGCACTAGGAAACAGACTGAGAAACCAGAGTCAGTGTTCCCCTGCAACCCGTTCCCTTTGTGCTGGATGAACGAACGTCTTTCCACATGCTCAGTTCTGAGAGATAAGTGTGTGTGAAAGCCGTCCTTCACCTAGCTTGAAGGGAACACAAAGTTTCTTTTCAGTTGCAACCTCCACTCCATACATATATATGCGGAGGTACAAGCTCCAACTCTGTTTTACAGTTAAAACGGCAGGCACTTCAAACCGGCACTAGGAAACAGACTGAGAAACCAGAGTAAGGGTTTCTCCTGCAACCCGTTCCCTTTGTGCTGAATGAACGAACTTCTCTCCACATGCTCAGTTCTGAGAGATAAGTGTGTGTGAAAGCCGTACTTCACCTAGCTTGAAGGGAACATAAAGTTTCTTTTCAGTTGCAAACTCCACTCCATACATATATATGGGGAGGTACAAGCTCCAACACGGTTTTACAGTGAAAACGGCAGGCACTTCAAACCGGCACAAGGAAAAAGACTGAGAAACCAGAGTAAGGGTTTCTCCTGCAACCCGCTCGCTTTGTGCTGGATGAACGAACGTCTCTCCACATGCTCAGTTCTGAGAGAAAAGTGTGTGTGAAAGCCGTCCTTCACCTAGCTTGAAGGGAACACAAAGTTTCTTTTCAGTTGCAAACTCCACTCCATACATATATATGGGGAGGTACAAGCTCCAACACGATTTTACAGTGAAAACGGCAGGCACTTCAAACCGGCACTAGGAAACAGACTGAGAAACCAGAGTCAGTGTTTTTCCAGCAAACCGTTCCCTTTTTGCTGGATGAACGAACGTCTCTCCACATGCTCAGTTCTGAGAGATAAGTGTGTGTGAAAGCCGTCCTTCACCTAGCTTGAAGGGAACACAAAGTTTCTTTTCAGTTGCTAACTCCACTCCATACAAGTATATGGGGAGTTACAAGCTCCAACTCGTTTTTACAGTGAAAACGGCAGGCACTTAAAACCGGCACTAGGAAACAGACTGAGAAACCAGAGTAAGGGCTTCTGCTGCAAACCGTTCCCTTTGTGCTGGATGAACGAACGTCTCTCCACATGCTCAGTTCTGAGAGATAAGTGTGTGTGAAAGCCGTCCTTCACCTAGCTTGAAGGGAACACAAAGTTTCTTTTCAGTTGCAAACTCCACTCCATACATATATATGGGGAAGTACAAGCGCCAACTCGGTTTTACAGTGAAAACGGCAGGCACTTCAATCCGGCACTAGGAAACAGACTGAGAAACCAGAGTAAGGGTTTCCCCTGCAACCCGTTCCTTTTGTGCTGGATGAACGAACGTCTCTCCACATGCTCAGTTCTGAGAGATAAGTGTGTGTGAAAGCCGTCCTTCACCTAGCTTAAAGGGAACACAAAGTTTCTTTTCAGTTACAAACCCCACTCCATACATATATATGGGGAGGTACAAGCTCCAACTCGGTTTTACAGTGAAAACGGCAGGCACTTCAAACGGGCACTAGGAAACAGACTGAGAATCCAGAGTAAAGTTTTCTCCTGTAACCCGTTCCATTTGTGCTGGATGAACGAACGTGTCTCCACATGATCACTTCTGAGAGATATGTGTGTGTGAAAGCCGTCTTTCACCTAGCTTGAAGGGAACACAAAGTTTCTTTTCAGTTGCCAACTCCACTCCATACATATATATGGGGAGGTACAAGCTCCAACTGGATTTTACACTGAAAACGGCATGCACTTCAAACCGGCACTAGGAAACAGACTGAGAAACCAGAGTCAGTGTTCCCCTGCAACCCGTTCCCTTTGTGCTGGATGAACGAACGTCTTTCCACATGCTCAGTTCTGAGAGATAAGTGTGTGTGAAAGCCGTCCTTCACCTAGCTTGAAGGGAACACAAAGTTTCTTTTCAGTTGCAAACAACACTCCATACATATATATGCGGAGGTACAAGCTTCAACACTGTTTTACAGTGAAAACGGCAGGCACTTCAAACCGGCACTAGGAAACAGACTGAGAAACCAGAGTCACTGTTGCCATGCAACCCGTTCCCTTTGTGCTGGATGAACGAACGTCTCTCCACATGCTCAGTTCTGAGAGATAAGTGTGTGTGAAAGCCGTCCTTCACCTAGCTTGAAGGGAACACAAAGTTACTTGTCAGTTGCAAACCCCACTCCATACATATATATGGGGAGGTACAAGCTCCAACTCGGTTTTACAGTGAAAACGGCAGGCACTTCAAACCGGCACTAGGAAACAGACTGAGAAACCAGAGTAAGGGTTTCTCCTGCAACCCGTTCCCTTTGTGCTGGATGAACGAACGTCTCTCCACATGCTCAGTTCTGAGAGATAAGTGTGTGTGAAAGCCGTCCTTCACCTAGCTTGAAGGGAACACAAAGTTTCTTTTCAGTTGCAACCTCCACTCCATACATATATATGCGGAGGTACAAGCTCCAAATCTGTTTTACAGTGAAAACGGCAGGCACTTCAAACCGGTACTAGGAAACAGACTGAGAAACCAGAGTAAGGGTTTCTCCTGCAACCCGTTCCCTTTGTGCTGGATGAACGAACGTGTCTCCACATGCTCAGTTCTGAGAGATAAGTGTGTGTGAAAGCCGTACTTCACCTAGCTTGAAGGGAACATAAAGTTTCTTTTCAGTTGCAAACTCCACTCCATACATATATATGGGGTGGTACAAGCTCCAACACGGTTTTACAGTGAAAACGGCAGGCACTTCAAACCGGCACTAGGAAACAGACTGAGAAACCAGAGTCAGTGTTTTTCCAGCAAACCGTTCCATTTTTGCTGGATGAAAGAACGTCTCTCCACATGCTCAGTTCTGAGAGATAAGTGTGTGTGAAAGCCGTCCTTCACCTAGCTTGAAGGGAACATAAAGTTTCTTTTCAGTTGCAAACTCCACTCCATACATATATATGGGGAGGTACAAGCTCCAACACGGTTTTACAGTGAAAACGGCAGGCACTTCAAACCGGCACAAGGAAACAGACTGAGAAACCAGAGTAAGGGTTTCTCCTGCAACCCGCTCGCTTTGTGCTGGATGAACGAACGTCTCTCCACATGCTCAGTTCTGAGAGAAAAGTGTGTGTGAAAGCCGTCCTTCACCTAGCTTGAAGGGAACACAAAGTTTCTTTTCAGTTGCAAACTCCACTCCATACATATATATGGGGAGGTACAAGCTCCAACACGATTTTACAGTGAAAACGGCAGGCACTTCAAACCGGCACTAGGAAACAGACTGAGAAACCAGAGTCAGTGTTTTTCCAGCAAACCGTTCCCTTTTTGCTGGATGAACGAACGTCTCTCCACATGCTCAGTTCTGAGAGATAAGTGTGTGTGAAAGCCGTCCTTCACCTAGCTTGAAGGGAACACAAAGTTTCTTTTCAGTTGCAAACTCCACTCCATACATATATATGGGGAGGTACAAGCTCCAACACGATTTTACAGTGAAAACGGCAGGCACTTCAAACCGGCACTAGGAAACAGACTGAGAAACCAGAGTCAGTGTTTTTCCAGCAAACCGTTCCCTTTTTGCTGGATGAACGAACGTCTCTCCACATGCTCAGTTCTGAGAGATAAGTGTGTGTGAAAGCCGTACTTCATCTATCTTAAAGGGAACACAAAGTTTCTTTTCAGTTGCAAACCCCACTCCATACATATATATGGGGAGGTACAAGCTCCAACTCGATTTTACAGTGAAAACGGCAGGCACTTCAAACGGGCACTAGGAAACAGACTGAGAAACCAGAGTAATGGTTTCTCCTGCAACACGTTCCATTTGTGCTCGATGAACGAACTTCTCTCCACATGCTGAGTTCTGAGAGATAATTGTGTGTGAAAGCCATCCTTCACCTAGCTTAAAGGGAACACAAAGTTTCTTTTCAGTTGCAAACTCCACTCCATACATATATATGGGGAGGTACAAGCTCCAACTCGGTTTTACAGTGAAAACGGCAGGCACTTAAAACCGGCACTAGGAAACAGACTGAGAAACAAGAGTAAGGGTTTCTCCTGCAACCCGTTCCCTTTGTGCTGGATGAACGAACGTCTGTCCACATGCTCAGTTCTGAGAGATAAGTGTGTGTGAAAGCCGTCCTTCACCTAGCTTGAAGGGAACACAAAGTTTCTTTTCAGTTGCAAACTCCACTCCATACATATATATGGGGAAGTACAAGCGCCAACTCGGTTTTACAGTGAAAACGGCAGGCACTTCAATCCGGCACTAGGAAACAGACTGAGAAACCAGAGTCAGTGTTTCCCTGCAACCCGTTCCCTTTGTGCTGGATGAACGAACGTCTCTCCACATGCTCAGTTCTGAGAGATAAGTGTGTGTGAAAGCCGTCCTTCACCTAGCTTGAAGGGAACACAAAGTTTCTTTTCAGTTGGAAACAACACTCCATACATTTATATGCGAAGGTACAAGCTCCAACACTGTTTTACAGTGAAAACGGCAGGCCCTTCAAACCGGCACTAGGAAACAGACTGAGAAACCAGAGTCACTGTTGCCCTGCAACCCGTTCCCTTTGTGCTGGATGAACGAAAGTCTCTCCACATGCTCAGTTCTGAGAGATAAGTGTGTGTGAAAGCCGTCCTTCACCTAGCTTGAAGGGAACACAAAGTTTCTTTTCAGTTGCAAACCCCACTCCATACATATATATGGGGAGGTACAAGCTCCAACTCGGTTTTACAGTGAAAACGGCAGGCACTTCAAACCGGCACTAGGAAACAGACTGAGAAACCAGAGTAAGGGTTTCTCCTGCAACCCGTTCCCTTTGTGCTGGATGAACGAACGTCTCTCCACATGCTCAGTTCTGAGAGAAAAGTGTGTGTGAAAGCCGTCCTTCACCTAGCTTGAAGGGAACACAAAGTTTCTTTTCAGTTGCAAACTCCACTCCATACATATATATGGGGAGGTACAAGCTCCAACACGATTTTACAGTGAAAACGGCAGGCACTTCAAACCGGCACTAGGAAACAGACTGAGAAACCAGAGTCAGTGTTTTTCCAGCAAACCGTTCCCTTTTTGCTGGATGAACGAACGTCTCTCCACATGCTCAGTTCTGAGAGATAAGTGTGTGTGAAAGCCGTCCTTCACCTAGCTTGAAGGGAACACAAAGTTTCTTTTCAGTTGCTAACTCCACTCCATACAAGTATATGGGGAGTTACAAGCTCCAACTCGTTTTTACAGTGAAAACGGCAGGCACTTAAAACCGGCACTAGGAAACAGACTGAGAAACCAGAGTAAGGGCTTCTCCTGCAAACCGTTCCCTTTGTGCTGGATGAACGAACGTCTCTCCACATGCTCAGTTCTGAGAGATAAGTGTGTGTGAAAGCCGTCCTTCACCTAGCTTGAAGGGAACACAAAGTTTCTTTTCAGTTGCAAACTCCACTCCATACATATATATGGGGAAGTACAAGCGCCAACTCGGTTTTACAGTGAAAACGGCAGGCACTTCAATCCGGCACTAGGAAACAGACTGAGAAACCAGAGTAAGGGTTTCCCCTGCAACCCGTTCCTTTTGTGCTGGATGAACGAACGTCTCTCCACATGCTCAGTTCTGAGAGATAAGTGTGTGTGAAAGCCGTCCTTCACCTAGCTTAAAGGGAACACAAAGTTTCTTTTCAGTTACAAACCCCACTCCATACATATATATGGGGAGGTACAAGCTCCAACTCGGTTTTACAGTGAAAACGGCAGGCACTTCAAACGGGCACTAGGAAACAGACTGAGAATCCAGAGTAAAGGTTTCTCCTGTAACCCGTTCCATTTGTGCTGGATGAACGAACGTGTCTCCACATGATCACTTCTGAGAGATATGTGTGTGTGAAAGCCGTCTTTCACCTAGCTTGAAGGGAACACAAAGTTTCTTTTCAGTTGCCAACTCCACTCCATACATATATATGGGGAGGTACAAGCTCCAACTGGATTTTACACTGAAAACGGCATGCACTTCAAACCGGCACTAGGAAACAGACTGAGAAACCAGAGTAAGGGTTTCTCCTGCAACCCGTTCCCTTTGTGCTGGATGAACGAACTTCTCTCCACATGCTCAGTTCTGAGAGATAAGTGTGTGTGAAAGCCGTACTTCACCTAGCTTGAAGGGAACATAAAGTTTCTTTTCAGTTGCAAACTCCACTCCATACATATATATGGGGAGGT
Organism: Vicugna pacos; assembly: GCF_048564905.1. Lineage (NCBI taxonomy): Eukaryota > Metazoa > Chordata > Mammalia > Artiodactyla > Camelidae > Vicugna > Vicugna pacos. The sequence goes on from NC_133002.1 coordinate 25,287,742, forward strand.
ACAAGCTCCAACACGGTTTTACAGTGAAAACGGCAGGCACTTCAAACCGGCACAAGGAAACAGACTGAGAAACCAGAGTAAGGGTTTCTCCTGCAACCCGCTCGCTTTGTGCTGGATGAACGAACGTCTCTCCACATGCTCAGTTCTGAGAGAAAAGTGTGTGTGAAAGCCGTCCTTCACCTAGCTTGAAGGGAACACAAAGTTTCTTTTCAGTTGCAAACTCCAATCCATACATATATATGGGGAGGTACAAGCTCCAACACGATTTTACAGTGAAAAAGGCAGGCACTTCAAACCGGCACTAGGAAACAGACTGAGAAACCAGAGTCAGTGTTTTTCCAGCAAACCGTTCCCTTTTTGCTGGATGAACGAACGTCTCTCCACATGCTCAGTTCTGAGAGATAAGTGTGTGTGAAAGCCGTCCTTCACCTAGCTTGAAGGGAACACAAAGTTTCTTTTCAGTTGGAAACAACACTCCATACATTTATATGCGAAGGTACAAGCTCCAACACTGTTTTACAGTGAAAACGGCAGGCCCTTCAAACCGGCACTAGGAAACAGACTGAGAAACCAGAGTCACTGTTGCCCTGCAACCCGTTCCCTTTGTGCTGGATGAACGAAAGTCTCTCCACATGCTCAGTTCTGAGAGATAAGTGTGTGTGAAAGCCGTCCTTCACCTAGCTTGAAGGGAACACAAAGTTTCTTTTCAGTTGCAAACCCCACTCCATACATATATATGGGGAGGTACAAGCTCCAACTCGGTTTTACAGTGAAAACGGCAGGCACTTCAAACCGGCACTAGGAAACAGACTGAGAAACCAGAGTAAGGGTTTCTCCTGCAACCCGTTCCCTTTGTGCTGGATGAACGAACGTCTCTCCACATGCTCAGTTCTGAGAGAAAAGTGTGTGTGAAAGCAGTCCTTCACCTAGCTTGAAGGGAACACAAAGTTTCTTTTCAGTTGCAAACTCCACTCCATACATATATATGGGGAGGTACAAGCTCCAACACGATTTTACAGTGAAAACGGCAGGCACTTCAAACCGGCACTAGGAAACAGACTGAGAAACCAGAGTCAGTGTTTTTCCAGCAAACCGTTCCCTTTTTGCTGGATGAACGAACGTCTCTCCACATGCTCAGTTCTGAGAGATAAGTGTGTGTGAAAGCCGTCCTTCACCTAGCTTGAAGGGAACACAAAGTTTCTTTTCAGTTGCTAACTCCACTCCATACAAGTATATGGGGAGTTACAAGCTCCAACTCGTTTTTACAGTGAAAACGGCAGGCACTTAAAACCGGCACTAGGAAACAGACTGAGAAACCAGAGTAAGGGCTTCTCCTGCAAACCGTTCCCTTTGTGCTGGATGAACGAACGTCTCTCCACATGCTCAGTTCTGAGAGATAAGTGTGTGTGAAAGCCGTCCTTCACCTAGCTTGAAGGGAACACAAAGTTTCTTTTCAGTTGCAAACTCCACTCCATACATATATATGGGGAAGTACAAGCGCCAACTCGGTTTTACAGTGAAAACGGCAGGCACTTCAATCCGGCACTAGGAAACAGACTGAGAAACCAGAGTAAGGGTTTCCCCTGCAACCCGTTCCTTTTGTGCTGCATGAACGAACGTCTCTCCACATGCTCAGTTCTGAGAGATAAGTGTGTGTGAAAGCCGTCCTTCACCTAGCTTAAAGGGAACACAAAGTTTCTTTTCAGTTACAAACCCCACTCCATACATATATATGGGGAGGTACAAGCTCCAACTCGGTTTTACAGTGAAAACGGCAGGCACTTCAAACGGGCACTAGGAAACAGACTGAGAATCCAGAGTAAAGGTTTCTCCTGTAACCCGTTCCATTTGTGCTGGATGAACGAACGTGTCTCCACATGCTCAGTTCTGAGAGATAAGTGTGTGTGAAAGCCGTCCTTCACCTAGCTTGAAGGGAACATAAAGTTTCTTTTCAGTTGCTAACTCCACTCCATACAAGTATATGGGGACTTACAAGCTCCAACTCGTTTTTACAGTGAAAACGGCAGGCACTTAAAACCGGCACTAGGAAACAGACTGAGAAACCAGAGTAAGGGCTTCTCCTGCAAACCGTTCCCTTTGTGCTGGATGAACGAACGTCTCTCCACATGCTCAGTTCTGAGAGATAAGTGTGTGTGAAAGCCGTCCTTCACCTAGCTTGAAGGGAACACAAAGTTTCTTTTCAGTTGCTAACCCCACTCCATACAAATATATGGGGAGTTCCAAGCTCCAACTCGTTTTTACAGTGAAAACGGAAGGCACTTAAAACCGGCACTAGGAAACAGACTGAGAAACCAGAGTAAGGGCTTCTCCTGCAAACCGTTCCCTTTGTGCTGGATGAACGAACGTCTCTCCACATGCTCAGTTCTGAGAGATAAGTGTGTGTGAAAGCCGTCCTTCACCTAGCTTGAAGGGAACACAAAGTTTCTTTTCAGTTGCAAACTCCACTCCATACATATATATGGGGAACTACAAGCGCCAACTCGGTTTTACAGTGGAAACGGCAGGCACTTCAATCCGGCACTAGGAAACACACTGAGAAACCAGAGTAAGGGTTTCCCCTGCAACCCGTTCCTTTTGTGCTGGATGAAAGAACGTCTCTCCACATGCTCAGTTCTGAGAGATAAGTGTGTGTGAAAGCCGTACTTCATCTATCTTAAAGGGAACACAAAGTTTCTTTTCAGTTGCAAACCCCACTCCATACATATATATGGGGAGGTACAAGCTCCAACTCGATTTTACAGTGAAAACGGCAGGCACTTCAAACGGGCACTAGGAAACAGACTGAGAAACCAGAGTAATGGTTTGTCCTGCAACACGTTCCATTTGTGCTCGATGAACGAACTTCTCTCCACATGCTGAGTTCTGAGAGATAATTGTGTGTGAAAGCCATCCTTCACCTAGCTTAAAGGGAACACAAAGTTTCTTTTCAGTTGCAAACTACACTCCATACATATATATGGGGAGGTACAAGCTCCAACTCAGTTTTACAGTGAAAATGGCAGGCACTTAAAATCGGCACTAGGAAACAGACTGAGAAACCAGAGTAAGGGTTTCTCCTGCAACCCGTTCCCTTTGTGCTGGATGAACGAACGTCTCTCCACATGCTCAGTTCTGAGAGATAAGTGTGTGTGAAAGCCGTCCTTCACCTAGCTTGAAGGGAACACAAAGTTTCTTTTCAGTTGCAAACCCCAATCCATACATTTATATGGGGAGGTACAAGCTCCAACTCGGTTTTACAGTAAAAACGGCAGGCACTTCAAACCGGCACTAGGAAACAGACTGAGAAACCAGAGTAAGGGTTTCTCCTGAAACCCGTTCCCTTTGTGCTGGATGAACGAACGTCTCTCCACATGCTCAGTTCTGAGAGATAAGTGTGTGTGAAAGCCGTCCTTCACCCAGCTTGAAGGGAACACAAAGTTTCTTTTCAGTTGTAAACCCCGCTCCATACATATATATGGGGAGGTACAAGCTCCAACTCGGTTTTACAGTGAAAACGGCAGGCACTTCAAACCGGCACTAGGAAACAGACTGAGAATCCAGAGTAAAGGTTTCTCCTGTAAACCGTTCCAATTGTGCTGGATGAACGAACGTGTCTCCACATGATCACTTCTGAGAGATATGTGTGTGTGAAAGCCGTCTTTCACCTAGCTTGAAGGGAACACAAAGTTTCTTTTCAGTTGCCAACTCCACTCCATACATATATATGGGGAGGTACAAGCTCCAACTGGATTTTACACTGAAAACGGCATGCACTTCAAACCGGCACTAGGAAACAGACTGAGAAACCAGAGTCAGTGTTTCCCTGCAACCCGTTCCCTTTGTGCTGGATGAACGAACGTCTTTCCACATGCTCAGTTCTGAGAGATAAGTGTGTGTGAAAGCCGTCCTTCACCTAGCTTGAAGGGAACACAAAGTTTCTTTTCAGTTGCAAACAACAATCCATACATATATATGCGGAGGTACAAGCTTCAACACTGTTTTACAGTGAAAACGGCAGGCACTTCAAAACGGCACTAGGAAACAGACTGAGAAACCAGAGTCACTGTTGCCCTGCAACCCGTTCCCTTTGTGCTGGATGAACGAACGTCTCTCCACATGCTCAGTTCTGAGACATAAGTGTTTGTGAAAGCCGTCCTTCACCTAGCTTGAAGGGAACACAAAGTTACTTTTCAGTTGCAAACCCCACTCCATACATATATATGGGGAGGTACAAGCTCCAACTCGGTTTTACAGTGAAAACGGCAGGCACTTCAAACCGGAACTAGGAAACAGACTGAGAAACCAGAGTAAGGGCTCTCCTGCAACCCGTTCCCTTTGTGCTGGATGAACGAACATCTCTCCACATGCTCAGTTCTGAGAGATAAGTGTGTGTGAAAGCCGTCCTTCACCTAGCTTGAAGGGAACACAAAGTTTCTTTTCAATTGCAACCTCCACTCCATACATATATATGCGGAGGTACAAGCTCCAACTCTGTTTTACAGTGAAAACGGCAGGCACTTCAAACCGGCACTAGGAAACAGACTGAGAAACCAGAGTCAGTGTTTTTCCAGCAAACCGTTCCCTTTTTGCTGGATGAACGAACGTCTCTCCACATGCTCAGTTCTGAGAGATAAGTGTGTGTGAAAGCCGTCCTTCACCTAGCTTGAAGGGAACACAAAGTTTCTTTTCAGTTGCTAACCCCACTCCATACAAATATATGGGGAGTTACAAGCTCCAACTCGTTTTTACAGTGAAAACGGCAGGCACTTCAAACCGGCACTAGGAAACAGACTGAGAAACCAGAGAAAGGGCTTCTCCTGCAAACCGTTCCCTTTGTGCTGGATGAACGAACGTCTATCCACATGCTCAGTTCTGAGAGATAAGTGTGTGTGAAAGCCGTCCTTCAACCAGTTTGAAGAGAACACAAAGTTTCTTTTCAGTTGCAAACTCCACTCCATACATATATATGGGGAGGTACAAGCTCCAGTACGGTTTTACAGTGAAAACGGCAGGCACTTCAAACCGGCACAAGGAAACAGACTGAGAAACCAGAGTAAGGGTTTCTCCTGCAACCCGCTCGCTTAGTGCTGGATGAACGAACGTCTCTCCACATGCTCAGTTCTGAGAGAAAAGTGTGTGTGAAAGCCGTCCTTCACCTAGCTTGAAGGGAACACAAAGTTTCTTTTCAGTTGCAAACTCCACTCCATACATATATATGGGGAGGTACAACTTCCAACACGGTTTTACTGTGAAAACGGCAGGCACTTCAAACCGGCACTAGGAAACAGACTGAGAAACCAGAGTCAGTGTTTTTCCAGCAAACCGTTCTTTTTGCTGGATGAACGAACGTCTCTCCACATGCTCAGTTCTGAGAGATAAGTGCATGTGAAAGTCGAACTTCAACTAGCTTAAAGGGAACACAAAGTTTCTTTTCAGTTGAAAACTTCACTCCATACATATATAAGGGGAGGTACAAGCCTCAACTCGGTTTTACAGTGAAAACGGCAGGCACTTCAAACCGGCACTAGGAAACAGTCTGAGAATCCAGAGTAAGGGTTTCCCCTGCAACCCGTTCCCTTTGTGCTGGATGAACGAACGTCTCTTCACATGCTCAGTTCTGAGAGATAAGTGTGTGTGAAAGCCGTCCTTCACCTAGCTTGAAGGGAACACAAAGTTTCTTTTCAGTTGCAAACTCCACTCCATACATATATATGGGGAGGTACAAGCTCCAACACGGTTTTACCGTGAAAACGGCAGGCACTTCAAACCGGCACTAGGAAAAAGACTGAGAAAACAGAGTAATGGTTTTTCCTGCAACCCGTTCCTTTGGTCTGGATGAACGAACGTCTCTCCACATGCTCAGTTCTGAGAGATAAGTGTGTGTGAAAGCCGTCCTTCACCTAGCTTGAAAGAAACACAGTTTCTTTACAGTTGGAAACTCCACTCCATATATATATATGGGGAGGTACAAACTCCATTCGGTTTTACAGTGAAAACGGCAGGCACTTCAAACCGGCACTAGGAAACAGACTGAGAAACCAGAGTAAGGGTTTCTCCTGCAACCCGTTCCCTTTGTGCTGGATGAACGAACGTCTCTCCACATGCTCAGTTCTGAGAGATAAGTGTGTGTGAAAGCCGTTCTTCACCTAGCTTGAAGGTAACACAAAGTTTCTTTTCAGTTGCAAACTCCACTCCATACATATATATGGGGAGGTACAAGCTGCAACTCGGTTTTACCGTGAAAACGGCAGGCACTTAAACCGGCACTAGGAAACAGACTGAGAAACCAGAGTAAGGGTTTCTCCTGCAACCCGTTCCCTTTGTGCTGGCGAACGAACGTCTCTCCACATGCTCAGTTCTGAGAGATAAGTGTGTGTGAATGCCGTCCTTCACCTAGCTTAAAGGGAACACAAAGTTTGCTTCCAGTTGCAAACTCCACTCCATACAAATATATGGGGAGTTACAAGCTCCAACTCGTTTTTACAGTGAAAACGGCAGGCACTTAAAACCGGCACTAGGAAACAGACTGAGAAACCAGAGTAAGGGCTTCTCCTGCAAAACGTTCCCTTTGTGCTGGATGAACGAACGTCTCTCCACATGCTCAGTTCTGAGAGATAAGTGTGTGTGAAAGCCGTACTTCAACTAGCTTGAAGGGAACACAAAGTTTCTTTTCAGTTGTAAACCCTGCTCCATACATATATATGGGGAGGTACAAGCTCCAACTCGGTTTTACAGTGAAAACGGCAGGCACGTCAAACCGGCACTAGGAAACAGACTGAGAATCCAGAGTAAGGGTTTCTCCTGTAACCCGTTCCATTTGTGCTGGATGAACGAACGTTTCTCCACATGCTCAGTTCTGAGAGATATGTGTGTGTGAAAGCCGTCTTTCACCTAGCTTGAAGGGAACACAAAGTTTCTTTTCAGTTGCCAAATCCACTCCATACATATATATGGGGAGGTACAAGCTCCAACACGGTTTTACACTGAAAACGGCAGGCACTTCGAACCGTCACTAGGAAACAGACTGAGATACCAGAGTAAGGGTTTCTCCTGCAACCCGTTCCCTTTGTGCTGGATGAACGAACGTCTCTCCACATGCTCAGTTCTGAGAGATAAGTGTGTGTGAAAGCCGTACTTCACCTAGCTTGAAGGGAACATAAAGTTTCTTTTCAGTTGCAAATTCCACTCCATACATATATATGGGGAGGTACAAGCTCCAACTTGGTTTTACCGTGAAAACGGCAGGCACTTCAAACCGGCACTAGGAAACAGACTGAGAAACCAGAGTAAGGGTTTCCCCTGCAACCCGTTCCCTTTGTGCTGGATGAACGAACGTCTCTCCACATGCTCAGTTCTGAGAGATAAGTGCATGTGAAAGCCGAACTTAAACTAGCTTGAAGGGAACACAAAGTTTCTTTTCAGTTGCAAACTCCACTGCATACATATATAAGGGGAGGTACAAGCCCCAACTCGGTTTTACAGTGAAAACGGCAGGCACTTCAAACCGGCACTAGGAAACAGACTGAGAAACCAGAGTAAGGGTTTCTACTGCAACCCGTTCCCTTTGTGCTGGATGAACGAACGACTCTTCACATGCTCAGTTCTGAGAGATATGTGTGTGTGAAAGCCGTCCTTCACCTAGCTTGAAGGGAACACAAAGTTTCTTTTCAGTTGCAAACTCCACTCCATACATATATAAGGGGAGGTACAAGCTCCAACTCGGTTTTACCGTGAAAACGGCAGGCACTTCAAACCGGCACTAGGAAAAAGACTGAGAAAACAGAGTAATGGTTTATCCTGCAATCCGTTCCCTTTGGGCTGGATGAACGAACGTCTCTCCACATGCTCAGTTCTGAGAGATAAGTGTGTGTGAAAGCCGTCCTTCACCTAGCTTGAAAGAAACACAAAGTTTCTTTATAGTTGGAAACTCCACTCCATATATATATATGGGGAGGTACAAGCTCCAACTCGGTTTTACAGTGAAAACGCCAGGCACTTCAAACCGGCACTAGGAAACAGACTGAGAAACCAGAGTCAGTGTTTTTCCAGCAAACCGTTCTTTTTGCTGGATGAACGAACGTCTCTCCACATGCTCAGTTCTGAGAGATAAGTGCATGTGAAAGTCGAACTTCAACTAGCTTAAAGGGAACACAAAGTTTCTTTTCAGTTGCAAACTTCACTCCATACATATATAAGGGGAGGTACAAGCCTCAACTCGGTTTTACAGTGAAAACGGCAGGCACTTCAAACCGGCACTAGGAAACAGTCTGAGAATCCAGAGTAAGGGTTTCCCCTGCAACCCGTTCCCTTTGTGCTGGATGAACGAACGTCTCTTCACATGCTCAGTTCTGAGAGATAAGTGTGTGTGAAAGCCGTCCTTCACCTAGCTTGAAGGGAACACAAAGTTTCTTTTCAGTTGCAAACTCCACTCCATACATATATATGGGGAGGTACAAGCTCCAACACGGTTTTACCGTGAAAACGGCAGGCACTTCAAACCGGCACTAGGAAAAAGACTGAGAAAACAGAGTAATGGTTTTTCCTGCAACCCGTTCCTTTGGTCTGGATGAACGAACGTCTCTCCACATGCTCAGTTCTGAGAGATAAGTGTGTGTGAAAGCCGTCCTTCACCTAGCTTGAAAGAAACACAAAGTTTTTTTACAGTTGGAAACTCCACTCCATATATATATATGGGGAGGTACAAGCTCCAACTCGGTTTTACAGTGAAAACGGCAGGCACTTCAAACCGGCACTAGGAAACAGACTGAGAAACCAGAGTAAGGGTTTCTCCTGCAACCCCTTTCCCTTTGTGCTGGATGAACGAACGTCTCTCCACATGCTCAGTTCTGAGAGATAAGTGTGTGTGAAAGCCGTTCTTCACCTAGCTTGAAGGTAACACAAAGTTTCTTTTCAGTTGCAAACTCCACTCCATACATATATATGGGGAGGTACAAGCTGCAACTCGGTTTTACAGTGAAAACGGCAGGCACTTAAACCGGCACTAGGAAACAGACTGAGAAACCAGAGTAAGGGTTTCTCCTGCAACCCGTTCCCTTTGTGCTGGCGAACGAACGTCTCTCCACATGCTCAGTTCTGAGAGATAAGTGTGTGTGAATGCCGTCCTTCACCTAGCTTAAAGGGAACACAAAGTTTGCTTCCAGTTGCAAACTCCACTCCATACAAATATATGGGGAGTTACAAGCTCCAACTCGTTTTTACAGTGAAAACGGCAGGCACTTAAAACCGGCACTAGGAAACAGACTGAGAAACCAGAGTAAGGGCTTCTCCTGCAAAACGTTCCCTTTGTGCTGGATGAACGAACGTCTCTCCACATGCTCAGTTCTGAGAGATAAGTGTGTGTGAAAGCCGTACTTCAACTAGCTTGAAGGGAACACAAAGTTTCTTTTCAGTTGTAAACCCTGCTCCATACATATATATGGGGAGGTACAAGCTCCAACTCGGTTTTACAGTGAAAACGGCAGGCACTTCAAACCGGCACTAGGAAACAGACTGAGAATCCAGAGTAAGGGTTTCTCCTGTAACCCGTTCCCTTTGTGCTGGATGAACGAACGTTTCTCCACATGCTCAGTTCTGAGAGATATGTGTGTGTGAAAGCCGTCTTTCACCTAGCTTGAAGGGAACACAAAGTTTCTTTTCAGTTGCCAAATCCACTCCATACATATATATGGGGAGGTACAAGCTCCAACTCGGTTTTACACTGAAAACGGCAGGCACTTCGAACCGTCACTAGGAAACAGACTGAGATACCAGAGTAAGGGTTTCTCCTGCAACCCGTTCCCTTTGGGCTGGATGAACGAACGTCTCTCCACATGCTCAGTTCTGAGAGATAAGTGTGTGTGAAAGCCGTCCTTCACCTAGCTTGAAAGAAACACAAAGTTTCTTTATAGTAGGAAACTCCACTCCATATATATATATGGGGAGGTACAAGCTCCAACTCGGTTTTACAGTGAAAACGCCAGGCACTTCAAACCGGCACTAGGAAACAGACTGAGAAACCAGAGTAAGGGTTTCTCCTGCAACCCGTTCCCTTTGTGCTGGATGAACGAACGTCTCTCCACATGCTCAGTTCTGAGAGATAAGTGTGTGTGAAAGCCGTTCTTCACCTAGCTTTAAGGTAACACAAAGTTTCTTTTCAGTTGCAAACTCCACTCCATACAAATATATGGGGTGTTACAAGCTCCAACTCGTTTTTACAGTGAAAACGGCAGGCACTTAAAACCGGCACTGGGAAACAAACTGAGAAACCAGAGTAAGGGCTTCTCCTGCAAACCGTTCCCTTTGTGCTGGATGAACGAACGTCTCTCCACAGGCTCAGTTCTGAGAGATAAGTGTGTGTGAAAGCCGTTCTTCAACTAGCTTGAAGGGAACACAAAGTTTCCTTTCAGTTGTAAACCCTGCTCCATACATATATATGGGGAGGTACAAGCTCCAACTCGGTTTTACAGTGAAAACGGCAGGCACTTCAAACCGGCACTAGGAAACAGACTGAGAATCCAGAGTAAGGGTTTCTCCTGTAAACCGTTCCCTTTGTGCTGGATGAACGAACGTGTCTCCACATGCTCAGTTCTGAGAGATATGTGTGTGTGAAAGCCGTCTTTCACCTAGCTTGAAGGGAACACAAAGTTTCTTTCAGTTGTCAACTCCACTCCATACATATATCCGGGGAGGTACAAGCTCCAACTCGGTTTTACAATGAAAACGGCAGGCACTTCAAACCGTCACTAGGAAACAGACTGAGATACCAGAGTAAGGGTTTCTCCTGCAACCCGTTCCCTTGGTGCTGGATGAACGAACGTCTCTCCACATGCTCAGTTCTGAGAGATAAGTGTGTGTGAAAGCCGTCCTTCACCTAGCTTGGAGGGAACACAAAGTTTCTTTTCAGTTGCAAACTCCACTCCATACATATATACGGGGAGGTACAAGCTCCAACTCGGTTTTACAGTGAAATCGGCAGGCACTTCAAACCGGCACTAGGAAACACACTGAGAAACCAGAGTCAGTGTTTCCCTGCAACCCGTTCGCTTTGTGCTGGATGAACGAACGTCTCTCCACATGCTCAGTTCTGAGAGAAAAGTGTGTGTGAAAGCCGTCCTTCACCCAGCTTGAAGGGAACACAAAGTTTCTTTTCAGTTGTAAACCCCGCTCCATACATATATATGGGGAGGTACAAGCTCCAACTCGGTTTTACAGTGAAAACGGCAGGCACTTCAAACCGGCACTAGGAAAGAGACTGAGAATCCAGAGTAAAGGTTTCTCCTGTAACCCGTTCCGTTTGTGCTGGATGAACGAACCTGTCTCCACATGCTCACTTCTGAGAGATATGTGTGTGTGAAAGCCGTCCTTCACCTAGCTTGAAGGGAACACAAAGTTTCTTTTCAGTTGCCAACTCCACTCCATACATATATATGGGGAGGTACAAGCTCCAACTCGGTTTTACACTGAAAACGGCAGGCACTTCAAACCGGCACTAGGAAACAGACTGAGAAACCAGAGTCAGTGTTTCCCTGCAACCCGTTCCCTTTGTGCTGGATGAACGAACGTCTCTCCACATGCTCAGTTCTGAGAGATAAGTGTGTGTGAAAGCCGTCCTTCACCAAGCTTGAAGGGAACACAAAGTTTCTTTTCAGTTGTTAACCCCACTCCATACAAATATATGGGGAGTTACAAGCTCCAACTCGTTTTTACAGTGAAAACGGCAGGCACTTAAAACCGGCACTAGGAAACAGACTGAGAAACCAGAGTAAGGGCTTCTCCTGCAAACCGTTCCCTTTGTGCTGGATGAACGAACGTCTCTCCACATGCTCAGTTCTGAGAGATAAGTGTGTGTGAAAGCCGTCTTTCACCTAGCTTGAAGGGAACACAAAGTTTCTTTTCAGTTGCAAACTCCACTCCATACATATATATGGGGAGGTACAAGCGCCAACTCGGTTTTACTGTGAAAACGGCAGGCACTTCAAACCGGCACTAGGAAACAGACTGAGAAACCAGAGTAAGGGTTTCCCCTGCTACCCGTTCCCTTTGTGCTGGATGAACGAACGTCTCTTCACATGCTCAGTTCTGAGAGATAAGTGTGTGTGAAAGCCGTCCTTCACCTAGCTTGAAGGGAACACAAAGTTTCTTTTCAGTTGCAAACTCCACTCCATACATATATAAGGGGATGTACAAGCTCCAACTCGGTTTTACAGTGAAAACGGCAGGCACTTCAAACCGGCACTAGGAAACAGACTGAGAAACCAGAGTAAGGGTTTCTCCTGCAACCCGTTCCCTTTGTGCTGGATGAACGAACGTCTCTCCACATGCTCAGTTCTGAGAGATAAGTGTGTGTGAAAGCCGTTCTTCACCTAGCTTGAAGGTAACACAAAGTTTCTTTTCAGTTGCAAACTCCACTCCATACATATATATGGGGAGGTACAAGCTGCAACTCGGTTTTACAGTGAAAACGGCAGGCACTTAAACAGGCACTAGGAAACAGACTGAGAAACCAGAGTAAGGGCTTCTCCTACAAACCGTTCCCTTTGTGCTGGATGAACGAACGTCTCTCCACATGCTCAGTTCTGAGAGATAAGTGTGTGTGAAAGCCGTCCTTCACCTAGCTTGAAGGGAACACAAAGTTTCTTTTCAGTTGCAAACTCCACTCCATACATATATATGGGGAGGTACAAGCGCCAACTCGGTTTTACAGTGAAAACGGCAGGCACTTCAATCCGGCACTAGGAAACAGACTGAGAAACCAGAGTAAGGGTTTCCCTGCAACCCATTCCTTTTGTGCTGGATGAACAAACGTCTCTCCACATGCTCAGTTCTGAGAGATAAGTGTGTGTGAAAGCCGTACTTCACCTAGCTTAAAGGGAACACAAAGTTTCTTTTCAGTTGCAAACCCCACTCCATACATATATATGGGGTGGTACAAGCTCCAACTCGGTTTTACAGTGAAAACGGCAGGCACTTCAAACCGGCACTAGGAAACAGACTGAGAAACCAGAGTAAGGGTTTCTCCTGCAACCCGTTCCCTTTGTGCTGGATGAACGAACGTCTCTCCACATGCTCAGTTCTGAGAGATGAGTGTGTGTGAAAGCCGTCCTTCACCTAGCTTGAAGGGAACACAAAGTTTCTTTTCAGTTGCAAACTCCACTCCATACATATATATGGGGAGGTACAAGCTCCAACTCGGTTTTACAGTAAAAACGGCAGGCACTTCAAACCGGCACTAGGAAACAGACTGAGAAACCAGAGTAAGGGTTTCTCCTGCAAACCGTTCCCTTTGTGCTGGATGAACGAACGTCTCTCCACATGCTCAGTTCTGAGAGATAAGTGTGTGTGAAAGCCTTCCTTCACCTAGCTTGAAGGGAACACAAAGTTTCTTTTCAGTTGCAAACTCCACTCCATACATATATATGGGGAGGTACAAGCTCCAACTCGGTTTTACATTGAAATCGGCAGGCACTACAAACCGGCACTAGGAAACAGACTGAGAAACCAGAGTCAGTGTTTCCCTGCAACCCGTTCCCTTTGTGCTGGATGAACGAACGTCTCTCCACATGCTCAGTTCTGAGAGATAAGTGTGTGTGAAAGCCGTCCTTCACCTAGCTTGAAGGGAACACAAAGTTTCTTTTCAGTTGCAAACAACACTCCTTACATATATATGCGGAGGTACAAGCTCCAACACTGTTTTACAGTTAAAACGGCAGGCACTTCAAACCGGCACTAGGAAACAGACTGAGAAACCAGAGTAAGGGTTTCTCCTGCAACCCGTTCCCTTTGTGCTGGATGAACGAACTTCTCTCCACATGCTCAGTTCTGAGAGATAAGTGTGTGTGAAAGCCGTACTTCACCTAGCTTGAAGGGAACATAAAGTTTCTTTTCAGTTGCAAACTCCACTCCATACATATATATGGGGAGGTACAAGCTCCAGTACGGTTTTACAGTGAAAACGGCAGGCACTTCCAACCGGCACAAGGAAACAGACTGAGAAACCAGAGTAAGGGTTTCTCCTGCAAACCGCTCGCTTAGTGCTGGATGAACGAACGTCTCTCCACATGCTCAGTTCAGAGAGAAAAGTGTGTGTGAAAGCCGTCCTTCACCTAGCTTGAAGGGAACACAAAGTTTCTTTTCAGTTGCAAACTCCACTCCATACATATATATGGGGAGGTACAAGCTCCAACTCGGTTTTACAGTGAAAACGGCAGGCACTTAAACCGGCACTAGGAAACAGACTGAGAAACCAGAGTAAGGGTTTCTCCTGCAACCCGTTCCCTTTGTGCTGGCGAACGAACGTCTCTCCACATGCTCAGTTCTGAGAGATAAGTGTGTGTGAAAGCCGTCCTTCACCTAGCTTAAAGGGAACACAAAGTTTGTTTCCAGTTGCAAACTCCACTCCATACAAATATATGGGGAGTTACAAGCTCCAACTCGTTTTTACAGTGAAAACGGCAGGCACTTAAAACCGGCACTAGGAAACAGACTGAGAAACCAGAGTAAGGGCTTCTCCTGCAAACCGTTCCCTTTGTGCTGGATGAACGAACGTCTCTCCACATGCTCAGTTCTGAGAGATAAGTGTGTGTGAAAGCCGTACTTCAACTAGCTTGAAGGGAACACAAAGTTTCTTTTCAGTTGTAAACCCTGCTCCATACATATATATGGGGAGGTACAAGCTCCAACTCGGTTTTACAGTGAAAACGGCAGGCACTTCAAACCGGCACTAGGAAACAGACTGAGAATCCAGAGTAAGGGTTTCTCCTGTAACCCGTTCCCTTTGTGCTGGATGAACGAACGTTTCTCCACATGCTCAGTTCTGAGAGATATGTGTGTGTGAAAGCCGTCTTTCACCTAGCTTGAAGGGAACACAAAGTTTCTTTTCAGTTGCCAAATCCACTCCATACATATATATGGGGAGGTACAAGCTCCAACTCGGTTTTACACTGAAAACGGCAGGCACTTCGAACCGTCACTAGGAAACAGACTGAGATACCAGAGTAAGGGTTTCTCCTGCAACCCGTTCCCTTTGGGCTGGATGAACGAACGTCTCTCCACATGCTCAGTTCTGAGAGATAAGTGTGTGTGAAAGCCGTCCTTCACCTAGCTTGAAAGAAACACAAAGTTTCTTTATAGTAGGAAACTCCACTCCATATATATATATGGGGAGGTACAAGCTCCAACTCGGTTTTACAGTGAAAACGGCAGGCACTTCGAACCGTCACTAGGAAACAGACTGAGAAACCAGAGTAAGGGTTTCTCCTGCAACCCGTTCCCTTTGTGCTGGCGAACGAACGTCTCTCCACATGCTCAGTTCTGAGAGATAAGTGTGTGTGAAAGCCGTCCTTCACGTAGCTTAAAGGGAACACAAAGTTTGTTTCCAGTTGCAAACTTCACTCCATACAAATATATGGGGTGTTACAAGCTGCAACTCGTTTTTACAGTGAAAACGGCAGGCACTTAAAACCGGCACTAGGAAACAGACTGAGAAACCAGAGTAAGGGCTTCCCTGCAAACCGTTCCCTTTGTGCTGGATGAACGAACGTCTCTCCACATGCTCAGTTCTGAGAGATAAGTGTGTGTGAAAGCCGTACTTCAACTAGCTTGAAGGGAACACAAAGTTTCCTTTAAGTTGTAAACCCTGCTCCATACATATATATGGGGAGGTACAAGCTCCAACTCGGTTTTACAGTGAAAACGGCAGGCACTTCAAACCGGCACTAGGAAACAGACTGAGAATCCAGAGTAAGGGTTTCTCCTGTAAACCGTTCCCTTTGTGCTGGATGAACGAACGTGTCTCCACATGCTCAGTTCTGAGAGATATGTGTGTGTGAAAGCCGTCTTTCACCTAGCTTGAAGGGAACACAAAGTTTCTTTTCAGTTGCCAACTCCACTCCATACATATATATGGGGAGGTACAAGCTCCAACTCGGTTTTACACTGAAAACGGCAGGCACTTTAAACCGTCACTAGGAAACAGACTGAGATACCAGAGTAAGGGTTTCTCCTGCAACCCGTTCCCTTTGTGCTGGATGAACGAACGTCTCTCCACATGCTCAGTTCTGAGAGATAAGTGTGTGTGAAAGTCGTCCTTCACCTAGCTTGGAGGGAACACAAAGTTTCTTTTCAGTTGCAAACACCAATCCATACATATATATGGGGAGGTACAAGCTCCAACTCGGTTTTACAGTGAAATCGGCAGGCACTTCAAACCGGCACTAGGAAACACACTGAGAAACCAGAGTCAGTGTTTCCCTGCAACCCGTTCGCTTTGTGCTGGATGAACGAACTTCTCTCCACATGCTCAGTTCTGAGAGATAAGTGTGTGTGAAAGCCGTCCTTCACCTAGCTTGAAGGGAACACAAAGTTTCTTTTCAGTTGCAAACAACACTCCATACATATATATGCAGAAGTACAAGCTCCAACTCTGTTTTACAGTTAAAACGGCAGGCATTTCAAACCGGAACTAGGAAACAGACTGAGAAACCAGAGTAAGGGTTTCTCCTGCAACCCGTTCGCTTTGTGCTGGATGAACTAACTTCTCTCCACATGCTCAGTTCTGAGAGATAAGTGTGTGTGAAAGCCGTACTTCACCTAGCTTGAAGGGAACATAAAGTTTCTTTTCAGTTGCAAACGCCACTCCATACATATATATGGGGAAGTACAAGCTCCAACACGGTTTTACAGTGAAAACGGCAGGCACTTCAAACCGGCACAAGGAAACAGACTGAGAAACCAGAGTAAGGGTTTCTCCTGCAACCCGCTCGCTTTGTGCTGGATGAACGAACGTCTCTCCACATTCTCAGTTCTGAGAGAAAAGTGTGTGTGAAAGCCGTCCTTCACCTAGCTTGAAGGGAACACAAAGTTTCTTTTCAGTTGCAACCTCCACTTCATACATATATATGGGGCGGTACAAGCTCCAAATCGGTTTTACAGTGAAAACGGCAGGCACTTCAAACCGGCACTAGGAAACAGACTGAGAAACCAGAGTAAGGGTTTCTCCTGCAACCGGTTCCCTTTGTGCTGGATGAACGAACGTCTCTCCACATGCTCAGTTCTGAGAGAAAAGTGTGTGTGAAAGCCGTCCTTCACCTAGCTTGAAGGGAACACAAAGTTTCTTTTCAGTTGCAAACTCCACTCCATACATATATATGGGGAGGTACAAGCTCCAACTCGGTTTTACAGTGAAAACGGCAGGCACTTCAAACCGGCACTAGGAAACAGACTGAGAAACCAGAGTAAAGGTTTCTCCTGCAACCCGTTCCCTTTGTGCTGGATGAACGAACGTCTCTCCACATGCTCAGTTCTGAGAGATAAGTGCATGTGAAAGCCGACCTTCACCTAGCTTGAAGGGAACACAAAGTTTCTTTTCAGTTGCAAACTCCACTCCATACATATATAAGGGGAGGTACAAGCCCCAAATCTGTTTTACAGTGAAAACGGCAGGCACTTCAAACCGGCACTAGGAAACAGACTGAGAAACCAGAGTAATGGTTTTTCCTGCAACCCGTTCCCTTTGGGCTGGATGAACGAACGTCTCTCCACATGCTCAGTTCCGAGAGATAGGTGTGTGTGAAAGCCGTCCTTCACCTATCTTGAAAGAAACACAAAGTTTTTTTCAGTTGCAAACTCCACTCCATACATATATATGGGGAGGTACAAGCTCCAACTCGGTTTTACAGTGAAAACGGCAGGCACTTCAATCCGGCACTAGGAAACAGACTGAGAAACCAGAGTAAGGGTTTCTCCTGCAACCCGTTCCCTTTGTGCTGGATGAACGAACTTCTCTCCACATGCTCAGTTCTGAGAGATAAGTGTGTGTGAAAGCCGTACTTCACCTAGCTTGAAGGGAACATAAGGTTTCTTTTCAGTTGCAAACTCCACTCCATACATATATATGGGGAGGTACAAGCTCCAGCACGGTTTTACAGTGAAAACGGCAGGCACTTCAAACCGGCACAAGGAAACAGACTGAGAAACCAGAGTAAGGGTTTCTCCTGCAACCCGCTCGCTTAGTGCTGGATGAACGAACGTCTCTCCACATGCTCAGTTCTGAGAGAAAAGTGTGTGTGAAAGCCGTCCTTCACCTAGCTTGAAGGGAACACAAAGTTTCTTTTCAGTTGCAAACTCCACTCCATACATATATATGGGGAGGTACAACTTCCAACACGGTTTTACAGTGAAAACGGCAGGCACTTCAAACCGGCACTAGGAAACAGACTGAGAAACCAGAGTCAGTGTTTTTCCAGCAAACCGTTCTTTTTGCTGGATGAACGAACGTCTCTCCACATGCTCAGTTCTGAGAGATAAGTGCATGTGAAAGCCGAACTTCAACTAGCTTATAGGGAACACAAAGTTTCTTTTCAGTTGCAAACTCCACTCCATACATATATAAGGGGAGGTACAAGCCCCAACTCGGTTTTACAGTGAAAACGGCAGGCACTTCAAACCGGCACTAGGAAACAGACTGAGAAACCAGAGTAAGGGTTTCTCCTGCAACCCGTTCCCTTTGTGCTGGATGAACGAACGTCTCTTCACATGCTCAGTTCTGAGAGATAAGTGTGTGTGAAAGCCGTCCTTCACCTAGCTTGAAGGGAACACAAAGTTTCTTTTCAGTTGCAAACTCCACTCCATACATATATATGGGGAGGTACAAGCTCCAACTCGGTTTTACCGTGAAAACGGCAGGCACTTCAAACCGGCACTAGGAAAAAGACTGAGAAAACAGAGTAATGGTTTTTCCTGCAACCCGTTCCCTTTGTGCTGGATGAACGAACGTCTCTCCACATGCTCAGTTCTGAGAGATAAGTGTGTGTGAAAGCCGTCCTTCACCTAGCTTGAAAGAAACACAAAGTTTCTTTACAGTTGGAAACTCCACTCCATATATATATACGGGGAGGTACAAGCTCCAACTCGGTTTTACAGTGAAAACGGCAGGCACTTCAAACCGGCACTAGGAAACAGACTGAGAAACCAGAGTAAGGGTTTCTCCTGCAAACCGTTCCCTTTGTGCTGGATGAACGAACGTCTCTCCACATGCTCAGTTCTGAGAGATAAGTGTGTGTGAAAGCCTTCCTTCACCTAGCTTGAAGGGAACACAAAGTTTCTTTTCAGTTGCAAACTCCACTCCATACATATATATGGGGAGGTACAAGCTCCAACTCGGTTTTACATTGAAATCGGCAGGCACTACAAACCGGCACTAGGAAACAGACTGAGAAACCAGAGTCAGTGTTTCCCTGCAACCCGTTCCCTTTGTGCTGGATGAACGAACGTCTCTCCACATGCTCAGTTCTGAGAGATAAGTGTGTGTGAAAGCCGTCCTTCACCTAGCTTGAAGGGAACACAAAGTTTCTTTTCAGTTGCAAACAACACTCCTTACATATATATGCGGAGGTACAAGCTCCAACACTGTTTTACAGTTAAAACGGCAGGCACTTCAAACCGGCACTAGGAAACAGACTGAGATACCAGAGTAAGGGTTTCTCCTGCAACCCGTTCCCTTTGTGCTGGATGAACGAACGTCTCTCCACATGCTCAGTTCTGAGAGATAAGTGTGTGTGAAAGTCGTCCTTCACCTAGCTTGGAGGGAACACAAAGTTTCTTTTCAGTTGCAAACACCAATCCATACATATATATGGGGAGGTACAAGCTCCAACTCGGTTTTACAGTGAAATCGGCAGGCACTTCAAACCGGCACTAGGAAACACACTGAGAAACCAGAGTCAGTGTTTCCCTGCAACCCGTTCGCTTTGTGCTGGATGAACGAACTTCTCTCCACATGCTCAGTTCTGAGAGATAAGTGTGTGTGAAAGCCGTCCTTCACCTAGCTTGAAGGGAACACAAAGTTTCTTTTCAGTTGCAAACAACACTCCATACATATATATGCAGAAGTACAAGCTCCAACTCTGTTTTACAGTTAAAACGGCAGGCATTTCAAACCGGAACTAGGAAACAGACTGAGAAACCAGAGTAAGGGTTTCTCCTGCAACCCGTTCGCTTTGTGCTGGATGAACTAACTTCTCTCCACATGCTCAGTTCTGAGAGATAAGTGTGTGTGAAAGCCGTACTTCACCTAGCTTGAAGGGAACATAAAGTTTCTTTTCAGTTGCAAACGCCACTCCATACATATATATGGGGAAGTACAAGCTCCAACACGGTTTTACAGTGAAAACGGCAGGCACTTCAAACCGGCACAAGGAAACAGACTGAGAAACCAGAGTAAGGGTTTCTCCTGCAACCCGCTCGCTTTGTGCTGGATGAACGAACGTCTCTCCACATTCTCAGTTCTGAGAGAAAAGTGTGTGTGAAAGCCGTCCTTCACCTAGCTTGAAGGGAACACAAAGTTTCTTTTCAGTTGCAACCTCCACTTCATACATATATATGGGGCGGTACAAGCTCCAAATCGGTTTTACAGTGAAAACGGCAGGCACTTCAAACCGGCACTAGGAAACAGACTGAGAAACCAGAGTAAGGGTTTCTCCTGCAACCGGTTCCCTTTGTGCTGGATGAACGAACGTCTCTCCACATGCTCAGTTCTGAGAGAAAAGTGTGTGTGAAAGCCGTCCTTCACCTAGCTTGAAGGGAACACAAAGTTTCTTTTCAGTTGCAAACTCCACTCCATACATATATATGGGGAGGTACAAGCTCCAACTCGGTTTTACAGTGAAAACGGCAGGCACTTCAAACCGGCACTAGGAAACAGACTGAGAAACCAGAGTAAAGGTTTCTCCTGCAACCCGTTCCCTTTGTGCTGGATGAACGAACGTCTCTCCACATGCTCAGTTCTGAGAGATAAGTGCATGTGAAAGCCGACCTTCACCTAGCTTGAAGGGAACACAAAGTTTCTTTTCAGTTGCAAACTCCACTCCATACATATATAAGGGGAGGTACAAGCCCCAAATCTGTTTTACAGTGAAAACGGCAGGCACTTCAAACCGGCACTAGGAAACAGACTGAGAAACCAGAGTAATGGTTTTTCCTGCAACCCGTTCCCTTTGGGCTGGATGAACGAACGTCTCTCCACATGCTCAGTTCCGAGAGATAGGTGTGTGTGAAAGCCGTCCTTCACCTATCTTGAAAGAAACACAAAGTTTTTTTCAGTTGCAAACTCCACTCCATACATATATATGGGGAGGTACAAGCTCCAACTCGGTTTTACAGTGAAAACGGCAGGCACTTCAATCCGGCACTAGGAAACAGACTGAGAAACCAGAGTAAGGGTTTCTCCTGCAACCCGTTCCCTTTGTGCTGGATGAACGAACTTCTCTCCACATGCTCAGTTCTGAGAGATAAGTGTGTGTGAAAGCCGTACTTCACCTAGCTTGAAGGGAACATAAGGTTTCTTTTCAGTTGCAAACTCCACTCCATACATATATATGGGGAGGTACAAGCTCCAGCACGGTTTTACAGTGAAAACGGCAGGCACTTCAAACCGGCACAAGGAAACAGACTGAGAAACCAGAGTAAGGGTTTCTCCTGCAACCCGCTCGCTTAGTGCTGGATGAACGAACGTCTCTCCACATGCTCAGTTCTGAGAGAAAAGTGTGTGTGAAAGCCGTCCTTCACCTAGCTTGAAGGGAACACAAAGTTTCTTTTCAGTTGCAAACTCCACTCCATACATATATATGGGGAGGTACAACTTCCAACACGGTTTTACAGTGAAAACGGCAGGCACTTCAAACCGGCACTAGGAAACAGACTGAGAAACCAGAGTCAGTGTTTTTCCAGCAAACCGTTCTTTTTGCTGGATGAACGAACGTCTCTCCACATGCTCAGTTCTGAGAGATAAGTGCATGTGAAAGCCGAACTTCAACTAGCTTATAGGGAACACAAAGTTTCTTTTCAGTTGCAAACTCCACTCCATACATATATAAGGGGAGGTACAAGCCCCAACTCGGTTTTACAGTGAAAACGGCAGGCACTTCAAACCGGCACTAGGAAACAGACTGAGAAACCAGAGTAAGGGTTTCTCCTGCAACCCGTTCCCTTTGTGCTGGATGAACGAACGTCTCTTCACATGCTCAGTTCTGAGAGATAAGTGTGTGTGAAAGCCGTCCTTCACCTAGCTTGAAGGGAACACAAAGTTTCTTTTCAGTTGCAAACTCCACTCCATACATATATATGGGGAGGTACAAGCTCCAACTCGGTTTTACCGTGAAAACGGCAGGCACTTCAAACCGGCACTAGGAAAAAGACTGAGAAAACAGAGTAATGGTTTTTCCTGCAACCCGTTCCCTTTGTGCTGGATGAACGAACGTCTCTCCACATGCTCAGTTCTGAGAGATAAGTGTGTGTGAAAGCCGTCCTTCACCTAGCTTGAAAGAAACACAAAGTTTCTTTACAGTTGGAAACTCCACTCCATATATATATACGGGGAGGTACAAGCTCCAACTCGGTTTTACAGTGAAAACGGCAGGCACTTCAAACCGGCACTAGGAAACAGACTGAGAAACCAGAGTAAGGGTTTCTCCTGCAACCCGTTCCCTTTGTGCTGGATGAACGAACGTCTCTCCACATGCTCAGTTCTGAGAGATAAGTGTGTGTGAAAGTCGTCCTTCACCTAGCTTGGAGGGAACACAAAGTGTCTTTTCAGTTGCAAACACCAATCCATACATATATATGGGGAGGTACAAGCTCCAACTCGGTTTTACAGTGAAATCGGCAGGCACTTCAAACCGGCACTAGGAAACACACTGAGAAACCAGAGTCAGTGTTTCCCTGCAACCCGTTCGCTTTGTGCTGGATGAACGAACTTCTCTCCACATGCTCAGTTCTCAGAGATAAGTGTGTGTGAAAGCCGTCCTTCACCTAGCTTGAAGGGAACACAAAGTTTCTTTTCAGTTGCAAACAACACTCCATACATATATATGCGGAAGTACAAGCTCCAACTCTGTTTTACAGTTAAAACGGCAGGCATTTCAAACCGGAACTAGGAAACAGACTGAGAAACCAGAGTAAGGGTTTCTCCTGCAACCCGTTCGCTTTGTGCTGGATGAACTAACTTCTCTCCACATGCTCAGTTCTGAGAGATAAGTGTGTGTGAAAGCCGTACTTCACCTAGCTTGAAGGGAACATAAAGTTTCTTTTCAGTTGCAAACGCCACTCCATACATATATATGGGGAAGTACAAGCTCCAACACGGTTTTACAGTGAAAACGGCAGGCACTTCAAACCGGCACAAGGAAACAGACTGAGAAACCAGAGTAAGGGTTTCTCCTGCAACCCGCTCGCTTTGTGCTGGATGAACGAACGTCTCTCCACATTCTCAGTTCTGAGAGAAAAGTGTGTGTGAAAGCCGTCCTTCACCTAGCTTGAAGGGAACACAAAGTTTCTTTTCAGTTGCAACCTCCACTTCATACATATATATGGGGCGGTACAAGCTCCAAATCGGTTTTACAGTGAAAACGGCAGGCACTTCAAACCGGCACTAGGAAACAGACTGAGAAACCAGAGTAAGGGTTTCTCCTGCCACCGGTTCCCTTTGTGCTGGATGAACGAACGTCTCTCCACATGCTCAGTTCTGAGAGAAAAGTGTGTGTGAAAGCCGTCCTTCACCTAGCTTGAAGGGAACACAAAGTTTCTTTTCAGTTGCAAACTCCACTCCATACATATATATGGGGAGGTACAAGCTCCAACTCGGTTTTACCGTGAAAACGGCAGGCACTTCAAACCGGCACTAGGAAACAGACTGAGAAACCAGAGTAAAGGTTTCTCCTGCAACCCGTTCCCTTTGTGCTGGATGAACGAACGTCTCTCCACATGCTCAGTTCTGAGAGATAAGTGCATGTGAAAGCCGACCTTCACCTAGCTTGAAGGGAACACAAAGTTTCTTTTCAGTTGCAAACTCCACTCCATACATATATAAGGGGAGGTACAAGCCCCAAATCTGTTTTTCAGTGAAAACGGCAGGCACTTCAAACCGGCACTAGGAAACAGACTGAGAAACCAGAGTAATGGTTTTTCCTGCAACCCGTTCCCTTTGGGCTGGATGAACGAACGTCTCTCCACATGCTCAGTTCCGAGAGATAGGTGTGTGTGAAAGCCGTCCTTCACCTATCTTGAAAGAAACACAAAGTTTTTTTCAGTTGCAAACTCCACTCCATACATATATATGGGGAGGTACAAGCTCCAACTCGGTTTTACAGTGAAAACGGCAGGCACTTCAATCCGGCACTAGGAAACAGACTGAGAAACCAGAGTAAGGGTTTCTCCTGCAACCCGTTCCCTTTGTGCTGGATGAACGAACTTCTCTCCACATGCTCAGTTCTGAGAGATAAGTGTGTGTGAAAGCCGTACTTCACCTAGCTTGAAGGGAACATAAAGTTTCTTTTCAGTTGCAAACTCCACTCCATACATATATATGGGGAGGTACAAGCTCCAGCACGGTTTTACAGTGAAAACGACAGGCACTTCAAACCGGCACAAGGAAACAGACTGAGAAACCAGAGTAAGGGTTTCTCCTGCAACCCGCTCGCTTAGTGCTGGATGAACGAACGTCTCTCCACATGCTCAGTTCTGAGAGAAAAGTGTGTGTGAAAGCCGTCCTTCAACTAGCTTGAAGGGAACACAAAGTTTCTTTTCAGTTGCAAACTCCACTCCATACATATATATGGGGAGGTACAACTTCCAACACGGTTTTACAGTGAAAACGGCAGGCACTTCAAACCGGCACTAGGAAACAGACTGAGAAACCAGAGTCAGTGTTTTTCCAGCAAACCGTTCTTTTTGCTGGATGAACGAACGTCTCTCCACATGCTCAGTTCTGAGAGATAAGTGCATGTGAAAGCCGAACTTCAACTAGCTTATAGGGAACACAAAGTTTCTTTTCAGTTGCAAACTCCACTCCATACATATATAAGGGGAGGTACAAGCCCCAACTCGGTTTTACAGTGAAAACGGCAGGCACTTCAAACCGGCACTAGGAAACAGACTGAGAAACCAGAGTAAGGGTTTCCCCTGCAACCCGTTCCGTTTGTGCTGGATGAACGAACGTCTCTTCACATGCTCAGTTCTGAGAGATAAGTGTGTGTGAAAGCCGTCCTTCACCTAGATTGAAGGGAACACAAAGTTTCTTTTCAGTTGCAAACTCCACTCCATACATATATATGGGGAGGTACAAGCTCCAACTCGGTTTTACCGTGAAAACGGCAGGCACTTCAAACCGGCACTAGGAAAAAGACTGAGAAAACAGAGTAATGGTTTTTCCTGCAACCCGTTCCCTTTGTGCTGGATGAACGAACGTCTCTCCACATGCTCAGTTCTGAGAGATAAGTGTGTGTGAAAGCCGTCCTTCACCTAGCTTGAAAGAAACACAAAGTTTCTTTACAGTTGGAAACTCCACTCCATATATATATACGGGGAGGTACAAGCTCCAACTCGGTTTTACAGTGAAAACGGCAGGCACTTCAAACCGGCACTAGGAAACAGACTGAGAAACCAGAGTAAGGGTTTCTCCTGCAACCCGTTCCCTTTGTGCTGGATGAACGAACGTCTCTCCACATGCTCAGTTCTGAGAGATAAGTGTGTGTGAAAGCCGTTCTTCACCTAGCTTGAAGGTAACACAAAGTTTCTTTTCAGTTGCAAACTCCACTCCATACATATATATGGGGAGGTACACGCTGCAACTCGGTTTTACAGTGAAAACGGCAGGCACTTAAACCGGCACTAGGAAACAGACTGAGAAACCAGAGTAAGGGTTTCTCCTGCAACCCGTTCCCTTTGTGCTGGCGAACGAACGTCTCTCCACATGCTCAGTTCTGAGAGATAAGTGTGTGTGAAAGCCATCCTTCACCTAGCTTGAAGGGAACACAAAGTTTGTTTCCTGTTGCAAACTCCACTCCATACAAATATATGGGGAGTTACAAGCTCCAACTCGTTTTTACAGTGAAAACGGCAGGCACTTAAAACCGGCACTAGGAAACAGACTGAGAAACCAGAGTAAGGGCTTCTCCTGCAAACCGTTCCCTTTGTGCTGGATGAACGAACGTCTCTCCACAGGCTCAGTTCTGAGATATAAGTGTGTGTGAAAGCCGTACTTCAACTAGCTTGAAGGGAACACAAAGTTTCTTTTCAGTTGTAAACCCTGCTCCATACATATATATGGGGAGGTACAAGCTCTAACTCGGTTTTACAGTGAAAACGGCAGGCACTTCAAACCGGCACTAGGAAACAGACTGAGAATCCAGAGTAAGGGTTTCTCCTGTAACCCGTTCCCTTTGTGCTGGATGAACGAACGTTTCTCCACATGCTCAGTTCTGAGAGATAAGTGTGTGTGAAAGCCGTCCTTCACCTAGCTTGAAGGGAACACAAAGTTTCTTTTCAGTTGCAAACTCCACTCCATACATATATAAGGGGAGGTACAAGCTCCAACTCGGTATTACCGTGAAAACGGCAGGCACTTCAAACCGGCACTAGGAAAAAGACTGAGAAAACAGAGTAATGGTTTTTCCTGCAACCCGTTCCCTTTGGGCTGGATGAACGAACGTCTCTCCACATGCTCAGTTCTGAGAGATAAGTGTGTGTGAAAGCCGTCCTTCACCTAGCTTGAAAGAAACACAAAGTTTCTTTACAGTTGGAAACTCCACTCCATATATATATATGGGGAGGTACAAGCTCCAACTCGGTTTTACAGTGAAAACGGCAGGCACTTCAAACCGGCACTAGGAAACAGACTGAGAAACCAGAGTAAGGGTTTCTCCTGCAACCCGTTCCCTTTGTGCTGGATGAACGAACGTCTCTCCACATGCTCAGTTCTGAGAGATAAGTGTGTGTGAAAGCCGTTCTTCCCCTAGCTTGAAGGTAACACAAAGTTTCTTTTCAGTTGCAAACCCCACTCCATACATATATATGGGGAGGTACAAGCTGCAACTCGGTATTACAGTGAAAACGGCAGGCACTTAAACCGGCACTAGGAAACAGACTGAGAAACCAGAGTAAGGGTTTCTCCTGCAACCCGTTCCCTTTGTGCTGGCGAACGAAAGTCTCTCCACATGCTCAGTTCTGAGAGATAAGTGTGTGTGAAAGCCGTCCTTCACGTAGCTTAAAGGGAACACAAAGTTTGTTTCCAGTTGCAAACTCCACTCCATACAAATATATGGGGAGTTACAAGCTCCAACTCGTTTTTACAGTGAAAACGGCAGGCACTTAAAACCGGCACTAGGAAACAGACTGAGAAACCAGAGTAAGGGCTTCTCCTGCAAACCGTTCCCTTTGTGCTGGATGAACGAACGTCTCTCCACATGCTCAGTTCTGAGAGATATGTGTGTGTGAAAGCCGTCTTTCACCTAGCTTGAAGGGAACACAAAGTTTCTTTTCAGTTGCCAACTCCACTCCATACATATATATGGGGAGGTACAAGCTCCAACTCGGTTTTACAATGAAAACGGCAGGCACTTCAAACCGTCACTAGGAAACAGACTGAGATACCAGAGTAAGGGTTTCTCCTGCAACACGTTCCCTTGGTGCTGGATGAACGAACGTCTCTCCACATGCTCAGTTCTGAGAGATAAGTGTGTGTGAAAGCCGTCCTTCACCTAGCTTGGAGGGAACACAAAGTTTCTTTTCAGTTGCAAACACCACTCCATACATATATACGGGGAGGTACAAGCTCCAACTCTGTTTTACAGTTAAAACGGCAGGCACTTCAAACCGGCACTAGGAAACAGACTGAGAAACCAGAGAAAATGTTTCTCCTGCAACCCGTTCCCTTTGTGCTGGATGAACGAACGTCTCTCCACTTGCTCCGTTCTGAGAGATAAGTGCATGTGAAAGCCGACCTTCACCTAGCATGAAGGGAACACAAAGCTTCTTTTCAGTTGCAAACTCCACTCCGTATATATATAAGGGGAGTTACAAGCCCCAACTCGGTTTTACAGTGAAAACGGCAGGCACTTCAAACCGGCACTAGGAAACAGACTGAGAAACCAGAGTAATGGTTTTTCCTGCAACCCGTTCCCTTTGGGCTGGATGAACGAACGTCTCTCCACATGCTCAGTTCCGAGAGATAAGTGTGTGTGAAAGCCGTCCTTCACCTATCTTGAAAGAAACACAAAATTTTTTTCAGTTGCAAACTCCACTCCATACATATATATGGGGAGGTACAAGCTCCAACTCGGTTTTACAGTGAAAACGGCAGGCACTTCAAACCGGCACTAGGAAACAGACAGAGAAACGAGAGTAAGGGTTTCTCCTGCAACCCGCTCCCTTTGTGCTGGCGAACGAACGTCTCTCCCCTCATGCTCAGTTCTGAGAGATAAGTGTGTGTGAAAGCCGTCCTTCACCTAGCTTGAAGGGAACAGAAAGTTCCTTTTAAGTTTCAAACTCCACTCCATACATATATATGGGGAGGTACAAGCTCCAACTCGGTTTTACAGTGAAAACGGCAGGCACTTCAAACCGGCACAAGGAAACAGACTGAGAAACCAGAGTAAGGGTTTCTCCTGCAACCCGTTCCCTTTGTGCTGGATGAACGAACGTCTCTCCACATGCTCATTTCTGAGAGATAAGTGTGTGTGAAAGCCGTCCTTCACCTAGCTTGAAGGGAACACAAAGTTTCTTTTCAGTTGAAAATTCCACTCCATACATATATATGGGGAGGTACAAGCTCCAACTCGGTTTTACAGTGAAAAAGGCAGGCACTTCAAACCGGCACTAGGAAACAGACTGAGAAACCAGAGTAAGGGTTTCCCCTGCAACCCGTTCCCTTTGTGCTGCATGAACGAACGTCTCTCCACATGCTCAGTTCTGAGAGATAAATGCATGTGAAAGCCGAACTTCACTTAGCTTGAAGGGAACACAAAGTTTCTTTTCATTTGCAAACTCCACTCCATACATATATAAGGGGAGGTACAAGCCCCAACTCGGTTTTACAGTGAAAACGGCAGGCACTTCAAACCGGCACTAGGAAACAGAATGAGAAACCAGAGTAAGGGTTTCTCCTGCAACCCGTTCCATTTTTGCTGGATGAACGAACGTCTCTTCACATGCTCAGTTCTGAGAGATAATTGTGTGTGAAAGCCGTCCTTCATCTAGCTTGAAGGGAACACAAAGTTTCTTTTCAGTTGAAACCCCACTCCATACATATATATGGGGAGGTACAAACACCAACTTGGGTTTACAGTGAAAACGGCAGGCACTTCAATCCGGCACTAGGAAACAGACTGAGAAACCAGAGTAAGGGTTTCTCCTGCAACCCGTTCCCTTTGTGCTGGATGAACGAACGTCTCTCCACATGCTCAGTTCTGAGAGATAAGTGTGTGTGAAAGCCGTACTTCAACTAGCTTGAAGGGAACACAAAGTTTCTTTTCACTTGTAAACCCTGCTCCATACAAATATATGGGGAGGTACAAGCTCCAACTCGGTTTTACAGTGAAAATAGCAGGCACTTCAAACCGGCACTAGGAAACAGACTGAGAATCCAGAGTAAGGGTTTCTCCTGTAACCCGTTCCCTTTGTGCTGGATGAACGAACGTTTCTCCACATGCTCAGTTCTGAGAGATATGTGTGTGTGAAAGCCGTCTTTCACCTAGCTTGAAGGGAACACAAAGTTTCTTTTCAGTTGCCAAATCCACTCCATACATATATATGGGGAGGTACAAGCTCCAACTCGGTTTTACACTGAAAACGGCAGGCACTTCCAACCGGCACTAGGAAACAGACTGAGAAACCAGAGTAAGGGTTTCTCCTGCAACCCGTTCCCTTTGTGCTGGATGAACGAACGTCTCTCCACATGCTCAGTTCTGAGAGATAAGTGTGTGTGAAAGCCGTTCTTCACCTAGCTTGAAGGTAACACAAAGTTTCTTTTCAGTTGCAAACTCCACTCCATACATATATATGGGGAGGTACAAGCTGCAACTCGGTTTTACAGTGAAAACGGCAGGCACTTAAACTGGCACTTGGAAACAGACTGAGAAACCAGAGTAAGGGTTTCTCCTGCAACCCGTTCCCTTTGTGCTGGCGATCGAACGTCTCTCCACATGCTCAGTTCTGAGAGATAAGTGTGTGTGAAAGCCGTCCTTCACGTAGCTTAAAGGGAACACAAAGTTTGTTTCCAGTTGCAAACTCCACTCCATACAAATATATGGGGTGTTACAAGCTCCAACTCGTTTTTACAGTGAAAACGGCAGGCACTTAAAACCGGCACTAAGAAACAGACTGAGAAACCAGAGTAAGGGCTTCTCCTGCAAACCGTTCCATTTGTGCTGGATGAACGAACGTCTCTCCACATGCTCAGTTCTGAGAGATAAGTGTGTGTGAAAGCCGTACTTCACCTAGCTTGAAGGGAACATAAAGTTTCTTTTCAGTTGCAAATTCCACTCCATACATATATATGGGGAGGTACAAGCACCAACTTGGTTTTACCGTGAAAACGGCAGGCACTTCAAACCGGCACTAGGAAACAGACTGAGAAACCAGAGTAAGGGTTTCCCCTGCAACCTGTTCCCTTTGTGCTGGATGAACGAACGTCTCTCCACATGCTCAGTTCTGAGAGATAAGTGCATGTGAAAGCCGAACTTCAACTAGCTTGAAGGGAACACAAAGTTTCTTTTCAGTTGCAAACTCCACTCCATACATATATAAGGGGAGGTACAAGCCCCAACTCGGTTTTACAGTGAAAACGGCAGGCACTTCAAACCGGCACTAGGAAACAGACTGAGAAACCAGAGTAAGTGTTTCTACTGTAACCCGTTCCCTTTGTGCTGGATGAACGAACGTCTCTTCACATGCTCAGTTCTGAGAGATAAGTGTGTGTGAAAGCCGTCCTTCACCTAGCTTGAAGGGAACACAAAGTTTCTTTTCAGTTGCAAACTCCACTCCATACATATATAAGGGGAGGTACAAGCTCCAACTCGGATTTACCGTGAAAACGGCAGGCACTTCAAACCGGCACTAGGAAAAAGACTGAGAAAACAGAGTAATGGTTTATCCTGCAACCCGTTCCCTTTGGGCTGGATGAACGAACTTCTCTCCACATGCTCAGTTCTGAGAGATAAGTGTGTGTGAAAGCCGTCCTTCACCTAGCTTGAAAGAAACACAAAGTTTCTTTACAGTTGGAAACTCCACTCCATATATATATATGGGGAGGTACAAGCTCCAACTCGGTTTTACAGTGAAAACGGCAGGCACTTCAAACCGGCACTAGGAAACAGACTGAGAAACCAGAGTAAGGGTTTCTCCTGCAACCCGTTCCCTTTGTGCTGGATGAACGAACGTCTCTCCACATGCTCAGTTCTGAGAGATAAGTGTGTGTGAAAGCCGTTCTTCACCTAGCTTGAAGGTAACACAATGTTTCTTTTCAGTTGCAAACTCCACTCCATACATATATATGGGGAGGTACAAGCTGCAACTCGGTTTTACAGTGTAAACGGCAGGCACTTAAACTGGCACTTGGAAACAGACTGAGAAACCAGAGTAAGGGTTTCTCCTGCAACCCGTTCCCTTTGTGCTGGCGAACGAACGTCTCTCCACATGCTCAGTTTTGAGAGATAAGTGTGTGTGAAAGCCGTCCTTCACGTAGCTTAAAGGGAACACAAAGTTTGTTTCCAGTTGCAAACTCCACTCCATACAAATATATGGGGTGTTACAAGCTCCAACTCGTTTTTACAGTGAAAACGGCAGGCACTTAAAACCGGCACTAGGAAACAGACTGAGAAACCAGAGTAAGGGCTTCTCCTGCAAACCGTTCCATTTGTGCTGGATGAACGAACGTCTCTCCACATGCTCAGTTCTGAGAGATAAGTGTGTGTGAAAGCCATACTTCAACTAGCTTGAAGGGAACACAAAGTTTCCTTTAAGTTGTAAACCCTGCTCCATACATATATATGGGGAGGTACAAGCTCCAACTCGGTTTTACAGTGAAAACGGCAGGCACTTCAAACTGGCACTAGGAAACAGACTGAGAATCCAGAGTAAGGGTTTCTCCTGTAAACCGTTCCCTTTGTGCTGGATGAACGAACGTGTCTCCACATGCTCAGTTCTGAGAGATATGTGTGTGTGAAAGCCGTCTTTCACCTAGCTTGAAGGGAACATAAAGTTTCTTTTCAGTTGCAAATTCCACTCCATACATATATATGGGGAGGTACAAGCACCAACTTGGTTTTACCGTGAAAACGGCAGGCACTTCAAACCGGCACTAGGAAACAGACTGAGAAACCAGAGTAAGGGTTTCCCCTGCAACCCGTTCCCTTTGTGCTGGATGAACGAACGTCTCTCCACATGCTCAGTTCTGAGAGATAAGTGCATGTGAAAGCCGAACTTCAACTAGCTTGAAGGGAACACAAAGTTTCTTTTCAGTTGCAAACTCCACTCCATACATATATAAGGGGAGGTACAAGCCCCAACTCGGTTTTACAGTGAAAACGGCAGGCACTTCAAACCGGCACTAGGAAACAGACTGAGAAACCAGAGTAAGTGTTTCTACTGCAACCCGTTCCCTTTGTGCTGGATGAACGAACGTCTCTTCACATGCTCAGTTCTGAGAGATAAGTGTGTGTGAAAGCCGTCCTTCACCTAGCTTGAAGGGAACACAAAGTTTCTTTTCAGTTGCAAACTCCACTCCATACATATATAAGGGGAGGTACAAGCTCCAACTCGGATTTACCGTGAAAACGGCAGGCACTTCAAACCGGCACTAGGAAAAAGACTGAGAAAACAGAGTAATGGTTTATCCTACAACCCGTTCCCTTTGGGCTGGATGAACGAACTTCTCTCCACATGCTCAGTTCTGAGAGATAAGTGTGTGTGAAAGCCGTCCTTCACCTAGCTTGAAAGAAACACAAAGTTTCTTTACAGTTGGAAACTCCACTCCATATATATATATGGGGAGGTACAAGCTCCAACTCGGTTTTACAGTGAAAACGGCAGGCACTTCAAACCGGCACTAGGAAACAGACTGAGAAACCAGAGTAAGGGTTTCTCCTGCAACCCGTTCCCTTTGTGCTGGATGAACGAACGTCTCTCCACATGCTCAGTTCTGAGAGATAAGTGTGTGTGAAAGCCGTTCTTCACCTAGCTTGAAGGTAACACAAAGTTTCTTTTCAGTTGCAAACTCCACTCCATACATATATATGGGGAGGTACAAGCTGCAACTCGGTTTTACAGTGAAAACGGCAGGCACTTAAACTGGCACTTGGAAGCAGACTGAGAAACCAGAGTAAGGGTTTCTCCTGCAACCCGTTCCCTTTGTGCTGGCGAACGAACGTCTCTCCACATGCTCAGTTCTGAGAGATAAGTGTGTGTGAAAGCCGTCCTTCACGTAGCTTCAAGGGAACACTAAGTTTGTTTCCAGTTGCAAACTCCACTCCATACAAATATATGGGGTGTTACAAGCTCCAACTCGTTTTTACAGTGAAAACGGCAGGCACTTAAAACCGGCACTAGGAAACAGACTGAGAAACCAGAGTAAGGGCTTCTCCTGCAAACCGTTCCATTTGTGCTGGATGAACGAACGTCTCTCCACATGCTCAGTTCTGAGAGATAAGTGTGTGTGAAAGCCGTACTTCACCTAGCTTGAAGGGAACATAAAGTTTCTTTTCAGTTGCAAATTCCACTCCATACATATATATGGGGAGGTACAAGCACCAACTTGGTTTTACCGTGAAAACGGCAGGCACTTCAAACCGGCACTAGGAAACAGACTGAGAAACCAGAGTAAGGGTTTCCTCTGCAACCCGTTCCCTTTGTGCTGGATGAACGAACGTCTCTCCACATGCTCAGTTCTGAGAGATAAGTGCATGTGAAAGCCGAACTTCAACTAGCTTGAAGGGAACACAAAGTTTCTTTTCAGTTGCAAACTCCACTCCATAAATATATAAGGGGAGGTACAAGCCCCAACTCGGTTTTACAGTGAAAAAGGCAGGCACTTCAAACCGGCACTAGGAAAGAGACTGAGAAACCAGAGTAAGTGTTTCTACTGCAACCCGTTCACTTTGTGCTGGATGAAAGAACGTCTCTTCACATGCTCAGTTCTGAGAGATAAGTGTGTGTGAAAGCCGTCCTTCACCTAGCTTGAAGGGAACACAAAGTTTCTTTTCAGTTGCAAACTCCACTCCATACATATATAAGGGGAGGTACAAGCTCCAACTCGGATTTACCGTGAAAACGGCAGGCACTTCAAACCGGCACTAGGAAAAAGACTGAGAAAACAGAGTAATGGTTTATCCTGCAACCCGTTCCCTTTGGGCTGGATGAACGAACTTCTCTCCACATGCTCAGTTCTGAGAGATAAGTGTGTGTGAAAGCCGTCCTTCACCTAGCTTGAAAGAAACACAAAGTTTCTTTACAGTTGGAAACTCCACTCCATATATATATATGGGGAGGTACAAGCTCCAACTCGGTTTTACAGTGAAAACGGCAGGCACTTCAAACCGGCACTAGGATACAGACTGAGAAACCAGAGTAAGGGTTTCTCCTGTAACCCGTTCCCTTTGTGCTGGATGAACGAACGTCTCTCCACATGCTCAGTTCTGAGAGATAAGTGTGTGTGAAAGCCGTTCTTCACCTAGCTTGAAGGTAACACAAAGTTTCTTTTCAGTTGCAAACTCCACTCCATACATATATATGGGGAGGTACAAGCTGCAACTCGGTTTTACAGTGAAAACGGCAGGCACTTAAACTGGCACTTGGAAACAGACTGAGAAACCAGAGTAAGGGTTTCTCCTGCAACCCGTTCCCTTTGTGCTGGCGAACGAACGTCTCTCCACATGCTCAGTTCTGAGAGATACGTGTGTGTGAAAGCCGTCCTTCACGTAGCTTAAAGGGAACACAAAGTTTGTTTCCAGTTGCAAACTCCACTCCATACAAATATATGGGGTGTTACAAGCTCCAACTCGTTTTTACAGTGAAAACGGCAGGCACTTAAAACCGGCACTAGGAAACAGACTGAGAAACCAGAGTAAGGGCTTCTCCTGCAAACCGTTCCATTTGTGCTGGATGAACGAACGTCTCTCCACATGCTCAGTTCTGAGAGATAAGTGTGTGTGAAAGCCGTACTTCAACAAGCTTGAAGGGAACACAAAGTTTCCTTTAAGTTGTAAACCCTGCTCCATACATATATATGGGGAGGTACAAGCTCCAACTCGGTTTTACAGTGAAAACGGCAGGCACTTCAAACTGGCACTAGGAAAAAGACTGAGAATCCAGAGTAAGGGTTTCTCCTGTAAACCGTTTCCTTTGTGCTGGATGAACGAACGTGTCTCCACATGCTCAGTTCTGAGAGATATGTGTGTGTGAAAGCCGTCTTTCACCTAGCTTGAAGGGAACACAAAGTTTCTTTTCAGTTGCCAACTCCACTCCATACATATATATGGGGAGGTACAAGCTCCAACTCGGTTTTACACTGAAAACGGCAGGCACTTTAAACCGTCACTAGGAAACAGACTGAGATACCAGAGTAAGGGTTTCTCCTGCAACCCGTTCCCTTTGTGCTGGATGAACGAACGTCTCTCCACATGCTCAGTTCTGAGAGATAAGTGTGTGTGAAAGCCGTCCTTCACCTAGCTTGGAGGGAACACAAAGTTTCTTTTCAGTTGCAAACACCAATCCATACATATATATGGGGAGGTACAAGCTCCAACTCGGTTTTACAGTGAAATCGGCAGGCACTTCAAACCGGCACTAGGAAACACACTGAGAAACCAGAGTCAGTGTTTCCCTGCAACTCGTTCGCTTTGTGCTGGATGAACGAACTTCTCTCCACATGCTCAGTTCTGAGAGATAAGTGTGTGTGAAAGCCGTACTTCACCTAGCTTGAAGGGAACATAAAGTTTCTTTTCAGTTGCAAACGCCACTCCATACATATATATGGGGAAGTACAAGCTCCAACACGGTTTTACAGTGAAAACGGCAGGCACTTCAAACCGGCACAAGGAAACAGACTGAGAAACCAGAGTAAGGGTTTCTCCTGCAACCCGCTCGCTTTGTGCTGGATGAACGAACGTCTCTCCACATTCTCAGTTCTGAGAGAAAAGTGTGTGTGAAAGCTGTCCTTCACCTAGCTTGAAGGGAACACAAAGTTTCTTTTCAGTTGCAACCTCCACTTCATACATATATATGGGGCGGTACAAGCTCCAAATCGGTTTTACAGTGAAAACGGCAGGCACTTCAAACCGGCACTAGGAAACAGACTGAGAAACCAGAGTAAGGGTTTCTCCTGCAACCGGTTCCCTTTGTGCTGGATGAACGAACGTCTCTCCACATGCTCAGTTCTGAGAGAAAAGTGTGTGTGAAAGCCGTCTTTCACCTAGCTTGAAGGGAACACAAAGTTTCTTTTCAGTTGCCAAATCCACTCCATACATATATATGGGGAGGTACAAGCTCCAACTCGGTTTTACACTGAAAACGGCAGGCAATTCAAACCGTCACTAGGAAACAGACTGAGATACCAGAGTAAGGGTTTCTCCTGCAACCCGTTCCCTTTGTGCTGGATGAACGAACGTCTCTCCACATGCTCAGTTCTGAGAGATAAGTGTGTGTGAAAGCCGTACTTCACCTAGCTTGAAGGGAACATAAAGTTTCTTTTCAGTTGCAAATTCCACTCCATACATATATATGGGGAGGTACAAGCACCAACTTGGTTTTACCGTGAAAACGGCAGGCACTTCAAACCGGCACTAGGAAACAGACTGAGAAACCAGAGTAAGGGTTTCCCCTGCAACCCGTTCCCTTTGTGCTGGATGAACGAACGTCTCTCCACATGCTCAGTTCTGAGAGATAAGTGCATGTGAAAGCCGAACTTCAACTAGCTTGAAGGGAACACAAAGTTTCTTTTCAGTTGCAAACTCCACTCCATACATATATAAGGGGAGGTACAAGCCCCAACTCGGTTTTACAGTGAAAACGGCAGGCACTTCAAACCGGCACTAGGAAACAGACTGAGAAACCAGAGTAAGTGTTTCTACTGCAACCCGTTCCCTTTGTGCTGGATGAACGAACGTCTCTTCACATGCTCAGTTCTGAGAGATAAGTGTGTGTGAAAGCCGTCCTTCACCTAGCTTGAAGGGAACACAAAGTTTCTTTTCAGTTGCAAACTCCACTCCATACATATATAAGGGGAGGTACAAGCTCCAACTCGGATTTACCGTGAAAACGGCAGGCACTTCAAACCGGCACTAGGAAAAAGACTGAGAAAACAGAGTAATGGTTTATCCTGCAACCCGTTCCCTTTGGGCTGGATGAACGAACTTCTCTCCACATGCTCAGTTCTGAGAGATAAGTGTGTGTGAAAGCCGTCCTTCACCTAGCTTGAAAGAAACACAAAGTTTCTTTACAGTTGGAAACTCCACTCCATATATATATATGGGGAGGTACAAGCTCCAACTCGGTTTTACAGTGAAAACGGCAGGCACTTCAAACCGGCACTAGGAAACAGACTGAGAAACCAGAGTAAGGGTTTCTCCTGCAACCCGTTCCCTTTGTGCTGGATGAACGAACGTCTCTCCACATGCTCAGTTCTGAGAGATAAGTGTGTGTGAAAGCCGTTCTTCACCTAGCTTGAAGGTAACACAAAGTTTCTTTTCAGTTGCAAACTCCACTCCATACATATATATGGGGAGGTACAAGCTGCAACTCGGTTTTACAGTGAAAACGGCAGGCACTTAAACTGGCACTTGGAAACAGACTGAGAAACCAGAGTAAGGGTTTCTCCTGCAACCCGTTCCCTTTGTGCTGGCGAACGAACGTCTCTCCACATGCTCAGTTCTGAGAGATAAGTGTGTGTGAAAGCCGTCCTTCACGTAGCTTAAAGGGAACACAAAGTTTGTTTCCAGTTGCAAACTCCACTCCATACAAATATATGGGGTGTTACAAGCTCCAACTCGTTTTTACAGTGAAAACGGCAGGCACTTAAAACCGGCACTAGGAAACAGACTGAGAAACCAGAGTAAGGGCTTCTCCTGCAAACCGTTCCATTTGTGCTGGATGAACGAACGTCTCTCCACATGCTCAGTTCTGAGAGATAAGTGTGTGTGAAAGCCGTACTTCACCTAGCTTGAAGGGAACATAAAGTTTCTTTTCAGTTGCAAATTCCACTCCATACATATATATGGGGAGGTACAAGCACCAACTTGGTTTTACCGTGAAAACGGCAGGCACTTCAAACCGGCACTAGGAAACAGACTGAGAAACCAGAGTAAGGGTTTCCTCTGCAACCCGTTCCCTTTGTGCTGGATGAACGAACGTCTCTCCACATGCTCAGTTCTGAGAGATAAGTGCATGTGAAAGCCGAACTTCAACTAGCTTGAAGGGAACACAAAGTTTCTTTTCAGTTGCAAACTCCACTCCATACATATATAAGGGGAGGTACAAGCCCCAACTCGGTTTTACAGTGAAAAAGGCAGGCACTTCAAACCGGCACTAGGAAAGAGACTGAGAAACCAGAGTAAGTGTTTCTACTGCAACCCGTTCACTTTGTGCTGGATGAACGAACGTCTCTTCACATGCTCAGTTCTGAGAGATAAGTGTGTGTGAAAGCCGTCCTTCACCTAGCTTGAAGGGAACACAAAGTTTCTTTTCAGTTGCAAACTCCACTCCATACATATATAAGGGGAGGTACAAGCTCCAACTCGGATTTACCGTGAAAACGGCAGGCACTTCAAACCGGCACTAGGAAAAAGACTGAGAAAACAGAGTAATGGTTTATCCTGCAACCCGTTCCCTTTGGGCTGGATGAACGAACTTCTCTCCACATGCTCAGTTCTGAGAGATAAGTGTGTGTGAAAGCCGTCCTTCACCTAGCTTGAAAGAAACACAAAGTTTCTTTACAGTTGGAAACTCCACTCCATATATATATATGGGGAGGTACAAGCTCCAACTCGGTTTTACAGTGAAAACGGCAGGCACTTCAAACCGGCACTAGGAAACAGACTGAGAAACCAGAGTAAGGGTTTCTCCTGCAACCCGTTCCCTTTGTGCTGGATGAACGAACGTGTCTCCACATGCTCAGTTCTGAGAGATATGTGTGTGTGAAAGCCGTCTTTCACCTAGCTTGAAGGGAACACAAAGTTTCTTTTCAGTTGCCAACTCCACTCCATACATATATATGGGGAGGTACAAGCTCCAACTCGGTTTTACAGTGAAATCGGCAGGCACTTCAAACCGGCACTAGGAAACACACTGAGAAACCAGAGTCAGTGTTTCCCTGCAACTCGTTCGCTTTGTGCTGGATGAACGAACTTCTCTCCACATGCTCAGTTCTGAGAGATAAGTGTGTGTGAAAGCCGTACTTCACCTAGCTTGAAGGGAACATAAAGTTTCTTTTCAGTTGCAAACGCCACTCCATACATATATATGGGGAAGTACAAGCTCCAACACGGTTTTACAGTGAAAACGGCAGGCACTTCAAACCGGCACAAGGAAACAGACTGAGAAACCAGAGTAAGGGTTTCTCCTGCAACCCGCTCGCTTTGTGCTGGATGAACGAACGTCTCTCCACATTCTCAGTTCTGAGAGAAAAGTGTGTGTGAAAGCCTTCCTTCACCTAGCTTGAAGGGAACACAAAGTTTCTTTTCAGTTGCAACCTCCACTTCATACATATATATGGGGCGGTACAAGCTCCAAATCGGTTTTACAGTGAAAACGGCAGGCACTTCAAACCGGCACTAGGAAACAGACTGAGAAACCAGAGTAAGGGTTTCTCCTGCAACCGGTTCCCTTTGTGCTGGATGAACGAACGTCTCTCCACATGCTCAGTTCTGAGAGAAAAGTGTGTGTGAAAGCCGTCCTTCACCTAGCTTGAAGGGAACACAAAGTTTCTTTTCAGTTGCAAACTCCACTCCATACATATATATGGGGAGGTACAAGCTCCAACTCGGTTTTACCGTGAAAACGGCAGGCACTTCAAACCGGCACTAGGAAACAGACTGAGAAACCAGAGTAAAGGTTTCTCCTGCAACCCGTTCCCTTTGTGCTGGATGAACGAACGTCTCTCCACATGCTCAGTTCTGAGAGATAAGTGCATGTGAAAGCCGACCTTCACCTAGCTTGAAGGGAACACAAAGTTTCTTTTCAGTTGCAAACTCCACTCCATACATATATAAGGGGAGGTACAAGCCCCAAATCTGTTTTACAGTGAGAACGGCAGGCACTTCATACCGGCACTAGGAAACAGACTGAGAAACCAAAGTAATGGTTTTTACTGCAACCCGTTCCCTTTGGGCTGGATGAACGAACGTCTCTCCACATGCTCAGTTCCGAGAGATAGGTGTGTGTGAAAGCCGTCCTTCACCTATCTTGAAAGAAACACAAAGTTTTTTGCAGTTGCAAACTCCACTCCATACATATATATGGGGAGGTACAAGCTCCAACTCGGTTTTACAGTGAAAACGGCAGGCACTTCAACCGGCACTAGGAAACAGACTGAGAAACCAGAGTAAGGGTTTCTCCTGCAACCCGTTCCCTTTGTGCTGGATGAACGAACTTCTCTCCACATGCTCAGTTCTGAGAGATAAGTGTGTGTGAAAGCCGTACTTCACCTAGCTTGAAGGGAACATAAAGTTTCTTTTCAGTTGCAAACTCCACTCCATACATATATATGGGGAGGTACAAGCTCCAGCACGGTTTTACAGTGAAAACGGCAGGCACTTCAAACCGGCACAAGGAAACAGACTGAGAAACCAGAGTAAGGGTTTCTCCTGCAACCCGCTCGCTTAGTGCTGGATGAACGAACGTCTCTCCACATGCTCAGTTCTGAGAGAAAAGTGTGTGTGAAAGCCGTCCTTCACCTAGCTTGAAGGGAACACAAAGTTTCTTTTCAGTTGCAAACACCACTCCATAAATATATATGGGGAAGTACAACTTTCAACACGGTTTTACAGTGAAAACGGCAGGCACTTCAAACCGGCACTAGGAAACAGACTGAGAAACCAGAGTCAGTGTTTTTCCAGCAAACCGTTCTTTTTGCTGGATGAACGAACGTCTCTCCACATGCTCAGTTCTGAGAGATAAGTGCATGTGAAAGCCGAACTTCAACTAGCTTATAGGGAACACAAAGTTTCTTTTCAGTTGCAAACTCCACTCCATACATATATAAGGGGAGGTACAAGCCCCAACTCGGTTTTATAGTGAAAACGGCAGGCACTTCAAACCGGCACTAGGAAACAGACTGAGAAACCAGAGTAAGGGTTTCCCCTGCAACCCGTTCCCTTTGTGCTGGATGAACGAACGTCTCTCCACATGCTCAGTTCTGAGAGATAAGTGCATGTGAAAGCCGAACTTCAACTAGCTTGAAGGGAACACAAAGTTTCTTTTCAGTTGCAAACTCCACTCCATACATATATAAGGGGAGGTACAAGCCCCAACTCGGTTTTACAGTGAAAACGGCAGGCACTTCAAACCGGCACTAGGAAACAGACTGAGAAACCAGAGTAAGTGTTTCTACTGCAACCCGTTCCCTTTGTGCTGGATGAACGAACGTCTCTTCACATGCTCAGTTCTGAGAGATAAGTGTGTGTGAAAGCCGTCCTTCACCTATCTTGAAGGGAACACAAAGTTTCTTTTCAGTTGCAAACTCCACTCCATACATATATAAGGGGAGGTACAAGCTCCAACTCGGATTTACCGTGAAAACGGCAGGCACTTCAAACCGGCACTAGGAAAAAGACTGAGAAAACAGAGTAATGGTTTATCCTGCAACCCGTTCCCTTTGGGCTGGATGAACGAACTTCTCTCCACATGCTCAGTTCTGAGAGATAAGTGTGTGTGAAAGCCGTCCTTCACCTAGCTTGAAAGAAACACAAAGTTTCTTTAAAGTTGGAAACTCCACTCCATATATATATATGGGGAGGTACAAGCTCCAACTCGGTTTTACAGTGAAAAAGGCAGGCACTTCAAACCGGCACTAGGAAACAGACTGAGAAACCAGAGTAAGGGTTTCTCCTGCAACCGGTTCCCTTTGTGCTGGATGAACGAACGTCTCTCCACATGCTCAGTTCTGAGAGAAAAGTGTGTGTGAAAGCCGTCCTTCACCTAGCTTGAAGGGAACACAAAGTTTCTTTTCAGTTGCAAACTCCACTCCATACATATATAAGGGGTGGTACAAGCTCCAACTAGGATTTACCGTGAAAACGGCAGGCACTTCAAACCGGCACTAGGAAAAAGACTGAGAAAACAGAGTAATGGTTTATCCTGCAACCCGTTCCCTTTGTGCTGGATGAACGAACGTCTCTCCACATTCTCAGTTCTGAGAGAAAAGTGTGTGTGAAAGCCGTCCTTCACCTAGCTTGAAGGGAACACAAAGTTTCTTTTCAGTTGCAACCTCCACTTCATACATATATATGGGGCGGTACAAGCTCCAAATCGGTTTTACAGTGAAAACGGCAGGCACTTCAAACCGGCACTAGGAAACAGACTGAGAAACCAGAGTAAGGGTTTCTCCTGCAACCGGTTCCCTTTGTGCTGGATGAACGAACTTCTCTCCACATGCTCAGTTCTGAGAGAAAAGTGTGTGTGAAAGCCGTCCTTCACCTAGCTTGAAGGGAACACAAAGTTTCTTTTCAGTTGCAAACTCCACTCCATACATATATATGGGGAGGTACAAGCTCCAACTCGGTTTTACCGTGAAAACGGCAGGCACTTCAAACCGGCACTAGGAAACAGACTGAGAAACCAGAGTAAAGGTTTCTCCTGCAACCCGTTCCCTTTGTGCTGGATGAACGAACGTCTCTCCACATGCTCAGTTCTGAGAGATAAGTGCATGTGAAAGCCGACCTTCACCTAGCTTGAAGGGAACACAAAGTTTCTTTTCAGTTGCAAACTCCACTCCATACATATATAAGGGGAGGTACAAGCCCCAAATCTGTTTTACAGTGAAAACGGCAGGCACTTCAAACCGGCACTAGGAAACAGACTGAGAAACCAGAGTAATGGTTTTTCCTGCAACCCGTTCCCTTTGGGCTAGATGAACGAACGTCTCTCCACATGCTCAGTTCCGAGAGATAGGTGTGTAGGAAAGCCGTCCTTCACCTATCTTGAAAGAAACACAAAGTTTTTTTCAGTTGCAAACTCCACTCCATACATATATATGGGGAGGTACAAGCTCCAACTCGGTTTTACAGTGAAAACGGCAGGCACTTCAATCCGGCACTAGGAAACAGACTGAGAAACCAGAGTAAGGGTTTCTCCTGCAACCCGTTCCCTTTGTGCTGGATGAACGAACTTCTCTCCACATGCTCAGTTCTGAGAGATAAGTGTGTGTGAAAGCCGTACTTCACCTAGCTTGAAGGGAACATAAAGTTTCTTTTCAGTTGCAAACTCCACTCCATACATATATATGGGGAGGTACAAGCTCCAGCACGGTTTTACAGTGAAAACGGCAGGCACTTCAAACCGGCACAAGGAAACAGACTGAGAAACCAGAGTAAGGGTTTCTCCTGCAACCCGCTCGCTTAGTGCTGGATGAACGAAAGTCTCTCCACATGCTCAGTTCTGAGAGAAAAGTGTGTGTGAAAGCCGTCCTTCACCTAGCTTGAAGGGAACACAAAGTTTCTTTTCAGTTGCAAACTCCACTCCATACATATATATGGGGAGGTACAACCTCCAACACGGTTTTACAGTGAAAACGGCAGGCACTTCAAACCGGCACTAGGAAACAGACTGAGAAACCAGAGTCAGTGTTTTTCCAGCAAACCGTTCTTTTTGCTGGATGAACGAACGTCTCTCCACATGCTCAGTTCTGAGAGATAAGTGCATGTGAAAGCCGAACTTCAACTAGCTTATAGGGAACACAAAGTTTCTTTTCAGTTGCAAACTCCACTCCATACATATATAAGGGGAGGTACAAGCCCCAACTCGGTTTTACAGTGAAAACGGCAGGCACTTCAAACCGGCACTAGGAAACAGACTGAGAAACCAGAGTAAGGGTTTCCCCTGCAACCCGTTCCCTTTGTGCTGGATGAACGAACGTCTCTTCACATGCTCAGTTCTGAGAGATAAGTGTGTGTGAAAGCCGTCCTTCACCTAGCTTGAAGGGAACACAAAGTTTCTTTTCAGTTGCAAACTCCACTCCATACATATATATGGGGAGGTACAAGCTCCAACTCGGTTTTACCGTGAAAACGGCAGGCACTTCAAACCGGCACTAGGAAAAAGACTGAGAAAACAGAGTAATGGTTTTTCCTGCAACCCGTTCCCTTTGTGCTGGATGAACGAACGTCTCTCCACATGCTCAGTTCTGAGAGATAAGTGTGTGTGAAAGCCGTCCTTCACCTAGCTTGAAAGAAACACAAAGTTTCTTTACAGTTGGAAACTCCACTCCATATATATATACGGGGAGGTACAAGCTCCAACTCGGTTTTACAGTGAAAACGGCAGGCACTTCAAACCGGCACTAGGAAACAGACTGAGAAACCAGAGTAAGGGTTTCTCCTGCAACCCGTTCCCTTTGTGCTGGATGAACGAACGTCTCTCCACATGCTCAGTTCTGAGAGATAAGTGTGTGTGAAAGCCGTTCTTCACCTAGCTTGAAGGTAACACAAAGTTTCTTTTCAGTTGCAAACTCCACTCCATACATATATATGGGGAGGTACACGCTGCAACTCGGTTTTACAGTGAAAACGGCAGGCACTTAAACCGGCACTAGGAAACAGACTGAGAAACCAGAGTAAGGGTTTCTCCTGCAACCCGTTCCCTTTGTGCTGGCGAACGAACGTCTCTCCACATGCTCAGTTCTGAGAGATAAGTGTGTGTGAAAGCCATCCTTCACCTAGCTTGAAGGGAACACAAAGTTTGTTTCCAGTTGCAAACTCCACTCCATACAAATATATGGGGAGTTACAAGCTCCAACTCGTTTTTACAGTGAAAACGGCAGGCACTTAAAACCGGCACTAGGAAACAGACTGAGAAACCAGAGTAAGGGCTTCTCCTGCAAACCGTTCCCTTTGTGCTGGATGAACGAACGTCTCTCCACAGGCTCAGTTCTGAGATATAAGTGTGTGTGAAAGCCGTACTTCAACTAGCTTGAAGGGAACACA
Organism: Vicugna pacos; assembly: GCF_048564905.1. Taxonomy (NCBI): domain Eukaryota; kingdom Metazoa; phylum Chordata; class Mammalia; order Artiodactyla; family Camelidae; genus Vicugna; species Vicugna pacos. Next base: position 25,332,696 of record NC_133002.1, read on the forward strand.
AAGTTTCTTTTCAGTTGTAAACCCTGCTCCATACATATATATGGGGAGGTACAAGCTCCAACTCGGTTTTACAGTGAAAACGGCAGGCACTTCAAACCGGCACTAGGAAACAGACTGAGAATCCAGAGTAAGGGTTTCTCCTGTAACCCGTTCCCTTTGTGCTGGATGAACGAACGTTTCTCCACATGCTCAGTTCTGAGAGATAAGTGTGTGTGAAAGCCGTCCTTCACCTAGCTTGAAGGGAACACAAAGTTTCTTTTCAGTTGCAAACTCCACTCCATACATATATAAGGGGAGGTACAAGCTCCAACTCGGTTTTACCGTGAAAACGGCAGGCACTTCAAACCGGCACTAGGAAAAAGACTGAGAAAACAGAGTAATGGTTTTTCCTGCAACCCGTTCCCTTTGGGCTGGATGAACGAACGTCTCTCCACATGCTCAGTTCTGAGAGATAAGTGTGTGTGAAAGCCGTCCTTCACCTAGCTTGAAAGAAACACAAAGTTTCTTTACAGTTGGAAACTCCACTCCATATATATATATGGGGAGGTACAAGCTCCAACTCGGTTTTACAGTGAAAACGGCAGGCACTTCAAACCGGCACTAGGAAACAGACTGAGAAACCAGAGTAAGGGTTTCTCCTGCAACCCGTTCCCTTTGTGCTGGATGAACGAACGTCTCTCCACATGCTCAGTTCTGAGAGATAAGTGTGTGTGAAAGCCGTTCTTCCCCTAGCTTGAAGGTAACACAAAGTTTCTTTTCAGTTGCAAACCCCACTCCATACATATATATGGGGAGGTACAAGCTGCAACTCGGTATTACAGTGAAAACGGCAGGCACTTAAACCGGCACTAGGAAACAGACTGAGAAACCAGAGTAAGGGTTTCTCCTGCAACCCGTTCCCTTTGTGCTGGCGAACGAAAGTCTCTCCACATGCTCAGTTCTGAGAGATAAGTGTGTGTGAAAGCCGTCCTTCACGTAGCTTAAAGGGAACACAAAGTTTGTTTCCAGTTGCAAACTCCACTCCATACAAATATATGGGGAGTTACAAGCTCCAACTCGTTTTTACAGTGAAAACGGCAGGCACTTAAAACCGGCACTAGGAAACAGACTGAGAAACCAGAGTAAGGGCTTCTCCTGCAAACCGTTCCCTTTGTGCTGGATGAACGAACGTCTCTCCACATGCTCAGTTCTGAGAAATATGTGTGTGTGAAAGCCGTCTTTCACCTAGCTTGAAGGGAACACAAAGTTTCTTTTCAGTTGCCAACTCCACTCCATACATATATATGGGGAGGTACAAGCTCCAACTCGGTTTTACAATGAAAACGGCAGGCACTTCAAACCGTCACTAGGAAACAGACTGAGATACCAGAGTAAGGGTTTCTCCTGCAACACGTTCCCTTGGTGCTGGATGAACGAACGTCTCTCCACATGCTCAGTTCTGAGAGATAAGTGTGTGTGAAAGCCGTCCTTCACCTAGCTTGGAGGGAACACAAAGTTTCTTTTCAGTTGCAAACACCACTCCATACATATATACGGGGAGGTACAAGCTCCAACTCTGTTTTACAGTTAAAACGGCAGGCACTTCAAACCGGCACTAGGAAACAGACTGAGAAACCAGAGAAAATGTTTCTCCTGCAACCCGTTCCCTTTGTGCTGGATGAACGAACGTCTCTCCACTTGCTCCGTTCTGAGAGATAAGTGCATGTGAAAGCCGACCTTCACCTAGCATGAAGGGAACACAAAGCTTCTTTTCAGTTGCAAACTCCACTCCGTACATATATAAGGGGAGGTACAAGCCCCAACTCGGTTTTACAGTGAAAACGGCAGGCACTTCAAACCGGCACTAGGAAACAGACTGAGAAACCAGAGTAATGGTTTTTCCTGCAACCCGTTCCCTTTGGGCTAGATGAACGAACGTCTCTCCACATGCTCAGTTCCGAGAGATAGGTGTGTGTGAAAGCCGTCCTTCACCTATCTTGAAAGAAACACAAAGTTTTTTTCAGTTGCAAACTCCACTCCATACATATATATGGGGAGGTACAAGCTCCAACTCGGTTTTACAGTGAAAACGGCAGGCACTTCAATCCGGCACTAGGAAACAGACTGAGAAACCAGAGTAAGGGTTTCTCCTGCAACCCGTTCCCTTTGTGCTGGATGAACGAACTTCTCTCCACATGCTCAGTTCTGAGAGATAAGTGTGTGTGAAAGCCGTACTTCACCTAGCTTGAAGGGAACATAAAGTTTCTTTTCAGTTGCAAACTCCACTCCATACATATATATGGGGAGGTACAAGCTCCAGCACCGTTTTACAGTGAAAACGGCAGGCACTTCAAACCGGCACAAGGAAACAGACTGAGAAACCAGAGTAAGGGTTTCTCCTGCAACCCGCTCGCTTAGTGCTGGATGAACGAACGTCTCTCCACATGCTCAGTTCTGAGAGAAAAGTGTGTGTGAAAGCCGTCCTTCACCTAGCTTGAAGGGAACACAAAGTTTCTTTTCAGTTGCAAACTCCACTCCATACATATTTATGGGGATGTACAACTTCCAACACGGTTTTACAGTGAAAACGGCAGGCACTTCAAACCGGCACTAGGAAACAGACTGAGAAACCAGAGTCAGTGTTTTTCCAGCAAACCGTTCTTTTTGCTGGATGAACGAACGTCTCTCCACATGCTCAGTTCTGAGAGATAAGTGCATGTGAAAGCCGAACTTCAACTAGCTTATAGGGAACACAAAGTTTCTTTTCAGTTGCAAACTCCACTCCATACATATATAAGGGGAGGTACAAGCCCCAACTCGGTTTTACAGTGAAAACGGCAGGCACTTCAAACCGGCACTAGGAAACAGACTGAGAAACCAGAGTAAGGGTTTCCCCTGCAACCCGTTCCCTTTGTGCTGGATGAACGAACGTCTCTTCACATGCTCAGTTCTGAGAGATAAGTGTGTGTGAAAGCCGTCCTTCACCTAGCTTGAAGGGAACACAAAGTTTCTTTTCAGTTGCAAACTCCACTCCATACATATATATGGGGAGGTACAAGCTCCAACTCGGTTTTACCGTGAAAACGGCAGGCACTTCAAACCGGCACTAGGAAAAAGACTGAGAAAACAGAGTAATGGTTTTTCCTGCAACCCGTTCCCTTTGGGCTGGATGAACGAACGTCTCTCCACATGCTCAGTTCTGAGAGATAAGTGTGTGTGAAAGCCGTCCTTCACCTAGCTTGAAAGAAACACAAAGTTTCTTTACAGTTGGAAACTCCACTCCATATATATATATGGGGAGGTACAAGCTCCAACTCGGTTTTACAGTGAAAACGGCAGGCACTTCAAACCGGCACTAGGAAACAGACTGAGAAACCAGAGTAAGGGTTTCTCCTGCAACCCGTTCCCTTTGTGCTGGATGAACGAACGTCTCTCCACATGCTCAGTTCTGAGAGATAAGTGTGTGTGAAAGCCGTTCTTCCCCTAGCTTGAAGGTAACACAAAGTTTCTTTTCAGTTGCAAACCCCACTCCATACATATATATGGGGAGGTACAAGCTGCAACTCGGTATTACAGTGAAAACGGCAGGCACTTAAACCGGCACTAGGAAACAGACTGAGAAACCAGAGTAAGGGTTTCTCCTGCAACCCGTTCCCTTTGTGCTGGCGAACGAAAGTCTCTCCACATGCTCAGTTCTGAGAGATAAGTGTGTGTGAAAGCCGTCCTTCAGGTAGCTTAAAGGGAACACAAAGTTTGTTTCCAGTTGCAAACTCCACTCCATACAAATATATGGGGAGTTACAAGCTCCAACTAGTTTTTACAGTGAAAACGGCAGGCACTTAAAACCGGCACTAGGAAACAGACTGAGAAACCAGTGTAAGGGCTTCTCCTGCAAACCGTTCCCTTTGTGCTGGATGAACGAACGTCTCTCCACATGCTCAGTTCTGAGAGAAAAGTGTGTGTGAAAGCCGTCCTTCACCTAGCTTGAAGGGAACACAAAGTTTCTTTTCAGTTGCAAACTCCACTCCATACATATTTATGGGGAGGTACAACTTCCAACACGGTTTTACAGTGAAAACGGCAGGCACTTCAAACCGGCACTAGGAAACAGACTGAGAAACCAGAGTCAGTGTTTTTCCAGCAAACCGTTCTTTTTGCTGGATGAACGAACGTCTCTCCACATGCTCAGTTCTGAGAGATAAGTGCATGTGAAAGCCGAACTTCAACTAGCTTATAGGGAACACAAAGTTTCTTTTCAGTTGCAAACTCCACTCCATACATATATAAGGGGAGGTACAAGCCCCAACTCGGTTTTACAGTGAAAACGGCAGGCACTTCAAACCGGCACTAGGAAACAGACTGAGAAACCAGAGTAAGGGTTTCCCCTGCAACCCGTTCCCTTTGTGCTGGATGAACGAACGTCTCTTCACATGCTCAGTTCTGAGAGATAAGTGTGTGTGAAAGCCGTCCTTCACCTAGCTTGAAGGGAACACAAAGTTTCTTTTCAGTTGCAAACTCCACTCCATACATATATATGGGGAGGTACAAGCTCCAACTCGGTTTTACCGTGAAAACGGCAGGCACTTCAAACCGGCACTAGGAAAAAGACTGAGAAAACAGAGTAATGGTTTTTCCTGCAACCCGTTCCCTTTGGGCTGGATGAACGAACGTCTCTCCACATGCTCAGTTCTGAGAGATAAGTGTGTGTGAAAGCCGTCCTTCACCTAGCTTGAAAGAAACACAAAGTTTCTTTACAGTTGGAAACTCCACTCCATATATATATATGGGGAGGTACAAGCTCCAACTCGGTTTTACAGTGAAAACGGCAGGCACTTCAAACCGGCACTAGGAAACAGACTGAGAAACCAGAGTAAGGGTTTCTCCTGCAACCCGTTCCCTTTGTGCTGGATGAACGAACGTCTCTCCACATGCTCAGTTCTGAGAGATAAGTGTGTGTGAAAGCCGTTCTTCCCCTAGCTTGAAGGTAACACAAAGTTTCTTTTCAGTTGCAAACCCCACTCCATACATATATATGGGGAGGTACAAGCTGCAACTCGGTATTACAGTGAAAACGGCAGGCACTTAAACCGGCACTAGGAAACAGACTGAGAAACCAGAGTAAGGGTTTCTCCTGCAACCCGTTCCCTTTGTGCTGGCGAACGAAAGTCTCTCCACATGCTCAGTTCTGAGAGATAAGTGTGTGTGAAAGCAGTCCTTCAGGTAGCTTAAAGGGAACACAAAGTTTGTTTCCAGTTGCAAACTCCACTCCATACAAATATATGGGGAGTTACAAGCTCCAACTAGTTTTTACAGTGAAAACGGCAGGCACTTAAAACCGGCACTAGGAAACAGACTGAGAAACCAGTGTAAGGGCTTCTCCTGCAAACCGTTCCCTTTGTGCTGGATGAACGAACGTCTCTCCACATGCTCAGTTCTGAGAAATATGTGTGTGTGAAAGCCGTCTTTCACCTAGCTTGAAGGGAACACAAAGTTTCTTTTCAGTTGCCAACTCCACTCCATACATATATATGGGGAGGTACAAGCTCCAACTCGGTTTTACAATGAAAACGGCAGGCACTTCAAACCGTCACAAGGAAACAGACTGAGATACCAGAGTAAGGGTTTCTCCTGCAACACGTTCCCTTGGTGCTGGATGAACGAACGTCTCTCCACATGCTCAGTTCTGAGAGATAAGTGTGTGTGAAAGCCGTCCTTCACCTAGCTTGGAGGGAACACAAAGTGTCTTTTCAGTTGCAAACACCACTCCATACATATATACGGGGAGGTACAAGCTCCAACTCTGTTTTACAGTTAAAACGGCAGGCACTTCAAACCGGCACTAGGAAACAGACTGAGAAACCAGAGAAAATGTTTCTCCTGCAACCCGTTCCCTTTGTGCTGGATGAACGAACGTCTCTCCACATGCTCAGTTCTGAGAGATAAGTGTGTGTGAAAGCCGTCCTTCACCTAGCTTGAAGGGAACACAAATTTTCTTTTCAGTTGAAAATTCCACTCCATACATATATATGGGGAGGTACAAGCTCCAACTCGGTTTTACAGTGAAAAAGGCAGGCACTTCAAACCGGCACTAGGAAACAGACTGAGAAACCAGAGTAAGGGTTTCTCCTGCAACCCGTTCCCTTTGTGCTGGATGAACGAACGTCTCTCCACATGCTCAGTTCTGAGAGATAAATGCATGTGAAAGCCGAACTTCACTTAGCTTGAAGGGAACACAAAGTTTCTTTTCAGTTGCAAACTCCACTCCATACATATATAAGGGGAGGTACAAGCCCCAACTCGGTTTTACAGTGAAAACGGCAGGCACTTCAAACCGGCACTAGGAAACAGAATGAGAAACCAGAGTAAGGGTTTCTCCTGCAACCCGTTCCATTTTTGCTGGATGAACGAACGTCTCTTCACATGCTCAGTTCTGAGAGATAATTGTGTGTGAAAGCCGTCCTTCATCTAGCTTGAAGGGAACACAAAGTTTCTTTTCAGTTGAAACCCCACTCCATACATATATATGGGGAGGTACAAACACCAACTCGGGTTTACAGTGAAAACGGCAGGCACTTCAAACAGGCACTAGGAAAAAGACTGAGAAAACAGAGTAATGGTTTATCCTGCAACCCGTTCCCTTTGGGCTGGATGAACGAACTTCTCTCCACATGCTCAGTTCTGAGAGATAAGTGTGTGTGAAAGCCGTCCTTCACATAGCTAGAAAGAAACACAAAGTTTCTTTACAGTTGGAAACTCCACTCCATATATATATATGGGGAGGTACAAGCTCCAACTCGGTTTTACAGTGAAAACGGCAGGCACTTCAAACCGGCACTAGGAAACAGACTGAGAAACCAGAGTAAGGGTTTCTCCTGCAACCCGTTCCCTTTGTGCTGGATGAACGAACGTCTCTCTACATGCTCAGTTCTGAGAGATAAGTGTGTGTGAAAGCCGTTCTTCACCTAGCTTGAAGGTAACACAAAGTTTCTTTTCAGTTGCAAACTCCACTCCATACATATATATGGGGAGGTACAAGCTGCAACTCGGTTTTACAGTGAAAACGGCAGGCACTTAAACTGGCACTTGGAAACAGACTGAGAAACCAGAGTAAGGGTTTCTCCTGCAACCCGTTCCCTTTGTGCTGGCGAACGAACGTCTCTCCACATGCTCAGTTCTGAGAGATAAGTGTGTGTGAAAGCCGTCCTTCACGTAGCTTAAAGGGAACACAAAGTTTGTTTCCAGTTGCAAACTCCACTCCATACAAATATATGGGGTGTTACAAGCTCCAACTCGTTTTTACAGTGAAAACGGCAGGCACTTAAAACCGGCACTAGGAAACAGACTGAGAAACCAGAGTAAGGGCTTCTCCTGCAAACCGTTCCATTTGTGCTGGATGAACGAACGTCTCTCCACATGCTCAGTTCTGAGAGATAAGTGTGTGTGAAAGCCGTACTTCACCTAGCTTGAAGGGAACATAAAGTTTCTTTTCAGTTGCAAATTCCACTCCATACATATATATGGGGAGGTACAAGCACCAACTTGGTTTTACCGTGAAAACGGCAGGCACTTCAAACCGGCACTAGGAAACAGACTGAGAAACCAGAGTAAGGGTTTCCCCTGCAACCCGTTCCCTTTGTGCTGGATGAACGAACGTCTCTCCACATGCTCAGTTCTGAGAGATAAGTGCATGTGAAAGCCGAACTTCAACTAGCTTGAAGGGAACACAAAGTTTCTTTTCAGTTGCAAACTCCACTCCATACATATATAAGGGGAGGTACAAGCCCCAACTCGGTTTTACAGTGAAAACGGCAGGCACTTCAAACCGGCACTAGGAAACAGACTGAGAAACCAGAGTAAGTGTTTCTACTGCAACCCGTTCCCTTTGTGCTGGATGAACGAACGTCTCTTCACATGCTCAGTTCTGAGAGATAAGTGTGTGTGAAAGCCGTCCTTCACCTAGCTTGAAGGGAACACAAAGTTTCTTTTCAGTTGCAAACTCCACTCCATACATATATAAGGGGAGGTACAAGCTCCAACTCGGATTTACCGTGAAAACGGCAGGCACTTCAAACCGGCACTAGGAAAAAGACTGAGAAAACAGAGTAATGGTTTATCCTGCAACCCGTTCCCTTTGGGCTGGATGAACGAACTTCTCTCCACATGCTCAGTTCTGAGAGATAAGTGTGTGTGAAAGCCGTCCTTCACCTAGCTTGAAAGAAACACAAAGTTTCTTTACAGTTGGAAACTCCACTCCATATATATATATGGGGAAGTACAAGCTCCAACTCGGTTTTACAGTGAAAACGGCAGGCACTTCAAACCGGCACTAGGAAACAGACTGAGAAACCAGAGTAAGGGCTTCTCCTGCAAACCGTTCCATTTGTGCTGGATGAACGAACGTCTCTCCACATGCTCAGTTCTGAGAGATAAGTGTGTGTGAAAGCCGTACTTCACCTAGCTTGAAGGGAACATAAAGTTTCTTTTCAGTTGCAAATTCCACTCCATACATATATATGGGGAGGTACAAGCACCAACTTGGTTTTACCGTGAAAACGGCAGGCACTTCAAACCGGCACTAGGAAACAGACTGAGAAACCAGAGTAAGGGTTTCCCCTGCAACCCGTTCCCTTTGTGCTGGATGAACGAACGTCTCTCCACATGCTCAGTTCTGAGAGATAAGTGCATGTGAAAGCCGAACTTCAACTAGCTTGAAGGGAACACAAAGTTTCTTTTCAGTTGCAAACTCCACTCCATACATATATAAGGGGAGGTACAAGCCCCAACTCGGTTTTACAGTGAAAACGGCAGGCACTTCAAACCGGCACTAGGAAACAGACTGAGAAACCAGAGTAAGTGTTTCTACTGCAACCCGTTCCCTTTGTGCTGGATGAACGAACGTCTCTTCACATGCTCAGTTCTGAGAGATAAGTGTGTGTGAAAGCCGTCCTTCACCTAGCTTGAAGGGAACACAAAGTTTCTTTTCAGTTGCAAACTCCACTCCATACATATATAAGGGGAGGTACAAGCTCCAACTCGGATTTACCGTGAAAACGGCAGGCACTTCAAACCGGCACTAGGAAAAAGACTGAGAAAACAGAGTAATGGTTTATCCTGCAACCCGTTCCCTTTGGGCTGGATGAACGAACTTCTCTCCACATGCTCAGTTCTGAGAGATAAGTGTGTGTGAAAGCCGTCCTTCACCTAGCTTGAAAGAAACACAAAGTTTCTTTACAGTTGGAAACTCCACTCCATATATATATATGGGGAAGTACAAGCTCCAACTCGGTTTTACAGTGAAAACGGCAGGCACTTCAAACCGGCACTAGGAAACAGACTGAGAAACCAGAGTAAGGGTTTCTCCTGCAACCCGTTCCCTTTGTGCTGGATGAACGAACGTCTCTCCACATGCTCAGTTCTGAGAGATAAGTGTGTGTGAAAGCCGTTCTTCACCTAGCTTGAAGGTAACACAAAGTTCCTTTTCAGTTGCAAACTCCACTCCATACATATATATGGGGAGGTACAAGCTGCAACTCGGTTTTACAGTGAAAACGGCAGGCACTTAAACTGGCACTTGGAAACAGACTGAGAAACCAGAGTAAGGGTTTCTCCTGCAACCCGTTCCCTTTGTGCTGGCGAACGAACGTCTCTCCACATGCTCAGTTTTGAGAGATAAGTGTGTGTGAAAGCCATCCTTCACGTAGCTTAAAGGGAACACAAAGTTTGTTTCCAGTTGCAAACTCCACTCCATACAAATATATGGGGTGTTACAAGCTCCAACTCGATTTTACAGTGAAAACGGCAGGCACTTAAAACCGGCACTAGGAAACAGACTGAGAAACCAGAGTAAGGGCTTCTCCTGCAAACCGTTCCATTTGTGCTGGATGAACGAACGTCTCTCCACATGCTCAGTTCTGAGAGATAAGTGTGTGTGAAAGCCATACTTCAACTAGCTTGAAGGGAACACAAAGTTTCCTTTAAGTTGTAAACCCTGCTCCATACATATATATGGGGAGGTACAAGCTCCAACTCGGTTTTACAGTGAAAACGGCAGGCACTTCAAACTGGCACTAGGAAACAGACTGAGAATCCAGAGTAAGGGTTTCTCCTGTAAACCGTTCCCTTTGTGCTGGATGAACGAACGTGTCTCCACATGCTCAGTTCTGAGAGATATGTGTGTGTGAAAGCCGTCTTTCACCTAGCTTGAAGGGAACACAAAGTTTCTTTTCAGTTGCCAACTCCACTCCATACATATATATGGGGAGGTACAAGCTCCAACTCGGTTTTACACTGAAAACGGCAGGCACTTCAAACCGTCACTAGGAAACAGACTGAGATACCAGAGTAAGGGTTTCTCCTGCAACCCGTTCCCTTTGTGCTGGATGAACGAACGTCTCTCCACATGCTCAGTTCTGAGAGATAAGTGTGTGTGAAAGCCGTACTTCACCTAGCTTGAAGGGAACATAAAGTTTCTTTTCAGTTGCAAATTCCACTCCATACATATATATGGGGAGGTACAAGCACCAACTTGGTTTTACCGTGAAAACGGCAGGCACTTCAAACCGGCACTAGGAAACAGACTGAGAAACCAGAGTAAGGGTTTCCCCTGCAACCCGTTCCCTTTGTGCTGGATGAACGAACGTCTCTCCACATGCTCAGTTCTGAGAGATAAGTGCATGTGAAAGCCGAACTTCAACTAGCTTGAAGGGAACACAAAGTTTCTTTTCAGTTGCAAACTCCACTCCATACATATATAAGGGGAGGTACAAGCCCCAACTCGGTTTTACAGTGAAAACGGCAGGCACTTCAAACCGGCACTAGGAAACAGACTGAGAAACCAGAGTAAGTGTTTCTACTGCAACCCGTTCCCTTTGTGCTGGATGAACGAACGTCTCTTCACATGCTCAGTTCTGAGAGATAAGTGTGTGTGAAAGCCGTCCTTCACCTAGCTTGAAGGGAACACAAAGTTTCTTTTCAGTTGCAAACTCCACTCCATACATATATAAGGGGAGGTACAAGCTCCAACTCGGATTTACCGTGAAAAAGGCAGGCACTTCAAACCGGCACTAGGAAAAAGACTGAGAAAACAGAGTAATGGTTTATCCTGCAACCGTTCCCTTTGGGCTGGATGAACGAACTTCTCTCCACATGCTCAGTTCTGAGAGATAAGTGTGTGTGAAAGCCGTCCTTCACCTAGCTTGAAAGAAACACAAAGTTTCTTTACAGTTGGAAACTCCACTCCATATATATATATGGGGAGGTACAAGCTCCAACTCGGTTTTACAGTGAAAACGGCAGGCACTTCAAACCGGCACTAGGAAACAGACTGAGAAACCAGAGTAAGGGTTTCTCCTGCAACCCGTTCCCTTTGTGCTGGATGAACGAACGTCTCTCCACATGCTCAGTTCTGAGAGATAAGTGTGTGTGAAAGCCGTTCTTCACCTAGCTTGAAGGTAACACAAAGTTTCTTTTCAGTTGCAAACTCCACTCCATACATATATATGGGGAGGTACAAGCTGCAACTCGGTTTTACAGTGAAAACGGCAGGCACTTAAACTGGCACTTGGAAACAGACTGAGAAACCAGAGTAAGGGTTTCTCCTGCAACCCGTTCCCTTTGTGCTGGCGAACGAACGTCTCTCCACATGCTCAGTTCTGAGAGATAAGTGTGTGTGAAAGCCGTCCTTCACGTAGCTTAAAGGGAACACAAAGTTTGTTTCCAGTTCCAAACTCCACTCCATACAAATATATGGGGTGTTACAAGCTCCAACTCGTTTTTACAGTGAAAACGGCAGGCACTTAAAACCGGCACTAGGAAACAGACTGAGAAACCAGAGTAAGGGCTTCTCCTGCAAACCGTTCCATTTGTGCTGGATGAACGAACGTCTCTCCACATGCTCAGTTCTGAGAGATAAGTGTGTGTGAAAGCCGTACTTCACCTAGCTTGAAGGGAACATAAAGTTTCTTTTCAGTTGCAAATTCCACTCCATACATATATATGGGGAGGTACAAGCACCAACTTGGTTTTACCGTGAAAACGGCAGGCACTTCAAACCGGCACTAGGAAACAGACTGAGAAACCAGAGTAAGGGTTTCCTCTGCAACCCGTTCCCTTTGTGCTGGATGAACGAACGTCTCTCCACATGCTCAGTTCTGAGAGATAAGTGCATGTGAAAGCCGAACTTCAACTAGCTTGAAGGGAACACAAAGTTTCTTTTCAGTTGCAAACTCCACTCCATACATATATAAGGGGAGGTACAAGCTCCAACTCGGATTTACCGTGAAAACGGCAGGCACTTCAAACCGGCACTAGGAAAAAGACTGAGAAAACAGAGTAATGGTTTATCCTGCAACCCGTTCCCTTTGGGCTGGATGAACGAACTTCTCTCCACATGCTCAGTTCTGAGAGATATGTGTGTGTGAAAGCCGTCCTTCACCTAGCTTGAAAGAAACACAAAGTTTCTTTACAGTTGGAAACTCCACTCCATATATATATATGGGGAGGTACAAGCTCCAACTCGGTTTTACAGTGAAAACGGCAGGCACTTCAAACCGGCACTAGGAAACAGACTGAGAAACCAGAGTAAGGGTTTCTCCTGCAACCCGTTCCCTTTGTGCTGGATGAACGAACGTCTCTCCACATGCTCAGTTCTGAGAGATAAGTGTGTGTGAAAGCCGTTCTTCACCTAGCTTGAAGGTAACACAAAGTTTCTTTTCAGTTGCAAACTCCACTCCATACATATATATGGGGAGGTACAAGCTGCAACTCGGTTTTACAGTGAAAACGGCAGGCACTTAAACTGGCACTTGGAAACAGACTGAGAAACCAGAGTAAGGGTTTCTCCTGCAACCCGTTCCCTTTGTGCTGGCGAACGAATGTCTCTCCACATGCTCAGTTCTGAGAGATAATTGTGTGTGAAAGCCGTCCTTCACGTAGCTTAAAGGGAACACAAAGTTTGTTTCCAGTTGCAAACTCCACTCCATACAAATATATGGGGTGTTACAAGCTCCAACTCGTTTTTACAGTGAAAACGGCAGGCACTTAAAACCGGCACTAGGAAACAGACTGAGAAACCAGAGTAAGGGCTTCTCCTGCAAACCGTTCCATTTGTGCTGGATGAACGAACGTCTCTCCACATGCTCAGTTGTGAGAGATAAGTGTGTGTGAAAGCCGTACTTCAACAAGCTTGAAGGGAACACAAAGTTTCCTTTAAGTTGTAAACCCTGCTCCATACATATATATGGGGAGGTACAAGCTCCAACTCGGTTTTACAGTGAAAACGGCAGGCACTTCAAACTGGCACTAGGAAAAAGACTGAGAATCCAGAGTAAGGGTTTCTCCTGTAAACCGTTCCCTTTGTGCTGGATGAACGAACGTGTCTCCACATGCTCAGTTGTGAGAGATATGTGTGTGTGAAAGCCGTCTTTCACCTAGCTTGAAGGGAACACAAAGTTTCTTTTCAGTTGCCAACTCCACTCCATACATATATATGGGGAGGTACAAGCTCCAACTCGGTTTTACACTGAAAACGGCAGGCACTTTAAACCGTCACTAGGAAACAGACTGAGATACCAGAGTAAGGGTTTCTCCTGCAACCCGTTCCCTTTGTGCTGGATGAACGAACGTCTCTCCACATGCTCAGTTCTGAGAGATAAGTGTGTGTGAAAGCCGTCCTTCACCTAGCTTGGAGGGAACACAAAGTTTCTTTTCAGTTGCAAACACCAATCCATACATATATATGGGGAGGTACAAGCTCCAACTCGGTTTTACAGTGAAATCGGCAGGCACTTCAAACCGGCACTAGGAAACACACTGAGAAACCAGAGTCAGTGTTTCCCTGCAACTCGTTCGCTTTGTGCTGGATGAACGAACTTCTCTCCACATGCTCAGTTCTGAGAGATAAGTGTGTGTGAAAGCCGTACTTCACCTAGCTTGAAGGGAACATAAAGTTTCTTTTCAGTTGCAAACGCCACTCCATACATATATATGGGGAAGTACAAGCTCCAACACGGATTTACAGTGAAAACGGCAGGCACTTCAAACCGGCACAAGGAAACAGACTGAGAAACCAGAGTAAGGGTTTCTCCTGCAAACCGCTCGCTTTGTGCTGGATGAACGAACGTCTCTCCACATTCTCAGTTCTGAGAGAAAAGTGTGTGTGAAAGCCGTCCTTCAGCTAGCTTGAAGGGAACACAAAGTTTCTTTTCAGTTGCAACCTCCACTTCATACATATATATGGGGCGGTACAAGCTCCAAATCGGTTTTACAGTGAAAACGGCAGGCACTTCAAACCGGCACTAGGAAACAGACTGAGAAACCAGAGTAAGGGTTTCTCCTGCAACCGGTTCCCTTTGTGCTGGATTAACGAACGTCTCTCCACATGCTCAGTTCTGAGAGAAAAGTGTGTGTGAAAGCCGTCCTTCACCTAGCTTGAAGGGAACACAAAGTTTCTTTTCAGTTGCAAACTCCACTCCATACATATATATGGGGAGGTACAAGCTCCAACTCGGTTTTACCGTGAAAACGGCAGGCACTTCAAACCGGCACTAGGAAACAGACTGAGAACCCAGAGTAAAGGTTTCTCCTGCAACCCGTTCCCTTTGTGCTGGATGAACGAACGTCTCTCCACATGCTCAGTTCTGAGAGATAAGTGCATGTGAAAGCAGAACTTCACCTAGCTTGAAGGGAACACAAAGTTTCTTTTCAGTTGCAAACTCCACTCCATACATATATAAGGGGAGGTACAAGCCCCAAATCTGTTTTACAGTGAAAACGGCAGGCACTTCATACCGGCACTAGGAAACAGACTGAGAAACCAAAGTAATGGTTTTTACTGCAACCCGTTCCCTTTGGGCTGGATGAACGAACGTCTCTCCACATGCTCAGTTCCGAGAGATAGGTGTGTGTGAAAGCCGTCCTTCACCTATCTTGAAAGAAACACAAAGTTTTTTTCAGTTGCAAACTCCACTCCATACATATATATGGGGAGGTACAAGCTCCAACTCGGTTTTACAGTGAAAACGGCAGGCACTTCAACCGGCACTAGGAAACAGACTGAGAAACCAGAGTAAGGGTTTCTCCTGCAACCCGTTCCCTTTGTGCTGGATGAACGAACTTCTCTCCACATGCTCAGTTCTGAGAGATAAGTGTGTGTGAAAGCCGTACTTCACCTAGCTTGAAGGGAACATAAAGTTTCTTTTCAGTTGCAAACTCCACTCCATACATATATATGGGGAGGTACAAGCTCCAGCACGGTTTTACAGTGAAAACGGAAGGCACTTCAAACCGGCACAAGGAAACAGACTGAGAAACCAGAGTAAGGGTTTCTCCTGCAACCCGCTCACTTAGTGCTGGATGAACGAACGTCTCTCCACATGCTCAGTTCTGAGAGAAAAGTGTGTGTGAAAGCCGTCCTTCACCTAGCTTGAAGGGAACACAAAGTTTCTTTTCAGTTGCAAACTCCACTCCATACATATATATGGGGAAGTACAACTTTCAACACGGTTTTACAGTGAAAACGGCAGGCACTTCAAACCGGCACTAGGAAACAGACTGAGAAACCAGAGTCAGTGTTTTTCCAGCAAACCGTTCTTTATGCTGGATGAACGAACGTCTCTCCACATGCTCAGTTCTGAGAGATAAGTGCATGTGAAAGCCGAACTTCAACTAGCTTATAGGGAACACAAAGTTTCTTTTCAGTTGCAAACTCCACTCCATACATATATAAGGGGAGGTACAAGCCCCAACTCGGTTTTATAGTGAAAACGGCAGGCACTTCAAACCGGCACTAGGAAACAGACTGAGAAACCAGAGTAAGGGTTTCCCCTGCAACCCGTTCCCTTTGTGCTGGATGAACGAACGTCTCTCCACATGCTCAGTTCTGAGAGATAAGTGCATGTGAAAGCCGAACTTCAACTAGCTTGAAGGGAACACAAAGTTTCTTTTCAGTTGCAAACTCCACTCCATACATATATAAGGGGAGGTACAAGCCCCAACTCGGTTTTACAGTGAAAACGGCAGGCACTTCAAACCGGCACTAGGAAACAGACTGAGAAACCAGAGTAAGTGTTTCTACTGCAACCCGTTCCCTTTGTGCTGGATGAACGAACGTCTCTTCACATGCTCAGTTCTGAGTAATAAGTGTGTGTGAAAGCCGTCCTTCACCTAGCTTGAAGGGAACACAAAGTTTCTTTTCAGTTGCAAACTCCACTCCATACATATATAAGGGGAGGTACAAGCTCCAACTCGGATTTACCGTGAAAACGGCAGGCACTTCAAACCGGCACTAGGAAAATGACTGAGAAAACAGAGTAATGGTTTATCCTGCAACCCGTTCCCTTTGGGCTGGATGAACGAACTTCTCTCCACATGCTCAGTTCTGAGAGATAAGTGTGTGTGAAAGCCGTCCTTCACCTAGCTTGAAAGAAACACAAAGTTTCTTTACAGTTGGAAACTCCACTCCATATATATATATGGGGAGGTACAAGCTCCAACTCGGTTTTACAGTGAAAACGGCAGGCACTTCAAACCGGCACTAGGAAACAGACTGAGAAACCAGAGTAAGGGTTTCTCCTGCAACCCGTTCCCTTTGTGCTGGATGAACGAACGTCTCTCCACATGCTCAGTTCTGAGAGATAAGTGTGTGTGAAAGCCGTTCTTCACCTAGCTTGAAGGTAACACAAAGTTTCTTTTCAGTTGCAAACTCCACTCCATACATATATATGGGGAGGTACAAGCTGCAACTCGGTTTTACAGTGAAAACGGCAGGCACTTAAACTGGCACTTGGAAACAGACTGAGAAACCAGAGTAAGGGTTTCTCCTGCAACCCGTTCCCTTTGTGCTGGCGAACGAACGTCTCTCCACATGCTCAGTTCTGAGAGATAAGTGTGTGTGAAAGCCGTCCTTCACGTAGCTTAAAGGGAACACAAAGTTTGTTTCCAGTTGCAAACTCCACTCCATACAAATATATGGGGTGTTACAAGCTCCAACTCGTTTTTACAGTGAAAACGGCAGGCACTTAAAACCGGCACTAGGAAACAGACTGAGAAACCAGAGTAAGGGCTTCTCCTGCAAACCGTTCCATTTGTGCTGGATGAACGAACGTCTCTCCACATGCTCAGTTCTGAGAGATAAGTGTGTGTGAAAGCCGTACTTCAACAAGCTTGAAGGGAACACAAAGTTTCCTTTAAGTTGTAAACCCTGCTCCATACATATATATGGGGAGGTACAAGCTCCAACTCGGTTTTACAGTGAAAACGGCAGGCACTTCAAACTGGCACTAGGAAAAAGACTGAGAATCCAGAGTAAGGGTTTCTCCTGTAAACCGTTCCCTTTGTGCTGGATGAACGAACGTGTCTCCACATGCTCAGTTCTGAGAGATATGTGTGTGTGAAAGCCGTCTTTCACCTAGCTTGAAGGGAACACAAAGTTTCTTTTCAGTTGCCAACTCCACTCCATACATATATATGGGGAGGTACAAGCTCCAACTCGGTTTTACACTGAAAACGGCAGGCACTTTAAACCGTCACTAGGAAACAGACTGAGATACCAGAGTAAGGGTTTCTCCTGCAACCCGTTCCCTTTGTGCTGGATGAACGAACGTCTCTCCACATGCTCAGTTCTGAGAGATAAGTGTGTGTGAAAGCCGTCCTTCACCTAGCTTGGAGGGAACACAAAGTTTCTTTTCAGTTGCAAACACCAATCCATACATATATATGGGGAGGTACAAGCTCCAACTCGGTTTTACAGTGAAATCGGCAGGCACTTCAAACCGGCACTAGGAAACACACTGAGAAACCAGAGTCAGTGTTTCCCTGGAACTCGTTCGCTTTGTGCTGGATGAACGAACTTCTCTCCACATGCTCAGTTCTGAGAGATAAGTGTGTGTGAAAGCCGTCCTTCACCTAGCTTGAAGGGAACACAAAGTTTCTTTTCAGTTGCAAACAACACTCCATACATATATATGCGGAAGTACAAGCTCCAACTCTGTTTTACAGTTAAAACGGCAGGCATTTCAAACCGGAACTTGGAAACAGACTGAGAAACTAGAGTAAGGGTTTCTACTGCAACCCGTTCCCTTTGTGCTGGATGAACTAACTTCTCTCCACATGCTCAGTTCTGAGAGATAAGTGTGTGTGAAAGCCGTACTTCACCTAGCTTGAAGGGAACATAAAGTTTCTTTTCAGTTGCAAACGCCACTCCATACATATATATGGGGAAGTACAAGCTCCTACACGGTTTTACAGTGAAAACGGCAGGCACTTCAAACCGGCACAAGGAAACAGACTGAGAAACCAGAGTAAGGGTTTCTCCTGCAACCCGCTCGCTTTGTGCTGGATGAACGAACGTCTCTCCACATTCTCAGTTCTGAGAGAAAAGTGTGTGAGAAAGCCGTCCTTCACCTAGCTTGAAGGGAACACAAAGTTTCTTTTCAGTTGCAACCTCCACTTCATACATATATATGGGGCGGTACAAGCTCCAAATCGGTTTTACAGTGAAAACGGCAGGCACTTCAAACCGGCACTAGGAAACAGACTGAGAAACCAGAGTAAGGGTTTCTCCTGCAACCGGTTCCCTTTGTGCTGGATGAACGAACGTCTCTCCACATGCTCAGTTCTGAGAGAAAAGTGTGTGTGAAAGCCGTCCTTCACCTAGCTTGAAGGGAACACAAAGTTTCTTTTCAGTTGCAAACTCCACTCCATACATATATATGGGGAGGTACAAGCTCCAACTCGGTTTTACCGTGAAAACGGCAGGCACTTCAAACCGGCACTAGGAAACAGACTGAGAAACCAGAGTAAAGGTTTCTCCTGCAACCCGTTCCCTTTGTGCTGGATGAACGAACGTCTCTCCACATGCTCAGTTCTGAGAGATAAGTGCATGTGAAAGCCGACCTTCACCTAGCTTGAAGGGAACACAAAGTTTCTTTTCAGTTGCAAACTCCACTCCATACATATATAAGGGGAGGTACAAGCCCCAAATCTGTTTTACAGTGAAAACGGCAGGCACTTCATACCGGCACTAGGAAACAGACTGAGAAACCAAAGTAATGGTTTTTACTGCAACACGTTCCCTTTGGGCTGGATGAACGAACGTCTCTCCACATGCTCAGTTCCGAGAGATAGGTGTGTGTGAAAGCCGTCCTTCACCTATCTTGAAAGAAACACAAAGTTTTTTTCAGTTGCAAACTCCACTCCATACATATATATGGGGAGGTACAAGCTTCACTCGGTTTTACAGTGAAAACGGCAGGCACTTCAACCGGCACTAGGAAACAGACTGAGAAACCAGAGTAAGGGTTTCTCCTGCAACCCGTTCCCTTTGTGCTGGATGAACGAACTTCTCTCCACATGCTCAGTTCTGAGAGATAAGTGTGTGTGAAAGCCGTACTTCACCTAGCTTGAAGGGAACATAAAGTTTCTTTTCAGTTGCAAACTCCACTCCATACATATATATGGGGAGGTACAAGCTCCAGCACGGTTTTACAGTGAAAACGGCAGGCACTTCAAACCGGCACAAGGAAACAGACTGAGAAACCAGAGTAAGGGTTTCTCCTGCAACCCGCTCGCTTAGTGCTGGATGAACGAACGTCTCTCCACATGCTCAGTTCTGAGAGAAAAGTGTGTGTGAAAGCCGTCCTTCACCTAGTTTGAAGGGAACACAAAGTTTCTTTTCAGTTGCAAACTCCACTCCATACATATATATGGGGAAGTACAACTTCCAACACGGTTTTACAGTGCAAACGGCAGGCACTTCAAACCGGCACTAGGAAACAGACTGAGAAACCAGAGTCAGTGTTTTTCCAGCAAACCGTTCTTTTTGCTGGATGAACGAACGTCTCTCCACATGCTCAGTTCTGAGAGATAAGTGCATGTGAAAGCCGAACTTCAACTAGCTTATAGGGAACACAAAGTTTCTTTTCAGTTGCAAACTCCACTCCATACATATATAAGGGGAGGTACAAGCCCCAACTCGGTTTTATAGTGAAAACGGCAGGCACTTCAAACCGGCACTAGGAAACAGACTGAGAAACCAGAGTAAGGGTTTCCCCTGCAACCCGTTCCCTTTGTGCTGGATGAACGAACGTTTCTTCACATGCTCAGTTCTGAGAGATAAGTGTGTGTGAAAGCCGTCCTTCACATAGCTTGAAGGGAACACAAAGTTTCTTTTCAGTTGCAAACTCCACTCCATACATATATATGGGGAGGTACAAGCTCCAACTCGGTTTTACCGTGAAAACGGCAGGCACTTCAAACCGGCACTAGGAAACAGACTGAGAAAACAGAGTAATGGTTTTTCCTGCAACCCGTTCCCTTTGGGCTGGATGAACGAACGTCTCTCCACATGCTCAGTTCTGAGAGATAAGTGTGTGTGAAAGCCGTCCTTCACCTATCTTGAAAGAAACACAAAGTTTCTTTACAGTTGGAAACTCCACTCCATATATATATATGGGGAGGTACAAGCTCCAACTCGGTTTTACAGTGAAAACGGCAGGCACTTCAAACCGGCACTAGGAAACAGACTGAGAATCCAGATTAAGGGTTTCTCCTGTAAACCGTTCCCTTTGTGCTGGATGAACGAACGTGTCTCCACATGCTCAGTTCTGAGAGATATGTGTGTGTGAAAGCCGTCTTTCACCTAGCTTGAAGGGAACACAAAGTTTCTTTTCAGTTGCCAACTCCACTCCATACATATATATGGGGAGGTACAAGCTCCAACTCGGTTTTACAATGAAAACGGCAGGCACTTCAAACCGTCACTAGGAAACAGACTGAGATACCAGAGTAAGGGTTTCTCCTGCAACACGTTCCCTTGGTGCTGGATGAACGAACATCTCTCCACATGCTCAGTTCTGAGAGATAAGTGTGTGTGAAAGCCGTCCTTCACCTAGCTTGGAGGGAACACAAAGTTTCTTTTCAGTTGCAAACACCACTCCATACATATATACGGGGAGGTACAAGCTCCAACTCTGTTTTACAGTTAAAACGGCAGGCACTTCAAACCGGCACTAGGAAACAGACTGAGAAACCAGAGTAAAGGTTTCTCCTGCAACCCGTTCCCTTTGTGCTGGATGAACGAACGTCTCTCCACTTGCTCCGTTCTGAGAGATAAGTGCATGTGAAAGCCGACCTTCACCTAGCATGAAGGGAACACAAAGTTTCTTTTCAGTTGCAAACTCCACTCCGTACATATATAAGGGGAGGTACAAGCCCCAACTCGGTTTTACAGTGAAACGGCAGACACTTCTAACCGGCACTAGGAAACAGACTGAGAAACCAGAGTAATGGTTTTTCCTGCAACCCGTTCCCTTTGGGCTGGATGAACGAACGTCTCTCCACATGCTCAGTTCCGAGAGATAAGTGTGTGTGAAAGCCGTCCTTCACCTATCTTGAAAGAAACACAAAATTTTTTTCAGTTGCAAACACCACTCCATACATATATATGGGGAGGTACAAGCTCCAACTCGGTTTTACAGTGAAAACGGCAGGCACTTCAAACCGGCACTAGGAAACAGACTGAGAAACCAGAGTAAGGGTTTCTCCTGCAACCCGTTCCCTTTGTGCTGGATGAACGAACGTCTCTCCACATGCTCAGTTCTGAGAGATAAGTGTGTGTGAAAGCCGTTCTTCACCTAGCTTGAAGGTAACACAAAGTTTCTTTTCAGTTGCAAACTCCACTCCATACATATATATGGGGAGGTACAAGCTGCAACTCGGTTTTACAGTGAAAACGGCAGGCACTTAAACCGGCACTAGGAAACAGACTGAGAAACCAGAGTAAGGGTTTCTCCTGCAACCCGTTCCCTTTGTGCTGGCGATCGAACGTCTCTCCACATGCTCAGTTCTGAGAGATAAGTGTGTGTGAAAGCCGTCCTTCACCTAGCTTAAAGGGAACACAAAGTTTGTTTCCAGTTGCAAACTCCACTCCATACAAATATATGGGGAGTTACAAGCTCCAACTCGTTTTTACAGTGAAAACGGCAGGCACTTAAAACCGGCACTAGGAAACAGACTGAGAAACCAGAGTAAGGGCTTCTCCTGCAAACCGTTCCCTTTGTGCTGGATGAACGAACGTCTCTCCACATGCTCAGTTCTGAGAGATAAGTGTGTGTGAAAGCCGTACTTCAACTAGCTTGAAGGGAACACAAAGTTTCTTTTCAGTTGTAAACACTGCTCCATACATATATATGGGGAGGTACAAGCTCCAACTCGGTTTTACAGTGAAAACGGCAGGCACTTCAAACCGGCACTAGGAAACAGACTGAGAATCCAGAGTAAGGGATTCTCCTGTAACCCGTTCCCTTTGTGCTGGATGAACGAACGTGTCTCCACATGCTCAGTTCTGAGAGATAAGTGTGTGTGAAAGCCGTCCTTCACCTAGCTTTTAGGGAACACAAAGTTTCTTTTCAGTTGCAAACAACACTCCATACATACATATGGGGCGGTACAAGCTCCAACTCTGTTTTACAGTTAAAACGGCAGGCACTTCAAACCGGCACTAGGAAACAGACTGAGAAACCAGAGTAAGTGTTTCTCCTGCAACCCGTTCCCTTTGTGCTGGATGAACGAACTTCTCTCCACATGCTCAGTTCTGAGAGATAAGTGTGTGTGAAAGCCGTACTTCACCTAGCTTGAAGGGAACATAAAGTTTCTTTTCAGTTGCAAACTCCACTCCATACATATATATGGGGAAGTACAAGCTCCAACAAGGTTTTACAGTGAAAACGGCAGGCACTTCAAACCGGCACAAGGAAACAGACTGAGAAACCAGAGTAAGGGTTTCTCCTGCAACCCGCTCGCTTTGTGCTGGATGAACGAACGTCTCTCCACATTCTCAGTTCTGAGAGAAAAGTGTGTGTGAAAGCCGTCCTTCACCTAGCTTGAAGGGAACACAAAGTTTCTTTTCAGTTGCAACCTCCACTTCATACATATATATGGGGCGGTACAAGCTCCAACTCGGTTTTACAGTGAAAAAGACAGGCACTTAAAACCGGCACTAGGAAACAGACTGAGAAACCAGAGTAAGGGTTTTTCCTGCAACCCGTTTCATTTGTGCTGGATGAACGAACGTCTCTCCACATGCTCAGTTCTGAGAGATAAGTGTGTGTGAAAGCCGTCCTTCACCTAGCTTGAAGGGAACACAAAGTTTCTTTTCAGTTGCAAACTCCAATCCATACATATATATGGGGAGGTACAAGCTCCAACTTGGTTTTACCGTGAAAACGGCAGGCACTTCAAACCGGCACTAGGAAACAGACTGAGAAACCAGAGTAAGGGTTTCCCCTGCAACCCGTTCCCTTTGTGCTGGATGAACGAACGTCTCTCCACATGCTCAGTTCTGAGAGATAAGTGTGTGTGAAAGCCGTCCTTCACCTAGCTTGAAGGGAACACAAAGTTCCTTTTAAGTTTCAAACTCCAATCCATACATATATATGGGGAGGTACAATCTCCAACTCGGTTTTACAGTGAAAACGGCAGGCACTTCAAACCGGCACTAGGAAACAGACTGAGAATCCAGAGTAAGGGTTTCTCCTGCATCCCGTTCCCTTTGTGCTGGATGAACGAACGTCTCTCCACAAGCTCAGTTCTGAGAGATAAGTGTGTGTGAAAGCCGTTCTTCACCTAGCTTGAAGGTAATACAAAGTTTCTTTTCAGTTGCAAACTCCACTCCATACATATATATGGGGAGGTACAAACTCCAACTCGGTTTTACAGTGAAAACGGCAGGCACATCTAACCGGCCCTAGGAAACAGACTGAGAAACCAGAGTAAGGGTTTCTCCTGCAACCCGTTCCCTTTGTGCTGGCGAACGAACGTCTCTCCACATGCTCAGTTCTGAGAGATAAGTGTGTGTGAAAGCCGTCCTTCACCTAGCTTAAAGGGAACACTAAGTTTGTTTCCAATTGCAAACTCCACTCCATACAAATATATGGGGAGTTACAAGCTCCAACTCGTTTTTACAGTGAAAACGGCAGGCACTTAAAACCGGCACTAGGAAACAGACTGAGAAACCAGAGTAAGGGCTTCTCCTGCAAACTGTTCCCTTTGTGCTGGATGAACGAACGTCTCTCCACATGCTCAGTTCTGAGAGATAAGTGTGTGTGAAAGCCGTCCTTCAACTAGCTTGAAGGGAACATAAAGTTTCTTTTCAGTTGCAAACCCCACTCCATAAATATATATGGGGATGTACAAGCTTCAACTCGGTTTTACAGTGAAAACGGCAGGCACATCAAACCGGCACTAGGAAACAGACTGAGAAACCAGAGTCAGTGTTTGTCCTGCAACCCGTTCCTTTGTGCTGGATGAACGAACGTCTCTCCACATGCTCAGTTCTGAGAGATAAGTGTGTGTGAAAGCCGTCCTACACCTAGCTTGAAGGGAACACAAAGTTTCTTTTCAGTTGCAAACCCCACTCCATACAAACATATGGGGAGGTACAAGCTCCAACTCGGTTTTACAGTGAAATCGGCAGGCACTTCAATCCGGCACTAGGAAACAGACTGAGACCCAGAGTCAGTGATTCGCCTGCAACACGTTCCTTTTGTGCTGGATGAACGAACGTCTCTCCACATGCTCAGTTCTGAGAGATAAGTGTGTGTGAAAGCCGTCCTTCACCTAGCTTGAAGGGAACACAAAGTTTCTTTTCAGTTGCAAACTCCCCTCCATACATATATATGAGGATGTACAAGCTCCAACTCGGTTTTACAGTGAAAACGGCAGGCACTTCAAACCGGCACTAGGAAACAGACTGAGAAACCAGAGTCAGTGTTTCTCCTTCAAACAGTTCCCTTAGTGCTGGATGAACGAACGTCTCTCCACATGCTCAGTTCTGAGAGATAAGTGTGTGTGAAAGCCGTCCTTCACCTAGCTTGAAGGGAACACAAAGTTTCTTTTCAGTTGCCAACTCCAATCCATACATATATATGGGGAGGTACAAGCTACAACTCGGCTTTACAGTGTAAACGGCAGGCACTTCAAACCGGCACAAGGAAACAGACTGAGAAACCACAGTCAGTGTTTCTCCTGCAAACAATTCCGTAAGTGCTGGATGAAAGAACTTCTCTCCACATGCTCAGTTCTGAGAGATAAGTGTGTGTGAAAGCCGTCCTTCACCTAGCTTGAAGGGAACACAAAGTTTCTTTACAGGTGCAAACCCCACTCCATACATATATATGAGGAGGTTCAAGCTCCAACTCGGTTTTACAGTGAAAACGGCAGGCACTTCAAACCGGCACTAGGAAACAGACTGGGATACCAGAGTCAGTGTTTCTCCTGCAAACCGTTCCCTTAGTGCTGGATGAACGAACGTCTCTCCACATGCTCAGTTCTGAGAGATAAGTGTGTGTGAAAGCCGTCCTTCACCTAGCTTGAAGGGAACACAAAGTTTCTTTACAGTTGCAAAATCCACTCCATACATATATAAGAGGAGGTACAAGCTCCAACTCGGTTTTCCTGTGAAAACGGCAGGCACTTCAAACCGGCACTAGGAAACAGACTGAGAAACCAGAGTCAGTGTTCCTCCTGCAACCAGTTCCCTTAGTACTGGATGAACGAACGACTCTCCACATGCTCAGTTCTGAGAGATAAGTGTGTGTGAAAGCCGTCCTTCACCTAGCTTGAAGGGAACACAAAGTTTCTTTTCAGTTGCCAACTCCACTCCATACATATATATGGGAAGGTACAAGCTCCAACTCGGCTTTACAGTGAAAATGACAGGCACTTCAAACCGGCACTAGGAAACAGATTGAGAAACCAGAGTCAGTGTTTCTCCTGCAAACCGTTCCCTTTGTGCTGTATGAACGAACGTCTCTCCACATGCTCAGTTCTGAGAGATAAGTGTATGTGAAAGCCGTCCTTCACCTAGCTTGAAGGGAACACAAATTTTCTTTTCAGTTGCAAAAACCACTCCATACATATATATGGGGTGGTACAAGCTCCAACTCGGTTTTACAGTGAAAACGGCAGGCACTTCAAACCGGCACTAGGAAACAGACTGAGAAACCAGAGTCAATGTTCCTCCTGCAACCCGTTCCCTTTGTGCTGGATGAACGAACGTCTCTCCACATGCTCAGTTCTGAGAGATAAGTGTGTGTGAAAGCCGTCCTTCAACTAGCTTGAAGGGAACACAAAGTTTCTTTTCAGTTGCAAACTCCACTCCATACATATATATGGGGAGGTACAAGCCCCAACTCGGTATTACAGTGAAAACGGCAGGCACTTCAAAACGGCACTAGGAAACAGACTGAGAAACCAGAGTCAGTGTTTCTCCTGCAACCCGTTCCCTTTGTGCTGGATGAACGAACGTCTCTCCACATGCTCAGTTCTGAGAGATAAGTGTGTGTGAAAGCCTTACTTCACCTAGCTTGAAGGGAACACAAAGTTTCTTTTCAGTTCCAAACTCCCCTTCATACATATATATGAGGAGGTACAAGCTCCAACTCGGATTTACAGTGAAAACGGCAGGCACTTCAAACCGGCACTAGGAAACAGACTGAGAAACCAGAGTCAGTGTTTCTCCTGCAAACCGTTCCCTTAGTGCTGGATGAACGAACGTCTCTCCACATGCTCAGTTCTGAGAGATAAGTGTGTGTGAAAGCCGTCCTTCACCTAGCTTGAAGGGAAAACAAAGTTTCTTATCAGTTGCCAACTCCACTCCATACATATATATGGGAAGGTACAAGCTCCAACTCGGTTTTACAGTGAAAACGGCAGGCACTTCAAACCGGCACAAGGAAACAGACTGAGAAACCAGAGTCAGTGTTTCTCCTGACACCCGTTCCCTTTGAGCTGGATGAACGAACGTCTCTCCACATGCTCAGTTCTGAGAGATAAGTGTGTGTGAAAGCCGTCCTTCACCTAGCTTGAAGGGAACACAAAGTTTCTTTACAGGTGCAAACCCCACTCCATACATATATATGAGGAGGTTCAAGCTCCAACTCGGTTTTACAGTGAAAACGGCAGGCACTTCAAACCGGCACTAGGAAACAGACTGGGATACCAGAGTCAGTGTTTCTCCTGCAAACCGTTCCCTTAGTGCTGGATGAACGAACGTTTCTCCACATGCTCAGTTCTGAGAGATAAGTGTGTGTGAAAGCCGTCCTTCACCTAGCTTGAAGGGAACACAAAGTTTCTTTACAGTTGCAAAATCCACTCCATACATATATAAGAGGAGGTACAAGCTCCAACTCGGTTTTCCTGTGAAAACGGCAGGCACTTCAAACCGGCACTAGGAAACAGACTGAGAAACCAGAGTCAGTGTTCCTCCTGCAACCAGTTCCCTTAGTACTGGATGAACGAACGACTCTCCACATGCTCAGTTCTGAGAGATAAGTGTGTGTGAAAGCCGTCCTTCACCTAGCTTGAAGGGAACACAAAGTTTCTTTTCAGTTGCCAACTCCACTCCATACATATATATGGGAAGGTACAAGCTCCAACTCGGCTTTACAGTGAAAATGACAGGCACTTCAAACCGGCACTAGGAAACAGATTGAGAAACCAGAGTCAGTGTTTCTCCTGCAAACCGTTCCCTTTGTGCTGTATGAACGAACGTCTCTCCACATGCTCAGTTCTGAGAGATAAGTGTATGTGAAAGCCGTCCTTCACCTAGCTTGAAGGGAACACAAAGTTTCTTTTCAGTTGCAAAAACCACTCCATACATATATATGGGGTGGTACAAGCTCCAACTCGGTTTTACAGTGAAAACGGCAGGCACTTCAAACCGGCACTAGGAAACAGACTGAGAAACCAGAGTCAATGTTCCTCCTGCAACCCGTTCCCTTTGTGCTGGATGAACGAACGTCTCTCCACATGCTCAGTTCTGAGAGATAAGTGTGTGTGAAAGCCGTCCTTCAACTAGCTTGAAGGGAACACAAAGTTTCTTTTCAGTTGCTAACTCCACTCCATACATATATATGGGGAGGTACAAGCCCCAACTCGGTTTTACAGTGAAAACGGCAGGCACTTCAAAACGGCACTAGGAAACAGACTGAGAAACCAGAGTCAGTGTTTCTCCTGCAACCCGTTCCCTTTGTTCTGGATGAACGAACGTCTCTCCACATGCTCAGTTCTGAGAGATAAGTGTGTGTGAAAGCCTTACTTCACCTAGCTTGAAGGGAACACAAAGTTTCTTTTCAGTTCCAAACTCCCCTTCATACATATATATGAGGAGGTACAAGCTCCAACTCGGATTTACAGTGAAAACGGCAGGCACTTCAAACCGGCACTAGGAAACAGACTGAGAAACCAGAGTCAGTGTTTCTCCTGCAAACCGTTCCCTTAGTGCTGGATGAACGAACGTCTCTCCACATGCTCAGTTCTGAGAGATAAGTGTGTGTGAAAGCCGTCCTTCACCTAGCTTGAAGGGAAAACAAAGTTTCTTATCAGTTGCCAACTCCACTCCATACATATATATGGGAAGGTACAAGCTCCAACTCGGTTTTACAGTGAAAACGGCAGGCACTTCAAACCGGCACAAGGAAACAGACTGAGAAACCAGAGTCAGTGTTTCTCCTGACACCCGTTCCCTTTGAGCTGGATGAACGAACGTCTCTCCACATGCTCAGTTCTGAGAGATAAGTGTGTGTGAAAGCCGTCCTTCACCTAGCTTGAAGGGAACACAAAGTTTCTTTTCAGTTGCAAACACCAATCCATACATATATATGGGGAAGTACAAGCTCCAACTCGGTTTTACAGTGAAAACGGCAGGCACTTCAAACCGGCACTAGGAAACAGACTGAGAAACCAGAGACATTGATTCTCCTGCAACCCGTTCCATTTGTGCTGGATGGACGAACGTCTCTCCACATGATCAGTTCTGAGAGATAAGTGTGTGTGAAAGCCGTCCTTCACCTAGCTTGAAGGGAACACATAGTTACTTTTCATTTGCAAACTCCACTCCATACATATATATGGGGAGGAACAAGCTCCAACTCGGTTTTATAGTGAAAACGGCAGGCACTTCAAACCGGCACTAGGAAACAGACTGAGAAACCAGAGTAAGGGTTTCTCCTGCAACCCGTTCCATTTGTGCTGAATGAACGAACGTCTCTCCACATGCTCAGTTCTGAGCGATAAGTGTGTGTGAAAGCCTTCCTTCACCTAGCTTGAAGGGAACACAAAGTTTATTTTCAGTTGCAAACTCCACTCCATACATATATATGGGGAGGTACAAGCTCCAACTCGGTTTTACAGTGAAAACGGCAGGCACTTCAAACCGGCACTAGGAAACAGACTGAGAAACCAGAGTAAAGGTTTCTCCTGCAACCCGTTCCCTTTGTGCTGGATGAACGAACGTCTCTCCACATGCTCAGTTCTGAGAGATAAGTGTGTGTGAAAGCCGTCCTTCACCTAGCTTGAAGGGAACACAAAGTTTCTTTTCAGTTGCCAACTCCACTCCATACATATATATGGGGAGGTACAAGCTCCAACTCGGTTTTACAGTGAAAACGGCAGGCACTTCAAACCGGCACTAGGAAACAGACTGAGAAACCAGAGTCAGTGTTCCTCCTGCAACCCGTTCCCTTTGTGCTGGTGAACGTACGTCTCTCCACATGCTCAGTTCTGAGAGATATGTGTGTGTGAAAGCCGTCCTTCATCTAGCTTGAAGGGAACACAAAGTTTCTTTTCAGTTGCAAACTCCACTCCATACATATATATGGGGAAGTACAAGCTCCAACTCGGTTTTACAGTGAAAACGGCAGGCACTTCATACCGGCACTAGGAAACAAACTGAGAAGCCAGAGTCAGTGTTTGTCCTGCAACCCGTTCCCTTTGTGCTGGATGAACGAACGTCTCTCCATATGCTCAGTTCTGAGAGATAAGTGTGTGTGAAAGCCGTCCTTCACTTAGCTTGGAGGGAACACAATGTTTCTTTTCAGTTGCCAACTCTCCTCCATACATATATATGGGAAGGTACTAGCTCCAACACGGTTTTACAGTGAAAACGCAGGCACTTCAAACCGGCACTAGGAAACAGACTGAGAAACCAGAGTCAGTGTTTTTCCTGCAACCAGTTCCCTTTGTGGTGGATGAACGAACGTCTCTCCACATGCTCAGTTCTGAGAGATAAGTGTGTGTGAAAGCCGTCCTCCACCTAGCTTGAAGGGAACACAAAGTTTCTTTTCAGTTGCAAACCCCACTCCATACATATATAAGGGGAAGTACAAGCTCCAACTCGGTTTTACAGTGAAAACTGCAGGCACATCAAACCGGCACTAGGAAACAGACTGAGAAACCAGAGTCAGTGTTCCTCCTGCAACCCGTTCCATTTGTGCTGGATGAACGAACGTCTCTCCACATGCTCAGTTCTGAGAGATAAGTGTGTGTGAAAGCCGTCCTTCACCTAGCTTGAAGGGAACACAAAGTTTCTTTTCAGTTACCAACTCCACTCCATACATATATATATGGGAAGGTACAAGCTGCAACTCGGTTTTACAGTGAAAACGGCAGGCACTTCAATCCGGCACTAGGAAACAGACTGAGAAACCAGAGTCAGTGTTTCTCCTGCAACCCGTTCCCTTTGTGCTGGATGAACGAACGTCTCTCCACATGCTCAGTTCTGAGAGATAAGTGTGTGTGAAAGCCGTCCTTCACCTAGCTTGAAGGGAACACAAAGTTTCTTTTCAGTTGCAAAATCCCATCCATACATATATATGAGGAGGTACAAGCTCCAACTCGGTTTTACAGTGAAAACGGCAGGCACTTCAAACCGGCACTAGGAAACAAACTGAGAAACCAGAGTCAGTGTTTCTCCTGCAAACCGTTCCCTTAGTGCTGGATGAACGAACGTCTCTCCACATGCTCAGTTCTGAGAGATAAGTGTGTGTGAAAGCCGTCCTTCACCTAGCTTGAAGGGAACACAAAGTTTCTTTTCAGTTGCAACTCCACTCCATACATATATATGGGAAGGTACAATCTCAAACCCGGTTTTACAGTGAAAACGGCAGGCACTTCAAACCGGCACTAGGAAACAGACTGAGAAACCAGAGTCAGTGTTTCTCCTGCAACCCGTTCACTTTGTGCTGGATGAACGAACGTCTCTCCACATGCTCAGTTCTGAGAGATAAGTGTGTGTGAAAGCCGTCCTTCACCTACCTTGAAGGGAACACAAAGTTTCTTTTCAGTTGCAAACTCCACTCCATACATATATATGGGGAGGTACAAGCTCCAACTCGGTTTTACAGTGAAAACGACAGGCACTTCAAACCGGCACTAGGAAACAGACTGAGAAACCAGAGTCAGTGTTTTCCTGCAACCCGTTCCATTTGTGCTGGATGAACGAACGTCTCTCCACATGCTCAGTTCTGAGAGATAAGTGTTTGTGAAAGTCTTCCTTCAACTAGCTTGAAGGGAACACAAAGTTTCTTTTCAGTTGCAAACTCCCCTCCATACATATATATGAGGAGGTACAAGCTCCAACTCGGATTTACAGTGAAAACGGCAGGCACTTCAAACCGGCACTAGGAAACAAACTGAGAAACCAGAGTCAGTGTTTCTCCTGCAAACCATTCCATTAGTGCTGGATGAACGAACGTCTCTCCACATGCTCAGTTCTGAGAGATAAGTGTGTGTGAAAGCCGTCCTTCACCTAGCTTGAAGGGAACACAAAGTTTCTTTTCAGTTGCAAACCCCAATCCATAAATATATATGGGGAGGTACAAGCTCCAACACGGTTTTACAGTGAAAACGGCAGGCACTTCAAACCGGCACTAGGAAACAGACTGAGAAACCAGAGTCAGTGTTCCTCCTGCAACCCGTTCCATTTGTGCTGGATGAACGAACGTCTCTCCACATGCTCAGTTCTGAGAGATAAGTGTGTGTGAAAGCCGTCCTTCACCTTGCTTGAAGGGAACACAAAGTTTCTTTTCAGTTGCAAAATCCCATCCATACATATATATGAGGAGGTACAAGCTCCAACTCGGTTTTACAGTGAAAACGGCAGGCACTTCAAACCGGCACTAGGAAACAGACTGAGAAACCAGAGTCAGTGTTTCTCCTGCAACCCGTTCCCTTTGTGCTGGATGAACGAAAGTCTCTCCACATGCTCAGTTCTGAGAGATAAGTGTGTGTGAAAGCCGTCCTTCACCAAGCTTGAAGGGAACAGAAAGTTTCTTTGAGGTGCAAAATCCCCTCCATACATATATATGAGGAGGTACAAGCTCCAACTCGGTTTTACAGAAAAAACGGCAGGCACTTCAAACGGCACTAGGAAACAGACTGAGAAACCAGAGTCAGTGTTTCTCCTGCAAACCGTTCCCTTAGTGCTGGATGAACGAACGTCTCTCCACATGCTCAGTTCTGAGAGATAAGTGTGTGTGAAAGCCGCCCTTCACCTAGCTTGAAGGGAACACAAAGTTTCTTTTCAGTTGCCAACTCCACTCCATACATATATATGGGAAGGTACAAGCTGCAACTCGATTTTACAGTGAAAACGGCAGGCACTTCAAACCGGCACTAGGAAACAAACTGAGAAACCAGAGTCAGTGTTTCTCCTGCAAACCGTTCCCTTAGTGCTGGATGAACGAACGTCTCTCCACATGCTCAGTTCTGAGAGATAAGTGTGTGTGAAAGCCGTCCTTCAACTAGCTTGAAGGGAACACAAAGTTTCTTTTCAGTTGCCAACTCCACTCCATACATATATATGGGAAGGTACAATCTCCAACCCGGTTTTACAGTGAAAACGGCAGGCACTTCAAACCGGCACTAGGAAACAGACTGAGAAACCAGAGTCAGTGTTTCTCCTGCAACCCGTTCACTTTGTGCTGGATGAACGAAAGTCTCTCCACATGCTCAGTTCTGAGAGATAAGTGTGTGTGAAAGCCGTCCTTCACCTAGCTTGAAGGGAACACAAAGTTTCTTTTCAGTTGCAAACTCCACTCCATACATATATATATGGGGAGGTACAAGCTCCAACTCGGTTTTACATTGAAAACGACAGGCACTTCAAACCGGCACTAGGAAACAGACTGAGAAACTAGAGTCAGTGTTATCCTGCAACCCGTTCCATTTGTGCTGGATGAACGAACGTCTCTCCACATGCTCAGTTCTGAGAGATAAGTGTTTGTGAAAGCCTTCCTTCAACTATCTTGAAGGGAACACAAAGTTTCTTTTCAGTTGCAAACTCCCCTCCATACATATATATGAGGAGGTACAAGCTCCAACTCGGTTTTACAGTGAAAACGGCAGGCACTTCAAACCGGCACTAGGAAACAAACTGAGAAACCAGAGTCAATGTTTCTCCTGCAAACCATTCCATTAGTTCTGGATGAACGAACATCTCTCCACATGCTCAGTTCTGAGAGATAAGTGTGTGTGAAAGCCGTCCTTCACCTAGCTTGAAGGGAACACAAAGTTTCTTTTCAGTTACCAACTCCACTCCATACATATATATGGGAAGGTACAAGCTGCATCTCGGTTTTACAGTGAAAACGGCAGGCACTTCAAACCGGCACTAGGAAACAGACTGAGAAACGAGAGTCAGTGTTTCTCCTGCAACCCGTTCCCTTTGTGTTGGATGAACGAACGTCTCTCCACATGCTCAGTTCTGAGAGATAAGTGTGTGTGAAAGTCGTCCTTCACTTAGCTTGAATGGAACACAAAGTTTCTTTTCAGTTGAAAACTCCCCTCCATACATATATATGAGGAGGTACAAGCTTCAACTCGGTTTTACAGTGAAAACGGCAGGCACTTTAAACCGGCACTAGGAAACAGACTGAGAAACCAGTGTCAGTGTTTCTCCTGCAAACCGTTCCCTTAGTGCTGGATGAACGAACGTCTCTCCACATGCTCATTTCTGAGAGATAAGTGTGTGTAAAAGCCGTCCTTCACCTAGCTTGAAGGGAACACAAAGTTTCTTTTCAGTTGCAAACCCCACTCCATACATATATAAGGGGAGGTACAAGCTCCAACTCGGTTTTACAGTGAAAACGGCAGGCACTTCAAACCGGCACTAGGAAAGAGACTGAGAAACCAGAGTCAGTGTTCCTCCTGCAACCTGTTCCATTTTTGCTGGATGAACGAACGTCTCTCCACATGCTCAGTTCTGAGAGATAAGTGTGTGTGAAAGCCGTCCTTCACCTAGCTTGAAGGGAACACAAAGTTTCTTTTCAGTTGCCAACTCCACTCCATACATATATATGGGAAGGTACAAGCTCCAACCCGGTTTTACAGTGAAAACGGCAGGCACTTCAAACCGGCACTAGGAAACAGACTGAGAAACCAGAGTCAGTGTTTCTCCTGCAACCCGTTCCCTTTGTGCTGGATGAACGAAAGTCTCTCTACATACTCAGTTCTGAGAGATAAGTGTGTGTGAAAGCCGTCCTTCACCTAGCTTGAAGGGAACACAAAGTTTCTTTGAGGTGCAAAATCCCTCCATACATATATAAGGGGAGGTACAAGCTCCAACTCGGCTTTACAGTGAAATCGGCAGGCACTACAAACCGGCACTAGGAAACAGAATGAGAAGCCAGAGTCAGTGTTTGTCCTGCAAACCGTTCCCTTTGTGCTGGATGAACGAACGTCTCTCCACAAGCTCAGTTCTGAGAGATAAGTGTGTGAGAAATCCGTCCTTCACATAGCTTGAAGGGAACACAAAGTTTCTTTTCAGTTGAAAACTCCCCTCCATACATATTTATGAGGAGTTACAAGCTCCAACTCGGTTTCACAGTGAAAACGGCAGGCACTTCAAACCGGCACTAGGAAACAGACTGAGAAACCAGTGTCAGTGTTTCTCCTGCAAACCGTTCCCTTAGTGCTGGATGAACGAACGTCTCTCCACATGCTCAGTTCTGAGAGATAAGTGTGTGTAAAAGCCGTCCTTCACCTAGCTTAAAGGGAACACAAAGTTTCTTTTCAGTTGCAAACCCCACTCCATACATATATAAGGGGAGGTACAAGCTCCAACTCGGTTTTACAGTGAAAACGGCAGGCACTTCAAACCGGCACTAGGAAACAGACTGAGAAACGAGAGTCAGTGTTTCTCCTGCAACCCGTTCCCTTTGTGTTGGATGAACGAACGTCTCTCCACATGCTCAGTTCTGAGAGATAAGTGTGTGTGAAAGTCGTCCTTCACTTAGCTTGAATGGAACACAAAGTTTCTTTTCAGTTGAAAACTCCCCTCCATACATATATATGAGGAGGTACAAGCTTCAACTCGGTTTTACAGTGAAAACGGCAGGCACTTTAAACCGGCACTAGGAAACAGACTGAGAAACCAGTGTCAGTGTTTCTCCTGCAAACCGTTCCCTTAGTGCTGGATGAACGAACGTCTCTCCACATGCTCATTTCTGAGAGATAAGTGTGTGTAAAAGCCGTCCTTCACCTAGCTTGAAGGGAACACAAAGTTTCTTTTCAGTTGCAAACCCCACTCCATACATATATAAGGGGAGGTACAAGCTCCAACTCGGTTTTACAGTGAAAACGGCAGGCACTTCAAACCGGCACTAGGAAAGAGACTGAGAAACCAGAGTCAGTGTTCCTCCTGCAACCTGTTCCATTTTTGCTGGATGAACGAACGTCTCTCCACATGCTCAGTTCTGAGAGATAAGTGTGTGTGAAAGCCGTCCTTCACCTAGCTTGAAGGGAACACAAAGTTTCTTTTCAGTTGCCAACTCCACTCCATACATATATATGGGAAGGTACAAGCTCCAACCCGGTTTTACAGTGAAAACGGCAGGCACTTCAAACCGGCACTAGGAAACAGACTGAGAAACCAGAGTCAGTGTTTCTCCTGCAACCCGTTCCCTTTGTGCTGGATGAACGAAAGTCTCTCTACATACTCAGTTCTGAGAGATAAGTGTGTGTGAAAGCCGTCCTTCACCTAGCTTGAAGGGAACACAAAGTTTCTTTGAGGTGCAAAATCCCTCCATACATATATAAGGGGAGGTACAAGCTCCAACTCGGCTTTACAGTGAAATCGGCAGGCACTACAAACCGGCACTAGGAAACAGAATGAGAAGCCAGAGTCAGTGTTTGTCCTGCAAACCGTTCCCTTTGTGCTGGATGAACGAACGTCTCTCCACAAGCTCAGTTCTGAGAGATAAGTGTGTGAGAAATCCGTCCTTCACATAGCTTGAAGGGAACACAAAGTTTCTTTTCAGTTGCAAACTCCCCTCCATACATATATATGAGGAGGTACAAGCTCCAACTCGGATTTACAGTGAAAACGGCAGGCACTTCAAAC
Source organism: Vicugna pacos (assembly GCF_048564905.1). Classification (NCBI taxonomy): domain Eukaryota; kingdom Metazoa; phylum Chordata; class Mammalia; order Artiodactyla; family Camelidae; genus Vicugna; species Vicugna pacos. Next base: position 25,368,850 of record NC_133002.1, read on the forward strand.
CGGCACTAGGAAACAAACTGAGAAACCAGAGTCAGTGTTTCTCCTGCAAACCATTCCATTAGTGCTGGATGAACGAACGTCTCTCCACATGCTCAGTTCTGAGAGATAAGTGTGTGTGAAAGCCGTCCTTCACCTAGCTTGAAGGGAACACAAAGTTTCTTTTCAGTTGCAAACCCCAATCCATAAATATATATGGGGAGGTACAAGCTCCAACACGGTTTTACAGTGAAAACGGCAGGCACTTCAAACCGGCACTAGGAAACAGACTGAGAAACCAGAGTCAGTGTTCCTCCTGCAACCCGTTCCATTTGTGCTGGATGAACGAACGTCTCTCCACATGCTCAGTTCTGAGAGATAAGTGTGTGTGAAAGCCGTCCTTCACCTTGCTTGAAGGGAACACAAAGTTTCTTTTCAGTTGCAAAATCCCATCCATACATATATATGAGGAGGTACAAGCTCCAACTCGGTTTTACAGTGAAAACGGCAGGCACTTCAAACCGGCACTAGGAAACAGACTGAGAAACCAGAGTCAGTGTTTCTCCTGCAACCCGTTCCCTTTGTGCTGGATGAACGAAAGTCTCTCCACATGCTCAGTTCTGAGAGATAAGTGTGTGTGAAAGCCGTCCTTCACCAAGCTTGAAGGGAACAGAAAGTTTCTTTGAGGTGCAAAATCCCCTCCATACATATATATGAGGAGGTACAAGCTCCAACTCGGTTTTACAGAAAAAACGGCAGGCACTTCAAACGGCACTAGGAAACAGACTGAGAAACCAGAGTCAGTGTTTCTCCTGCAAACCGTTCCCTTAGTGCTGGATGAACGAACGTCTCTCCACATGCTCAGTTCTGAGAGATAAGTGTGTGTGAAAGCCGCCCTTCACCTAGCTTGAAGGGAACACAAAGTTTCTTTTCAGTTGCCAACTCCACTCCATACATATATATGGGAAGGTACAAGCTGCAACTCGATTTTACAGTGAAAACGGCAGGCACTTCAAACCGGCACTAGGAAACAAACTGAGAAACCAGAGTCAGTGTTTCTCCTGCAAACCGTTCCCTTAGTGCTGGATGAACGAACGTCTCTCCACATGCTCAGTTCTGAGAGATAAGTGTGTGTGAAAGCCGTCCTTCAACTAGCTTGAAGGGAACACAAAGTTTCTTTTCAGTTGCCAACTCCACTCCATACATATATATGGGAAGGTACAATCTCCAACCCGGTTTTACAGTGAAAACGGCAGGCACTTCAAACCGGCACTAGGAAACAGACTGAGAAACCAGAGTCAGTGTTTCTCCTGCAACCCGTTCACTTTGTGCTGGATGAACGAAAGTCTCTCCACATGCTCAGTTCTGAGAGATAAGTGTGTGTGAAAGCCGTCCTTCACCTAGCTTGAAGGGAACACAAAGTTTCTTTTCAGTTGCAAACTCCACTCCATACATATATATATGGGGAGGTACAAGCTCCAACTCGGTTTTACATTGAAAACGACAGGCACTTCAAACCGGCACTAGGAAACAGACTGAGAAACTAGAGTCAGTGTTATCCTGCAACCCGTTCCATTTGTGCTGGATGAACGAACGTCTCTCCACATGCTCAGTTCTGAGAGATAAGTGTTTGTGAAAGCCTTCCTTCAACTATCTTGAAGGGAACACAAAGTTTCTTTTCAGTTGCAAACTCCCCTCCATACATATATATGAGGAGGTACAAGCTCCAACTCGGTTTTACAGTGAAAACGGCAGGCACTTCAAACCGGCACTAGGAAACAAACTGAGAAACCAGAGTCAATGTTTCTCCTGCAAACCATTCCATTAGTTCTGGATGAACGAACATCTCTCCACATGCTCAGTTCTGAGAGATAAGTGTGTGTGAAAGCCGTCCTTCACCTAGCTTGAAGGGAACACAAAGTTTCTTTTCAGTTACCAACTCCACTCCATACATATATATGGGAAGGTACAAGCTGCATCTCGGTTTTACAGTGAAAACGGCAGGCACTTCAAACCGGCACTAGGAAACAGACTGAGAAACGAGAGTCAGTGTTTCTCCTGCAACCCGTTCCCTTTGTGTTGGATGAACGAACGTCTCTCCACATGCTCAGTTCTGAGAGATAAGTGTGTGTGAAAGTCGTCCTTCACTTAGCTTGAATGGAACACAAAGTTTCTTTTCAGTTGAAAACTCCCCTCCATACATATATATGAGGAGGTACAAGCTTCAACTCGGTTTTACAGTGAAAACGGCAGGCACTTTAAACCGGCACTAGGAAACAGACTGAGAAACCAGTGTCAGTGTTTCTCCTGCAAACCGTTCCCTTAGTGCTGGATGAACGAACGTCTCTCCACATGCTCATTTCTGAGAGATAAGTGTGTGTAAAAGCCGTCCTTCACCTAGCTTGAAGGGAACACAAAGTTTCTTTTCAGTTGCAAACCCCACTCCATACATATATAAGGGGAGGTACAAGCTCCAACTCGGTTTTACAGTGAAAACGGCAGGCACTTCAAACCGGCACTAGGAAAGAGACTGAGAAACCAGAGTCAGTGTTCCTCCTGCAACCTGTTCCATTTTTGCTGGATGAACGAACGTCTCTCCACATGCTCAGTTCTGAGAGATAAGTGTGTGTGAAAGCCGTCCTTCACCTAGCTTGAAGGGAACACAAAGTTTCTTTTCAGTTGCCAACTCCACTCCATACATATATATGGGAAGGTACAAGCTCCAACCCGGTTTTACAGTGAAAACGGCAGGCACTTCAAACCGGCACTAGGAAACAGACTGAGAAACCAGAGTCAGTGTTTCTCCTGCAACCCGTTCCCTTTGTGCTGGATGAACGAAAGTCTCTCTACATACTCAGTTCTGAGAGATAAGTGTGTGTGAAAGCCGTCCTTCACCTAGCTTGAAGGGAACACAAAGTTTCTTTGAGGTGCAAAATCCCTCCATACATATATAAGGGGAGGTACAAGCTCCAACTCGGCTTTACAGTGAAATCGGCAGGCACTACAAACCGGCACTAGGAAACAGAATGAGAAGCCAGAGTCAGTGTTTGTCCTGCAAACCGTTCCCTTTGTGCTGGATGAACGAACGTCTCTCCACAAGCTCAGTTCTGAGAGATAAGTGTGTGAGAAATCCGTCCTTCACATAGCTTGAAGGGAACACAAAGTTTCTTTTCAGTTGAAAACTCCCCTCCATACATATTTATGAGGAGTTACAAGCTCCAACTCGGTTTCACAGTGAAAACGGCAGGCACTTCAAACCGGCACTAGGAAACAGACTGAGAAACCAGTGTCAGTGTTTCTCCTGCAAACCGTTCCCTTAGTGCTGGATGAACGAACGTCTCTCCACATGCTCAGTTCTGAGAGATAAGTGTGTGTAAAAGCCGTCCTTCACCTAGCTTAAAGGGAACACAAAGTTTCTTTTCAGTTGCAAACCCCACTCCATACATATATAAGGGGAGGTACAAGCTCCAACTCGGTTTTACAGTGAAAACGGCAGGCACTTCAAACCGGCACTAGGAAACAGACTGAGAAACGAGAGTCAGTGTTTCTCCTGCAACCCGTTCCCTTTGTGTTGGATGAACGAACGTCTCTCCACATGCTCAGTTCTGAGAGATAAGTGTGTGTGAAAGTCGTCCTTCACTTAGCTTGAATGGAACACAAAGTTTCTTTTCAGTTGAAAACTCCCCTCCATACATATATATGAGGAGGTACAAGCTTCAACTCGGTTTTACAGTGAAAACGGCAGGCACTTTAAACCGGCACTAGGAAACAGACTGAGAAACCAGTGTCAGTGTTTCTCCTGCAAACCGTTCCCTTAGTGCTGGATGAACGAACGTCTCTCCACATGCTCATTTCTGAGAGATAAGTGTGTGTAAAAGCCGTCCTTCACCTAGCTTGAAGGGAACACAAAGTTTCTTTTCAGTTGCAAACCCCACTCCATACATATATAAGGGGAGGTACAAGCTCCAACTCGGTTTTACAGTGAAAACGGCAGGCACTTCAAACCGGCACTAGGAAAGAGACTGAGAAACCAGAGTCAGTGTTCCTCCTGCAACCTGTTCCATTTTTGCTGGATGAACGAACGTCTCTCCACATGCTCAGTTCTGAGAGATAAGTGTGTGTGAAAGCCGTCCTTCACCTAGCTTGAAGGGAACACAAAGTTTCTTTTCAGTTGCCAACTCCACTCCATACATATATATGGGAAGGTACAAGCTCCAACCCGGTTTTACAGTGAAAACGGCAGGCACTTCAAACCGGCACTAGGAAACAGACTGAGAAACCAGAGTCAGTGTTTCTCCTGCAACCCGTTCCCTTTGTGCTGGATGAACGAAAGTCTCTCTACATACTCAGTTCTGAGAGATAAGTGTGTGTGAAAGCCGTCCTTCACCTAGCTTGAAGGGAACACAAAGTTTCTTTGAGGTGCAAAATCCCTCCATACATATATAAGGGGAGGTACAAGCTCCAACTCGGCTTTACAGTGAAATCGGCAGGCACTACAAACCGGCACTAGGAAACAGAATGAGAAGCCAGAGTCAGTGTTTGTCCTGCAAACCGTTCCCTTTGTGCTGGATGAACGAACGTCTCTCCACAAGCTCAGTTCTGAGAGATAAGTGTGTGAGAAATCCGTCCTTCACATAGCTTGAAGGGAACACAAAGTTTCTTTTCAGTTGCAAACTCCCCTCCATACATATATATGAGGAGGTACAAGCTCCAACTCGGATTTACAGTGAAAACGGCAGGCACTTCAAACCGGCACTAGGAAACAAACTGAGAAACCAGAGTCAGTGTTTCTCCTGCAAACCATTCCATTAGTGCTGGATGAACGAACGTCTCTCCACATGCTCAGTTCTGAGAGATAAGTGTGTGTGAAAGCCGTCCTTCACCTAGCTTGAAGGGAACACAAAGTTTCTTTTCAGTTGCAAACCCCAATCCATAAATATATATGGGGAGGTACAAGCTCCAACACGGTTTTACAGTGAAAACGGCAGGCACTTCAAACCGGCACTAGGAAACAGACTGAGAAACCAGAGTCAGTGTTCCTCCTGCAACCCGTTCCATTTGTGCTGGATGAACGAACGTCTCTCCACATGCTCAGTTCTGAGAGATAAGTGTGTGTGAAAGCCGTCCTTCACCTTGCTTGAAGGGAACACAAAGTTTCTTTTCAGTTGCAAAATCCCATCCATACATATATATGAGGAGGTACAAGCTCCAACTCGGTTTTACAGTGAAAACGGCAGGCACTTCAAACCGGCACTAGGAAACAGACTGAGAAACCAGAGTCAGTGTTTCTCCTGCAACCCGTTCCCTTTGTGGTGGATGAACGAACGTCTCTCCACATGATCAGTTCTGAGAGATAAGTGTGTGTGAAAGCCGCCCTTCACCTAGCTTGAAGGGAACACAAAGTTTCTTTTCAGTTGCAAACCCCACTCCATACATATATAAGGGGAGGTACAAGCTCCAACTCGGGTTTACAGTGAAAACTGCAGGCACATCAACCCGGCACTAGGAAACAGACTGAGAAACCAGAGTCACTGTTCCTCCTGCAACCCGTTCCATTTGCGCTGGATGAACGAAAGTCTCTCCACATGCTCAGTTCTGAGAGATAAGTGTGTGTGAAAGCCGTCCTTCACCTAGCTTGAAGGGAACACAAAGTTTCTTTTCAGTTACCAACTCCACTCCATATATATATATGGGAAGGTACAAGCTGCAACTCGGTTTTACAGTGAAAACGGCAGGCACTTCAAACCGGCACTAGTAAACAGACTGAGAAACCAGAGTCAGTGTTTCTCCTGCAACCCGTTCCCTTTGTGCTGGATGAACGAACGTCTCTCCACATGCTCACTTCTGAGAGATAAGTGTGTGTGAAAGCCGTCCTTCACTTAGCTTGAAGGGAACACAAAGTTTCTTTTCAGTTGAAAACTCCCCTCCATACATATATATGAGGAGATACAAGCTCCAACTCGGTTTTACAGTGAAAACGGCAGGCACTTCAAACCGGCACTAGGAAACAGACTGAGAAACCAGTGCCAGTGTTTCTCCTGCAAACGGTTCCCTTAGTGCTGGATGAACGAACGTCTCTCCACATGCTCAGTTCTGAGAGATAAGTGTGTGTGAAAGCCGTCCTTCACCTAGCTTGAAGGGAACACAAAGTTTCTTTTCAGTTGCAAAATCCCATCCATACATATATATGAGGAGGTACAAGCTCCAACTCGGTTTTACAGTGATATCTGCAGGCACATCAAACCGGCACTAGGAAACAGACTGAGAAACCAGAGTCAGTGTTCCTCCTGCAACCCGTTCCATTTGTGCTGGATGAACGAACGTCTCTCCACATGCTCAGTTCTGAGAGATAAGTGTGTGTGAAAGCCGTCCTTCACCTAGCTTGAAGGGAACACTAAGTTTCTTTTCAGTTGCCAACTCCACTCCATACATATATATGGGAAGTTACAAGCTCCAACCCGGTTTTACAGTGAAAACGGCAGGCACTTCAAACCGGCACTAGGAAACAGACTGAGAAACCAGAGTCAGTGTTTCTCCTGCAAACCATTCCCTTAGTGATGGATGAACGAACGTCTCTCCACATGCTCAGGTCTGAGAGATAAGTGTGTGTGAAAGCCGTCCTTCACCTAGATTGAAGGGAACACAAAGTTTCTTTTCAGTTGCCAACTCCACTCCATACATATATATGGGAAGGTACAAGCTGCAACTCGGTTTTACAGTGAAAACGGCAGGCACTTCAAACCGGCAATAGGAAACAGACTGAGAAACCAGAGTCAGTGTTTCTCCTGCAACCCGTTCCCTTTGTGGTGGATGAACGAACGTCTCTCCACATGCTCAGTTCTGAGAGATAAGTGTGTGTGAAAGCCGTCCTTCACCTAGCTTGAAGGGAACACAAAGTTTCTTTTCAGTTGCAAACCCCACTCCATACATATATAAGGGGAGGTACAAGCTCCAACTCGGTTTTACAGTGATATCTGCAGGCACATCAAACCGGCACTAGGAAACAGACTGAGAAACCAGAGTCAGTGTTCCGCCTGCAACCCGTTCCATTTGTGCTGGATGAACGAACGTCTCTCCACATGCTCATTTCTGAGAGATAAGTGTGTGTGAAAGCCGTCCTTCACCTAGCTTGAAGGGAACACAAAGTTTCTTTTCAGTTGCCAACTTCACTCCATACATATATATGGGAAGGTACATGATGCAACTCGGTTTTACAGTGAAAACGGCAGGCACTTCAAACCTGCACTAGGAAACAGACTGAGAAACCAGAGTCAGTGTTTCTCCTGCAACCCGTTCCCTTTGTGCTGGATGAACGAACGTCTCTCCACATGCTCAGTTCTGAGAGATAAGTGTGTGTGAAAGCCGTCCTTCACATAGCTTGAAGGGAACACAAAGTTTCTTTTCAGTTGCAAAATCCCATCCATACATATATATGAGGAGGTACAAGCTCCAACTCGGTTTTACAGTGAAAACGGCAGGCACTTCAAACCGGCACTAGGAAACAAACTGAGAAACCAGAGTCAGTGTTTCTCCTGCAACCCGTTCCCTTAGTGCTGGATGAACGAACGTCTCTCCACATGCTCATTTCCGAGAGATAAGTGAGTGTGAAAGCCGTCCTTCACCTAGCTTGAAGGGAACACAAAGTTTCTTTTCAGTTGCCAACTCCACTCCATACATATATATGGGAAGGTACAAGGTCCAACCCGGTATTACAGTGAAAACGGCAGGCACTTCAAACCGGCACTAGGAAACAGACTGAGAAACCAGAGTCAGTGTTTCTCCTGCAACCCGTTCACTTTGTGCTGGATGAACGAACGTCTCTCCACATGCTCAGTTCTGAGAGATAAGTGTGTGTGAAAGCCGTCCTTCACCTAGCTTGAAGGGAACACAAAGTTTCTTTTCAGTTGCAAACTCCACTCCATACATATATATGGGGAGGTACAAGCTCCAACTCGGTTTTACAGTGAAAACGACAGGCACTTCAAACCGGCACTAGGAAACAGACTGAGAAACCAGAGTCAGTGTTTCTCCTGCAACCCGTTCCCTTTGTGCTGGATGAACGAACGTCTCTCCACATGCTCACTTCTGAGAGATAAGTGTTTGTGAAAGCCTTCCTTCAACTAACTTGAGGGGAACACAAAGTTTCTTTTCAGTTGCAAACTCCCCTCCATACATATATATGAGGAGGTACAAGCTCCAACTCGGTTTTACAGTGAAAACGGCAGGCACTTCAAACCGTCACTAGGAAACAGACTGAGAAACCAGAGCCAGTGTTTCTCCTACAAACCGTTCCCTTTGGGCTGGATGAACGAACGTCTCTCCACATGCTCAGTTCTGAGAGATAAGTGTGTGTGAAAGCCGTCCTTCAACTAGCTTGAAGGGAACACAAAGTTTCTTTTCAGTTACCAACCCCAATCCATACATATATATGCGGAGGTACAAGCTGCAACTCGGTTTTACAGTGAAAACTGCAGGCACTTCAAACCGGCACTAGGAAACAAACTGAGAAACCAGAGTCAGTGTTTCTCCTGCAACACGTTCCCTTTGTGCTGGATGAACGAACGTCTCTCCACATGCTCAGTTCTGAGAGATAAGTGTGTGTGAAAGCCGTCCTTCACCTAGCTTGAAGGGAACACAAAGTTTCTTTTCAGTTGCCAACTCCACTCCATACATATATATGGGAAGGTACAAGCTCCAACCCGGTTTTACAGTGAAAACTGCAGGCACTTCAAACCGGCACTAGGAAACAGACTGAGAAACCAGAGTCATTGTTTCTCCTGCAACCCATTCACTTTGTGCTGGATGAACGAACGTCTCTCCACATGCTCAGTTCTGAGAGATAAGTGTGTGTGAAAGCCGTCCTTCACCTACCTTGAAGGGAACACAAAGTTTCTTTTCAGTTGCAAACTCCACTCCATACATATATATGGGGAAGTACAAGCTCCAACTCGGTTTTACAGTGAAAACGGCAGGCACTTCAAACCGGCACTAGGAAATAGACTGAGAATCCAGAGTAAGGGTTTCTCCTGCAACCCGTTCCCTTTGTGCTGGATGAACGAACGTCTCTCCACATGCTCAGTTCCGAGAGATAATTGTGTGTGAAAGCCGTCCTTCACTTAGCTTGAAGGGAACACAAAGTTTCTTTTCAGTTGCAAACCCCACTCCATACATATATATGGGGAGAAACAAGCTCCAACTCGTCTTTACAGTGAAAACGGCAGGCACTTCAAACTGGCACTAGGAAACAGACTGAGATTCCAGAGTCAGTGTTTTTCCTGCCAACCGTTCCCTTAGTGCTGGATGAACGAACGTCTCTCCACATGCTCTGTTCTGAGAGATAAGTGTGTGTGAAAGCCGTCCTTCACCTAGCTTGAAGGGAACACAAAGTTTCTTTTCAGTTGCAAACCCCACTCCATACATATATAAGGGGAGGTACAAGCTCCAACTCGGTATTACAGTGATAACTGCAGGCACATCAAACCGGCACTAGGAAACAGACTGAGAAACCAGAGTCAGTGTTCCTCCTGCAACCCGTTCCATTTGTGCTGGATGAACGAACGTCTCTCCACATGCTCAGTTCTGAGAGATAAGTGTGTGTGAAAGCCGTCCTTCACTTAGCTTGAAGGGAACACAAAGTTTGTTTTCAGTTGAAAACTCCCCTCCATACATATATATGAGGAGGTACAAGCTCCAACTCGGTTTTACAGTGAAAACGGCAGGCACTTCAAACCGGCACTAGTAAACAGACTGAGAAACCAGTGTCAGTGTTTCTCCTGCAAACCGTTCCCTTAGTGCTGGATGAACGAACGTCTCTCCACATGCTCAGTTCTGAGAGATAAGTGTGTGTGAAAGCCGTCCTTCACATAGCTTGAAGGGAACACAAAGTTTCTTTACAGTTGCAAACTCCACTCCATACATATATATGAGGTGGTACAAGCTCCTACTCGGTTTTACAGTGAAAACGGCAGGCACATCAAACCGGCACTAGGAAACAGTCTGAGAATCCAGAGTCATTGTTTCTCCTGCAACCCGTTCCATTTGTGCTGGATGAACGAACGTCTCTCCACATGCTCAGGTCTGAGAGATAAGTGTGTGTGAAAGCCGTCCTTCACCTAGCTTGAAGGGAACACAAAGTTTCTTTTCAGTTGCCAACTCCACTCCATACATATATATGGAAGGTACAAGCTGCAACTCGGTTTTACAGTGAAAACGGCAGGCACTTCAAACCGGCACTAGGAAACAGACTGAGATACCAGAGTCAGTGATTCTCCTGCAAACCGTACCTTTTGTGCTGGATAAACGAACGACTCTCCACATGCTCAGTTCTGAGAGATAAGTGTGTGTGAAAGCCGTCCTTCACCTAGCTTGAAGGGAACACAAAGTTTCTTTTCAGTTGCAAACCCCACTCCATTCATAAATATGGGGAGGTACAAGCTCCAACTCGGCTTTACAGTGAAATCGGCAGGCACTTCAAACCGGCACTAGGAAACAGACTGAGAAACCAGAGTCAGTGTTTGTCCTGCAAACCGTTCCATTTGTGCTGGATGAACGAACGGCTCTCCACATGCTCAGTTCTGAGAGATAAGTGTGTGTGAAAGCCGTCCTTCACCTAGCTTGAAGGGAACACAAAGTTTCTTTTCATTTGCAAAACCCACTCCATATATATATATGGGGAAGTACAAGCTCCAACTCGGTTTTACAGTGAAAATGTCAGGCACATCAAACCGGCACTAGGAAACAAACTGAGAAACCAGAGTCAGTGTTCCTCCTGCAACCCGTTCCCTTTGTGCTGGATGAAAGAACGTCTCTCCACATGCTCAGTTCTGAGAGGTAAGTGTGTGTGAAAGCCGTCCTTCACCTAGCTTGAAGGGAACACAAAGTTTCTTTTCAGTTGCCAACTCCACTCCATACATATATATGGGGACGTACAAGCTCCAACTCGGTTTTACAGTGAAAACGGCAGGCATTTCAAACCGGAACTAGGAAACAGACTGAGAAACCAGAGTCAGTGTTTCTCCTGCAACCCTTTCCCTTTGTGCTGGATGAACGAAAGTCTCTCCACATGCTCAGTTCTGAGAGATAAATGTGTGAGAAATCCGTCCTTCACATAGCTTGAAGGGAACACAAAGTTTCTTTTCAGTTGCAAAATCCCCTCCATACATATATATGAGGAGGTACAAGCTCCAACTCGGTTTTACAGTGAAAACTGCAAGCACTTCAAACCGGCACCAGGAAACAGACTGAGAAACCAGAGTCAGTGTTTCTCCTGCCAACCGTTCCCTTAGTGCTGGATGAACGAACGTCTCTCCACATGCTCTGTTCTGAGAGATAAGTGTGTGTGAAAGCCGTCCTTCACCTAGCTTGAAGGGAACACAAAGTTTCTTTTCAGTTGCAAACCCCACTCCATACATATATAAGGGGAGGTACAAGCTCCAACTCGGTTTTACAGTGATAACTTCAGGCACATCAAACCGGCACTAGGAAACAGACTGAGAAACCAGAGTCAGTGTTCATCCTGCAACCCGTTCCATTTGTGCTGGATGAACGAACGTCTCTCCACATGCTCATTTCTGAGAGATAAGTGTGTGTGAAAGCCGTCCTTCAACTAGCTTGAAGGGAACACAAAGTTTCTTTTCAGTTGCCAACTCCACTCCATACATATATATGGAAGGTACAAGCTGCAACTCGGTTTTACAGTGAAAACGGCAGGCACTTCAAACCGGCACTAGGAAACAGACTGAGATACCAGAGTCAGTGATTCTCCTGCAAACCGTACCTTTTGTGCTGGATAAACGAACGACTCTCCACATGCTCAGTTCTGAGAGATAAGTGTGTGTGAAAGCCGTCCTTCACCTAGCTTGAAGGGAACACAAAGTTTCTTTTCAGTTGCAAACCCCACTCCATTCATAAATATGGGGAGGTACAAGCTCCAACTCAGCTTTACAGTGAAATTGGCAGGCACTTCAAACCGGCACTAGGAAACAGACTGAGAAGCCAGAGTCAGTGTTTGTCCTGCAACCCGTACCCTTTGTGCTGGATGAACGAACGTCTCTCCACATGCTCAGTTCTGAGAGATAAGTGTGTGAGAAAGCCGTCCTTCACATAGCTTGAAGGGAACACAAAGTTTTTTTCAGTTGCAAACCCCACTCCATAAATATATATGGGGAGGTACAAGCTCCAACTCGGTTTTACAGTGAAAACGGCAGGCACTTCATACCGGCACTAGGAAACAGACTGAGAAGCCAGAGTCAGTGTTTGTCCTGCAACCCGTTCCCTTTGTGCTGGATGAACGAACGTCTCTCCACATGCTCAGTTCTGAGAGATAAGTGTGTGTGAAAGCTGTCCTTCACATAGCTTGAAGGGAACACAAAGTTTCTTTTCAGTTGCAAAATCCCCTCCATACATATATATGAGGAGGTACAAGCTCCAACTCGGTTTTACAGTGAAAACGGCAGGCACTTCAAACCGGCACTAGGAAACAGACTGAGAAACCAGAGTCAGTGTTTCTCCTGCCAACCGTTCCCTTAGAGCTGGATGAACGAACGTCTCTCCACATGCTCTGTTCTGAGAGATAAGTGTGTGTGAAAGCCGTCCTTCACCTAGCTTGAAGGGAACACAAAGTTTCTTTTCAGTTGCAAACCCCACTCCATACAAATATAAGGGGAGGTACAAGCTCCAACTCGGTTTTACAGTGAAAACTGCAGGCACATCAAACCGGCACTAGGAAACAGACTGAGAAACCAGAGTCAGTGTTCATCCTGCAACCCGTTCCATTTGTGCTGGATGAACGAACGTCTCTCCACATACTCATTTCTGAGAGATAAGTGTGTGTGAAAGCCGTCCTTCATCTAGCTTGAAGGGAACACAAAGTTTCTTTTCAGTTGCCAACTCCACTCCATACATATATATGGGAAGGTACAAGCTGCAACTCGGTTTTACAGTGAAAACGGCAGGCACTTCAAACCGGCACTAGGAAACAGACTGAGAAACCAGAGTCAGTGTTTCTCCTGCAACCCGTTCCCTTTGTGGTGGATGAACGAACGTCTCTCCACATGCTCAGTTCTGAGAGATAAGTGTGTGAAAGCCGTCCTTCACCTAGCTTGAAGGGAACACAATGTTTCTTTTCAGTTGCAAACCCCACTCCATACATATATAAGGGGAAGTACAAGCTCCAACTCGGTTTTACAGTGAAAACTGCAGGCACATCAAACCGGCACTAGGAAACAGACTGAGAAACCAGAGTCAGTGTTCCTCCTGCAACCCGTTCCATTTGTGCTGGATGAACGAACGTCTCTCCACATGCTCAGTTCTGAGAGATAAGTGTGTGTGAAAGCCGCCTTCACCTAGCTTGAAGGGAACACAAAGTTTCTTTTCAGTTGCCAACTCCACTCCACACATATATATGGGGAGGTACAACCTCCAACTCGGTTTTACAGTGAAAACGGCAGGCACTTCAAACCGGCACTAGGAAACAGACTGAGATACCAGAGTCAGTGATTCTCCTGCAAACCGTACCTTTTGTGCTGGATAAACGAACGACTCTCCACATGCTCAGTTCTGAGAGAAAAGTGTGTGTGATAGCCGTCCTTCACCTAGCTTGAAGGGAACACAAAGTTTCTTTTCAGTTGAAAACTCCCATCCATACATATATATGAGGAGGTACAAGCTCCAACTCGGTTTTACAGTGAAAACGGCAGGCACTTCAAACCGGCACTAGGAAACAGAATGAGAAGCCAGAGTCATTGTTTGTCCTGCAATCCGTTCCCTTTGTGCTGGATGAACGAACGTCTCCCCACATGCTCAGTTCTGAGAGATAAGTGTGTGAGAAAGCCGTCCTTCACATAGCTTGAAGGGAACACAAAGTTTCTTTTCAGTTGCAAACCCCACTCCATAAATATATATGGGGATGTACAAGCTCCAACTCGGTTTTACAATGAAAACGGCAGGCACTTCAAACCGGCACTAGGAAACAGACTGAGAAACCCGAGTCAGTGTTTCTCCTGCAACCCGTTCCCTTTGTGCTGGATGAACGAACGTCTCACCACATGTTCAGTTCTGAGCGATAAGTGTGTGTGAAAGCCGTCCTTCACTTAGCTTGAAGGGAACACAAAGTTTCTTTTCAGTTGAAAACTCCCATCCATACATATATATGAGGAGGTACAAGCTCCAACTCGGTTTTACAGTGAAAACGGCAGGCACTTCATACCGGCACTAGGAAACAGACTGAGAAACCAGAGTCAGTGTTTCTCCTGCAACCCTTTCCCTTTGTGCTGGATGATCGAACGTCTCTCCACATGCTCAGTTCTGAGAGATAAGTGTGTGTGAAAGCCGTCCTTCACCTAGCTTGAAGGGAACACAAAGTTTCTTTTCATTTGTCAACTCCAGTCCATACATATATATGGGAAGGTACAAGCTCCAACTCGGTTTTACAGTGAAAACGGCAGGCACTTCAAACGGGCACTAGGAAACATACTGAGAAACCAGAGTCAATGTTTCTCCTGCAACCCGTTCCCTTTGTGCTGGATGAACGAACGTCTCTCCACATGCTCAGTTCTGAGAGATAAGTGTGTGTGAAAGCCGTCCTTCACCTAGCTTGAAGGGAACACAAAGTTTCTTTTCAGTTGCAAACTCCAATCCATACATATATATGGGGAGGTACAAGCTCCAACTCGGTTTTACAGTGAAAAAGGCAGGCACTTCAATCCGGCACTAGGAAACAGACTGAGAAACCAGAGTCAGTGATTCTCCTGCAACCCGTACACTGTGTGCTGGATAAATGAACGTCTCTCCACAGGCTCAGTTCTGAGAGATAAGTGTGTGTGAAAGCCGTCCTTCACCTATCTTGAAGGGAACACAAAGTTTCTTTTCGGTTGCAAACCCCAATCCATACATATATATGGGGAGGTACAAGCTCCAACTCGGCTTTACAGTGAAATCTCCAGGCAATTCAAACCGGCACTAGGAAACAGACTGAGAAGCCAGAGTCAGTGTTTGTCCTGCAACATGTTCCCTTTGTGCTGGATGAACGAACGTCTCTCCACATGCTCAGTTCTGAGAGATAAGTGTGTGTGAAAGCCGTCCTTCACCTAGCTTGAAGGGAACACAAAGTTTCTTTTCAGTTGCAAACCCCACTCCATACATATATATGGGGAGGTACAAGCTCCAACTCGGTTTTACAGTGAAAACGGCAGGCACTTCAAACCGGCACTAGGAAACAGACTGAGAAACCAGAGTAAGGGTTTCTCCTGCAACCCGTTCCCTTTGTGCTGGATGAACGAACGTCTCTCCACATGCTCAGTTCTGAGAGATAACTGTGTGTGAAAGCCGTCCTTCACCTAGCTTGAAGGGAACACAAAGTTTCTTTTCAGTTGCAAACTCCACTCCATACATATATACGGGGAAGAACAAGCTCCAACTCGGCTTTACAGTGAAAACGGCAGGCACTTCAAACCGGCACTAGGAAACAGACTGAGAAACAAGAGTAACGGTTTCCCCTGCAACCCGTTCCCTTTGTGCTGGATGAACGAACGTCGCTCCACATGCTCAGTTCTGAGAGATAAGTGTGTGTGAAAGCCGTCCTTCAACTAGCTTGAAGGGAACACAAAGTTTCTTTTCAGTTGCCAACTCCATTCCATACATATATATGGGGAGGTACAAGCTCCAACTCGGTTTTACAGTGAAAACGGCAGGCACTTCAATCCGGCACTAGGAAACAGACTGAGAAACCAGAGTCAGTGATTCCCCTGCAACCCGTTCCCTTTGTGCTGGATAAACGAACGACTCTCCACATACTCAGTTCTGAGAGATAAGTGTGTGTGAAATCCGACCTTCACCTATATTGAAGGGAACACAAAGTTTCTTTTCAGTTGCAAACCCCACTCCATACATATATATGGGGAGGTACAAGCTCCAACTCGGTTTTACAGTGAAAACGGCAGGCACTTCAAACCGGCACTAGGAAACAGACTGAAAAACCAGAGTAAGGGTTTCTCCTGCAACCCGTTCCATTTGTGCTGGATGAACGAACGTCTCTCCACATGCTCAGTTCTGAGAGATAAGTGTGTGTGAAAGCCGTCCTTCACCTAGCTTGAAGTGAACACAAAGTTTCTTTTCATTTGCAAACCCCACTCCATACATTTTTATGGGGAGGTACAAGCTCCAACTCGGTTTTACATTGAAAACGTCAGATACATCAAACCGGCACTAGGAAACAGACTGAGAAACCAGAGTCATTGTTCCACCTGCAACCCGTTCCCTTTGTGCTGGATGAACAAACGTCTCTCCACATGCTCAGTTCTGAGAGGTAAGTGTGTGTGAAAGCCGTCCTTCACCTAGCTTGAAGGGAACACAAAGTTTCTTTACAGTTGCAAACTCCACTCCATACATATATATGAGGAGGTACAAGCTCCAACTCGGTTTTACAGTGAAAACGGCAGGCACTTCAAACCGGCACTAGGAAACAGAATGAGAAACCAGAGTAAGGGTTTCTCCTGTAACCCGTTCCCTTTGTGCTGGATGAACGAACGTCTCTCCACATTCTCAGTTCTGAGAGATAAGTGTGTGTGAAAGCCGTCCTTCAGCTAGCTTGAAGGGAACACAAAGTTTCTTTTCAGTTGCCAACCCCACTCCATACATATATATGGGGAGGTACAAGCTCCAACTCGATTTTACAGTGAAAACGGCAGGCACTTCAAACCGGCACTAGGAAACAGACTGAGAAACCAGAGGAAGGGTTTCTCCTGCAACCCGTTCCCTTTGTGCTGGATGAACGAACGTCTCTCCACATGCTCAGTTCTGAGAGATAAGTGTGTGTGAAAGCCGTCCTTCACCTAGCTTGAAGGGAACACAAAGTTTCTTTACAGTTGCAAACTCCACTCCATACATATATATGAGGTGGTACAAGCTCCAACTCGGTTTTACAGTGAAAACGGCAGGCACTTCAAACCGGCACTAGGAAACAGACTGAGAAACCAAAGTCAGTGTTCATCCTGCAAACCGTTCCCTTAGTGCTGGATGAACGAACGTCTCCCCACATGCTCAGTTCTGAGAGATAAGTGTGTGTGAAAGCCGTCCTTCACCTAGCTTGAAGGGAACACAAAGTTTCTTTTCATTTGCAAACCCCACTGCATACATTTTTAGGAGAGGTACAAGCTCCAACTCGGTTTTACATTGAAAACGTCAGATACATCATACCGGCACTAGGAAACAGACTGAGAAACCAGAGTCATTGTTCCACCTGCAACCCGTTCCCTTTGTGCTGGATGAACGAAAGTCTCTCCACATGCTCAGTTCTGAGAGATAAGTGTGTGTGAAAGCCGTCCTTCACCTAGCTTTAAGGGAACACAAAGTTTCTTTTGAGTTGCAAACTCCACTCCATATATATATATGGGGAGGTACAAGCCCCAACTCGGTTTTACAGTGAAAAAGGCAGGCACTTCAAACCGGCACTAGGAAACAGACTGAGAAACCAGAGTCAGTGTTCCTCCTGCAACCCGTTCCCTTTGTGCTGGATGAACGAACGTCTCTCCACATGCTCAGTTCTGAGAGATAAGTGTGTGTGAAAGCCGTCCTTCAACTAGCTTGAAGGGAACACAAAGTTTCTTTACAGTTGTAAACTCCACTCCATACATATATATGAGGAGGTACAAGCTCCAACTCGGGTTTACAGTGAAAACGGCAGGCACTTCAAACCGGCACTAGGAAACAGACTGAGAAACCAGAGTCAGTGTTTCTCCTGCAAACCGTTCCCTTAGTGCTGGGTGAACGAATGTCTCTCCTCATGATCAGTTCTGAGAGATAATTGTGTGTGAAAGCCGTCCTTCACCTACCTTGAAGGGAACACAAAGTTTCTTTTCAGTTGCCAACTCCGCTCCATACATATATATGGGGAGGTACAAGCTCCAACTCGGTTTTACAGTGAAAACGGCAGGCACTTCAAACCGGCACTAGGAAACAGACTGAGAAACCAGAGTCAGTGTTTCTCCTGCAAACCGTTCCCTTTGTGCTGGATGAACGAACGTCTCTCCACATGCTCAGTTCTGAGAGATAAGTGTGTGTGAAAGCCGTCCTTCACCTAGCTTGAAGGGAACACAAAGTTTCTTTTCACTTGCAAATTCCACTCCATACATATATATGGGGAGGTACAACCTCCAACTCGGCTTTACAGTGAGAACGGCAGGCACTTCAAACCGGTACTAGGAAACAGACTGAGAAACCAGAGTAAGGGTTTCTCCTGCAACCCTTTCCCTTTGTGCTGGATGAACGAACGTCTCTCCACATGCTCAGTTTTGAGAGATAAGTGTGTGTGAAAGCCGTCCTTCAACTTGCTTGAAGGGAACACAAAGTTTCTTTTCAGTTGCCAACTCCATTCCATATATATATATGGGGTGGTACAAGCTCCAACTCTGTTTTACAGTGAAAACGGCAGGCACTTCAAACCGGCACTAGGAAACAGACTGAGAAACCAGAGTCAGTGTTTCTCCTGCCAACCGTTCCCTTAGTGCTGGATGAACGAAAGTCTCTCCACATGCTCTGTTCTGAGAGATAAGTGTGTGTGAAAGCCGTCCTTCACCTAGCTTGAAGGGAACACAAAGTTTCTTTTCAGTTGCAAACCCCACTCCATACATATATAAGGGGAGGTACAAGCTCCAACTCGGTTTTACAGTGATAACTTCAGGCACATCAAAAAGGCACTAGGAAACAGACTGAGAAACCAGAGTCAGTGTTCATCCTGCAACCCGTTTCATTTGTGCTGGATGAACGAACGTCTCTCCACATGCTCATTTCTGAGAGATAAGTGTGTGTGAAAGCCGTCCTTCAACTAGCTTGAAGGGAAAACAAAGTTTCTTTTCAGTTGCCAACTCCACTCCATACATATATATGGAAGGTACAAGCTGCAACTCGGTTTTACAGTGAAAACGGCAGGCACTTCAAACCGGCACTAGGAATCAGACTGAGATACCAGAGTCAGTGATTCTCCTGCAAACCGTACCTTTTGTGCTGGATAAACGAACGACTCTCCACATGCTCAGTTCTGAGAGATAAGTGTGTGTGAAAGCCGTCCTTCACCTAGCTTGAAGGGAACACAAAGTTTCTTTTCAGTTGCAAACCCCACTCCATTCATAAATATGGGGAGGTACAAGCTCCAACTCGGCTTTACAGTGAAATCGGCAGGCACTTCAAACCGGCACTAGGAAACAGACTGAGAAGCCAGAGTCAGTGTTTGTCCTGCAACCCGTACCCTTTGTGCTGGATGAACGAACGTCTCTCCACATGCTCAGTTCTGAGAGATAAGTGTGTGAGAAAGCCGTCCTTCACATAGCTTGAAGGGAACACAAAGTTTCTTTTCAGTTGCAAACCCCACTCCATAAATATATATGGGGAGGTACAAGCTCCAACTCGGTTTTACAGTGAAAACGGCAGGCACTTCAAACCGGCACTAGGAAACAGACTGAGAAGCCAGAGTCAGTGTTTGTCCTGCAACCCGTTCCCTTTGTGCTGGATGAACGAACGTCTCTCCACATGCTCAGTTCTGAGAGATAAGTGTGTGTGAAAGCTGTCCTTCACATAGCTTGAAGGGAACACAAAGTTTCTTTTCAGTTGCAAAATCCCCTCCATACATATATATGAGGAGGTACAAGCTCCAACTCGGTTTTACAGTGAAAACGGCAGGCACTTCAAACCGGCACTAGGAAACAGACTGAGAAACCAGAGTCAGTGTTTCTCCTGCCAACCGTTCCCTTAGTGCTGGATGAACGAACGTCACTCCACATGCTCTGTTCTGAGAGATAAGTGTGTGTGAAAGCCGTCCTTCACCTAGCTTGAAGGGAACACAAAGTTTCTTTTCAGTTGCAAACCCCACTCCATACATATATAAGGGGAAGTACAAGCTCCAACTCGGTTTTACAGTGAAAACTGAAGGCACATCAAACCGGCACTAGGAAACAGACTGAGAAAACAGAGTCAGTGTTCATCCTGCAACCCGTTCCATTTGTGCTGGATGAACGAACGTCTCTCCACATACTCATTTCTGAGAGATAAGTGTGTGTGAAAGCAGTCCTTCATCTAGCTTGAAGGGAACACAAAGTTTCTTTTCAGTTGCCAACTCCACTCCATACATATATATGGGAAGGTACAAGCTGCAACTCGGTTTTACAGTGAAAACGGCAGGCACTTCAAACCGGCACTAGGAAACAGACTGAGAAACCAGAGTCAGTGTTTCTCCTGCAACCCGTTCCCTTTGTGGTGGATGAACGAACGTCTCTCCACATGCTCAGTTCTGAGAGATAAGTGTGTGAAAGCCGCCCTTCACCTAGCTTGAAGGGAACACAATGTTTCTTTTCAGTTGCAAACCCCACTCCATACATATATAAGGGGAAGTACAAGCTCCAACTCGGTTTTACAGTGAAAACTGCAGGCACATCAAACCGGCACTAGGAAACAGACTGAGAAACCAGAGTCAGTGTTCCTCCTGCAACCCGTTCCATTTGTGCTGGATGAACGAACGTCTCTCCACATGCTCAGTTCTGAGAGATAAGTGTGTGTGAAAGCCGTCCTTCACCTAGCTTGAAGGGAACACAAAGTTTCTTTTCAGTTGCCAACTCCACTCCACACATATATATGGGGAGGTACAAGCTCCAACTCGGTTTTACAGTGAAAACGGCAGGCACTTCAAACCGGCACTAGGAAACAGACTGAGATACCAGAGTCAGTGATTCTCCTGCAAACCGTACCTTTTGTGCTGGATAAACGAACGACTCTCCACATGCTCAGTTCTGAGAGATAAGTGTGTGTGAAAGCCGTCCTTCACCTAGCTTGAAGGAAACACAAAGTTTCTTTTCAGTTGCAAACACCACTCCATTCATAAATATGGGGAGGTACAAGCTCCAACTCGGCTTTACAGTGAAATCGGCAGGCACTTCAAACCGGCAGTAGGAAACAGACTAAGAAGCCAGAGTCAGTGTTTGTCCTGCAAACCGTTCCCTTTGTGCTGGATGAACGAACGTCTCTCCACAAGCTCAGTTCTGAGAGATAAGTGTGTGAGAAAGCCGTTCTTCACATAGGTTGAAGGGAACACAAAGTTTCTTTTCAGTTGCAAACCCCACTCCATAAATATATATGGGGAGGTACAAGCTTCAACTCGGTTTTACAGTGAAAACGGCAGGCACTTCAAACCGGCACTAGGAAACAGACTGAGAAGCCAGAGTCAGTGTTTGTCCTGCAACCCGTTCCCTTTGTGCTGGATGAACGAACGTCTCTCCACATGCTTAGTTCTGAGAGATAAGTGTGTGTGAATGCCGTCCTTCACATAGCTTGAAGGGAACACAAAGTTTCTTTTCAGTTGCAAAATCCCCTCCATACATATATATGAGGAGGTACAAGCTCCAACTCGGTTTTACAGTGAAAACGGCAGGCACTTCAAACCGGCACTAGGAAACAGACTGAGAAACCAGAGTCATTGTTTCTCCTGCCAACCGTACCCTTAGTGCTGGATTAACGAACGTCTCTCGACATGCTCTGTTCTGAGAGATAAGTGTGTGTGAAAGCCGTCCTTCACCTAGCTTGAAGGGAACACAAAGTTTCTTTTCAGTTGCAAACCCCACTCCATACATATATAAGGGGAGGTACAAGCTCCAACTCGGTTTTACAGTGATAACTGCAGGCACATCAAACCGGCACTAGGAAACAGACTGAGAAACCAGAGTCAGTGTTCATCCTGCAACCCGTTCCATTTGTGCTGGATGAACGAACGTCTCTCCACATGCTCATTTCTGAGAGATAAGTGTGTGTGAAAGCCGTCCTTCATCTAGCTTGAAGGGAACACAAAGTTTCTTTTCAGTTGCCAACTCCACTCCATATATATATATGGGAAGGTACAAGCTGCAACACGGTTTTACAGTGAAAACGGCAGGCACTTCAAACCGGCACTAGGAAACAGACTGAGAAACCAGAGTCAGTGTTTCTCCTGCAAACCGTTCCCTTTGTGGTGGATGAACGAACGTCTATCCACATGCTCAGTTCTGAGAGATAAGTGAGTGAAAGCCGTCCTTCACCTAGCTTGAAGGGAACACAAAGTTTCTTTTCAGTTGCAAACCCCACTCCATACATATATAAGGGGAAGTACAAGCTCCAACTCGGTTTTACAGTGAAAACTGCAGGCACATCAAACCGGCACTAGGAAACAGACTGAGAAACCAGAGTCAGTGTTCCTCCTGCAACCCGTTCCATTTGTGCTGGATGAACGAACGTCTCTCCACATGCTCAGTTCTGAGAGATAAGTGTGTGTGAAAGCGGTCCTTCACCTAGCTTGAAGGGAACACAAAGTTTCTTTACAGTTGCAAACTCCACTCCATACATATATATGAGGAGGTACAAGCCCCAACTCGGTTTTACAGTGAAAACGGCAGGCACTTCAAACCGGCACTATGAAACAGACTGAGAATCCAGAGTCAGTGTTTCTCCTACAAACCGTTCCCTTTGTGCTGGATGAACGAACGTCTCTCCACATGCTCAGTTCTGAGAGATAAGTGTGTGTGAAAGCCGTCCTTCACCTAGCTTGAAGGGAACACAAAGTTTCTTTTCAGTTGCCAACTCCACTCCATACATATATATGGGAAGGTACAAGCTCCAACTCGGGTTTACAGTGAAAACGGCAGGCACTTCAAACCGGCACTAGGAAACAGACTGAGAAACCAGAGTAAATGTTTCTCCTGCAACCCGTTCCCTTTGTGGTGGATGAACGAACGTCTCTCCACATGCTCAGTTCTGAGAGATAAGTGTGTGAAAGCCGCCCTTCACCTAGCTTGAAGGGAACACAATGTTTCTTTTCAGTTGCAAACCCCACTCCATACATATATAAGGGGAAGTACAAGCTCCAACTCGGTTTTACAGTGAAAACTGCAGGCACATCAAACCGGCACTAGGAAACAGACTGAGAAACCAGAGTCAGTGTTCCTCCTGCAACCCGTTCCATTTGTGCTGGATGAACGAACGTCTCTCCACATGCTCAGTTCTGAGAGATAAGTGTGTGTGAAAGCCGTCCTTCACCTAGCTTGAAGGGAACACAAAGTTTCTTTTCAGTTGCCAACTCCACTCCACACATATATATGGGGAGGTACAAGCTCCAACTCGGTTTTACAGTGAAAACGGCAGGCACTTCAAACCGGCACTAGGAAACAGACTGAGATACCAGAGTCAGTGATTCTCCTGCAAACCGTACCTTTTGTGCTGGATAAACGAACGACTCTCCACATGCTCAGTTCTGAGAGATAAGTGTGTGTGAAAGCCGTCCTTCACCTAGCTTGAAGGAAACACAAAGTTTCTTTTCAGTTGCAAACACCACTCCATTCATAAATATGGGGAGGTACAAGCTCCAACTCGGCTTTACAGTGAAATCGGCAGGCACTTCAAACCGGCACTAGGAAACAGACTAAGAAGCCAGAGTCAGTGTTTGTCCTGCAAACCGTTCCCTTTGTGCTGGATGAACGAACGTCTCTCCACAAGCTCAGTTCTGAGAGATAAGTGTGTGAGAAAGCCGTTCTTCACATAGCTTGAAGGGAACACAAAGTTTCTTTTCAGTTGCAAACCCCACTCCATAAATATATATGGGGAGGTACAAGCTTCAACTCGGTTTTACAGTGAAAACGGCAGGCACTTCAAACCGGCACTAGGAAACAGACTGAGAAGCCAGAGTCAGTGTTTGTCCTGCAACCCGTTCCCTTTGTGCTGGATGAACGAACGTCTCTCCACATGCTTAGTTCTGAGAGATAAGTGTGTGTGAATGCCGTCCTTCACATAGCTTGAAGGGAACACAAAGTTTCTTTTCAGTTGCAAAATCCCCTCCATACATATATATGAGGAGGTACAATCTCCAACTCGGTTTTACAGTGAAAACGGCAGGCACTTCAAACCGGCACTAGGAAACAGACTGAGAAACCAGAGTCATTGTTTCTCCTGCCAACCGTACCCTTAGTGCTGGATTAACGAACGTCTCTCGACATGCTCTGTTCTGAGAGATAAGTGTGTGTGAAAGCCGTCCTTCACCTAGCTTGAAGGGAACACAAAGTTTCTTTTCAGTTGCAAACCCCACTCCATACATATATAAGGGGAGGTACAAGCTCCAACTCGGTTTTACAGTGATAACTGCAGGCACATCAAACCGGCACTAGGAAACAGACTGAGAAACCAGAGTCAGTGTTCATCCTGCAACCCGTTCCATTTGTGCTGGATGAACGAACGTCTCTCCACATGCTCATTTCTGAGAGATAAGTGTGTGTGAAAGCCGTCCTTCATCTAGCTTGAAGGGAACACAAAGTTTCTTTTCAGTTGCCAACTCCACTCCATATATATATATGGGAAGGTACAAGCTGCAACTCGGTTTTACAGTGAAAACGGCAGGCACTTCAAACCGGCACTAGGAAACAGACTGAGAAACCAGAGTCAGTGTTTCTCCTGCAAACCGTTCCCTTTGTGGTGGATGAACGAACGTCTATCCACATGCTCAGTTCTGAGAGATAAGTGAGTGAAAGCCGTCCTTCACCTAGCTTGAAGGGAACACAAAGTTTCTTTTCAGTTGCAAACCCCACTCCATACATATATAAGGGGAAGTACAAGCTCCAACTCGGTTTTACAGTGAAAACTGCAGGCACATAAAACCGGCACTAGGAAACAGACTGAGAAACCAGAGTCAGTGTTCCTCCTGCAACCCGTTCCATTTGTGCTGGATGAACGAACGTCTCTCCACATGCTCAGTTCTGAGAGATAAGTGTGTGTGAAAGCGGTCCTTCACCTAGCTTGAAGGGAACACAAAGTTTCTTTACAGTTGCAAACTCCACTCCATACATATATATGAGGAGGTACAAGCCCCAACTCGGTTTTACAGTGAAAACGGCAGGCACTTCAAACCGGCACTATGAAACAGACTGAGAATCCAGAGTCAGTGTTTCTCCTACAAACCGTTCCCTTTGTGCTGGATGAACGAACGTCTCTCCTCATGCTCAGTTCTGAGAGATAAGTGTGTGTGAAAGCCGTCCTTCACCTAGCTTGAAGGGAACACAAAGTTTCTTTTCAGTTGCCAACTCCACTCCATACATATATATGGGAAGGTACAAGCTCCAACTCGGGTTTACAGTGAAAACGGCAGGCACTTCAAACCGGCACTAGGAAACAGACTGAGAAACCAGAGTAAATGTTTCTCCTGCAACCCGTTCCCTTTGTGCTGGATGAACGAACGTCTGTCCACATGCTCAGTTCTGAGAGATAAGTGTGTGTGAAAGCCGTCCTTCACCTAGCTTGAAGGGAACACAAAGTTTCTTTTCAGTTGCCATCTCCACTCCACACATATATATGGGGAGGTACAAGCTCCAACTCGGTTTTACAGTGAAAACGGCAGGCACTTCAAACCGGCACTAGGAAACAGACTGAGAAACCAGAGTCAGTGATTCTCCTGCAACCCGTACCTTTTGTGCTGGATAAACGAACGACTCTCAACATGCTCAGTTCTGAGAGATAAGTGTGTGTGAAAGCCGTCCTTCACCTAGCTTGAAGGGAACACAAAGTTTCTTTTCAGTTGCAAACCCCACTCCATTCATAAATATGGGGAGGTACAAGCTCCAACTCGGCTTTACAGTGAAATCGGCAGGCACTTCAAACCGGCACTTGGAAACAGACTGAGAAGCCAGAGTCAGTGTTTGTCCTGCAACCCGTTCCCTTTGTGATGGATGAACGAACGTCTCTCCACGTGCTCAGTTCTGAGAGATAAGTGTGTGAGAAAGCCGACATTCACATAGCTTGAAGGGAACACAAAGTTACTTTTCAGTTGCAAACCCCACTCCATAAATATATATGGGGAGGTACAAGCTCCAACTCGGTTTTACAGTGAAAACGGCAGGCACTTCAAACCGACACTAGGAAACAGAATGAGAAGCCAGAGTCATTGTTTGTCCTGCAACCCGTTCCCTTTGTGCTGGATGAACGAACGTCTCTCCACATGCTCAGTTCTGAGAGATAAGTGTGTGTGAAAGCCGTCCTTCACCTAGCTTGAAGGGAACACAAAGTTTCTTTTCAGTTGCAAACCCCACTCCATACATATGTAAGGGGAGGTACAAGCTCCAACTCGGTTTTACAGTGAAAACTGCAGGCAATTCAAACCGGCACTAGGAAACAGACTGAGAATCCAGAGTAAGGGTTTCACCTGCAACCCGTTCCCTTTGTGCTGGAAGAACGAACGTCTCTCCACATGCTCATTTTTGAGAGATAAGTGTGTGTGAAAGCCGTCCTTCACCTAGCTTGAAGGGAACACATAGTTTCTTTTCAGTTGCAAACCAAACTCCATACATATATATGGGGAGGTACAAGCTCCAACTCGGATTTACAGTGAAAACGGCAGGCACTTCAAAGTGGCACTAGGAAACAGACTGAGAAACCAGAGTAAGGGTTTCTCCTGCAACCCGTTCCCTTAGAGCTGGATGAACGAACGTCTCTCCACATGCTCAGTTCTGAGAGATAAGTGTGTGTGAAAGCCGTCCTTCACCTAGCTTGAAGGGAACACAAAGTTTCTTTTCAGTTGCAAACTCCAATCCATACATATATATGGGGAGGTACAAGCTCCAACTCGGTTTTACAGTGAAAAAGGCAGGCACTTCAATCCGGCACTAGGAAACAGACTGAGAAACCAGAGTCAGTGATTCCCTTGCAACCCGTTCCCTTTGTGCTGGATAAACGAACGACTCTCCACATACTCAGTTCTGAGAGATAAGTGTGTGTGAAATCCGTCCTTCACCAATCTTGAAGGGAACACAAAGTTTCTTTTCAGTTGCAAACCCCACTCCATACATATATATGGGGAGGTACAAGCTCCAACTCGGCTTTAAAGTGAAATCTCCAGGCACTTCAAACCGGCACTAGGAAACAGACTGAGAAGCCAGAGTCAGTGTTTGTCCTGCAACCCGTTCCCTTTGTGCTGGATGAACGAACGTCTCTCCACATGCTAAGTTCTGAGAGATAAGTGTGTGTGAAAGCCGTCCTTCAGCTAGCTTGAAGGGAACACAAAGTTTCTTTTCAGTTGCAAACCCCACTCCATACATATATATGGGGTGGTTCAAGCTCCAACTCGGTTTTACAGTGAAAACGGCAGGCACTTCATTGTGGCACTAGGAAACAGACTGAGAAACCAGAGTATGGGTTTCTCCTGCAACCCGTTCCCTTAGAGCTGGATGAACGAACGTCTCTCCACATGCTCAGTTCTGAGAGATAAGTGTGTGTGAAAGCCGTCCTTCACCTAGCTTGAAGGGAACACAAAATTTCTTTTCAGTTGCAAACTCCAATCCATACATATATATGGGGAAGTACAAGCTCCAACTCGGTTTTACAGTGAAAAAGGCAGGCACTTCAATCCGGCACTAGGAAACAGACTGAGAAACCAGAGTCAGTGATTCCCCTGCAACCCGTTCCCTTTGTGCTGGATAAACGAACGACTCTCCACATACTCAGTTCTGAGAGATAAGTGTGTGTGAAATCCGTCCTTCACCTATCTTGAAGGGAACACAAAGTTTCTTTTCAGTTGCAAACCCCACTCCATACATATATATGGGGAGGTACAAGCTCCAACTCGGTTTTAAAGTGAAATCTCCAGGCACTTCAAACCGGCACTAGGAAACAGACTGAGAAGCCAGAGTCAGTGTTTGTCCTGCAACCCGTTCCCTTTGTGCTGGATGAACGAACGTCTCTCCACATGCTCAGTTCTGAGAGATAAGTGTGTGTGAAAGCCGTCCTTCAGCTAGCTTGAAGGGAACACAAAGTTTCTTTTCAGTTGCAAACCCCACTCCATACATATATATGGGGTGGTACAAGCTCCAACTCGGTTTTACAGTGAAAACGGCAGGCACTTCAAACCGGCACTAGGAAACAGACTGAGAAACCAGAGTAATGGTTTCTCCTGTAAACCGTTCCCTTTGTGCTGGATGAACGAACGTCTCTCCACATTCTCAGTTCTGAGAGATAAGTGTGTGTGAAAGCCGTCCTTCAGCTAGCTTGAAGGGAACACAAAGTTTCTTTTCAGTTGCCAAACACACTCCATACATATATATGGGAAGGTACAAGCTCCAACTCGATTTTACAGTGAAAACGGCAGGCACTTCAAACCGGCACTAGGAAACAGACTGAAATACCAGAGTAAGGGTTTCTCCTGCAACCCGTTCCCTTTGTGCAGGATGAACGAACGTCTCTCCACATGCTCAGTTCTGAGAGATAAGTGTGTGTGAAAGCCGTCCTTCACCTAGCTTGAAGGGAACACAAAGTTTCTTTACAGTTGCAAACTCCACTCCATACATATATATGGGGAGGTACAAGCTCCAACTCGGTTTTACAGTGAAAACGGCAGGCACTTCAAACCGGCACTAGGAAACAGACTGAGAAACCAGAGACAGTGTTTCTCCTGCAAACCGTTCCCTTAGTGCTGGATGAACGAACGTCTCTCCACATGCTCAGTTCTGAGAGATAAGTGTGTGTGAAAGCCGTCCTTCACCTAGCTTGAAGGGAACACAAAGTTTCTTTTCATTTGCAAACCCCACTCCATACATTTTTATGGGGAGGTACAAGCTCCAACTCGGTTTTACATTGAAAACGTCAGATACATCAAACCGGCACTAGGAAACAGACTGAGAAACCAGAGTCATTGTTCCACCTGCAACCCGTTCCCTTTGTGCTGGATGAACAAACGTCTCTCCACATGCTCAGTTCTGAGAGGTAAGTGTGTGTGAAAGCCGTCCTTCACCTAGCTTGAAGGGAACACAAAGTTTCTTTACAGTTGCAAACTCCACTCCATACATATATATGAGGAGGTACAAGCTCCAACTCGGTTTTTCAGTGAAAACGGCAGGCACTTCAAACCGGCACTAGGAAACAGACTGAGAAACCAGAGTAAGGGTTTCTCCTGTAACCCGTTCCCTTTGTGCTGGATGAACGAACGTCTCTCCACATTCTCAGTTCTGAGAGATAAGTGTGTGTGAAAGCCGTCCTTCAGCTAGCTTGAAGGGAACACAAAGTTTCTTTTCAGTTGCCAACCCCACTCCATACATATATATGGGGAGGTACAAGCTCCAACTCGATTTTACAGTGAAAACGGCAGGCACTTCAAACCGGCACTAGGAAACAGACTGAGAAACCAGAGGAAGGGTTTCTCCTGCAACCCGTTCCCTTTGTGCTGGATGAACGAACGTCTCTCCACATGCTCAGTTCTGAGAGATAAGTGTGTGTGAAAGCCGTCCTTCACCTAGCTTGAAGGGAACACAAAGTTTCTTTACAGTTGCAAACTCCACTCCATACATATATATGAGGAGGTACAAGCTCCAACTCGGTTTTACAGTGAAAACGGCAGGCACTTCAAACCGGCACTAGGAAACAGACTGAGAAACCAAAGTCAGTGTTTCTCCTGCAAACCGTTCCCTTAGTGCTGGATGAACGAACGTCTCTCCACATGCTCAGTTCTGAGAGATAAGTGTGTGTGAAAGCCGTCCTTCACCTAGCTTGAAGGGAACACAAAGTTTCTTTTCATTTGCAAACCCCACTGCATACATTTTTAGGGGAGGTACAAGCTCCAACTCGGTTTTACATTGAAAACGTCAGATACATCAAACCGGCACTAGGAAACAGACTGAGAAACCAGAGTCATTTTTCCACCTGCAACCCGTTCCCTTTGTGCTGGATGAACGAACGTCTCTCCACATGCTCAGTTCTGAGAGATAAGTGTGTGTGAAAGCCGTCCTTCACCTAGCTTTAAGGGAACACAAAGTTTCTTTTGAGTTGCAAACTCCACTCCATATATATATATGGGGAGGTACAAGCTCCAACTCGGTTTTACAGTGAAAAAGGCAGGCACTTCAAACCGGCACTAGGAAACAGACTGAGAAACCAGAGTCAGTGTTCCTCCTGCAACCCGTTCCCTTTGTGCTGGATGAACGAACGTCTCTCCACATGCTCAGTTCTGAGAGATAAGTGTGTGTGAAAGCCGTCCTTCAACTAGCTTGAAGTGAACACAAAGTTTCTTTACAGTTGTAAACTCCACTCCATACATATATATGAGGAGGTACAAGCTCCAACTCGGGTTTACAGTGAAAACGGCAGGCACTTCAAACCGGCAATAGGAAACAGACTGAGAAACCAGAGTCAGTGTTTCTCCTGCAAACCGTTCCCTTTGTGCTGGATGAACGAACGTCTCTCCACATGCTCAGTTCTGAGAGATAAGTGTGTGTGAAAGCCGACATTCACATAGCTTGAAGGGAACACAAAGTTTCTTTTCAGTTGCAAACCCCACTCCATACATATATATGGGGAGGTACAAGCTCCAACTCGGTTTTACAGTGAAAACGTCGGGCACATCAAACCGGCACTAGGAAACAGACTGAGAAACCAGAGTCATTGTTCCTCCTGCAACCCGTTCCCTTTGTGCTGGATGAACGAACGTCTCTCCACATGCTCAGTTCTGAGAGATAAGTGTGTGTGAAAGCCGTCCTTCACCTAGCTTGAAGGGAACACAAAGTTTCTTTTCAGTTGCAAACTCCACTCCGTACATATATATGAGGAGGTACAAGCTCCAACTCGGTTTTACAGTGAAAACGGCAGGCACTTCCAACCGGCTCTAGGAAACAGACTGAGAAAACAGAGTCAGTGTTTCTCCTGCAAACTGTTCCCTTAGTGCTGGATGAACGAACGTCTCTCCACATGCTCAGTTCTGAGAGATAATTGTGTGAGAAAGCCGTCCTTCACCTAGCTTGAAGGGAACACAAAGTTTCTTTTCAGTTGCCAACTCCACTCTATACATATATATGGGAAGGTACAAGCTCCAACTCGGTTTTACAGTGAAAAAGGCAGGCACTTCAAACCGACACTAGGAAACAGACTGAGAAACCAGAGTCAGTGTTTGTCCTGCAACCCGTTCCCTTTGTGCTGGATGAACGAACGTCTCTCCACATGCTCAGTTCTGAGAGATAAGTGTGTGTGAAAGCCGTCCTTCACCTAGCTTGAAGGGAACACAAAGTTTCTTTACAGTTGCAAACTCCACTCCATACATATATATGAGGAGGTACAAGCTCCAACTCGGTTTTACAGTGAAAACGGCAGGCACTTCAAACCGGCACTAGGAAACAGACTGAGAAACCAGAGTAAGGGTTTCTCCTGTAAACCGTTCCCTTTGTGCTGGATGAACGAACGTCTCTCCACATTCTCAGTTCTGAGAGATAAGTGTGTGTGAAAGCCGTCCTTCAGGTAGCTTGAAGGGAACACAAAGTTTCTTTTCAGTTGCCAACCCCACTCCATACATATATATGGGGAGGTACAAGCTCCAACTCGATTTTACAGTGAAAACGGCAGGCACTTCAAACCGGCACTAGGAAACAGACTGAGAAACCAGAGGAAGGGTTTCTCCTGCAACCCGTTCCCTTTGTGCTGGATGAACGAACGTCTCTCCACATGCTCAGTTCTGAGAGATAAGTGTGTGTGAAAGCCGTCCTTCACCTAGCTTGAAGGGAACACAAAGTTTCTTTACAGTTGCAAACTCCACTCCATACATATATATGAGGAGGTACAAGCTCCAACTCGGTTTTACAGTGAAAACGGCAGGCACTTCAAACCGGCACTAGGAAACAGACTGAGAAACCAAAGTCAGTGTTTCTCCTGCAAACCGTTCCCTTAGTGCTGGATGAACGAACGTCTCTCCACATGCTCAGTTCTGAGAGATAAGTGTGTGTGAAAGCCGTCCTTCACCTAGCTTGAAGGGAACACAAAGTTTCTTTTCATTTGCAAACCCCACTGCATACATTTTTAGGGGAGGTACAAGCTCCAACTCGGTTTTACATTGAAAACGTCAGATACATCAAACCGGCACTAGGAAACAGACTGAGAAACCAGAGTCATTGTTCCACCTGCAACCCGTTCCCTTTGTGCTGGATGAACGAAAGTCTCTCCACATGCTCATTTCTGAGAGATAAGTGTGTGTGAAAGCCGTTCTTCACCTAGCTTTAAGGGAACACAAAGTTTCTTTTGAGTTGCAAACTCCACTCCATATATATATATGGGGAGGTACAAGCTCCAACTCGGTTTTACAGTGAAAAAGGCAGGCACTTCAAACCGGCACTATTAAACAGACTGAGAAACCAGAGTCAGTGTTCCTCCTGCAACCCGTTCCCTTTGTGCTGGATGTACGAACGTCTCTCCACATGCTCAGTTCTGAGAGATAAGTGTGTGTGAAAGCCGTCCTTCAACTAGCTTGAAGTGAACACAAAGTTTCTTTACAGTTGTAAACTCCACTCCATACATATATATGAGGAGGTACAAGCTCCAACTCGGGTTTACAGTGAAAACGGCAGGCACTTCAAACCGGCACTAGGAAACAGACTGAGAAACCAGAGTCAGTGTTTCTCCTGCAAACCGTTCCCTTTGTGCTGGTTGAACGAACGTCTCTCCACATGCTCAGTTCTGAGAGATAAGTGTGTGTGAAAGCCGTCCTTCACCTAGCTTGAAGGGAACACAAAGTTTCTTTTCAGTTGCAAACCCCACTCCATACATATATATGGGGAGGTACAAGCTCCAACTCGGTTTTACAGTGAAAACGTCAGGCACATCAAACCGGCACTAGGAAACAGACTGAGAAACCAGAGTCAGTGTTCCTCCTGCAACCCGTTCCCTTTGTGCTGGATGAACGAACGTCTCTCCACATGCTCAGTTCTGAGAGATAAGTGTGTGTGAAAGCCGTCCTTCACCTAGCTTGAAGGGAACACAAAGTTTCTTTACAGTTGCAAACTCCACTCCGTACATATATATGAGGAGGTACAAGCTGCAACTCGGTTTTACAGTGAAAACGGCAGGCACTTCCAACCGGCTCTAGGAAACAGACTGAGAAACCAGAGTCAGTGTTTCTCCTGCAAACTGCTCCCTTAGTGCTGGATGAACGAACGTCTCTCCACATGCTCAGTTCTGAGAGATAATTGTGTGTGAAAGCCGTCCTTCACCTAGCTTGAAGGGAACACAAAGTTTCTTTACATTTGCCAACTCCACTCTATACATATATATGGGAAGGTACAAGCTCCAGCTCGGTTTTACAGTGAAAAAGGCAGGCACTTCAAACCGACACTAGGAAACAGACTGAGAAACCAGAGTCTATGTTTGTCCTGCAACCCGTTCCCTTTGTGCTGGATGAACGAACGTCTCTCCACATGCTCAGTTCTGAGAGATAAGTGTGTGTGAAAGCCGTCCTTCACCTTGCTTGAAGGGAACACAAAGTTTCTTTTCAGTTGCAAACCCCACTCCATACATATATATGGGGAGGTTCAAGCTCCAACTCGGTTTTACAGTGAAAACGGCAGGCACTTCAAACCGAAACTAGGAAACAGACTGAGAAACCAGACTCAGTGTTTGTCCTGCAACCCGTACCCTTTGTGCTGGATGAACGAACGTCTCTCCACATGCTCAGTTCTGAGAGATAAGTGTGTGAGAAAGCCGTCCTTCACATAGCTTGAAGGGAACACAAAGTTTCTTTTCAGTTGCAAACCCCACTCCATAAATATATATGGGGAGGTACAAGCTCCAACTCGGTTTTACAGTGAAAACGGCAGGCACTTCAAACCGGCACTAGGAAACAGACTGAGAAGCCAGAGTCAGTGTTTGTCCTGCAACCGGTTCCCTTTGTGCTGGATGAACGAACGTCTCTCCACATGCTCAGTTCTGAGAGATAAGTGTGTGTGAAAGCTGTCCTTCACATAGCTTGAAGGGAACACAAAGTTTCTTTTCAGTTGCAAAATCCCCTCCATACATATATATGAGGAGGTACAAGCTCCAACTCGGTTTTACAGTGAAAACGGCAGGCACTTCAAACCGGCACTAGGAAACAGACTGAGAAACCAGAGTCAGTGTTTCTCCTGCCAACCGTTCCCTTAGTGCTGGATGAACGAACGTCTCTCCACATGCTCTGTTCTGAGAGTAAGTGTGTGTGAAAGCCGTCCTTCACCTAGCTTGAAGGGAACACAAAGTTTCTTTTCAGTTGCAAACCCCACTCCATACATATATAAGGGGAAGTACAAGCTCCAACTCGGTTTTACAGTGAAAACTGAAGGCACATCAAACCGGCACTAGGAAACAGACTGAGAAAACAGAGTCAGTGTTCATCCTGCAACCCGTTCCATTTGTGCTGGATGAACGAACGTCTCTCCACATACTCATTTCTGAGAGATAAGTGTGTGTGAAAGCCGTCCTTCATCTAGCTTGAAGGGAACACAAAGTTTCTTTTCAGTTGCCAACTCCACTCCATACATATATATGGGAAGGTACAAGCTGCAACTCGGTTTTACAGTGAAAACGGCAGGCACTTCAAACCGGCACTAGGAAACAGACTGAGAAACCAGAGTCAGTGTTTCTCCTGCAACCCGTTCCCTTTGTGGTGGATGAACGAACGTCTCTCCACATGCTCAGTTCTGAGAGATAAGTGTGTGAAAGCCGTCCTTCACCTAGCTTGAAGGGAACACAATGTTTCTTTTCAGTTGCAAACCCCACTCCATACATATATAAGGGGAAGTACAAGCTCCAACTCGGTTTTACAGTGAAAACTGCAGGCACATCAAACCGGCACTAGGAAACAGACTGAGAAACCAGAGTCAGTGTTCCTCCTGCAACCGGTTCCAATTGTGCTGGATGAACGAACGTCTCTCCACATGCTCAGTTCTGAGAGATAAGTGTGTGTGAAAGCCGTCCTTCACCTAGCTTGAAGGGAACACAAAGTTTCTTTTCAGTTGCCAACTCCACTCCACACATATATATGGGGATGTACAAGCTCCAACTCGGTTTTACAGTGAAAACGGCAGGCACTTCAAACCGGCACTAGGAAACAGACTGAGATACCAGAGTCAGTGATTCTCCTGCAAACCGTACCTTTTGTGCTGGATAAACGAACGACTCTCCACATGCTCAGTTCTGAGAGATAAGTGTGTGTGAAAGCCGTCCTTCACCTAGCTTGAAGGGAACACAAAGTTTCTTTTCAGTTGCAAACACCACTCCACTCATAAATATGGGGAGGTACAAGCTCCAACTCGGCTTTACAGTGAAATCGGCAGGCACTTCAAACCGGCACTAGGAAACAGACTAAGAAGCCAGAGTCAGTGTTTGTCCTGCAAACCGTTCCCTTTGTGCTGGATGAACGAACGTCTCTCCACAAGCTCAGTTCTGAGAGATAAGTGTGTGAGAAAGCCGATCTTCACATAGCTTGAAGGGAACACAAAGTTTCTTTTCAGTTGCAAACCCCACTCCATAAATATATATGGGGAGGTACAAGCTCCAACTCGGTTTTACAGTGAAAACGGCAGGCACTTCAAACCGGCACTAGGAAACAGACTGAGAAGCCAGAGTCAGTGTTTGTCCTGCAACCCGTTCCCTTTGTGCTGGATGAACGAACGTCTCTCCACATGCTTAGTTCTGAGAGATAAGTGTGTGTGAATGCCGTCCTTCACATAGCTTGAAGGGAACACAAAGTTTCTTTTCAGTTGCAAAATCCCCTCCATACATATATATGAGGAGGTACAAACTCCAACTCGGTTTTACAGTGAAAACGGCAGGCACTTCAAACCGGCACTAGGAAACAGACTGAGAAACCAGAGTCATTGTTTCTCCTGCCAACCGTACCCTTAGTGCTGGATTAACGAACGTCTCTCGACATGCTCTGTTCTGAGAGATAAGTGTGTGTGAAAGCCGTCCTTCACCTAGCTTGAAGGGAACACAAAGTTTCTTTTCAGTTGCAAACCCCACTCCATACATATATAAGGGGAGGTACAAGCTCCAACTCGGTTTTACAGTGATAACTGCAGGCACATCAAACCGGCACTAGGAAACAGACTGAGAAACCAGAGTCAGTGTTCATCCTGCAACCCGTTCCATTTGTGCTGGATGAACGAACGTCTCTCCACATGCTCATTTCTGAGAGATAAGTGTGTGTGAAAGCCGTCCTTCATCTAGCTTGAAGGGAACACAAAGTTTCTTTTCAGTTGCCAACTCCACTCCATATATATATATGGGAAGGTACAAGCTGCAACTCGGTTTTACAGTGAAAACGGCAGGCACTTCAAACCGGCACTAGGAAACAGACTGAGAAACCAGAGTCAGTGTTTCTCCTGCAAACCGTTCCCTTTGTGGTGGATGAACGAACGTCTATCCACATGCTCAGTTCTGAGAGATAAGTGAGTGAAAGCCGTCCTTCACCTAGCTTGAAGGGAACACAAAGTTTCTTTTCAGTTGCAAACCCCACTCCATACATATATAAGGGGAAGTACAAGCTCCAACTCGGTTTTACAGTGAAAACTGCAGGCACATCAAACCGGCACTAGGAAACAGACTGAGAAACCAGAGTCAGTGTTCCTCCTGCAACCCGTTCCATTTGTGCTGGATGAACGAACGTCTCTCCACATGCTCAGTTCTGAGAGATAAGTGTGTGTGAAAGCGGTCCTTCACCTAGCTTGAAGGGAACACAAAGTTTCTTTACAGTTGCAAACTCCACTCCATACATATATATGAGGAGGTACAAGCCCCAACTCGGTTTTACAGTGAAAACGGCAGGCACTTCAAACCGGCACTATGAAACAGACTGAGAATCCAGAGTCAGTGTTTCTCCTACAAACCGTTCCCTTTGGGCTGGATGAACGAACGTCTCTCCACATGCTCAGTTCTGAGAGATAAGTGTGTGTGAAAGCCGTCCTTCACCTAGCTTGAAGGGAACACAAAGTTTCTTTTCAGTTGCCAACTCCACTCCATACATATATATGGGAAGGTACAAGCTCCAACTCGGGTTTACAGTGAAAACGGCAGGCACTTCAAACCGGCACTAGGAAACAGACTGAGAAACCAGAGTAAATGTTTCTCCTGCAACCCGTTCCCTTTGTGCTGGATGAACGAACGTCTGTCCACATGCTCAGTTCTGAGAGATAAGTGTGTGTGAAAGCCGTCCTTCACCTAGCTTGAAGGGAACACAAAGTTTCTTTTCAGTTGCCATCTCCACTCCACACATATATATGGGGAGGTACAAGCTCCAACTCGGTTTTACAGTGAAAACGGCAGGCACTTCAAACCGGCACTAGGAAACAGACTGAGAAACCAGAGTCAGTGATTCTCCTGCAACCCGTACCTTTTGTGCTGGATAAACGAACGACTCTCAACATGCTCTGTTCTGAGAGATAAGTGTGTGTGAAAGCCGTCCTTCACCTAGCTTGAAGGGAACACAAAGTTTCTTTTCAGTTGCAAATCCCACTCCATTCATAAATATGGGGTGGTACAAGCTCCAACTCGGCTTTACAGTGAAATCGGCAGGCACTTCAAACCGGCACTAGGAAACAGACTGAGAAGCCAGAGTCAGTGTTTGTCCTGCAACCCGTTCCCTTTGTGATGGATGAACGAACGTCTCTCCACGTGCTCAGTTCTGAGAGATAAGTGTGTGAGAAAGCCGACATTCACATAGCTTGAAGGGAACACAAAGTTTCTTTTCAGTTGCAAACCCCACTCCATAAATATATATGGGGAGGTACAAGCTCCAACTCGGTTTTACAGTGAAAACGGCAGGCACTTCAAACCGGCACTAGGAAACAGAATGAGAAGCCAGAGTCATTGTTTGTCCTGCAACCCGTTCCCTTTGTGCTGGATGAACGAACGTCTCTCCACATGCTCAGTTCTGAGAGATAAGTGTGTGTGAAAGCCGTCCTTCACCTAGCTTGAAGGGAACACAAAGTTTCTTTTCAGTTGCAAACCCCACTCCATACATATGTAAGGGGAGGTACAAGCTCCAACTCGGTTTTACAGTGAAAACTGCAGGCACTTCAAACCGGCACTAGGAAACAGACTGAGAATCCAGAGTAAGGGTTTCACCTGCAACCCGTTCCCTTTGTGCTGGAAGAACGAACGTCTCTCCACATGCTCATTTTTGAGAGATAAGTGTGTGTGAAAGCCGTCCTTCACCTAGCTTGAAGGGAACACATAGTTTCTTTTCAGTTGCAAACCAAACTCCATACATATATATGGGGAGGTACAAGCTCCAACTCGGATTTACAGTGAAAACGGCAGGCACTTCAAAGTGGCACTAGGAAACAGACTGAGAAACCAGAGTAAGGGTTTCGCCTGCAACCCGTTCCCTTAGAGCTAGATGAACGAACGTCTCTCCACATGCTCAGTTCTGAGAGATAAGTGTGTGTGAAAGCCGTCCTTCACCTAGCTTGAAGGAAACACAAAGTTTCTTTTCAGTTGCAAACTCCAATCCATACATATATATGGGGAGGTACAAGCTCCAACTCGGTTTTACAGTGAAAAAGGCAGGCACTTCAATCCGGCACTAGGAAACAGACTGAGAAACCAGAGTCAGTGATTCCCCTGCAACCCGTTCCCTTTGTGCTGGATAAACGAACGACTCTCCACATACTCAGTTCTGAGAGATAAGTGTGTGTGAAATCCGTCCTTCACCAATCTTGAAGGGAACACAAAGTTTCTTTTCAGTTGCAAACCCCACTCCATACATATATATGGGGAGGTACAAGCTCCAACTCGGCTTTAAAGTGAAATCTCCAGGCACTTCAAACCGGCACTAGGAAACAGACTGAGAAGCCAGAGTCAGGGTTTGTCCTGAAACCCGTTCCCTTTGTGCTGGATGAACGAACGTCTCTCCACATGCTCAGTTCTGAGAGATAAGTGTGTGTGAAAGCCGTCCTTCAGCTAGCTTGAAGGGAACACAAAGTTTCTTTTCAGTTGCAAACCCCACTCCATACATATATATGGGGTGGTACAAGCTCCAACTCGGTTTTACAGTGAAAACGGCAGGCACTTCAAAGTGGCACTAGGAAACAGACTGAGAAACCAGAGTAAGGGTTTCTCCTGCAACCCGTTCCCTTAGAGCTGGATGAACGAAAGTCTCTCCACATGCTCAGTTCTGAGAGATAAGTGTGTGTGAAAGCCGTCCTTCACCTAGCTTGAAGGGAACACAAAGTTTCTTTTCAGTTGCAAACTCCAATCCATACATATATATGGGGAGGTACAAGCTCAAACTCGGTTTTACAGTGAAAAAGGCAGGCACTTCAATCCGGCACTAGGAAACAGACTGAGAAACCAGAGTCAGTGATTCCCCTGCAACCCGTTCCCTTTGTGCTGGATAAACGAACGACTCTCCACATACTCAGTTCTGAGAGATAAGTGTGTGTGAAATCCGTCCTTCACCTATCTTGAAGGGAACACAAAGTTTCTTTTCAGTTGCAAACCCCACTCCATACATATATATGGGGAGGTACAAGCTCCAACTCGGCTTTAAAGTGAAATCTCCAGGCACTTCAAACCGGCACTAGGAAACAGACTGAGAAGCCAGAGTCAGTGTTTGTCCTGCAACCCGTTCCCTTTGTGCTGGATGAACGAACGTCTCTCCACATGCTCAGTTCTGAGAGATAAGTGTGTGTGAAAGCCGTCCTTCAGCTAGCTTGAAGGGAACACAAAGTTTCTTTTCAGTTGCAAACCCCACTCCATACATATATATGGGGTGGTACAAGCTCCAACTCGGTTTTACAGTGAAAACGGCAGGCACTTCAAACCGGCACTAGGAAACAGACTGAGAAACCAGAGTAAGAGTTTCTCCTGTAAACCGTTCCCTTTGTGCTGGATGAACGAACGTCTCTCCACATTCTCAGTTCTGAGAGATAAGTGTGTGTGAAAGCCGTCCTTCAGCTAGCTTGAAGGGAACACAAAGTTTCTTTTCAGTTGCCAAACACACTCCATACATATATATGGGGAGGTACAAGCTCCAACTCGATTTTACAGTGAAAACGGCAGGCACTTCATACCGGCACTAGGAAACAGACTGAAAAACCAGAGTAAGGGTTTCTCCTGCAACCCGTTCCCTTTGTGCTGGATGAACGAACGTCTCTCCACATGCTCAGTTCTGAGAGATAAGTGTGTGTGAAAGCCGTCCTTCACCTAGCTTGAAGGGAACACAAAGTTTCTTTACAGTTGCAAACTCCACTCCATACATATATATGGGGAGGTACAAGCTCCAACTCGGTTTTACAGTGAAAACGGCAGGCACTTCAAACCGGCACTAGGAAACAGACTGAGAAACCAGAGACAGTGTTTCTCCTGCAAACCGTTCCCTTAGTGCTGGATGAACGAACGTCTCTCCACATGCTCAGTTCTGAGAGATAAGTGTGTGTGAAAGCCGTCCTTCACCTAGCTTGAAGGGAACACAAAGTTTTTTTTCATTTGCAAACCCCACTCCATACATTTTTATGGGGAGGTACAAGCTCCAACTCGGTTTTACATTGAAAACGTCAGATACATCAAACCGGCACTAGGAAACAGACTGAGAAACCAGAGTCATTGTTCCACCTGCAACCCGTTCCCTTTGTGCTGGATGAACAAACGTCTCTCCACATGCTCAGTTCTGAGAGGTAAGTGTGTGTGAAAGCCGTCCTTCACCTAGCTTGAAGGGAACACAAAGTTTCTTTACAGTTGCAAACCCCACTCCATACATATATATGAGGAGGTACAAGCTCCAACTCGGTTTTACAGTGAAAACGGCAGGCACTTCAAACCGGCACTAGGAAACAGACTGAGAAACCAGAGTAAGGGTTTCTCCTGTAACCCGTTCCCTTTGTGCTGGATGAACGAACGTCTCTCCACATTCTCAGTTCTGAGAGATAAGTGTGTGTGAAAGCCGTCCTTCAGCTAGCTTGAAGGGAACACAAAGTTTCTTTTCAGTTGCCAACCCCACTCCATACATATATATGGGGAGGTACAAGCTCCAACTCGATTTTACAGTGAAAACGGCAGGCACTTCAAACCGGCACTAGGAAACAGACTGAGAAACCAGAGGAAGGGTTTCTCCTGCAACCCGTTCCCTTTGTGCTGGATGAACGAACGTCTCTCCACATGCTCAGTTCTGAGAGATAAGTGTGTGTGAAAGCCGTCCTTCACCTAGCTTGAAGGGAACACAAAGTTTCTTTACAGTTGCAAACTCCACTCCATACATATATATGAGGAGGTACAAGCTCCAACTCGGTTTTACAGTGAAAACGGCAGGCACTTCAAACCGGCACTAGGAAACAGACTGAGAAACCAAAGTCAGTGTTTCTCCTGCAAACCGTTCCCTTAGTGCTGGATGAACGAACGTCTCTCCACATGCTCAGTTCTGAGAGATAAGTGTGTGTGAAAGCCGTCCTTCACCTAGCTTGAAGGGAACACAAAGTTTCTTTTCATTTGCAAACCCCACTGCATACATTTTTAGGGGAGGTACAAGCTCCAACTCGGTTTTACATTGAAAACGTCAGATACATCAAACCGGCACTAGGAAACAGACTGAGAAACCAGAGTCATTGTTCCACCTGCAACCCGTTCCCTTTGTGCTGGATGAACGAAAGTTTCTCCACATGCTCAGTTCTGAGAGATAAGTGTGTGTGAAAGCCGTCCTTCACCTAGCTTTAAGGGAACACAAAGTTTCTTTTGAGTTGCAAACTCCACTCCATATATATATATGGGGAGGTACAAGCTCCAACTCGGTTTTACAGTGAAAAAGGCAGGCACTTCAATCCGGCACTAGGAAACAGACTGAGAAACCAGAGTCAGTGATTCCCCTGCAACCCGTTCCCTTTGTGCTGGATAAACGAACGACTCTCCACATACTCAGTTCTGAGAGATAAGTGTGTGTGAAATCCGTCCTTCACCTATCTTGAAGGGAACACAAAGTTTCTTTTCAGTTGCAAACCCCACTCCATACATATATATGGGGAGGTACAAGCTCCAACTCGGCTTTAAAGTGAAATCTCCAGGCACTTCAAACCGGCACTAGGAAACAGACTGAGAAGCCAGAGTCAGTGTTTGTCCTGCAACCCGTTCCCTTTGTGCTGGATGAACGAACGTCTCTCCACATGCTCAGTTCTGAGAGATAAGTGTGTGTGAAAGCCGTCCTTCAGCTAGCTTGAAGGGAACACAAAGTTTCTTTTCAGTTGCAAACCCCACTCCATACATATATATGGGGTGGTACAAGCTCCAACTCGGTTTTACAGTGAAAACGGCAGGCACTTCAAACC
The DNA here is from genome assembly GCF_048564905.1 of Vicugna pacos. Taxonomy (NCBI): domain Eukaryota; kingdom Metazoa; phylum Chordata; class Mammalia; order Artiodactyla; family Camelidae; genus Vicugna; species Vicugna pacos. The sequence goes on from NC_133002.1 coordinate 25,410,903, forward strand.
GGCACTAGGAAACAGACTGAGAAACCAGAGTAAGAGTTTCTCCTGTAAACCGTTCCCTTTGTGCTGGATGAACGAACGTCTCTCCACATTCTCAGTTCTGAGAGATAAGTGTGTGTGAAAGCCGTCCTTCAGCTAGCTTGAAGGGAACACAAAGTTTCTTTTCAGTTGCCAAACACACTCCATACATATATATGGGGAGGTACAAGCTCCAACTCGATTTTACAGTGAAAACGGCAGGCACTTCATACCGGCACTAGGAAACAGACTGAAAAACCAGAGTAAGGGTTTCTCCTGCAACCCGTTCCCTTTGTGCTGGATGAACGAACGTCTCTCCACATGCTCAGTTCTGAGAGATAAGTGTGTGTGAAAGCCGTCCTTCACCTAGCTTGAAGGGAACACAAAGTTTCTTTACAGTTGCAAACTCCACTCCATACATATATATGGGGAGGTACAAGCTCCAACTCGGTTTTACAGTGAAAACGGCAGGCACTTCAAACCGGCACTAGGAAACAGACTGAGAAACCAGAGACAGTGTTTCTCCTGCAAACCGTTCCCTTAGTGCTGGATGAACGAACGTCTCTCCACATGCTCAGTTCTGAGAGATAAGTGTGTGTGAAAGCCGTCCTTCACCTAGCTTGAAGGGAACACAAAGTTTCTTTTCATTTGCAAACCCCACTCCATACATTTTTATGGGGAGGTACAAGCTCCAACTCGGTTTTACATTGAAAACGTCAGATACATCAAACCGGCACTAGGAAACAGACTGAGAAACCAGAGTCATTGTTCCACCTGCAACCCGTTCCCTTTGTGCTGGATGAACAAACGTCTCTCCACATGCTCAGTTCTGAGAGGTAAGTGTGTGTGAAAGCCGTCCTTCACCTAGCTTGAAGGGAACACAAAGTTTCTTTACAGTTGCAAACCCCACTCCATACATATATATGAGGAGGTACAAGCTCCAACTCGGTTTTACAGTGAAAACGGCAGGCACTTCAAACCGGCACTAGGAAACAGACTGAGAAACCAGAGTAAGGGTTTCTCCTGTAACCCGTTTCCTTTGTGCTGGATGAACGAACGTCTCTCCACATTCTCAGTTCTGAGAGATAAGTGTGTGTGAAAGCCGTCCTTCAGCTAGCTTGAAGGGAACACAAAGTTTCTTTTCAGTTGCCAACCCCACTCCATACATATATATGGGGAGGTACAAGCTCCAACTCGATTTTACAGTGAAAACGGCAGGCACTTCAAACCGGCACTAGGAAACAGACTGAGAAACCAGAGGAAGGGTTTCTCCTGCAACCCGTTCCCTTTGTGCTGGATGAACGAACGTCTCTCCACATGCTCAGTTCTGAGAGATAAGTGTGTGTGAAAGCCGTCCTTCACCTAGCTTGAAGGGAACACAAAGTTTCTTTACAGTTGCAAACTCCACTCCATACATATATATGAGGAGGTACAAGCTCCAACTCGGTTTTACAGTGAAAACGGCAGGCACTTCAAACCGGCACTAGGAAACAGACTGAGAAACCAAAGTCAGTGTTTCTCCTGCAAACCGTTCCCTTAGTGCTGGATGAACGAACGTCTCTCCACATGCTCAGTTCTGAGAGATAAGTGTGTGTGAAAGCCGTCCTTCACCTAGCTTGAAGGGAACACAAAGTTTCTTTTCATTTGCAAACCCCACTGCATACATTTTTAGGGGAGGTACAAGCTCCAACTCGGTTTTACATTGAAAACGTCAGATACATCAAACCGGCACTAGGAAACAGACTGAGAAACCAGAGTCATTGTTCCACCTGCAACCCGTTCCCTTTGTGCTGGATGAACGAAAGTCTCTCCACATGCTCAGTTCTGAGAGATAAGTGTGTGTGAAAGCCGTCCTTCACCTAGCTTTAAGGGAACAGAAAGTTTCTTTTGAGTTGCAAACTCCACTCCATATATATATATGGGGAGGTACAAGCTCCAACTCGGTTTTACAGTGAAAAAGGCAGGCACTTCAAACCGGCACTAGGAAACAGACTGAGAAACCAGAGTCAGTGTTCCTCCTGCAAACCGTTCCCTTTGTGCTGGATGAACGAACGTCTCTCCACATGCTCAGTTCTGAGAGATAAGTGTGTGTGAAAGCCGTCCTTCAACTAGCTTGAAGTGAACACAAAGTTTCTTTACAGTTGTAAACTCCACTCCATACATATATATGAGGAGGTACAAGCTCCAACTCGGGTTTACAGTGAAAACGGCAGGCACTTCAAACCGGCAATAGGAAACAGACTGAGAAACCAGAGTCAGTGTTTCTCCTGCAAACCGTTCCCTTTGTGCTGGATGAACGAACGTCTCTCCACATGCTCAGTTCTGAGAGATAAGTGTGTGTGAAAGCCGACATTCACATAGCTTGAAGGGAACACAAAGTTTCTTTTCAGTTGCAAACCCCACTCCATACATATATATGGGGAGGTACAAGCTCCAACTCGGTTTTACAGTGAAAACGTCGGGCACATCAAACCGGCACTAGGAAACAGACTGAGAAACCAGAGTCATTGTTCCTCCTGCAACCCGTTCCCTTTGTGCTGGATGAACGAACGTCTCTCCACATGCTCAGTTCTGAGAGATAAGTGTGTGTGAAAGCCGTCCTTCACCTAGCTTGAAGGGAACACAAAGTTTCTTTACAGTTGCAAACTCCACTCCGTACATATATATGAGGAGGTACAAGCTCCAACTCGGTTTTACAGTGAAAACGGCAGGCCCTTCCAACCGGCTCTAGGAAACAGACTGAGAAAACAGAGTCAGTGTTTCTCCTGCAAACTGTTCCCTTAGTGCTGGATGAACGAACGTCTCTCCACATGCTCAGTTCTGAGAGATAATTGTGTGAGAAAGCCGTCCTTCACCTAGCTTGAAGGGAACACAATGTTTCTTTTCAGTTGCCAACTCCACTCTATACATATATATGGGAAGGTACAAGCTCCAACTCGGTTTTACAGTGAAAAAGGCAGGCACTTCAAACCGACACTAGGAAACAGACTGAGAAACCAGAGTCAGTGTTTGTCCTGCAACCCGTTCCCTTTGTGCTGGATGAACGAACGTCTCTCCACATGCTCAGTTCTGAGAGATAAGTGTGTGTGAAAGCCGTCCTTCACCTAGCTTGAAGGGAACACAAAGTTTCTTTACAGTTGCAAACTCCACTCCATACATATATATGAGGAGGTACAAGCTCCAACTCGGTTTTACAGTGAAAACGGCAGGCACTTCAAACCGGCACTAGGAAACAGACTGAGAAACCAGAGTAAGGGTTTCCCCTGTAACCCGTTCCCTTTGTGCTGGATGAACGAACGTCTCTCCACATTCTCAGTTCTGAGAGATAAGTGTGTGTGAAAGCCGTCCTTCAGGTAGCTTGAAGGGAACACAAAGTTTCTTTTCAGTTGCCAACACCACTCCATACATATATATGGGGAGGTACAAGCTCCAACTCGATTTTACAGTGAAAACGGCAGGCACTTCAAACCGGCACTAGGAAACAGACTGAGAAACCAGAGGAAGGGTTTCTCCTGCAACCCGTTCCCTTTGTGCTGGATGAACGAACGTCTCTCCACATGCTCAGTTCTGAGAGATAAGTGTGTGTGAAAGCCGTCCTTCACCTAGCTTGAAGGGAACACAAAGTTTCTTTACAGTTGCAAACTCCACTCCATACATATATATGAGGAGGTACAAGCTCCAACTCGGTTTTACAGTGAAAACGGCAGGCACTTCAAACCGGCACTAGGAAACAGACTGAGAAACCAAAGTCAGTGTTTCTCCTGCAAACCGTTCCCTTAGTGCTGGATGAACGAAGGTCTATCCACATGCTCAGTTCTGAGAGATAAGTGTGTGTGAAAGCCGTCCTTCACCTAGCTTGAAGGGAACACAAAGTTTCTTTTCATTTGCAAACCCCACTGCATACATTTTTAGGGGAGGTACAAGCTCCAACTCGGTTTTACATTGAAAACGTCAGATACATCAAACCGGCACTAGGAAACAGACTGAGAAACCAGAGTCATTGTTCCACCTGCAACCCGTTCCCTTTGTGCTGGATGAACGAACGTCTCTCCACATGCTCAGTTCTGAGAGATAAGTGTGTGTGAAAGCCGTCCTTCACCTAGCTTTAAGGGAACACAAAGTTTCTTTTGAGTTGCAAACTCCACTCCATATATATATATGGGGAGGTACAAGCTCCAACTCGGTTTTACAGTGAAAAAGGCAGGCACTTCAAACCGGCACTATTAAACAGACTGAGAAACCAGAGTCAGTGTTCCTCCTGCAACCCGTTCCCTTTGTGCTGGATGAACGAACGTCTCTCCACATGCTCAGTTCTGAGAGATAAGTGTGTGTGAAAGCCGTCCTTCAACTAGCTTGAAGTGAACACAAAGTTTCTTTACAGTTGTAAACTCCACTCCATACATATATATGAGGAGGTACAAGCTCCAACTCGGGTTTACAGTGAAAACGGCAGGCACTTCAAACCGGCACTAGGAAACAGACTGAGAAACCAGAGTCAGTGTTTCTCCTGCAAACCGTTCCCTTTGTGCTGGATGAACGAACGTCTCTCCACATGCTCAGTTCTGAGAGATAAGTGTGTGTGAAAGCCGTCCTTCACCTAGCTTGAAGGGAACACAAAGTTTCTTTACAGTTGCAAACTCCACTCCGTACATATATATGAGGAGGTACAAGCTCCAACTCGGTTTTCCAGTGAAAACGGCAGGCACTTCCAACCGGCTCTAGGAAACAGACTGAGAAACCAGAGTCAGTGTTTCTCCTGCAAACTGTTCCCTTAGTGCTGGATGAACGAACGTCTCTCCACATGCTCAGTTCTGAGAGATAAGTGTGTGTGAAAGCCGTCCTTCACCTAGCTTGAAGGGAACACAAAGTTTCTTTACAGTTGCCAACTCCACTCTATACATATATATGGGAAGGTACAAGCTCCAGCTCGGTTTTACAGTGAAATAGGCAGGCACTTCAAACCGACACTAGGAAACAGACTGAGAAACCAGAGTCAGTGTTTGTCCTGCAACCCGTTCCCTTTGTGCTGGATGAACGGACGTCTCTCCACATGCTCAGTTCTGAGAGATAAGGGTGTGTGAAAGCCGTCCTTCACCTAGCTTGAAGGGAACACAAAGTTTCTTTTCAGTTGCAAACCCCACTCCATACATATATATGGGGAGGTACAAGCTTCAACTCGGTTTTACAGTGAAAACGTCTGGCACATCAAACCGGCACTAGAAAACAGACTGAGAAACCAGAGTCAGTGTTCCTCCTGCAACCCGTTCCCATTGTGCTGGATGAACGAACGTCTCTCCACATGCTCAGTTCTGAGAGATAAGTGTGTGTGAAAGCCGTCCTTCACATAGCTTGAAGGGAACACAAAGTTTCTTTTCAGTTGCAAACTCCACTCCATATATATATATGGGGAGGTACAAGCTCCAACTCGGTTTTACAGTGAAAAGGCAGGCACTTCAAAACGGCACTAGGAAACAGACTGAGAAACCAGAGTCAGTGTTTCTCCTGCAAACTGTTCCCTTAGTGCTGGATGAACGAACGTCTCTCCACATGCTCAGTTCTGAGAGATAATTGTGTGTGAAAGCCGTTCTTCCCCTAGCTTGAAGGGAACACAAAGTTTCTTTTCAGTTGCCAACTCCACTCTACACATATATATGGGTAGGTACAAGCTCCAACTTGGTTTTACAGTGAAAACGGCAGGCACTTCAAACCGAAACTAGGAAACAGACTGAGAAACCAGAGTCAGTGTTTGTCCTGCAACCCGTTCCCTTTGTGCTGGATGAACGAACGTCTCTCCACATGCTCAGTTCTGAGAGATAAGTGTGTGTGAAAGCCGTCCTTCACCTAGCTTGAAGGGAACACAAAGTTTCTTTTCAGTTGCAAACCCCACTCCATACATATATATGGGGAGGTACAAGCTCCAACTCGGTTTTACAGTGAAAACGTCAGGCACATCAAACCGGCACTAGGAAACAGACTGAGAAACCAGAGTCAGTGTTCCTCCTGCAACCCGTTCCCATTGTGATGGATGAACGAACGTCTCTCCACATGCTCAGTTCTGAGAGATAAGTGTGTGTGAAAGCCGTCCTTCACCTAGCTTGAAGGGAACACAAAGTTTCTTTACAGTTGCAAACTCCACTCCATACATATATATGAGGAGGTACAAGCTCCAACTAGGTTTTACAGTGAAAACGGCAGGCACTTCAAACCGGCACTATGAAACAGACTGAGAAATCAGAGTCAGTGTTTCTCCTGCAAACCGTTCCCTTAGTGCTGGATGAACGAACGTCTCTCCACATGCTCAGATCTGAGATATAATTGTGTGTGAAAGCCGTCCTTCACCTAGCTTGAAGGGAACACAAAGTTTCTTTTCAGTTGCAAACCCCACTCCATACATATATATGGGGAGGTACAAGCTCCAACTCGGCTTTACAGTGAGAACGGCAGGCACTTCAAACCGGTACTAGGAAACAGACTGAGAAACCAGAGTAAGGGTTTCTCCTGCAACCCGTTCCCTTTGTGCTGGATGAACGAACGTCTCTCCACATGCTCAGTTTTGAGAGATAAGTGTGTGTGAAAGCCGTCCTTCACCTAGCTTGAAGGGAACACAAAGTTTCTTTTCAGTTGCCAACTCCATTCCATACATATATATGGGGTGGTACAAGCTCCAACTCGGTTTTACAGTGAAAACGGCAGGCACTTCAAACCGGTACTAGGAAACAGACTGAGAATCCAGAGTAAGGGTTTCTCCTGCAACCCGTTCCCTTTGTGCTGGATGAACGAACGTCTCTCCACATGCTCAGTTCTGAGAGATATGTGTGTGTGAAAGATGTCCTTCACCTAGCTTGAAGGGAACACAAAGTTTCTTTTCAGTTGCAAACCCCACTCCATACATATATATGGGGAGGTACAAGCTCCAACTCGGTTTTACAGTGAAAACGGCAGGCACATCAAACCGGCACTAGGAAACTGACTGAGAAACCAGAGTCTGTGTTCCTCCTGCAACCCGTTCCCTTTGTGCTGGAAGAACGAACGTCTCTCCACATGCTCAGTTCTGAGAGATATGTGTGTGTGAAAGCCTTCCTTCACCTAGCTTGAAGGGAACACAAAGTTTCTTTTCAGTTGCAAACCCCACTCCATACATATATATGGGGAGGTACAAGCTCCAACTCGGTTTTACAGTGTAAACGGCAGGCACAACAAACCGGCACTAGGAAACAGACTGAGAAACCAGAGTCAGTGTTCCTCCTGCAACCCGTTCCCTTTGTGCTGGATGAACGAACGTCTCTCCACATGCTCAGTTCTGAGAGAAAAGTGTGTGTGAAAGCCATCCTTCACCTAGCTTGAAGGGAACACAAAGTTTCTTTTCAGTTGCAAACACCACTCCATATATATATATGGGGAGGTACAAGCTCCAACTCGGTTTTACAGTGAAAAAGGCAGGCACTTCAAACCGGCACTAGGAAACAGACTGAGAAACCAGAGTCAGTGTTTCTCCTGCAAACTGTTCCCTTAGTGCTGGATGAACGAACGTCTCACCACATGCTCAGTTCTGAGAGATAATTGTGTGTGAAAACCGTCCTTCACCTAGCTTGAAGGGAACACAAAGTTTCTTTTCAGTTGCCAATTCCACTCTATACATATATATGTGGAGGTACAAGCACCAACTCGGTTTTACAGTGAAAACGGTAGGCAATTCAAACCGGCACTAGGAAACAGACTGAGAAACCAGAGTAAGGGTTTCTCCTGCAACCCGTTCCCTTTGGGCTGGATGAACGAACGTCTCTCCACATGCTCAGTTCTGAGAGATATGTGTGTGTGAAAGCCGTCCTTCACCAAGCTTGAAGGGAACACAAAGTTTCTTTTCAGTTGCAAACCCAACTCCATACATATATATGGGGAGGTACAAGGACCAACTCGGGTTTTCAGTGAAAACAGCAGGCACATAAAACCGGCACTAGGAAACAGACTGAGAAACCAGAGTCGGTGTTCCTCCTGCAACCCGTTCCCTTTTTGCTGGATGAACGAACGTCTCTCCACATGCTCAGTTCTGAGAGATAAGTGTGTGTGAAAGCCGTCCTTCACCTAGCTTGAAGGGAACACAAAGTTTCTTTTCAGTTGCCAACTCCACTCCATACATATATATGAGGAGGTACAAGTTCCAACTCGGTTTTACAGTGAAAACGGCAGGCACTTCAAACCGGCACTAGGAAACAGACTGAGAAGCCAGAGTCAGTGTTTCTCCTGCAAACCGTTCCCTTAGTGCTGGATGAACGAACGTCTCTCCACATGCTCAGTTCTGAGAGATAAGTGTGTGTGAAAGCCGTCCTTCACCTAGCTTGAAGGGAACACAAAGTTTCTTTTCAGTTGCAAACACCACTCCATACATATATATGGGAGGTACAAGCTCCAACTCGGTTTTACAGTGAAAACGTCAGGCACATCAAACCGGCACTAGGAAACTGACTGAGAAACCAGAGTCAGCGTTCCCCCTGCAAACCGTTCCCTTTGTGCTGGATGAACGAATGTCTCTCCACATGCTCAGTTCTGAGAGGTAAGTGTGTGTGAAAGCCGTCCTTCACCTAGCTTGAAGGGAACACAAAGTTTCTTTTCAGTGGCTAACTCCATTCCATACATATATATGGGGAGGTACAAGCTCCAAATCGGTTTTACAGTGAAAACGGCAGGCACTTCAAACCGGCACTAGGAAACAGACTGAGAAACCAGAGTCAGTGTTTCTCCTGCAAACCGTTCCCTTAGTGCTGGATGAACGAACGTCTCTCCACATGCTCAGTTCTGAGAGATAATTGTGTGTGAAAGCCGTCCTTAACCTAGCTTGAAGGGAACACAAAGTTTCTTTTCAGTTGCCAACTCCACTCCATACATATATATGGGTAGGTACAAGCTCCAACTCGGTTTTACAGTGAAAACGGCAGGCACTTCATCCGGCACTAGGAAACAGACTGAGAAACCAGAGTCAGTGTTTCTCCTGCAAACCGTTCCTTTTGTGCTGGATGAACGAAAGTCTCTCCACATGCTCAGTTCTGAGAGATAAGTGTGTGTGAAAGCCGTCCTTCACCTAGCTTGAAGGGAACACAAAGTTTCTTTTCAGTTGCAAATCCCAATCCATACATATATATGGGGAGGTACAAGCTCCAACTAGGTTTTACAGTGAAAACTTCAGGCACATCAAACCGGCACTAGGAAACCGACTGAGAAACCAGAGTCAGTGTTCCTTCTGCAACCCGTTCCCTTTGTGCTGGATGAGCGAACGTCTCTCCACATGCTCAGTTCTGAGAGATAAGTGTGTGTGAAAGCCGTCCTTCACCTAGCTTGAAGGGAACACAAAGTTTCTTTTAAGTTGCAAACTCCCCTCCTTACATATATATGAGGAGGTACAAGCTCCAACTCGGTTTTACAGTGAAAACGGCAGGCACTTCAAACCGGCACTAGGAAACAGACTGAGAAACCTGAGTCAGTGTTTCTCCTGCAAACCGTTCCCTTAGTGCTGGATGAACGAACGTCTCTCCACATGCTCAGTTCTGAGAGATACGTGTGTGTGAAAGCCGTCCTTCACCTAGCTTGAAGGGAACACAAAGTTTCTTTTCAGTGGCTAACTCCATTCCATACATATATATGGGGAGGTACAAGCTCCAACTCGGTTTTACAGTGAAAACGGCAGGCACTTCAAACCGGCACTAGGAAACAGACTGAGAAACCAGAGTAAGGGTTTCTCCTGCAACCCGTTCCCTTTGTGCTGGATGAACGAACGTCTCTCCACATGCTCAGTTCTGAGAGATAAGTGTGTGTGAAAGCCGTCCTTCACCTAGCTTGAAGGGAACACAAAGTTTCTTTTCAGTTGCAAACCCCAATCCATACGTATATATGGGGAGGTACAAGCTCCAACTCGGTTTTACAGTGAAAACGGCAGGCACTTCAAACCGGCACTAGGAAACAGACTGAGAAACCAGAGTCGGTGTTCCTCCTGCAACCCGTTCCCTTTGTGCTGGATGAACGAACGTCTCTCCACATGCTCAGTTCTGAGAGATAAGTGTGTGTGAAAGCCGTCCTTCACCTAGGTTGAAGGGAACACAAAGTTTCTTTTCAGTTGCAAACTCCACTCCATACATATATATGAGGAGGTACAAGCTCCAACTCGGTTTTACAGTGAAAACGGCAGGCACTTCAAACCGGCACTAGGAAACAGACTGAGAAACCAGAGTAAGGGTTTCTCCTGCAACCCGTTCCCTTTGTGCTGGATGAACGAACGTCTCTCCACATGCTCAGTTCTGAGAGATATGTGTGTGTGAAAGCCGTCTTTCACCTAGCTTGAAGGGAACACAAAGTTTCTTTTCAGTTGCAAACCCCACTCCATACATATATATGGGGAGGTACAAGCACCAACTCGGATTTACAGTGAAAACGGCAGGCACATCAAACCGACACTAGGAAGCAGACTGAGAAACCAGAGTCGGTGTTCCTCCTGCAACCCGTTCCCTTTGTGCTGGATGAACGAACGTCTCTCCACATGCTCAGTTCTGAGAGATGAGATGTGTGAAAGCTGCCTTCACCTAGCTTGAAGGGAACACATAGTTTCTTTTCAGTTGCAAACCCCACTCCATACATATATAAGGGGAGGTACAAACTCCAACTCAGTTTTACAGTGAAAACGGCAGGCACATCAAACCGGCACTAGGAAACAGACTGAGAAACCAGAGACTGTGTTCCTCCTGCAACCCGTTCCATTTGTGCTGTAAGAACGAACGTCTCTCCACATGCTCAGTTCTGAGAGACAAGTGTGTGTGAAAGCCGTCCTTCACCTAGCTTGAAGGGAACACAAAGTTTCTTTTCAGTTGCAAACTCCACTCCATACATATATATGAGGAGGTACAAGTTCCAACTCGGTTTTACAGTGAAAACGGCAGGCACTTCAAACCGGCACTAGGAAACAGACTGAGAAACCAGAGTAAGGGTTTCCCCTGTAACCCGTTCCCTTTGTGCTGGATGAACGAACGTCTCTCCACATTCTCAGTTCTGAGAGATAAGTGTGTGTGAAAGCCGTCCTTCAGGTAGCTTGAAGGGAACACAAAGTTTCTTTTCAGTTGCCAACACCACTCCATACATATATATGGGGAGGTACAAGCTCCAACTCGATTTTACAGTGAAAACGGCAGGCACTTCAAACCGGCACTAGGAAACAGACTGAGAAACCAGAGTCGGTGTTCCTCCTGCAACCCGTTCCCTTTTTGCTGGATGAACGAACGTCTCTCCACATGCTCAGTTCTGAGAGATAAGTGTGTGTGAAAGCCGTCCTTCACCTAGCTTGAAGGGAACACAAAGTTTCTTTTCAGTTGCCAACTCCACTCCATACATATATATGAGGAGGTACAAGTTCCAACTCGGTTTTACAGTGAAAACGGCAGGCACTTCAAACCGGCACTAGGAAACAGACTGAGAAGCCAGAGTCAGTGTTTCTCCTGCAAACCGTTCCCTTAGTGCTGGATGAACGAACGTCTCTCCACATGCTCAGTTCTGAGAGATAAGTGTGTGTGAAAGCCGTCCTTCACCTAGCTTGAAGGGAACACAAAGTTTCTTTTCAGTTGCAAACACCACTCCATACATATATATGGGAGGTACAAGCTCCAACTCGGTTTTACAGTGAAAACGTCAGGCACATCAAACCGGCACTAGGAAACTGACTGAGAAACCAGAGTCAGCGTTCCCCCTGCAAACCGTTCCCTTTGTGCTGGATGAACGAATGTCTCTCCACATGCTCAGTTCTGAGAGGTAAGTGTGTGTGAAAGCCGTCCTTCACCTAGCTTGAAGGGAACACAAAGTTTCTTTTCAGTGGCTAACTCCATTCCATACATATATATGGGGAGGTACAAGCTCCAAATCGGTTTTACAGTGAAAACGGCAGGCACTTCAAACCGGCACTAGGAAACAGACTGAGAAACCAGAGTCAGTGTTTCTCCTGCAAACCGTTCCCTTAGTGCTGGATGAACGAACGTCTCTCCACATGCTCAGTTCTGAGAGATAATTGTGTGTGAAAGCCGTCCTTAACCTAGCTTGAAGGGAACACAAAGTTTCTTTTCAGTTGCCAACTCCACTCCATACATATATATGGGTAGGTACAAGCTCCAACTCGGTTTTACAGTGAAAACGGCAGGCACTTCATCCGGCACTAGGAAACAGACTGAGAAACCAGAGTCAGTGTTTCTCCTGCAAACCGTTCCTTTTGTGCTGGATGAACGAAAGTCTCTCCACATGCTCAGTTCTGAGAGATAAGTGTGTGTGAAAGCCGTCCTTCACCTAGCTTGAAGGGAACACAAAGTTTCTTTTCAGTTGCAAATCCCAATCCATACATATATATGGGGAGGTACAAGCTCCAACTAGGTTTTACAGTGAAAACTTCAGGCACATCAAACCGGCACTAGGAAACCGACTGAGAAACCAGAGTCAGTGTTCCTTCTGCAACCCGTTCCCTTTGTGCTGGATGAGCGAACGTCTCTCCACATGCTCAGTTCTGAGAGATAAGTGTGTGTGAAAGCCGTCCTTCACCTAGCTTGAAGGGAACACAAAGTTTCTTTTAAGTTGCAAACTCCCCTCCTTACATATATATGAGGAGGTACAAGCTCCAACTCGGTTTTACAGTGAAAACGGCAGGCACTTCAAACCGGCACTAGGAAACAGACTGAGAAACCTGAGTCAGTGTTTCTCCTGCAAACCGTTCCCTTAGTGCTGGATGAACGAACGTCTCTCCACATGCTCAGTTCTGAGAGATACGTGTGTGTGAAAGCCGTCCTTCACCTAGCTTGAAGGGAACACAAAGTTTCTTTTCAGTGGCTAACTCCATTCCATACATATATATGGGGAGGTACAAGCTCCAACTCGGTTTTACAGTGAAAACGGCAGGCACTTCAAACCGGCACTAGGAAACAGACTGAGAAACCAGAGTAAGGGTTTCTCCTGCAACCCGTTCCCTTTGTGCTGGATGAACGAACGTCTCTCCACATGCTCAGTTCTGAGAGATAAGTGTGTGTGAAAGCCGTCCTTCACCTAGCTTGAAGGGAACACAAAGTTTCTTTTCAGTTGCAAACCCCAATCCATACGTATATATGGGGAGGTACAAGCTCCAACTCGGTTTTACAGTGAAAACGGCAGGCACTTCAAACCGGCACTAGGAAACAGACTGAGAAACCAGAGTCGGTGTTCCTCCTGCAACCCGTTCCCTTTGTGCTGGATGAACGAACGTCTCTCCACATGCTCAGTTCTGAGAGATAAGTGTGTGTGAAAGCCGTCCTTCACCTAGGTTGAAGGGAACACAAAGTTTCTTTTCAGTTGCAAACTCCACTCCATACATATATATGAGGAGGTACAAGCTCCAACTCGGTTTTACAGTGAAAACGGCAGGCACTTCAAACCGGCACTAGGAAACAGACTGAGAGACCAGAGTAAGGGTTTCTCCTGCAACCCGTTCCCTTTGTGCTGGATGAACGAACGTCTCTCCACATGCTCAGTTCTGAGAGATATGTGTGTGTGAAAGCCGTCTTTCACCTAGCTTGAAGGGAACACAAAGTTTCTTTTCAGTTGCAAACCCCACTCCATACATATATATGGGGAGGTACAAGCACCAACTCGGATTTACAGTGAAAACGGCAGGCACATCAAACCGACACTAGGAAGCAGACTGAGAAACCAGAGTCGGTGTTCCTCCTGCAACCCGTTCCCTTTGTGCTGGATGAACGAACGTCTCTCCACATGCTCAGTTCTGAGAGATGAGATGTGTGAAAGCTGCCTTCACCTAGCTTGAAGGGAACACATAGTTTCTTTTCAGTTGCAAACCCCACTCCATACATATATAAGGGGAGGTACAAACTCCAACTCAGATTTACAGTGAAAACGGCAGGCACATCAAACCGGCACTAGGAAACAGACTGAGAAACCAGAGACTGTGTTCCTCCTGCAACCCGTTCCATTTGTGCTGTAAGAACGAACGTCTCTCCACATGCTCAGTTCTGAGAGACAAGTGTGTGTGAAAGCCGTCCTTCACCTAGCTTGAAGGGAACACAAAGTTTCTTTTCAGTTGCAAACTCCACTCCATACATATATATGAGGAGGTACAAGTTCCAACTCGGTTTTACAGTGAAAACGGCAGGCACTTCAAACCGGCACTAGGAAACAGACTGAGAACTAGAGACAGTGTTTCTCCTTCAAACCGTTCCCTTAGTGCTGGATGAACGAACGTCTCTCCACATGCTCAGTTCTGAGAGATAAGTGTGTGTGAAAGCCGTCCTTCACCTAGCTTGAAGGGAACACAAAGTTTCTTTTCAGTTGCAAACCCCACTCCATACATATATATGGGAGGTACAAGCTCCAACACGTTTTTACAGTGAAAACGTCAGGCACATCAAACCGGCATTAGGAAACAGACTGAGAAACCAGAGTCAGTGTTCCTCCTACAACCCGTTCCCTTTGTGCTGAATGAACGAAAGGCTCTCCACATGCTCAGTTCTGAGAGGTAAGTGTGTGTGAAAGCCGTCCTTCACCTAGCTTGAAGGGAACACAAAGTTTCTTTTCAGTTGCAAACTCCACTGCATACATATATATGGGGAGGTACAAGCTCCAACTCGGTTTTACAGTGAAAACGGCAGGCACTTCAAACCGGCACTAGGAAAAAGACTGAGAAACCAGAGTCAGTGTTTCTCCTGCAACCCGTTCCCTTTGTGCTGGATGAACGAACGTCTCTCCACATGCTCATTTCTGAGAGATACGTGTGTGTGAAAGCCGTCCTTCACCTAGCTTGAAGGGAACACAAAGTTTCTTTTCAGTTGCAAACCCCACTCCATACATATATATGGGGAGGTACAAGCTCCAACTCGGTTTTACAGTGAAAACTGCAGGCACTTCAAACCGGCACTAGGAAACAGACTGAGAAGCCAGAGCCTGTGTTTGTCCTGCAACCCGTTCCATTTGTGCTGGATGAAGTAACGTCTCTCCACATGCTCAGTTCTGAGAGATACGTGTGTGTGAAAGCCGTCCTTCACCTAGCTTGAAGGGAACACAAAGTTTCTTTTCAGTGGCCAACTCCATTCCATACATATATATGGGGAGGTACAAGCTCCAACTCGGTTTTACAGTGAAAACGGCAGGCACTTCAAACCGGCACTAGGAAACAGACTGAGAAACCAGAGTAAGGGTTTCTCCTGCCACCCGTTCCCTTTGTGCTGGATGAACTAACGTCTCTCCACATGCTCAGTTCTGAGAGATAAGTGTGTGTGAAAGCCTTCCTTCACCTAGCTTGAAGGGAACACAAAGTTTCTTTTCAGTTGCAAACCCCAATCCATACATATATATGGGGAGGTACAAGCTCCAACTCGGTTTTACAGTGAAAACAGCTGGCACATCAAACCGGCACTAGGAAACAGACTGAGAAACCAGAGTCGTTGTTCCTCCTGCAACCCGTTCCCTTTGTGCTGGATGAACGTACGCCTCTCCACATGCTCAGTTCTGAGAGATAAGTGTGTGTGAAAGCCGTCCTTCAACTAGCTTGAAGGGAAAACAAAGTTTCTTTTCAGTTGCAAACTCCACTCCATACATATATATGGAGAGGTACAAGCTCCAACTCGGTTTTACAGTGAAAACGGCAGGCACTTCAAACCGGCACTAGGAAACAGACTGAGAATCCAGAGTCAGTGTTTCTCCTGCAACCCGTTCCCTTTGTGCTGGATGAACGAACGTCTCTCCACATGCTCAGTTCTGAGAGATAAGTGTGTGTGAAAGCCGTCCTTCACTTAGCTTGAAGGGAACACAAAGTTTCTATTCAGTTGCAAACTCCCCTCCATACATATATATGAGGAGGTACAAGCTCCAACTCGGTTTTACAGTGAACACGGCAGGCACTTCAAACCGGCACTAGGAAACAGACTGAGAATCCAGAGTCAGTGTTTCACCGGCAAACCAATCCCTTAGTGCTAGATGAACGAACGTCTCTCCACATGCTCAGTTCTGAGAGATAAGTGTGTGTGAAAGCCGTCCTTCACCTAGCTTGTAGGGAACACAAAGTTTCTTTTCAGTTGCCAACTCCACTCCATACATATATATGGGAAGGTACAAGCTCCAACTCGGTTTTACAGTGAAAACGGAAGGTACTTCATACCGGCACTAGGAAACAGACTGAGAAACTAGAGTAAGGGTTTCTCCTGCAACCCGTTCCCTTTGTGCTGGATGAACGAACGTCTCTCCACATGCTCAGTTCTGAGAGATAAGTGTGTTTGAAAGCCGTCCTTCAACTAGCTTGAAGGGAAAACAAAGTTTCTTTTCAGTTGCAAACTCCACTCCATACATATATATGGGGAGGTACAAGCTCCAACTCGGTTTTACAGTGAAAACGGCAGGCACTTCAAACCGGCACTAGGAAACAGACTGAGAAACCAGAGTCGGTGTTCATCCTGCAACCCGTTCCCTTTGTGCTGGATGAACGAACGTCTCTCCACATGCTCAGTTCTGAGAGATTAGTGTGTGTGAAAGCCGTCCTTCACCTAGCTTGAAGGGAACACAAGGTTTCTTTTCAGTTGCCAACTCCACTCCATACATATATATGGGGAGGTACAAGCTAGAACTCGGTTTAACAGTGAAAACGGCAGGCACTTCAAACCGGCACTAGGAAACAAACTGAGAAACCAGAGTCAGTGTTTCTCCTGCAACCCGTTCCCTTTGTGCTGGATGAACGAACGTCTCTCCACATGCTCAGTTCTGAGAGGTAAGTGTGTGTGAAAGCCGACCTTCACTAAGCTTGAAGGGAACACAAAGTTTCTTTTCAGTAGCAAACTTCCCTCCATACATATATATGAGGAGGTACAAGCTCCAACTCGGTTTTACAGTGAAAACGGCAGGCACTTCAAACCGGCACTAGGAAACAGACTGAGAAACCAGAGTCAGTGTTTCTCCTACAAACCGTTCCATTAGGGCTAGATGAACGAACGTCTCTCCACATGCTCAGTTCTGAGAGATAATTGTGTGTGAAAGCCGTCCTTCAGCTAGCTTGAAGGGAACACAAAGTTTCTTTTCAGTTGCCAACTCCACTCCATACATATATATGGGGGGGTACAAGCTCCAACTCGGTTTTACAGTGAAAACGGCAGGCACTTCAAACCAGCACTAGGAAACAGACTGAGAATCCAGAGTCAGTGTTTCTCCTGCAACCCGTTCCATTTGTGGTGTATGAACGAACGTCTCTCCACATGCTCAGTTCTGAGAGATAAGTGTGTGTGAAAGCCGTCCTTCACCTAGCTTGAAGGGAACACAAAGTTTCTTTTCAGTTGCAAACCCCACTCCATACATATATAAGGGGAGGTACAAGCTCCAACTCGGTTTTACACTGAAAACGGCAGGCACTTCAAACCGGCACTAGGAAACAGACTGAGAAACCAGAGTCAGCGTTCCTCCTGCAACCCGTTCCCTTTGTGCTGCATGAACGAACGTCTCTCCACATGCTCAGTTCTGAGAGATAAGTGTGTGTGAAAGCCGTCCTTCAACTAGCTTTAAGGGAACACTTAGTTTCTTTTCAGTTATAAACTCCACTCCATACATATATATGGGGAGGTGCAAGCTCCAACTCGGTTTTACAGTGAAAACGGCAGGCATTTCAGACCGGCACTAGGAAACAGACTGAGAAACCAGAGTAAGGGTTTCTCCTGCAACCCGTTCCCTTTGTGCTGGATGAACGAACGTCTCTCCACATGCTCAGTTCTGAGAGATAAGTGTGTGTAGAAGCCGTCCTTCAACTAGCTTGAAGGGAACACAAAGTTTCTTTTCAGTTGCCAACTCCACTCCATACATATATATGGGGAGGTACAAGCTCCAACTCGGTTTTACAGTGAAAACGGCAGGCACTTCAAACCGGCACTAGGAAACAGACTGAGAAACCAGAGTCGGTGTTTATCCTGCAAACCGTTCCCTTTGTGGTGTATGAACGAACGTCTCTCCACATGCTCAGTTCTGAGAGATAAGTGTGTGTGAAAGCCGTCCTTCACCTAGCTTGAAGGGAACACAAAGTTTCTTTTCAGTTGCAAACCCCACTCCATACATATATAAGGGGAGGTACAAGCTCCAACTCGGTTTTACAGTGAAAACGGCAGGCACTTCAAACCGGCACTAGGAAACAGACTGAGAAACCAGAGTAAGGGTTTCTCCTGCAACCCGTTCCCTTTGTGCTGGATGAACGAACGTCTCTCCACATGCTCAGTTCTGAGAGATAAGTGTGTGTGAAAGCCGTCCTTCACCTAGCTTGAAGGGAACACAAAGTTTCTTTTCAGTTGCCAACTCCACTCCATACATATATATGGGAAGGTACAAGCTCCAACTCGGTTTTACAGTGAAAACGGCAGGCACTTCAAACCGGCACTAGGAAACAGACTGAGAAACCAGAGTAAGGGTTTCTCCTGCAACCCGTTCCCTTTGTGCTGGATGAACGAACGTCTCTCCACATGCTCAGTTCTGAGAGATAAGGGTGTGTGAAAGCCGTCCTTCACCTAGCTTGAAGGGAACACAAAGTTTCTTTTCAGTTGCAAACCCCACTCCATACATATATATGGGGAGGTACAAGCTCCAACTCGATTTTACAGTGAAAACGGCAGGCACTTCAAACCGGCACTAGGAAACAGACTGAGAATCCAGAGGCAGTGTTTCTCCTGCAACCCGTTCCCTTTGTGCTGGATGAACGATCGTCTCTCCACATGCTCAGTTCTGAGAGATAAGTGTGTGTGAAAGCCGTCCTTCACTTAGCTTGAATTGAACACAAAGTTTCTTTTCAGTTGCAAACTCCCCTCCAAACATATATATGAGGAGGTACAAGCTCCAACTCGGTTTTACAGTGAACACGGCAGGCACTTCAAACCGGCACAAGGAAACAGACTGAGAAAACAGAGTCAGTGTTCCTCCTGCAACCCGTTCCCTTTGCGCTGGATGAGAGAACGTCTCTCCACATGCTCAGTTCTGAGAGATAAGTGTGTGTGAAAGCCGTCCTTCACCTAGCTTGAAGGGAACACAAAGTTTCTTTTCTGTTGCCAACTCCACTCCATACATATATATGGGAAGGTACAAGCTCCAACTCGGTTTTACAGTGAAAACGGCAGGCACTTCAAACCGGCACTAGGAAACAGACTGAGAAACCAGAGTAAGGGTTTCTCCTGCAACCCGTTCCCTTTGTGCTGGATGAACGAACGTCTCTCCACATGCTCAGTTCTGAGAGATAAGGGTGTGTGAAAGCCGTCCTTCACCTAGCTTGAAGGGAACACAAAGTTTCTTTTCAGTTGCAAACCCCACTCCATACATATATATGGGGAGGTACAAGCTCCAACTCGGTTTTACAGTGAAAACGGCAGGCACTTCAAACCGGCACTAGGAAACAGACTGAGAAACCAGAGTCGGTGTTCATCCTGCAACCCGTTCCCTTTGTGCTGGATGAACGAACGTCTCTCCACATGCTCAGTTCTGAGAGATTAGTGTGTGTGAAAGCCGTCCTTCACCTAGCTTGAAGGGAACACAAGGTTTCTTTTCAGTTGCCAACTCCACTCCATACATATATATGGGGAGGTACAAGCTAGAACTCGGTTTAACAGTGAAAACGGCAGGCACTTCAAACCGGCACTAGGAAACAAACTGAGAAACCAGAGTCAGTGTTTCTCCTGCAACCCGTTCCCTTTGTGCTGGATGAACGAACGTCTCTCCACATGCTCAGTTCTGAGAGGTAAGTGTGTGTGAAAGCCGTCCTTCACTAAGCTTGAAGGGAACACAAAGTTTCTTTTCAGTAGCAAACTCCCCTCCATACATATATATGAGGAGGTACAAGCTCCAACTCGGTTTTACAGTGAAAACGGCAGGCACTTCAAACCGGCACTAGGAAACAGACTGAGAAACCAGAGTCAGTGTTTCTCCTACAAACCGTTCCATTAGGGCTAGATGAACGAACGTCTCTCCACATGCTCAGTTCTGAGAGATAAGTGTGTGTGAAAGCCGTCCTTCACCTAGCTTGAAGGGAACACAAAGTTTCTTTTCAGTTGCCAACTCCACTCCATACATATATATGGGGGGGTACAAGCTCCAACTCGATTTTACAGTGAAAACGGCAGGCACTTCAAACCAGCACTAGGAAACAGACTGAGAATCCAGAGTCAGTGTTTCTCCTGCAACCCGTTCCATTTGTGGTGTATGAACGAACGTCTCTCCACATGCTCAGTTCTGAGAGATAAGTGTGTGTGAAAGCCGTCCTTCACCTAACTTGAAGGGAACACAAAGTTTCTTTTCAGTTGCAAACCCCACTCCATACATATATAAGGGGAGGTACAAGCTCCAACTCGGTTTTACAGTGAAAACGGCAGGCACTTCAAACCGGCACTAGGAAACAGACTGAGAAACCAGAGTCAGCGTTCCTCCTGCAACCCGTTCCCTTTGTGCTGGATGAACGAACGTCTCTCCACATGCTCAGTTCTGAGAGATAAGTGTGTGTGAAAGCCGTCCTTCAACTAGCTTTAAGGGAACACTTAGTTTCTTTTCAGTTGTAAACTCCACTCCATACATATATATGGGGAGGTGCAAGCTCCAACTCGGTTTTACAGTGAAAACGGCAGGCATTTCAGACCGGCACTAGGAAACAGACTGAGAAACCAGAGTAAGTGTTTCTCCTGCAACCCGTTCCCTTTGTGCTGGATGAACGAACGTCTCTCCACATGCTCAGTTCTGAGAGATAAGTGTGTGTAGAAGCCGTCCTTCAACTAGCTTGAAGGGAACACAAAGTTTCTTTTCAGTTGCCAACTCCACTCCATACATATATATGGGGAGGTACAAGCTCCAACTCGGTTTTACAGTGAAAACGGCAGGCACTTCAAACCGGCACTAGGAAACAGACTGAGAAACCAGAGTCGGTGTTCATCCTGCAACCCGTTCCCTTTGTGCTGGATGAACGAACGTCTCTCCGCATGCTCAGTTCTGAGAGATTAGTGTGTGTGAAAGCCGTCCTTCACCTAGCTTGAAGGGAACACAAGGTTTCTTTTCAGTTGCCAACTCCACTCCATACATATATATGGGGAGGTACAAGCTCCAACTCGGTTTTACAGTGAAAACGGCAGGCACTTCAAACCGGCACTAGGAAACAAACTGAGAAACCAGAGTCAGTGTTTCTCCTGCAACCTGTTCCCTTTGTGCTGGATGAACGAACGTCTCTCCACATGCTCAGTTCTGAGAGGTAAGTGTGTGTGAAAGCCGTCCTTCACTAAGCTTGAAGGGAACACAAAGTTTCTTTCCAGTTGCAAACTCCCCTCCATACATATATATGAGGAGGTACAAGCTCCAACTCGGTTTTACAGTGAAAACGGCAGGCACTTCAAACCGGCACTAGGAAACAGACTGAGAAACCAGAGTCAGTGTTTCTCCTACAAACCGTTCCCTTAGTGCTAGATGAACGAACGTCTCTCCACATGCTCAGTTCTGAGAGATAAGTGTGTGTGAAAGCCGTCCTTCACCTAGCTTGAAGGGAACACAAAGTTTCTTTTCAGTTGCAAACTCCACTCCATACATATATATGGGGAGGTACAAGCTCCAACTCGGTTTTACAGTGAAAACGGCAGGCACTTCAAACCAGCACTAGGAAACAGACTGAGAATCCAGAGTCAGTGTTTATCCTGCAACCCGTTCCATTTGTGGTGTATGAACGAACGTCTCTCCACATGCTCAGTTCTGAGAGATAAGTGTGTGTGAAAGCCGTCCTTCACCTAGCTTGAAGGGAACACAAAGTTTCTTTTCAGTTGCAAACCCCACTCCATACATATATAAGGGGAGGTACAAGCTCCAACTCGGTTTTACAGTGAAAACGGCAGGCACTTCAAACCGGCACTAGGAAACAGACTGAGAAACCAGAGTAAGGGTTTCTCCTGCAACCCGTTCCCTTTGTGCTGGATGAACGAACGTCTCTCCACATGCTCAGTTCTGAGAGATAAGTGTGTGTGAAAGTCGTCCTTCACCTAGCTTGAAGGGAACACAAAGTTTCTTTTCAGTTGCC
The DNA here is from genome assembly GCF_048564905.1 of Vicugna pacos. NCBI lineage: Eukaryota > Metazoa > Chordata > Mammalia > Artiodactyla > Camelidae > Vicugna > Vicugna pacos. The sequence continues at coordinate 25,432,972 of NC_133002.1, forward strand.
AACTCCACTCCATACATATATATGGGAAGGTACAAGCTCCAACTCGGTTTTACAGTGAAAACGGCAGGCACTTCAAACCGGCACTAGGAAACAGACTGAGAAACCAGAGTAAGGGTTTCTCCTGCAACCCGTTCCCTTTGTGCTGGATGAACGAACGTCTCTCCACAAGCTCAGTTCTGAGAGATAAGTGTGTGTGAAAGCCGTCCTTCACCTAGCTTGAAGGGAACACAAAGTTTCTTTTCAGTTGCAAACCCCACTCCATACATATATATGGGGAGGTACAAGCTCCAACTCGGTTTTACAGTGAAAACGGCAGGCACTTCAAACCGGCACTAGGAAACAGACTGAGAAACCAGAGTCGGTGTTCATCCTGCAACCCGTTCCCTTTGTGCTGGATGAACGAACGTCTCTCCACATGCTCAGTTCTGAGAGATTAGTGTGTGTGAAAGCCGTCCTTCACCTAGCTTGAAGGGAACACAAGGTTTCTTTTCAGTTGCCAACTCCACTCCATACATATATATGGGGAGGTACAAGCTCCAACTCGGTTTTACAGTGAAAACGGCAGGCACTTCAAACCGGCACTAGGAAACAGACTGAGAAACCAGAGTCAGTGTTTCTCCTGCAAACCGTTCCCTTAGTGCTAGATGAACGAACGTCTCTCCACATGCTCAGTTCTGAGAGATAAGTGTGTGTGAAAACCGTCCTTCACCTAGCTTGTAGGGAACACAAAGTTTCTTTTCAGTAGCCAACACCACTCCATACATATATATGGGGGGGTACAAGCTCCAACTCGGTTTTACTGTGAAAACGGCAGGCACTTCAAACCGGCACTAGGAAACAGACTGAGAATCCAGAGTCAGTGTTTTTCCTGCAACCCGTTCCCTTTGTGGTGTATGAACGAACGTCTCTCCACATGCTCAGTTCTGAGAGATAAGTGTGTGTGAAAGCCGTCCTTCACCTAGCTTGAAGGGAACACAAAGTTTCTTTTCAGTTGCAAACCCCACTCCATACATATATAAGGGGAGATACAAGCTCCAACTCGGTTTTACAGTGAAAACGGCAGGCACTTCAAACCGACACTAGGAAACACACTGAGAAACCAGAGTCAGCGTTCCAACTGCAACCCGTTCCCTTTGTGCTGGATGAACGAACGTCTCTCCACATGCTCAGTTCTGAGAAATAAGTGTGTGTGAAAGCCGTACTTCAACTAGCTTTAAGGAAACACAAAGTTTCTTTTCAGTTGCAAACTCCACTCCATACATATATATGGGGAGGTGCAAGGTCCAACTCGGTTTACAGTGAAAACGGCAGGCATTTCAGACCGGCACTAGGAAACAGACTGAGAAACCAGAGTAAGGGTTTCTCCTGCAACCCGTTCCCTTTGTGCTGGATGAACGAACGTCTCTCCACATGCTCAGTTCTGAGAGATAAGTGTGTGTGAAAGCCGTCCTTCAACTTGCTTGAAGGGAACACAAAGTTTCTTTTCAGTTGCAAACTCCACTCCATACATATATATGGGGAGGTACAAGCTCCAACTCGGTTTTACAGTGAAAACGGCAGGTACTTCAAACCTGCACTAGGAAACAGACTGAGAAACCAGAGTCTGTGTTTCTACTGCAAAACTTTCCCTTTGTGCTGGATGAACGAACGTCTCTGCACATGCTCAGTTCTGAGAGATAAGTGTGTGTGAAAGCCGTCCTAACCTAGCTTGAAGGGAACACAAAGTTCCTTTTCATTTGCAAACTCCACTCCATACATATATATGTGGAGGTACAAGCTCCAACTCGGTTTTACAGTGAAAACGGTGTGGAGGTACAAGCTCCAACTCGGTTTTACAGTGAAAAAGGCAGGCACTTCAAACCGGCACTAGGAAACAGACTGATAAACCAGAGTCAGTGTTTCTCCTGCCACCCGTTCCCGTTGTGCTGGATGAACGAACGTCTCTCCACATGCTCAGTTCTGAGAGATAAGTGTGTGTGAAAGCCGTCCTTTACCTAGTTTGAAGGGTACACAAAGTTTCTTTTCAGTTGCAAACTCCAGTCCATACATATATATGGGAAGGTACAAGCTCCATCTCGGTTTTACAGTGAAAAAGGCAGGCACTTCAAACCGGCACTAGGAAACAGACTGAGAAAACAGAGTCAGCGTTTCTCCTGCAACCCGTTCCCTTTGTGCTGGATGAACGAACGTCTCTCCACATGCTCAGTTCTGAGAGATAAGTGTGTGTGAAAGCCGTCCTTCAACTAGCTTGAAGGGAACACAAAGTTTCTTTTCAGTTGCAATCTCCAATCCATACATATATATGGGGAGGTACAAGCTCCAACTCGGTTTTACAGTGAAATCGGAAGGCACTTCAAACCGGCACTAGGAAACAGACTGAGAACCCAGAGTCTGTGTTTCTACTGCAACCCGTTCCCTTTGTGATGGATGAACGAACGTCTCTGCACATGCTCAGTTCTGAGAGATAAGTGTGTGTGAAAGCCGTACTTCACCTAGCTTGAAGGGAACACAAAGTTTCTTTTCAGTTTGCAACTCCGCTCCATACATATATATGGGGAGGTACAAGCTCCAACTCGGTTTTACAGTGAAAACGGCAGGCACTTCAAACCGGCACTAGGAAACAGACGGAGAAACCAGAGTAAGGGTTTCTCCTGCAACCCGTTCCCTTTGTGCTGGATGAATGAACGTCTCTCCACATGCTCAGTTCTGAGAGATAAGTGTGTGTGAAAGCCGTACTTCAACTAGCTTGACGGGAACACTAAGTTTCTTTTCAGTTGCAAACTCCACTCCATACATATATATGGGGGGGTACAAGCTCCAACTCGGTTTTACAGTGAAAACGGCAGGCACTTCAAACCGGCACTAGGAAACAGACTGAGAAACCAGAGTAAGGGTTTTTCCTGCAACACGTTCCCTTTGTGCTGGATGAACGAACGTCTCTCCACATGCTCAGTTCTGAGAGATATGTGTGTGTGAAAACCGTCCTTCACCTAACTTGAAGGGAACACAAATTTTTTTTAAGTTGCAAACTTCACTCCATACATATATATAGGGAGGTACAAGCTCCAACTCGGTTTTACAGTGAAAACGGCAGGCACTGCATACCGGCACTAAGAAACAGACTGAGAAACCAGAGTCTGTGTTTCTACTGCAACCCATTCCCTTTGTGATGGATGAACGAACGTCTCTCCACATGCTCAGTTCTGAGAGATAAGTGTGTGTGAAAGCCGTCCTTCACCTAGCTTGAAGGGAACACAAAGTTTCTTTTCAGTTGCAAACTGCACTCCATACATATATATGAGGAGGTACAAGCTCCAACTAAGTTTTACAGTGAAAACGGCAGGCACTTCAAACCGGCACTAGGAAACAGACTGAGAATCCAGAGTAAGGGTTTCTCCTGCAACCCGTTCCCTTTGTGCTGGATTAACGAACGTCTCTCCACATGCTCATTTCTGAGAGATAAGTGTGTGTGAATGCCGTCCTTCAACTAGCTTGAAGGGAACACAAAGTTTCTTTTCAGGTGCAAACTCCACTCCATACATATATATGGGGAGGTACAAGTTCCAACTCGGTTTTACAGTGAAAACTGCAGGCACTTCACACCGGCACCAGGAAACAGACTGAGAAACCAGAGTAAGGGTTTCTCCTGCAACCCGTTCCTTTGTGCTGGATGAAAGAACGTCTCTCCACATGCTCAGTTCTGAGAGATAAGTGTGTGTGAAAGCCGTACTTCAACTAGCTTGAAGGGAACACAAAGTTTCTTTTCAGTTGCAAACTCCACTCCATACATATATATGGGGAGGTGCAAGCTCCAACTCGGTTCTACAGTGAAAAAGGCAGGCACTTCAAACCGGCACTAGGAAACAGACTGAGAAACCAGAGTCATCGTTTCTCCTGCAACCCGTTCCAATTGTGCTGGAAGAACGAACGTCTCTCCACATGCTCAGTTCTGAGAGATATGTGTGTGTGAAAACCGTCCTTCACCTAGCTTGAAGGGAACACAAAGTTTCTTTTCAGTTGCAAACTCCACTCCATACATATATATGGGGAGGTACAAGCTCCAACTCGGTTTTACAGTGAAAACGGCAGGCACTTCAAACCGGCACTAGGAAACAGACTGAGAAACCAGAGTCTGTGTTTCTACTGCAACCCGTTCCCTTTGTGATGGATGAACGAACGTCTCTGCACATGCTCAGTTCTGAGAGATAAGTGTGTGTGAAAGCCGTACTTCACCTAGCTTGAAGGGAACACAAAGTTTCTTTTCAGTTTGCAACTCCGCTCCATACATATATATGGGGAGGTACAAGCTCCAACTCGGTTTTACAGTGAAAACGGCAGGCACTTCAAACCGGCACTAGGAAACAGACGGAGAAACCAGAGTAAGGGTTTCTCCTGCAACCCGTTCCCTTTGTGCTGGATGAATGAACGTCTCTCCACATGCTCAGTTCTGAGAGATAAGTGTGTGTGAAAGCCGTACTTCAACTAGCTTGACGGGAACACTAAGTTTCTTTTCAGTTGCAAACTCCAGTCCATACATATATATGGGGGGGTACAAGCTCCAACTCGGTTTTACAGTGAAAACGGCAGGCACTTCAAACCGGCACTATTAAACAGACTGAGAAACCAGAGTAAGGGTTTTTCCTGCAACACGTTCCCTTTGTGCTGGATGAACGAACGTCTCTCCACATGCTCAGTTCTGAGAGATATGTGTGTGTGAAAACCGTCCTTCACCTAGCTTGAAGGGAACACAAATTTTTTTTAAGTTGCAAACTTCACTCCATACATATATATAGGGAGGTACAAGCTCCAACTAGGTTTTACAGTGAAAACGGCAGGCACTGCATACCGGCACTAAGAAACAGACTGAGAAACCAGAGTCTGTGTTTCTACTGCAACCCATTCCCTTTGTGATGGATGAACGAACGTCTCTCCACATGCTCAGTTCTGAGAGATAAGTGTGTGTGAAAGCCGTCCTTCACCTAGCTTGAAGGGAACACAAAGTTTCTTTTCAGATGCAAACTGCACTCCATACATATATATGAGGAGGTACAAGCTCCAACTAAGTTTTACAGTGAAAACGGCAGGCACTTCAAACCGGCACTAGGAAACAGACTGAGAATCCAGAGTAAGGGTTTCTCCTGCAACCCGTTCCCTTTGTGCTGGATTAACGAACGTCTCTCCACATGCTCATTTCTGAGAGATAAGTGTGTGTGAATGCCGTCCTTCAACTAGCTTGAAGGGAACACAAAGTTTCTTTTCAGGTGCAAACTCCACTCCATACATATATATGGGGAGGTACAAGTTCCAACTCGGTTTTACAGTGAAAACTGCAGGCACTTCACACCGGCACCAGGAAACAGACTGAGAAACCAGAGTAAGGGTTTCTCCTGCAACCCGTTCCTTTGTGCTGGATGAAAGAACGTCTCTCCACATGCTCAGTTCTGAGAGATAAGTGTGTGTGAAAGCCGTACTTCAACTAGCTTGAAGGGAACACAAAGTTTCTTTTCAGTTGCAAACTCCACTCCATACATATATATGGGGAGGTGCAAGCTCCAACTCGGTTCTACAGTGAAAAAGGCAGGCAGTTCAAACCGGCACTAGGAAACAGACTGAGAAACCAGAGTCATCGTTTCTCCTGCAACCCGTTCCAATTGTGCTGGAAGAACGAACGTCTCTCCACATGCTCAGTTCTGAGAGATAAGGGTGTGTGAAAGCCGTCCTTCACCTAGCTTGAAGGGAACACAAAGTTTCTTTTCAGTTGCAAACCCCACTCCATACATATATATGGGGAGGTACAAACTCCAACTCGGTTTTACAGTGAAAACGGCAGGCACATCAAACCGGCACTAGGAAACAGGCTGAGAAACCAGAGTCGGTGTTCCTCCTGCAACCCGTTCCCTTTGTGCTGGATGAACGAACGTCTCTCCACATGCTCATTTCTGAGAGATTAGTGTGTGTGAAAGCCGTCCTTCACCTAGCTTGAAGGGAACACAAAGTTTCTTTTAAGTTGCCAACTCCACTCCATACATATATATGGGGAGGTACAAGCTCCAACACGGTTTTACAGTGAAAACGGCAGGCACATCAAACCGACACTAGGAAACAGACTGAGAAACCAGAGTCGGTGTTTCTCCTGCAACCCGTTCCCTTTGTGCTGGATGAACGAACGTCTCTCCACATGCTCAGTTTTGAGAGATAAGTGTGTGTGAAAGCCGTCCTTCACTTAGCTTGAAGGGAACACAAAGTCTGTTTTCATTTGCAAACTCCCCTCCATACATATATATGAGGAGGTACAAGCTCCAACTCGGTTTTACAGTGAAAACGGCAGGCACTTCAAACCGGCACTAGGAAACAGACTGAGAAACCAGAGTCAGTGTTTCTCCTGCAAACCGTTCCCTTAGTGCTAGATGAACGAACGTCTCTCCACATGCTCAGTTCTGAGAGATAAGTGTGTGTGAAAGCCGTCCTTCACCTAGCTTGAAGGGAACACAAAGTTTCTTTTCAGTTGCAAACTCCACTCCATACATATATATGGGGAGGTACAAGCTCCAACTCGGTTTTACAGTGAAAACGGCAGGCACTTCAAACCGGCACTAGGAAACAGACTGAGAATCCAGAGTAAGGGTTTCTCCTGCAACCCGTTCGCTTTGTGCTGGATGAACGAACGTCTCTCCACATGCTCAGTTCTGAGAGATAAGTGTGTGTGAAAGCCGTCCTTCAACTAGCTTGAAGGGAACGCAAAGTTTCTTTTCAGTTGCAAACTCCACTCCATAGATATATATGGGGAGGTACAAGCTCCAACTCGGTTTTACAGTGAAAACGGCAGGCACTTCATACCGGCACTAGGAAACAGACTGAGAAACCAGAGTCTGTGTTTCTACTGCAACCCGTTCCCTTTGTGATGGATGAACGAACGTCTCTGCACATACTCAGTTCTGAGAGATAAGTGTGTGTGAAAGCCGTCCTTCAACTAGCTTGAAGGGAACACAAACTTTCTTTTCAGTTGCAAACTCCACTCCATACATATATATGGGGAGATACAAGCTCCAACTCGGTTTTACAGTGAAAAAGGCAGGCACTTCAAACCGGCACTAGGAAACAGACTGAAAAACCAGAGTAAGGGTTTCCCCTGCAACCCGTTCCCTTTGTGCTGGATGAATGAACGTCTCTCCACATGCTCAGTTCTGAGAGATAAGTGTGTGTGAAAGCCGTCCTTCAACTAGCTTGAAGGGAACACAAAGTTTCTTTTCAGTAGCAAACTCCACTCCATACATATATATGGGGAGGTACAAGCTCCAACTCGGTTTTACAGTGAAAACGGCAGGCACTTGAAACCGGCACTAGGAAACAGACTGAGAAACCAGAGTCTGTGTTTCTACTGCAACCCGTTCCATTTGTGGTGTATGAACGAACGTCTCTGCACATGCTCAGTTCTGAGAGATAAGTGTGTGTGAAAGCCGTCCTTCACCTAGCTTGAAGGGAACACAAAGTTTCTTTTCAGTTGCAAACTCCACTCCATACATATATATGTGGAGGTACAAGCTCCAACAAGGTTTTACAGTGAAAACTGCAGGCACTTCAAACCGGCACTAGGAAACAGACTGAGAATCCAGAGTAAGGGTTTCTCCTGCAACCCGTTCCCTTTGTGCTGGATTAACGAACGTCTCTCCACATGCTCAGTTCTGAGAGATAAGTGTGTGTGAAAGCCGACCTTCAACTAGCTTGAAGGGAACGCAAAGTTTATTTTCAGTTTCAAACCAAATCCATACATATATATGGGGAGGTACAAGCTCCAACTCGGTTTTACAGTGAAAACGGCAGGCACATCAAACCGGCACTAGGAAACAGACTGAGAATCCAGAGTCGGTGATCCACCTGCAACCCGTTCCCTTTGTGCTGGATGAACGAACGACTCTCCACATGCTCAGTTCTGAGAGATAAGTGTGTGTGAATGCCGTACTTCACCTAGCTTGAAGGGAACACAAAGTTTCTTTTCAGTTGCCAACTCCACTCCATACATATATATGGGGAGGTACAAGCTCCAACTCGGTTTTACAGTGAAAACGTCAGGCACTTCAAATCGACACTAGGAAACAGACTGAGAAACCAGAGTCAGTGTTTCTCCTGCAACCCGTTCCCTTTATGCTGGATGAACGAAAGTCTCTCCACATGCTCAGTTCTGAGAGATAAGTGTGTGTGAAAGCCGTCCTTCACTTAGCTTGAAGGGAACACAAAGTTTCTTTTAAGTAGCAAACTCCCCTTCATACATATATATGAGGAGGTACAAGCTCCAACTCGGTTTTACAGTGAAAACGGCAGGCAATTCAAACCGGCACTAGGAAACAGACTGAGAAACCAGAGTCAGTGTTTCACCTGCAAACCGTTCCCTTAGTGCTGGATGAACGAACGTCTCTCCACATTCTCAGTTCTGAGAGATAAGTGTGTGTGAAAGCCGTCCTTCACCTAGCTTGAAGGGAACACAAAGTTTCTATTCAGTTACCAACTCCATTCCATACATATATATGGGGAGGTACAACTTCAACTCGGTTTTACAGTGAAAACGGCAGGCACTTCAAACCGGCACTAGGAAACAGACTGAGAAACCAGAGTAAGGGTTTCTCCTGCAACCCGTTCCCTTTGTGCTGGATGAACGAACGTCTCTCCACATGCTCAGTTCTGAGAGATAAGTGTGTGTGAAAGCCGTCCTTCACCTAGCTTGAAGGGACACAAAGTTTCTTTTCAGTTGCAAACCCCACTCCATACATATATATGGGGAGGTACAAGCTCCAACTCGGTTTTACAGTGAAAACGGCAGGCACATCAAACCGGCACTAGGAAACAGACTGAGAAACCAGAGTCAGTGTTCCTCCTGCAACCCGTTCCCTTTGTGCTGGATGAACGAACGTCTCTCCACATGCTCAGTTCTGAGAGATTAGTGTGTGTGAAAGCCGTCCTTCACCTAGCTTGAAGGGAACACAAAGTTTCTTTTCAGTTGCCAACTCCACTCCATACATATATATGGGGAGGTACAAGCTCCAACTCGGTTTTACAGTGAAAACGGTGTGGAGGTACAAGCTCCAACTCGGTTTTACAGTGAAAAAGGCAGGTACTTCAAACCGGCACTAGGAAACAGACTGATAAAACAGAGTCAGTGTTTCTCCTGCAACCCGTTCCCGTTGTGCTGGATGAACGAACGTCTCTCCACATGCTCAGTTCTGAGAGATAAGTGTGTGTGAAAGCCGTCCTTTACCTAGCTTGAAGGGAACACAAAGTTTCTTTTCAGTTGCAAACTCCAGTCCATACATATATATGGGAAGGTACAAGCTCCAACTCGGTTTTACAGTGAAAAAGGCAGGCACTTCAAACCGGCACTAGGAAACAGACTGAAAAACCAGAGTAAGTGTTCCTCCTGCAACCCGTTCCCTTTGTGCTGGATGAATGAACGTCTCTCCACATGCTCAGTTCTGAGAGATAAGTGTGTGTGAAAGCCGTCCTTCAACTAGCTTGAAGGGAACACAAAGTTTCTTTTCAGTTGCAAACTCCACTCCATAGATATATATGGGGAGGTACAAGCTCCAACTCGGTTTTACAGTGAAAAGGGCAGGCACTTCATACCGGCACTAGGAAACAGACTGAGAAACCAGAGTCTGTGTTTCTACTGCAACCCGTTCCCTTTGTGATGGATGAACGAACGTCTCTGCACATACTCAATTCTGAGACATAAGTGTGTGTGAAAGCCGTCCTTCACATAGCTTGAAGGGAACACAAAGTTTCTTTTCAGTTGCAAACTCCACTCCATACATATATATGGGGAGGTACAAGCTCCAACTCGGTTTTACAGTGAAAACGGCAGGCACGTCAAACCGGCACTAGGAAACAGACTGAGAAACCAGAGTAAGGGTTTCTCCTGCAACACGTTCCCTTTGTGCTGGATAAAGAACGTCTCTCCACATGCTCAGTTCTGAGAGATAAGTGTGTGTGAAAGCCGTCCTTCACCTAGCTTGAAGGGAACACAAAGTTTCTTTTCAGTTGCAAACTCCACTCCATACATATATATGGGGAGATACAAACTCCAACTCGGTTTTACAGTGAAAAAGGCAGGCACTTCCAACCGGCACTAGGAAACAGACTGAGAAACCAGAGTCATCGTTTCTCCTGCAACCCGTTCCATTTGTGCTGGATGAATGAACGTCTCTCCACATGCTCTGTTCTGAGAGATAAGTGTGTGTGAAAGCCGTCTTTCACCTAGCTTGAAGGGAACACAAAGTTTCTTTTCAGTAGCAAACTCCACTCCATACATATATATGGGGAGGTGCAAGCTCCAACTCGGTATTACAGTGAAAACGGCAGGCACTTCAAATCGGCACTAGGAAACAGACTGAGAAACCAGAGTATGGGTTTTTCCTGCAACCCGTTCAATTTGTGCTGGATGAACGAACGTCTCTCCACATGCTCAGTTCTGAGAGATAAGTGTGTGTGAAAGCCGTACTTCAACTAGCTTGAAGGGAACACAAAGTTTCTTTTCAGGTGCAAACTCCACTCCATACATATATATGGGGAGATACAAGCTCCAACTCGATTTTACAGTGAAAACGGCAGGCACATCAAACCGGCACTAGGAAACACACTGAGAAACCAGAGTCGGTGATCCACCTGCAAACCGTTCCCTTTGTGCTGGATGAACGAACGACTCTCCACATGCTCAGTTCTGAGAGATAATTGTGTGTGAATGCCGTCCTTCACCTAGCTTGAAGGGAACACAAAGTTTCTTTTCAGTTGCCAACTCCACTCCATACATATATATGGGGAGGTACAAGCTCCAACTCGGTTATACAGTGAAAACGGCAGGCACTTCTAACCGGCACTAGGAAACAGACTGAGAAACCAGAGTCAGTGTTTCTCCTGCAACCCGTTCCCTTTGTGCTGGATGAACGAACGTCTCTCCACATGCTCAGTTCTGAGAGATAAGTGTGTGTGAAAGCCGTCCTTCAACTAGCTTGAACGGAACGCAAAGTTTCTTTTCAGTTTCAAACCAAATCCATACATATATATGGGGAGGTACAAGTTCAAACTCGGTTTTACAGTGAAAAAGGCAGGCACTTCAAACCGGCACTAGGAAACAGACTGAGAAACCAGAGTCAGCGTTTCTCCTGCAAACCGTTCCATTTGTGCTGGATGAACGAACGTCTCTCCACATGCTCTGTTCTGAGAGATAAGTGTGTGTGAAAGCCGTACTTCAACTAGCTTGAAGGGAACACAAAGTTTCTTTTCAGTTGCAAACTCCACTCCATACATATATATGGGGAGGTGCAAGCTCCAACTCGGTATTACAGTGAAAACGGCAGGCACTTCAAATCGGCACTAGGAAACAGACTGAGAAACCAGAGTATGGCTTTCTCCTGCAACCCGTTCCCTTTGTGCTGGATGAACGAACGTCTCTCCACATGCTCAGTTCTGAGAGATAAGTGTGTGTGAAAGCCGTACTTCAACTAGCTTGAAGGGAACACAAAGTTTCTTTTCAGTTGCCAACTCCGCTCCATACATATATATGGGGAGGTACAAGCTCCAACTCGGTTTTACAGTGAAAACGGCAGGCACTTCAAACCGGCACTAGGAAACAGACTGAGAAACCAGAGTCTGTGTTTCTACTGCAACCCGTTCCCTTTGTGATGGATGAACGAACGTCTCTGAACATGCTCAGTTCTGAGAGATAAGTGTGTGTGAAAGCCGTCCTTCACCTAGCTTGAAGGGAACACAAAGTTTCTTTTAAGTTGCAAACTCCACTCCATACATATATATGTGGAGGTACAAGCTCCAACTAGGTTTTACAATGAAAATGGTAGGCACTTCAAACCGGCAGTAGGAATCAGAGTGAGAAACCAGAGTAAGTGTTTCTCCTACAACCCGTTCCCTTTGTGCTGGATGAACGACCGTCTCTCCACATGCTCAGTTCTGAGAGTTAAGTGTGTGTGAAAGCCGTCCTTCAACTAGCTTGAAGGGAACGCAAAGTTTCTTTTCAGTTTCAAAACAAATCCATACATATATATGGGGAGGTACAAGCTCCAACTCGGTTTACAGTGAAAACGGCAGGCACTTCAAACCGGCACTAGGAAACAGACTGAGATACCAGAGTCTGTGTTTCTACTGCAACCCGTTCCATTTGTGCTGGATGAACGAACGTCTCTCCACAAGCTCAGTTCTGAGAGATAAGTGTGTGTGAAAGCCGTCCTTCACCTAGCTTGAAGGGAACACAAAGATTCTTTTCAGTTGAAAACTCCACTCCATACATATATATGGGGAGGTACAAGCTCCAACTCGGTTTTACAGTGAAAACTGCAGGCACTTCAAACCGGCACTAGGAAACAGACTGAGAAACCGGAGTAAGGGTTTCCCCTGCAACCCGTTCCCTTTGTGCTGGATTAACGAACGTCTCTCCACATGCTCAGTTCTGAGAGATAAGTGTGTGTGAAAGCCGTCCTTCAACTAGCTTGAAGGGAACGCAAAGTTTCTTTTCAGTTTCAAAACAAATCCATACATATATATGGGGAGGTACAAGCTCCAACTCGGTTTTACAGTGAAAAAGGCAGGCACTTCAAACCGGCACTAGGAAACAGACTGAGAAACCAGAGTCAGCGTTTCTCCTGCAACCCGTTCCATTTGTGCTGGATGAACGAACGTCTCTCCACATGCTCTGTTCTGAGAGATAAGTGTGTGTGAAAGCCGTACTTCAACTAGCTTGAAGGGAACACAAAGTTTCTTTTCAGTTGCAAACTCCACTCCATACATATATATGGGGAGGTGCAAGCTCCAACTCGGTATTACAGTTAAAACGGCAGGCACTTCAAATCGGCACTAGGAAACAGACTGAGAAACCAGAGTATGGCTTTCTCCTGCAACCCGTTCCCTTTGTGCTGGATGAACGAACGTCTCTCCACATGCTCAGTTCTGAGAGATAAGTGTGTGTGAAAGCCGTCCTTCACCTAGCTTGAAGGGAACACAAAGTTTCTTTTCAGTTGCAAACCCCACTCCATACATATATATGGGGAGGTACAAGCTCCAAATCGGATTTACAGTGAAAACGGCAGGCACATCAAACCGGCACTAGGAAACAGACTGAGAAACCAGAGTCACTGTTCCTCCTGCAACCCGTTCCGTTTGTGCTGGATGAACGAACGTCTCTCCACTTGCTCAGTTCTGAGAGATAAGTGTGTGTGAAAGCCGTCCTTCACCTAGCTTGAAGGGAACACAAAGTTTCTTTTCAGTTGCAAACTCCACTCCATACATATATATGGGGAGGTACAAGCTCCAACTCGGTTTTACAGTGAAAATGGCAGGCACTTCAAACCGGCACTAGGAAATAGACTGAGAAACCAGAGTCAGTGTTTCTCCTGCAAACCGTTCCCTTTGTGCTGGATGAACGAACTTCTCTCCACATGCTCAGTTTTGAGAGATAAGTGTGTGTGAAAGCTGCCCTTCAGGTAGCTTGAAGGGAACACAAAGTCTCTTTTCATTTGCAAACTCCCCTCCATACATATATATGAGGAGGTACAAGACCCAACTCGGTTTTACAGTGAAAACGGCAGGCACTTCAAACCGGAACTAGGAAACAGACTGAGAAACCAGAGTCAGTGTTTCTATTGCAAACCGTTCCCTTAGTGCTGGATGAACGAACGTCTCTCCACATGCTCAGTTCTAAGAGATAAGTGTGTGTGAAAGCCGTCCTTCACCTAGCTTGAAGGTTACACAAAGTTTCTTTTCAGTTGCCAACTCCACTCCATACATATATATGGGGAGGTACAAGCTCCAACTCGGTTTTACACTGAAAACGGCTGGCACTTCCAACCGGCACTAGGAAACAGACTGAGAAACCAGAGTAAGGGTTTCTCCTGCAACGCGTTCCCTTTGTGCTGGATGAACGAACGTCTCTCCACATGCTCAGTTCTGAGGGATAAGGGTGTGTGAAGCCGTCCTTCACCTAGCTTGAAGGGAACACAAAGTTTCTTTTCCGTTGCAAACGCCACTCCATACATATATATGGGGAGGTGCAAGCTCCAACTCGGTTTTACAGTGAAAACGGCAGGCACTTCAGACCGGCACTAGGAAACAGACTGAGAAACCAGAGTCAGTGTTTGTCCTGCAAACCGTTCCCTTAGTGCTGGATGAACGAACGTCTCTCCACATGCTCAGTTCTGAGAGATAAGTGTGTGTGAAAGCCGTCCTTCACTTAGCTTGAAGGGAACACAAAGTTTCTATTCAGTTGCAAACTCCCCTCCATACATATATATGAGGAGGTACAAGCTCCAACTCGGTTTTACAGTGAACACGGCAGGCACTTCAAACCGGCACTAGGAAACAGACTGAGAATCCAGAGTCAGTGTTTCACCGGCAAACCAATCCCTTAGTGCTAGATGAACGAACGTCTCTCCACATGCTCAGTTCTGAGAGATAAGTGTGTGTGAAAGCCGTCCTTCACCTAGCTTGTAGGGAACACAAAGTTTCTTTTCAGTTGCCAACTCCACTCCATACATATATATGGGAAGGTACAAGCTCCAACTCGGTTTTACAGTGAAAACGGAAGGTACTTCATACCGGCACTAGGAAACAGACTGAGAAACTAGAGTAAGGGTTTCTCCTGCAACCCGTTCCCTTTGTGCTGGATGAACGAACGTCTCTCCACATGCTCAGTTCTGAGAGATAAGTGTGTTTGAAAGCCGTCCTTCAACTAGCTTGAAGGGAAAACAAAGTTTCTTTTCAGTTGCAAACTCCACTCCATACATATATATGGGGAGGTACAAGCTCCAACTCGGTTTTACAGTGAAAACGGCAGGCACTTCAAACCGGCACTAGGAAACAGACTGAGAAACCAGAGTCGGTGTTCATCCTGCAACCCGTTCCCTTTGTGCTGGATGAACGAACGTCTCTCCACATGCTCAGTTCTGAGAGATTAGTGTGTGTGAAAGCCGTCCTTCACCTAGCTTGAAGGGAACACAAGGTTTCTTTTCAGTTGCCAACTCCACTCCATACATATATATGGGGAGGTACAAGCTAGAACTCGGTTTAACAGTGAAAACGGCAGGCACTTCAAACCGGCACTAGGAAACAAACTGAGAAACCAGAGTCAGTGTTTCTCCTGCAACCCGTTCCCTTTGTGCTGGATGAACGAACGTCTCTCCACATGCTCAGTTCTGAGAGGTAAGTGTGTGTGAAAGCCGACCTTCACTAAGCTTGAAGGGAACACAAAGTTTCTTTTCAGTAGCAAACTTCCCTCCATACATATATATGAGGAGGTACAAGCTCCAACTCGGTTTTACAGTGAAAACGGCAGGCACTTCAAACCGGCACTAGGAAACAGACTGAGAAACCAGAGTCAGTGTTTCTCCTACAAACCGTTCCATTAGGGCTAGATGAACGAACGTCTCTCCACATGCTCAGTTCTGAGAGATAATTGTGTGTGAAAGCCGTCCTTCAGCTAGCTTGAAGGGAACACAAAGTTTCTTTTCAGTTGCCAACTCCACTCCATACATATATATGGGGGGGTACAAGCTCCAACTCGGTTTTACAGTGAAAACGGCAGGCACTTCAAACCAGCACTAGGAAACAGACTGAGAATCCAGAGTCAGTGTTTCTCCTGCAACCCGTTCCATTTGTGGTGTATGAACGAACGTCTCTCCACATGCTCAGTTCTGAGAGATAAGTGTGTGTGAAAGCCGTCCTTCACCTAGCTTGAAGGGAACACAAAGTTTCTTTTCAGTTGCAAACCCCACTCCATACATATATAAGGGGAGGTACAAGCTCCAACTCGGTTTTACACTGAAAACGGCAGGCACTTCAAACCGGCACTAGGAAACAGACTGAGAAACCAGAGTCAGCGTTCCTCCTGCAACCCGTTCCCTTTGTGCTGCATGAACGAACGTCTCTCCACATGCTCAGTTCTGAGAGATAAGTGTGTGTGAAAGCCGTCCTTCAACTAGCTTTAAGGGAACACTTAGTTTCTTTTCAGTTATAAACTCCACTCCATACATATATATGGGGAGGTGCAAGCTCCAACTCGGTTTTACAGTGAAAACGGCAGGCATTTCAGACCGGCACTAGGAAACAGACTGAGAAACCAGAGTAAGGGTTTCTCCTGCAACCCGTTCCCTTTGTGCTGGATGAACGAACGTCTCTCCACATGCTCAGTTCTGAGAGATAAGTGTGTGTAGAAGCCGTCCTTCAACTAGCTTGAAGGGAACACAAAGTTTCTTTTCAGTTGCCAACTCCACTCCATACATATATATGGGGAGGTACAAGCTCCAACTCGGTTTTACAGTGAAAACGGCAGGCACTTCAAACCGGCACTAGGAAACAGACTGAGAAACCAGAGTCGGTGTTTATCCTGCAAACCGTTCCCTTTGTGGTGTATGAACGAACGTCTCTCCACATGCTCAGTTCTGAGAGATAAGTGTGTGTGAAAGCCGTCCTTCACCTAGCTTGAAGGGAACACAAAGTTTCTTTTCAGTTGCAAACCCCACTCCATACATATATAAGGGGAGGTACAAGCTCCAACTCGGTTTTACAGTGAAAACGGCAGGCACTTCAAACCGGCACTAGGAAACAGACTGAGAAACCAGAGTAAGGGTTTCTCCTGCAACCCGTTCCCTTTGTGCTGGATGAACGAACGTCTCTCCACATGCTCAGTTCTGAGAGATAAGTGTGTGTGAAAGCCGTCCTTCACCTAGCTTGAAGGGAACACAAAGTTTCTTTTCAGTTGCCAACTCCACTCCATACATATATATGGGAAGGTACAAGCTCCAACTCGGTTTTACAGTGAAAACGGCAGGCACTTCAAACCGGCACTAGGAAACAGACTGAGAAACCAGAGTAAGGGTTTCTCCTGCAACCCGTTCCCTTTGTGCTGGATGAACGAACGTCTCTCCACATGCTCAGTTCTGAGAGATAAGGGTGTGTGAAAGCCGTCCTTCACCTAGCTTGAAGGGAACACAAAGTTTCTTTTCAGTTGCAAACCCCACTCCATACATATATATGGGGAGGTACAAGCTCCAACTCGATTTTACAGTGAAAACGGCAGGCACTTCAAACCGGCACTAGGAAACAGACTGAGAATCCAGAGGCAGTGTTTCTCCTGCAACCCGTTCCCTTTGTGCTGGATGAACGATCGTCTCTCCACATGCTCAGTTCTGAGAGATAAGTGTGTGTGAAAGCCGTCCTTCACTTAGCTTGAATTGAACACAAAGTTTCTTTTCAGTTGCAAACTCCCCTCCAAACATATATATGAGGAGGTACAAGCTCCAACTCGGTTTTACAGTGAACACGGCAGGCACTTCAAACCGGCACAAGGAAACAGACTGAGAAAACAGAGTCAGTGTTCCTCCTGCAACCCGTTCCCTTTGCGCTGGATGAGAGAACGTCTCTCCACATGCTCAGTTCTGAGAGATAAGTGTGTGTGAAAGCCGTCCTTCACCTAGCTTGAAGGGAACACAAAGTTTCTTTTCTGTTGCCAACTCCACTCCATACATATATATGGGAAGGTACAAGCTCCAACTCGGTTTTACAGTGAAAACGGCAGGCACTTCAAACCGGCACTAGGAAACAGACTGAGAAACCAGAGTAAGGGTTTCTCCTGCAACCCGTTCCCTTTGTGCTGGATGAACGAACGTCTCTCCACATGCTCAGTTCTGAGAGATAAGGGTGTGTGAAAGCCGTCCTTCACCTAGCTTGAAGGGAACACAAAGTTTCTTTTCAGTTGCAAACCCCACTCCATACATATATATGGGGAGGTACAAGCTCCAACTCGGTTTTACAGTGAAAACGGCAGGCACTTCAAACCGGCACTAGGAAACAGACTGAGAAACCAGAGTCGGTGTTCATCCTGCAACCCGTTCCCTTTGTGCTGGATGAACGAACGTCTCTCCACATGCTCAGTTCTGAGAGATTAGTGTGTGTGAAAGCCGTCCTTCACCTAGCTTGAAGGGAACACAAGGTTTCTTTTCAGTTGCCAACTCCACTCCATACATATATATGGGGAGGTACAAGCTAGAACTCGGTTTAACAGTGAAAACGGCAGGCACTTCAAACCGGCACTAGGAAACAAACTGAGAAACCAGAGTCAGTGTTTCTCCTGCAACCCGTTCCCTTTGTGCTGGATGAACGAACGTCTCTCCACATGCTCAGTTCTGAGAGGTAAGTGTGTGTGAAAGCCGTCCTTCACTAAGCTTGAAGGGAACACAAAGTTTCTTTTCAGTAGCAAACTCCCCTCCATACATATATATGAGGAGGTACAAGCTCCAACTCGGTTTTACAGTGAAAACGGCAGGCACTTCAAACCGGCACTAGGAAACAGACTGAGAAACCAGAGTCAGTGTTTCTCCTACAAACCGTTCCATTAGGGCTAGATGAACGAACGTCTCTCCACATGCTCAGTTCTGAGAGATAAGTGTGTGTGAAAGCCGTCCTTCACCTAGCTTGAAGGGAACACAAAGTTTCTTTTCAGTTGCCAACTCCACTCCATACATATATATGGGGGGGTACAAGCTCCAACTCGGTTTTACAGTGAAAACGGCAGGCACTTCAAACCAGCACTAGGAAACAGACTGAGAATCCAGAGTCAGTGTTTCTCCTGCAACCCGTTCCATTTGTGGTGTATGAACGAACGTCTCTCCACATGCTCAGTTCTGAGAGATAAGTGTGTGTGAAAGCCGTCCTTCACCTAACTTGAAGGGAACACAAAGTTTCTTTTTAGTTGCAAACCCCACTCCATACATATATAAGGGGAGGTACAAGCTCCAACTCGGTTTTACAGTGAAAACGGCAGGCACTTCAAACCGGCACTAGGAAACAGACTGAGAAACCAGAGTCAGCGTTCCTCCTGCAACCCGTTCCCTTTGTGCTGGATGAACGAACGTCTCTCCACATGCTCAGTTCTGAGAGATAAGTGTGTGTGAAAGCCGTCCTTCAACTAGCTTTAAGGGAACACTTAGTTTCTTTTCAGTTGTAAACTCCACTCCATACATATATATGGGGAGGTGCAAGCTCCAACTCGGTTTTACAGTGAAAACGGCAGGCATTTCAGACCGGCACTAGGAAACAGACTGAGAAACCAGAGTAAGTGTTTCTCCTGCAACCCGTTCCCTTTGTGCTGGATGAACGAACGTCTCTCCACATGCTCAGTTCTGAGAGATAAGTGTGTGTAGAAGCCGTCCTTCAACTAGCTTGAAGGGAACACAAAGTTTCTTTTCAGTTGCCAACTCCACTCCATACATATATATGGGGAGGTACAAGCTCCAACTCGGTTTTACAGTGAAAACGGCAGGCACTTCAAACCGGCACTAGGAAACAGACTGAGAAACCAGAGTCGGTGTTCATCCTGCAACCCGTTCCCTTTGTGCTGGATGAACGAACGTCTCTCCGCATGCTCAGTTCTGAGAGATTAGTGTGTGTGAAAGCCGTCCTTCACCTAGCTTGAAGGGAACACAAGGTTTCTTTTCAGTTGCCAACTCCACTCCATACATATATATGGGGAGGTACAAGCTCCAACTCGGTTTTACAGTGAAAACGGCAGGCACTTCAAACCGGCACTAGGAAACAAACTGAGAAACCAGAGTCAGTGTTTCTCCTGCAACCTGTTCCCTTTGTGCTGGATGAACGAACGTCTCTCCACATGCTCAGTTCTGAGAGGTAAGTGTGTGTGAAAGCCGTCCTTCACTAAGCTTGAAGGGAACACAAAGTTTCTTTCCAGTTGCAAACTCCCCTCCATACATATATATGAGGAGGTACAAGCTCCAACTCGGTTTTACAGTGAAAACGGCAGGCACTTCAAACCGGCACTAGGAAACAGACTGAGAAACCAGAGTCAGTGTTTCTCCTACAAACCGTTCCCTTAGTGCTAGATGAACGAACGTCTCTCCACATGCTCAGTTCTGAGAGATAAGTGTGTGTGAAAGCCGTCCTTCACCTAGCTTGAAGGGAACACAAAGTTTCTTTTCAGTTGCAAACTCCACTCCATACATATATATGGGGAGGTACAAGCTCCAACTCGGTTTTACAGTGAAAACGGCAGGCACTTCAAACCAGCACTAGGAAACAGACTGAGAATCCAGAGTCAGTGTTTATCCTGCAACCCGTTCCATTTGTGGTGTATGAACGAACGTCTCTCCACATGCTCAGTTCTGAGAGATAAGTGTGTGTGAAAGCCGTCCTTCACCTAGCTTGAAGGGAACACAAAGTTTCTTTTCAGTTGCAAACCCCACTCCATACATATATAAGGGGAGGTACAAGCTCCAACTCGGTTTTACAGTGAAAACGGCAGGCACTTCAAACCGGCACTAGGAAACAGACTGAGAAACCAGAGTAAGGGTTTCTCCTGCAACCCGTTCCCTTTGTGCTGGATGAATGAACGTCTCTCCACATGCTCAGTTCTGAGAGATAAGTGTGTGTGAAAGCCGTCCTTCACCTAGCTTGAAGGGAACACAAAGTTTCTTTTCAGTTGCCAACTCCACTCCAAACATATATATGGGAAGGTACAAGCTCCAACTCGGTTTTACAGTGAAAACGGCAGGCACTTCAAACCGGCACTAGGAAACAGACTGAGAAACCAGAGTAAGGGTTTCTCCTGCAACCCGTTCCCTTTGTGCTGGATGAACGAACGTCTCTCCACAAGCTCAGTTCTGAGAGATAAGTGTGTGTGAAAGCCGTCCTTCACCTAGCTTGAAGGGAACACAAAGTTTCTTTTCAGTTGCAAACCCCACTCCATACATATATATGGGGAGGTACAAGCTCCAACTCGGTTTTACAGTGAAAACGGCAGGCACTTCAAACCGGCACTAGGAAACAGACTGAGAAACCAGAGTCGGTGTTCATCCTGCAACCCGTTCCCTTTGTGCTGGATGAACGAACGTCTCTCCACATGCTCAGTTCTGAGAGATTAGTGTGTGTGAAAGCCGTCCTTCACCTAGCTTGAAGGGAACACAAGGTTTCTTTTCAGTTGCCAACTCCACTCCATACATATATATGGGGAGGTACAAGCTCCAACTCGGTTTTACAGTGAAAACGGCAGGCACTTCAAACCGGCACTAGGAAACAGACTGAGAAACCAGAGTCAGTGTTTCTCCTGCAAACCGTTCCCTTAGTGCTAGATGAACGAACGTCTCTCCACATGCTCAGTTCTGAGAGATAAGTGTGTGTGAAAACCGTCCTTCACCTAGCTTGTAGGGAACACAAAGTTTCTTTTCAGTAGCCAACACCACTCCATACATATATATGGGGGGGTACAAGCTCAAACTCGGTTTTACTGTGAAAACGGCAGGCACTTCAAACCGGCACTAGGAAACAGACTGAGAATCCAGAGTCAGTGTTTTTCCTGCAACCCGTTCCCTTTGTGGTGTATGAACGAACGTCTCTCCACATGCTCAGTTCTGAGAGATAAGTGTGTGTGAAAGCCGTCCTTCACCTAGCTTGAAGGGAACACAAAGTTTCTTTTCAGTTGCAAACCCCACTCCATACATATATAAGGGGAGATACAAGCTCCAACTCGGTTTTACAGTGAAAACGGCAGGCACTTCAAACCGACACTAGGAAACACACTGAGAAACCAGAGTCAGCGTTCCAACTGCAACCCGTTCCCTTTGTGCTGGATGAACGAACGTCTCTCCACATGCTCAGTTCTGAGAAATAAGTGTGTGTGAAAGCCGTACTTCAACTAGCTTTAAGGAAACACAAAGTTTCTTTTCAGTTGCAAACTCCACTCCATACATATATATGGGGAGGTGCAAGGTCCAACTCGGTTTACAGTGAAAACGGCAGGCATTTCAGACCGGCACTAGGAAACAGACTGAGAAACCAGAGTAAGGGTTTCTCCTGCAACCCGTTCCCTTTGTGCTGGATGAACGAACGTCTCTCCACATGCTCAGTTCTGAGAGATAAGTGTGTGTGAAAGCCGTCCTTCAACTTGCTTGAAGGGAACACAAAGTTTCTTTTCAGTTGCAAACTCCACTCCATACATATATATGGGGAGGTACAAGCTCCAACTCGGTTTTACAGTGAAAACGGCAGGTACTTCAAACCTGCACTAGGAAACAGACTGAGAAACCAGAGTCTGTGTTTCTACTGCAAAACTTTCCCTTTGTGCTGGATGAACGAACGTCTCTGCACATGCTCAGTTCTGAGAGATAAGTGTGTGTGAAAGCCGTCCTAACCTAGCTTGAAGGGAACACAAAGTTCCTTTTCATTTGCAAACTCCACTCCATACATATATATGTGGAGGTACAAGCTCCAACTCGGTTTTACAGTGAAAACGGTGTGGAGGTACAAGCTCCAACTCGGTTTTACAGTGAAAAAGGCAGGCACTTCATACCGGCACTAGGAAACAGACTGATAAACCAGAGTCAGTGTTTCTCCTGCCACCCGTTCCCGTTGTGCTGGATGAACGAACGTCTCTCCACATGCTCAGTTCTGAGAGATAAGTGTGTGTGAAAGCCGTCCTTTACCTAGTTTGAAGGGTACACAAAGTTTCTTTTCAGTTGCAAACTCCAGTCCATACATATATATGGGAAGGTACAAGCTCCATCTCGGTTTTACAGTGAAAAAGGCAGGCACTTCAAACCGGCACTAGGAAACAGACTGAGAAAACAGAGTCAGCGTTTCTCCTGCAACCCGTTCCCTTTGTGCTGGATGAACGAACGTCTCTCCACATGCTCAGTTCTGAGAGATAAGTGTGTGTGAAAGCCGTCCTTCAACTAGCTTGAAGGGAACACAAAGTTTCTTTTCAGTTGCAATCTCCAATCCATACATATATATGGGGAGGTACAAGCTCCAACTCGGTTTTACAGTGAAATCGGAAGGCACTTCAAACCGGCACTAGGAAACAGACTGAGAACCCAGAGTCTGTGTTTCTACTGCAACCCGTTCCCTTTGTGATGGATGAACGAACGTCTCTGCACATGCTCAGTTCTGAGAGATAAGTGTGTGTGAAAGCCGTACTTCACCTAGCTTGAAGGGAACACAAAGTTTCTTTTCAGTTTGCAACTCCGCTCCATACATATATATGGGGAGGTACAAGCTCCAACTCGGTTTTACAGTGAAAACGGCAGGCACTTCAAACCGGCACTAGGAAACAGACGGAGAAACCAGAGTAAGGGTTTCTCCTGCAACCCGTTCCCTTTGTGCTGGATGAATGAACGTCTCTCCACATGCTCAGTTCTGAGAGATAAGTGTGTGTGAAAGCCGTACTTCAACTAGCTTGACGGGAACACTAAGTTTCTTTTCAGTTGCAAACTCCACTCCATACATATATATGGGGGGGTACAAGCTCCAACTCGGTTTTACAGTGAAAACGGCAGGCACTTCAAACCGGCACTAGGAAACAGACTGAGAAACCAGAGTAAGGGTTTTTCCTGCAACACGTTCCCTTTGTGCTGGATGAACGAACGTCTCTCCACATGCTCAGTTCTGAGAGATATGTGTGTGTGAAAACCGTCCTTCACCTAACTTGAAGGGAACACAAATTTTTTTTAAGTTGCAAACTTCACTCCATACATATATATAGGGAGGTACAAGCTCCAACTCGGTTTTACAGTGAAAACGGCAGGCACTGCATACCGGCACTAAGAAACAGACTGAGAAACCAGAGTCTGTGTTTCTACTGCAACCCATTCCCTTTGTGATGGATGAACGAACGTCTCTCCACATGCTCAGTTCTGAGAGATAAGTGTGTGTGAAAGCCGTCCTTCACCTAGCTTGAAGGGAACACAAAGTTTCTTTTCAGTTGCAAACTGCACTCCATACATATATATGAGGAGGTACAAGCTCCAACTAAGTTTTACAGTGAAAACGGCAGGCACTTCAAACCGGCACTAGGAAACAGACTGAGAATCCAGAGTAAGGGTTTCTCCTGCAACCCGTTCCCTTTGTGCTGGATTAACGAACGTCTCTCCACATGCTCATTTCTGAGAGATAAGTGTGTGTGAATGCCGTCCTTCAACTAGCTTGAAGGGAACACAAAGTTTCTTTTCAGGTGCAAACTCCACTCCATACATATATATGGGGAGGTACAAGTTCCAACTCGGTTTTACAGTGAAAACTGCAGGCACTTCACACCGGCACCAGGAAACAGACTGAGAAACCAGAGTAAGGGTTTCTCCTGCAACCCGTTCCTTTGTGCTGGATGAAAGAACGTCTCTCCACATGCTCAGTTCTGAGAGATAAGTGTGTGTGAAAGCCGTACTTCAACTAGCTTGAAGGGAACACAAAGTTTCTTTTCAGTTGCAAACTCCACTCCATACATATATATGGGGAGGTGCAAGCTCCAACTCGGTTCTACAGTGAAAAAGGCAGGCACTTCAAACCGGCACTAGGAAACAGACTGAGAAACCAGAGTCATCGTTTCTCCTGCAACCCGTTCCAATTGTGCTGGAAGAACGAACGTCTCTCCACATGCTCAGTTCTGAGAGATATGTGTGTGTGAAAACCGTCCTTCACCTAGCTTGAAGGGAACACAAAGTTTCTTTTCAGTTGCAAACTCCACTCCATACATATATATGGGGAGGTACAAGCTCCAACTCGGTTTTACAGTGAAAACGGCAGGCACTTCAAACCGGCACTAGGAAACAGACTGAGAAACCAGAGTCTGTGTTTCTACTGCAACCCGTTCCCTTTGTGATGGATGAACGAACGTCTCTGCACATGCTCAGTTCTGAGAGATAAGTGTGTGTGAAAGCCGTACTTCACCTAGCTTGAAGGGAACACAAAGTTTCTTTTCAGTTTGCAACTCCGCTCCATACATATATATGGGGAGGTACAAGCTCCAACTCGGTTTTACAGTGAAAACGGCAGGCACTTCAAACCGGCACTAGGAAACAGACGGAGAAACCAGAGTAAGGGTTTCTCCTGCAACCCGTTCCCTTTGTGCTGGATGAATGAACGTCTCTCCACATGCTCAGTTCTGAGAGATAAGTGTGTGTGAAAGCCGTACTTCAACTAGCTTGACGGGAACACTAAGTTTCTTTTCAGTTGCAAACTCCACTCCATACATATATATGGGGGGGTACAAGCTCCAACTCGGTTTTACAGTGAAAACGGCAGGCACTTCAAACCGGCACTATTAAACAGACTGAGAAACCAGAGTAAGGGTTTTTCCTGCAACACGTTCCCTTTGTGCTGGATGAACGAACGTCTCTCCACATGCTCAGTTCTGAGAGATATGTGTGTGTGAAAACCGTCCTTCACCTAGCTTGAAGGGAACACAAATTTTTTTTAAGTTGCAAACTTCACTCCATACATATATATAGGGAGGTACAAGCTCCAACTCGGTTTTACAGTGAAAACGGCAGGCACTGCATACCGGCACTAAGAAACAGACTGAGAAACCATAGTCTGTGTTTCTACTGCAACCCATTCCCTTTGTGATGGATGAACGAACGTCTCTCCACATGCTCAGTTCTGAGAGATAAGTGTGTGTGAAAGCCGTCCTTCACCTAGCTTGAAGGGAACACAAAGTTTCTTTTCAGTTGCAAACTGCACTCCATACATATATATGAGGAGGTACAACTCCAACTAAGTTTTACAGTGAAAACGGCAGGCACTTCAAACCGGCACTAGGAAACAGACTGAGAATCCAGAGTAAGGGTTTCTCCTGCAACCCGTTCCCTTTGTGCTGGATTAACGAACGTCTCTCCACATGCTCATTTCTGAGAGATAAGTGTGTGTGAATGCCGTCCTTCAACTAGCTTGAAGGGAACACAAAGTTTCTTTTCAGGTGCAAACTCCACTCCATACATATATATGGGGAGGTACAAGTTCCAACTCGGTTTTACAGTGAAAACTGCAGGCACTTCACACCGGCACCAGGAAACAGACTGAGAAACCAGAGTAAGGGTTTCTCCTGCAACCCGTTCCTTTGTGCTGGATGAAAGAACGTCTCTCCACATGCTCAGTTCTGAGAGATAAGTGTGTGTGAAAGCCGTACTTCAACTAGCTTGAAGGGAACACAAAGTTTCTTTTCAGTTGCAAACTCCACTCCATACATATATATGGGGAGGTGCAAGCTCCAACTCGGTTCTACAGTGAAAAAGGCAGGCACTTCAAACCGGCACTAGGAAACAGACTGAGAAACCAGAGTCATCGTTTCTCCTGCAACCCGTTCCAATTGTGCTGGAAGAACGAACGTCTCTCCACATGCTCAGTTCTGAGAGATAAGGGTGTGTGAAAGCCGTCCTTCACCTAGCTTGAAGGGAACACAAAGTTTCTTTTCAGTTGCAAACCCCACTCCATACATATATATGGGGAGGTACAAACTCCAACTCGGTTTTACAGTGAAAACGGCAGGCACATCAAACCGGCACTAGGAAACAGGCTGAGAAACCAGAGTCGGTGTTCCTCCTGCAACCCGTTCCCTTTGTGCTGGATGAACGAACGTCTCTCCACATGCTCATTTCTGAGAGATTAGTGTGTGTGAAAGCCGTCCTTCACCTAGCTTGAAGGGAACACAAAGTTTCTTTTAAGTTGCCAACTCCACTCCATACATATATATGGGGAGGTACAAGCTCCAACACGGTTTTACAGTGAAAACGGCAGGCACATCAAACCGACACTAGGAAACAGACTGAGAAACCAGAGTCGGTGTTTC
Source organism: Vicugna pacos (assembly GCF_048564905.1). NCBI lineage: Eukaryota > Metazoa > Chordata > Mammalia > Artiodactyla > Camelidae > Vicugna > Vicugna pacos. The sequence goes on from NC_133002.1 coordinate 25,459,589, forward strand.
TCCTGCAACCCGTTCCCTTTGTGCTGGATGAACGAACGTCTCTCCACATGCTCAGTTTTGAGAGATAAGTGTGTGTGAAAGCCGTCCTTCACTTAGCTTGAAGGGAACACAAAGTCTGTTTTCATTTGCAAACTCCCCTCCATACATATATATGAGGAGGTACAAGCTCCAACTCGGTTTTACAGTGAAAACGGCAGGCACTTCAAACCGGCACTAGGAAACAGACTGAGAAACCAGAGTCAGTGTTTCTCCTGCAAACCGTTCCCTTAGTGCTAGATGAACGAACGTCTCTCCACATGCTCAGTTCTGAGAGATAAGTGTGTGTGAAAGCCGTCCTTCACCTAGCTTGAAGGGAACACAAAGTTTCTTTTCAGTTGCAAACTCCACTCCATACATATATATGGGGAGGTACAAGCTCCAACTCGGTTTTACAGTGAAAACGGCAGGCACTTCAAACCGGCACTAGGAAACAGACTGAGAATCCAGAGTAAGGGTTTCTCCTGCAACCCGTTCGCTTTGTGCTGGATGAACGAACGTCTCTCCACATGCTCAGTTCTGAGAGATAAGTGTGTGTGAAAGCCGTCCTTCAACTAGCTTGAAGGGAACGCAAAGTTTCTTTTCAGTTGCAAACTCCACTCCATAGATATATATGGGGAGGTACAAGCTCCAACTCGGTTTTACAGTGAAAACGGCAGGCACTTCATACCGGCACTAGGAAACAGACTGAGAAACCAGAGTCTGTGTTTCTACTGCAACCCGTTCCCTTTGTGATGGATGAACGAACGTCTCTGCACATACTCAGTTCTGAGAGATAAGTGTGTGTGAAAGCCGTCCTTCAACTAGCTTGAAGGGAACACAAACTTTCTTTTCAGTTGCAAACTCCACTCCATACATATATATGGGGAGATACAAGCTCCAACTCGGTTTTACAGTGAAAAAGGCAGGCACTTCAAACCGGCACTAGGAAACAGACTGAAAAACCAGAGTAAGGGTTTCCCCTGCAACCCGTTCCCTTTGTGCTGGATGAATGAACGTCTCTCCACATGCTCAGTTCTGAGAGATAAGTGTGTGTGAAAGCCGTCCTTCAACTAGCTTGAAGGGAACACAAAGTTTCTTTTCAGTAGCAAACTCCACTCCATACATATATATGGGGAGGTACAAGCTCCAACTCGGTTTTACAGTGAAAACGGCAGGCACTTGAAACCGGCACTAGGAAACAGACTGAGAAACCAGAGTCTGTGTTTCTACTGCAACCCGTTCCATTTGTGGTGTATGAACGAACGTCTCTGCACATGCTCAGTTCTGAGAGATAAGTGTGTGTGAAAGCCGTCCTTCACCTAGCTTGAAGGGAACACAAAGTTTCTTTTCAGTTGCAAACTCCACTCCATACATATATATGTGGAGGTACAAGCTCCAACAAGGTTTTACAGTGAAAACTGCAGGCACTTCAAACCGGCACTAGGAAACAGACTGAGAATCCAGAGTAAGGGTTTCTCCTGCAACCCGTTCCCTTTGTGCTGGATTAACGAACGTCTCTCCACATGCTCAGTTCTGAGAGATAAGTGTGTGTGAAAGCCGACCTTCAACTAGCTTGAAGGGAACGCAAAGTTTATTTTCAGTTTCAAACCAAATCCATACATATATATGGGGAGGTACAAGCTCCAACTCGGTTTTACAGTGAAAACGGCAGGCACATCAAACCGGCACTAGGAAACAGACTGAGAATCCAGAGTCGGTGATCCACCTGCAACCCGTTCCCTTTGTGCTGGATGAACGAACGACTCTCCACATGCTCAGTTCTGAGAGATAAGTGTGTGTGAATGCCGTACTTCACCTAGCTTGAAGGGAACACAAAGTTTCTTTTCAGTTGCCAACTCCACTCCATACATATATATGGGGAGGTACAAGCTCCAACTCGGTTTTACAGTGAAAACGTCAGGCACCTCAAATCGACACTAGGAAACAGACTGAGAAACCAGAGTCAGTGTTTCTCCTGCAACCCGTTCCCTTTATGCTGGATGAACGAAAGTCTCTCCACATGCTCAGTTCTGAGAGATAAGTGTGTGTGAAAGCCGTCCTTCACTTAGCTTGAAGGGAACACAAAGTTTCTTTTAAGTAGCAAACTCCCCTTCATACATATATATGAGGAGGTACAAGCTCCAACTCGGTTTTACAGTGAAAACGGCAGGCAATTCAAACCGGCACTAGGAAACAGACTGAGAAACCAGAGTCAGTGTTTCACCTGCAAACCGTTCCCTTAGTGCTGGATGAACGAACGTCTCTCCACATTCTCAGTTCTGAGAGATAAGTGTGTGTGAAAGCCGTCCTTCACCTAGCTTGAAGGGAACACAAAGTTTCTATTCAGTTACCAACTCCATTCCATACATATATATGGGGAGGTACAATTTCAACTCGGTTTTACAGTGAAAACGGCAGGCACTTCAAACCGGCACTAGGAAACAGACTGAGAAACCAGAGTAAGGGTTTCTCCTGCAACCCGTTCCCTTTGTGCTGGATGAACGAACGTCTCTCCACATGCTCAGTTCTGAGAGATAAGTGTGTGTGAAAGCCGTCCTTCACCTAGCTTGAAGGGACACAAAGTTTCTTTTCAGTTGCAAACCCCACTCCATACATATATATGGGGAGGTACAAGCTCCAACTCGGTTTTACAGTGAAAACGGCAGGCACATCAAACCGGCACTAGGAAACAGACTGAGAAACCAGAGTCAGTGTTCCTCCTGCAACCCGTTCCCTTTGTGCTGGATGAACGAACGTCTCTCCACATGCTCAGTTCTGAGAGATTAGTGTGTGTGAAAGCCGTCCTTCACCTAGCTTGAAGGGAACACAAAGTTTCTTTTCAGTTGCCAACTCCACTCCATACATATATATGGGGAGGTACAAGCTCCAACTCGGTTTTACAGTGAAAACGGTGTGGAGGTACAAGCTCCAACTCGGTTTTACAGTGAAAAAGGCAGGTACTTCAAACCGGCACTAGGAAACAGACTGATAAAACAGAGTCAGTGTTTCTCCTGCAACCCGTTCCCGTTGTGCTGGATGAACGAACGTCTCTCCACATGCTCAGTTCTGAGAGATAAGTGTGTGTGAAAGCCGTCCTTTACCTAGCTTGAAGGGAACACAAAGTTTCTTTTCAGTTGCAAACTCCAGTCCATACATATATATGGGAAGGTACAAGCTCCAACTCGGTTTTACAGTGAAAAAGGCAGGCACTTCAAACCGGCACTAGGAAACAGACTGAAAAACCAGAGTAAGTGTTCCTCCTGCAACCCGTTCCCTTTGTGCCGGATGAATGAACGTCTCTCCACATGCTCAGTTCTGAGAGATAAGTGTGTGTGAAAGCCGTCCTTCAACTAGCTTGAAGGGAACACAAAGTTTCTTTTCAGTTGCAAACTCCACTCCATAGATTTATATGGGGAGGTACAAGCTCCAACTCGGTTTTACAGTGAAAAGGGCAGGCACTTCATACCGGCACTAGGAAACAGACTGAGAAACCAGAGTCTGTGTTTCTACTGCAACCCGTTCCCTTTGTGATGGATGAACGAACGTCTCTGCACATACTCAATTCTGAGACATAAGTGTGTGTGAAAGCCGTCCTTCACATAGCTTGAAGGGAACACAAAGTTTCTTTTCAGTTGCAAACTCCACTCCATACATATATATGGGGAGGTACAAGCTCCAACTCGGTTTTACAGTGAAAACGGCAGGCACGTCAAACCGGCACTAGGAAACAGACTGAGAAACCAGAGTAAGGGTTTCTCCTGCAACACGTTCCCTTTGTGCTGGATAAAGAACGTCTCTCCACATGCTCAGTTCTGAGAGATAAGTGTGTGTGAAAGCCGTCCTTCACCTAGCTTGAAGGGAACACAAAGTTTCTTTTCAGTTGCAAACTCCACTCCATACATATATATGGGGAGATACAAACTCCAACTCGGTTTTACAGTGAAAAAGGCAGGCACTTCCAACCGGCACTAGGAAACAGACTGAGAAACCAGAGTCATCGTTTCTCCTGCAACCCGTTCCATTTGTGCTGGATGAATGAACGTCTCTCCACATGCTCTGTTCTGAGAGATAAGTGTGTGTGAAAGCCGTCTTTCACCTAGCTTGAAGGGAACACAAAGTTTCTTTTCAGTAGCAAACTCCACTCCATACATATATATGGGGAGGTGCAAGCTCCAACTCGGTATTACAGTGAAAACGGCAGGCACTTCAAATCGGCACTAGGAAACAGACTGAGAAACCAGAGTATGGGTTTTTCCTGCAACCCGTTCAATTTGTGCTGGATGAACGAACGTCTCTCCACATGCTCAGTTCTGAGAGATAAGTGTGTGTGAAAGCCGTACTTCAACTAGCTTGAAGGGAACACAAAGTTTCTTTTCAGGTGCAAACTCCACTCCATACATATATATGGGGAGATACAAGCTCCAACTCGATTTTACAGTGAAAACGGCAGGCACATCAAACCGGCACTAGGAAACACACTGAGAAACCAGAGTCGGTGATCCACCTGCAAACCGTTCCCTTTGTGCTGGATGAACGAACGACTCTCCACATGCTCAGTTCTGAGAGATAATTGTGTGTGAATGCCGTCCTTCACCTAGCTTGAAGGAAACACAAAGTTTCTTTTCAGTTGCCAACTCCACTCCATACATATATATGGGGAGGTACAAGCTCCAACTCGGTTATACAGTGAAAACGGCAGGCACTTCTAACCGGCACTAGGAAACAGACTGAGAAACCAGAGTCAGTGTTTCTCCTGCAACCCGTTCCCTTTGTGCTGGATGAACGAACGTCTCTCCACATGCTCAGTTCTGAGAGATAAGTGTGTGTGAAAGCCGTCCTTCAACTAGCTTGAACGGAACGCAAAGTTTCTTTTCAGTTTCAAACCAAATCCATACATATATATGGGGAGGTACAAGTTCAAACTCGGTTTTACAGTGAAAAAGGCAGGCACTTCAAACCGGCACTAGGAAACAGACTGAGAAACCAGAGTCAGCGATTCTCCTGCAAACCGTTCCATTTGTGCTGGATGAACGAACGTCTCTCCACATGCTCTGTTCTGAGAGATAAGTGTGTGTGAAAGCCGTACTTCAACTAGCTTGAAGGGAACACAAAGTTTCTTTTCAGTTGCAAACTCCACTCCATACATATATATGGGGAGGTGCAAGCTCCAACTCGGTATTACAGTGAAAACGGCAGGCACTTCAAATCGGCACTAGGAAACAGACTGAGAAACCAGAGTATGGCTTTCTCCTGCAACCCGTTCCCTTTGTGCTGGATGAACGAACGTCTCTCCACATGCTCAGTTCTGAGAGATAAGTGTGTGTGAAAGCCGTACTTCAACTAGCTTGAAGGGAACACAAAGTTTCTTTTCAGTTGCCAACTCCGCTCCATACATATATATGGGGAGGTACAAGCTCCAACTCGGTTTTACAGTGAAAACGGCAGGCACTTCAAACCGGCACTAGGAAACAGACTGAGAAACCAGAGTCTGTGTTTCTACTGCAACCCGTTCCCTTTGTGATGGATGAACGAACGTCTCTGAACATGCTCAGTTCTGAGAGATAAGTGTGTGTGAAAGCCGTCCTTCACCTAGCTTGAAGGGAACACAAAGTTTCTTTTAAGTTGCAAACTCCACTCCATACATATATATGTGGAGGTACAAGCTCCAACTAGGTTTTACAATGAAAACGGTAGGCACTTCAAACCGGCAGTAGGAATCAGAGTGAGAAACCAGAGTAAGTGTTTCTCCTACAACCCGTTCCCTTTGTGCTGGATGAACGACCGTCTCTCCACATGCTCAGTTCTGAGAGTTAAGTGTGTGTGAAAGCCGTCCTTCACTTAGCTTGAAGGGAACACAAAGTTTCGTTTCTGTTGCAAACCCCACTCCATACATATATGTGGAGAGGTACAAGCTCCAACTCGGTTTACAGTGAAAACGGCAGGCACTTCAAACCGGCACTAGGAAACAGACTGAGATACCAGAGTCTGTGTTTCTACTGCAACCCGTTCCATTTGTGCTGGATGAACGAACGTCTCTCCACAAGCTCAGTTCTGAGAGATAAGTGTGTGTGAAAGCCGTCCTTCACCTAGCTTGAAGGGAACACAAAGATTCTTTTCAGTTGAAAACTCCACTCCATACATATATATGGGGAGGTACAAGCTCCAACTCGGTTTTACAGTGAAAACTGCAGGCACTTCAAACCGGCACTAGGAAACAGACTGAGAAACCGGAGTAAGGGTTTCCCCTGCAACCCGTTCCCTTTGTGCTGGATTAACGAACGTCTCTCCACATGCTCAGTTCTGAGAGATAAGTGTGTGTGAAAGCCGTCCTTCAACTAGCTTGAAGGGAACGCAAAGTTTCTTTTCAGTTTCAAAACAAATCCATACATATATATGGGGAGGTACAAGCTCCAACTCGGTTTTACAGTGAAAAAGGCAGGCACTTCAAACCGGCACTAGGAAACAGACTGAGAAACCAGAGTCAGCGTTTCTCCTGCAACCCGTTCCATTTGTGCTGGATGAACGAACGTCTCTCCACATGCTCTGTTCTGAGAGATAAGTGTGTGTGAAAGCCGTACTTCAACTAGCTTGAAGGGAACACAAAGTTTCTTTTCAGTTGCAAACTCCACTCCATACATATATATGGGGAGGTGCAAGCTCCAACTCGGTATTACAGTTAAAACGGCAGGCACTTCAAATCGGCACTAGGAAACAGACTGAGAAACCAGAGTATGGCTTTCTCCTGCAACCCGTTCCCTTTGTGCTGGATGAACGAACGTCTCTCCACATGCTCAGTTCTGAGAGATAAGTGTGTGTGAAAGCCGTCCTTCACCTAGCTTGAAGGGAACACAAAGTTTCTTTTCAGTTGCAAACCCCACTCCATACATATATATGGGGAGGTACAAGCTCCAAATCGGATTTACAGTGAAAACGGCAGGCACATCAAACCGGCACTAGGAAACAGACTGAGAAACCAGAGTCACTGTTCCTCCTGCAACCCGTTCCGTTTGTGCTGGATGAACGAACGTCTCTCCACTTGCTCAGTTCTGAGAGATAAGTGTGTGTGAAAGCCGTCCTTCACCTAGCTTGAAGGGAACACAAAGTTTCTTTTCAGTTGCAAACTCCACTCCATACATATATATGGGGAGGTACAAGCTCCAACTCGGTTTTACAGTGAAAATGGCAGGCACTTCAAACCGGCACTAGGAAATAGACTGAGAAACCAGAGTCAGTGTTTCTCCTGCAAACCGTTCCCTTTGTGCTGGATGAACGAACTTCTCTCCACATGCTCAGTTTTGAGAGATAAGTGTGTGTGAAAGCTGCCCTTCAGGTAGCTTGAAGGGAACACAAAGTCTCTTTTCATTTGCAAACTCCCCTCCATACATATATATGAGGAGGTACAAGCCCCAACTCGGTTTTACAGTGAAAACGGCAGGCACTTCAAACCGGAACTAGGAAACAGACTGAGAAACCAGAGTCAGTGTTTCTATTGCAAACCGTTCCCTTAGTGCTGGATGAACGAACGTCTCTCCACATGCTCAGTTCTAAGAGATAAGTGTGTGTGAAAGCCGTCCTTCACCTAGCTTGAAGGGAACACAAAGTTTCTTTTCAGTTGCCAACTCCACTCCATACATATATATGGGGAGGTACAAGCTCCAACTCGGTTTTACACTGAAAACGGCTGGCACTTCCAACCGGCACTAGGAAACAGACTGAGAAACCAGAGTAAGGGTTTCTCCTGCAACGCGTTCCCTTTGTGCTGGATGAACGAACGTCTCTCCACATGCTCAGTTCTGAGGGATAAGGGTGTGTGAAAGCCGTCCTTCACCTAGCTTGAAGGGAACACAAAGTTTCTTTTCCGTTGCAAACGCCACTCCATACATATATATGGGGAGGTGCAAGCTCCAACTCGGTTTTACAGTGAAAACGGCAGGCACTTCAGACCGGCACTAGGAAACAGACTGAGAAACCAGAGTCAGTGTTTGTCCTGCAAACCGTTCCCTTAGTGCTGGATGAACGAACGTCTCTCCACATGCTCAGTTCTGAGAGATAAGTGTGTGTGAAAGCCGTCCTTCACCTAGCTTGAAGGGAACACAAAGTTTCTTTTCAGTTGCCAACTCCATTCCATACATATATATGGGGAGGTACAAGCTCCAACTCGGTTTTACAGTGAAAACGGCAGGCACTTGAAAGCGGCACTAGGAAACACACTGAGAAACCAGAGTAAGGGTCTCCCTGCAACCCGTTCCCTTTGTGCTGGATGAACGAACGTCTCTCCACATGCTCAGTTCTGAGAGATAAGTGTGTGTGAAAGCCGTCCTTCACCTATCTTGAAGGGAACACAAAGTTTCTTTTCAGTTGCCAACTCCACTCCATACATATATATGGGGAGGTACAAGCTCCAACTCGTTTTTACACTGAAAACGGCTGGCACTTCACACCGGCACTAGGAAACAGACTGAGAAACCAGAGTAAGAGTTTCTCCTGCAACGCGTTCCCTTTGTGCTGGATGAACGAACGTCTCTCCACATGCTCAGTTCTGAGGGATAAGGCTGTGTGAAAGCCGTCCTTCACCTAGCTTGAAGGGAACACAAAGTTTCTTTTCAGTTACAAACCCCAATCCATACATATATATGGGGAGGTGCAAGCTCCAACTCGGTATTAAAGTGAAAACGGCAGGCACATCAAACCGGCACTAGGAAACAGACTGAGAAACCAGAGTTGGTGTTCCTCCTGCAACCCGTTCCCTTTGTGCTGGATGAACGAACGTCTCTCCACATGCTCAGTTCTCAGAGATTAGTGTGTGTGAAAGCCGTCCTTCACCTAGCTTGAAGGGAACACAAAGTTTCTTTTCAGTTGCAAACTCCACTCCATACATATATATGGGGAGGTACAAGCTCCAACTCGGTTTTACAGTGAAAACGGCAGGCACATCAAACCGGCACAAGGAAACAGACTGAGAAACCAGAGTCGGTGTTCCTCCTTCAACCCGTTCTATTTGTGCTGGATGAACGAACGTCTCTCCACATGCTCAGTTCTGAGAGATAAGTGTGTGTGAAAGCCGTCCTTCACCTAGCTTGAAGGGAACACAAAGTTTCTTTTCAGTTGCAAACCCCACTCCATAAATATATATGGGGAGGTACAAGCTCCAACTCGGTTTTACAGTGAAAACGGCAGGCACATCAAACCGGCACTAGGAAACAGACTGAGAAACCAGAGTCACTGTTCCTCCTGCAACCCGTTCCGTTTGTGCTGGATGAATGAACGTCTCTCCACTTGCTCAGTTCTGAGAGCTAAGTGTGTGTGAAAGCCGTCCTTCGCGTAGCTTGAAGGGAACACAAAGTTTCTTTTCAGTTGCAAACTCCACTCCATACATATATATGGGGAGGTACAAGATCCAACTCGTTTTTACAGTGAAAAAGGCAGGCACTTCAAACCGGCACTAGGAAACAGACTGAGAAATCAGAGTCAGTGTTTCTCCTGCAACCCGTTCCCTTTGTGCTGGATGAACGAACGTCTCTCCACATGCTCAGTTTTGAGAGATAAGTGTGTGTGAAAGCCGTCCTTCACTTAGCTTGAAGGGAACACAAAGTCTCTTTTCATTTGCAAACACCCCTCCATACATATATATGAGGAGGTACAAGCTCCAACTCGGTTTTACAGTGAAAACGGCAGGCACTTCAAACCGGCACTAGGAAACAGACTGAGAAACCAGAGACAGTGTTTCTCCTGCAAACCGTTCCCTTAGTGTTGGATGAACGAACATCTCTCCACATGCTCAGTTCTGAGAGATAAGTGTGTGTGAAAGCCGTCCTTCACCTAGCTTGAAGGGAACACAAAGTTTCTTTTCAGTTGCCAACTCCACTCCATACATATATATGGGGAGGTGCAAGCTCCAACTCGGTTTTACAGTGAAAACGGCAGGCACTTCAGACCGGCACTAGGAAACAGACTGAGAAACCAGAGTAAGGGTTTCTCCTGCAACCCGTTCCCTTTGTGCTGGATGAACGAACGTCTCTCCACATGCTCAGTTCTGAGAGATATGTGTGTGTGAAAGCCGTCCTTCAACTAGCTTGAAGGGAATACAAAGTTTCTTTTCAGGTGCAAACTCCTCTCCATACATATATATGGGGAGGTACAAGCTCAAACTCGGTTTTACAGTGAAAACGGCAGGCACTTCAAACCGGCACTAGGAAACAGACTGAGAAACTAGAGTCTGTGTTTCTACTGCAACCCGTTCCCTTTGTGCTGGATGAACGAACGTCTCTGCACATGCTCAGTTCTGAAAGATAAGTGTGTGTGAACACCGTCCTTCACCTAGCTTGAAGGGAACACTAAGTTTCTTTTCAGTTGCAAATTCCACTCCATACATATATATGGGGAGGTACAAGCTCAAACTCGGTTTTACAGTGAAAACGGCAGGCACTTCAAACCGGCACTAGGAAACAGACTGAGAAACCAGAGTCTGTGTTTCTACTGCAACCCGTTCCCTTTGTGATGGATGAACGAACGTCTCTGCACATGCTCAGTTCTGAGAGATAAGTGTGTGTGAAAGCCGTCCTTCACCTAGCTTGAAGGGAACACAAAGTTTCTTTTCAGTTGCAAACTCCACTCCATACATATATATGTGGAGGAACAAGCTACAACTAGGTTTTACAGTGAAAACGGCAGGCACTTCAAACCGGCACTAGGAAACAGACTGAGAATCCAGAGTAAGGGTTTCTCCTTCAACCCGTTCCCTTTGTGCTGGATTAACGAACGTCTCTCCACATGCTCAGTTCTGAGAGATAAGTGTGTGTGAAAGCCGTCCTTCAACTAGCTTGAAGGGAACGCAAAGTTTCTTTTCAGTTGCAAACTCCACTCCATACATATATATGGGGAGGTACAAGCTCCAACTCGGTTTTACAGTGAAAACGGCAGGCACTTCAAACCGGCACTATGAAACAGACTGAGAAACCAGAGTAAGGGTTTCTCCTGCAACCCGTTCCCTTTGTGCTGGATGAAAGAACGTCTCTCCACATGCTCAGTTCTGAGATATAAGTGTGTGTGAAAGCCGTCCTTCACCTAGCTTGAAGGGAACACATAGTTTCTTTTCAGTTGCAAACTCCACTCCATACATATATATGGGGAGGTACAAACTCCAACTCGGTTTTACAGTGAAAAAGGCAGGCACTTCAAACCGGCACTAGGAAACAGACTGAGAAACCAGAGTCAGCGTTTCTCCTGCAACCCGTTCCCTTTGTGCTGGATGAACGAACGTCTCTCAACATGCTCTGTTCTGAGAGATAAGTGTGTGTGAAAGCCGTCCTTCACCTAGCTTGAAGGGAACACAAAGTTTCTTTTCAGTTGAAAACTCCACTCCTTACATATATATAGGGAGGTACAAGCTCCAACTCGGTTTTACAGTGAAAACTGCAGGCACTTCAAACCGGCACTAGGAAACAGACTGAGAAACCGGAGTAAGGGTTTCTCCTGCAACCCGTTCCCTTTGTGCTGGATGAACGAACGTCTCTCCACATGATCAGTTTTGAGAGATAATTGTGTGTGAAAGCCGTACTTCAACTAGCTTGACGGGAACACAAAGTTTCTTTTCAGTTGCAAACTCCACTCCATACATATATATGGGGGTGTACAAGCTCCTACTCGGTTTTACAGTGAAAACGGTAGGCACTTCAAAACGGCACTAGGAAACAGACTGAGAAACCAGAGTAAGGGTTTCTCCTGCAACCCGTTCCCTTTGTGCTGGATGAACGAACGTCTCTCCACATGCTCAGTTCTGAGAGATAAGTGGGTGTGAAAGCCGTCCTTCACCTAGCTTGAAGGGAACACAAAGTTTCTTTTCAGTTGCCAACTCCACTCCATACATATATAAGGGGAGGTACAAGCTCCAACTCGGTTTTACAGTGAAAAAGGCAGGCACATCAAACCGACACTAGGAAACAGACTGAGAAACCAGAGTCAGTGTTTGTCCTGCAAACCGTTCCCTTAGTGCTGGATGAACGAACGTCTCTCCACATGCTCAGTTTTGAGAGATAAGTGTGTGTGAAAGCCGTACTTCACGTAGCTTGAAGGGAACACAAAGTCTCTTTTCATTTGCAAACTCCGCTCCATACATATATATGAGGAGGTACAAGCTCCAACTCGGTTTTACAGTGAAAACGGCTGGCACTTCAAACCGGAACTAGGAAACAGACTGAGAAACCAGAGTCAGTGTTTCTATTGCAAACCGTTCCCTTAGTGCTGGATGAATGAACGTCTCTCCACATGCTCAGTTCTGAGAGATAAGTGTGTGTGAAAGCCATCCTTCACATAGCTTGAAGGGAACACAAAGTTTCTTTTCAGTTGCCAACTCCATTCCATACATATATATGGGGAGGTACAAGCTCCAACTCGGTTTTACAGTGAAAACGGCAGGCACTTCAAAGCGGCACTAGGAAACAGACTGAGAAAGCAGAGTAAGGGTTTCTCCTGCAACCCGTTCCCTTTGTGCTGGATGAACGAACGTCTCTCCATATGATCAGTTCTGAGAGATAAGTGTGTGTGAAAGCCGTACTTCAACTAGCTTGAAGGGAACACAAAGTTTCTTTTCAGTTGCAAACTCCACTCCATACATATATATGGGGAGGTGCAAGCTCCAACTCGGTTTTACAGTGAAAACGGCAGGCACTTCAAACCGGCACTAGGAAACAGACTGAAAAACCAGAGTAAGGGTTCCTCCTGCAACCCGTTCCCTTTGTGCTGGATGAACGAACGTCTCTCCACATGCTCAGTTCTGAGAGATAAGTGTGTGTGAAAGACATCCTTCAACAAGCTTGAAGGGAACACAAAGTTTCTTTTCAGTTGCAAACTCCACTCCATACATATATATGTGGAGGTACAAGCTCCAACTAGGTTTTACACTGAAAACGGCAGGCACTTCAAACCGGCACTAGGAAACAGACTGAGAATCCAGAGTAAGGGTTTCTCCTGCAACCCGTTCCCTTTGTGCTGGATTAACGAACGTCTCTCCACATGCTCAGTTCTGAGAGATAAGTGTGTGTGAAAGCCGTCCTTCACCTAGCTTGAAGGGAACACAAAGTTTCTTTTCAGTTGCAAACCCCACTCCATACATATATATGGGGAGGTACAAACTCCAACTCGGTTTTACAGTGAAAAAGGCAGGCACTTCAAACCGGCACTAGGAAACAGACTGAGAAACCAGAGTCAGCGTTTCTCCTGCAACCCGTTCCCTTTGTGTTGGATGAACGAACGTCTCTCCACATGCTCTGTTCTGAGAGATAAGTGTGTGTGAAAGCCGTACTTCAACTAGATTGAAGGGAACACAAAGTTTCTTTTCAGTTGCAAACTCCACTCCATACACATATATTGGGAGGTGCAAGCTCCAACTCGGTTTTACAGTGAAAACGGCAGGCACATCAAACCGGCACTAGGAAACAGACTGAGAAACCAGAGTCGGTGTTCCTCCTGCAACCCGTTCACTTTTTGCTGGATTAATGAACGTCTCTCCACATGCTCAGTTCTGAGAGATTAGTGTGTGTGAAAGCCGTCCTTCACCTAGCTTGAAGGGAACACAAAGTTTCTTTTCAGTTGCCAAATCCACTCCATACATATATATGGGGAGGTACAAGCTCCAACTCTGTTTTACAGTGAAAACGGCAGGCACTTCAAACCGGCACTAGGAAACAGACTGAGAAACCAGAGTCTGTGTTTCTACAGCAAACCGTTTCCTTTGTGCTGGATGAACGAAAGTCTCTGCACATGCTCAGTTCTGAGAGATAAGTGTGTGTGAAAGCCGTCCTTCACCTAGCTTGAAGGGAACACAAAGTTTCTTTTCAGTTGCAAACTCCACTCCATACATATATATGGGGAGGTGCAAGCTCCAACTCGGTTTTACAGTGAAAACGGCAGGCACTTCAAACCGGCACTAGGAAACAGACTGAGAAACCAGAGTCTGTGTTTCTACAGCAAACCGTTTCCTTTGTGCTGGATGAACGAAAGTCTCTGCACATGCTCAGTTCTGAGAGATAAGTGTGTGTGAAAGCCGTCCTTCACCTAGCTTGAAGGGAACACAAAGTTTCTTTTCAGTTGCAAACTCCACTCCATACATTTATATGTGGAGGTACAAGATCCAACTCGGTTTTACAATGAAAACGGTGTGGAGGTACAAGCTCCAACTCGGATTTACAGTGAAAAAGGCAGGCACTTCAAACCGGCACTAGGAAACAGACTGATAAACCAGAGTCAGTGTTTCTCCTGCAACCCGTTCCCGTTGTGCTGGATGAACGAACGTCTCTCCACATGCTCAGTTCTGAAAGATAAGTGTGTGTGAAAGCCGTCCTTTACCTAGCTTGGAGGGAACACAAAGTTTCTTTTCAGTTGCAAACTCCAGTCCATATATATATATGGGAAGGTACAAGCTCCAACTCGGTTTTACAGTGAAAAAGGCAGGCACTTCAAACCGGCACTAGGAAACAGACTGAGAAAACAGAGTCAGCGTTTCTCCTGCAACCCGTTCCCTTTGTGCTGGATGAACGAACGTCTCTCCATATGATCAGTTCTGAGAGATAAGTGTGTGTGAAAGCCGTACTTCAACTAGCTTGAAGGGAACACAAAGTTTCTTTTCAGTTGCAAACTCCACTCCATACATATATATGGGGAGGTGCAAGCTCCAACTCGGTTTTACAGTGAAAACGGCAGGCACTTCAAACCGGCACTAGGAAACAGACTGAAAAACCAGAGTAAGGGTTCCTCCTGCAACCCGTTCCCTTTGTGCTGGATGAACGAACGTCTCTCCACATGCTCAGTTCTGAGAGATAAGTGTGTGTGAAAGACATCCTTCAACTAGCTTGAAGGGAACACAAAGTTTCTTTTCAGTTGCAAACTCCACTCCATACATATATATGTGGAGGTACAAGCTCCAACTAGGTTTTACACTGAAAACGGCAGGCACTTCAAACCGGCACTAGGAAACAGACTGAGAATCCAGAGTAAGGGTTTCTCCTGCAACCCGTTCCCTTTGTGCTGGATTAACGAACGTCTCTCCACATGCTCAGTTCTGAGAGATAAGTGTGTGTGAAAGCCGTCCTTCACCTAGCTTGAAGGGAACACAAAGTTTCTTTTCAGTTGCAAACCCCACTCCATACATATATATGGGGAGGTACAAACTCCAACTCGGTTTTACAGTGAAAAAGGCAGGCATTTCAAACCGGCACTAGGAAACAGACTGAGAAACCAGAGTCAGCGTTTCTCCTGCAACCCGTTCCATTTGTGTTGGATGAACGAACGTCTCTCCACATGCTCTGTTCTGAGAGATAAGTGTGTGTGAAAGCCGTACTTCAACTAGATTGAAGGGAACACAAAGTTTCTTTTCAGTTGCAAACTCCACTCCATACACATATATTGGGAGGTGCAAGCTCCAACTCGGTTTTACAGTGAAAACGGCAGGTACTTAAAACCGGCACTAGGAAACAGACTGAGAAACCAGAGTAAGGGTTTCTCCTGCAACCCGTTCCCTTTGTGCTGGATGAACGAACGTCTCTCCACATGCTCAGTTCTGAGAGATAAGTGTGTGTGAAAGCCGTCCTTCACCTAGCTTGAAGGGAACACAAAGTTTCTTTTCAGTTGCAAACTCCACTCCATACATATATATGGGGAGGTATAAGCTCCAACTCGGTTTTACAGTGAAAACGGCAGGCACTTCAAACCGGCACTAGGAAACAGACTGAGAAACCAGAGTCTGTGTTTCTACTGCAACCCGTTCCTTTGTGCTGGATGAACGAACGTCTCTGCACATGCTCAGTTCTGAGAGATAAGTGTGTGTTAAAGCCGTCCTTCACCTAGCTTGAAGGGAACACAAAGTTTCTTTTCAGTTGCCAACTCCGCTCCATACATATTTATGGAAAGGTACAAGCTCCAACTCTGTTTTACAGTGAAAACTGCAGGCACTTCCAACCGGCACTAGGAAACAGACTGAGAAACCAGAGTAAGGGTTTCTCCTGCAACCCGTTCCCTTTGTGCTGGATGAACGAACGTCTCTCCACATGCTCAGTTCTGAGAGATAATTGTGTGTGAAAGCCGTACTTCAACTAGCTTGACGGGAACACAAAGTTTCTTTTCAGTTGCAAATTCCACCCCATACATATATATGGGGGGGTACAAGATCCAACTCGGTTTTACAGTGAAAACGGCAGGCACTTCCAACCGGCACTAGGAAACAGACTGAGAAACCAGAGTCTGTGTTTCTCCTGCAACCCGTTCCCTTTGTGCTGGATGAACGAACGTCTCTGCACATGCTCAGTTCTGAGAGATAAGTGTGTGTGAAAGCCGTACTTCACCTAGCTTGAAGGGAACACAAAGTTTCTTTCCAGTTGCAAACTCCACTCCATACATATATATGTAGAGGTACAAGCTCCAACTCGGTTTTACAGTGAAAAAGGCAGGCACTTCAAACCGGCAGTAGGAAACAGACTGAGAATGCAGAGTTAGGGTTTCTCCTGCAACTCGTTCCCTTTGTGCTGGATGAACGAACGTCTCTCCACATGCTCAGTTCTGAGAGATAAGTGTGTGTGAAATCCGTCCTTCAACTAGCTTGAAGGGAACACAACGTTTCTTTTCAGTTGCAACTCCACTCCATACATATATATGGGGAGGTACAAGCTCCAACTCGGCTTTACAGTGAAAACGGCAGGCACTTCAAACCGGCAGTAGGAAACAGAGTGAGAAACCAGAGTAAGTGTTTCTCCTGCAACCCGTTCCCTTTGTGCTGGATGAACGAACGTCTCTCCACATGCTCAGTTCTGAGAGATATGTGTGTGTGAAAGCCGTCCTTCACCTAGCTTGAAGGGAACACAAAGTTCTTTTCAGTTGAAAACTCCACTCCATACATATATAAGGGGAGGTACAAGCTCCAACTCGGTTTTACAGTGAAAACGGCAGGCACTTGAAACCTGCACTAAGTAACACACTGAGAAATCAGAGACAGTGTTTCTCCTGCAACCCGTTCCCTTTGTGCTGGATGAACGAACGTCTCTCCACATGCTCAGTTCTGAGAGATAATTGTGTGTGAAAGCCGTACTTCAACTAGCTTGAAGGTAACCGAAAGTTTCTTTTCAGTTGCAAACTTCACTCCATAAATATATATGGGGAGGTACAAGCTCCAACTCGGTTTTACAATGAAAAAGGCAGGCACTTCAACCTGGCACTAGGAAACAGACTGAGAAACCAGAGTAATGATTTCTCCTGCAAACCGTTCCCTTTGTGCTGGATGAAAGAACGTCTCTCCACATGCTCAGTTCTGAGAGATAAGCGTGTGTGAAAGCCGTCCTTCACCTAGCTTGAAGGGAACAGAAAGTTTCTTTTCAGTTGCAAAACCACTCTATACATATATATGGGGAGGTACAAGCTCCAACTCGGTTTTACAGTGAAAAAGGCAGGCACTTCAAACCGGCACAAGGAAACAGACTGAGAAACCAGAGTCAGCGTTTCTCCTGCAACCCGTTCCATTTGTGCTGGATGAACGAACGTCTCTGCACATGCTCAGTTCTGAGAGATAAGTGTGTGTGAAAGCCGTCCTTCACCTAGCTTGAAGGGAACACAAAGTTTCTTTTCAGTTGCCAAATCCGCTCCATACATATTTATGGAAAGGTACAAGCTCCAACTCGGTTTTACAGTGAAAACTGCAGGCACTTCCTACCGGCACTAGGAAACAGACTGAGAAACCAGAGTAAGGGTTTCTCCTGCAACCCGTTCCATTTGTGCTGGATGAACGAACGTCTCTCCACATGCTCAGTTCTGAGAGATAATTGTGTGTGAAAGCCGTACTTCAACTAGCTTAACGGGAACACAAAGTTTCTTTTCAGTTGCAAATTCCACCCCATACATATATATGGGGGGGTACAAGATCCAACACGGTTTTACAGTGAAAACGGCAGGCACTTCAAACCGCAACTAGGAAACAGACTGAGAAACCAGAGTAAGGGTTTTTCCTGCAAACCGTTCCCTTTGTGCTGGATTAACGAACGTCTCTCCACATGCTAAGTTCTGAGAAATATGTGTGTGTGAAAACCGTCCTTCACCTAGCTTGAAGGGAACACAAAGTTTCTTTTCAGTTGTAAACTCCACTCCATACATATATATGGGGAGGTACAAGCTCCAACTCGGTTTTACAGTGAAAACGGCAGGCACTTCCAACCGGCACTAGGAAACAGACTGAGAAAACAGAGTCTGTGTTTCTCCTGCAACCCGTTCCCTTTGTGCTGGATGAACGAACGTCTCTGCACATGCTCAGTTCTGAGAGATAAGTGTGTGTGAAAGCCGTACTTCACCTAGCTTGAAGGGAACACAAAGTTTCTTTCCAGTTGCAAACTCCACTCCATACATATATATGTGGAGGTACAAGCTCCAACTCGGTTTTACAGTGAAAACGGCAGGCACTTCAAACCGGCAGTAGGAAACAGACTGAGAATGCAGAGTAAGGGTTTCTCCTGCAACTCGTTCCCTTTGTGCTGGATGAACGAAAGTCTCTCCACATGCTCAGTTCTGAGAGATAAGTGTGTGTGAAATCCGTCCTTCAACTAGCTTGAAAGGAACACAAAGTTTCTTTTCAGTTGCAACTCCACTCCATACATATATATGGGGAGGTACAAGCTCCAACTCGGCTTTACAGTGAAAACGGCAGGCACTTCAAACCGGCAGTAGGAAACAGAGTGAGAAACCAGAGTAAGTGTTTCTCCTGCAACCCGTTCCCTTTGTGCTGGATGAACGAACGTCTCTCCACATGCTCAGTTCTGAGAGATATGTGTGTGTGAAAGCCGTCCTTCACCTAGCTTGAAGGGAACACAAAGTTCTTTTCAGTTGAAAACTCCACTCCATACATATATAAGGTGAGGTACAAGCTCCAACTCGGTTTTACAGTGAAAACGGCAGGCACTTGACACCTGCACTAAGTAACACACTGAGAAAACAGAGACAGTGTTTCTCCTGCAACCCGTTCCCTTTGTGCTGGATGAACGAACGTCTCTCCACATGCTCAGTTCTGAGAGATAATTGTGTGTGAAAGCCGTACTTCAACTAGCTTGAAGGTAACCGAAAGTTTCTTTTCAGTTGCAAACTCCACTCCATAAATATATATGGGGAGGTACAAGCTCCAACTCGGTTTTACAGTGAAAACGGCAGGCACGTCAAACCGGCAGAAGGAAACAGACTGAGAAACCAGAGTAAGGGTTTCTCCTGCAACCCGTTCCCTTTGTGCTGGATGAACGAACGTCTCTCCACATGCTCAGTTCTGAGAGATAAGTGTGTGTGAAAGCCGTCCTTCACCTAGCTTGAAAGGAACACAAAGTTTCGTTTCTGTTGCAAACTCCACTCCATATATATATGTGGGGAGGTACAAGCTCCAACTCGGTTTACAGTGAAAACGGCAGGCACTTCAAACCGGCACTAGGAAACAGAATGAGATACCAGAGCCTGTGTTTCTACTGCAACCCGTTCCCTTTGTGCTGGATGAACGAACGTCTCTCCACATGCTCAGTTCTGAGAGATAATTGTGTGTGAAAGCCGTACTTCAACTAGCTTGACGGGAACACAAAGTTTCTTTTCAGTTGCAAACTCCACTCCATACATATATATGGGGGTTACAAGCTCCAACTCGGTTTTACAGTAAAAACGGCAGGCACTTGAAACCGGCACTAGGTAACACACTGAGAAATCAAAGTCAGTGTTGCCCTGCAAACCGTTCCCTTTGTGCTGGATGAACGAACGTCTCTCCACATGCTCAGTTCTGAGAGATGAGTGTGTGTGAAAGCCGTACTTCAACTAGCTTGAAGGGAACACAAAGTTTCTTTTAAGTTGCAAACACCACTCCATACATATATATGGGGAGGTACAAGTACCAACACGGTTTTACAGTGAAAACGGCAGGCACTTCAAACCGGCACAAGGAAACAGAATGAGAAACCAGAGTAAGGGTTTCTCCTGCAACCCGTTCCCTTTGTGCTGGATGAACGAACGTCTCTCCACATGCTAGGTTCTGAGAGATATGTGTGTATGAAAGCCGTCCTTCACCTAGCTTGAAGGGAACACAAAGTTCTTTTCAGTTGAAAACTCCAATCCATACATATATATGGGGAGGTACAAGCTCCAACTCGGTTTTACAGTGAAAACGGCAGGCACTTCAAACCGGCACTAGGAAACAGACTGAGAAATCAGAGTAAGGGTTTCCCCTGCAACCCGTTCCCTTTGTGCTGGATGAACGAACGTCTCTCCACATGCTCAGTTCTGAGAGATAAGTGTGTGTGAAAGCCGTCCTTCACCTATCTTGACGGGAACACAAAGTTTCTTTTCAGTTGCAAACTCCACTCCATACATATATATGGGGGGGTACAAGCTCGAACTCGGTTTTACAGTGAAAAAGGCAGGCACTTCAAACCGGCACTAGGAAACAGACTGAGAAACCAGAGTAAGGGTTTTTCCTGCAATCCTTTCCCTTTGTGCTGGATGAACGAACGTCTCTCTACATGCTATGTTCTGAGAGATATGTGTGTGTGTAAACCGTTCTTCACCTAGCTTGAAGGGAACACAAAGTTTCTTTTCAGTTGCAAACTCCACTCCATACATATATATGGGGAGGTACAAGCTCCAACTCGGTTTTACAGTGAAAACGGCAGGCACTTCAAACCGGCACTAGGAAACAGACTGAGAAAACAGAGTAAGTGTTTCTCTTGCAACCCGTTCCCTTTGTGCTGGATGAACGAACGTCTCTCCACATGCTCAGTTCTAAGAGAAAAGTGAGTATGAAAGCCGTCCTTCACCTAGCTTGAAGGGAACACAAAGTTTCTTTTCTGTTGTAAACTCCACTCCATACATATATATGGGGAGGTACAAGCTCCAACGCAGTTTTACAGTGAAAACGGCAGGCAATTCAAACCGGGACTAGGAAACAGACTTTGAAACCAGAGTAAGGGTTTCTCCTGCAACCCGTTCCATTTGTGCTGGATGAACGAACGTCTCTCCACATGCTCAGTTCTGAGAGATAATTGTGTGTGAAAGCCGTACTTCAACTAGCTTGAAGGGAACACAAAGTTTGTTTTCAGTGGCAAAATCCACTCCATACATATATATGGGGAGGTACAAGCTCCAACTCGGTTTTACAGTGAAATCTGCAGGCACTTCAAACCGGCACTAGGAAACAGACTGAGAAACCAGAGTAAAGGTTTCTCCTGCAAACCGTTCCCTTTATGCTGGATGAACGAACGTCTCTCCACATGCTCAGTTCTGAGAGAAAAGTGTGTGTGAAAGCCGTCCTTCACCTAGCTTGAAGGGAACACAAATTTTCTTTTCAGTTGCAAACTCCAATCCATACATATATATGGGGAGGTACAAGCTCCAACTCGGTTTTACAGTGAAAACGGCAGGCACTTCAAACCGGCACTAGGAAACAGACTGAGAAATCAGAGTTAGTGTTTGTCCTGCAACACGTTCCCTTTGTGCTGGATGAATGAACGTCTCTGCACATGCTCACTTCTGAGAGATAAGTGTGTGTGAAAGCCGTCCTTCACCTAGCTTGAAGGGAACACAAAGTTTCTTTTCAGTTGCAAACTCCACTCCATACATATATATGGGGAGGTACAAGCTCCAACTCTGTTTTACAGTGAAAACGGCAGGCACTTCAAACCGGCACTAGGAAACAGACTGAAAAACCGAGTAAGGGTTTCTCCTGCAAACCGTTCCCTTTGTGCTGGATGAACGAACGTCTCTCCACATGCTCAGTTCTGAGAGATAAGTGTGTGTGAAAGCCGTACTTCACCTAGCTTGAAGGGAACACAAAGTTTCTTTTCAGTTGCAAACCTCACTCCATACATATATATGGGGAGGTACAATCTCCAACTCGGTTTTACAGTGAAATCCGCAGGAACTTTAAACCGGCACTAGGAAACAGACTGAGAAGCCAGATTCAGTGTTTCTCCTGCAACCCGTTCCCTTTGTGCTGGATGAACGAACGTCTCTCCACATGCTCAGTTCTGAGAGAAAAGTGTGTGTGAAAGACGTACTTCACCTAGCTTGAAGGGAACACAAAGTTTCTTTTCTGTTGCAAACTCCACTCCATTCATATATATGGGGAGGTACAAGCTCCAACTCGGTTTTACAGTGAAAACGGTAGGCAATTCAAACCGGCACTAGGAAACAGACTGAGAAGCCAGAGTCAGTGTTTCTCCTGCAACCCGTTCCCTTTGTGCTGGATGAACGAACGTCTCCCACATGCTCAGTTCTGAGAGATAAGTGTGTGTGAAAGCCGTACTTCACCTAGCTTAAAGGGAACACAAAGTTTCTTTTCAGTTGCAAACCTCACTCCATACATATATATGGGGAAGTACAAGCTCCAACTCGGTTTTACAGTGAAATCCGCAGGCACTTTAAACCGGCACTAGGAAACAGACTGAGAAGCCAGAGTCAGTGTTTCTCCTGCAACCCGTTCCCTTTGTGCTGGATGAACGAACGTCTCTCCACATGCTCAGTTCTGAGAGATAAGTGTGTGTGAAAGCCGTCCTTCACCTAGCTTGAAGGGAACACAAAGTTTCTTTTCAATTGCAAACTCCACTCCATACATATATATGGGGAGGTACAAGCTCCAACTCGGCTTTAGAGTGAAAACGGCAGGCACTTCAACCCGGCACTAGGAAACAGACTGAGAAACCAGAGTAAGGGTTTCTCCTGCAAACCGTTCCCTTTGTGCTGGATGAACGAAAGTCTCTCCACATGCTCAATTCTGAGAGATAAGTGTGTGTGAAAGCCGTCCTTCACCTAGCTTGAACGGAACACAAAGTTTCTTTTCAGTTGCAAACCGCACTCCATACATATATAAGGGGAAGTACAAGCTCCAACTCGGTTTTACAGTGAAATCCGCAGGCACTTTAAACCGGCACAAGGAAACAGACTGAGAAGCAAGTGTCAGTGTTTCTCCTGCAACCCGTTCCCTTTGTGCAGGATGAACGAACGTCTCTCCCCATGTTCAGTTCTCAGAGATAAGTGTGTGTGAAATCCGTCCTTCACCTAGCTTGAAGGGAACACAAAATTTCTTTTCAGTTGCAAACTCCACTCCATACATATATATGGGGAGGAACAAGCTCCAACTCGGTTTTACAGTGAAATCGGCAGGCACTTCAAACCGGCACTAGGAAACAGACTGAGAAACCAGAGTAAGTGTTTCCCTTGCAACACGTTCCCTTTGTGCTGGATGAACGAACGTCTCATCACATGCTCAGTTCTGAGAGAAAAGTGTGTATGAAAGCCGTCCTTCACCTAGCTTGAAGGGAACACAAAGTTTCTTTTCTGTTGTAAACTCCACTCCATACATATATATGGGGAGGTACAAGCTCCAACTCGGTTTTACAGTGAAAACGGCAGACAATTCAAACCGGGACTAGGAAACAGACTTTGAAACCAGAGTAAGGGTTTCTCCTGCAACCCGTTCCCTTTGTGCTGGATGAACGAACGTCTCTCCACATGCTCAGTTCTGAGAGATAATTGTGTGTGAAAGCCGTACTTCAACTAGCTTGAAGGGAACACAAAGTTTGTTTTCAGTAGCATACTCCACTCCATACATATATATGGGGAGGTACAAGCTCCAACTCGATTTTACAGTGAAAACGGCAGGCACTTCAAACCGGCACCAGGAAACAGACTGAGAAACCAGAGTCAGCGTTTCTCCTGCAACCCGTTCCATTTGTGCTGAATGAACGAACGTCTCTCCACATGCTCATTTCTGAGACATAAGTGTGTGTGAAAGCCGTACATCACCTAGCTTGAGGGGAAAACAAAGTTTCTTTTCAGTTGCAAATTCCACACCATACATATATATGGGGAGGTACAAGCTCCAACTCTGTTTTACAGTGAAAACGGCAGGCACTTCAAACCGGCACTAGGAAACAGACTGAGAAAACAGAGTCAGTGTTTCACCTGCAAACCGTTCCCTTTGTGCTGGATGAACGAACGTCTCTCCACATGCTCAGTTCTGAGAGATAAGTGTGTGTGAAAGCCGTCCTTCACCTAGCTTGAAGGGAACACAAAGTTTCTTTTCAGTTGCAAACTCCAATCCATACATATATATGGGGAGGTACAAGCTCCAACTCTGTTTTACAGTGAAAACGGCAGGCACTTCAAACCGGCACTAGGAAACAGACTGAGAAACCAGAGTAAGGGTTTCCCCTGCAACCCGTTCCCTTTATGCTGGATGAACGAACGTCTCTCCACATGCTCAGTTCTGAGAGATAAGTGTGTGTGAAAGCCGTCCTTCACCTAGCTTGACGGGAACACAAAGTTTCTTTTCAGTTGCAAACTCCACTCCATACATATATATGGGGAGGTACAAGCCCCAACTCGGTTTTACAGTGAAAACGGCAGGCACTTCAAACCGGCACTAGGAAACAGACTGAGAAACCAGAGTAAGTGTTTCTCTTGCAAACCGTTCCCTTTGTGCTGGATGAACGAACGTCTCTCCACATGCTCAGTTCTAAGAGAAAAGTGAGTATGAAAGCCGTCCTTCACCTAGCTTGAAAGGAACACAAAGTTTCTTTTCTGTTGTAAACTCCACTCCATACATATATATGGGGAGGTACAAGCTCCAACTCGGTTTTACAGTGAAAACGGCAGGCAATTCAAACCGGGACTAGGAAACAGACTTTGAAACCAGAGTAAGGGTTTCTCCTGCAACCCGTTCCATTTGTGCTGGATGAACGAACGTCTCTCCGCATGCTCAGTTCTGAGAGATAATTGTGTGTGAAAGCCGTACTTCAACTAGCTTGAAGGGAATACAAAGTTTGTTTTCAGTGGCAAAATCCACTCCATACATATATATGGGGAGGAACAAGCTCCAACTCGGTTTTACAGTGAAATCTGGAGGCACTTCAAACCGGCACTAGGAAACAGACTGAGAAACCAGAGTAAGGGTTTCTCCTGCAACCCGTTCCCTTTGTGCTGGATGATCGAACGTCTCTCCACATGCTCAGTTCTGAGAGATAAGTGTGTGTGAAAGCCGTCCTTCACCTAGCTTGACGGGAACACAAAGTTTCTTTTCAGTTGCAAACTCCACTCCATACATATATATGGGGAGGTACAAGCTCCAACTCGGTTTTACAGTGAAAACGGCAGGCACTTCAAACCGGCACTAGGAAACAGACTGAGAAACGAGAGTAAGTGTTTCTCTTGCAACCCGTTCCCTTTGTGCTGGATGAACGAACGTCTCTCCACATGCTCAGTTCTAAGAGAAAAGTGAGTATGAAAGCCGTCCTTCACCTAGCTTGAAAGGAACACAAAGTTTCTTTTCTGTTGTAAACTCCACTCCATACATATATATGGGGAGGTACAAGCTCCAACTCGGTTTTACAGTGAAAACGGCAGGCAATTCAAACCGGGACTAGGAAACAGACTTTGAAACCAGAGTAAGGGTTTCTCCTGCAACCCGTTCCCTTTGTGCTGGATGAACGAACGTCTCTCCGCATGCTCAGTTCTGAGAGATAATTGTGTGTGTAAGCCGTACTTCAACTAGCTTGAAGGGAACACAAATTTTGTTTTCAGTGGCAAAATCCACTCCATACATATATATGGGGAGGTACAAGCTCCAACTCGGTTTTACAGTGAAATCTGCAGGCACTTCAAACCGGCACTAGGAAACAGACTGAGAAACCAGAGTAAGGGTTTCTCCTGCAACCCGTTCCCTTTGTGCTGGATGAACGAACGTCTCTCCACATGCTCAGTTCTGAGAGAAATGTGTGTGTGAAAGCCGTCCTTCACATAGCTTGAAGGGAACACAAATTTTCTTTTCAGTTGCAAACTCCAATCCATACATATATATTTGGAGGTACAAGCTCCAAATCGGTTTTACTGTGAAAACGGCAGGCAATTCAAACCGGCACTAGGAAACAGACTGAGAAGCCAGAGTCAGTGTTTCTCCTGCAACCCGTTCCCTTTGTGCTGGATGAACGAACGTCTCACACATGCTCAGTTCTGAGAGATAAGTGTGTGTGAAAGCAGTACTTCACCTAGCTTGAAGGGAACACAAAATTTCTTTTCAGTTGCAAACTCCACTCCATACATATATATGGGGAGGAACAAGCTCCAACTCGGTTTTACAGTGAAATCGGCAGGCACTTCAAACCGGCACTAGGAAACAGACTGAGAAACCAGAGTAAGTGTTTCCCTTGCAACACGTTCCCTTTGTGCTGGATGAACGAACGTCTCATCACATGCTCAGTTCTGAGAGAAAAGTGTGTATGAAAGCCGTCCTTCACCTAGCTTGAAGGGAACACAAAGTTTCTTTTCTGTTGTAAACTCCACTCCATACATATATATGGGGAGGTACAAGCTCCAACTCGGTTTTACAGTGAAAACGGCAGACAATTCAAACCGGGACTAGGAAACAGACTTTGAAACCAGAGTAAGGGTTTCTCCTGCAACCCGTTCCCTTTGTGCTGGATGAACGAACGTCTCTCCACATGCTCAGTTCTGAGAGATAATTGTGTGTGAAAGCCGTACTTCAACTAGCTTGAAGGGAACACAAAGTTTGTTTTCAGTAGCATACTCCACTCCATACATATATATGGGGAGGTACAAGCTCCAACTCGATTTTACAGTGAAAACGGCAGGCACTTCAAACCGGCACCAGGAAACAGACTGAGAAACCAGAGTCAGCGTTTCTCCTGCAACCCGTTCCATTTGTGCTGAATGAACGAACGTCTCTCCACATGCTCATTTCTGAGACATAAGTGTGTGTGAAAGCCGTACATCACCTAGCTTGAGGGGAAAACAAAGTTTCTTTTCAGTTGCAAATTCCACACCATACATATATATGGGGAGGTACAAGCTCCAACTCTGTTTTACAGTGAAAACGGCAGGCACTTCAAACCGGCACTAGGAAACAGACTGAGAAAACAGAGTCAGTGTTTCACCTGCAAACCGTTCCCTTTGTGCTGGATGAACGAACGTCTCTCCACATGCTCAGTTCTGAGAGATAAGTGTGTGTGAAAGCCGTCCTTCACCTAGCTTGAAGGGAACACAAAGTTTCTTTTCAGTTGCAAACTCCAATCCATACATATATATGGGGAGGTACAAGCTCCAACTCTGTTTTACAGTGAAAACGGCAGGCACTTCAAACCGGCACTAGGAAACAGACTGAGAAACCAGAGTAAGGGTTTCCCCTGCAACCCGTTCCCTTTATGCTGGATGAACGAACGTCTCTCCACATGCTCAGTTCTGAGAGATAAGTGTGTGTGAAAGCCGTCCTTCACCTAGCTTGACGGGAACACAAAGTTTCTTTTCAGTTGCAAACTCCACTCCATACATATATATGGGGAGGTACAAGCCCCAACTCGGTTTTACAGTGAAAACGGCAGGCACTTCAAACCGGCACTAGGAAACAGACTGAGAAACCAGAGTAAGTGTTTCTCTTGCAAACCGTTCCCTTTGTGCTGGATGAACGAACGTCTCTCCACATGCTCAGTTCTAAGAGAAAAGTGAGTATGAAAGCCGTCCTTCACCTAGCTTGAAAGGAACACAAAGTTTCTTTTCTGTTGTAAACTCCACTCCATACATATATATGGGGAGGTACAAGCTCCAACTCGGTTTTACAGTGAAAACGGCAGGCAATTCAAACCGGGACTAGGAAACAGACTTTGAAACCAGAGTAAGGGTTTCTCCTGCAACCCGTTCCATTTGTGCTGGATGAACGAACGTCTCTCCGCATGCTCAGTTCTGAGAGATAATTGTGTGTGAAAGCCGTACTTCAACTAGCTTGAAGGGAATACAAAGTTTGTTTTCAGTGGCAAAATCCACTCCATACATATATATGGGGAGGAACAAGCTCCAACTCGGTTTTACAGTGAAATCTGGAGGCACTTCAAACCGGCACTAGGAAACAGACTGAGAAACCAGAGTAAGGGTTTCTCCTGCAACCCGTTCCCTTTGTGCTGGATGATCGAACGTCTCTCCACATGCTCAGTTCTGAGAGATAAGTGTGTGTGAAAGCCGTCCTTCACCTAGCTTGACGGGAACACAAAGTTTCTTTTCAGTTGCAAACTCCACTCCATACATATATATGGGGAGGTACAAGCTCCAACTCGGTTTTACAGTGAAAACGGCAGGCACTTCAAACCGGCACTAGGAAACAGACTGAGAAACGAGAGTAAGTGTTTCTCTTGCAACCCGTTCCCTTTGTGCTGGATGAACGAACGTCTCTCCACATGCTCAGTTCTAAGAGAAAAGTGAGTATGAAAGCCGTCCTTCACCTAGCTTGAAAGGAACACAAAGTTTCTTTTCTGTTGTAAACTCCACTCCATACATATATATGGGGAGGTACAAGCTCCAACTCGGTTTTACAGTGAAAACGGCAGGCAATTCAAACCGGGACTAGGAAACAGACTTTGAAACCAGAGTAAGGGTTTCTCCTGCAACCCGTTCCCTTTGTGCTGGATGAACGAACGTCTCTCCGCATGCTCAGTTCTGAGAGATAATTGTGTGTGTAAGCCGTACTTCAACTAGCTTGAAGGGAACACAAATTTTGTTTTCAGTGGCAAAATCCACTCCATACATATATATGGGGAGGTACAAGCTCCAACTCGGTTTTACAGTGAAATCTGCAGGCACTTCAAACCGGCACTAGGAAACAGACTGAGAAACCAGAGTAAGGGTTTCTCCTGCAACCCGTTCCCTTTGTGCTGGATGAACGAACGTCTCTCCACATGCTCAGTTCTGAGAGAAATGTGTGTGTGAAAGCCGTCCTTCACATAGCTTGAAGGGAACACAAATTTTCTTTTCAGTTGCAAACTCCAATCCATACATATATATTTGGAGGTACAAGCTCCAAATCGGTTTTACTGTGAAAACGGCAGGCAATTCAAACCGGCACTAGGAAACAGACTGAGAAGCCAGAGTCAGTGTTTCTCCTGCAACCCGTTCCCTTTGTGCTGGATGAACGAACGTCTCACACATGCTCAGTTCTGAGAGATAAGTGTGTGTGAAAGCAGTACTTCACCTAGCTTAAAGGGAACACAAAGTTTCTTTTCAGTTGCAAACCTCACTCCATACATATATATGGGGAAGTACAAGCTCCAAATCGGTTTTACAGTGAAATCCGCAGGCACTTTAAACCGGCACTAGGAAACAGACTGAGAAGCCAGAGTCAGTGTTTCTCCTGCAACCCGTTCCCTTTGTGCTGGATGAACGAACGTGTCTCCACATGCTCAGTTCTGAGAGATAAGTGTGTGTGAAAGCCGTCCTTCACCTAGCTTGAAGGGAACACAAAGTTTCTTTTCAGTTGCAAACTCCACTCCATACATATATATGGGGAGGTACAAGCTCCAACTCGGCTTTAGAGTGAAAACGGCAGGCACTTCAAACCGGCACTAGGAAACAGACTGAGAAACCAGAGTAAGGGTTTCTCCTGCAAACCGTTCCCTTTGTGCTGGATGAACGAAAGTCTCTCCACATGCTCAGTTCTGAGAGATAAGTGTGTGTGAAAGCCGTCCTTCACCTAGCTTGAAGGGAACACAAAGTTTCTTTTCAGTTGCAAACACCACTCCATACATATATATGGGGAGGTACAAGCTCCAAATCGGTTTTACAGTGAAAACGGCAGGCACTTCAAACCGGCACTTGGAAACAGACTGAGAAATCAGAGTTAGTGTTAGTCCTGCAACACGTTCCCTTTGTGCTGGATGAATGAACGTCTCTCCACATGCTCAGTTCTGAGAGATATGTGTGTGTGAAAGCCGTCCTTCACCTAGCTTGAAGGGAACACAAAGTTTCTTTTCAGTTGCAAACCTCACTCCATACATATATATGGGGAGGTACAAGCTCCAACTCGGTTTTACAGTGAAATCCGCAGGCACTTTAAACCGGCACTAGGAAACAGACTGAGAAGCCAGAGTCAGTGTTTCTCCTGCAACCCGTTCCCTTTGTGCTGGATGAACGAACGTCTCTCCACATGCTCAGTTCTGAGAGAAAAGTATGTGTGAAAGCCGTCCTTCACCTAGCTTGAAGGGAACACAAAGTTTCTTTTCTGTTGCAAACTCAACTCCATACATATATATGGGGAGGTACAAGCTCCAACTCGGTTTTACAGTGAAAACGGCAGGCAAATCAAACCGGGACTAGGAAACAGACTGAGAAACCTGAGAAAGGGTTTCTCCTGCAACCCGTTCCGTTTGTGCTGGATGAACGAACGTCTCTCCACATGCTCATTTCTGAGAGATAATTGTGTGTGAAAGCCGTACTTCACCTAGCTTGAAGGGAACACAAAGTTTGTTTTCAGTTGCAAACTCCACTCCATACATATATATGGGGAGGTACAAGCTCCAACTCGGTTTTACAGTGAAATCTGCAGGCACTTCAAACCGGCACTAGGAAACAGACTGAGAAACCAGAGTAAGGGTTTCTCCTGCAACCCGTTCCCTTTGTGCTGGATGAACGAACGTCTCTCCACATGCTCAGTTCTGAGAGATAAGTGTGTGTGAAAGCCGTCCTTCACCTAGCTTGAAGGGAACACAAAGTTTCTTTTCAGTTGCAAACTCCACTCCATACATATATATGCGGAGGAACAAGCTCCAAGTCGGTTTTACAGTGAAAACGGCAGGCACATCAAACCGGCACTAGGAAACAGACTGAGAAACCAGAGTAAGTGTTTCTCTTGCAACCCGTTCCCTTTGTGCTGGATGAACGAACGTCTCTCCACATGCTCAGTTCTGAGAGATAAGTGTGTGTGAAAGCCATCCTTCAACTAGCATGAAGGGAACACAAAGTTTCTTTTCAGTTGCAAACCTCACTCCATACATATATATGGGGAAGTACAAGCTCCAACTCGGTTTTACAGTGAAATCCGCAGGCACTTTAAACCGGCACTAGGAAACAGACTGAGAAGCCAGAGTCAGTGTTTCTCCTGCAACCCGTTCCATTTGTGCTGGATGAACGAACGTCTCTCCACATGCTCAGTTCTGAGAGATAAGTGTGTGTGAAAGCCGTCCTTCACCTAGCTTGACGGGAACACAAAGTTTCTTTTCAGTTGCAAACTCCACTCCATACATATATATGGGGAGGTACAAGCTCCAACTCGGTTTTACAGTGAAAACGGCAGGCACTTCAAACCGGCACTAGGAAACAGACTGAGAAACCAGAGTAAGTGTTTCTCTTGCAACCCGTTCCCTTTGTGCTGGATGAACGAACGTCTCTCCACATGCTCAGTTCTAAGAGAAAAGTGAGTATGAAAGCCGTCCTTCACCTAGCTTGAAAGGAACACAAAGTTTCTTTTCTGTTGTAAACTCCACTCCATACATATATATGGGGAGGTACAAGCTCCAACTCGGTTTTACAGTGAAAACGGCAGGCAATTCAAACCGGGACTAGGAAACAGACTTTGAAACCAGAGTAAGGGTTTCACCTGCAACCCGTTCCATTTGTGCTGGATGAACGAACGTCTCTCCGCATGCTCAGTTCTGAGAGATAATTGTGTGTGAAAGCCGTACTTCAACTAGCTTGAAGGGAACACAAAGTTTGTTTTCAGTGGCAAAATCCACTCCATACAGATATATGGGGAGGTACAAGCTCCAACTCGGTTTTACAGTGAAATCTGCAGGCACTTCAAACCGGCACTAGGAAACAGACTGAGAAACCAGAGTAAGGGTTTCTCCTGCAACCCGTTCCCTTTGTGCTGGATGAACGAACGTCTCTCCACATGCTCAGTTCTGAGAGAAATGTGTGTGTGAAAGCCGTCCTTCACATAGCTTGAAGGGAACACAAATTTTCTTTTCAGTTGCAAACTCCAATCCATACATATATATTTGGAGGTACAAGCTCCAAATCGGTTTTACAGTGAAAACGGCAGGCAATTCAATCCGGCACTAGGAAACAGACTGAGAAGCCAGAGTCAGTGTTTCTCCTGCAACCCGTTCCCTTTGTGCTGGATGAACGAACGTCTCTCCACATGCTCAGTTCTGAGAGATAAGTGTGTGTGAAAGCAGTACTTCACCTAGCTTAAAGGGAACACAAAGTTTCTTTTCAGTTGCAAACCTCACTCCATACATATATATGGGGAAGTACAAGCTCCAAATCGGTTTTACAGTGAAATCCGCAGGCACTTTAAACCGGCACTAGGAAACAGACTGAGAAGCCAGAGTCAGTGTTTCTCCTGCAACCCGTTCCCTTTGTGCTGGATGAACGAACGTGTCTCCACATGCTCAGTTCTGAGAGATAAGTGTGTGTGAAAGCCGTCCTTCACCTAGCTTGAAGGGAACACAAAGTTTCTTTTCAGTTGCAAACTCCACTCCATACATATATATGGGGAGGTACAAGCTCCAACTCGGCTTTAGAGTGAAAACGGCAGGCACTTCAAACCGGCACTAGGAAACAGACTGAGAAACCAGAGTAAGGGTTTCTCCTGCAAACCGTTCCCTTTGTGCTGGATGAACGAAAGTCTCTCCACATGCTCAGTTCTGAGAGATAAGTGTGTGTGAAAGCCGTCCTTCACCTAGCTTGAAGGGAACACAAAGTTTCTTTTCAGTTGCAAACACCACTCCATACATATATATGGGGAGGTACAAGCTCCAAATCGGTTTTACAGTGAAAACGGCAGGCACTTCAAACCGGCACTTGGAAACACACTGAGAAATCAGAGTTAGTGTTAGTCCTGCAACACGTTCCCTTTGTGCTGGATGAATGAACGTCTCTCCACATGCTCAGTTCTGAGAGATAAGTGTGTGTGAAAGCCGTCCTTCACCTAGCTTGAAGGGAACACAAAGTTTCTTTTCAGTTGCAAACCTCACTCCATACATATATATGGGGAGGTACAAGCTCCAACTCGGTTTTACAGTGAAATCCGCAGGCACTTTAAACCGGCACTAGGAAACAGACTGAGAAGCCAGAGTCAGTGTTTCTCCTGCAACCCGTTCCCTTTGTGCTGGATGAACGAACGTCTCTCCACATGCTCAGTTCTGAGAGAAAAGTATGTGTGAAAGCCGTCCTTCACCTAGCTTGAAGGGAACACAAAGTTTCTTTTCTGTTGCAAACTCAACTCCATACATATATATGGGGAGGTACAAGCTCCAACTCGGTTTTACAGTGAAAACGGCAGGCAAATCAAACCGGGACTAGGAAACAGACTGAGAAACCTGAGAAAGGGTTTCTCCTGCAACCCGTTCCATTTGTGCTGGATGAACGAACGTCTCTCCACATGCTCATTTCTGAGAGATAATTGTGTGTGAAAGCCGTACTTCACCTAGCTTGAAGGGAACACAAAGTTTGTTTTCAGTTGCAAACTCCACTCCATACATATATATGGGGAGGTACAAGCTCCAACTCGGTTTTACAGTGAAATCTGCAGGCACTTCAAACCGGCACTAGGAAACAGACTGAGAAACCAGAGTAAGGGTTTCTCCTGCAACCCGTTCCCTTTGTGCTGGATGAACGAAGGTCTCTCCACATGCTCAGTTCTGAGAGATAAGTGTGTGTGAAAGCCGTCCTTCACCTAGCTTGAAGGGAACACAAAGTTTCTTTTCAGTTGCAAACTCCACACCATACATATATATGGGGAGGAACAAGCTCCAAGTCGGTTTTACAGTGAAAACGGCAGGCACATCAAACCGGCACAAGGAAACAGACTGAGAAACCAGAGTAAGTGTTTCTCTTGCAACCCGTTCCCTTTGTGCTGGATGAACGAACGTCTCTCCACATGCTCAGTTCTGAGAGATAAGTGTGTGTGAAAGCCAACCTTCAACTAGCTTGAAGGGAACACAAAGTTTCTTTTCAGTTGCAAACTTCACTCCATACATATATATGGGGAGGTACAAGCTCCAACACGGTTTTACAGTGAAAACGGCAGGCACTTCAAACCGGCACTAGGAAACAGACTGAGAAATAAGAGTTAGTGTTTGTTCTGCAACACGTTCCCTTTGTGCTGGATGAATGAACGTCTCTCCACATGCTCAGTTCTGAGAGATAATTGTGTGTGAAAGCCGTCCTTCACCTAGCTTGAAGGGAACAAAAGTTTCTTTTCAGTTGCAAACTCCACTCCATACATATATATGGGGAGGTACAAGCTCCAACTCGGTTTTACAGTGAAAACGGCAGGCACTTCAAACCGGCACTAGGAAACAGACTGAGAAACCAGAGTCAGTGTTTCCCCTGCAACCCTTTCCTTTTGTGCTGGATGAACGAACGTCTCTCCACATGCTCAGTTCTGAGAGATAAGTGTGTGTGAAAGTCGTACTTCACCTAGCTTGAACGGAACACAAAGTTTGTTTTCAGTTGCAAACTCCACACCATACATATATATGGGGAGGTACAAGCTCCAAATCGGTTTTACAGTAAAATCTGCAGGCACTTCAAACCGGCACTAGGAAACAGACTGAGAAACCAGAGTAAGGATTTCTCCTGCAACCCGTTCCCTTTGTGCTGGATGAACGAACGTCTCTCCACATGCTCAGTTCTGAGAGATAAGTGTGTGTGAAAGCCGTCCTTCACCTAGCTTGAAGGGAACACAAAGTTTCTTTTCAGTTGCAAACTCCACTCCATACATATATATGGGGAGGAACCAGCTCCAAGTGTGTTTTACAGTGAAATCGGCAGGCACTTCAAACCGGCACTAGGAAACAGACTGAGAAACCAGAGTAAGTGTTTCTCTTGCAACCCGTTCCCTTTTTGCTGGATGAACGAACGTCTCTCCACATGCTCAGTTCTGAGAGCAAAGTGTGTATGAAAGCCGTCCTTCACCTAGCTTGAAGGGAACACAAAGTTTCTTTTCTGTTGTAAACTCCACTCCATACATATATATGGGGAGGTACAAGCTCCAACTCGGTTTTACAGTGAAAACGGCAGGCAATTCAAACCGGGACTAGGAAACAGACTGAGAAACCAGAGTAAGGGTTTCTCCTGCAACCCGTTCCATTTGTGCTGGATGAACGAACGTCTCTCCACATGCTCAGTTCTGAGAGTTAATTGTGTGTGAAAGCCGTACTTCAACTAGCTTGAAGGGAACACAAAGTTTGTTTTCAGTGGCAAAATCCACTCCATACTTATATATGGGGATGTACAAGCTCCAACTCGGTTTTACAGTGAAAACGGCAGGCACTTCAAACCGGCACTAGGAAACAGACTGAGAAACTAGAGTCAGTGTTACACCTGCAACCCGTTCCCTTTGTGCTGGATGAAAGATCATCTCTCCACATGCTCAGTTCTGAGAGATAAGTGTGTGTGAAAGCCGTGCTTCACCTAGCTTCAAGGGAACACAAAGTTTCTTTTCAGTTGCAAAGTCCACTCCATACATATATATGGGGAGGTACAAGCTCCAACTCGGTTTTACAGTGAAAACGGCAGGCACTTCAAACCGGCACTAGGAAACAGACTGAGAAACCAGAGTAAGGGTTTCTCCTGCAACCCGTTCCCTTTGTGCTGGATGAACGAACGTCTCTCCACATGCTCAGTTCTGAGAGATAAGTGTGTGTGAAAGCCGTCCTTCACCTAGATTGAAGGGAACACAAAGTTTCTTTTCAGTTGCAAACTCCACTCCATACATATATATGGGGAGGAACAAGCTCCAACACGGTTTTACAGTGAAAACGGCAGGCACTTCAAACCGGCACTAGGAAACAGACTGAGAAACCAGAGTAAGGGTTTCTCTTGCAACCCGTTCCCTTTGTGCTGGATGAACGAACGTCTCTCCACATGCTCAGTTCTGAGAGAAAAGTGTGTATGAAAGCCGTCCTTCACCTAGCTTGAAGGGAACACAAAGTTTCTTTTCTGTTGTAAACTCCACTCCATACATATATATGGGGAGGTAAAAGCTCCAACTCGGTTTTACAGTGAAAACGGCAGGCAATTCAAACCGGGACTAGGAAACAGACTTTGAAATCAGAGTAAGGGTTTCTCCTGCAACCCGTTCCATTTGTGCTGGATGAACGAACGTCTCTCAACATGCTCAGTTCTGAGAGATAATTGTGTGTGAAAGCCGTACTTCAACTAGCTTGAAGGGAACACAAAGTTTGTTTTCAGTGGCAAAATCCACTCCATACTTATATATGGGGATGTGCAAGCTCCAACTCGGTTTTACAGTGAAATCGGCAGGCACTTTAAACCGGCACAAGGAAACAGACTGAGAAGCCAGAGTCAGTGTTCCTCCTGCAACCCGTTCCCTTTGTGCTGGATGAACGAACGTCTCTCCACATGCTCATTTCTGAGAGATAAGTGTATGTGAAAACCGTCCTTCACCTAGCTTGAAGGGAACACAAAGTTTCTTTTCAGTTGCAAACCTCACTCCATACATATATATTGGGAAGTACAAGCTCCAACTCGGTTTTACAGTGAAATCCGCAGGCACTTTAAACCGGCACTAGGAAACAGACTGAGAAGCCAGAGTCAGTGTTTCTCCTGCAACCCGTTCCGTTTGTGCTGGATGAACGAACGTCTCTCCACATGCTCAGTTCTGAGAGATAAGTGTGTGTGAAAGCCGCCCTTCACCTAGCTTGAAGGGAACACAAAGTTTCTTTTCAGTTGCAAACTCCTCTCCATACATATATATGGGGAGGTACAAGCTCCAACACGGTTTTACAGTGAAAACGGCAGGCACTTCAAACCGGCACTAGGAAACAGACTGAGAAACCAGAGTAAGGGTTTCTCCTGCAACCCGTTCCCTTTTGGCTGGATAAACGAACGTCTCTCCACATGCTCAGATCTGAGAGATAAGTGTGTGTGAAAGCCGTCCTTCACCTAGCTTGAAGGGAACACAAAGTTTCTTTTCAGTTGCAAACCCCACTCCATACATATATATGGGGAGGTACAAGCTCCAACTCTGGTTTACAGTGAAATCCGCAGGCACTTTAAACCGGCACAAGGAAACAGACGGAGAAGCCAGAGTCAGTGTTTCTCCTGCAACCCGTTCCCTTTGTGCTGGATGAACGAACGTCTCTCCACATGCTCAGTTCTGAGAGATAAGTGTGTGTGAAAGCCGTCCTTCACCTAGCTTGAAGGGAACACAAAGTTTCTTTTCAGTTGCAAACTCCACTCCATACATATATATGGGGAGGTACAAGCTCCAACAGGGTTTTACAGTGAAAACGGCAGGCACTTCCAACCGGCACTAGGAAACAGACTGAGAAACCAGAGAAAGGGTTTCTCCTGCAAACCGTTCCCTTTGTGCTGGATGAACGAAAGTCTCTCCACATGCTCAGTTCTGAGAGATAAGTGTGTGTGAAAGCCGTCCTTCACCTAGCTTGAAGGGAACACAATGTTTCTTTTCAGTTGCAAACTCCACTCCATACATATATATGGGGAGGTACAAGCTCCAAATCAGTTTTACAGTGAAAACGGCAGGCACTTCAATCCGGTACTAGGAAACAAACTGAGAAACCAGAGTAAGGGTTTCTCCTGCAACCCGTTCCTTTTGTGCTGGATGAACGAACGTCTCTCCACATGCTCAGTTCTGAGAGATAAGTGTGTGTGAAAGCCGTCCTTCACCTAGCTTGAAGGGAACACAAAGTTTCTTTTCAGTTGCAAATCCCACTCCATACATATATATGGGGAGGTACAAGATCCAACTCGGTTTTACAGTGAAAACGGCAGGCACTTCAAACCGGCACAAGGAAACAGACTGAGAAACCAGAGTCAATGATTCTCCTGCAACCCGTTCCCTTTGTGCTGGATGAACGAACGTCTCTCCACATGCTCAGTTCTGAGAAATAAGTGTGTGTGAAAGCCGTCCTTCACCTAGCTTGAAGGGAACACAAAGTTTCTTTTTAGTTTCCAACTCCACTCCTTACATATATATGGGGAGGTACAAGCTCCAACTCGGTTTTACAGTGAAAACGGCAGGCACTTCAAACCGGCACTAGGAAACAGACTGAGAAACCAGAGTAAGGGTTTCTCCTGCAACCCGTTCCCTTTGTGCTGGATGAACGAACGTCTCTCCACATGCTCAGTTCTGAGAGATAATTGTGTGTGAAAGCCGTCCTTCACCTAGCTTGAAGGGAACACAAAGTTTCTTTTCAGTTGCAAACCCCACTCCATACATATATATGGGGAGGTACAAGCTCCAACTCGGTTTTACAGTGAAAACGGCAGGCACTTCAAACCGGCACTAGGAAACAGACTGAGAGACCAGAGTAACGGTTTCTCCTGCAACCCGTTCCCTTTGTGCTGGATGAACGAACGTCTCTCCACATGCTCAGTTCTGAGAGATAAGTGTGTGTGAAAGCCGTCCTTCAAATAGCTTGAAGGGAACACAAAGTTTCTTTTCATTTGCAAACTCCACTCCATACATATATATGTGGAGTAACAAGTTCCAACTCGGTTTTACAGTGAAAACGGCAGGCACTTCAAACCGGCACTAGGAAACAGACTGAGAAACCAGAGTAAGGGTTTCTCCTGCAACCCGTTCCCTTTGTGCTGGATGAACGAACGTCTCTCCACATGCTCAGTTCTGAAAGATACGTGTGTGTGAAAGCCGTCCTTAACATAGCTTGAAGGGAACACAAAGTTTCTTTTCAGTTGCCAAATCCACTCCTTACATATATATGGGAAGGTACAAGCTCCAACTTGGTTTTACAGTGAAAACGGCAGGCACATTAAACCGGCACTAGGAACCAGACTGAGAAACCAGAGTCAGTGTTTCTCCTGCAAACCGTTCCCGTTGTGCTGGGTGAACGAACGTCTCTCCACATGCTAAGATCTGAGAGATAAGTGTGAGTGAATGCCGTCCTTCACCTACCTTGAAGGGAACACAAAGTTTTTTTTCAGTTGCAAACTCCACTCCATAAATATATATGGGGAGGTACAAGCTCCAACTCGGCTTTACAGTGAAAACGGCATGCACTTCAAACCGGCACTAGGAAACAGACTGAGAATCCAGAGTAAGGGTTTCTCCTGCAACCCGTTCCCTTTATGCTGGATGAACGAACGTCTCTCCACATGCTCACTTCTGAGAGATAATTGTGTGTGAATGCCGTCCTTCACCTAGCTTGAACGGAACACAAAATTTCTTCTCTGTTGCAAACTCCACTCCATACATATATATGGGGAGGTACAAGCACCAACTCGGTTTTACAGTGAAAACGGCAGGCACTTCAAACCGGCACTAGGAAACAGACTGAGAAACCAGAGTCAGTGTTTCTCCTGCAACCCGTTCCCTTTGTACTGGATGAACGAACGTCTCTCCACATGCTCAGTTCTGAGAGATAATTGTGTGTGAAAGCCGTCCTTCACCTAGCTTGAAGGGAACACAAAGTTTCTTTTCAGTTGCAAACCGCACTCCATACATATATATGGGGAGGTACAAGCTCCAACTCTGTTTTACAGTGAAAACGGCAGGCACTTCAAACCGGCACTAGGAAACAGCCTGAGATACCAGAGTCAGTGTTTCTCGTGCAACCCGTTCCTTTGTGCTGGATGAACGAACGTCTCTCCACATGTTCAGTTCTGAGACATAAGTGTGTGTGAAAGCCGTCCTTCACCTAGATTGAAGGGAACACAAAGTTTCTTTTCAGTTGCAACTCCAATCCATACATATATATGGGGAGGTACAAGCTCCAACCCGGCTTTACAGTGAAAACGGCAGGCACTTCAAACTGGCACTAGGAAACAGACTGAGAAACCAGAGTAAGTGTTTCTCCTGCAACCCGTTCCCTTTGTGCTGGATGAAGGAAGGTCTCTCCACATGCTCAGTTCTGAGAGATAAGTGTGTGTGAAAGCCGTCCTTCACCGAGCTTGAAGGGAACACAAAGTTTCTTTTCAGTTGCAAACTTCAATCCATACATATATATGGGGAGGTACAAGCTCCAACTCGATTTTACAGTGAAAACGGCAGGCACTTCTGACCGGCACTAGGAAACAGACTGAGAAACTAGAGTCAGTGTTTCTCCTGCAAACCGTTCCCATTGTGCTGGATGAACGAACGTCTCTCCACATGCTCAGTTCTGAGAGATAAGTGTGTGTGAATGCAGTCCTTCACCTAGCTTGAAGGGAACACAAAGTTTCTTTTCAGTTGCAAACACCATTCCATACATATATATGGGGAGGTACAAGCTCCAACTCGGTTTTACATTGAAAACGGCAGGCACTTCAAGCCGGCACTAGGAAACAGACTGAGGAAACAGAGTCAGTGTTTCCCTGCAACCCGTTCCCTTTGTGCTGGATGAACGAACGTCTCTCCACATGCTCAGTTCTGAGAGATAAGTGTGTGTGAAAGCCGTCCTTCAACTAGCTTGAAGGGAACACAAAGTTTCTTTTCAGTTGCAAAATCCACTCCATACATATATATGGGGAGGTACAAGCTCCAACTCGGTTTTACAGTGAAAACGGCAGGCACTTCAAACCGGCACTAGGAAACAGACTGAGAAACCAGAGTCAGTGTTTCTCCTGCAAACCTTTCCCTTTGTGCTGGATGAACGAACGTCTCTCCACATGCTCAGTTCTGAGAGATAAGTGTGTGTGAAAGCCGTCCTTCAACTAGCTTGAAGGGAACACAAAGTTTCTTTTCAGTTGCAAACCCCACTCCATACTTATATATGGGGAGGTACAAGCTCCAACTCGGCTTTACATTGAAAACGGCAGGCACTTCATACCGGCACTAGGTAACACATTGAGAAACCATAGTAAGTGTTTCTCCTGCAACCCGTTCCATTTGTGCTGGATGAACGAACGTCTCTCCACATGCTCAGTTCTGAGAGATAAGTGTGTGTGAAAGCCGTCCTTCACATAGCTTGAAGGGAACACAAAGTTTCTTTTCAATTGCCAACTCCACTCCATACATATATTTGGGGAGGAACAAGCTCCAACTCGGTTTTACAGTGAAAACGGCAGGCACTTCAAACCGGCACTAGGAAACAGACTGAGAAACCAGAGTCAGTGTTTCCCTGCAACCCGTTCCCTTTGTGCTGGATGAACGAACGTCCCTCCACATGCTCAGTTCAGAGAGATAAGTGTGTGTGAAAGCCGTCCTTCACCTAGCTTGAAGGGAACACAAAGTTTCTTTTCAGTTGCAAACCCCAATCCATACATATATATGGGGAGGTACAAGCTCCAACTCGGTTTTACAGTGAAAACGGCAGGCACTTCAAACCGGCACTAGGAAACAGCCTGAGATACCAGAGTCAGTGTTTCTCCTGCAACCCGTTCCCTTTGTGCTGGATGAACGAACGTCTCTCCACATGCTCAGTTCTGAGAGATAAGTGTGTGTGAAAGCCTTACTTCAACTAGCTTGAAGGGAACACAAAGTTTCTTTTCAGTTGCAAACTCCACTGCATACATATATATGGGGAGGTACAAGCTTCAACTCGGTTTTACAGTGAAATCGGCAGGCACTTCAATCCGGCACTAGGAAACAGACTGAGAAACCAGAGTAAGGGTTTCTCCTGCAACCCGTTCCCTTTGTGCTGGATCAACGAACGTCTCTCCACATGCTCAATTCTGAGAGATAAGTGTGTGTGAAAGCCGTCCTTCACCTAGCTTGAAGGGAACACAAAGTTTCTTTTCAGTTGTAAACCCCAATCCATACATATATATGGGGAGGTACAAGCTCCAACTCGGTTTTACAGTGAAAACGGCAGGCACTTCAAACCGGCACTAGGAAACAGCCTGAGATACCAGAGTCAGTGTTTCTCCTGCAACCCGTTCCCTTTGTGCTGGATGAACGAACGTCTCTCCACATGCTCAGTTCTGAGACATAAGTGTGTGTGAAAGCCGTCCTTCACCTGGATTGAAGGGAACACAAAGTTTCTTTTCAGTTGCAAACTCCAATCCATACATATATTTGGGGAGGTACAAGCTCCAACCCGGCTTTACAGTGAAAACGGCAGGCACTTCAAACTGGCACTAGGAAACAGACTGAGAAACCAGAGTAAGGGTTTCTCCTGCAACCCGTTCCATTTGTGCTGGATGAACGAACGTCTCTCCACATGCTCAGTTCTGAGAGATAAGTGTGTGTGAAAGCCGTCCTTCACCTGGCTTGAAGGGAACACAAAGTTTCTTTTCAGTTGCAAACTTCAATCCATACGTATATATGGGGAGATACAAGCTCCAACTCGGTTTTACAGTGAAAACGGCAGGCACTTCAAACCGGCACTAGGAAACAGACTGAGAAACTAGAGTCAGTGTTTCTCCTGCAAACCGTTCCCTTTGTGCTGGATGAACGAACGTCTCTCCACATGCTCAGTTCTGAGAGATAAGTGTGTGTGAAAGCCGTCCTTCACCTAGCTTGAAGAGAACACAAAGTTTCTTTTCAGTTGCAAACCCCATTCCATACATATATATGGGGAGGTACAAGCTCCAACTCGGTTTTACATTGAAAACGGCAGGCACTTCAAACCGGCACTAGGAAACAGACTGAGAAACCAGAGTCAGTGTTTCCCTGCAACCCGTTCCCTTTGTGCTGGATGAACGAACGTCTCTCCACATGCTCAGTTCTGAGAGATAAGTGTGTGTGAAAGCCGTCCTTCACCTAGCTTGAAGGTAACACAAAGTTTCTTTTCAGTTGCAAAATACACTCCATACATATATATGGGGAGGTACAAGCTCCAACTCGGTTTTACAGTGAAAACGGCAGGCACTTCAAACCGGCACTAGAAACAGACTGAGAAACCAGAGTCAGTGTTTCTCCTGCAAACCTTTCCCTTTGTGCTGGATGAACGAACGTCTCTCCACATGCTCAGTTCTGAAAGATAAGTGTGTGTGAAAGCCGTCCTTCAACTAGCTTGAAGGGAACACAAAGTTTCTTTTCAGTTGCAAACCCCACTCCATACATATATATGGGGAGGTACAAGCTCCAACTCGGCTTTACATTGAAAATGGCAGGCACTTCATACCGGCACTAGGTAACACACTGAGAAACCATAGTAAGTGTTTCTCCTGCAACCCGTTCCATTTGTGCTGGATGAACGAACGTCTCTCCACATGCTCAGTTCTGAGAGATAAGTGTGTGTGAAAGCCGTCCTTCACCTAGCTTGAAGGTAACACAAAGTTTCTTTTCAATTGCCAACTCCACTCCATACATATATTTGGTGAGGAACAAGCTCCAACTCGGTTTTACAGTGAAAACGGCAGGCACTTCAAACCGGCACTAGGAAACAGACTGAGAAACCAGAGTCAGTGTTTCCCTGCAACCCGTTCCCTTTGTGCTGGATGAACGAACGTCCCTCCACATGCTCAGTTCTGAGAGATAAGTGTGTGTGAAAGCCGTCCTTCACATAGCTTGAAGGGAACACAAAGTTCTTTTCAGTTGCAAACCCCACTCCATACATATATATGGGGATGTACAAGTTCCAACTCGGATTTAAAGTGAAAAAAGCAGGCACTTCAGACCGGCACTAGGAAACAGACTGAGAAACCAGAGTCAGTGTTTCCCTGCAACCCGTTCACGTTGTGCTGGATGAACGAACGTCTCTCCACATGCTCAGTTCTGAGAGATAAGTGTGTGTGATAGCCGTCCTTCACCTAGCTTGAAGGGAACACAAAGTTTCTTTTCAGTTGCAAAATCCACTCCATACATATATATGGGGAGGTACAAGCTCCAACTCGGTTTTACAGTGAAAACGGCAGGCACTTCAAACCGACCCTAGGAAATACACTGAAAAACCAGAGTCAGT
This sequence comes from Vicugna pacos, assembly GCF_048564905.1. Classification (NCBI taxonomy): domain Eukaryota; kingdom Metazoa; phylum Chordata; class Mammalia; order Artiodactyla; family Camelidae; genus Vicugna; species Vicugna pacos. Next base: position 25,503,211 of record NC_133002.1, read on the forward strand.
GTTTCTCCTGCAACCCGTTCCCTTTGTGCTGGATAAACGAACGGTCTCCACATGCTCAGTTCTGAGAGATAAGTGTGTGTGAAAGCCGTCCTTCACCTAGCTTGAAGGGAACACAAAGTTTCTTTTCAGTTGCAAACCCCAATCCATACATATATATGGGGAGGTACAAGCTCCAACTCGGTTTTACAGTGAAAACGGCAGGCACTTCAATCCGGCACTAGGAAACAGACTGAGAAACCAGAGTCAGTGTTTCTCCTGCAACCAGTTCCCTTTGTGCTGGATGAACGAACGTCTCTCCACATGCTCAGTTCTGAGAGATAAGTGTGTGTGAAAGCCTTACTTCAACTAGCTTGAAGGGAACACAAAGTTTCTTTTCAGTTGCAAACTCCACTGCATACATATATATGGGGAGGTACAAGCTTCAACTCGGTTTTACAGTGAAAACGGCAGGCACTTCAATCCGGCACTAGGAAACAGACTGAGAAACTAGAGTAAGGGTTTCTCCTGCAACCCGTTCCCTTTGTGCTGGATCAACGAACGTCTCTCCACATGCTCAATTCTGAGAGATAAGTGTGTGTGAAAGCCGTCCTTCACCTAGCTTGAAGGGAACACAAAGTTTCTTTTCAGTTGTAAACCCCAATCCATACATATATATGGGGAGGTACAATCTCCAACTCTCTTTTAGAGTGAAAACGGCAGGCACTTCAAACTGGCACTAGGAAACAGACTGAGAAACCAGAGTAAGGGTTTCTCCTGCAACCCGTTCCATTTGTGCTGGATGAACGAACGTCTCTCCACATGCTCAGTTCTGAGAGATAAGTGTGTGTGAAAGCCGTCCTTCACCTAGCTTGAAGGGAACACAAAGTTTCTTTTCAGTTGCAAACTTCAATCCATACATATATATGGGGAGGTACAAGCTCCAACTCGGTTTTACAGTGAAAACGGCAGGCACTTCAAACCGGCACTAGGAAACAGACTGAGAAACTAGAGTCAGTGTTTCTCCTGCAAACCGTTCCCTTTGTGCTGGATGAACGAACGTCTCTCCACATGCTCAGTTCTGAGAGATAAGTGTGTGTGAAAGCCGTCCTTCACCTAGCTTGAAGGGAACACAAAGTTTCTTTTCAGTTGCAAACCCCATTCCATACATATATATGGGGAGGTACAAGCTCCAACTCGGTTTTACATTGAAAACGGCAGGCACTTCAAACCGGCACTAGGAAACAGACTGAGAAACCTGAGTCAGTGTTTCCCTGCAACCCGTTCCCTTTGTGCTGGATGAACGAACGTCTCTCCACATGCTCAGTTCTGAGAGATAAGTGTGTGTGAAAGCCGTCCTTCACCTAGCTTGAAGGGAACACAAAGTTTCTTTTCAGTTGCAAAATACACTCCATACATATATATGGGGAGGTACAAGCTCCAACTCGGTTTTACAGTGAAAACGGCAGGCACTTCAAACCGGCACTAGGAAACAGACTGAGAAACCAGAGTCAGTGTTTCTCCTGCAAATCTTTCCCTTTGTGCTGGATGAACGAACGTCTCTCCACATGCTCATTTCTGAGAGATAATTGTGTGTGAAAGCCGTCCTTCACATAGCTTGAAGGGAACACAAAGTTCTTTTCAGTTGCAAACCCCACTCCATACATATATATGGGGAGGTACAAGCTTCAACTCGGGTTTACAGTGAAAAAAGCAGGCACTTCAAACCGGCACTAGGAAACAGACTGAGAAACCAGAGTCAGTGTTTCCCTGCAACCCGTTCACTTTGTGCTGGATGAACGAACGTCTCTCCACATGCTCAGTTCTGAGAGATAAGTGTGTGTGAAAGCCGTCCTTCACCTAGCTTGAAGGGAACACAAAGTTTCTTTTCAGTTGCAAAATCCACTCCATACATATATATGGGGAGGTACAAGCTCCAACTCGGATTTATAGTGAAAACGGTAGGCACTTCAAAACGACACTAGGAAATACACTGAAAAACCAGAGTCAGTGTTTCTCATGCAACCCGTTCCCTTTGTGCTGGATGAACGAACGCTCTCCACATGCTCAGTTCTGAGAGATTAGTGTGTGTGAAAGCCGTCCTTCACCTAGCTTGAAGGGAACACAAAGTTTCTTTTCAGTTGCAAACCCCAATCCATACATATATATGGGGAGGTACAAGCTCCAACTCGGTTTTACAGTGAAAACGACAGGCACATCAAACAGGCACTAGGAAACAGACTGAGAAACCAGAGTCGGTGTTCCTCCTTCAACCCGTTCTATTTGTGCTGGATGAACGAACGTCTCTCCACATGCTCAGTTCTGAGAGATAAGTGTGTGTGAAAGCCGTCCTTCACCTAGCTTGAAGGGAACACAAAGTTTCTTTTCAGTTACAAACCCCACTCCATAAATATATATGAGGAGGTACAAGCTCCAACTCGGTTTTACAGTGAAAACGGCAGGCACATCAAACCGGCACTAGGAAACAGACTGAGAAACCAGAGCCACTGTTCCTCCTGCAACCCGTTCCGTTTGTGCTGGATGAATGAACGTCTCTCCACTTGCTCAGTTCTGAGAGATAAGTGTGTGTGAAAGCCGTCCTTCACCTAGCTTGAAGGGAACACAAAGTTTCTTTTCAGTTGCAAACTCCACTCCATACATATATATGGGGAGGTACAAGCTCCAACACGGTTTTACAGTGAAAAAGGCAGGCACTTCAAACCGGCACTAGGAAACAGACTGAGAAACCAGAGTCAGTGTTTCTCCTGCAACCCGTTCCCTTTGTGCTGGATGAACGAACGTCTCTCCACATGCTCAGTTTTGAGAGATAAGTGTGTGTGAAAGCCGTCCTTCACTTATCTTGAAGGGAACACAAAGTTTTTTTTCAGTTGCAAACTCCACTCCATACATATATATGGGGGGGTACAAGCTCCAACTCGGTTTTACAGTGAAAACGGCAGGCACTTCAAACCGGCACTAGGAAACAGACTGAGAAACCAGAGTAAGGGTTTTTCCTGCAACCCGTTCCCTTTGTGCTGGATGAACGAACGTCTCTCCACATGCTCATTTCTGAAAGATAAGTGTGTGTGAAAACCGTCCTTCACCTAGCTTGAAGGGAACACTAAGTTTCTTTTCAGTTGCAAATTCCACTCCATACATATATATGGGGAGGTACAAGCTCAAACTCGGTTTTACAGTGAAAACGGCAGGCACTTCAAACCGGCACTAGGAAACAGACTGAGAAACCAGAGTCTGTGTTTCTACTGCAACCCGTTCCCTTTGTGATGGATGAACGAACGTCTCTGCACATGCTCAGTTCTGAGAGATAAGTGTGTGTGAAAGCCGTCCTTCACCTAGCTTGAAGGGAACACAAAGTTTCTTTTCAGTTGCAAACTCCACTCCATACATATATATGTGGAGGTACAAGCTCCAACTAGGTTTTACAGTGAAAACGGCAGGCACTTCAAACCGGCACTAGGAAACAGACTGAGAATCCAGAGTAAGGGTTTCTCCTTCAACCCGTTCCCTTTGTGCTGGATTAACGAACGTCTCTCCACATGCTCAGTTCTGAGAGATAAGTGTGTGTGAAAGCCGTCCTTCAACTAGCTTGAAGGGAACGCAAAGTTTCTTTTCAGTTGCAAACTCCACTCCATACATATATATGGGGAGGTACAAGCTCCAACTCGGTTTTACAGTGAAAACGGCAGGCACTTCAAACCGGCACTAGGAAACAGACTGAGAAACCAGAGTAAGGGTTTCTCCTGCAACCCATTCCCTTTGTGCTGGATGAAAGAACGTCTCTCCACATGCTCAGTTCTGAGAGATAAGTGTGTGTGAAAGCCGTCCTTCAGCTAGCTTGAAGGGAACACATAGTTTCTTTTCAGTTGCAAACTCCACTCCATACATATGTATGGGGAGGTACAAACTCCAACTCGGTTTTACAGTGAAAACGGCAGGCACTTGAAACCTGCACTAAGTAACACACTGAAAAATCAGAGACTGTGTTTCTCCTGCAACCCGTTCCCTTTGTGCTGGATGAACGAACGTCTCTCCACATGCTCAGTTCTGAGAGATAATTGTGTGTGAAAGCCGTACTTCAACTAGCTTGAAGGTAACCGAAAGTTTTTTTCAGTTGCAAACCCCACTCCATAAATATATATGGGGAGGTACAAGCTCCAACTCGGATTTACAATGAAAAAGGCAGGCACTTCAAACTGGCACTAGGAAACAGACTGAGAAACCAGAGTAATGGTTTCTCCTGCAAACCGTTCCCTTTGTGCTGGATGAAAGAACGTCTCTCCACATGCTCAGTTCTGAGAGATAAGCGTGTGTGAAAGCCGTCCTTCACCTAGCTTGAAGGGAACACAAAGTTTCTTTTCAGTTGCAAACTCCACTCCATACATATATATGGGGAGGTACAAGCTCCAACTCGGTTTTACAGTGAAAAAGGCAGGCACTTCAAACCGGCACTAGGAAACAGACTGAGAAACCAGAGTCAGCGTTTCTCCTGCAACCCTTTCCATTTGTGCTGGATGAACGAACGTCTCTCCACATGCTCAGTTCTGAGAGATAAGTGTGTGTGAAAGCCGTACTTCAACTAGCTTGAAGGGAACACAAAGTTTCTTTTCAGTTGCAAACTCCCCTCCATACATATATATGGGGAGGTGCAAGCTCCAACTCGATTTTACAGTGAAAACGGCAGGCACTTCAAACCGGCACTAGGAAACAGACTGAGAAACCAGAATAAGGGTTTCTCCTGCAACCCGTTCCCTTTGTGCTGGATGAACGAACGTCTCTCCACATGCTCAGTTGTGAGAGTTAAGTGTGTTTGAAAACCGTCCTTCAACTAGCTTGAAGGGAACACAAAGTTTCTTTTCAGTTGTCAACTCCATACATATATATGGGTGGTACAAGTTCCAACTCGGTTTAACAGTGAAAACTACAGGCACTTCAAACCGGCACTAGGAAACAGACTGAGAAACCAGAGTAAGGGTTTCTCCTGCAACCCGTTCCCTTTGTGCTGGATGAACGAACGTCTCTCCACATGCTCAGTTCTGAGAGATAATTGTGTGTGAAAGCCGTACTTCAACTAGCTTGACGGGAACACAAAGTTTCTTTTCAGTTGCAAACTCCACTCCATACATATATATGGGGGGGTACAAGCTCCAACTCGGTTTTACAGTAAAAACGGCTGGCACTTGAAACCGGCACTAGGTAACACACTGAGAAATCAGAGTCAGTGTTGCCCCTGCAAACCGTTCCCTTTGTGCTGGATGAACGAACGTCTCTCCACATGCTCAGTTCTGAGAGATAAGTGTGTGTGAAAGCCGTACTTCAACTAGCTTGAAGGGAACACAAAGTTTCTTTTAAGTTGCAAACACCACTCCATACATATATATGGGGAGGTACAAGTACCAACACGGTTTTACAGTGAAAACGGCAGGCACTTCAAACCGGCACAAGGAAACAGACTGAGAAACCAGAGTAAGGGTTTCTCCTGCAACCCGTTCCCTTTGTGCTGGATGAACGAACGTCTCTCCACATGCTAGGTTCTGAGAGATATGTGTGTGTGAAAGCCGTCCTTCACCTAGCTTGAAGGGAACACAAAGTTCTTCTCAGTTGAAAACTCCAATCCATACATATATATGGGGAGGTACAAGCTCCAACTCGGTTTTACAGTGAAAACGGCAGGCACTTCAAACCGGCACTAGGAAACAGACTGAGAAATCAGAGTAAGGGTTTCCCCTGCAACCCGTTCCCTTTGTGCTGGATGAACGAACGTCTCTCCACATGCTCAGTTCTGAGAGATAAGTGTGTGTGAAAGCCGTCCTTCACCTAGCTTGACGGGAACACAAAGTTTCTTTTCAGTTGCAAACTCGACTCCATACATATATATGGGGGGGTACAAGCTCGAACTCGGTTTTACAGTGAAAAAGGCAGGCACTTCAAACCGGCAGTAGGAAACAGACTGAGAAACCAGAGTAAGGGTTTTTCCTGCAATCCTTTCTCTTTGTGCTGGATGAACGAACGTCTCTCTACATGCTATGTTCTGAGAGATATGTGTGTGTGTAAACCGCCTTCACCTAGCTTGAAGGGAACACAAAGTTTCTTTTCAGTTGCAAACTCCACTCCATACATATATATGGGGAGGTACAAGCTCCAACTCGGTTTTACAGTGAAAACGGCAGGCACTTCAAACCGGCACTAGGAAACAGACTGAGAAACCAGAGTAAGTGTTTCTCTTGCAACCCGTTCCCTTTGTGCTGGATGAACGAACGTCTCTCCACATGCTCAGTTCTAAGAGAAAAGTGAGTATGAAAGCCGTCCTTCACCTAGCTTGAAGGGAACACAAAGTTTCTTTTCTGTTGTAAACTCCACTCCATACATATATATGGGGAGGTACAAGCTCCAACTCGGTTTTACAGTGAAAACGGCAGGCAATTCAAACCGAGACTAGGAAACAGACTTTGAAACCAGAGTAAGGGTTTCTCCTGCAACCCGTTCCATTTGTGCTGGATGAACGAACGTCTCTCCACATGCTCAGTTCTGAGAGATAATTGTGTGTGAAAGCCGTACTTCAACTAGCTTGAAGGGAACACAAAGTTTGTTTTCAGTGGCAAAATCCACTCCATACATATATATGGGGAGGTACAAGCTCCAACTCGGTTTTGCAGTGAAATCTGCAGGCACTTCAAACCGGCACTAGGAAACAGACTGAGAAACCAGAGTAAGGGTTTCTCCTGCAACCCGTTCCCTTTGTGCTGGATGAACGAACGTCTCTCCACATGCTCAGTTCTGAGAGAAAAGTGTGTGTGAAAGCCGTCCTTCACCTAGCTTGAAGGGAACACAAATTTTCTTTTCAGTTGCAAACTCCAATCCATACATATATATGGGGAGGTACAAGCTCCAACTCGGTTTTACAGTGAAAACGGCAGGCACTTCAAACCGGCACTAGGAAACAGACTGAGAAATCAGAGTTAGTATTTGTCCTGCAACACGTTCCCTTTGTGCTGGATGAATGAACGTCTCTACACATGCTCAGTTCTGAGAGATAAGTGTGTGTGAAAGCCGTCCTTCACCTAGCTTGAAGGGAACACAAAGTTTCTTTTCAGTTGCAAACTCCACTCCATACATATATATGGGGAGGTACAAGCTCCAACTCGGTTTTACAGTGAAAACGGCAGGCACTTCAAACCGGCACTAGGAAACAGACTGAGAAAACCGAGTAAGGGTTTCTCCTGCAAACCGTTCCCTTTGTGCTGGATGAACTAACGTCTCTCCACATGCTCAGTTCTGAGAGATAAGTGTGTGTGAAAGCCGTCCTTCACCTAGCTTGAAGGGAACACAAAGTTTCTTTTCAGTTGCAAACCTCACTCCATACATATATATGGGGAAGTACAAGCTCCAACTCGGTTTTACAGTGAAATCCGCAGGCACTTTAAACCGGCACTACGAAACAGACTGAGAAGCCAGAGTCAGTGTTTCTCCTTCAACCCGTTCCCTTTGTACTGGATGAACGAACGTCTCTGCACATGCTCAGTTCTGAGAGATAAGTGTGTGTGAAAGCCGTCCTTCACCTAGCTTGAAGGGAACACAAAGTTTCTTTTCAGTTGCAAACTCCACTCCATACATATATATGGGGAGGTACAAGCTCCAACTCGGCTTTACATTGAAAACGGCAGGCACTTCAAACCGGCACTAGGAAACAGACTGAGAAACCAGAGTATGGGTTTCTCCTGCAAACCGTTCCATTTGTGCTGGATGAACGAACGTCTCTCCACATGCTCAGTTCTGAGAGATAAGTGTGTGTGAAAGCCGTACTTCACCTAGATTGAAGGGAACACAAAGTTTCTTTTCAGTTGCAAACACCACTCCATACATATATATGGGGATGTACAAGCTCCAAATCGGTTTTACAGTGAAAACGGCAGGCACTTCAAACCGGCACTAGGAAACAGACTGAGAAATCAGAGTTAGTGTTTGTCCTGCAACAAGTTCCCTTTGTGCTGGATGAATGAACGTCTCTCCACATGCTCAGTTCTGAGAGATAAGTGTGTGTGAAAGCCGTCCTTCACCTAGCTTGAAGGGAACACAAAGTTTATTTTCAGTTGCAAACTCCACTCCATACATATATATGGGGAGGTACAAGCTCCAACTCGGTTTTACAGTGAAAACGGCAGGCACTTCAAACAGGCACTAGGAAACAGACTGAGAAACCAGAGTGATTGTTTCCCCTGCAACCTGTTCCCTTTGTGCTGGATGAACGAACGTCTCTCCACATGCTCAGTTCTGAGAGATAAGTGTATGTGAAAACCGTCCTTCACCTAGCTTGAAGGGAACACAAAGTTTCTTTTCAGTTGCAAACCTCACTCCATACATATATATTGGGAAGTACAAGCTCCAACTCGGTTTTACAGTGAAATCCGCAAGCACTTTAAACCGGCACTAGGAAACAGACTGAGAAGCCAGAGTCAGTGTTTCTCCTGCAACCCGTTCCCTTTGTGCTGGATGAACGAACGTCTCTCCACATGCTCAGTCCTGAGAGATAAGTGTGTGTGAAAGCCGCCCTTCACCTAGCTTGAAGGGAACACAAAGTTTCTTTTCAGTTGCAAACTCCACTCCATACATATATATGGGGAGGTACAAGCTCCAACTCGGTTTTACAGTGAAAACGGCAGGCACTTCAAACCGGCACTAGGAAACAGACTGAGAAACCAGAGTAAGGGTTTCTCCTGCCAACCGTTCCCTTTGTGCTGGATGAACGAACGTCTCTCCACATGCTCAGTTCTGAGAGATAAGTGTGTGTGAAAGCCGTCCTTCACCTAGCTTGAAGGGAAATCAAAGTTTCTTTTCAGTTGCAAACCCCACTCCATACATATATATGGGGAGTAACAAGCTCCAAATCGGTTTTACAGTGAAAACGGTAGGCACTTCAAACCGGCACTAGGAACCAGACTGAGAAACCAGAGTAAGGGTTTGTCCTGCAACCCGTTCCCTTTGTGCTGAATGAACGAACGTCTCTCCACATGCTCAGTTCTGAGAGATAAGTGAGTGTGAAAGCCGCCCTTCACCTAGCTTGAAGGGAACACAAAGTTTCTCTTAAGTTGCAAGCTCCAGTCCATACATATATATGGGGAGGTACAAGCTCCAACTCGGTTTTACTGTGATAACGGCAGGCACTTCAAACCGGCACTAGGAAACAGACTGAGAAACCAGAGTAAGGGTTTCTCCTGCAACCCGTTCCCTTTGTGCTGGATGAACGAACGTCTCTCCACATGCTCAGTTCTGAGAGAGAAGTGTGTGTGAAGGCCGTCCTTCACCTAGCTTGAAGGGAACACAAAGTTTCTTTACAGTTGCAAACTCCACTCCATAAATATATATGGGGAGGTAAAAGCTCCAAATCGGTTTAACAGTGAAAACGGCAGGCACTTCAAACCGACACTAGGAAACAGGCTGAGAAACCAGAGTAAGGGTTTCTCCTGCAACCCGTTCCCTTTGTGCTGGATGAAAGAACGTCTCTCCACATGCTCAGCTCTGAGTGATAAGTGTGTGTGAAAGCCGTCCTTCACCTAGATTGAAGGGAACACAAAGTTTCTTTTCAGTTGCAAACTCCACTCCATACATATATATGGGGAAGTACAAGCCCCAACTCGGTTTTACAGTGAAAACGGCAGGGACTTCAAACCGGCACTAGGAAACAGACTGAGAAACCAGAGTAAGGGTTTCTCCTGCAACCCGTTCCCTTTTGGCTGGATAAACGAACGTCTCTCCACATGCTCAGTTCTGAGAGATAAGTGAGTGTGAAAGCCGCCCTTCACCTAGCTTGAAGGGAACACATAGTTTCTTTTCAGTTGCAAACTCCACTCCATACATATGTATGGGGAGGTACAAACTCCAACTCGGTTTTACAGTGAAAACGGCAGGCACTTGAAACCTGCACTAAGTAACACACTGAAAAATCAGAGACTGTGTTTCTCCTGCAACCCGTTCCCTTTGTGCTGGATGAACGAACGTCTCTCCACATGCTCAGTTCTGAGAGATAATTGTGTGTGAAAGCCGTACTTCAACTAGCTTGAAGGTAACCGAAAGTTTTTTTCAGTTGCAAACCCCACTCCATAAATATATATGGGGAGGTACAAGCTCCAACTCGGATTTACAATGAAAAAGGCAGGCACTTCAAACTGGCACTAGGAAACAGACTGAGAAACCAGAGTAATGGTTTCTCCTGCAAACCGTTCCCTTTGTGCTGGATGAAAGAACGTCTCTCCACATGCTCAGTTCTGAGAGATAAGCGTGTGTGAAAGCCGTCCTTCACCTAGCTTGAAGGGAACACAAAGTTTCTTTTCAGTTGCAAACTCCACTCCATACATATATATGGGGAGGTACAAGCTCCAACTCGGTTTTACAGTGAAAAAGGCAGGCACTTCAAACCGGCACTAGGAAACAGACTGAGAAACCAGAGTCAGCGTTTCTCCTGCAACCCTTTCCATTTGTGCTGGATGAACGAACGTCTCTCCACATGCTCAGTTCTGAGAGATAAGTGTGTGTGAAAGCCGTACTTCAACTAGCTTGAAGGGAACACAAAGTTTCTTTTCAGTTGCAAACTCCCCTCCATACATATATATGGGGAGGTGCAAGCTCCAACTCGATTTTACAGTGAAAACGGCAGGCACTTCAAACCGGCACTAGGAAACAGACTGAGAAACCAGAATAAGGGTTTCTCCTGCAACCCGTTCCCTTTGTGCTGGATGAACGAACGTCTCTCCACATGCTCAGTTGTGAGAGTTAAGTGTGTTTGAAAACCGTCCTTCAACTAGCTTGAAGGGAACACAAAGTTTCTTTTCAGTTGTCAACTCCATACATATATATGGGTGGTACAAGTTCCAACTCGGTTTAACAGTGAAAACTACAGGCACTTCAAACCGGCACTAGGAAACAGACTGAGAAACCAGAGTAAGGGTTTCTCCTGCAACCCGTTCCCTTTGTGCTGGATGAACGAACGTCTCTCCACATGCTCAGTTCTGAGAGATAATTGTGTGTGAAAGCCGTACTTCAACTAGCTTGACGGGAACACAAAGTTTCTTTTCAGTTGCAAACTCCACTCCATACATATATATGGGGGGGTACAAGCTCCAACTCGGTTTTACAGTAAAAACGGCTGGCACTTGAAACCGGCACTAGGTAACACACTGAGAAATCAGAGTCAGTGTTGCCCCTGCAAACCGTTCCCTTTGTGCTGGATGAACGAACGTCTCTCCACATGCTCAGTTCTGAGAGATAAGTGTGTGTGAAAGCCGTACTTCAACTAGCTTGAAGGGAACACAAAGTTTCTTTTAAGTTGCAAACACCACTCCATACATATATATGGGGAGGTACAAGTACCAACACGGTTTTACAGTGAAAACGGCAGGCACTTCAAACCGGCACAAGGAAACAGACTGAGAAACCAGAGTAAGGGTTTCTCCTGCAACCCGTTCCCTTTGTGCTGGATGAACGAACGTCTCTCCACATGCTAGGTTCTGAGAGATATGTGTGTGTGAAAGCCGTCCTTCACCTAGCTTGAAGGGAACACAAAGTTCTTCTCAGTTGAAAACTCCAATCCATACATATATATGGGGAGGTACAAGCTCCAACTCGGTTTTACAGTGAAAACGGCAGGCACTTCAAACCGGCACTAGGAAACAGACTGAGAAATCAGAGTAAGGGTTTCCCCTGCAACCCGTTCCCTTTGTGCTGGATGAACGAACGTCTCTCCACATGCTCAGTTCTGAGAGATAAGTGTGTGTGAAAGCCGTCCTTCACTTAGCTTGACGGGAACACAAAGTTTCTTTTCAGTTGCAAACTCGACTCCATACATATATATGGGGGGGTACAAGCTCGAACTCGGTTTTACAGTGAAAAAGGCAGGCACTTCAAACCGGCAGTAGGAAACAGACTGAGAAACCAGAGTAAGGGTTTTTCCTGCAATCCTTTCTCTTTGTGCTGGATGAACGAACGTCTCTCTACATGCTATGTTCTGAGAGATATGTGTGTGTGTAAACCGCCTTCACCTAGCTTGAAGGGAACACAAAGTTTCTTTTCAGTTGCAAACTCCACTCCATACATATATATGGGGAGGTACAAGCTCCAACTCGGTTTTACAGTGAAAACGGCAGGCACTTCAAACCGGCACTAGGAAACAGACTGAGAAACCAGAGTAAGTGTTTCTCTTGCAACCCGTTCCCTTTGTGCTGGATGAACGAACGTCTCTCCACATGCTCAGTTCTAAGAGAAAAGTGAGTATGAAAGCCGTCCTTCACCTAGCTTGAAGGGAACACAAAGTTTCTTTTCTGTTGTAAACTCCACTCCATACATATATATGGGGAGGTACAAGCTCCAACTCGGTTTTACAGTGAAAACGGCAGGCAATTCAAACCGAGACTAGGAAACAGACTTTGAAACCAGAGTAAGGGTTTCTCCTGCAACCCGTTCCATTTGTGCTGGATGAACGAACGTCTCTCCACATGCTCAGTTCTGAGAGATAATTGTGTGTGAAAGCCGTACTTCAACTAGCTTGAAGGGAACACAAAGTTTGTTTTCAGTGGCAAAATCCACTCCATACATATATATGGGGAGGTACAAGCTCCAACTCGGTTTTGCAGTGAAATCTGCAGGCACTTCAAACCGGCACTAGGAAACAGACTGAGAAACCAGAGTAAGGGTTTCTCCTGCAACCCGTTCCCTTTGTGCTGGATGAACGAACGTCTCTCCACATGCTCAGTTCTGAGAGAAAAGTGTGTGTGAAAGCCGTCCTTCACCTAGCTTGAAGGGAACACAAATTTTCTTTTCAGTTGCAAACTCCAATCCATACATATATATGGGGAGGTACAAGCTCCAACTCGGTTTTACAGTGAAAACGGCAGGCACTTCAAACCGGCACTAGGAAACAGACTGAGAAATCAGAGTTAGTATTTGTCCTGCAACACGTTCCCTTTGTGCTGGATGAATGAACGTCTCTACACATGCTCAGTTCTGAGAGATAAGTGTGTGTGAAAGCCGTCCTTCACCTAGCTTGAAGGGAACACAAAGTTTCTTTTCAGTTGCAAACTCCACTCCATACATATATATGGGGAGGTACAAGCTCCAACTCGGTTTTACAGTGAAAACGGCAGGCACTTCAAACCGGCACTAGGAAACAGACTGAGAAAACCGAGTAAGGGTTTCTCCTGCAAACCGTTCCCTTTGTGCTGGATGAACGAACGTCTCTCCACATGCTCAGTTCTGAGAGATAAGTGTGTGTGAAAGCCGTCCTTCACCTAGCTTGAAGGGAACACAAAGTTTCTTTTCAGTTGCAAACCTCACTCCATACATATATATGGGGAAGTACAAGCTCCAACTCGGTTTTACAGTGAAATCCGCAGGCACTTTAAACCGGCACTACGAAACAGACTGAGAAGCCAGAGTCAGTGTTTCTCCTTCAACCCGTTCCCTTTGTACTGGATGAACGAACGTCTCTGCACATGCTCAGTTCTGAGAGATAAGTGTGTGTGAAAGCCGTCCTTCACCTAGCTTGAAGGGAACACAAAGTTTCTTTTCAGTTGCAAACTCCACTCCATACATATATATGGGGAGGTACAAGCTCCAACTCGGCTTTACATTGAAAACGGCAGGCACTTCAAACCGGCACTAGGAAACAGACTGAGAAACCAGAGTATGGGTTTCTCCTGCAAACCGTTCCATTTGTGCTGGATGAACGAACGTCTCTCCACATGCTCAGTTCTGAGAGATAAGTGTGTGTGAAAGCCGTACTTCACCTAGATTGAAGGGAACACAAAGTTTCTTTTCAGTTGCAAACACCACTCCATACATATATATGGGGATGTACAAGCTCCAAATCGGTTTTACAGTGAAAACGGCAGGCACTTCAAACCGGCACTAGGAAACAGACTGAGAAATCAGAGTTAGTGTTTGTCCTGCAACAAGTTCCCTTTGTGCTGGATGAATGAACGTCTCTCCACATGCTCAGTTCTGAGAGATAAGTGTGTGTGAAAGCCGTCCTTCACCTAGCTTGAAGGGAACACAAAGTTTATTTTCAGTTGCAAACTCCACTCCATACATATATATGGGGAGGTACAAGCTCCAACTCGGTTTTACAGTGAAAACGGCAGGCACTTCAAACAGGCACTAGGAAACAGACTGAGAAACCAGAGTGATTGTTTCCCCTGCAACCTGTTCCCTTTGTGCTGGATGAACGAACGTCTCTCCACATGCTCAGTTCTGAGAGATAAGTGTATGTGAAAACCGTCCTTCACCTAGCTTGAAGGGAACACAAAGTTTCTTTTCAGTTGCAAACCTCACTCCATACATATATATTGGGAAGTACAAGCTCCAACTCGGTTTTACAGTGAAATCCGCAAGCACTTTAAACCGGCACTAGGAAACAGACTGAGAAGCCAGAGTCAGTGTTTCTCCTGCAACCCGTTCCCTTTGTGCTGGATGAACGAACGTCTCTCCACATGCTCAGTCCTGAGAGATAAGTGTGTGTGAAAGCCGCCCTTCACCTAGCTTGAAGGGAACACAAAGTTTCTTTTCAGTTGCAAACTCCACTCCATACATATATATGGGGAGGTACAAGCTCCAACTCGGTTTTACAGTGAAAACGGCAGGCACTTCAAACCGGCACTAGGAAACAGACTGAGAAACCAGAGTAAGGGTTTCTCCTGCCAACCGTTCCCTTTGTGCTGGATGAACGAACGTCTCTCCACATGCTCAGTTCTGAGAGATAAGTGTGTGTGAAAGCCGTCCTTCACCTAGCTTGAAGGGAAATCAAAGTTTCTTTTCAGTTGCAAACCCCACTCCATACATATATATGGGGAGTAACAAGCTCCAAATCGGTTTTACAGTGAAAACGGTAGGCACTTCAAACCGGCACTAGGAACCAGACTGAGAAACCAGAGTAAGGGTTTGTCCTGCAACCCGTTCCCTTTGTGCTGAATGAACGAACGTCTCTCCACATGCTCAGTTCTGAGAGATAAGTGAGTGTGAAAGCCGCCCTTCACCTAGCTTGAAGGGAACACAAAGTTTCTCTTAAGTTGCAAGCTCCAGTCCATACATATATATGGGGAGGTACAAGCTCCAACTCGGTTTTACTGTGATAACGGCAGGCACTTCAAACCGGCACTAGGAAACAGACTGAGAAACCAGAGTAAGGGTTTCTCCTGCAACCCGTTCCCTTTGTGCTGGATGAACGAACGTCTCTCCACATGCTCAGTTCTGAGAGAGAAGTGTGTGTGAAGGCCGTCCTTCACCTAGCTTGAAGGGAACACAAAGTTTCTTTACAGTTGCAAACTCCACTCCATAAATATATATGGGGAGGTAAAAGCTCCAAATCGGTTTAACAGTGAAAACGGCAGGCACTTCAAACCGACACTAGGAAACAGGCTGAGAAACCAGAGTAAGGGTTTCTCCTGCAACCCGTTCCCTTTGTGCTGGATGAAAGAACGTCTCTCCACATGCTCAGCTCTGAGTGATAAGTGTGTGTGAAAGCCGTCCTTCACCTAGATTGAAGGGAACACAAAGTTTCTTTTCAGTTGCAAACTCCACTCCATACATATATATGGGGAAGTACAAGCTCCAACTCGGTTTTACAGTGAAAACGGCAGGGACTTCAAACCGGCACTAGGAAACAGACTGAGAAACCAGAGTAAGGGTTTCTCCTGCAACCCGTTCCCTTTTGGCTGGATAAACGAACGTCTCTCCACATGCTCAGATCTGAGAGATAAGTGTGTGTGAAAGCCGTCCTTCACCTAGCTTGAAGGGAACACATAGTTTCTTTTCAGTTGCAAACCCCACTCCATACATATATATGGGGAGGTACAAGCTCCAACTCTGGTTTACAGTGAAATCCGCAGGCACTTTAAACCGGCACTAGGAAACAGACTGAGAAACCAGAGTCAGTGTTTCTCCTTCAACCCGTTCCCTTTGTGCTGGATGAACGAACGTCTCTCCACATGCTCAGTTCTGAGAGATAAGTGTGTGTGAAAGCCGTCCTTCACCTAGCTTGAAGGGAACACAAAGTTTCTTTTCAGTTGCAAACTCCACTCCATACATATATATGGGGAGGTACAAGCTCCAACAGGGTTTTACAGTGAAAACGGCAGGCACTTCCAACCGGCACTAGGAAACAGACTGAGAAACCAGAGAAAGGGTTTCTCCTGCAAACCGTTCCCTTTGTGCTGGATGAACGAAAGTCTCTCCACATGCTCAGTTCTGAGAGATAAGTGTGTGTGAAAGCCGTCCTTCACCTAGCTTGAAGGGAACACAATGTTTCTTTTCAGTTGCAAACTCCACTCCATACATATATATGGGGAGGTACAAGCTCCAAATCAGTTTTACAGTGAAAACGGCAGGCACTTCAAACCGGCACTAGGAAACAGACTGAGAAATAAGAGTCAGTGTTTGTTCTGCAACACGTTCCCTTTGTGCTGGATGAATGAACGTCTCTCCACATGCTCAGTTCTGAGAGATAAGTGTGTGTGAAAGCCGTCCTTCACCTAGCTTGAAGGGAACACAAAGTTTCTTTTCAGTTGCAAACCTCACTCCATACATATATATGGGGAAGTACAAGCTCCAAATCGGTTTTACAGTGAAATCCGCAGGCACTTTAAACCGGCACTACGAAACAGACTGAGAAGCCAGAGTCAGTGTTTCTCCTTCAACCCGTTCCCTTTGTACTGGATGAACGAACGTCTCTGCACATGCTCAGTTCTGAGAGATAAGTGTGTGTGAAAGCCGTCCTTCACCTAGCTTGAAGGGAACACAAAGTTTCTTTTCAGTTGCAAACTCCACTCCATACATATATATGGGGAGGTACAAGCTCCAACTCGGCTTTACAGTGAAAACGGCAGGCACTTCAAACCGGCACTAGGAAACAGACTGAGAAACCAGAGTATGGGTTTCTCCTGCAAACCGTTCCATTTGTGCTGGATGAACGAACGTCTCTCCACATGCTCAGTTCTGAGAGATAAGTGTGTGTGAAAGCCGTACTTCACCTAGATTGAAGGGAACACAAAGTTTCTTTTCAGTTGCAAACACCACTCCATACATATATATGGGGATGTACAAGCTCCAAATCGGTTTTACAGTGAAAACGGCAGGCACTTCAAACCGGCACTAGGAAACAGACTGAGAAATCAGAGTTAGTGTTTGTCCTGCAACAAGTTCCCTTTGTGCTGGATGAATGAACGTCTCTCCACATGCTCAGTTCTGAGAGATAAGTGTGTGTGAAAGCCGTCCTTCACCTAGCTTGAAGGGAACACAAAGTTTCTTTTCAGTTGCAAACTCCACTCCATACATATATATGGGGAGGTACAAGCTCCAACTCGGTTTTACAGTGAAAACGGCAGGCACTTCAAACCGGCACTAGGAAACAGACTGAGAAACCAGAGTGATTGTTTCCCCTGCAACCCGTTCCCTTTGTGCTGGATGAACGAACGTCTCTCCACATGCTCAGTTCTGAGAGATAATTGTGTGTGAAAGCCGTCCTTCACCTAGCTTGATGGGAACACAAAGTTTCTTTTCAGATGCAAACCTCACTCCATACATATATATGGGGAGGTACAAGCTCCAACACGGTTTTACAGTGAAATCCACAGGCACTTTAAACCGGCACTAGGAAACAGACTGAGAAGCCAGAGTCAGTGTTTATCCTGCAACCCGTTTCCTTTGTGCTGGATGAAAGAACGTCTCTCCACATGCTCAGTTCTGAGAGATTAGTGTGTGTGAAAGCCGTCCTTCACCTAGCTTGAAGGGAACACAAAGTTTCTTTTCAGTTACAAACTCCACTCCATACATATATATGGGGAGGTACAAGCTCCAACTCGTCTTTACAGTGAAAACGGCAGGCACCTCAAACCGGCACTAGAAAACAGACTGAGAAATCAGAGTTAGTGTTTGTCCTGCAACCCGTTCCCTTTGTGCTGGATGAACGAACGTCTCTCCACATGTTCAGTTCTGAGAGATAAGTGTGTGTGAAAGCCGTACTTCACCTAGCTTGAAGGGAACACAAAGTTTCTTTTCAGTTGAAAACTCCACTCCATACATATATATGGGGAGGAACAAGCTCCAACTCGGCTTTACAGTGAAAACGGCAGGCACTTCAAACCGACACTAGGAAACAGGCTGAGAAACCAGAGTAAGGGTTTCTCCTGCAACCCGTTCCCTTTGTGCTGGATGAAAGAACGTCTCTCCACATGCTCAGCTCTGAGTGATAAGTGTGTGTGAAAGCCGTCCTTCACCTAGATTGAAGGGAACACAAAGTTTCTTTTCAGTTGCAAACTCCACTCCATACATATATATGGGGAAGTACAAGCTCCAACTCGGTTTT
The DNA here is from genome assembly GCF_048564905.1 of Vicugna pacos. Taxonomy (NCBI): domain Eukaryota; kingdom Metazoa; phylum Chordata; class Mammalia; order Artiodactyla; family Camelidae; genus Vicugna; species Vicugna pacos. The sequence goes on from NC_133002.1 coordinate 25,521,551, forward strand.
ACAGTGAAAACGGCAGGGACTTCAAACCGGCACTAGGAAACAGACTGAGAAACCAGAGTAAGGGTTTCTCCTGCAACCCGTTCCCTTTTGGCTGGATAAACGAACGTCTCTCCACATGCTCAGATCTGAGAGATAAGTGTGTGTGAAAGCCGTCCTTCACCTAGCTTGAAGGGAACACATAGTTTCTTTTCAGTTGCAAACCCCACTCCATACATATATATGGGGAGGTACAAGCTCCAACTCTGGTTTACAGTGAAATCCGCAGGCACTTTAAACCGGCACTAGGAAACAGACTGAGAAACCAGAGTCAGTGTTTCTCCTTCAACCCGTTCCCTTTGTGCTGGATGAACGAACGTCTCTCCACATGCTCAGTTCTGAGAGATAAGTGTGTGTGAAAGCCGTCCTTCACCTAGCTTGAAGGGAACACAAAGTTTCTTTTCAGTTGCAAACTCCACTCCATACATATATATGGGGAGGTACAAGCTCCAACAGGGTTTTACAGTGAAAACGGCAGGCACTTCCAACCGGCACTAGGAAACAGACTGAGAAACCAGAGAAAGGGTTTCTCCTGCAAACCGTTCCCTTTGTGCTGGATGAACGAAAGTCTCTCCACATGCTCAGTTCTGAGAGATAAGTGTGTGTGAAAGCCGTCCTTCACCTAGCTTGAAGGGAACACAATGTTTCTTTTCAGTTGCAAACTCCACTCCATACATATATATGGGGAGGTACAAGCTCCAAATCAGTTTTACAGTGAAAACGGCAGGCACTTCAAACCGGCACTAGGAAACAGACTGAGAAATAAGAGTCAGTGTTTGTTCTGCAACACGTTCCCTTTGTGCTGGATGAATGAACGTCTCTCCACATGCTCAGTTCTGAGAGATAAGTGTGTGTGAAAGCCGTCCTTCACCTAGCTTGAAGGGAACACAAAGTTTCTTTTCAGTTGCAAACCTCACTCCATACATATATATGGGGAAGTACAAGCTCCAAATCGGTTTTACAGTGAAATCCGCAGGCACTTTAAACCGGCACTACGAAACAGACTGAGAAGCCAGAGTCAGTGTTTCTCCTTCAACCCGTTCCCTTTGTACTGGATGAACGAACGTCTCTGCACATGCTCAGTTCTGAGAGATAAGTGTGTGTGAAAGCCGTCCTTCACCTAGCTTGAAGGGAACACAAAGTTTCTTTTCAGTTGCAAACTCCACTCCATACATATATATGGGGAGGTACAAGCTCCAACTCGGCTTTACAGTGAAAACGGCAGGCACTTCAAACCGGCACTAGGAAACAGACTGAGAAACCAGAGTATGGGTTTCTCCTGCAAACCGTTCCATTTGTGCTGGATGAACGAACGTCTCTCCACATGCTCAGTTCTGAGAGATAAGTGTGTGTGAAAGCCGTACTTCACCTAGATTGAAGGGAACACAAAGTTTCTTTTCAGTTGCAAACACCACTCCATACATATATATGGGGATGTACAAGCTCCAAATCGGTTTTACAGTGAAAACGGCAGGCACTTCAAACCGGCACTAGGAAACAGACTGAGAAATCAGAGTTAGTGTTTGTCCTGCAACAAGTTCCCTTTGTGCTGGATGAATGAACGTCTCTCCACATGCTCAGTTCTGAGAGATAAGTGTGTGTGAAAGCCGTCCTTCACCTAGCTTGAAGGGAACACAAAGTTTCTTTTCAGTTGCAAACTCCACTCCATACATATATATGGGGAGGTACAAGCTCCAACTCGGTTTTACAGTGAAAACGGCAGGCACTTCAAACCGGCACTAGGAAACAGACTGAGAAACCAGAGTGATTGTTTCCCCTGCAACCCGTTCCCTTTGTGCTGGATGAACGAACGTCTCTCCACATGCTCAGTTCTGAGAGATAATTGTGTGTGAAAGCCGTCCTTCACCTAGCTTGATGGGAACACAAAGTTTCTTTTCAGATGCAAACCTCACTCCATACATATATATGGGGAGGTACAAGCTCCAACACGGTTTTACAGTGAAATCCACAGGCACTTTAAACCGGCACTAGGAAACAGACTGAGAAGCCAGAGTCAGTGTTTATCCTGCAACCCGTTTCCTTTGTGCTGGATGAAAGAACGTCTCTCCACATGCTCAGTTCTGAGAGATTAGTGTGTGTGAAAGCCGTCCTTCACCTAGCTTGAAGGGAACACAAAGTTTCTTTTCAGTTACAAACTCCACTCCATACATATATATGGGGAGGTACAAGCTCCAACTCGTCTTTACAGTGAAAACGGCAGGCACCTCAAACCGGCACTAGAAAACAGACTGAGAAATCAGAGTTAGTGTTTGTCCTGCAACCCGTTCCCTTTGTGCTGGATGAACGAACGTCTCTCCACATGTTCAGTTCTGAGAGATAAGTGTGTGTGAAAGCCGTACTTCACCTAGCTTGAAGGGAACACAAAGTTTCTTTTCAGTTGAAAACTCCACTCCATACATATATATGGGGAGGAACAAGCTCCAACTCGGCTTTACAGTGAAAACGGCAGGCACTTCAAACTGGCACTAGGAAACAGACTGGGAAACCAGAGTAAGGGTTTCTCCTGCAACCCGTTCCCTTTGTGCTGGATGAACGAACGTCTCTCCACATGCTCAGTTCTGAGAGATAAGTGTGTGTGAAAGCCGTCCTTCACCTAGCTTGAAGGGAACACAAAGTTTCTTTTCAGTTGAAAACTCCGCTATGTACATATATAAGGAGAGGTACAAGCTCCAACTCGGTTTTACAGTGAAAACGGCAGGCACTTCAATCCGGCACTAGGAAACAAACTGAGAAACCAGAGTAAGGGTTTCTCCTGCAACCCGTTCCTTTTGTGCTGGATGAACGAACGTCTCTCCACATGCTCAGTTCTGAGAGATAAGTGTGTGTGAAAGCCGTCCTTCACCTAGCTTGAAGGGAACACAAAGTTTCTTTTCAGTTGCAAATCCCACTCCATACATATATATGGGGAGGTACAAGATCCAACTCGGTTTTACAGTGAAAACGGCAGGCACTTCAAACCGGCACAAGGAAACAGACTGAGAAACCAGAGTCAATGATTCTCCTGCAACCCGTTCCCTTTGTGCTGGATGAACGAACGTCTCTCCACATGCTCAGTTCTGAGAAATAAGTGTGTGTGAAAGCCGTCCTTCACCTAGCTTGAAGGGAACACATAGTTTCTTTTTAGTTGCCAACTCCACTCCTTACATATATATGGGGAGGTACAAGCTCCAACTCGGTTTTTCAGTGAAAACGGCAGGCACTTCAAACCGGCACTAGGAAACAGACTGAGAAACCAGAGTAAGGGTTTCTCCTGCAACCCGTTCCCTTTGTGCTGGATGAACGAACGTCTCTCCACATGCTCAGTTCTGAGAGATAATTGTGTGTGAAAGCCGTCCTTCACCTAGCTTGAAGGGAACACAAAGTTTCTTTTCAGTTGCAAACCCCACTCCATACATATATATGGGGAGGTACAAGCTCCAACTCGGTTTTACAGTGAAAACGGCAGGCACTTCAAACCGGCACTAGGAAACAGACTGAGAGACCAGAGTAACGGTTTCTCCTGCAACCCGTTCCCTTTGTGCTGGATGAACGAACGTCTCTCCACATGCTCAGTTCTGAGAGATAAGTGTGTGTGAAAGCCTTACTTCAACTAGCTTGAAGGGAACACAAAGTTTCTTTTCAGTTGCAAACTCCACTGCATACATATTTATGGGGAGGTACAAGCTTCAACTCGGTTTTACAGTGAAATCGGCAGGCACTTCAATCCGGCACTAGGAAACAGACTGAGAAACCAGAGTAAGGGTTTCTCCTGCAACCCGTTCCCTTTGTGCTGGATCAACGAACGTCTCTCCACATGCTCAATTCTGAGAGATAATTGTGTGTGAAAGCCGTCCTTCACCTAGCTTGAAGGGAACACAAAGTTTCTTTTCAGTTGTAAACCCCAATCCATACATATATATGGGGAGGTACAAGCTCCAACTCGGTTTTACAGTGAAAACGGCAGGCACTTCAAACCGGCACTTGGAAACAGACTGAGAAATCAGAGTTAGTGTTTGTCCTGCAACAAGTTCCCTTTGTGCTTGATGAATGAACGTCTCTCAACATGCTCAGTTCTGAGAGATAAGTGTGTGTGAAAGCCGTCCTTCACCTAGCTTGAAGGGAACACAAAGTTTCTTTTCAGTTGCGAACTCCACTCCATACATATATATGGGGAGGTACAAGCTCCAACTCGGTTTTACAGTGAAAACGGCAGGCACTTCAAACCGGCACTAGGAAACAGACTGAGAAACCAGAGTGATTGTTTCCCCTGCAACCCGTTCCCTTTGTGCTGGATGAACGAACGTCTCTCCACATGCTCAGTTCTGAGAGATAATTGTGTGTGAAAGCCGTCCTTCACCTAGCTTGATGGGAACACAAAGTTTCTTTTCAGATGCAAACCTCACTCCATACATATATATGGGAAGGTACAAGCTCCAACTCGGTTATACAGTGAAATCCACAGGCACTTTAAACCGGCACTAGGAAACAGACTGAGAAGCCAGAGTCAGTGTTTCTCCTGCAACCCGTTTCCTTTGTGCTGGATGAACGAACGTCTCTCCACATGCTCAGTTCTGAGAGATTAGTGTGTGTGAAAGCCGTCCTTCACCTAGCTTGAAGGGAACACAAAGTTTCTTTTCAGTTACAAACTCCACTCCATACATATATATGGGGAGGTACAAGCTCCAACTCGTCTTTACAGTGAAAACGGCAGGCACCTCAAAACGGTACTAGAAAACAGACTGAGAAATCAGAGTTAGTGTTTGTCCTGCAACCCGTTCCCTTTGTGCTGGATGAACGAACGTCTCTCCACATGTTCAGTTCTGAGAGATAAATGTGTGTGAAAGCCGTACTTCACCTAGCTTGAAGGGAACACAAAGTTTCTTTTCAGTTGAAAACTCCACTCCATACATATATATGGGGAGGAACAAGCTCCAACTCGGCTTTACAGTGAAAACGGCAGGCACTTCAAACTGGCACTAGGAAACAGACTGGGAAACCAGAGTAATGGTTTCTCCTGCAACCCGTTCCCTTTGTGCTGGATGAACGAACGTCTCTCCACATGCTCAGTTCTGAGAGATAAGTGTGTGTGAAAGCCGTCCTTCACCTAGCTTGAAGGGAACACAAAGTTTCTTTTCAGTTGAAAACTCCGCTATGTACATATATAAGGGGAGGTACAAGCTCCAACTCGGTTTTACATTGAAAACGGCAGGCACTTCAATCCGGCACTAGGAAACAAACTGAGAAACCAGAGTAAGGGTTTCTCCTGCAACCCGTTCCTTTTGTGCTGGATGAACGAACGTCTCTCCACATGCTCAGTTCTGAGAGATAAGTGTGTGTGAAAGCCGTCCTTCACCTAGCTTGAAGGGAACACAAAGTTTCTTTTCAGTTGCAAATCCCACTCCATACATATATATGGGGAGGTACAAGATCCAACTCGGTTTTACAGTGAAAACGGCAGGCACTTCAAACCGGCACAAGGAAACAGACTGAGAATCCAGAGTCAATGATTCTCCTGCAACCCGTTCCCTTTGTGCTGGATGAACGAACGTCTCTCCACATGCTCAGTTCTGAGAAATAAGTGTGTGTGAAAGCCGTCCTTCACCTAGCTTGAAGGGAACACAAAGTTTCTTTTTAGTTGCCAACTCCACTCCTTACATATATATGGGGAGGTACAAGCTCCAACTCGGTTTTACAGTGAAAACGGCAGGCACTTCAAACCGGCACTAGGAAACAGACTGAGAAACCAGAGTAAGGGTTTCTCCTGCAACCCGTTCCCTTTGTGCTGGATGAACGAACGTCTCTCCACATGCTCAGTTCTGAGAGATAATTGTGTGTGAAAGCCGTCCTTCACCTAGCTTGAAGGGAACACAAAGTTTCTTTTCAGTTGCAAACCCCACTCCATACATATATATGGGGAGGTACAAGCTCCAACTCGGCTTTACAGTGAAAACGGCATGCACTTCAAACCGGCACTAGGAAACAGACTGAGAATCCAGAGTAAGGGTTTCTCCTGCAACCCGTTCCCTTTATGCTGGATGAACGAACGTCTCTCCACATGCTCAGTTCTGAGAGATAAGTGTGTGTGAAAGCCGTCCTTCACCGAGCTTGAAGGGAACACAAAGTTTCTTTTCAGTTGCAAACTTCAATCCATACATATATATGGGGAGGTACAAGCTCCAACTCGGTTTTACATTGAAAACGGCAGGCACTTCTGACCGGCACTAGGAAACAGACTGAGAAACTAGAGTCAGTGTTTCTCCTGCAAACCGTTCCCATTGTGCTGGATGAACGAACGTCTCTCCACATGCTCAGTTCTGAGAGATAAGTGTGTGTGAATGCAGTCCTTCACCTAGCTTGAAGGGAACACAAAGTTTCTTTTCAGTTGCAAACACCATTCCATACATATATATGGGGAGGTACAAGCTCCAACTCGGTTTTACATTGAAAACGGCAGGCACTTCAAGCCGGCACTAGGAAACAGACTGAGGAAACAGAGTCAGTGTTTCCCTGCAACCCGTTCCCTTTGTGCTGGATGAACGAACGTCTCTCCACATGCTCAGTTCTGAGAGATAAGTGTGTGTGAAATCCGTCCTTCAACTAGCTTGAAGGGAACACAAAGTTTCTTTTCAGTTGCAAAATCCACTCCATACATATATATGGGGAGGTACAAGCTCCAACTCGGTTTTACAGTGAAAACGGCAGGCACTTCAAACCGGCACTAGGAAACAGACTGAGAAACCAGAGTCAGTGTTTCTCCTGCAAACCTTTACCTTTGTGCTGGATGAACGAACGTCTCTCCACATGCTCAGTTCTGAGAGATAAGTGTGTGTGAAAGCCGTCCTTCAACTAGCTTGAAGGGAACACAAAGTTTCTTTTCAGTTGCAAACCCCACTCCATACATATATATGGGGAGGTACAAGCTCCAACTCGGCTTTACATTGAAAACGGCAGGCACTTCATACCGGCACTAGGTAACACATTGAGAAACCATAGTAAGTGTTTCTCCTGCAACCCGTTCCATTTGTGCTGGATGAACGAACGTCTCTCCACATGCTCAGTTCTGAGAGATAAGTGTGTGTGAAAGCCGTCCTTCACCTAGCTTGAAGGTAACACAAAGTTTCTTTTCAATTGCCAACTCCACTCCATACATATATTTGGGGAGGAACAAGCTCCAACTCGGTTTTACAGTGAAAACGGCAGGCACTTCAAACCGGCTCTAGGAAACAGACTGAGAAACCAGAGTCAGTGTTTCCCTGCAACCCGTTCCCTTTGTGCTGGATGAACGAACGTCCCACCACATGCTCAGTTCAGAGAGATAAGTGTGTGTGAAAGCCGTCCTTCACATAGCTTGAAGGGAACACAAAGTTTCTTTTCAGTTGCAAACCCCAATCCATACATATATATGGGGAGGTACAAGCTCCAACTCGGTTTTACAGTGAAAACGGCAGGCACTTCAAACCGGCACTAGGAAACAGCCTGAGATACCAGAGTCAGTGTTTCTCCTGCAACCCGTTCCCTTTGTGCTGGATGAACGAACGTCTCTCCACATGCTCAGTTCTGAGAGATAAGTGTGTGTGAAAGCCTTACTTCAACTAGCTTGAAGGGAACACAAAGTTTCTTTTCAGTTGCAAACTCCACTGCATACATATATATGGGGAGGTACAAGCTTCAACTCGGTTTTACAGTGAAATCGGCAGGCACTTCAATCCGGCACTAGGAAACAGACTGAGAAACCAGAGTAAGGGTTTCTCCTGCAACCCGTTCCCTTTGTGCTGGATCAACGAACGTCTCTCCACATGCTCAATTCTGAGAGATAAGTGTGTGTGAAAGCCGTCCTTCACCTAGCTTGAAGGGAACACAAAGTTTCTTTTCAGTTGTAAACCCCAATCCATACATATATATGGGGAGGTACAAGCTCCAACTCGGTTTTACAGTGAAAACGGCAGGCACTTCAAACCGGCACTAGGAAACAGCCTGAGATACCAGAGTCAGTGTTTCTCCTGCAACCCGTTCCCTTTGTGCTGGATGAACGAACGTCTCTCCACATGCTCAGTTCTGAGACATAAGTGTGTGTGAAAGCCGTCCTTCACCTGGATTGAAGGGAACACAAAGTTTCTTTTCAGTTGCAAACTCCAGTCCATACATATAAATGGGGAGGTACAAGCTCCAACCCGGCTTTACAGTGAAAACGGCAGGCACTTCAAACTGGCACTAGGAAACAGACTGAGAACCCAGAGTAAGGGTTTCTCCTGCAACCCGTTCCATTTGTGCTGGATGAACGAACGTCTCTCCACATGCTCAGTTCTGAGAGATAAGTGTGTGTGAAAGCCGTCCTTCACCTGGCTTGAAGGGAACACAAAGTTTCTTTTCAGTTGCAAACTTCAATCCATACGTATATATGGGGAGATACAAGCTCCAACTCGGTTTTACAGTGAAAACGGCAGGCACTTCAAACCGGCACTAGGAAACTGACTGAGAAACTAGTGTCAGTGTTTCTCCTGCAAACCGTTCCCTTTGTGCTGGATGAACGAACGTCTCTCCACATGCTCAGTTCTGAGAGATAAGTGTGTGTGAAAGCCGTCCTTCACCTAGCTTGAAGGGAACACAAAGTTTCTTTTCAGTTGCAAACCCCATTCCATACATATATATGGGGAGGTACAAGCTCCAACTCGGTTTTACATTGAAAACGGCAGGCACTTCAAACCGGCACTAGGAAACAGACTGAGAAACCAGAGTCAGTGTTTCCCTGCAACCCGTTCCCTTTGTGCTGGATGAACGAACGTCTCTCCACATGCTCAGTTCTGAGAGATAAGTGTGGGTGAAAGCCGTCCTTCACCTAGCTTGAAGGGAACACAAAGTTTCTTTTCAGTTGCAAAATACACTCCATACATTTATATGGGGAGGTACAAGCTCCAACTCGGTTTTACAGTGAAAACGGCAGGCACTTCAAACCGGCACTAGGAAACAGACTGAGAAACCAGAGTCAGTGTTTCTCCTGCAAACCTTTCCCTTTGTGCTGGATGAACGAACGTCTCTCCACATGCTCAGTTCTGAGAGATAAGTGTGTGTGAAAGCCGTCCTTCAACTAGCTTGAAGGGAACACAAAGTTTCTTTTCAGTTGCAAACCCCACTCCATACATATATATGGGGAGGTACAAGCTCCAACTCGGCTTTACATTGAAAACGGCAGGCACTTCATACCGGCACTAGGTAACACACTGAGAAACCATAGTAAGTGTTTCTCCTGCAACCCGTTCCATTTGTGCTGGATGAACGAACGTCTCTCCACATGCTCAGTTCTGAGAGATAAGTGTGTGTGAAAGCCGTCCTTCACCTAGCTTGAAGGTAACACAAAGTTTCTTTTCAATTGCCAACTCCACTCCATACATATATTTGGGGAGGAAAAAGCTCCAACTCGGTTTTACAGTGAAAACGGCAGGCACTTCAAACCGGCACTAGGAAACAGACTGAGAAACCAGAGTCTGTGTTTCCCTGCAACCCGTTCCCTTTGTGCTGGATGAACGAACGTCCCTCCACATGCTCAGTTCAGAGAGATAAGTGTGTGTGAAAGCCGTCCTTCACATAGCTTGAAGGGAACACAAAGTTCTTTTCAGTTGCAAACCCCACTCCATACATATATATGGGGAGGTACAAGCTCCAACTCGAATTTACAGTGAAAAAAGCAGGCACTTCAGACCGGCACTAGGAAACAGACTGAGAAACCAGAGTCAGTGTTTCCCTGCAACCCGTTCACTTTGTGCTGGATGAACGAACGTCTCTCCACATGCTCAGTTCTGAGAGATAAGTGTGTGTGAAAGCCGTCCTTCACCTAGCTTGAAGGGAACACAAAGTTTCTTTTCAGTTGCAAAATCCACTCCATACATATATATGGGGAGGTACAAGCTCCAACTCGGTTTTACAGTGAAAACGGCAGGCACTTCAAACCGACCCTAGGAAATACACTGAAAAACCAGAGTCAGTGTTTTACCTGCAACCCGTTCCCTTTGTGCTGGATAAACGAACGGTCTCCACATGCTCAGTTCTGAGAGATAAGTGTGTGTGAAAGCCGTCCTTCACCTAGCTTGAAGGGAACACAAAGTTTCTTTTCAGTTGCAAACCCCAATCCATACATATATATGGGGAGGTACAAGCTCCAACTCGGTTTTACAGTGAAAACGGCAGGCACTTCAATCCGGCACTAGGAAACAGACTGAGAAACCAGAGTCAGTGTTTCTCCTGCAACCAGTTCCCTTTGTGCTGGATGAACGAACGTCTCTCCACATGCTCAGTTCTGAGAGATAAGTGTGTGTGAAAGCCTTACTTCAACTAGCTTGAAGGGAACACAAAGTTTCTTTTCAGTTGCAAACTCCACTGCATACATATATATGGGGAGGTACAAGCTCCAACTCGGTTTTACAGTGAAAAAGGCAGGCACTTCAAACCGGCACTAGGAAACAGACTGAGAAACCAGAGTAAGGGTTTCTCCTGCAACCCGTTCCCTTTGTGCTGGATGAACGAACGTCTCTCCACATGCTCAGTTCTGAGAGATAATTTTGTGTGAATGCCGTCCTTCACCTAGCTTGAATGGAACACAAAATTTCTTTTCATTTGCCAACTCCACTGCATAAATATATATGGGGAGGTACAAGCTCCAACTCGGTTTTACAGTGAAAATGGCAGGCACTTCAAACCGGGACTAGGAAACAGACTGAGAAACCAGAGTAAGGGTTTCTCCTGCAACCCGTTCCCTTTGTGCTGGATGAACGAACGTCTCTCCATATGCTCAGTTCTGAGAGATAAGTGTGTGTGAAAGCCGTCCTTCACCTAGCTTGAAGGGAACACAAAGTTTCTTTTCAGTTGCAAACTCCACTCCATACATATATATGGGGTGGTACAAGCTCCAACTCGGTTTTACAGTGAAAGCGGCAGGCACTTCAACCCGGCACTAGGTAACACACTGAGAAACCAGAGTCAGTGTTTCTCCTGCAAACCGTTCCCTTTGTGCTGGATGAACGAACGTCTCTCCACATGCTCAGTTGTGAGAGATAAGTGTGTGTGAAAGCCGTTCTTCAACTAGCTTGAAGGGAACACAAAGTTTCTTTTCAGTTGCAAACCCCACTCCATACATATATATGGGGAGGTACAAGCTCCAACTCGGCTTTACAGTGAAAACGGCAGGCACTTCAAACCGGTACTAGGAAACAGACTGAGAATCCAGAGTAAGGGTTTCTCCTGCAACCCGTTCCCTTTGTGCTGGATGAACGAACGTCTCTCCCCATGCTCAGTTCTGAGAGATAAGTGTGTGTGAAAGCCGTCCTTCACCTAGCTTGAAGGGAACACAAAGTTTCTTTTCAGTTGCAAACACCAATCCATACATATATATGGGGAGGTACAAGCTCCAACTCGGTTTTACAGTGAAAACGGCAGGCACTTCAAACCGGCACTAGGAAACAGACTGAGAAACCAGAGTCAGTGTTTCTCCTGCAACCCATTCCATTTGTGCTGGATGAACGAACGTCTCTCCCCATGTTCAGTTCTGAGAGATAAGTGTGTGTGAAAGCCGTCCTTCACCTAGCTTGAAGGGAACACAAAGTTTCTTTTCAGATGCAAACACCAATCCATACATATATATGGGGAGGTACAAGCTCTAACTCGGTTTACAGTGAAAATGGCAGGCACTTCATACCGGCACTAGGAAACAGACTGAGAAACCAGAGTCAGTGTTTCTCCTGCAAACCGTTCCCTTTGTGCTGGATGAACGAACGTCTCTCCACATGCTCAGATCTGAGAGATAAGTGTGTATGAAAGCCGTCCTTCACCTAGCTTGAATGGAACACAAAATTTCTTTTCATTTGCCAACTCCACTCCGAACATATATATGGGAAATTGCAAGCTCCAACTCTGTTTTACAGTGAAAACGGCAGGCACTTCAACCCGGCACTAGGAAACAGACTGAGAAACCAGAGTCAGTGTTTCTCCTGCAACCCGTTCCCTTTGTGCTGGATGAACGAACGTCTCTACACATGCTCAGTTCTGAGAGATAAGTGTGTGTGAAAGCCGTCCTTCACATAGCTTGAAGGGAACACAAAGTTCTTTTCAGTTGCAAACCCCACTCCATACATATATATGGGGAGGTACAAGCTCCAACTCGGTTTTACAGTGAAAACGGCAGGCACTTCAATCCGGCACTAGGAAACAGACTGAGAAACCAGAGTCAGTGTTTCTCCTGCAACCCGTTCCCTTTGTGCTGGATGAACGAACGTCTCTCCACATGCTCAGTTCTGAGAGATAAGTGTGTGTGAAAGCCTTACTTCAACTAGCTTGAAGGGAACACAAAGTTTCTTTTCAGTTGCAAACTCCACTGCATACATATATATGGGGAGGTACAAGCTTCAACTCGGTTTTACAGTGAAAACGGCAGGCACTTCAATCCGGCACTAGGAAACAGACTGAGAAACCAGAGTAAGGGTTTCTTCTGCAACCCGTTCCATTTGTGCTGGATGAACGAACGTCTCTCCACATGCTCAGTTCTGAGAGATAAGTGTGTGTGAAAGCCGTCCTTCACCTAGCTTGTAGGGAACACAAAGTTTCTTTTCAGTTGCAAACTACAATCCATACATATATATGGGGAGGTACAAGCTCCAACTCGGTTTTACAGTGAAAACGGCAGGCACTTTAAACCGGCACTAGGAAACAGACTGAGAAACTAGAGTCAGTGTTTCTCCTGCAAACCGTTCCCTTTGTGCTGGATGAACGAACGTCTCTCCACATGCTCAGTTCTGAGAGATAAGTGTGTGTGAAAGCCGTCCTTCACCTAGCTTGAAGGGAACACAAAGTTTCTTTTCAGTAGCAAACCCCATTCCATACATATATATGGGGAGGTACAAGCTCCAACTCGGTTTTACATTGAAAACGGCAGGCACTTCAAACCGGCACTAGGAAACAGACTGAGAAACCAGAGTCAGTGTTTCCCTGCAACCCGTTCCCTTTGTGCTGGATGAACGAACGTCTCTCCACATGCTCAGTTCTGAGAGATTAGTGTGTGTGAAAGCCGTCCTTCACCTAGCTTGAAGGGAACACAAAGTTTCTTTTCAGTTGCAAAATCCACTCCATACATATATATGGGGAGGTACAAGCTCCAACTCGGTTTTACAGTGAAAACGGCAGGCACTTCAAACCGGCACTAGGAAACAGACTGAGAAACCAGAGTCAGTGTTTCTCCTGCAAACCTTTCCCTTTGTGCTGGATGAACGAACGCCTCTCCACATGCTCAGTTCTGAGAGATAAGTGTGTGTGAAAGCCGTCCTTCAACTAGCTTGAAGGGAACACAAAGTTTCTTTTCAGTTGCAAACCCCACTCCATACATATATATGGGGAGGTACAAGCTCCAACTCGGCTTTACATTGAAAACGGCAGGCACTTCATACAGGCACTAGGTAACACACTGAGAAACCATAGTAAGTGTTTCTCCTGCAACCCGTTCCATTTGTGCTGGATGAACGAACGTCTCTCCACATGCTCAGTTCTGAGAGATAAGTGTGTGTGAAAGCCGTCCTTCACCTAGCTTGAACGTAACACAAAGTTTCTTTTCAATTGCCAACTCCACTCCATACATATATATGGGGAGGAACAAGCTCCAACTCGGTTTTACAGTGAAAACGGCAGGCACTTCAAACCGGCACTAGGAAACAGACTGAGAAACCAGAGTCAGTGTTTCCCTGCAACCCGTTCCCTTTGTGCTGGATGAACGAACGTCTCTCCACATGCTCAGTTCTGAGAGATATGTGTGTGTGAAAGCCGTCCTTCACCTTGCTTGAAGGGAACACAAAGTTTCTTTTCAGTTACAAACTCCACTCCATACATATATATGGGGAGGTACAAGCTCCAACTCGGTTTTACAGTGAAAACGGCAGGCACTTGAAACCGGCACTAGGTAACACACTGAAAATTCAAAGTCAGTGTTTCTCCTGCAAACCGTTCTCTTTGTGCTGAATGAACGAACGTCTCTCCACATACTCAATTCTGAGAGATAATTGTGTGTGAAAGCCGTCCTTCATCTTGCTTGAAGGAAACACAAAGATTCTTTTCAGTTGAAAACTCCACTCCATACATATATATGGGGAGGTACAAGCTCCAACTCGGTTTTACAGTGAAAAAGGCAGGCACTTCAAACCGGCACTAGGAAACAGACTGAGAAACCAGAGTAAGGGTTTCTCCTGCAACCCGTTCCCTTTGTGCTGGATGAACGAACGTCTCTCCACATGCTCAGTTCTGAGAGATAAGTGTGTGTGAAAGCCGTCCTTCACCTAGCTTGAAGGGAACACAAAGATTCTATTCATTTGCAAACCCCACCCTTACATATATATGGGGAAGTACAAGCTCCAACTCGGTTTTACAGTGAAAACGGCAGGCACTTCAAACCGGTACTAGGAAACAGACTGAGAAACCATAGTAAGGGTTTCTCCTGCAACCCGTTCCCTTTGTGCTGGATGAACGAACGTCTCTCCACATGCTCAGTTCTGAGAGATAATTTTGTGTGAATGCCGTCCTTCACCTAGCTTGAACGGAACACAAAATTTCTTTTCATTTGCCAACTCCACTGCATAAATATATATGGGGAGGTACAAGCTCCATCTCGGTTTTACAGTGAAAATGGCAGGCACTTCAAACCGGGACTAGGAAACAGACTGAGAAACCAGAGTAAGGGTTTCTCCTGCAACCCGTTCCCTTTGTGCTGGATGAACGAACGTCTCTCCACATGCTCAGTTCTGAGAGATAAGTGTGTGTGAAAGCCGTCCTTCACCTAGCTTGAAGGGAACACAAAGTTTCTTTTCAGTTGCAAACTCCACTCCATACATATATATGGGGTGGTACAAGCTCCAACTCGGTTTTACAGTGAAAACGGCAGGCACTTCAACCCGGCACTAGGTAACACACTGAGAAACCAGAGTCAGTGTTTCTCCTGCAACCCGTTCCCTTTGTGCTGGATGAACGAACGCTCTCCACATGCTCAGTTCTGAGAGATAAGTGTGTGTGAAAGCCGTCCTTCACCTAGCTTGAAGGGAACACAAAGTTTCTTTTCAGTTGCAAACCCCAATCCATACATATATATGGGGAGGTACAAGCTCCAACTCAGATATACAGTGAAAACGGCAGGCACTTCAATCCGGCACTAGGAAACAGACTGAGAATCCAGAGTCAGTGTTTCTCCTGCAACCCGTTCCCTATGTGCTGGATGAACGAACGTCTCTCCACATGCTCAGTTCTGAGAGATAAGTGTGTGTGAAAGCCGTCCTTCACCTAGCTTGAAGGGAACACAAAGTTTCTTTTCAGTTGCAAATCCCATTCCATACATATATATGGGGAGGTACAAGCTCCAACTCGGCTTTACAGTGAAAACGGCAGGCACGTCAAACCGGCACTAGGAAACAGACTGAGAAACCATAGTAAGGGTTTCTCCTGCAACCCGTTCCGTTTGTGCTGGATGAACGAACGTCTCTCCACATGCTCAGTTCTGAGAGATAAGTGTGTGTGAAAGCCTGCCTTCAGCTAGCTTGAAGGTAACACAAAGTTTCTTTTCAATTGCCAACTTCTCTCCATACATATATATGGGGAGGTACAAGCTCCAACTCGGTTTTACAGTGAAAACGGCAGGCACTTCAAACCGGCACTAGGAAACAGACTGAGAAACCAGAGTCAGTGATTCTCCTGCAAACCGTTCCCTTTGTGCTGGATGAACGAACGTCTCTCCACATGCTCAGTTCTGAGAGATAAGTGTGTGTGAATGCCGTCCTTCACATAGCTTGAACGGAACACAAAATTTCTTTTCATTTGCCAACTCCACTGCATAAATATATATGGGGAGGTACAAGCTCCAACTCGGTTTTACAGTGAAAACGGCAGGCACTTCAAACCGGGACTAGGAAACAGACTGAGAAACCAGAGTAAGGGTTTCTCCTGCAACCCGTTCCCTTTGTGCTGGATGAACGAACGTCTCTCCACATGCTCAGTTCTGAGAGATAAGTGTGTGTGAAAGCCGTCCTTCACCTAGCTTGAAGGGAACACAAAGTTTCTTTTCAGTTGCAAACTCCACTCCATACATATATATGGGGTGGTACAAGCTCCATCTCGGTTTTACAGTGAAAACGGCAGGTACTTCAAACCGGCACTAGGTAACACACTGAGAAACCAGAGACATTGTTTCTCCTGCAAACCGTTCCCTTTGTGCTGGATGAACGAACGTCTCTCCACATGCTCAGTTCTGAGAGATAAGTGTGTGTGAAAGCCGTCCTTCACCTAGCTTGAAGGGAACACAAAGTTTCTTTTCATTTGCAAACAACACTCCATACATATATATGCGGAGGTACAAGCTCCAACACTGTTTTACAGTTAAAACGGCAGGCACTTCAAACCGGCACTAGGAAACAGACTGAGAAACCAGAGTAAGGGTTTCCCCTGCAACCCGTTCCTTTTGTGCTGGATGAACGAACGTATCTCCACATGCTCAGTTCTGAGAGATAAGTGTGTGTGAAAGCCGTACTTCACCTAGCTTAAAGGGAACACAAAGTTTCTTTTCAGTTGCAAACCCCACTCCATACATATATATGGGGAGGTAAAAGCTCCAACTCGGTTTTACAGTGAAAACGGCAGGCACTTCAAAAGGGCACTAGGAAACAGACTGAGAAACCAGAGTAATGGTTTCTCCTGCAACACGTTCCATTTGTGCTCGATGAACGAACTTCTCACCACATGCTGAGTTCTGAGAGATAATTGTGTGTGAAAGCCATCCTTCACCTAGCTTAAAGGGAACACAAAGTTTCTTTTCAGTTGCAAACCCCACTCCATACATATATATGGGGAGGTACAAGCTCCAACTCGGTTTTACAGTGAAAACGGCAGGCACTTCAAACCGGCACTAGGAAACAGACTGAGAAACAAGAGTAAGGGTTTCTCCTGCAACCCGTTCCCTTTTTGCTGGATGAACGAACGTCTCTCCACATGCTCAGTTCTGAGAGATAAGTGTGTGTGAAAGCCGTCCTTCACCTAGCTTGAAGGGAACACAAAGTTTCTTTTCAGTTGCAAACCCCACTCCATACATTTATATGGGGAGGTACAAGCTCCAACTCGGTTTTACAGTAAAAACGGCAGGCACTTCAAACCGGCACTAGGATCAGACTGAGAAACCAGAGTAAGTGTTTCTCCTGCAACCCGTTCCCTTTTTGCTGGATGAACGAACGTCTCTCCACATGCTCAGTTCTGAGAGATAAGTGTGTGTGAAAGCCGTCTTTCACCTAGCTTGAAGGGAACACAAAGTTTCTTTTCAGTTGCAAACTCCACTCCATACATATATATGGGGAGGTACAATCGCCAACTCGGTTTTACAGTGAAAACGGCGGGCACTTCAATCTGGCACTAGGAAACAGACTGAGAAACCAGAGTAAGGATTTCTCCTGCAACACGTTCCATTTGTGCTCGATGAACGAACTTCTCTCCACATGCTGAGTTCTGAGAGATAATTGTGTGTGAAAGCCATCCTTCACCTAGCTTAAAGGGAACACAAAGTTTCTTTTCAGTTGCAAACTCCACTCCATACATATATATGGGGAGGTACAAGCTCCAACAAAGTTTTACAGTGAAAACGGCAGGCACTTCAAACCGGCACTAGGAAACAGACTGAGAAACAAGAGTAAGGGTTTCTCCTGCAACCCGTTCCCATTGTGCTGGATGAACGAACGTCTCTCCACATGCTCAGTTCTGAGAGATAAGTGTGTGTGAAAGCCGTCCTTCACCTAGCTTGAAGGGAACACAAAGTTTCTTTTCAGTTGCAAACCCCACTCCATATATTTATATGTGTAGGTACAAGCTCCAACTCGGTTTTACAGTAAAAACGGGAGGCACTTCAAACCGGCACTAGGAAACAGACTGAGAAACCAGAGTAAGGGTTTCTCCTGCAACCCGTTCCCTTTGTGCTGGATGAACGAACGTCTCTCCACATGCTCAGTTCTGACAGATATGTGTGTGTGAAAGCCGTCCTTCACCCAGCTTGAAGGGAACACAAAGTTTCTTTACAGTTGTAAATCCCGCTCCATACATATATATGGGGAGGTACAAGCTCCAACTCGGATTTACTGTGAAAACGGCAGGCACTTCAAACCGGCACTAGGAAACAGACTGAGAATCCAGAGTAAAGGTTTCTCCTGTAACCCGTTCCATTTGTGCTGGATGAACGAACGTGTCTCCACATGCTCACTTCTGAGAGATATGTGTGTGTGAAAGCCGTCTTTCACCTAGCTTGAAGGGAACACAAATTTTCTTTTCAGTTGCCAACTCCACTCCATACATATATATGGGGAGGTACAAGCTCCAACTCGGTTTTACACTGAAAACGGCAGGCACTTCAAACCGGCACTAGGAAACAGACTGAGAAACCAGAGTCAGTGTTTCCCTGCAACCCGTTCCCTTTGTGCTGGATGAACGAATGTCTCTCCACATGCTCAGTTCTGAGAGATAAGTGTGTGTGAAAGCCGTCCTTCACCTAGCTTGAAGGGAACACAAAGTTTCTTTTCAGTTGCAAACAACACTCCATACATATATATGCGGAGGTACAAGCTCCAACACTGTTTTACAGTGAAAACGGCAGGCACTTCAAACCGGCACTAGGAAACAGACTGAGAAACCAGAGTAAGGGTTTCTCCTGCAACCCGTTCCCTTTGTGCTGGATGAACGAACTTCTTTCCACATGCTCAGTTCTGAGAGATAAGTGTGTGTGAAAGCTGTACTTCACCTAGCTTGAAGGGAACATAAAGTTTCTTTTCAGTTGCAAATTCCACTCCATACATATATATGGGGAGGTACAAGCTCCAACACGGTTTTACAGTGAAAACGGCAGGCATTTCAAACCGGCACAAGGAAACAGACTGAGAAACCAGAGTATGGGTTTCTCCTGCAACCCGCTCGCTTTGTGCTGGATGAACGAACGTCTCTCCACATGCTCAGTTCTGAGAGAAAAGTGTGTGTGAAAGCCGTCCTTCACCTAGCTTGAAGGGAACACAAAGTTTCTTTTCAGTTGCAAACTCCACTCCATACATATATATGGGGAGGTACAAGCTCCAACACGGTTTTACAGTGAAAACGGCAGGCACTTCAAACCGGCACTAGGAAACAGACTGAGAAACCAGAGTCAGTGTTTTTCCAGCAAACCGTTCCATTTTTGCTGGATGAACGAACTTCTTTCCACATGCTCAGTTCTGAGAGATAAGTGTGTGTGAAAGCCTTACTTCACCTAGCTTGAAGGGAACATAAAGTTTCTTTTCAGTTGCAAACTCCACTCCATACATATATATGGGGAGGTACAAGCTCCAACACGGTTTTACAGTGAAAACGGCAGGCACTTCATACCGGCACAAGGAAACAGACTGAGAAACCAGAGTAAGGGTTTCTCCTGCAACCCGCTCGCTTTGTGCTGGATGAACGAACGTCTCTCCACATGCTCAGTTTTGAGAGAAAAGTGTGTGTGAAAGCGGTCCTTCACCTAGCTTGAAGGGAACACAAAGTTTCTTTTCAGTTGCAAACTCCACTCCATACATATATATGGGGAAGTACAAGCTCCAACACGGTTTTACAGTGAAAACGGCAGGCACTTCAAACCGGCACTAGGAAACAGTCTGAGAAACCAGAGTAAGGGTTTCCCCTGCAACCCGTTCCTTTTGTGCTGGATGAACGAACGTATCTCCACATGCTCAGTTCTGAGAGATAAGTGTGTGTGAAAGCCGTACTTCACCTAGCTTAAAGGGAACACAAAGTTTCTTTTCAGTTGCAAACCCCACTCCATACATATATATGGGGAGGTACAAGCTCCAACTCGGTTTTACAGTGAAAACGGCAGGCACTTCAAAAGGGCACTAGGAAACAGACTGAGAAACCAGAGTAATGGTTTCTCCTGCAACACGTTCCATTTGTGCTCGATGAACGAACTTCTCCCCACATGCTGAGTTCTGAGAGATAATTGTGTGTGAAAGCCATCCTTCACCTAGGTTAAAGGGAACACAAAGTTTCTTTTCAGTTGCAAACCCCACTCCATACATATATATGGGGAGGTACAAGCTCCAACTCGGTTTTACAGTGAAAACGGCAGGCACTTCAAACCGGCACTAGGAAACACACTGAGAAACAAGAGTAAGGGTTTCTCCTGCAACCCGTTCCCTTTGTGCTGGATGAACGAACGTCTCTCCACATGCTCAGTTCTGAGAGATAAGTGTGTGTGAAAGCCGTCCTTCACCTAGCTTGAAGGGAACACAAAGTTTCTTTTCAGTTGCAAACCCCACTCCATACATTTATATGGGGAGGTACAAGCTCCAACTCGGTTTTACAGTAAAAATGGCAGGCACTTCAAACCGGCACTAGGATCAGACTGAGAAACCAGAGTAAGGGTTTCTCCTGCAACCCGTTCCCTTTTTGCTGGATGAACGAACGTCTCTCCACATGCTCAGTTCTGAGAGATAAGTGTGTGTGAAAGCCGTCCTTCACCTAGTTGTAGGGAACACAAAGTTTCTTTTCAGTTGCAAACTCCACTCCATACATATATATGGGGAGGTACAAGCGCCAACTCCGTTTTACAGTGAAAACGGCGGGCACTTCAATCTGGCACTAGGAAATAGACTGAGAAACCAGAGTAAGGGTTTCTCCTGCAACACGTTCCATTTGTGCTCGATGAACGAACTTCTCTCCACATGCTGAGTTCTGAGAGATAATTGTGTGTGAAAGCCATCCTTCACCTAGCTTAAAGGGAACACAAAGTTTCTTTTCAGTTGCAAACTCCACTCCATACATATATATGGGGAGGTACAAGCGCCAACTAGGTTTACAGTGAAAACGGCAGGCACTTCAAACCGGCACTAGGAAACAGACTGAGAAACAAGAGTAAGGATTTCTCCTGCAACCCGTTCCCTTTGTGCTGGATGAACGAACGTGTCTCCACATGCTCAGTTCTGAGAGATAAGTGTGTGTGAAAGCCGTCCTTCACCTAGCTTGAAGGGAACACAAAGTTTCTTTTCAGTTGCAAACTCCACTCCATACATATATATGGGGAGGTACAAGCTCCAACTCGGTTTTACAGTGAAAACGGCAGGCACTTCAAACCGGCACTAGGAAACAGACTGAGAAACCAAAGTAAGGGTTTCTACTGCAACCCGTTCCCTTTGTGATGGATGAACGAACGTCTCTCCACATGCTCAGTTCTGAGAGATAAGTGTGTGTGAAAGCCGTCCTTCAACTAGCTTGAAGGGAACACAAAGTTTCTTTTCAGTTGCAACCTCCACTCCATACATATATATGCGGAGGTACAAGCTCCAACTCTGTTTTACATTTAAAAAGGAAGGCACTTCAAACCGGCACTAGGAAACAGACTGAGAAACCAGAGTAAGGGTTTCTCCTGGAACCCGTTCCCTTTGTGCTGGATGAACGAACTTCTCTCCACATGCTCATTTCTGAGAGATAAGTGTGTGTGAAAGCCGTACTTCACCTAGCTTGAAGGGAACATAAAGTTTCTTTTCAGTTGCAAACTCCACTCCATACATATATATGGGGAGGTACAAGCTCCAACACGGTTTTACAGTGAAAACGGCAGGCACTTCAAACCGGCACAAGGAAACAGACTGAGAAACCAGAGTAAGGGTTTCTCCTGCAACCCGCTCGCTTTGTGCTGGATGAACGAACGTCTCTCCACATGCTCAGTTCTGAGAGATAATTGTGTGTGAAAGCCGTCCTTCACCTAGCTTGAAGGGAACACAAATTTTCTTTTCAGTTGCAAACTCCACTCCATACATATATATGGGGAGGTACAAGCTCCAACACGGTTTTACAGTGAAAACGGCAGGCACTTCAAACCGGCACTAGGAAACAGACTGAGAAACCAGAGTCAGTGTTTTTACAGCAAACCGTTCCCTTTTTGCTGGATGAACGAACGTCTCTCCACATGCTCAGTTCTGAGAGATAAGTGTGTGTGAAAGCCGTCCTTCAACTAGCTTGAAGGGAACACAAAGTTTCTTTTCAGTTGCTAACCCCACTCCATACATATATATGGGGAGTTTCAAGCTCCAACTCGTTTTTACAGTGAAAACGGCAGGCACTTAAAACCGACACTAGGAAACAGACTGAGAAACCAGAGTAAGGGCTTCTCCTGCAAACCGTTCCCTTTGTGCTGGATGAACGATCGTCTCTCCACATGCTCAGTTCTGAGAGATAAGTGTGTGTGAAAGCCGTCCTTCACCTAGCTTGAAGGGAACACAAAGTTTCTTTTCAGTTGCAAACTCCACTCCATACATATATATGGGGGGGTACAAGCTCCAACTCGGTTTTACAGTGAAATCGGCAGGCACTACAAACGGGCACTAGGAAACAGACTGAGAAACCAGAGTCAGTGTTTCCCTGCAACCCGTTCCCTTTGTGCTGGATGAACGAACGTCTCTCCACATGCTCAGTTCTGAGAGATAAGTGTGTGTGAAAGCCGTCCTTCACCTAGCTTGAAGGGAACACAAAGTTTCTTTTCAGTTGCAAACAACACTCCATACATATATATGCGGAGGTACAAGCTCCAACTCTGTTTTACAGTGAAAACGGCAGGCACTTCAAACCGGCACTAGGAAACAGACTGAGAAACCAGAGTAAGGGTTTCTCCTGCAACCCGCTCGCTTTGTGCTGGATGAACGAACGTCTCTCCACATGCTCAGTTCTGAGAGAAAAGTGTGTGTGAAAGCCATCCTTCACCTAGCTTGAAGGGAACACAAAGTTTCTTTTCAGTTGCAAACTCCACTCCATACATATATATGGGGAGGTACAAGCTCCAACACGGTTTTACAGTGAAAACGGCAGGCACTTCAAACCGGCACTAGGAAACAGACTGAGAAACCAGAGTCAGTGTTTTTCCAGCAAACCGTTCCTTTTTGCTGAATGAACGAACGTCTCTCCACATGCTCAGTTCTGAGAGATAAGTGCATGTGAAAGCCGAACTTCAACTAGCTTGAAGGGAACACAAAGTTTCTTTTCAGTTGCAAACTCCACTTCATACATATATAAGGGGAGGTACAAGCCCCAACTCGGTTTTACAGTGAAAACGGCAGGCACTTCAACCGGCACTAGGAAACAGACTGAGAAACCAGAGTAAGGGTTTCTCCTGCAAACCGTTCCCTTTGTGCTGGATGAACGAACGTCTCTTCACATGCTCAGTTCTGAGAGATAAGTGTGTGTGAAAGCCGTCCTTCACCTAGCTTGAAGGGAACACAAAGTTTCTTTTCAGTTGCAAACTCCACTCCATACATATATATGGGTAGGTACAAGCTCCAACTCGGTTTTACAGTAAAAACGGCAGGCACTTCAAACCGGCACTAGGAAACAGACTGAGAAACCAGAGTAAGGGTTTCTCCTGCAACCCGTTCCCTTTCTGCTGGATGAACGAACGTCTCTCCACATGCTCAGTTCTGAGAGATATGTGTGTGTGAAAGCCGTCCTTCATTCAGCTTGAAGGGAACACAAAGTTTCTTTTCAGTTGTAAACCCCGCTCCATACATATAGATGGGGAGGTACAAGCTCCAACTCGGTTTTACAGTGAAAACGGCAGGCACTTCAAACCGGCACTAGGAAACAGACTGAGAATCCAGAGTAAATGTTTCTCCTGTAACCCGTTCCATTTGTGCTGGATGAACGAACGTGTCTCCACATGCTCAGTTCTGAGAGAAAAGTGTGTGTGAAAGCCGTCTTTCACCTAGCTTGAAGGGAACACAAAGTTTCTTTTCAGTTGCCAACTCCACTCCATACATATATATGGGGAGGTACAAGCTCCAACTCGGTTTTACACTGAAAACGGCAGGCACTTCAAACCGGCACTAGGAAACAGACTGAGAAACCAGAGTCAGTGTTTCCCTGCAACCCGTTCCCTTTGTGCTGGATGAACGAACGTCTCTCCACATGCTCAGTTCTGAGAGAAAAGTGTGTGTGAAAGCCGTCCTTCACCTAGCTTAAAGGGAACACAATGTTTCTTTTCAGTTGCAAACTCCACTCCATACATATATATGGGGAGGTACAAGCTCCAACACGGTTTTACAGTGAAAACGGCAGGCAATTCAAACCGGCACTAGGAAACAGACTGAGAAACCAGAGTCAGTTTTTTTCCAGCAAACCGTTCCTTTTTGCTGAATGAACGAACGTCTCTCCACATGCTCAGTTCTGAGAGATAAGTGCATGTGAAAGCCGAACTTCAACTAGCTTGAAGGGAACACAAAGTTTCTTTTCAGTTGCAAACTCCACTCCATACATATAAAAGGGGAGGTACAAGCCCCAACTCGGTTTTACAATGAAAACGGCAGGCACTTCAACTGGCACTAGGAAACTGACTGAGAAACCAGAGTAAAGGTTTCTCCTGCAACCCGTTCCCTTTGTGCTGGATGAACGAACGTCTCTTCACATGCTCAGTTCTGAGAGATAAGTGTGTGTGAAAGCCGTCCTTCACCTAGCTTGAAGGGAACACAAAGTTTCTTTTCAGTTGCAAACTCCACTCCATACATATATATGGGGAGGTACAAGCTCCAACTCGGTTTTACCGTGAAAACGGCAGGCACTTCAAACCGGCACTAGGAAAAAGACTGAGAAAGCAGAGTAATGGTTTTTCCTGCAACCCATTACCTTTGGGCTGGATGAACGAACGTCTCTCCACATGCTCAGTTCTGAGAGATAAGTGTGTGTGAAAGCCGTCCTTCACCTAGCTTGAAAGAAACACAAAGTTTCTTTACAGTTGGAAACTCCACTCCATATATATATATATGGGGAGGTACAAGCTGCAACTCGGTTTTACAGTGAAAACGGCAGGCACTTAAACCGGCACTAGGAAACAGACTGAGAAACCAGAGTAAGGGTTTCTCCTGCAACCCGTTCCCTTTGTGCTGGCGAACGAACGTCTCTCCACATGCTCAGTTCTGAGAGATAAGTGTGTGTGAAAGCCGTCCTTCACCTAGCTTAAAGGGAAAACAAAGTTTGTTTCCAGTTGCAAACTCCACTCCATACAAATATATGGGGAGTTTCAAGCTCCAACTCGTTTTTACAGTGAAAACGGCAGGCACTTAAAACCGGCACTAGGAAACAGACTGAGAAACCAGAGTAAGGGCTTCTCCTGCAAACCGTTCCCTTTGTGCTGGATGAACGAACGTCTCTCCACATGGTCAGTTCTGAGAGATAAGTGTGTGTGAAAGCCGTACTTCACCTAGCTTGAAGGGAACACAAAGTTTCTTTTCAGTTGTAAACCCTGCTCCATACATATATATGGGGAGGTACAAGCTCCAACTCGGTTTTACAGTGAAAACGGCAGGCACTTAAAACCGGCACTAGGAAACAGACTGAGAAACCAGAGTAAGGGTTTTTCCTGCAACCCGTTTCCTTTGTGCTGGATGAACGAACGTCTCTCCACATGCTCAGTTCTGAGAGATAAGTGTGTGTGAAAGCCGTCCTTCACCTAGCTTGAAGGGAACACAAAGTTTCTTTTCAGTTGCAAACTCCACTCCATACATATATATGGGGAGGTACAAGCACCAACTTGGTTTTACCGTGAAAACGGCAGGCACTTCAAACCGGCACTAGGAAACAGACTGAGAAACAAGAGACAGGGTTTCTCCTGCAACCCGTTCCCTTTGTGCTGGATGAACGAACGTCTCTCCACATGCTCAGTTCTGAGAGATAAGTGTGTGTGAAAGCCGTCCTTCACCTAGCTTGAAGGGAACACAAAGTTTCTTTTCAGTTGCAAACCCCACTCCATATATTTATATGGGTAGGTACAAGCTCCAACTCGGTTTTACAGTAAAAACGGCAGGCACTTCAAACCGGCACTAGGAAACAGACTGAGAAACCAGAGTAAGGGTTTCTCCTGCAACCCGTTCCCTTTGTGCTGGATGAACGAACGTCTCTCCACATGCTCAGTTCTGACAGATAAGTGTGTGTGAAAGCCGTCCTTCACCCAGCTTGAAGGGAACACAAAGTTTCTTTTCAGTTGTAAACCCCGCTCCATACATATATATGGGGAGGTAAAAGCTCCAACACGGTTTTACAGTGAAAACGGCAGGCACTTCAAACCGGCACAAGGAAACAGACTGAGAAACCAGAGTATGGGTTTCTCCTGCAACCCGCTCGCTTTGTGCTGGATGAACGAACGTCTCTCCACATGCTCATTTCTGAGAGAAAATTGTGTGTGAAAGCCGTCCTTCACCTAGCTTGAAGGGAACACAAAGTTTCTTTTCAGTTGCAAACTCCACTCCATACATATATATGGGGAGGTACAAGCTCCAACACGGTTTTACAGTGAAAACGGCAGGCACTTCAAACCGGCACTAGGAAACAGACTGAGAAACCAGAGTCAGTGTTTTTCCAGCAAACCGTTCCCTTTTTGCTGGATGAACGAACTTCTTTCCACATGCTCAGTTCTGAGAGATAAGTGTGTGTAAAAGCCGTACTTCACCTAGCTTGAAGGGAACATAAAGTTTCTTTTCAGTTGCAAACTCCACTCCATACATATATATGGGGAGGTACAAGCTCCAACACGGTTTTACAGTGAAAACGGCAGGCACTTCAAACCGGCACAAGGAAACAGACTGAGAAACCAGAGTAAGGGTTTCTCCTGCAACCCGCTCGCTTTGTGCTGGATGAACGAACGTCTCTCCACATGCTCAGTTTTGAGAGAAAAGTGTGTGTGAAAGCCGTCCTTCACCTAGCTTGAAGGGAACACAAAGTTTCTTTTCAGTTGCAAACTCCACTCCATACATATATATGGGGAAGTACAAGCTCCAACACGGTTTTACAGTGAAAACGGCAGGCACTTCAAACCGGCACTAGGAAACAGACTGAGAAACCAGAGTCAGTGTTTTTCCAGCAAACCGTTCCCTTTTTGTTGGATGAACGAACGTCTCTCCACATGCTCAGTTCTGAGAGATAAGTGTGTGTGAAAACCGTCCTTCACCTAGCTTGAAGGGAACACAAAGTTTCTTTTCAGTTGCAAACTCCACTCCATACATATATATGGTTAGGTACAAGCTCCAACTCGGTTTTACAGTGAAAACGGCAGGCACTTCAAACCGGCACTAGGAAACAGACTGAGAAACCAGAGTCACTGTTGACCTGCAACCCGATCCCTTTGTGCTGGATGAACGAACGTGTCTCCACATGCTCAGTTCTGAGAGATAAGTGTGTGTGAAAGCCGTCCTTCACCTAGCTTGAAGGGAACACAAAGTTTCTTTTCAGTTGCAAACTCCACTCCATACATATATATGGGGAGGTACAAGCTCCAACTCGGTTTTACAGTGAAAACGGCAGGCACTTCAAACCGGCACTAGGAAACAGACTGAGAAACCAGAGTAAGGGTTTCTACTGCAACCCGTTCCCTTTGTGCTGGATGAACGAACGTCTCTCCACATGCTCAGTTCTGAGAGATAAGTGTGTGTGAAAGCCGTCCTTCACCTAGCTTGAAGGGAACACAAAGTTTCTTTTCAGTTGCAACCTCCAGTCCATACATATATATGCGGAGGTACAAGCTCCAACTCTGTTTTACAGTTAAAATGGCAGGCACTTCAAACCGGCACTAGGCAACAGACTGAGAAATCAGAGTAAGGGTTTCTCCTGCAACCCGTTCCCTTTGTGCTGGATGAACGAACTTCTCTATACATGCTCAGTTCTGAGAGATAAGTGTGTGTGAAAGCCGTACTTCACCTAGCTTGAAGGGAACATAAAGTTTCTTTTCAGTTGCAAACTCCACTCCATACATATATATGGGGAGGTACAAGCTCCAACACGGTTTTACAGTGAAAACGGCAGGCACTTCAAACCGGCACAAGGAAACAGACTGAGAAACCAGAGTAAGGGTTTCTCCTGCAACCCGCTCGCTTTTTGCTGGATGAAAGAACGTCTCTTCACATGCTCAGTTCTGAGAGATAAGTGTGTGTGAAAGCCGTCCTTCACCTAGCTTGAAGGGAACACAAAGTTTCTTTTCAGTTGCCAACTCCACTCCATACATATATATGGGGAGGTACAAGCTCCAACACGATTTTACAGTGAAAACGTCAGGCACTTCAAACCGGCACTAGGAAACAGACTGAGAAACCAGAGTCAGTGTTTTTCCAGCAAACCGTTCCCTTTTTGCTGGATGAACGAACGTCTCTCCACATGCTCAGTTCTGAGAGATAAGTGTGTGTGAAAGCCGTCCTTCACCTAGCTTGAAGGGAACACAAAGTTTCTTTTCAGTTGCTAACCCCACTCCATACATATATATGGGGAGTTACAAGCTCCAACTCGTTTTTACAGTGAAAACGGCAGGCACTTAAAACCGGCACTAGGAAACAGACTGAGAAACCAGAGTAAGGGCTTCTCCTGCAAACCGTTCCCTTTGTGCTGGATGGAAGAACGTCTCTCCACATGCTCAGTTCTGAGAGATAAGTGTGTGTGAAAGCCGTCCTTCACCTAGCTTGAAGGGAACACAAAGTTTCTTTTCAGTTGCAAACTCCACTCCATACATATATATGGGGAGGTACAAGCGCCAACTCGGTTTTACAGTGAAAACGGCAGGCACTTCAATCCGGCACTAGGAAACAGACTGAGAAACCAGAGTCAGTGTTCCTCCTGCAACCCGTTCCATTTGTGCTGGATGAACGAACGTCTCTCCACGTGCTCAGTTCTGAGAGATAAGTGTGTGTGAAAGCCGTACTTCACCTAGCTTAAAGGGAACACAAAGTTTCTTTTCAGTTGCAAATCCCACTCCATACATATATATGGGGAGGTACAAGCTCCAACTCGGTTTTACAGTGAAAACGGCAGGCACTTCAAAAGGGCACTAGGAAACAGACTGAGAAACCAGAGTAAGGGTTTCTCCTGCAACCCGTTCCCTTTGTGCTGGATGA
Source organism: Vicugna pacos (assembly GCF_048564905.1). NCBI lineage: Eukaryota > Metazoa > Chordata > Mammalia > Artiodactyla > Camelidae > Vicugna > Vicugna pacos. Next base: position 25,550,509 of record NC_133002.1, read on the forward strand.
ACGAACGTCTCTCCACATGCTCAGTTCTGAGAGATAAGTGTGTGTGAAAGCCGTCCTTCACCTAGCTTGAAGGGAACACAAAGTTTCTTTTCAGTTGCCAACCCCACTCCATACATATATATGGGGAGGTACAAGCTCCAACTCGGTTTTACAGTGAAAACGGCAGGCACTTCAATCCGGCACTAGGAAACAGACTGAGAAACCAGAGTAAGGGTTTCTCCTGGAACCCGTTCCCTTTGTGCTGGATGAACGAACGTCTCTCCACATGCTCAGTTCTGAGAGATAAGTGTGTGTGAAAGCCGTCCTTCACCTAGCTTGAAGGGAACACAAAGTTTCTTTTCAGTTGCAACCTCCACTCCATACATATATATGCGGAGGTACAAGCTCCAACTATGTTTTACAGTTAAAACGGCAGGCACTTCAAACCGGCACTAGGAAACAGACTGAGAAACCAGAGTAATGGTTTCTCCTGCAACCCGTTCCCTTTATGCTGGATGAACGAACTTCTCTCCACATGCTCAGTTCTGAGAGATAAGTGTGTGTGAAAGCCGTACTTCACCTAGCTTGAAGGGAACATAAAGTTTCTTTTCAGTTGCAAACGCCACTCCATACATATATATGGGGAGGTACAAGCTCCAAAACGGTTTTACAGTGAAAACGGCAGGCACTTCAAACCAGCACTAGGAAACAGACTGAGAAACCAGAGTCAGTGTTTTTCCAGCAAACCGTTCCCTTTTTGCTGGGTGAACGAACGTCTCTCCACATGCTCAGTTCTGAGAGATAAGTGTGTGTGAAAGCCGTCCTTCACCTAGCTTGAAGGGAACACAAAGTTTCTTTTCAGTTGCTAACCCCACTCCATACAAATATATGGGGAGTTACAAGCTCCAACTCGTTTTTACAGTGAAAACGGCAGGCACTTAAAACCGGCACTAGGAAACAGACTGAGAAACCAGAGTAAGGGCTTCTCCTGCAAACCGTTCCCTTTGTGCTGGATGAAAGAACGTCTCTCCACATGCTCAGTTCTGAGAGATAAGTGTGTGTGAAAGCCGTCCTTCACCTAGCTTGAAGGGAACACAAAGTTTCTTTTCAGTTGCAAACTCCACTCCATACATATATATGGGGAGGTACAAGCGCCAACTCGGTTTTACAGTGAAAACGGCAGGCACTTCAATCCGGCACTAGGAAACAGACTGAGAAACCAGAGTCAGTGTTCCTCCTGCAACCCGTTCCATTTGTGCTGGATGAACGAACGTCTCTCCACGTGCTCAGTTCTGAGAGAAAAGTGTGTGTGAAAGCCGTACTTCACCTAGCTTAAAGGGAACACAAAGTTTCTTTTCAGTTGCAAATCCCACTCCATACATATATATGGGGAGGTACAAGCTCCAACTCGGTTTTACAGTGAAAACGGCAGGCACTTCAAAAGGGCACAAGGAAACAGACTGAGAAACCAGAGTAAGGGTTTCTCCTGCAACCCGTTCCCTTTGTGCTGGATGAACGAACGTCTCTCCACATGCTCAGTTCTGAGAGATAAGTGTGTGTGAAAGCCGTCCTTCACCTAGCTTGAAGGGAACACAAAGTTTCTTTTCAGTTGCCAACCCCACTCCATACATATATATGGGGAGGTACAAGCTCCAACTCGGTTTTACAGTGAAAACGGCAGGCACTTCAAACCGGCACTAGGAAACAGACTGAGAAACCAGAGTAAGGGTTTCTCCTGCAACCCGTTCCCTTTGTGCTGGATGAACGAACGTCTCTCCACATGCTCAGTTCTGAGAGATAAGTGTGTGTGAAAGCCGTCCTTCACCTAGCTTGAAGGGAACACAAAGTTTCTTTTCAGTTGCAACCTCCACTCCATACATATATATGCGGAGGTAGAAGCTCCAACTATGTTTTACAGTTAAAACGGCAGGCACTTCAAACCGGCACTAGGAAACAGACTGAGAAACCAGAGTAATGGTTTCTCCTGCAACCCGTTCCCTTTATGCTGGATGAACGAACTTCTCTCCACATGCTCAGTTCTGAGAGATAAGTGTGTGTGAAAGCCGTACTTCACCTAGCTTGAAGGGAACATAAAGTTTCTTTTCAGTTGCAAACGCCACTCCATACATATATATGGGGAGGTACAAGCTCCAAAACGGTTTTACAGTGAAAACGGCAGGCACTTCAAACCAGCACTAGGAAACAGACTGAGAAACCAGAGTCAGTGTTTTTCCAGCAAACCGTTCCCTTTTTGCTGGGTGAACGAACGTCTCTCCACATGCTCAGTTCTGAGAGATAAGTGTGTGTGAAAGCCGTCCTTCACCTAGCTTGAAGGGAACACAAAGTTTCTTTTCAGTTGCTAACCCCACTCCATACAAATATATGGGGAGTTACAAGCTCCAACTCGTTTTTACAGTGAAAACGGCAGGCACTTAAAACCGGCACTAGGAAACAGACTGAGAAACCAGAGTAAGGGCTTCTCCTGCAAACCGTTCCCTTTGTGCTGGATGAACGAACGTCTCTCCACATGCTCATTTCTGAGAGATAAGTGTGTGTGAAAGCCGTCCTTCACCTAGCTTGAAGGGAACACAAAGTTTCTTTTCAGTTGCAAAATCCACTCCATACATATATATGGGGAGGTACAAGCGCCAACTCGGTTTTACAGTGAAAACGGTAGGCACTTCAATCCGGCACTAGGAAACAGACTGAGAAACCAGAGTAAGTGTTTCCCCTGCAACCCGTTCCTTTTGTGCTGGATGAACGAACGTCTCTCCACATGCTCAGTTCTGAGAGATAAGTGTGTGTGAAAGCCGTCCTTCACCTAGCTTGAAGGGAACACAAAGTTTCTTTTCAGTTGCAAACCCCACTCCATACATTTATATGGGGAGGTACAAGCTCCAACTCGGTTTTACAGTAAAAACGGCAGGCACTTCAAACCGGCACTAGGAAACAGACTGAGAATCCAGAGTAAAGGTTTCTCCTGTAACCCGTTCCATTTGTGCTGGATGAACGAACGTGTCTCCACATGCTCACTTCTGAGAGATATGTGTGTGTGAAAGCCGTCCTTCACCTAGCTTGAAGGGAACACAAAGTTTCTTTTCAGTTGCAAACCCCACTCCATAAATATATATGGGGAGGTACAAGCTCCAACACGGTTTTACAGTGAAAAAGTCAGGCACTTCAAACCGGAACTAGGAAACAGACTGAGAAACTAGAGTCAGTGTTTTTCCAGCAAACCGTTCCATTTTTGCTGGATGAACGAACGTCTCTCCACATGCTCAGTTCTTAGAGATCAGTGTGTGTGAAAGCCGTCCTTCACCTAGCTTGAAGGGAACACAAAGTTTCTTTTCAGTTGCAAACTCCACTCCATACATATATATGGGGAGGTACAAGCTCCAACTCGGTTTTACAGTAAAAACGGCAGGCACTTAAAACCGGCACTAGGAAACAGACTGAGAAACCAGAGTAAGGGTTTCTCCTGCAACCCGTTCCCTTTGTGCTGGATGAACGAACGTCTCTCCACATGCTCAGTTCTAAGAGATATGTGTGTGTGAAAGCCGACCTTCACCCAGCTTGAAGGGAACACAAAGTTTCTTTTCAGTTGTAAACCCCTCTCCATACATATATATGGGGAAGTACAAGCTCCAACTCGGTTTTACAGTGAAAACGGCAGGCACTTCAAACCGGCACTAGGAAACAGACTGAGAATCCAGAGTAAAGGTTTCTCCTGTAACCCGTTCCATTTGTGCTGGATGAACGAACGTGTCTCCACATGCTCAGTTCTGAGAGTAAAGTGTGTGTGAAAGCCGTCCTTCACCTAGCTTGAAGGGAACACAAAGTTTCTTTTCAGTTGCAAACTCCACTCCATACATATATATGGGGACGTACAAGCTCCAACTCGGTTTTACAGTGAAATCGGCAGGCACTACAAACCGGCACTAGGAAACAGACTGAGAAACCAGAGTCAGTGTTTCCCTGCAACCCGTTCCATTTGTGCTGGATGAACGAACGTCTCTCCACATGCTCAGTTCTGAGAGATAAGTGTGTGTGAAAGCCGTCCTTCACCTAGCTTGAAGGGAACACAAAGTTTCTTTTCAGTTGCAAACAACACTCCATACATATATATGCGGAGGTACAAGCTCCAACTCTGTTTTACAGTTAAAACGGCAGGCACTTCAAACCGGCACTAGGAAACAGACTGAGAAACCAGAGTAAGGGTTTCTCCTGCAACCCGTTCCCTTTGTGCTGGATGAACGAACTTCTCTCCACATGCTCAGTTCTGAGAGATAATTGTGTGTGAAAGCCGTACTTCACCTAGCTTGAAGGGAACATAAAGTTTCTTTTCAGTTGCAAACTCCACTCCATACATATATAAGGGGAGGTACAAGCCCCAACTCGGTTTTACAGTGAAAACAGCAGGCACTTCAACCGGCACTAGGAAACAGACTGAGAAACCAGAGTAAGGGTTTCTCCTGCAACCCGTTCCCTTTGTGCTGGATGAACGAACGTCTCTTCACATGCTCAGTTCTGAGAGATAAGTGTGTGTGAAAGCCGTCCTTCACCTAGCTTGAAGGGAACACAAAGTTTCTTTTCAGTTGCAAACTCCACTCCATACATATATATGGGGAGGTACAAGCTCCAACTCGGTTTTACCGTGAAAACGGCAGGCACTTCAAACCGGCACTAGGAAAAAGACTGAGAAAACAGAATAATGGTTTTTCCTGCAACCCGTTCCCTTTGGGCTGGATGAACGAACGTCTCTCCACATGCTCAGTTCTGAGAGATAAGTGTGTGTGAAAGCCGTCCTTCACCTAGCTTGAAAGAAACACAAAGTTTCTTTACAGTTGGAAACTCCACTCCATATATATATATGGGGAGGTACAAGCTCCAACTCGGTTTTACAGTGAAAACGGCAGGCACTTCAAACCGGCACTAGGAAACAGACTGAGAAACCAGAGTAAGGGTTTCTCCTGCAACCCGTTTCCTTTGTGCTGGATGAACGAACGTCTCTCCACATGCTCAGTTCTGAGAGATAAGTGTGTGTGAAAGCCGTTCTTCAACTAGCTTGAAGGTAACACAAAGTTTCTTTTCAGTTGCAAACTCCACTCCATACATATATATGGGGAGGTACAAGCTGTAACTCGGTTTTACAGTGAAAACGGCAGGCACTTAAACCGGCACTAGGAAACAGACTGAGAAACCAGAGTAAGGGTTTCTCCTGCAACCCGTTCCCTTTGTGCTGGCGAACGAACGTCTCTCCACATGCTCAGTTCTGAGAGATAAGTGTGTGTGAATGCCGTCCTTCACGTAGCTTAAAGGGAACACAAAGTTTGTTTCCAGTTGCAAACTCCACTCCATACAAATATATGGGGAGGTACAAGCTCCAACCTGGTTTTACACTGAAAACGGCAGGCACTTCATACCGTCACTAGGAAACAGACTGAGATACCAGAGTAAGGGTTTCTCCTGCAACCCGTTCCCTTTGTGCTGGATGAACGAACGTCTCTCCACATGCTCAGTTCTGAGAGATATGTGTGTGTGAAAGCCGTCTTTCACCTAGCTTGAAGGGAACACAAAGTTTCTTTTCAGTTGCCAACTCCACTCCATACATATATATGGGGAGGTACAAGCTCCAACCCGGTTTTACACTGAAAACGGCAGGCACTTCAAACCGTCACTAGGAAACAGACTGAGATACCAGAGTAAGGGTTTCTCCTGCAACCCGTTCCCTTTGTGCTCGATGAACGAACGTCTCTCCACATGCTCAGTTCTGAGAGAAAAGTGTGTGTGAAAGCCGTCCTTCACCTAGCTTAGAGGGAACACAAAGTTTCTTTTCAGTTGCAAACTCCACTCCATACATATATACGGGGAGGTACAAGCTCCAACTCGGTTTTACAGTGAAATCGGCAGGCACTTCAAACCGGCACTGGAAACACACTGAGAAACCAGAGTCAGTGTTTCCTGCAACCCGTTCGCTTTGTGCTGGATGAACGAACGTCTCTCCACATGCTCAGTTCTGAGAGATAAGTGTGTGTGAAAGCCGTCCTTCACCTAGCTTGAAGGGAACACAAAGTTTCTTTTCAGTTGCAAACAACAATCCATACATATATATGCGGAGGTACAAGCTCCAACTCTGTTTTACAGTTAAAACGGGAGGCACTTCAAACCGGCACTAGGAAACAGACTGAGAAACCAGAGTAAGGGTTTCTCCTGCAACCCGTTCCCTTTGTGCTGGATGAACTAACTTCTCTCCACATGCTCAGTTCTGAGAGATAAGTGTGTGTGAAAGCCTTCCTTCACCTAGCTTGATGGGAACATAAAGTTTCTTTTCAGTTGCAAACTCCACTCCATACATATATATGGGGAAGTACAAGCTCCAACACGGTTTTACAGTGAAAACGGTAGGCACTTCAAACCGGCACAAGGAAACAGACTGAGAAACCAGAGAAAGGGTTTCTCCTGCAACCCGCTCGCTTTGTGCTGGATGAACGAACGTCTCTCCACATTCTCAGTTCTGAGAGAAAAGTGTGTGTGAAAGCCGTCCTTCACCTTGCTTGAAGGGAACACAAAGTTTATTTTCAGTTGCAACCTCCACTTCATACATATATATGGGGCGGTACAAGCTCCAACTCGGTTTTACAGTGAAAACGGCAGGCACTTAAAACCGGCACTAGGAAACAGACTGAGAAACCAGAGTAAGGGTTTTTCCTGCAACCCGTTTCCTTAGTGCTGGATGAACGAACGTCTCTCCACATGCTCAGTTCTGAGAGATAAGTGTGTGTGAAAGCCTTCCTTCACCTAGCTTGAAGGGAACACAAAGTTTCTTTTCAGTTGCAAACTCCACTGCATACATATATATGGGGAGGTACAAGCTCCAACTCGGTTTTACAGTGAAAACGGCAGGCACTTCAAACCGGCACTAGGAAACAGACTGAGAAACCAGAGTAAGGGTTTCTCCTGCAACCCGTTCCCTTTGTGCTGGATGAACGAACGTCTCTCCACATGCTCAATTCTGAGAGATAAGTGTGTGTGAAAGCCGTCCTTAACCTAGCTTGAAGGGAACACAAAGTTTTTTTTCAGTTGCAAACTCCACTCCATACATATATATGGGGAGGTACAAGCTCCAACTCGGTTTTACAGTGAAAAAGGCAGGCACTTCAAACCGGCACTAGGAAACAGACTGAGAAACCAGAGTAAGGGTTTCTCCTGCAAGCCGTTCCCTTTGTGCTGGATGAACGAACGTCTCTCCACATGCTCAGTTCTGAGAGATAAGTGCATGTTAAAGCCGAACTTCACTTAGCTTGAAGGGAACACAAAGTTTCTTTTCAGTTGCAAACTCCACTCCATACATATATAAGGGGAGGTACAAGCCCCAACTCGGTTTTACAGTGAAAACGGCAGGCACTTCAAACCGGCACTAGGAAACAGAATGAGAAACCAGAGTAAGGGTTTCTCCTGCAACCCGTTCGATTTTTGCTGGATGAACGAACGTCTCTTCACATGCTCATTTCTGAGAGATAATTGTGTGTGAAAGCCGTCCTTCATCTAGCTTGAAGGGAACCAAAGTTTCTTTTCAGTTGCAAACCCCACTCTATACATATATATGGGGAGGTACAAACACCAACTCGGTTTTACAGTGAAAACGGCAGGCACTTCAAACCGGCACTAGGAAACAGACTGAGAAACCAGAGTAAGAGTTTCTCCTGCAACCCGTTCCCTTTGTGCTGGATGAACGAACGTCTCTCCACATGCTCAGTTCTGAGAGATAAGTGTGTGTGAAACCGTCCTTCAACTAGCTTGAAGGGAACACAAAGTTTCTTTTCAGTTGCAAACTCCCCTCCATACATATATATGGGGAGGTAGAAGCTCCAAATCGGTTTTACAGTGAAAACGGCAGGCACTTCAAACCGGCACTAGGAAACAGAATGAGAAACCAGAGTAAGGGTTTCTCCTGCAACCCGTTCGATTTTTGCTGGATGAACGAACGTCTCTTCACATGCTCAGTTCTGAGAGATAATTGTGTGTGAAAGCCGTCCTTCATCTAGCTTGAAGGGAACCAAAGTTTCTTTTCAGTTGCAAACCCCAATCTATACATATATATCGGGAGGTACAAACACCAACTCGGTTTTACAGTGAAAACGGCAGGCACTTCAAACCGGCACTAGGAAACAGACTGAGAAACCAGAGTAAGGGTTTCTCCTGCAACCCGTTCCCTTTGTGCTGGATGAACGAACGTCTCTCCACATGCTCAGTTCTGAGAGATAAGTGTGTGTGAAACCGTCCTTCAACTAGCTTGAAGGGAACACAAAGTTTCTTTTCAGTTGCAAACTCCCCTCCATACATATATATGGGGAGGTAGAAGCTCCAACTCGGTTTTACAGTGAAAACGGCAGGCACTTCAAACCGGCACTAGGAAACAGACTGAGAAACCAGAGTAAGGGTTTCTCCTGCAACACGTTCCCTTTGTGCTCGATGAACGAACTTCTCTCCACATGCTCAGTTCTGAGAGATAATTGTGTGTTAAAGCCATCCTTCACCTAGCTTAAAGGGAACACAAAGTTTCTTTTCAGTTGCAAAGTCCACTCCGTACATATATATTGGGAGGTACAAGTTTCAACTCCGTTTTACAGTGAAAACGGCAGGCACTTCAAACCGGCACTAGGAAACAGACTGAGAAACCAGAGTAAGGGTTTCTCCTGCAACCCGTTCCCTTTGAGCTGGATGAACGAACGTCTGTCCCCATGCTCAGTTCTGAGAGATAATTGTGTGTTAAAGCCATCCTTCACCTAGCTTAAAGGGAACACAAAGTTTCTTTTCAGTTGCAAACTCCACTCCATACATATATACGGGGAGGTACAAGCTCCAACTCGGTTTTACAGAGAAATCGGCAGGCACTTCAAACCGGCACTAGGAAACACACTGAGAAACCAGGGTCAGTGTTTCCCTGCAACCCGTTCGCTTTGTGCTGGATGAACGAACGTCTCTCCACATGCTCAGTTCTGAGAGATAAGTGTGTGTGAAAGCCGTCCTTCACCTAGCTTGAAGGGAACACAAAGTTTCTTTTCAGTTGCAAACAACAATCCATACATATATATGCGGAGGTACAAGCTCCAACTCTGTTTTACAGTTAAAACGGGAGGCACTTCAAACCGGCACTAGGAAACAGACTGAGAAACCAGAGTAAGGGTTTCTCCTGCAACCCGTTCCCTTTGTGCTGGATGAACTAACTTCTCTCCACATGCTCAGTTCTGAGAGATAAGTGTGTGTGAAAGCCGTACTTCACCTAGCTTGATGGGAACATAAGGTTTCTTTTCAGTTGCAAACTCCACTCCATACATATATATGGGGAAGTACAAGCTCCAACACGGTTTTACAGTGAAAACGGTAGGCACTTCAAACCGGCACAAGGAAACAGACTGAGAAACCAGAGAAAGGGTTTCTCCTGCAAACCGCTCGCTTTGTGCTGGATGAACGAACGTCTCTCCACATTCTCAGTTCTGAGAGAAAAGTGTGTGTGAAAGCCGTCCTTCACCTAGCTTGAAGGGAACACAAAGTTTCTTTTCAGTTGCAACCTCCACTTCATACATATATATGGGGCGGTACAAGCTCCAACTCGGTTATACAGTGAAAACGGCAGGCACTTAAAACCGGCACTAGGAAACAGACTGAGAAACCAGAGTAAGGGTTTTTCCTGCAACCCGTTTCCTTAGTGCTGGATGAACGAACGTCTCTCCACATGCTCAGTTCTGAGAGATAAGTGCATGTGAAAGCCGAACTTCACTTAGCTTGAAGGGAACACAAAGTTTCTTTTCAGTTGCAAACTCCACTCCATACATATATAAGGGGAGGTACAAGCCCCAACTCGGTTTTACAGTGAAAACGGCAGGCACTTCAAACCGGCACTAGGAAACAGAATGAGAAACCAGAGTAAGGGTTTCTCCTGCAACCCGTTCGATTTTTGCTGGATGAACGAACGTCTCTTCACATGCTCAGTTCTGAGAGATAATTGTGTGTGAAAGCCGTCCTTCATCTAGCTTGAAGGGAACCAAAGTTTCTTTTCAGTTGCAAACCCCACTCTATACATATATATGGGGAGGTACAAACACCAACTCGGTTTTACAGTGAAAACGGCAGGCACTTCAAACCGGCACTAGGAAACAGACTGAGAAACCAGAGTAAGGGTTTCTCCTGCAACCCGTTCCCTTTGTGCTGGATGAACGAACGTCTCTCCACATGCTCAGTTCTGAGAGATAAGTGTGTGTGAAAGCCGTTCTTCAACTAACTTGAAGGGAACACAAAGTTTCTTTTCAGTTGCAAACTCCACTCCATACATATATATGGGGAGGTAGAAGCTCCAACTCGGTTTTACAGTGAAAACGGCAGGCACTTCAAACCGGCACTACGAAACAGACTGAGAAACCAGAGTAAGGGTTTCTCCTGCAACACGTTCCCTTTGTGCTCGATGAACGAACTTCTCTCCACATGCTCAGTTTTGAGAGATAATTGTGTGTTAAAGCCATCCTTCACCTAGCTTAAAGGGAACACAAAGTTTCTTTTCAGTTGCAAACTCCACTCCATACATATATATGGGGAGCTACAAGTTCGAACTCGGTTTTACAGTGAAAACGGCAGGCACTTCAAACCGGCACTAGGAAACAGACTGAGAAACCAGAGTAAAGGTTTCTCCTGCAACCCGTTCCCTTTGAGCTGGATGAACGAACGTCTCTCCACAAGCTCAGTTCTGAGAGATAAGTGTGTGTGAAAGCCGTCCTTCACCTAGCTTGAAGGGAACACAAAGTTTCTTTTCAGTTGCAAACTCCACTCCATACATATATATGGGGAGTTACAAGCTCCAAATCGGTTTTACAGTGAAAACGGCAGGCACTTCAAACCGGCACTAGGAAACAGACTGAGAAACCAGAGTAAGGGTTTCTCCTGCAACCCGTTCCCTTTGTGCTGGATGAACGAACGTCTCTCCACATGCTCAGTTCTGAGAGATAAGTGTGTGTGAAAGCCGTCCTTCAACTAGCTTGAAGGGAACACAAAGTTTCTTTTCAGTTGCAAACTCCACTCCATACATATATATGGGGAGGTAGAAGCTCCAACTCGGTTTTACAGTGAAAACGGCAGGCACTTCAAACCGGCACTACGAAACAGACTGAGAAACCAGAGTAAGGGTTTCTCCTGCAACACGTTCCCTTTGTGCTCGATGAACGAACTTCTCTCCACATGCTCAGTTTTGAGAGATAATTGTGTGTTAAAGCCATCCTTCACCTAGCTTAAAGGGAACACAAAGTTTCTTTTCAGTTGCAAACTCCACTCCATACATATATATGGGGAGCTACAAGTTCGAACTCGGTTTTACAGTGAAAACGGCAGGCACTTCAAACCGGCACTAGGAAACAGACTGAGAAACCAGAGTAAGGGTTTCTCCTGCAACCCGTTCCCTTTGTGCTGGCGATCGAACGTCTCTCCTCATGCTCAGTTCTGAGAGATAAGTGTGTGTGAAAGCCGTCCTTCACCTAGCTTAAAGGGAACACAAAGTTTGTTTCCAGTTGCAAACTCCACTCCATACAAATATATGGGTAATTACAAGCTCCAACTCGTTTTTACAGTGAAAACGGCAGGCACTTAAAACCGGCACTAGGAAACAGACTGAGAAACCAGAGTAAGGGCTTCTCCTGCAAACCGTTCCCTTTGTGCTGGATGAACGAACGTCTCTCCACATGCTCAGTTCTGAGAGATAAGTGTGTGTGAAAGCCGTCCTTCACCTAGCTTGAAGGGAACACAAAGTTCCTGTTCAGTTGCCAACTCCACTCCATACATATATATGGGGAGGTACAAGCTCCAACTCGATTTTACAGTTAAAACGGCAGGCACTTCAAACCGGCACTAGGAAACAGACTGAGAAACCAGATAAAGGGTTTCTCCTGCAACCCGTTCCCTTTGTGCTGGATGAACGAACGTCTCTCCACATGCTCAGTTCTGAGAGATAAGTGTGTGTGAAAGCCGTCCTTCAACTAGCTTGAAGGGAACACAAAGTTTCTTTTCAGTTGCAAATTCCACTCCATACATATATATGGGGAGGTACAAGCTCCAACTTTGTTTTACCGTGAAAACGGCAGGCACTTCAAACCGGCACTAGGAAACAGACTGAGAAACCAAAGTAAGGGTTTCCCCTGCAACCCGTTCTATTTGTGCTGGATGAAAGAACGTCTCTCCACATGCTCAGTTCTGAGAGATAAGTGCATGTGAAAGCCGAACTTCAACTAGCTTGAAGGGAACACAAAGTTTCTTTTCAGTTGCAAACTCCACTCCATTCATATATAAGGGGAGGTACAAGCCCCAACTCGGTTTTACAGTGAAAACGGCAGGCACTTCAAACCGGCACTAGGAAACAGACTGAGAAACCAGAGTAAGGGTTTCTCCTGCAACCCGTTATCTTTGTGCTGGATGAACGAACGTCTCTTCACATGCTCAGTTCTGAGAGATAAGTGTGTGTGAAAGCCGTCCTTCACCTAGCTTGAAGGGAACACAAAGTTTCTTTTCAGTTGCAAACTCCACTCCATACATATATATGGGGAGGTACAAGCTCCAACTCGGTTTTACCGTGAAAACGGCAGGCACTTCAAACCGGCACTAGGAAAAAGACTGAGAAAACAGAGTAATGGTTTTTCCTGCAACCCGTTCCCTTTGGGCTGGATGAACGAACGTCTCTCCACATGCTCAGTTCTGAGAGATAAGTGTGTGTGAAAGCCGTCCTTCACCTAGCTTGAAAGCAACACAACGTTTCTTTTCAGTTGGAAACTCCACTCCATATATATATATGGGGAGGTACCAGCTCCAACTCGGTTTTACACTGAAAACGGCAGGCACTTCAAACCGGCACTAGGAAACAGACTGAGAAACCAGAGTAAGGGTTTCTCCTGCAACCCGTTCCCTTTGTGCTGGATGAACCAACGTCTCTCCACATGCTCAGTTCTGAGAGATAAGTGTGTGTGAAAGCCGTTCTTCACCTAGCTTGAAGGTAACACAAAGTTTCTTTTCAGTTGCAAACTCCACTCCATACATATATATGGGGAGCTACAAGTTCGAACTCGGTTTTACAGTGAAAACGGCAGGCACTTCAAACCGGCACTAGGAAACAGACTGAGAAACCAGAGTAAAGGTTTCTCCTGCAACCCGTTCCCTTTGAGCTGGATGAACGAACGTCTCTCCACAAGCTCAGTTCTGAGAGATAAGTGTGTGTGAAAGCCGTCCTTCACCTAGCTTGAAGGGAACACAAAGTTTCTTTTCAGTTGCAAACTCCACTCCATACATATATATGGGGAGTTACAAGCTCCAAATCGGTTTTACAGTGAAAACGGCAGGCACTTCAAACCGGCACTAGGAAACAGACTGAGAAACCAGAGTAAGGGTTTCTCCTGCAACCCGTTCCCTTTGTGCTGGATGAACGAACGTCTCTCCACATGCTCAGTTCTGAGAGATAAGTGTGTGTGAAAGCCGTCCTTCAACTAGCTTGAAGGGAACACAAAGTTTCTTTTCAGTTGCAAACTCCACTCCATACATATATATGGGGAGGTAGAAGCTCCAACTCGGTTTTACAGTGAAAACGGCAGGCACTTCAAACCGGCACTACGAAACAGACTGAGAAACCAGAGTAAGGGTTTCTCCTGCAACACGTTCCCTTTGTGCTCGATGAACGAACTTCTCTCCACATGCTCAGTTTTGAGAGATAATTGTGTGTTAAAGCCATCCTTCACCTAGCTTAAAGGGAACACAAAGTTTCTTTTCAGTTGCAAACTCCACTCCATACATATATATGGGGAGCTACAAGTTCGAACTCGGTTTTACAGTGAAAACGGCAGGCACTTCAAACCGGCACTAGGAAACAGACTGAGAAACCACAGTAAGGGTTTCTCCTGCAACCCGTTCCCTTTGTGCTGGCGATCGAACGTCTCTCCTCATGCTCAGTTCTGAGAGATAAGTGTGTGTGAAAGCCGTCCTTCACCTAGCTTAAAGGGAACACAAAGTTTGTTTCCAGTTGCAAACTCCACTCCATACAAATATATGGGTAGTTACAAGCTCCAACTCGTTTTTACAGTGAAAACGGCAGGCACTTAAAACCGGCACTAGGAAACAGACTGAGAAACCAGAGTAAGGGCTTCTCCTGCAAACCGTTCCCTTTGTGCTGGATGAACGAACGTCTCTCCACATGCTCAGTTCTGAGAGATAAGTGTGTGTGAAAGCCGTCCTTCACCTAGCTTGAAGGGAACACAAAGTTCCTGTTCAGTTGCCAACTCCACTCCATACATATATATGGGGAGGTACAAGCTCCATCTCGGTTTTACAGTTAAAACGGCAGGCACTTCAAACCGGCACTAGGAAACAGACTGAGAAACCAGATAAAGGGTTTCTCCTGCAACCCGTTCCCTTTGTGCTGGATGAACGAACGTCTCTCCACATGCTCAGTTCTGAGAGATAAGTGTGTGTGAAAGCCGTCCTTCAACTAGCTTGAAGGGAACACAAAGTTTCTTTTCAGTTGCAAATTCCACTCCATACATATATATGGGGAGGTACAAGCTCCAACTTTGTTTTACCGTGAAAACGGCAGGCACTTCAAACCGGCACTAGGAAACAGACTGAGAAACCAAAGTAAGGGTTTCCCCTGCAACCCGTTCCATTTGTGCTGGATGAAAGAACGTCTCTCCACATGCTTAGTTCTGAGAGATAAGTGCATGTGAAAGCCGAACTTCAACTAGCTTGAAGGGAACACAAAGTTTCTTTTCAGTTGCAAACTCCACTCCATTCATATATAAGGGGAGGTACAAGCCCCAACTCGGTTTTACAGTGAAAACGGCAGGCACTTCAAACCGGCACTAGGAAACAGACTGAGAAACCAGAGTAAGGGTTTCTCCTGCAACCCGTTATCTTTGTGCTGGATGAACGAACGTCTCTTCACATGCTCAGTTCTGAGAGATAAGTGTGTGTGAAAGCCGTCCTTCACCTAGCTTGAAGGGAACACAAAGTTTCTTTTCAGTTGCAAACTCCACTCCATACATATATATGGGGAGGTACAAGCTCCAACTCGGTTTTACCGTGAAAACGGCAGGCACTTCAAACCGGCACTAGGAAAAAGACTGACAAAACAGAGTAATGGTTTTTCCTGCAACCCGTTCCCTTTGGGCTGGATGAACGAACGTCTCTCCACATGCTCAGTTCTGAGAGATAAGTGTGTGTGAAAGCCGTCCTTCACCTAGCTTGAAAGCAACACAACGTTTCTTTTCAGTTGGAAACTCCACTCCATATATATATATGGGGAGGTACCAGCTCCAACTCGGTTTTACACTGAAAACGGCAGGCACTTCAAACCGGCACTAGGAAACAGACTGAGAAACCAGAGTAAGGGTTTCTCCTGCAACCCGTTCCCTTTGTGCTGGATGAACCAACGTCTCTCCACATGCTCAGTTCTGAGAGATAAGTGTGTGTGAAAGCCGTTCTTCACCTAGCTTGAAGGTAACACAAAGTTTCTTTTCAGTTGCAAACTCCACTCCATACATATATATGGGGAGGTACAAGTTTCAACTCGGTTTTACAGTGAAAACGGCAGGCACTTAAACCGGCACTAGGAAACAGACTGAGAAACCAGAGTAAGGGTTTCTCCTGCAACCCGTTCCCTTTGTGCTGGCGATCGAACGTCTCTCCACATGCTCAGTTCTGAGAGATAAGTGTGTGTGAAAGCCGTCTTTCACCTAGCTTAAAGGGAACACAAAGTTTGTTTCCAGTTGCAAACTCCACTCCATACAAATATATGGGGAGTTACAAGCTCCAACTCGTTTTTACAGTGAAAACGGCAGGCACTTAAAACCGGCACTAGGAAACAGACTGAGAAACCAGAGTAAGGGCTTCTCCTGCAAACCGTTCCCTTTGTGCTGGATGAACGAACGTCTCTCCACATGCTCAGTTCTGAGAGATAAGTGTGTGTGAAAGCCGTACTTCAACTAGCTTGAAGGGAACACAAAGTTTCTTTTCAGTTGTAAACACTGCTCCATACATATATATGGGGAGGTACAAGCTCCAACTCGGTTTTACAGTGAAAACGGCAGGCACTTCAAACCGGCACTAGGAAACAGACTGAGAATCCAGAGTAAGGGTTTCTCCTGTAACCCGTTCCCTTTGTGCTGGATGAACGAACGTGTCTCCACATGCTCAGTTCTGAGAGACATGTGTGTGTGAAAGCCGTCTTTCACCTTGCTTGAAGGGAACATAAAGTTTCTTTTCAGTTGCCAACTCCACTCCATACATATATATGGGGAAGTACAAGCTCCAACACGGTTTTACAGTGAAAACGGCAGGCACTTCAAACCGGCACAAGGAAACAGACTGAGAAACCAGAGTAAGGGTTTCTCCTGCAACCCGCTCGCTTTGTGCTGGATGAACGAACGTCTCTCCACATTCTCAGTTCTGAGAGAAAAGTGTGTGTGAAAGCCGTCCTTCACCTAGCTTGAAGGGAACACAAAGTTTCTTTTCAGTTGCAAACTTCAGTCCATACATATATATGGGGCGGTACAAGCTCCAACTCGGTTTTACAGTGAAAACGACAGGCACTTAAAACCGGCACTAGGAAACAGACTGAGAAACCAGAGTAAGTGTTTTTCCTGCAACCCGTTTCCTTTGTGCTGGATGAACGAACGTCTCTCCACATGCTCAGTTCTGAGAGATAAGTGTGTGTGAAAGCCGTCCTTCACATAGCTTGAAGGGAACACAAAGTTTCTTTTCAGTTGCAAACTCCACTCCATACATATATATGGGGAGGTACAAGCTCCAACTTGGTTTTACCGTGAAAACGGCAGGCACTTCAAACCGGCACTAGGAAACAGACTGAGAAACCAGAGTAAGGGTTTCCCCTGCAAACCGTTCCCTTTGTGCTGGATGAACGAACGTCTCTCCACATGCTCAGTTCTGAGAGATAAGTGCATGTGAAAGCCGAACTTCAACTAGCTTGAAGGGAACACAAAGTTTCTTTTCAGTTGCAAACTCCACTCCATACATATATAAGGGGAGGTACAAGCCCCAACTCGGTTTTACAGTGAAAACGGCAGGCACTTCAAACCGGCACTAGGAAACAGACTGAGAAACCAGAGTAAGGGTTTCTCCTGCAACCCGTTCCCTTTGTGCTGGATGAAGGAACGTCTCTTCACATGCTCAGTTCTGAGAGATAAGTGTGTGTGAAAGCCGTCCTTCACCTAGCTTGAAGGGAACACAAAGTTTCTTTTCAGTTGCAAACTACAGTCCATACATATATAAAGGGAGGTACAAGCTCCAACTCGGTTTTACCGTGAACACGGCAGGCACTTCAAACCGGCACTAGGAAAAAGACTGAGAAAACAGAGTAATGTTTTTTCCTGCAACCCGTTCCCTTTGTGCTGGATGAACGAACGTCTCTTCACATGCTCAGTTCTGAGAGATAAGTGTGTGTGAAAGCCGTCCTTCACCTAGCTTGAAAGAAACACAAAGTTTCTTTACAGTTGGAAACTCCACTCCATATATATATATGGGGAGGTACAAGCACCAACTCGGTTTTACAGTGAAAACGGCAGGCACTTCAAACCGGCACTAGGAAACAGACTGAGAAACCAGAATAAGGGTTTCTCCTGCAACCCGTTCCCTTTGTGCTGGATGAACGAACGTCTCTCCACAAGCTCAGTTCTGAGAGATAAGTGTGTGTGAAAGCCGTTTTTCACCTAGCTTGAAGGTAATACAAAGTTTCTTTTCAGTTGCAAACTCCACTCCATACATATATATGGGGAGGTACAAGCTCCAACTCGGTTTTACAGTGAAAACGGCAGGCACTTAAACCGGCACTAGGAAACAGACTGAGAAACCAGAGTAAGGGTTTGTCCTGCAACCCGTTCCCTTTGTGCTGGATGAACGAACGTCTCTCCACATACTCAGTTCTGAGAGATAAGTGCATGTGAAAGCCGAACTTCAACTAGCTTGAAGGGAACACAAAGTTTCTTTTCAGTTGCAAACTCCACTCCATACATATATAAGGGGAGGTACAAGCCCCAACTCGGTTTTACAGTGAAAACGGCAGGCACTTCAAACCGGCACTAGGAAACAGACTGAGAAACCAGAGTAAGGGTTTCTCCTGCAACCCGTTCCCTTTGTGCTGGATGAAGGAACGTCTCTTCACATGCTCAGTTCTGAGAGATAAGTGTGTGTGAAAGCCGTCCTTCACCTAGCTTGAAGGGAACACAAAGTTACTTTTCAGTTGCAAACTCCAGTCCATACATATATAAGGGGAGGTACAAGCTCCAACTCGGTTTTACCGTGAACACGGCAGGCACTTCAAACCGGCACTAGGAAAAAGACTGAGAAAACAGAGTAATGTTTTTTCCTGCAACCCGTTCCCTTTGGGCTGGATGAACGAACGTCTCTCCACATGCTCAGTTCTGAGAGATAAGTGTGTGTGAAAGCCGTCCTTCACCTAGCTTGAAAGAAACACAAAGTTTCTTTACAGTTGGAAACTCCACTCCATATATATATATGGGAGGTACAAGCACCAACTCGGTTTTACAGTGAAAACGGCAGGCACTTCAAACCGGCACTAGGAAACAGACTGAGAAACCAGAGTAAGGGTTTCTCCTGCAACCCGTTCCCTTTGTGCTGGATGAACGAACGTCTCTCCACAAGCTCAGTTCTGAGAGATAAGTGTGTGTGAAAGCCGTTTTTCACCTAGCTTGAAGGTAATACAAAGTTTCTTTTCAGTTGCAAACTCCACTCCATACATATATATGGGGAGGTACAAGCTCCAACTCGGTTTTACAGTGAAAACGGCAGGCACTTAAACCGGCACTAGGAAACAGACTGAGAAACCAGAGTAAGGGTTTGTCCTGCAACCCGTTCCCTTTGTGCTGGATGAACGAACGTCTCTCCACATACTCAGTTCTGAGAGATAAGTGTGTGTGAAAGCCGTCCTTCAACTAGCTTGAAGGGAACACAAAGTTTCTTTTCAGTTGCAAACTCCACTCCATACATATATATGGGGAGGTACAAGCCCCAACTTTGTTTTACCGTGAAAACGGCAGGCACTTCAAACAGGCACTAGGAAACAGACTGAGAAACCAGAGTAAGGGTTTCCCCTGCAGCCCGTTCCCTTTGTGCTGGATGAAAGAACGTCTCTCCACATGCTCAGTTCTGAGAGATAAGTGCATGTGAAAGCCGAACTTCAACTAGCTTGAAGGGAACACAAAGTTTCTTTTCAGTTGCAAACTCCACTCCATACATATATAAGGGGAGGTACAAGCCCCAACTCGGTTTTACAGTGAAAACGGCAGGCACTTCAAACCGGCACTAGGAAACAGACTGAGAAACCAGAGTAAGGGTTTCTCCTGCAACCCGTTCCCTTTGTGCTGGATGAACGAACGTCTCTTCACATGCTCAGTTCTGAGAGATAAGTGTGTGTTAAAGCCGTCCTTCACCTAGCTTGAAGGGAACACAAAGTTTCTTTTCAGTTGCAAACTCCACTCCATACATATATATGGGGAGGTACAAGCTCCAACTCGGTTTTACCGTGAAAACGACAGGCACTTCAAACCGGCACTAGGAAAAAGACTGAGAAAACAGAGTAATGGTTTTTCCTGCAACCCGTTCCCTTTGGGCTGGATGAACGAACGTCTCTCCACATGCTCAGTTCTGAGAGATAAGTGTGTGTGAAAGCCGTCCTTCACATAGCTTGAAAGAAACACAAAGTTTCTTTACAGTTGGAAAATACACTCCATATATATATATGGGGAGGTACAAGCTCCAACTCGGTTTTACACTGAAAACGGCAGGCACTTCAAACCGGCACTAGGAAACAGACTGAGAAACCAGAGTAAGGGTTTCTCCTGCAACCCGTTCCCTTTGTGCTGGATGAACCAACGTCTCTCCACATGCTCAGTTCTGAGAGATAAGTGTGTGTGAAAGCCGTCCTTCACCTAGCTTGAAGGGAACACAAAGTTTCTTTTCAGTTGCAAACCCCACTCCATACATATATATGGGGAGGTACAAGCTTCAACTCTGTTTTACAGTGAAAACGGCAGGCACTTAAACCGGCACTAGGAAACAGACTGAGAAACCAGAGTAAGGGTTTCTCCTGCAACCCGTTCCCTTTGTGCTGGCGATCGAACGTCTCTCCACATGCTCAGTTCTGAGAGATAAGTGTGTGTGAAAGCCGTCCTTCACCTAGCTTAAAGGGAACACAAAGTTTGTTTCCAGTTGCAAACTCCACTCCATACAAATATATGGGGAGTTACAAGCTCCAACTCGTTTTTACAGTGAAAACGGCAGGCACTTAAAACCGGCACTAGGAAACAGACTGAGAAACTAGAGTAAGGGCTTCTCCTGCAAACCGTTCCCTTTGTGCTGGATGAACGAACGTCTCTCCACATGCTCAGTTCTGAGAGATAAGTGTGTGTGAAAGCCGTACTTCAACTAGCTTGAAGGGAACACAAAGTTTCTTTTCAGTTGTAAACACTGCTCCATACATATATATGGGGAGGTACAAGCTCCAACTCGGTTTTACAGTGAAAACGGCAGGCACTTCAAACCGGCACTAGGAAACAGACTGAGAATCCAGAGTAAGGGTTTCTCCTGTAACCCGTTCCCTTTGTGCTGGATGAACGAACGTGTCCCCACATGCTCAGTTCTGAGAGATATGTGTGTGTGAAAGCCGTCTTTCACCTTGCTTGAAGGGAACATAAAGTTTCTTTTCAGTTGCCAACTCCACTCCATACATATATATGGGGAAGTACAAGCTCCAACACGGTTTTACAGTGAAAACGGCAGGCACTTCAAACCGGCACAAGGAAACAGACTGAGAAACCAGAGTAAGGGTTTCTCCTACAACCCGCTCGCTTTGTGCTGGATGAACGAACGTCTCTCCACATTCTCAGTTCTGAGAGAAAAGTGTGTGTGAAAGCCGTCCTTCACCTAGCTTGAAGGGAACACAAAGTTTCTTTTCATTTGCTAACCCCACTCCATACATATATATGGGGAGGTACAAGCTCCAACTCGGTTTTACAGTGAAAACGACAGGCACTTCAAACCGGCACTAGGAAACATACTGAGAAACCAGAGTAAGGGTTTCTCCTGCAACCCGTTCCCTTTGTGCTGGATGAACGTATGTCTGTCCACATGCTCAGTACTGAGAGATAAGTGTGTGTGAAAGCCGTCCTTCACCTAGCTTGAAGGGAACACAAAGTTTCTTTTCAGATGCCAACTCCACTCCATACATATATATGGGGAGTTACAAGCTCCAACTCGTTTTTACAGTGAAAACGGCAGGCACTTAAAACCGGCACTAGGAAACAGACTGAGAAACCAGAGTAAGGGCTTCTCCTGCAAACCGTTCCCTTTGTGCTGGATGAACGAACGTCTCTCCACATGCTCAGTTCTGAGAGATAAGTGTGTGTGAAAGCCGTCCTTCACCTAGCTTGAAGGGAACACAAAGTTCCTTTTCAGTTGCCAACTCCACTCCATACATATATATGGGGAGGTACAAGCTCCAACTCGATTTTACAGTTAAAACGGCAGGCACTTCAAACCGGCACTAGGAAACAGACTGAGAAACCAGATAAAGGGTTTCTCCTGCAACCCGTTCCCTTTGTGCTGGATGAACGAACGTCTCTCCACATGCTCAGTTCTGAGAGATAAGTGTGTGTGAAAGCCGTCCTTCAACTAGCTTGAAGGGAACACAAAGTTTCTTTTCAGTTGCAAACTCCACTCCATACATATATATGGGGAGGTACAAGCTCCAACTTTGTTTTACCGTGAAAACGGCAGGCACTTCAAACCGGCACTAGGAAACAGACTGAGAAACCAGAGTAAGGGTTTCCCCTGCAACCCGTTCCCTTTGTGCTGGATGAAAGAACGTCTCTCCACATGCTCAGTTCTGAGAGATAAGTGCATGTGAAAGCCGAACTTCAACTAGCTTGAAGGGAACACAAAGTTTCTTTTCAGTTGCAAACTCCACTCCATACATATATAAGGGGAGGTACAAGCCCCAACTCGGTTTTACAGTGAAAACGGCAGGCACTTCAAACCGGCACTAGGAAACAGACTGAGAAACCAGAGTAAGGGTTTCTCCTGCAACCCGTTACCTTTGTGCTGGATGAACGAACGTCTCTTCACATGCTCAGTTCTGAGAGATAAGTGTGTGTGAAAGCCGTCCTTCACCTAGCTTGAAGGGAACACAAAGTTTCTTTTCAGTTGCAAACTCCACTCCATACATATATATGGGGAGGTACAAGCTCCAACTCGGTTTTACCGTGAAAACGGCAGGCACTTCAAACCGGCACTAGGAAAAAGACTGAGAAAACAGAGTAATGGTTTTTCCTGCAACCCGTTCCCTTTGGGCTGGATGAACGAACGTCTCTCCACATGCTCAGTTCTGAGAGATAAGTGTGTGTGAAAGCCGTCCTTCACCTAGCTTGAAAGAAACACAAAGTTTCTTTACAGTTGGAAACTCCACTCCATATATATATATGGGGAGGTACCAGCTCCAACTCGGTTTTACACTGAAAACGGCAGGCACTTCAAACCGGCACTAGGAAACAGACTGAGAAACCAGAGTAAGGGTTTCTCCTGCAACCCGTTCCCTTTGTGCTGGATGAACCAACGTCTCTCCACATGCTCAGTTCTGAGAGATAAGTGTGTGTGAAAGCCGTTCTTCACCTAGCTTGAAGGTAACACAAAGTTTCTTTTCAGTTGCAAACTCCACTCCATACATATATATGGGTAGGTACAAGTTTCAACTCGGTTTTACAGTGAAAACGGCAGGCACTTAAACCGGCACTAGGAAACAGACTGAGAAACCAGAGTAAGGGTTTCTCCTGCAACCCGTTCCCTTTTTGCTGGCGATCGAACGTCTCTCCACATGCTCAGTTCTGAGAGATAAGTGTGTGTGAAAGCCGTCCTTCACCTAGCTTAAAGGGAACACAAAGTTTGTTTCCAGTTGCAAACTCCACTCCATACAAATATATGGGGAGTTACAAGCTCCAACTCGTTTTTACAGTGAAAACGGCAGGCACTTAAAACCGGCACTAGGAAACAGACTGAGAAACCAGAGTAAGGGATTCTCCTGCAAACCGTTCCCTTTGTGCTGGATGAACGAACGTCTCTCCACATGCTCAGTTCTGAGAGATAAGTGTGTGTGAAAGCCGTACTTCAACTAGCTTGAAGGGAACACAAAGTTTCTTTTCAGTTGTAAAAACTGCTCCATACATATATATGGGGAGGTACAAGCTCCAACTCGGTTTTACAGTGAAAACGGCAGGCACTTCAAACCGGCACTAGGAAACAGACTGAGAATCCAGAGTAAGGGTTTCTCCTGTAACCCGTTCCTTTGTGCTGGATGAACGAACGTGTCTCCACATGCTCAGTTCTGAGAGATATGTGTGTGTGAAAGCCGTCTTTCACCTTGCTTGAAGGGAACATAAAGTTTCTTTTCAGTTGCCAAATCCACTCCATACATATATATGGGGAAGTACAAGCTCCAACACGGTTTTACAGTGAAAACGGCAGGCACTTCAAACCGGTACAAGGAAACAGACTGAGAAACCAGAGTAAGGGTTTCTCCTGCAACCCGCTCGCTTTGTGCTGGATGAACGAACGTCTCTCCACATTCTCAGTTCTGAGAGAAAAGTGTGTGTGAAAGCCGTCCTTCACCTAGCTTGAAGGGAACACAAAGTTTCTTTTCAGTTGCAAACTCCAGTCCATACATATATATGGGGCGGTACAAGCTCCAACTCGGTTTTACAGTGAAAACGACAGGCACTTAAAACCGGCACTAGGAAACAGACTGAGAAACCAGAGTAAGGGTTTTTCCTGCAACCCGTTTCCTTTGTGCTGGATGAACGAACGTCTCTCCACATGCTCAGTTCTGAGAGATAAGTGTGTGTGAAAGCCGTCCTTCACCTAGCTTGAAGGGAACACAAAGTTTCTTTTCAGTTGCAAACTCCACTCCATACATATATATGGGGAGGTACAAGCTCCAACTTGGTTTTACCGTGAAAACGGCAGGCACTTCAAACCGGCACTAGGAAACAGACTGAGAAACCAGAGTAAGGGTTTCCCCTGCAAACCTTTCCCTTTGTGCTGGATGAACGAACGTCTCTCCACATGCTCAGTTCTGAGAGATAAGTGCATGTGAAAGCCGAACTTCAACTAGCTTGAAGGGAACACAAAGTTTCTTTTCAGTTGCAAACTCCACTCCATACATATATAAGGGGAGGTACAAGCCCCAACTCGGTTTTACAGTGAAAACGGCAGGCACTTCAAACCGGCACTAGGAAACAGACTGAGAAACCAGAGTAAGGGTTTCTCCTGCAACCCGTTCCCTTTGTGCTGGATGAAGGAACGTCTCTTCACATGCTCAGTTCTGAGAGATAAGTGTGTGTGAAAGCCGTCCTTCACCTAGCTTGAAGGGAACACAAAGTTTCTTTTCAGTTGCAAACTCCAGTCCATACATATATAAGGGGAGGTACAAGCTCCAACTCGGTTTTACCGTGAAAACGGCAGGCACTTCAAACCGGCACTAGGAAAAAGACTGAGAAAACAGAGTAATGGTTTTTCCTGCAACCCGTTCCCTTTGGGCTGGATGAACGAACGTCTCTCCACATGCTCAGTTCTGAGAGATAAGTGTGTGTGAAAGCCGTCCTTCACCTAGCTTGAAAGAAACACAAAGTTTCTTTACAGTTGGAAACTCCACTCCATATATATATATGGGGAGGTACAAGCTGCAACTCGGTTTTACAGTGAAAACGGCAGGCACTTCAAACCGGCACTAGGAAACAGACTGAGAAACCAGAGTAAGGGTTTCTCCTGCAACCCGTTCCCTTTGTGCTGGATGAACGAACGTCTCTCCACAAGCTCAGTTCTGAGAGATAAGTGTGTGTGAAAGCCGTTTTTCACCTAGCTTGAAGGTAATACAAAGTTTCTTTTCATTTGCAAACTCCACTCCATACATATATATGGGGAGGTAAAAGCTGCAACTAGGTTTTACAGTGAAAACGGCAGGCACTTAAACCGGCACTAGGAAACAGACTGAGAAACCAGAGTAAGGGTTTGTCCTGCAACCCGTTCCCTTTGTGCTGGATGAACGAACGTCTCTCCACATGCTCAGTTCTGAGAGATAAGTGTGTGTGAAAGCCGTCCTTCAACTAGCTTGAAGGGAACACAAAGTTTCTTTTCAGTTGCAAACTCCACTCCATACATATATATGGGGAGGTACAAGCCCCAACTTTGTTTTACCGTGAAAATGGCAGGCACTTCAAACAGGCACTAGGAAACAGACTGAGAAACCAGAGTAAGGGTTTCCCCTGCAACCCGTTCCCTTTGTGCTGGATGAAAGAACGTCTCTCCACATGCTCAGTTCTGAGAGATAAGTGCATGTGAAAGCCGAACTTCAACTAGCTTGAAGGGAACACAAAGTTTCTTTTCAGTTGCAAACTCCACTCCATACATATATATGGGGAGGTACAAGCTCCAACTCGGTTTTACCGTGAAAACGACAGGCACTTCAAACCGGCACTAGGAAAAAGACTGAGAAAACAGAGTAATGGTTTTTCCTGCAACCCGTTCCCTTTGGGCTGGATGAACGAACGTCTCTCCACATGCTCAGTTCTGAGAGATAAGTGTGTGTGAAAGCCGTCCTTCACCTAGCTTGAAAGAAACACAAAGTTTCTTTACAGTTGGAAACTCCACTCCATATATACATATGGGGAGGTACAAGCTGCAACTCGGTTTTACAGTGAAAACGGCAGGCACTTCAAACCGGCACTAGGAAACAGACTGAGAAACCAGAGTAAGGGTTTCCCCTGCAACCCGTTCCCTTTGTGCTGGATGAACCAACGTCTCTCCACATGCTCAGTTCTGAGAGATAAGTGTGTGTGAAAGCCGTCCTTCACCTAGCATGAAGGGAACACAAAGTTTCTTTTCAGTTGCAAACCCCACTCCATACATATATATGGGGAGGTACAAACTTCAACTCTGTTTTACAGTGAAAACGGCAGGCACTTAAACCGGCACTAGGAAACAGACTGAGAAACCAGAGTAAGGGTTTCTCCTGCAACCCGTTCCCTTTGTGCTGGCGATCGAACGTCTCTCCACATGCTCAGTTCTGAGAGATAAGTGTGTGTGAAAGCCGTCCTTCACCTAGCTTAAAGGGAACACAAAGTTTGCTTCCAGTTGCAAACTCCACTCCATACAAATATATGGGGAGTTACAAGCTCCAACTCGTTTTTACAGTGAAAACGGCAGGCACTTAAAACCGGCACTAGGAAACAGACTGAGAAACCAGAGTAAGGGCTTCTCCTGCAAACCGTTCCCTTTGTGCTGGATGAACGAACGTCTCTCCACATGCTCAGTTCTGAGAGATAAGTGTGTGTGAAAGCCGTCCTTCACCTAGCTTGAAAGAAACACAAAGTTTCTTTACAGTTGGAAACTCCACTCCATATATATATATGGGGAGGTACAAGCACCAACTCGGTTTTACAGTGAAAACGGCAGGCACTTCTAACCGGCACTAGGAAACAGACTGAGAAACCAGAGTAAGGGTTTCACCTGCAACCCGTTCCCTTTGTGCTGGATGAACGAACGTCTCTCCACAAGCTCAGTTCTGAGAGATAAGTGTGTGTGAAAGCCGTTTTTCACCTTGCTTGAAGGTAATACAAAGTTTCTTTTCAGTTGCAAACTCCACTCCATACATATATATGGGGAGGTACAAGCTGCAACTCGGTTTTACAGTGAAAACGGCAGGCACTTAAACCGGCACTAGGAAACAGACTGAGAAACCAGAGTAAGGGTTTGTCCTGCAACCCGTTCCCTTTGTGCTGGCGAACGAACGTCTCTCCACATGCTCAGTTCTGAGAGATAAGTGTGTGTGAAAGCCGTCCTTCACCTAGCTTAAAGGGAACACTAAGTTTGTTTCCAGTTGCAAACTCCACTCCATACAAATATATGGGGAGTTACAAGCTCCAACTCGTTTTTACAGTGAAAACGGCAGGCATTTAAAACCGGCACTAGGAAACAGACTGAGAAACCAGAGTAAGGGCTTCTCCTGCAAACCGTTCCCTTTGTGCTGGATGAACGAACGTCTCTCCACATGCTCAGTTCTGAGAGATAAGTGTGTGTGAAAGCCGTACTTCAACTAGCTTGAAGGGAACACAAAGTTTCTTTTCAGTTGTAAACACTGCTCCATACATATATATGGGGAGGTACAAGCTCCAACTCGGTTTTACAGTGAAAACGGCAGGCACTTCAAACCGGCACTAGGAAACAGACTGAGAATCCAGAGTAAGGGTTTCTCCTGTAACCCGTTCCCTTTGTGCTGGATGAACGAACGTGTCTCCACAAGCTCAGTTCTGAGAGATATGTGTGTGTGAAAGCCGTCTTTAACCTAGCTTGGAGGGAACACAAAGTTTCTTTTCAGTTGCCAACTCCACTCCATACATATATATGGGGAGGTACAAGCTCCAACTCGGTTTTACACTGAAAACGGCAGGCACTTCAAACCGTCACTAGGAAACAGAATGAGATACCAGAGTAAGGGTTTCTCCTGCAACCCGTTCCCTTTGTGCTGGATGAACGAACGTCTCTCCACATGCTCAGTTCTGAGAGATAAGTGTGTGTGAAAGCCGTCCTTCACCTAGCTTAGAGGGAACACAAAGTTTCTTTTCAGTTGCAAACTATAATCCATACATATATATGGGGAGGTACAAGCTCCAACTCGGTTTTACAGTGAAATCGGCAGGCACTTCAAACCGGCACTAGGAAACACACTGAGAAACCAGAGTCAGTGTTTCCCTGCAACCCGTTCGCTTTGTGCTGGATGAACGAACGTCTCTCCACATGCTCAGTTCTGAGAGATAAGTGTGTGTGAAAGCCGTCCTTCACCTAGCTTGAAGGGAACACAAAGATTCTTTTCAGTTGCAAACAACACTCCATACATATATATGGGGAGGAAGAAGCTCCAACTCGGTTTTACAGTGAAAATGGCAGGCACTTCAAACCGGCACTAGGAAACAGACTGAGAAACCAGAGTAAGGGTTTCTCCTGCAACACGTTCCCTTTGTGCTCGATGAACGAACTTCTCTCCACATGCTCAGTTCTGAGAGATAATTGTGTGTGAAAGCCGTCCTTCACCTAGCTTGAAGGGAACACAAAGTTTCTTTTCAGTTGTAAACACTGCTCCATACATATATATGGGGAGGTACAAGCTCCAACTCGGTTTTACAGTGAAAACGGCAGGCACTTCAAACAGGCACTAGGAAACAGACTGAGAAACCAGAGTAAGGGTTTCCCCTGCAACCCGTTCCCTTTGTGCTGGATGAAAGAACGTCTCTCCACATGCTCAGTTCTGAGAGATAAGTGCATGTGAAAGCCGAACTTCAACTAGCTTGAAGGGAACACAAAGTTTCTTTTCAGTTGCAAACTCCACTCCATACATATATATGGGGAGGTACAAGCTCCAACTCGGTTTTACCGTGAAAACGACAGGCACTTCAAACCGGCACTAGGAAAAAGACTGAGAAAACAGAGTAATGGTTTTTCCTGCAACCCGTTCCCTTTGGGCTGGATGAACGAACGTCTCTCCACATGCTCAGTTCTGAGAGATAAGTGTGTGTGAAAGCCGTCCTTCACCTAGCTTGAAAGAAACACAAAGTTTCTTTACAGTTGGAAACTCCACTCCATATATACATATGGGGAGGTACAAGCTGCAACTCGGTTTTACAGTGAAAACGGCAGGCACTTCAAACCGGCACTAGGAAACAGACTGAGAAACCAGAGTAAGGGTTTCCCCTGCAACCCGTTCCCTTTGTGCTGGATGAACCAACGTCTCTCCACATGCTCAGTTCTGAGAGATAAGTGTGTGTGAAAGCCGTCCTTCACCTAGCATGAAGGGAACACAAAGTTTCTTTTCAGTTGCAAACCCCACTCCATACATATATATGGGGAGGTACAAGCTTCAACTCTGTTTTACAGTGAAAACGGCAGGCACTTAAACCGGCACTAGGAAACAGACTGAGAAACCAGAGTAAGGGTTTCTCCTGCAACCCGTTCCCTTTGTGCTGGCGATCGAACGTCTCTCCACATGCTCAGTTCTGAGAGATAAGTGTGTGTGAAAGCCGTCCTTCACCTAGCTTAAAGGGAACACAAAGTTTGTTTCCAGTTGCAAACTCCACTCCATACAAATATATGGGGAGTTACAAGCTCCAACTCGTTTTTACAGTGAAAACGGCAGGCACTTAAAACCGGCACTAGGAAACAGACTGAGAAACCAGAGTAAGGGCTTCTCCTGCAAACCGTTCCCTTTGTGCTGGATGAACGAACGTCTCTCCACATGCTCAGTTCTGAGAGATAAGTGTGTGTGAAAGCCGTCCTTCACCTAGCTTGAAAGAAACACAAAGTTTCTTTACAGTTGGAAACTCCACTCCATATATATATATGGGGAGGTACAAGCACCAACTCGGTTTTACAGTGAAAACGGCAGGCACTTCTAACCGGCACTAGGAAACAGACTGAGAAACCAGAGTAAGGGTTTCACCTGCAACCCGTTCCCTTTGTGCTGGATGAACGAACGTCTCTCCACAAGCTCAGTTCTGAGAGATAAGTGTGTGTGAAAGCCGTTTTTCACCTTGCTTGAAGGTAATACAAAGTTTCTTTTCAGTTGCAAACTCCACTCCATACATATATATGGGGAGGTACAAGCTGCAACTCGGTTTTACAGTGAAAACGGCAGGCACTTAAACCGGCACTAGGAAACAGACTGAGAAACCAGAGTAAGGGTTTGTCCTGCAACCCGTTCCCTTTGTGCTGGCGAACGAACGTCTCTCCACATGCTCAGTTCTGAGAGATAAGTGTGTGTGAAAGCCGTCCTTCACCTAGCTTAAAGGGAACACTAAGTTTGTTTCCAGTTGCAAACTCCACTCCATACAAATATATGGGGAGTTACAAGCTCCAACTCGTTTTTACAGTGAAAACGGCAGGCATTTAAAACCGGCACTAGGAAACAGACTGAGAAACCAGAGTAAGGGCTTCTCCTGCAAACCGTTCCCTTTGTGCTGGATGAACGAACGTCTCTCCACATGCTCAGTTCTGAGAGATAAGTGTGTGTGAAAGCCGTACTTCAACTAGCTTGAAGGGAACACAAAGTTTCTTTTCAGTTGTAAACACTGCTCCATACATATATATGGGGAGGTACAAGCTCCAACTCGGTTTTACAGTGAAAACGGCAGGCACTTCAAACCGGCACTAGGAAACAGACTGAGAATCCAGAGTAAGGGTTTCTCCTGTAACCCGTTCCCTTTGTGCTGGATGAACGAACGTGTCTCCACAAGCTCAGTTCTGAGAGATATGTGTGTGTGAAAGCCGTCTTTAACCTAGCTTGAAGGGAACACAAAGTTTCTTTTCAGTTGCCAACTCCACTCCATACATATATATGGGGAGGTACAAGCTCCAACTCGGTTTTACACTGAAAACGGCAGGCACTTCAAACCGTCACTAGGAAACAGAATGAGATACCAGAGTAAGGGTTTCTCCTGCAACCCGTTCCCTTTGTGCTGGATGAACGAACGTCTCTCCACATGCTCAGTTCTGAGAGATAAGTGTGTGTGAAAGCCGTCCTTCACCTAGCTTAGAGGGAACACAAAGTTTCCTTTCAGTTGCAAACTCTAATCCATACATATATATGGGGAGGTACAAGCTCCAACTCGGTTTTACAGTGAAATCGGCAGGCACTTCAAACCGGCACTAGGAAACACACTGAGAAACCAGAGTCAGTGTTTCCCTGCAACCCGTTCGCTTTGTGCTGGATGAACGAACGTCTCTCCACATGCTCAGTTCTGAGAGATAAGTGTGTGTGAAAGCCGTCCTTCACCTAGCTTGAAGGGAACACAAAGATTCTTTTCAGTTGCAAACAACACTCCATACATATATATGGGGAGGAAGAAGCTCCAACTCGGTTTTACAGTGAAAATGGCAGGCACTTCAAACCGGCACTAGGAAACAGACTGAGAAACCAGAGTAAGGGTTTCTCCTGCAACACGTTCCCTTTGTGCTCGATGAACGAACTTCTCTCCACATGCTCAGTTCTGAGAGATAATTGTGTGTGAAAGCCGTCCTTCACCTAGCTTGAAGGGAACACAAAGTTTCTTTTCAGTTGTAAACACTGCTCCATACATATATATGGGGAGGTACAAGCTCCAACTCGGTTTTACAGTGAAAACGGCAGGCACTTCAAACCGGCACTAGGAAACAGACTGAGAATCCAGAGTAAGGGTTTCTCCTGTAACCCGTTCCCTTTGTGCTGGATGAACGAGCGTGTCTCCACATGCTCAGTTCTGAGAGATATGTGTGTGTGAAAGCCGTCTTTCACCTAGCTTGAAGGGAACATAAAGTTTCTTTTCAGTTGCCAATTCCACTCCATACATATATATGGGGAAGTACAAGCTCCAACACGGTTTTACAGTGAAAACGGCAGGCACTTCAAACCGGCACAAGGAAACAGACTGAGAAACCAGAGTAAGGGTTTCTCCTGCAACCCGCTCGCTTTGTGCTGGATGAACGAACGTCTCTCCACATTCTCAGTTCTGAGAGATAAGTGTGTGTGAAACCCGTCCTTCACCTAGCTTGAAGGGAACACAAAGTTTCTTTTCAGTTGCAACCTCCACTTCATACATATATATGGGGCGGTACAAGCTCCAACTCGGTTTTACAGTGAAAACGACAGGCACTTAAAACCGGCACTAGGAAACAGACTGAGAAACCAGAGTAAGGGTTTTTCCTGTAACCCGTTTCCTTTGTGCTGGATGAACGAACGTCTCTCCACATGCTCAGTTCTGAGAGATAAGTGTGTGTGAAAGCCGTCCTCCACCTAGCTTGAAGGGAACACAAAGTTTCTTTTCAGTTGCAAACTCCACTCCATACATATATATGGGGAGGTACAAGCTCTAACTTGGTTTTACCGTGAAAACGGCAGGCACTTCAAACCGGCACTAGGAAACAGACTGAGAAACCAGAGTAAGGGTTTCCCCTGCAAACCGTTCCTTTGTGCTGGATGAACGCACGTCTCTCCACATGCTCAGTTCTGAGAGATAAGTGCATGTGAAAGCCGTACTTCAACTAGCTTGAAGGGAACACAAAGTTTCTTTTCAGTTGCAAACTCCACTCCATACATATATATGGGGAGGTACAAGCTCCAACTCGGTTTTACAGTGAAAACGGCAGGCACTTCAAACCGGCACTAGGAAACAGACTGAGAAACAGAGTTTGTGTTTCTACAGCAAACCGTTCCCTTTGTGCTGGATGAACGAACGTCTCTGCACATGCTCAGTTCTGAGAGATAAGTGTGTGTGAAAGCCGTCCTTCACCTAGCTTGAAGGGAACACAAAGTTTCTTTTCAGTTGCAAACTCCACTCCATACATATAGTGTGGAGGTACAAGCTCCAACTCAGTTTTACAGTGAAAACGGTGTTGAGTTACAAGCTCCAACTCGGTTTTACAGTGAAAAAGGCAGGCACTTCAAACCGGCACTAGGAAACAGACTGATAAACCAGAGTCAGTGTTTCTCCTGCAACCCGTTCCCGTTGTGATGGATGAACGAACGTCTCTCCACATGCTCAGTTCTGAGAGATAAGTGTGTGTGAAAGCCGTTCTTTACCTAGCTTCAAGGGAACACAAAGTTTCTTTTCAGTTGCAAACTCCAGTCCATACATATATATGGGAAGGTACAAGCTCCAACTCGGTTTTACAGTTAAAAAGGCAGGCACTTCAAACCGGCACTAGGAAACAGACTGAGAAAACAGAGTCAGCGTTTCTCCTGCAACCCGTTCCCTTTGTGCTGGATGAACGAACCTCTCTCCACATGATCAGTTCTGAGAGATAAGTGTGTGTGAAAGCCGTACTTCAACTAGCTTGAAGGGAACACAAAGTTTCTTTTCAGTTGCAAACTCCACTCCATACATATATATGGGGAGGTGCAAGCTCCAACTCGGTTTTACAGTGAAAACGGCAGGCACTTCAAACCGGCACTAGGAAACAGACTGAAAAACCAGAGTAAGGGTTCCTCCTGCAACCCGTTGCGTTTGTTCTGGATGAACGAACGTCTCTCCACATGCTCAGTTGTGAGAGATAAGTGTGTGTGAAAGCCGTCCTTCAACTAGCTTGTAGGGAACACAAAGTTTCTTTTCAGTTGCAAACTCCACTCCATACATATATATGGGGAGGTGCAAGCTCCAACTCGGTTTTACAGTGAAAACGGCAGGCACTTCAAACCGGCACTAGGAAACAGACTGAGAAACCAGAGTCTGTGTTTCTACTGCAACCCGTTCCCTTTGTGCTGGATGAACGAACGTCTCTGCACATGCTCAGTTCTGAGAGATAAGTGTGTGTGAAAGCCGTCCTTCACCTAGCTTGAAGGGAACACAAAGTTTCTTTTCAGTGGCCAACTCCGCTTCATACATATATATGGGGAAGTACAAGCTCCAACTCGGTTTTACAGTGAAAAGTGCAGGCACTTCAAACCGGCACTAGGAAACAGACTGAAAACCAGAGTCAGTGTTTTTCCTGCAACCCATTCCCTTTGTGCTGGATGAACGAACGTCTCTCCACGTGCTCAGTTCTGAGAGATAAGTGTGTGTGAAAGCCGTCCTTCACTTATCTTGAAGGGAACACAAAGTTTCTTTTCAGTTGCAAACTCCACTCCATACATATATATGGGGGGGTACAAGCTCCAACTCGGTTTTACAGTGAAAACGGCAGGCACTTCAAACCGGCACTAGGAAACAGACTGAGAAACCAGAGTCTGTGTTTCTACTGCAACCCGTTCCATTTGTGATGGATGAACGAACGTCTCTGCACATGCTCATTTCTGAGAGATAAGTGTGTTTGAAAGCCTTCCTTCACCAAGCTTGAAGGGAACACAAAGTTTCTTTTCAGTTGCAAACTCCACTCCATACATATATATGGGGAGGTACAAGCTCCAACTAGGTTTTACAGTGAAAACGGCAGGCACTTCAAACCGGCACTAGGAAACAGACTGAGAATCCAGAGTAAGGGTTTCTCCTTCAACCCGTTCCCTTTGTGCTGGATTAACGAACGTCTCTCCACATGCTCAGTTCTGAGAGATAAGTGTGTGTGAAAGCCGTCCTTCAACTAGCTTGAAGGGAACGCAAAGTTTCTTTTTAGTTGCGAACTTCACTCCATACATATATATGGGGAGGTACAAGCTCCAACTCGGTTTTACAGTGAAAACGGCAGGCACTTCAAACCGGCACTAGGAAACAGACTGAGAAACCAGAGTAAGGGTTTCTCCTGCAACCCGTTCCCTTTGTGCTGGATGAAAGAACGTCTCTCCACATGCTCAGTTCTGAGAGATAAGTGTGTGTGAAAGCCGTCCTTCACCTAGCTTGAAGGTAACACAAAGATTCTTTTCAGTTGCAAACTCCACTCCATACATATATATGGGGAGGTACAAACTCCAACTCGGTTTTACAGTGAAAAAGGCAGGCACTTCAAACCGGCACTAGGAAACAGACTGAGAAACCAGAGTCAGCGTTTCTCCTGCAACCCGTTCCCTTTGTGCTGGATGAACGAACGTCTCTCAACATGCTCTGTTCTGAGAGATAAGTGTGTGTGAAAGCCGTCCTTCACCTAGCTTGAAGGGAACACAAAGTTTCTTTTCAGTTGCAAACTCCACTCCTTACATATATATAGGGAGGTACAAGCTCCAACTCGGTTTTACAGTGAAAACTGCAGGCATTTCAAACCGGCACTAGGAAACAGACTGAGAAACCGGAGTAAGGGTTTCTCCTGCAACCCGTTCCCTTTGTGCTGGATGAACGAACGTCTTTCCACATGATCAGTTCTTAGAGATAATTGTGTGTGAAAGCCGTACTTCAACTAGCTTGATGGGAACACAAAGTTTCTTTTCAGTTGCAAACTCCACTCCATACATATATATGGGGGGGTACAAGCTCCTACTCGGTTTTACAGTGAAAATGGTAGGCACTTCAAACCGACACTAGGAAACTGACTGAGAAACCAGAGTCAGTGTTTGTTCTGCAAACCGTTCCCTTAGTGCTGGATGAACGAACGTCTCTCCACATGCTCAGTTCTGAGAGATAAGTGTGTGTGAAAGCCGTCCTTCACCTAGCTTGAAGGGAACACAAAGTTTCTTTTCAGTTTCCAACTCCATTCCATACATATATATGGGGAGGTACAAGCTCCAACTCGGTTTTACAGTGAAAACGGCAGGCACTTCAAAGCGGCACTAGGAAACAGACTGAGAAACCAGAGTAAGGGTTTCCCTGCAACCCGTTCCCTTTGTGCTGGATGAACGAACGTCTCTCCACATGCTCAGTTCTGAGAGATAAGTGTGTGTGAAAGCCGTCCTTCACCTATCTTGAAGGGAACACAAAGTTTCTTTTCAGTTGCCAACTCCACTCCATACATATATATGGGGAGGTACAAGCTCCAACTCGGTTTTACACTGAAAACGGCTGGCACCTCAAACGGGCACTAGGAAACAGACTGAGAAACCAGAGTAAGGGTTTCTCCTGCAACGCGTTCCCTTTGTGCTGGATGAACGAACGTCTCTCCACATGCTCAGTTCTGAGGGATAAGGGTGTGTGAAAGCCGGCCTTCACCTAGCTTGAAGGAAACACAAAGTTTCTTTTCAGTTGCAAACCCCACTCCATACATATATATGGGGAGGTGCAAGCTCCAACTCGGTATTACAGTGAAAACGGCAGGCACATCAAACCGGCACTAGGAAACAGACTGAGAAACCAGAGTCGGTGTTCCTCCTGCAACCAGTTCCCTTTGTGCTGGATGAACGAACGTCTCTCCACATGCTCAGTTCTCAGAGATTAGTGTGTGTGAAAGCCGTCCTTCACCTAGCTTGAAGGGAACACAAAGTTTCTTTTCAGTTGCAAACTCCACTCCATACATATATATGGGGTGGTACAAGCTCCAACTCGGTTTTACAGTGAAAACGGCAGGCACATCAAACCGGCACAAGGAAACAGACTGAGAAACCAGAGTCGGTGTTCCTCCTTCAACCCCTTCTATTTGTGCTGGATGAACGAACGTCTCTCCACATGCTCAGTTCTGAGAGATAAGGGTGTGTGAAAGGCGTCCTTCACCTATCTTGAAGGGAACACAAAGTTTCTTTTCAGTTGCAAACTC
Source organism: Vicugna pacos (assembly GCF_048564905.1). NCBI lineage: Eukaryota > Metazoa > Chordata > Mammalia > Artiodactyla > Camelidae > Vicugna > Vicugna pacos. Next base: position 25,586,719 of record NC_133002.1, read on the forward strand.
AACTCCATACATTTATATGTGGAGGTACAAGATCCAACTCGGTTTTACAATGAAAACGGTGTGGAGGTACAAGCTCCAACTCGGCTTTACAGTGAAAAAGGCAGGCACTTCAAACCGGCACTAGGAAACAGACTGATAAACCAGAGTCAGTGTTTCTCCTGCAACCCGATCCCGTTGTGTTGGATGAACGAACGTCTCTCCACATGCTCAGTTCTGAAAGATAAGTGTGTGTGAAAGCCGTCCTTTACCTAGCTTGGAGGGAACACAAAGTTTCTTTTCAGTTGCAAACTCCAGTACATATATATATATGGGAAGGTACAAGCTCCAACTCTGTTTTACAGTGAAAAAGTCAGGCACTTCAAACCGGCACTAGGAAACAGACTGAGAAATCAGAGTCAGCGTTTCTCCTGCAACCCGTTCCCTTTGTGCTGGATGAACGAACGTCTCTACATATGATCAGTTCTGAGAGATAAGTGTGTGTGAAAGCCGTACTTCAACTAGCTTGAAGGGAACACAAAGTTTCTTTTCAGTTGCAAAATGCACTCCATACATATATATGGGGAGGTGCAAGCTCCAACTCGGTTTTACAGTGAAAACGGCAGGCACTTCAAACCGGCACTAGGAAACAGACTGAAAAACCAGAGTAAGGGTTCCTCCTGCAACCCGTTCCCTTTGTGCTGGATGAACGAACGTCTCTCCACATGCTCTGTTCTGAGAGATAAGTGTGTGTGAAAGACATCCTTCAACTAGCTTGAAGGGAACACAAAGTTTCTTTTCAGTTGCAAACTCCACTCCATACATATATATGTGGAGGTACAAGCTCCAACTAGGTTTTACACTGAAAACGGCAGGCACTTCAAACCGGCACTAGGAAACAGACTGAGAATCCAGAGTAACGGTTTCTTCTGCAACCCGTTCCCTTTATGCTGGATGAACGAACGTCTCTCCACATGCTCAGTTCTGAGAGATAAGTGTGTGTGAAAGCCGTCTTTCACCTAGCTTGAAGGGAACACAAAGTTTCTTTTCAGTTGCAAACCCCACTCCATACATATATATGGGGAGGTACAAACTCCAAATCGGTTTTACAGTGAAAAAGGCAGGCACTTCAAACCGGCACTAGGAAACAGACTGAGAAACCAGAGTCAGCGTTTCTCCTGCAACCCGTTCCATTTGTGCTGGATGAACGAACGTCTCTCCACATGCTCTGTTCTGAGAGATAAGTGTGTGTGAAAGCCGTACTTCGACTAGATTGAAGGGAACACAAAGTTTCTTTTCAGTTGCAAACTCCACTCCATACACATATATTGGGAGGTGCAAGCTCCAACTCGGTTTTACAGTGAAAACGGCAGGCACTTAAAACCGGCACTAGGAAACAGACTGAGAAACCAGAGTAAGGGTTTCCCCTGCAACCCGTTCCCTTTGTGCTGGATGAACGAACGTCTCTCCACATGCTCAGTTCTGAGAGATAAGTGTGTGTGAAAGCCGTCCTTCACCTAGCTTGAAGGGAACACAAAGTTTCTTTTCAGTTGCAAACTCCACTGCATACATATATATGGGGAGGTACAAGCTCCAACTCGGTTTTACAGTGAAAACGACAGGCACTTCAAACCGGCACTAGGAAAGAGACTGAGAAACCAGAGTCTGTGTTTCTACTGCAACCCGTTCCCTTTGTGCTGGATGAACGAACGTCTCTGCACATGCTCAGTTCTGAGAGATAAGTGTGTGTGAAAGCCGTCCTTCACCTAGCTTGAAGGGAACACAAAGTTTCTTTTCAGTTGCCAACTCCGCTCCATACATATTTATGGAAAGGTACAAGCTCCAACTCGGTTTTACAGTGAAAACTGCAGGCACTTTCAACCGGCACTAGGAAACAGACTGAGAAACCAGAGTAAGGGTTTCTCCTGCAACCCGTTCCCTTTGTGCTGGATGAACGAACGTCTCTCCACATGCTCAGTTCTGAGAGATAATTGTGTGTGAAAGCCGTACTTCAACTAGCTTGACGGGAACACAAAGTTTCTTTTCAGTTGCAAATTCCACCCCATACATATATATGGGGGGGTACAAGATCCAACACGGTTTTACAGTGAAAACGGCAGGCACTTCAAACCGCAACTAGGAAACAGACTGAGAAACCAGAGTAAGGGTTTTTCCTGCAACCCGTTCCCTTTGTGCTGGATTAACGAACGTCTCTCCACATGCTAAGTTCTGAGAAATATGTGTGTGTGAAAACCGTCCTTCACCTAGCTTGAAGGGAACACAAAGTTTCTTTTCAGTTGTAAACTCCACTCCATACATATATATGGGGAGGTACAAGCTCCAACACGGTTTTACAGTGAAAACGGCAGGCACTTCCAACCGGCACTAGGAAACAGACTGAGAAACCAGAGTCTGTGTTTCTCCTGCAACCCGTTCCCTTTGTGCTGGATGAACGAACGTCTCTCCACATGCTCAGTTCTGAGAGATAATTGTGTGTGAAAGCCGTACTTCAACTAGCTTGAAGGTAACCGAAAGTTTCTTTTCAGTTGCAAACTCCACTCCATAAATATATATGGGGAGGTACAAGCTCCAACTCGGTTTTACAATGAAAAAGGCAGGCACTTCAAACTGGAACTAGGAAACAGACTGAGAAACCAGAGTAATGGTTTCTCCTGCAAACCGTTCCCTTTGTGCTGGATGAAAGAACGTCTCTCCACATGCTCAGGTCTGAGAGATAAGCGTGTGTGAAACCCGTCCTTCACCTAGCTTGAAGGGAACACAAAGTTTCTTTTCAGTTGCAAACTCCACTCCATACATATATATGGGGAGGTACAAGCTCCAACTCGGTTTTACAGTGAAAAAGGCAGGCACTTCAAACCGGCACTAGGAAACAAACTGAGAAAGCAGAGTCAGCGTTTCTCCTGCAACCCGTTCCATTTGTGCTGGATGAACGAACGTCTCTCCACATGCTCAGTTCTGAGAGATAAGTGTGTGTGAAAGCCGTACTTCAACTAGCTTGAAGGGAACACAAAATTTCTTTTCAGTTGCAAACTCCACTCCATACATATATATGGGGAGGTGCAAGCTCCAACTCGGTTTTACAGTGAAAACGGCAGGCACTTCAAACCGGCACTAGGAAACAGACTGAGAAACCAGAGTAAGGGTTTCTCCTGCAACCCGTTCCCTTTGTGCTGGATGAACGAACGTCTCTCCACATGCTCAGTTCTGAGAGATAAGTGTGTGTGAAAACCGTCCTTCAACTAGCTTGAAGGGAACACAAAGTTTCTTTTCAGTTGCAAACTCCACTCCATACATATATATGGGGAGGTACAAGCTCCAACTCGGTTTTACAGTGAAAACGGTAGGCACTTCAAACCGGCACTAGGAAACAGACTGAGAAACCAGAGTCTGTGTTTCTACTGCAACCCGTTCACTTTGTGCTGGATGAACGAACGTCTCTGCACATGCTTAGTTCTGAGAGATAAGTGTGTGTGAAAGCCGTCCTTCACCTAGCTTGAAGGGAACACAAAGTTTCTTTTCAGTTGCCAACTCCGGTCCATACATATATATGGGTGGTACAAGTTCCAACTCGGTTTTACAGTGAAAACTGCAGGCACTTCAAACCGGCACTAGGAAACAGACTGAGAAACCAGAGTAAGGGTTTCTCCTGCAACCCGTTCCCTTTGTGCTGGATGAACGAACGTCTCTCCACATGCTCAGTTCTGAGAGATAATTGTGTGTGAAAGCCGTACTTCAACTAGCTTGACGGGAACACAAAGTTTCTTTTCAGTTGCAAATTCCACCCCATACATATATATGGGGGGGTACAAGATCCAACACGGTTTTACAGTGAAAACGGCAGGCACTTCAAACCGCAACTAGGAAACAGACTGAGAAAGCAGAGTAAGGGTTTTTCCTGCAAAACGTTCCCTTTGTGCTGGATGAACGAACGTCTCTCCACATGCTCAGTTCTGAGAGAAATGTGTGTGTGAAAACCGTCCTTCACCTAGCTTGAAGGGAACACAAAGTTTCTTTTCAGTTGCAAACTCCACTCCATACATATATATGGGGAGGTACAAGCTCCAACTCGGTTTTACAGTGAAAACGGCAGGCACGTCAAACCGGCACTAGGAAATAGACTGAGAAACCAGAGTCTGTGTTTCTACTGCAACCCGTTCCCTTTGTGCTGGATGAACGAACGTCTCTCCACATGCTCAGTTCTGAGAGATAAGTGTGTGTGAAAGCCGTCCTTCACCTAGCTTGAAGGGAACACAAAGTTTCTTTTCAGTTGCAAACTCCACTCCATACATATATATGTGGAGGTACAAGCTCCAACTCGGTTTTACAGTGAAAACGGCAGGCACTTCAAACCGGCAGTAGGAAACAGACTGAGAAACCAGAGTAAGGGTTTCTCCTGCAACTCGTTCCCTTTGTGCTGGATTAACGAACGTCTCTCCACATGGTCAGTTCTGAGAGATAAGTGTGTGTGAATGCCGTCCTTCAACTAGCTTGAAGGGAACACAAAGTTTCTTTTCAGTTGCAACTCCACTACATACATATATATGGGGAGGTACAAGCTCCAACTCGGCTTTACAGTGAAAACGGCAGGCACTTCAACCCGGCACAAGGAAACAGACTGAGAAACCAGAGTAAGGGTTTCTCCTGCAACCTGTTCCCTTTGTGCTGGATGAACGAACGTCTCTCCACATGCTCAGTTCTGAGAGATAAGTGTGTGTGAAAGCCGTCCTTCACCTAGCTTGAAGGGAACACAAAGTTTCGTTTCTGTTGCAAACTCCACTCCATACATAAATGTGGGGAGGTACAAGCTCCAACTCGGTTTACAGTGAAAACGGCAGGCACTTCAAACCGGCACTAGGAAACAGAATGAGATACCAGAGCCTGTGTTTCTACTGCAAACCGTTCCCTTTGTGCTGGATGAACGAACGTCTCCCACATGCTCAGTTCTGAGAGATAAGTGTGTGTGAAAGCCGTACTTCACCTAGCTTAAAGGGAACACAAAGTTTCTTTTCAGTTGCAAACCTCACTCCATACATATATATGGGGAAGTACAAGCTTCAACTCGGTTTTACAGTGAAATCCGCAGGCACTTTAAACCGGCACTAGGAAACAGACTGAGAAGCCAGAGTCAGTGTTTCTCCTGCAACCCGTTCCCTTTGTGCTGGATGAACGAACGTCTCTCCACATGCTCAGTTCTGAGAGATAAGTGTGTGTGAAAGCCGTCCTTCACCTAGCTTGAAGGGAACACAAAGTTTCTTTTCAGTTGCAAACTTCACTCCATGCATATATATGGGGAGGTACAAGCTCCAACTCGGCTTTAGAGTGAAAACTGCAGGCACTTCCAACCGGCACTAGGAAACAGACTGAGAAACCAGAATAAGGGTTTCTCCTGCAAACCGTTCCCTTTGTGCTGGATGAACGAAAGTCTCTCCACATGCTCAGTTCTGAGAGATAAGTGTGTGTGAAAGCCGTCCTTCACCTAGCTTGAAGGGAACACAAAGTTTCTTTTCAGTTGCAAACCGCACACCATACATATATAAGGGGAAGTACAAGCTCCAACTCGGTTTTACAGTGAAATCCGCAGGCACTTTAAACCGGCACAAGGAAACAGACTGAGAAGCCAGAGTCAGTGTTTCTCCTGCAACCCGTTCCCTTTGTGCTGGATGAACGAACGTCTCTCCACATGCTCAGTTCTCAGAGATAAGTGTGTGTGAAATCCGTCCTTCACCTAGCTTGAAGGGAACACAAAATTTCTTTTCAGTTGCAAACTCCACTCCATACATATATATGGGGAGGAACAAGCTCCAACTCGGTTTTACAGTGAAATCGGCAGGCACTTCAAACCGGCACTAGGAAACAGACTGAGAAACCAGAGTAAGTGTTTCCCTTGCAACACGTTCCCTTTGTGCTGGATGAACGAACGTCTCTCCACATGCTCAGTTCTGAGAGAAAAGTGTGTATGAAAGCCGTCCTTCACCTAGCTTGAAGGGAACACAAAGTTTCTTTTCTGTTGTAAACTCCACTCCATACATATATATGGGGAGGTACAAGCTCCAACTCGGTTTTACAGTGAAAACGGCAGACAATTCAAACCGGGACTAGGAAACAGACTTTGAAACCAGAGTAAGGGTTTCTCCTGCAACCCGTTCCGTTTGTGCTGGATGAACGAACGTCTCTCCACATGCTCAGTTCTGAGAGATAATTGTGTGTGAAAGCCGTACTTCAACTAGCTTGAAGGGAACACAAAGTTTGTTTTCAGTAGCAAACTCCACTCCATACATATATATGGGGAGGTACAATCTCCAACTCGGTTTTACAGTAAAAACGGCAGGCACTTCAAACCGGCACCAGGAAACAGACTGAGAAACCAGAGTCAGCGTTTCTCCTGCAACCCGTTCCATTTGTGCTGAATGAACGAACGTCTCTCCACATACTCAGTTCTGAGACATAAGTGTGTGTGAAAGCCGTACTTCACCTAGCTTGAGGGGAAAACAAAGTTTCTTTTCAGTTGCAAATTCCACACCATACATATATATGGGGAGGTACAAGCTCCAACTCGGTTTTACAGTGAAAACTGCAGGCACTTCAAACCGGCACTAGGAAACAGACTGAGAAAACAGAGTCAGTGTTTCACCTGCAAACCGTTCCCTTTGTGCTGGATGAACGAACGTCTCTCCACATGCTCAGTTCTGAGAGATAAGTGTGTGTGAAAGCCGTCCTTCACCTAGCTTGACGGGAACACAAAGTTTCTTTTCAGTTGCCAACTCCACTCCATACATATATATGGGGGGGTACAAGCTCGAACTCGGTTTTACAGTGAAAACGGCAGGCACTTCAAACCGGCACTAGGAAACAGACTGAGAAATCAGAGTAAGGGTTTCCCCTGCAACCCGTTCCCTTTGTGCTGGATGAACGAAAGTCTCTCCACATGCTCAGTTCTGAGAGATAAGTTTGTGTGAAAGCCGTCCTTCACCTAGCTTGACGGGAACACAAAGTTTCTTTTCAGTTGCAAACTCCACTCCATACATATATATGGGGGGGTACAAGCTCGAACTCGGTTTTACAGTGAAAAAGGCAGGCACTTCAAACCGGCACTAGGAAACAGACTGAGAAACCAGAGTAAGTGTTTCTCTTGCAACCCGTTCCCTTTGTGCTGGATGAACGAACGTCTCTCCACATGCTCAGTTCTAAGAGAAAAGTGAGTATGAAAGCCGTTCTTCACCTAGCTTGAAGGGAACACAAAGTTTCTTTTCTGTTGTAAACTCCACTCCATACATATATATGGGGAAGTACAAGCTCCAACTCGGTTTTACAGTGAAAACGGCAGGCAATTCAAACCGGGACTAGGAAACAGACTTTGAAACCAGAGTAAGGGTTTCTCCTGCAACCCGTTCCATTTGTGCTGGATGAACGAACGTCTCTCCACATGCTCAGTTCTGAGAGATAATTGTGTGTGAAAGCCGTACTTCAACTAGCTTGAAGGGAACACAAAGTTTGTTTTCAGTGGCAAAATCCACTCCATACATATATATGGGGAGGTACAAGCTCCAACTCGGTTTTACAGTGAAATCTGCAGGCACTTCAAACCGGCACTAGGAAACAGACTGAGAAACCAGAGTAAGGGTTTCTCCTGCAACCCGTTCCCTTTGTGCTGGATGAACGAAAGTCTCTCCACATGCTCAGTTCTGAGAGAAATGTGTGTGTGAAACCCGTCCTTCACCTAGCTTGAAGGGAACACAAATTTTCTTTTCAGTTGCAAACTCCAATCCATACATATATATTTGGAGGTACAAGCTCCAAATCGGTTTTACAGTGAAAACGGCAGGCACTTCAAACCGGCACTAGGAAACAGACTGAGAAATCAGAGTTAGTGTTTGTCCTGCAACACGTTCCCTTTGTGCTGGATGAATGAACGTCTCTGCACATGCTCAGTTCTGAGAGATAAGTGTGTGTGAAAGCCGTCCTTCACCTAGCTTGAAGGGAACACAAAGTTTCTTTTCAGTTGCAAACTCCACTCCATACATATATATGGGGAGGTACAAGCTCCAACTCGGTTTTACAGTGAAAACGGCAGGCACTTCAAACCGGCACTAGGAAACAGACTGAGAAAACCGAGTAAGGGTTTCTCCTGCAAACCGTTCCCTTTGTGCTGGATGAACGAACGTCTCTCCACATGCTCAGTTCTGAGAGAAAAGTGTGTGTGAAAGACGTACTTCACCTATCTTGAAGGGAACACAAAGTTTCTTTTCTGTTGCAAACTCCACTCCATACATATATATGGGGAGGTACAAGCTCCAACTCGGTTTTACAGTGAAAACGGCAGGCAATTCAAACCGGGACTAGGAAACAGACTTTGAAACCAGAGTAAGGGTTTCTCCTGCAACCCGTTCCATTTGTGCTGGATGAACGAACGTCTCTCCACATGCTCAGTTCTGAGAGATAATTGTGTGTGAAAGCCGTACTTCAACTAGCTTGAAGGGAACACAAAGTTTGTTTTCAGTGGCAAAATCCACTCCATACATATATATGGGGAGGTACAAGCTCCAACTCGGTTTTACAGTGAAATCTGCAGGCACTTCAAACCGGCACTAGGAAACAGACTGAGAAACCAGAGTAAGGGTTTCTCCTGCAAACCGTTCCCTTTGTGCTGGATGAACGAACGTCTCTCCACATGCTCAGTTCTGAGAGAAAAGTGTGTGTGAAAGCCGTCCTTCACCTAGCTTGAAGGGAACACAAAGTTTCTTTTCAGTTGCAAACCTCACTCCATACATATATATGGGGAGGTACAAGCTCCAACTCGGTTTTACAGTGAAATCCGCAGGCACTTTAAACCGGCACTAGGAAACACACTGAGAAGCCAGATTCAGTGTTTCTCCTGCAACCCGTTCCCTTTGTGCTGGATGAACGAACGTCTCTCCACATGCTCAGTTCTGAGAGAAAAGTGTGTGTGAAAGACGTACTTCACCTAGCTTGAAGGGAACACAAAGTTTCTTTTCTGTTGCAAACTCCACTCCATACATATATATGGGGAGGTACAAGTTCCAACTCGGTTTTACAGTGAAAACGGTAGGCAATTCAAACCGGCACTAGGAAACAGACTAAGAAGACAGAGTCAGTGTTTCTCCTGCAACCCGTTCCCTTTGTGCTGGATGAACGAACGTCTCACACATGCTCAGTTCTGAGAGATAAGTGTGTGTGAAAGCAGTACTTCAGCTAGCTTAAAGGGAACACAAAGTTTCTTTTCAGTTGCAAACCTCACTCCATACATATATATGGGGAAGTACAAGCTCCAACTCGGTTTTACAGTGAAATCCGCAGGCACTTTAAACCGGCACTAGGAAACAGACTGAGAAGCCAGAGTGAGTGTTTCTCCTGCAACCCGTTCCCTTTGTGCTGGATGAACGAACGTCTCTCCACATGCTCAGTTCTGAGAGATAATTGTGTGTGAAAGCCGTCCTTCACCTAGCTTGAAGGGAACACAAAGTTTCTTTTCAGTTGCAAACTCCACTTCATACATATATATGGGGAGGTACAAGCTCCAACTCGGCTTTAGAGTGAAAACGGCAGGCACTTCAAACCGGCACTAGGAAACAGACAGAGAAACCAGAGTAAGGGTTTCCCCTGCAAACCGTTCCCTTTGTGCTGGATGAACGAAAGTCTCTCCACATGCTCAGTTCTGAGAGATAAGTGTGTGTGAAAGCCGTCCTTCACCTAGCTTGAAGGGAACACAAAGTTTCTTTTCAGTTGCAAACACCACTCCATACATATATATGGGGAGGTACAAGCTCCAAATCGGTTTTACAGTGAAAACGGCAGGCACTTCAAACCGGCACTTGGAAACAGACTGAGAAATCAGAGTTAGTGTTTGTCCTGCAACACGTTCCCTTTGTGCTGGATGAATGAACGTCTCTCCACATGCTCAGTTCTGAGAGATAAGTGTGTGTGAAAGCCGTCCTTCACCTAGCTTGAAGGGAACACAAAGTTTCTTTTCAGTTGCAAACCTCACTCCATACATATATATGGGGAGGTACAAGCTCCAACTCGGTTTTACAGTGAAAACGGCAGGCAAATCAAACCGGGACTAGGAAACAGACTGAGAAACCTGAGAAAGGGTTTCTCCTGCAACCCGTTCCATTTGTGCTGGATGAACGAACGTCTCTCCACATGCTCATTTTTGAGAGATAATTGTGTGTGAAAGCCGTACTTCACCTAGCTTGAAGGGAACACAAAGTTTGTTTTCAGTTGCAAACTCCACTCCATACATATATATGGGGAGGTACAAGCTCCAACTCGGTTTTACAGTGAAATCTGCAGGCACTTCAAACCGGCACTAGGAAACAGACTGAGAAACCAGAGTAAGGGTTTCTCCTGCAACCCGTTCCCTTTGTGCTGGATGAACGAACGTCTCACCACATGCTCAGTTCTGAGAGATAAGTGTGTGTGAAAGCCGTCCTTCACCTAGTTTGAAGGGAACACAAAGTTTCTTTTCAGTTGCAAACTCCATCCATACATATATATGGCTAGGAACAAGCTCCAAGTCGGTTTTACAGTGAAAACGGCAGGCACATCAAACCGGCACTAGGAAACAGACTGAGAAACCAGAGTAAGTGTTTCTCTTGCAACCCGTTCCCTTTGTGCTGGATGAACGAACGTCTCTCCACATGCTCAGTTCTGACAGAGAATTGTGTATGAAAGCCGTCCTTCACCTAGCTTGAAGGGAACACAAAGTTTCTTTTCTGTTGTATACTCCGCTCCATACATATATATGGGGAGGTACAAGCTCCAACTCGGTTTTACAGTGAAAACGGCAGGCAATTAAAACCGGGACTAGGAAACAGACTTTGAAACCAGAGTAAGGGTTTCTCCTGCAACCCGTGCCATTTGTGCTTGATGAACGAACGTCTCTCCACATGCTCAGTTCTGAGAGATAAGTGTGTGTGAAAGCCATCCTTCACCTAGCTTGAAGGGAACACAAAGTTTCTTTTCAGTTGCAAACTCCACACCATACATATATATGGGGAGGTACAAGCTCCAACTCGGTTTTACAGTGAAAACGGCAGGCACTTCAAACCGGAACTAGGAAACAGACTGAAAAAACAGAGTCAGTGTTTCTCCTGCAAACCGTTCCCTTTGTGCTGGATGAACGAACGTCTCTCCACATGCTCAGTTCTGAGAGATAAGTGTGTGTGAAAGCCATCCTTCAACTAGCTTGAAGGGAACACAAAGTTTCCTTTCAGTTGCAAACTCCACTACATACATATATATGGGGAGGTACAAGCTCCAACTCGGTTTTACAGTGAAAACGGCAGGCACTTCAAACCGGCACTAGGAAACAGACTGAGAAATAAGAGTTAGTGTTTGTTCTGCAACACGTTCCCTTTGTGCTGGATGAATGAACGTCTCTCCACATGCTCAGTTCTGAGAGATAAGTGTGTGTGAAAGCCGTCCTTCACCTAGCTTGAAGGGAACACAAAGTTTCTTTTCAGTTGCAAACTCCACTCCATACATATATATGGGGAGGTACAAGCTCCAACTCGGTTTTACAGTGAAAACGGCAGGCACTTCAAACCGGCACTAGGAAACAGACTGAGAAACCAGAGTCAGTGTTTCCCCTGCAACCCTTTCCCTTTGTGCTGGATGAACGAACTTCTCTCCACATGCTCAGTTCTGAGAGATAAGTGTGTGTGAAAGTCGTACTTCACCTAGCTTGAACGGAACACAAAGTTTGTTTTCAGTTGCAAACTCCACACCATACATATATATGGGGAGGTACAAGCTCCAACTCGGTTTTACAGTGAAAACGGCAGGCACTTCAAACCGGCACTAGGAAACAGACTGAGAAACCAGAGACAGTGTTTCTCCTGCAAACCTTTCCCTTTGTGCTGGATGAACGAACGTCTCTCCACATGCTCAGTTCTGAGAGATAATTGTGTGTGAAAGCCGTCCTTCACCTAGCTTGAAGGGAACACAAAGTTTCTTTTCAGTTGCAAACTCCACTTCATACATATATATGGGGAGGTACAAGCTCCAACTCGGCTTTAGAGTGAAAACGGCAGGCACTTCAAACCGGCACTAGGAAACAGACAGAGAAACCAGAGTAAGGGTTTCCCCTGCAAACCGTTCCCTTTGTGCTGGATGAACGAAAGTCTCTCCACATGCTCAGTTCTGAGAGATAAGTGTGTGTGAAAGCCGTCCTTCACCTAGCTTGAAGGGAACACAAAGTTTCTTTTCAGTTGCAAACACCACTCCATACATATATATGGGGAGGTACAAGCTCCAAATCGGTTTTACAGTGAAAACGGCAGGCACTTCAAACCGGCACTTGGAAACAGACTGAGAAATCAGAGTTAGTGTTTGTCCTGCAACACGTTCCCTTTGTGCTGGATGAATGAACGTCTCTCCACATGCTCAGTTCTGAGAGATAAGTGAGTGTGAAAGCCGTCCTTCACCTAGCTTGAAGGGAACACAAAGTTTCTTTTCAGTTGCAAACCTCACTCCATACATATATATGGGGAGGTACAAGCTCCAACTCGGTTTTACAGTGAAAACGGCAGGCAAATCAAACCGGGACTAGGAAACAGACTGAGAAACCTGAGAAAGGGTTTCTCCTGCAACCCGTTCCATTTGTGCTGGATGAACGAACGTCTCTCCACATGCTCATTTCTGAGAGATAATTGTGTGTGAAAGCCGTACTTCACCTAGCTTGAAGGGAACACAAAGTTTGTTTTCAGTTGCAAACACCACTCCATACATATATATGGGGAGGTACAAGCTCCAACTCGGTTTTACAGTGAAATCTGCAGGCACTTCAAACCGGCACTAGGAAACAGACTGAGAAACCAGAGTAAGGGTTTCTCCTGCAACCCGTTCCCTTTGTGCTGGATGAACGAACGTCTCACCACATGCTCAGTTCTGAGAGATAAGTGTGTGTGAAAGCCGTCCTTCACCTAGTTTGAAGGGAACACAAAGTTTCTTTTCAGTTGCAAACTCCATCCATACATATATATGGCTAGGAACAAGCTCCCAGTCGGTTTTACAGTGAAAACGGCAGGCACATCAAACCGGCACTAGGAAACAGACTGAGAAACCAGAGTAAGTGTTTCTCTTGCAACCCGTTCCCTTTGTGCTGGATGAACGAACGTCTCTCCACATGCTCAGTTCTGACAGAGAATTGTGTATGAAAGCCGTCCTTCACCTAGCTTGAAGGGAACACAAAGTTTCTTTTCTGTTGTATACTCCGCTCCATACATATATATGGGGAGGTACAAGCTCCAACTCGGTTTTACAGTGAAAACGGCAGGCAATTCAAACCGGGACTAGGAAACAGAATTTGAAACCAGAGTAAGGGTTTCTCCTGCAACCCGTGCCATTTGTGCTTGATGAACGAACGTCTCTCCACATGCTCAGTTCTGAGAGATAAGTGTGTGTGAAAGCCATCCTTCACCTAGCTTGAAGGGAACACAAAGTTTCTTTTCAGTTGCAAACTCCACACCATACATATATATGGGGAGGTACAAGCTCCAACTCGGTTTTACAGTGAAAACGGCAGGCACTTCAAACCGGAACTAGGAAACAGACTGAGAAAACAGAGTCAGTGTTTCTCCTGCAAACCGTTCCCTTTGTGCTGGATGAACGAACGTCTCTCCACATGCTCAGTTCTGAGAGATAAGTGTGTGTGAAAGCCATCCTTCAACTAGCTTGAAGGGAACACAAAGTTTCCTTTCAGTTGCAAACTCCACTACATACATATATATGGGGAGGTACAAGCTCCAACTCGGTTTTACAGTGAAAACGGCAGGCACTTCAAACCGGCACTAGGAAACAGACTGAGAAATAAGAGTTAGTGTTTGTTCTGCAACACGTTCCCTTTGTACTGGATGAATGAGCGTCTCTCCACATGCTCAGTTCTGAGAGATAAGTGTGTGTGAAAGCCGTCCTTCACCTAGCTTGAAGGGAACACAAAGTTTCTTTTCAGTTGCAAACTCCACTCCATACATATATATGGGGAGGTACAAGCTCCAACTCGGTTTTACAGTGAAAACGGCAGGCACTTCAAACCGGCACTAGGAAACAGACTGAGAAACCAGAGTCAGTGTTTCCCCTGCAACCCTTTCCCTTTGTGCTGGATGAACGAACTTCTCTCCACATGCTCAGTTCTGAGAGATAAGTGTGTGTGAAAGTCGTACTTCACCTAGCTTGAACGGAACACAAAGTTTGTTTTCAGTTGCAAACTCCACACCATACATATATATGGGGAGGTACAAGCTCCAACTCGGTTTTACAGTGAAATCTGCAGGCACTTCAAACCGGCACTAGGAAACAGACTGAGAAACCAGAGTAAGGGTTTCTCCTGCAACCCGTTCCCTTTGTGCTGGATGAACGAACGTCTCTCCACATGCTCAGTTCTGAGAGATAAGTGTGTGTGAAAGCCGTCCTTCACCTAGCTTGAAGGGAACACAAAGTTTCTTTTCAGTTGCAAACTCCACTCCATACATATATATGGGGAGGAACAAGCTCCAACTGTGTTTTACAGTGAAATCGGCAGGCACTTCAAACCGGCACTAGGAAACAGACTGAGAAACCAGAGTAAGTGTTTCTCTTGCAACCCGTTCCCTTTGTGCTGGATGAACGAACGTCTCTCCACATGCTCAGTTCTGAGAGAAAAGTGTGTATGAAAGCCGTCCTTCACCTAGCTGGAAGGGAACACAAAGTTTCTTTTCTGTTGTAAACTCCACTCCATACATATATATGGGGAGGTACAAGCTCCAACTCGGTTTTACAGTGAAAACGGCAGGCAATTCAAACCTTGACTAGGAAACAGACTGAGAAACCAGAGTAAGGATTTCTCCTGCAACCCGTTCCATTTGTGCTGGATGAACGAACGTCTCTCCACATGCTCATTTCTGAGAGATAATTGTGTGTGAAAGCCGTACTTCACCTAGCTTGAAGGGAACACAAAGTTTGTTTTCAGTTGCAAACTCCACTCCATACATATATATGGGGAGGTACAAGCTCCAACTCCGGTTTACAGTGAAATCTGCAGGCACTTCAAAACGGCACTAGGAAACAGACTGAGAAACCAGAGTAAGGGTTTCTCCTGCAACCCGTTCCCTTTGTGCTGGATGAACGAACGTCTCTCCACATGCTCAGTTCTGAGAGATAAGTGTGTGTGAAAGCCGTCCTTCACCTAGATTGAAGGGAACACAAAGTTTCTTTTCAGTTGCAAACTCCACTCCATACATATATATGGGGAGGAACAAGCTCCAACTCGGTTTTACAGTGAAAACGGCAGGCACTTCAAACCGGCACTAGGAAACACTCTGAGAAACCAGAGTAAGTGTTTCCCTTGCAACCCGTTCCCTTTGTGCTGGATGAACGAACGTCTCTCCACATGCTCAGTTCTGAGAGAAAAGTGTGTATGAAAGCCGTCCTTCACCTAGCTTGAAGGGAACACAAAGTTTCTTTTCTGTTGTAAACTCCACTCCATACATATATATGGGGAGGTACAAGCTCCAACTCGGTTTTACAGTGAAAACGGCAGGCAATTCAAACCGGGACTAGGAAACAGACTTTGAAATCAGAGTAAGGGTTTCTCCTGCAACCCGTTCCATTTGTGCTGGATGAACGAACGTCTCTCCACATGCTCAGTTCTGAGAGTTAATTGTGTGTGAAAGCCGTACTTCAACTAGCTTGAAGGGAACACAAAGTTTGTTTTCAGTGGCAAAATCCACTCCATACATATATATGGGGATGTACAAGCTCCAACTCGGTTTTACAGTGAAAACGGCAGGCACTTCAAACCGGCACTAGGAAACAGACTGAGAAACTAGAGTCAGTGTTACACCTGCAACCCGTTCCCTTTGTGCTGGATGAAAGATCATCTCTCCACATGCTCAGTTCTGAGAGATATGTGTGTGTGTAAACCGTCCTTCACCTAGCTTGAAGGGAACACAAAGTTTCTTTTCAGTTGCAAACTCCACTCCATACATATATATGGGGAGGTACAAGCTCCAACTCGGTTTTACAGTGAAAACGGCAGGCACTTCAAACCGGCACTAGGAAACAAACTGAGAAACCAGAGTAAGGGTTTCTCCTGCAACCCGTTCCCTTTGTGCTGGATGAACGAACGTCTCTCCACATGCTCAGTTCTGAGAGATAAGTGTGTGTGAAAGCCGTCCTTCACCTAGCTTGAAGGGAACACAAAGTTTCTTTTCAGTTGCAAACTCCACTCCATACATATATATGGGGAGGAACAAGCTCCAACTGTGTTTTACAGTGAAATCGGCAGGCACTTCAAACCGGCACTAGGAAACAGACTGAGAAACCAGAGTAAGTGTTTCTCTTGCAACCCGTTCCCTTTTTGCTGGATGAACGAACGTCTCTCCACATGCTCAGTTCTGAGAGAAAAGTGTGTATGAAAGCCGTCCTTCACCTAGCTTGAAGGGAACACAAAGTTTCTTTTCTGTTGTAAACTCCACTCCATACATATATATGGGGAGGTACAAGCTCCAACTCGGTTTTACAGTGAAAACGGCAGGCAATTCAAACCTTGACTAGGAAACAGACTGAGAAACCAGAGTAAGGATTTCTCCTGCAACCCGTTCCATTTTTGCTGGATGAACGAACGTCTCTCCACATGCTCAGTTCTGAGAGATAAGTGTGTGTGAAAGCCGTCCTTCACCTAGCTTGAAGGGAACACAAAGTTTCTTTTCAGTTGCAAACTCCACACCATACATATATATGGGGAGGTACAAGTTCCAACTCGGTTTTACAGTGAAAACGGCAGGCACTTCAAACCGGAACTAGGAAACAGACTGAGAAAACAGAGTCAGTGTTTCTCCTGCAAACCGTTCCCTTTGTGCTGGATGAACGAACGTCTCTCCACATGCTCAGTTCTGAGAGATAAGTGTGTGTGAAAGCCATCCTTCAACTAGCTTGAAGGGAACACAAAGTTTCCTTTCAGTTGCAAACTCCACTCCATACATATATATGGGGAGGTACAAGCTCCAACTCTGGTTTACAGTGAAATCTGCAGGCACTTCAAAACGGCACTAGGAAACAGACTGAGAAATAAGAGTTAGTGTTTGTTCTGCAACACGTTCCCTTTGTGCTGGATGAATGAACGTCTCTCCACATGCTCAGTTCTGAGAGATAAGTGTGTGTGAAAGCCGTCCTTCACCTAGCTTGAAGGGAACACAAAGTTTCTTTTCAGTTGCAAACTCCACTCCATACATATATATGGGGAGGTACAAGCTCCAACTCGGTTTTACAGTGAAAACGGCAGGCACTTCAAACCGGCACTAGGAAACAGACTGAGAAAGCAGAGTCAGTGTTTCCCCTGCAACCCGTTCCCTTTGTGCTGGATGAACGAACTTCTCTCCACATGCTCAGTTCTGAGAGATAAGTGTGTGTGAAAGTCGTACTTCACCTAGCTTGAACGGAACACAAAGTTTCTTTTCAGTTGCAAACTCCACTCCATACATATATATGGGGAGGTACAAGCTCCAACTCTGTTTTACAGTGAAAACGGCAGGCAATTGAAACCGGGACTAGGAAACAGACTTTGAAACCAGAGTAAGGGTTTCTCCTGCAACCCGTTCCATTTGTGCTGGATGAACGAACGTCTCTCCACATGCTCAGTTCTGAGAGATAATTGTGTGTGAAAGCCGTACTTCAACTAGCTTGAAGGGAACACAAAGTTTGTTTTCAGTGGCAAAATCCACTCCATACATATATATGGGGAGGTACAAGCTCCAACTCGGTTTTACAGTGAAATCTGCAGGCACTTCAAACCGGCACTAGGAAACAGACTGAGAAACCAGAGTAAGGGTTTCTCCTGCAACCCGTTCCCTTTGTGCTGGATGAACGAACGTCTCTCCACATGCTCAGTTCTGAGAGAAATGTGTGTGTGAAACCCGTCCTTCACCTAGCTTGAAGGGAACACAAATTTTCTTTTCAGTTGCAAACTCCAATCCATACATATATATTTGGAGGTACAAGATCCAAATCGGTTTTACAGTGAAAACGGCAGGCACTTCAAACCGGCACTAGGAAACAGACTGAGAAATCAGAGTTAGTGTTTGTCCTGCAACACGTTCCCTTTGTGCTGGATGAATGAACGTCTCTGCACATGCTCAGTTCTGAGAGATAAGTGTGTGTGAAAGCCGTCCTTCACCTAGCTTGAAGGGAACACAAAGTTTCTTTTCAGTTGCAAACTCCACTCCATACATATATATGGGGAGGTACAAGCTCCAACTCGGTTTTACAGTGAAAACGACAGGCACTTCAAACCGGCACTAGGAAACAGACTGAGAAAACCGAGTAAGGGTTTCTCCTGCAAACCGTTCCCTTTGTGCTGGATGAACGAACGTTTCTCCACATGCTCAGTTCTGAGAGAAAAGTGTGTGTGAAAGACGTACTTCACCTATCTTGAAGGGAACACAAAGTTTCTTTTCTGTTGCAAACTCCACTCCATACATATATATGGGGAGGTACAAGCTCCAACTCGGTTTAAAGTGAAAACTGCAGGCAATTCAAACCGGGACTAGGAAACAGACTTTGAAACCAGAGTAAGGGTTTCTCCTGCAACCCGTTCCATTTGTGCTGGATGAACGAACGTCTCTCCACATGCTCAGTTCTGAGAGATAATTGTGTGTGAAAGCCGTACTTCAACTAGCTTGAAGGGAACACAAAGTTTGTTTTCATTGGCAAAATCCACTCCATACATATATATGGGGAGGTACAAGCTCCAACTCGGTTTTACAGTGAAAACGGCAGGCACTTCAAACCGACACTAGGAAACAGACTGAGAAACCAGAGTAAGGGTTTCTCCTGCAAACCGTTCCCTTTGTGCTGGATGAACGAACGTCTCTCCACATGCTCAGTTCTGAGAGAAATGTGTGTGTGAAAGCCGTCCTTCACCTAGCTTGAAGGGAACACAAATTTTCTTTTCAGTTGCAAACTCCAATCCATACATATATATTTCGAGGTACAAGCTCCAAATCGGTTTTACAGTGAAAACGGCAGGCACTTCAAACCGGCACTAGGAAACAGACTGAGAAATCAGAGTTAGTGTTTGTCCTGCAACACGTTCCCTTTGTGCTGGATGAATGAACGTCTCTGCACATGCTCAGTTCTGAGAGATAAGTGTGTGTGAAAGCCGTCCTTCACCTAGCTTGAAGGGAACACAAAGTTTCTTTTCATTTGCAAACTCCACTCCATACATATATATGGGGAGGTACAAGCTCCAACTCGGTTTTACAGTGAAAACGGCAGGCACTTCAAACCGGCACTAGGAAACAGACTGAGAAACCAGAGTCAGTGTTTCCCCTGCAACCCTTTCCCTTTGTGCTGGATGAACGAACTTCTCTCCACATGCTCAGTTCGGAGAGATAAGTGTGTGTGAAAGTCGTACTTCCCCTAGCTTGAACGGAACACAAAGTTTGTTTTCAGTTGCAAACTCCACACCATACATATATATGGGGAGGTACAAGCTCCAACTCGGTTTTACAGTGAAAACGGCAGGCGATTCAAACCTTGACTAGGAAACAGACTGAGAAACCAGAGTAAGGATTTCTCCTGCAACCCGTTCCATTTGTGCTGGATGAACGAACGTCTCTCCACATGCTCAGTTCTGAGAGATAATTGTGTGTGAAAGCCGTACTTCAACTAGCTTGAAGGGAACACAAAGTTTGTTTTCAGTGGCAAAATCCACTCCATACATATATATGGGGATGTACAAGCTCCAACTCGGTTTTACAGTGAAAACGGCAGGCACTTCAAACCGGCACTAGGAAACAGACTGAGAAACTAGAGTCAGTGTTACACCTGCAACCCGTTCCCTTTGTGCTGGATGAAAGATCATCTCTCCACATGCTCAGTTCTGAGAGATATGTGTGTGTGTAAACCGTCCTTCACCTAGCTTGAAGGGAACACAAAGTTTCTTTTCAGTTGCAAACTCCACTCCATACATATATATGGGGAGGTACAAGCTCCAACTCGGATTTACAGTGAAAACGGCAGGCACTTCAAACCGGCACTAGGAAACAGACTGAGAAACCAGAGTAAGGGTTTCTCCTGCAACCCGTTCCCTTTGTGCTGGATGAACGAACGTCTCTCCACATGCTCAGTTCTGAGAGATAAGTGTGTGTGAAAGCCGTCCTTCACCTAGCTTGAAGGGAACACAAAGTTTCTTTTCAGTTGCAAACTCCACTCCATACATATATATGGGGAGGAACAAGCTCCAACTGTGTTTTACAGTGAAATCGGCAGGCACTTCAAACCGGCACTAGGAAACAGACTGAGAAACCAGAGTAAGTGTTTCTCTTGCAACCCGTTCCCTTTGTGCTGGATGAACGAACGTCTCTCCACATGCTCAGTTCTGAGAGAAAAGTGTGTATGAAAGCCGTCCTTCACCTAGCTTGAAGGGAACACAAAGTTTCTTTTCTGTTGTAAACTCCACTCCATACATATATATGGGGAGGTACAAGCTCCAACTCGGTTTTAGAGTGAAAACGGCAGGCAATTCAAACCTTGACTAGGAAACAGACTGAGAAACCAGAGTAAGGATTTCTCCTGCAACCAGTTCCATTTGTGCTGGATGAACGAACGTCTCTCCACATGCTCAGTTCTGAGAGATAATTGTGTGTGAAAGCCGTACTTCAACTAGCTTGAAGGGAACACAAAGTTTGTTTTCAGTGGCAAAATCCACTCCATACATATATATGGGGATGTACAAGCTCCAACTCGGTTTTACAGTGAAAACGGCAGGCACTTCAAACCGGCACTAGGAAACAGACTGAGAAACTAGAGTCAGTGTTACACCTGCAACCCGTTCCCTTTGTGCTGGATGAAAGATCATCTCTCCACATGCTCAGTTCTGAGTGATATGTGTGTGTGTAAACCGTCCTTCACCTAGCTTGAAGGGAACACAAAGTTTCCTTTCAGTTGCAAACTCCACTCCATACATATATATGGGGAGGTACAAGCTCCAACTCGGTTTTACAGTGAAAACGGCAGGCACTTCAAACCGGCACTAGGAAACAGACTGAGAAAGCAGAGTCAGTGTTTCCCCTGCAACCCGTTCCCTTTGTGCTGGATGAACGAACTTCTCTCCACATGCTCAGTTCTGAGAGATAAGTGTGTGTGAAAGTCGTACTTCACCTAGCTTGAACGGAACACAAAGTTTCTTTTCAGTTGCAAACTCCACTCCATACATATATATGGGGAGGTACAAGCTCCAACTCTGTTTTACAGTGAAAACGGCAGGCAATTGAAACCGGGACTAGGAAACAGACTTTGAAACCAGAGTAAGGGTTTCTCCTGCAACCCGTTCCATTTGTGCTGGATGAACGAACGTCTCTCCACATGCTCAGTTCTGAGAGATAATTGTGTGTGAAAGCCGTACTTCAACTAGCTTGAAGGGAACACAAAGTTTGTTTTCAGTGGCAAAATCCACTCCATACATATATATGGGGAGGTACAAGCTCCAACTCGGTTTTACAGTGAAATCTGCAGGCACTTCAAACCGGCACTAGGAAACAGACTGAGAAACCAGAGTAAGGGTTTCTCCTGCAACCCGTTCCCTTTGTGCTGGATGAACGAACGTCTCTCCACATGCTCAGTTCTGAGAGAAATGTGTGTGTGAAACCCGTCCTTCACCTAGCTTGAAGGGAACACAAATTTTCTTTTCAGTTGCAAACTCCAATCCATACATATATATTTGGAGGTACAAGATCCAAATCGGTTTTACAGTGAAAACGGCAGGCACTTCAAACCGGCACTAGGAAACAGACTGAGAAATCAGAGTTAGTGTTTGTCCTGCAACACGTTCCCTTTGTGCTGGATGAATGAACGTCTCTGCACATGCTCAGTTCTGAGAGATAAGTGTGTGTGAAAGCCGTCCTTCACCTAGCTTGAAGGGAACACAAAGTTTCTTTTCAGTTGCAAACTCCACTCCATACATATATATGGGGAGGTACAAGCTCCAACTCGGTTTTACAGTGAAAACGACAGGCACTTCAAACCGGCACTAGGAAACAGACTGAGAAAACCGAGTAAGGGTTTCTCCTGCAAACCGTTCCCTTTGTGCTGGATGAACGAACGTTTCTCCACATGCTCAGTTCTGAGAGAAAAGTGTGTGTGAAAGACGTACTTCACCTATCTTGAAGGGAACACAAAGTTTCTTTTCTGTTGCAAACTCCACTCCATACATATATATGGGGAGGTACAAGCTCCAACTCGGTTTAAAGTGAAAACTGCAGGCAATTCAAACCGGGACTAGGAAACAGACTTTGAAACCAGAGTAAGGGTTTCTCCTGCAACCCGTTCCATTTGTGCTGGATGAACGAACGTCTCTCCACATGCTCAGTTCTGAGAGATAATTGTGTGTGAAAGCCGTACTTCAACTAGCTTGAAGGGAACACAAAGTTTGTTTTCATTGGCAAAATCCACTCCATACATATATATGGGGAGGTACAAGCTCCAACTCGGTTTTACAGTGAAAACGGCAGGCACTTCAAACCGACACTAGGAAACAGACTGAGAAACCAGAGTAAGGGTTTCTCCTGCAAACCGTTCCCTTTGTGCTGGATGAACGAACGTCTCTCCACATGCTCAGTTCTGAGAGAAATGTGTGTGTGAAAGCCGTCCTTCACCTAGCTTGAAGGGAACACAAATTTTCTTTTCAGTTGCAAACTCCAATCCATACATATATATTTCGAGGTACAAGCTCCAAATCGGTTTTACAGTGAAAACGGCAGGCACTTCAAACCGGCACTAGGAAACAGACTGAGAAATCAGAGTTAGTGTTTGTCCTGCAACACGTTCCCTTTGTGCTGGATGAATGAACGTCTCTGCACATGCTCAGTTCTGAGAGATAAGTGTGTGTGAAAGCCGTCCTTCACCTAGCTTGAAGGGAACACAAAGTTTCTTTTCATTTGCAAACTCCACTCCATACATATATATGGGGAGGTACAAGCTCCAACTCGGTTTTACAGTGAAAACGGCAGGCACTTCAAACCGGCACTAGGAAACAGACTGAGAAACCAGAGTCAGTGTTTCCCCTGCAACCCTTTCCCTTTGTGCTGGATGAACGAACTTCTCTCCACATGCTCAGTTCGGAGAGATAAGTGTGTGTGAAAGTCGTACTTCCCCTAGCTTGAACGGAACACAAAGTTTGTTTTCAGTTGCAAACTCCACACCATACATATATATGGGGAGGTACAAGCTCCAACTCGGTTTTACAGTGAAAACGGCAGGCGATTCAAACCTTGACTAGGAAACAGACTGAGAAACCAGAGTAAGGATTTCTCCTGCAACCCGTTCCATTTGTGCTGGATGAACGAACGTCTCTCCACATGCTCAGTTCTGAGAGATAATTGTGTGTGAAAGCCGTACTTCAACTAGCTTGAAGGGAACACAAAGTTTGTTTTCAGTGGCAAAATCCACTCCATACATATATATGGGGATGTACAAGCTCCAACTCGGTTTTACAGTGAAAACGGCAGGCACTTCAAACCGGCACTAGGAAACAGACTGAGAAACTAGAGTCAGTGTTACACCTGCAACCCGTTCCCTTTGTGCTGGATGAAAGATCATCTCTCCACATGCTCAGTTCTGAGAGATATGTGTGTGTGTAAACCGTCCTTCACCTAGCTTGAAGGGAACACAAAGTTTCTTTTCAGTTGCAAACTCCACTCCATACATATATATGGGGAGGTACAAGCTCCAACTCGGATTTACAGTGAAAACGGCAGGCACTTCAAACCGGCACTAGGAAACAGACTGAGAAACCAGAGTAAGGGTTTCTCCTGCAACCCGTTCCCTTTGTGCTGGATGAACGAACGTCTCTCCACATGCTCAGTTCTGAGAGATAAGTGTGTGTGAAAGCCGTCCTTCACCTAGCTTGAAGGGAACACAAAGTTTCTTTTCAGTTGCAAACTCCACTCCATACATATATATGGGGAGGAACAAGCTCCAACTGTGTTTTACAGTGAAATCGGCAGGCACTTCAAACCGGCACTAGGAAACAGACTGAGAAACCAGAGTAAGTGTTTCTCTTGCAACCCGTTCCCTTTGTGCTGGATGAACGAACGTCTCTCCACATGCTCAGTTCTGAGAGAAAAGTGTGTATGAAAGCCGTCCTTCACCTAGCTTGAAGGGAACACAAAGTTTCTTTTCTGTTGTAAACTCCACTCCATACATATATATGGGGAGGTACAAGCTCCAACTCGGTTTTAGAGTGAAAACGGCAGGCAATTCAAACCTTGACTAGGAAACAGACTGAGAAACCAGAGTAAGGATTTCTCCTGCAACCAGTTCCATTTGTGCTGGATGAACGAACGTCTCTCCACATGCTCAGTTCTGAGAGATAATTGTGTGTGAAAGCCGTACTTCAACTAGCTTGAAGGGAACACAAAGTTTGTTTTCAGTGGCAAAATCCACTCCATACATATATATGGGGATGTACAAGCTCCAACTCGGTTTTACAGTGAAAACGGCAGGCACTTCAAACCGGCACTAGGAAACAGACTGAGAAACTAGAGTCAGTGTTACACCTGCAACCCGTTCCCTTTGTGCTGGATGAAAGATCATCTCTCCACATGCTCAGTTCTGAGTGATATGTGTGTGTGTAAACCGTCCTTCACCTAGCTTGAAGGGAACACAAAGTTTCCTTTCAGTTGCAAACTCCACTCCATACATATATATGGGGAGGTACAAGCTCCAACTCGGTTTTACAGTGAAAACGGCAGGCACTTCAAACCGGCACTAGGAAACAGACTGAGAAACCAGAGTAAGGGTTTCTCCTGCAACCCGTTCCCTTTGTGCTGGATGAACGAACGTCTCTCCACATGCTCAGTTCTGAGAGATAAGTGTGTGTGAAAGCCGTCCTTCACCTAGCTTGAAGGGAACACAAAGTTTCTTTTCAGTTGCAAACTCCACTCCATACATATATATGGGGAGGAACAAGCTCCAACTGTGTTTTACAGTGAAATCGGAAGGCACTTCAAACCGGCACTAGGAAACAGACTGAGAAACCAGAGTAAGTGTTTCTCTTGCAACCCGTTCCCTTTTTGCTGGATGAACGAACGTCTCTCCACATGCTCAGTTCTGAGAGAAAAGTGTGTATGAAAGCCGTCCTTCACCTAGCTTGAAGGGAACACAAAGTTTCTTTTCTGTTGTAAACTCCACTCCATAGATATATATGGGGAGGTACAAGCTCCAACTCGGTTTTACAGTGAAAACGGCAGGCAATTCAAACCTTGACTAGGAAACAGACTGAGAAACCAGAGTAAGGATTTCTCCTGCAACCCGTTCCATTTGTGCTGGATGAACGAACGTCTCTCCACATGCTCATTTCTGAGAGATAATTGTGTGTGAAAGCCGTACTTCACCTAGCTTGAAGGGAACACAAAGTTTGTTTTCAGTTGCAAACTCCACTCCATACATATATATGGGGAGGTACAAGCTCCAACTCTGGTTTACAGTGAAATCTGCAGGCACTTCAAAACGGCACTAGGAAACAGACTGAGAAACCAGAGTAAGGTTTTCTCCTGCAACCCGTTCCCTTTGTGCTGGATGAACGAACGTCTCTCCACATGCTCAGTTCTGAGAGATAAGTGTGTGTGAAAGCCGTCCTTCACCTAGATTGAAGGGAACACAAAGTTTCTTTTCAGTTGCAAACTCCACTCCATACATATATATGGGGAGGAACAAGCTCCAACTCGGTTTTACAGTGAAAACGGCAGGCACTTCAAACCGGCACTAGGAAACAGACTGAGAAACCAGAGTAAGTGTTTCTCTTGCAACCCGTTCCCTTTGTGCTGGATGAACGAACGTCTCTCCACATGCTCAGTTCTGAGAGAAAAGTGTGTATGAAAGCCGTCCTTCACCTAGCTTGAAGGGAACACAAAGTTTCTTTTCTGTTGTAAACTCCACTCCATACATATATATGGGGAGGTACAAGCTCCAACTCGGTTTTACAGTGAAAACGGCAGGCAATTCAAACCGGGACTAGGAAACAGACTTTGAAATCAGAGTAAGGGTTTCTCCTGCAACCCGTTCCATTTGTGCTGGATGAACGAACGTCTCTCCACATGCTCAGTTCTGAGAGATAATTGTGTGTGAAAGCCGTACTTCAACTAGCTTGAAGGGAACACAAAGTTTGTTTTCAGTGGCAAAATCCACTCCATACATATATATGGGGATGTACAAGCTCCAACTCGGTTTTACAGTGAAAACGGCAGGCACTTCAAACCGGCACTAGGAAACAGACTGAGAAACTAGAGTCAGTGTTACACCTGCAACCCGTTTCCTTTGTGCTGGATGAAAGATCATCTCTCCACATGCTCAGTTCTGAGAGATATGTGTGTGTGAAAGCCGTCCTTCACCTAGCTTGAAGGGAACACAAAGTTTCTTTTCAGTTGCAAACTCCACTCCATACATATATATGGGGAGGTACAAGCTCCAACTCGGTTTTACAGTGAAAACGGCAGGCACTTCAAACCGGCACTAGGAAACAGACTGAGAAAACCGAGTAAGGGTTTCTCCTGCAAACCGTTCCCTTTGTGCTGGATGAACGAACGTTTCTCCACATGCTCATTTCTGAGAGAAAAGTGTGTGTGAAAGACGTACTTCACCTATCTTGAAGGGAACACAAAGTTTCTTTTCTGTTGCAAACTCCACTCCATACATATATATGGGGAGGTACAAGCTCCAACTCGGTTTTACAGTGAAAACGGCAGGCAATTCAAACCGGGACTAGGAAACAGACTTTGAAACCAGAGTAAGGGTTTCTCCTGCAACCCGTTCCATTTGTGCTGGATGAACGAACGTCTCTCCACATACTCAGTTCTGAGAGATAATTGTGTGTGAAAGCCGTACTTCAACTAGCTTGAAGGGAACACAAAGTTTGTTTTCAGTGGCAAAATCCACTCCATAGATATATATGGGGAGGTATAAGCTCCAACTCGGTTTTACAGTGAAATCTGCAGACACTTCAAACCGGCACTAGGAAATAGACTGAGAAACCAGAGTAAGGGTTTCTCCTGCAAACCGTTCCCTTTGTGCTGGATGAACGAACGTCTCTCCACATGCTCAGTTCTGAGAGAAATGTGTGTGTGAAAGCCGTCCTTCACCTAGCTTGAAGGGAACACAAATTTTCTTTTCAGTTGCAAACTCCAATCCATACATATATATTTGGAGGTACAAGCTCCAAATCGGTTTTACAGTGAAAACGGCAGGCACTTCAAACCGGCACTAGGAAACAGACTGAGAAATCAGAGTTAGTGTTTGTCCTGCAACACGTTACCTTTGTGCTGGATGAATGAACGTCTCTGCACATGCTCAGTTCTGAGAGATAAGTGTGTGTGAAAGCCGTCCTTCACCTAGCTTGAAGGGAACACAAAGTTTCTTTTCAGTTGCAAACCTCACTCCATACATATATATGGGGAGGTACAAGCTCCAACTCGGTTTTACAGTGAAATCCGCAGGCACTTTAAACCGGCACTAGGAAACAGACTGAGAAGCCAGATTCAGTGTTTCTCCTGCAACCCGTTCCCTTTGTGCTGGATGAACGAACGTCTCTCCACATGCTCAGTTCTGAGAGAAAAGTGTGTGTGAAAGACGTACTTCACCTAGCTTGAAGGGAACACAAAGTTTCTTTTCTGTTGCAAACTCCACTCCATACATATATATGGGGAGGTACAAGCTCCAACTCGGTTTTACAGTGAAAACGGTAGGCAATTCAAACCGGCACTAGGAAACAGACTGAGAAGACAGAGTCAGTGTTTCTCCTGCAACCCGTTCCCTTTGTGCTGGATGAACGAACGTCTCACACATGCTCAGTTCTGAGAGATAAGTGTGTGTGAAAGCAGTACTTCAGCTAGCTTAAAGGGAACACAAAGTTTCTTTTCAGTTGCAAACCTCACTCCATACATATATATGGGGAAGTACAAGCTCCAACTCGGTTTTACAGTGAAATCCGCAGGCACTTTAAACCGGCACTAGGAAACAGACTGAGAAGCCAGAGTCAGTGTTTCTCCTGCAACCCGTTCCCTTTGTGCTTGATGAACGAACGTCTCTCCACATGCTCAGTTCTGAGAGATAAGTGTGTGTGAAAGCCGTCCTTCACCTAGCTTGAAGGGAACACAAAGTTTCTTTTCAGTTGCAAACTCCACTCCATATATATATATGGGGAGGTACAAGCTCCAACTCGGCTTTAGAGTGAAAACGGCAGGCACTTCAAACCGGCACTAGGAAACAGACTGAGAAACCAGAGTAAGGGTTTCTCCTGCAAACCGTTCCCTTTGTGCTGGATGAACGAAAGTCTCTCCACATGCTCAGTTCTGAGAGATAAGTGTGTGTGAAAGCCGTCCTTCACCTAGCTTGAAGGGAACACAAAGTTTCTTTTCAGTTGCAAACACCACTCCATACATATATATGGGGAGGTACAAGCTCCAAATCGGTTTTACAGTGAAAACGGCAGGCACTTCAAACCGGCACTTGGAAACAGACTGAGAAATCAGAGTTAGTGTGTGTCCTGCAACACGTTCCCTTTGTGCTGGATGAACGAACGTCTCTCCACATGCTCAGTTCTGAGAGATAAGTGTGTGTGAAAGCCGTCCTTCACCTAGCTTGAAGGGAACACAAAGTTTCTTTTCAGTTGCAAACTCCACTCCATACATATATATGGGGAAGTACAAGCTCCAACTCGGTTTTACAGTGAAATCCGCAGGCACTTCAAAACGGCACTAGGAAACAGACTGAGAAGCCAGAGTCAGTGTTTCTCCTGCAACCCGTTTCCTTTGTGCTGGATGAACGAACGTCTCTCCACATGCTCAGTTCTGAGAGAAAAGTGTGTGTGAAAGCCGTCCTTCACCTAGCTTGAAGGGAACACAAAGTTTCTTTTCTGTTGCAAACACCACTCCATACATATATATGGGGAGGTACAAGCTCCAACTCGGTTTTACAGTGAAAACGGCAGGCAAATCAAACCGGGACTAGGAAACAGACTGAGAAACCTGAGAAAGGGTTTCTCCTGCAACCCGTTCCATTTGTGTTGGATGAACGAACGTCTCTCCACATGCTCAATTCTGAGAGATAATTGTGTGTGAAAGCCGTACTTCACCTAACTTGAAGGGAACACAAAGTTTGTTTTCAGTTGCAAACACCACTCCATACATATATATGGGGAGGTACAAGCTCCAACTCGGTTTTACAGTGAAAAAGGCTGGCACTTCAAACCGGCACTAGGAAACAGACTGAGAAACCAGAGTAAGGGTTTCTCCTGCAACCCGTTCCCTTTGTGCTGGATGAACGAACGTCTCTCCACATGCTCAGTTCTGAGAGATAAGTGTGTGTGAAAGCCGTCCTTCACCTAGCTTGAAGGGAACACAAAGTTTGTTTTCAGTTGCAAACCTCACTCCATACATATATATGGGGAGGTACAAGCTCCAACTCGGTTTTACAGTGAAATCCGCAGGCACTTTAAACCGGCACTAGGAAACAGACTGAGAAGCCAGATTCAGTGTTTCTCCTGCAACCCGTTCCCTTTGTGCTGGATGAACGAACGTCTCTCCACATGCTCAGTTCTGAGAGAAAAGTGTGTGTGAAAGACGTACTTCACCTAGCTTGAAGGGAACACAAAGTTTCTTTTCTGTTGCAAACTCCACTCCATACATATATATGGGGAGGTACAAGCTCCAACTCGGTTTTACAGTGAAAACGGTAGGCAATTCAAACCGACACTAGGAAACAGACTGAGAAGACAGAGTCAGTGTTTCTCCTGCAACCCGTTCCCTTTGTGCTGGATGAACGAACGTCTCACACATGCTCAGTTCTGAGAGATAAGTGTGTGTGAAAGCAGTACTTCAGCTAGCTTAAAGGGAACACAAAGTTTCTTTTCAGTTGCAAACCTCACTCCATACATTTATATGGGGAAGTACAAGCTCCAACTCGGTTTTACAGTGAAATCCGCAGGCACTTTAAACCGGCACTAGGAAACAGACTGAGATGCCAGAGTCAGTGTTTCTCCTGCAACCCGTTCCCTTTGTGCTGGATGAACGAACGTCTCTCCACATGCTCAGTTCTGAGAGATAAGTGTGTGTGAAAGCCGTCCTTCACCTAGCTTGACGGGAACACAAAGTTTCTTTTCAGTGGCAAACTCCACTCCATACATATATATGGGGAGGTACAAGCTCCAACTCGGCTTTAGAGTGAAAACGGCAGGCACTTCAAACCGGCACTAGGAAACAGACTGAGAAACCAGAGTAAGGGTTTCTCCTGCAAACCGTTCCCTTTGTGCTGGATGAACGAAAGTCTCTCCACATGCTCAGTTCTGAGAGATAAGTGTGTGTGAAAGCCGTCCTTCACCTAGCTTGAAGGGAACACAAAGTTTCTTTTCAGTTGCAAACACCACTCCATACATATATATGGGGAGGTACAAGCTCCAAATCGGTTTTACAGTGAAAACGGCAGGCACTTCAAACCGGCACTTGGAAACAGACTGAGAAATCAGAGTTAGTGTTTGTCCTGCAACACGTTCCCTTTGTGCTGGATGAATGAACGTCTCTCCACATGCTCAGTTCTGAGAGATAAGTGTGTGTGAAAGCCGTCCTTCACCTAGCTTGAAGGGAACACAAAGTTTCTTTTCAGTTGCAAACCTCACTCCATACATATATATGGGGAGGTACAAGCTCCAACTCGGTTTTACAGTGAAATCCGCAGGCACTTTAAACCGGCACTAGGAAACAGACTGAGAAAACCGAGTAAGGGTTTCTCCTGCAAACCGTTCCCTTTGTGCTGGATGAACGAACGTTTCTCCACATGCTCAGTTCTGAGAGAAAAGTGTGTGTGAAAGACGTACTTCACCTATCTTGAAGGGAACACAAAGTTTCTTTTCTGTTGCAAACTCCACTCCATACATATATATGGGGAGGTACAAGCTCCAACTCTGTTTTACAGTGAAAACGGCAGGCAATTCAAACCGGGACTAGGAAACAGACTTTGAAACCAGAGTAAGGGTTTCTCCTGCAACCCGTTCCATTTGTGCTGGATGAACGAACGTCTCTCCACATGCTCAGTTCTGAGAGATAATTGTGTGTGAAAGCCGTCCTTCAACTAGCTTGAAGGGAACACAAAGTATGTTTTCAGTGGCAAAATCCACTCCATAGATATATATGGGGAGGTACAAGCTCCAACTCGGTTTTACAGTGAAATCTGCAGGCACTTCAAACCGGCACTAGGAAACAGACTGAGAAACCAGAGTAAGGGTTTCTCCTGCAAACCGTTCCCTTTGTGCTGGATGAACGAACGTCTCTCCACATGCTCAGTTCTGAGAGAAATGTGTGTGTGAAAGCCGTCCTTCACCTAGCTTGAAGGGAACACAAAGTTTCTTTTCAGTTGCAAACTCCACTCCATACATATATATGGGGAGGAACAAGCTCCAACTGTGTTTTACAGTGAAATCGGCAGGCACTTCAAACCGGCACTAGGAAACAGACTGAGAAACCAGAGTAAGTGTTTCTCTTGCAACCCGTTCCCTTTTTGCTGGATGAACGAACGTCTCTCCACATGCTCAGTTCTGAGAGAAAAGTGTGTATGAAAGCCCTCCTTCACCTAGCTTGAAGGGAACACAAAGTTTCTTTTCTGTTGTAAACTCCACTCCATACATATATATGGGGAGGTACAAGCTCCAACTCGGTTTTACAGTGAAAACGGCAGGCAATTCAAACCTTGACTAGGAAACAGACTGAGAAACCAGAGTAAGGATTTCTCCTGCAACCCGTTCCATTTTTGCTGGATGAACGAACGTCTCTCCACATGCTCAGTTCTGAGAGATAAGTGTGTGTGAAAGCCGTCCTTCACCTAGCTTGAAGGGAACACAAAGTTTCTTTTCAGTTGCAAACTCCACACCATACATATATATGGGGAGGTACAAGTTCCAACTCGGTTTTACAGTGAAAACGGCAGGCACTTCAAACCGGAACTAGGAAACAGACTGAGAAAACAGAGTCAGTGTTTCTCCTGCAAACCGTTCCCTTTGTGCTGGATGAACGAACGTCTCTCCACATGCTCAGTTCTGAGAGATAAGTGTGTGTGAAAGCCATCCTTCAACTAGCTTGAAGGGAACACAAAGTTTCCTTTCAGTTGCAAACTCCACTCCATACATATATATGGGGAGGTACAAGCTCCAACTCTGGTTTACAGTGAAATCTGCAGGCACTTCAAAACGGCACTAGGAAACAGACTGAGAAATAAGAGTTAGTGTTTGTTCTGCAACACGTTCCCTTTGTGCTGGATGAATGAACGTCTCTCCACATGCTCAGTTCTGAGAGATAAGTGTGTGTGAAAGCCGTCCTTCACCTAGCTTGAAGGGAACACAAAGTTTCTTTTCAGTTGCAAACTCCACTCCATACATATATATGGGGAGGTACAAGCTCCAACTCGGTTTTACAGTGAAAACGGCAGGCACTTCAAACCGGCACTAGGAAACAGACTGAGAAAGCAGAGTCAGTGTTTCCCCTGCAACCCGTTCCCTTTGTGCTGGATGAACGAACTTCTCTCCACATGCTCAGTTCTGAGAGATAAGTGTGTGTGAAAGTCGTACTTCACCTAGCTTGAACGGAACACAAAGTTTCTTTTCAGTTGCAAACTCCACTCCATACATATATATGGGGAGGTACAAGCTCCAACTCTGTTTTACAGTGAAAACGGCAGGCAATTGAAACCGGGACTAGGAAACAGACTTTGAAACCAGAGTAAGGGTTTCTCCTGCAACCCGTTCCATTTGTGCTGGATGAACGAACGTCTCTCCACATGCTCAGTTCTGAGAGATAATTGTGTGTGAAAGCCGTACTTCAACTAGCTTGAAGGGAACACAAAGTTTGTTTTCAGTGGCAAAATCCACTCCATACATATATATGGGGAGGTACAAGCTCCAACTCGGTTTTACAGTGAAATCTGCAGGCACTTCAAACCGGCACTAGGAAACAGACTGAGAAACCAGAGTAAGGGTTTCTCCTGCAACCCGTTCCCTTTGTGCTGGATGAACGAACGTCTCTCCACATGCTCAGTTCTGAGAGAAATGTGTGTGTGAAACCCGTCCTTCACCTAGCTTGAAGGGAACACAAATTTTCTTTTCAGTTGCAAACTCCAATCCATACATATATATTTGGAGGTACAAGATCCAAATCGGTTTTACAGTGAAAACGGCAGGCACTTCAAACCGGCACTAGGAAACAGACTGAGAAATCAGAGTTAGTGTTTGTCCTGCAACACGTTCCCTTTGTGCTGGATGAATGAACGTCTCTGCACATGCTCAGTTCTGAGAGATAAGTGTGTGTGAAAGCCGTCCTTCACCTAGCTTGAAGGGAACACAAAGTTTCTTTTCAGTTGCAAACTCCACTCCATACATATATATGGGGAGGTACAAGCTCCAACTCGGTTTTACAGTGAAAACGACAGGCACTTCAAACCGGCACTAGGAAACAGACTGAGAAAACCGAGTAAGGGTTTCTCCTGCAAACCGTTCCCTTTGTGCTGGATGAACGAACGTTTCTCCACATGCTCAGTTCTGAGAGAAAAGTGTGTGTGAAAGACGTACTTCACCTATCTTGAAGGGAACACAAAGTTTCTTTTCTGTTGCAAACTCCACTCCATACATATATATGGGGAGGTACAAGCTCCAACTCGGTTTTACAGTGAAAACTGCAGGCAATTCAAACCGGGACTAGGAAACAGACTTTGAAACCAGAGTAAGGGTTTCTCCTGCAACCCGTTCCATTTGTGCTGGATGAACGAACGTCTCTCCACATGCTCAGTTCTGAGAGATAATTGTGTGTGAAAGCCGTACTTCAACTAGCTTGAAGGGAACACAAAGTTTGTTTTCAGTGGCAAAATCCACTCCATACATATATATGGGGAGGTACAAGCTCCAACTCGGTTTTACAGTGAAAACGGCAGGCACTTCAAACCGACACTAGGAAACAGACTGAGAAACCAGAGTAAGGGTTTCTCCTGCAAACCGTTCCCTTTGTGCTGGATGAACGAACGTCTCTCCACATGCTCAGTTCTGAGAGAAATGTGTGTGTGAAAGCCGTCCTTCACCTAGCTTGAAGGGAACACAAATTTTCTTTTCAGTTGCAAACTCCAATCCATACATATATATTTGGAGGTACAAGCTCCAAATCGGTTTTACAGTGAAAACGGCAGGCACTTCAAACCGGCACTAGGAAACAGACTGAGAAATCAGAGTTAGTGTTTGTCCTGCAACACGTTCCCTTTGTGCTGGATGAATGAACGTCTCTGCACATGCTCAGTTCTGAGAGATAAGTGTGTGTGAAAGCCGTCCTTCACCTAGCTTGAAGGGAACACAAAGTTTCTTTTCATTTGCAAACTCCACTCCATACATATATATGGGGAGGTACAAGCTCCAACTCGGTTTTACAGTGAAAACGGCAGGCACTTCAAACCGGCACTAGGAAACAGACTGAGAAACCAGAGTCAGTGTTTCCCCTGCAACCCTTTCCCTTTGTGCTGGATGAACGAACTTCTCTCCACATGCTCAGTTCGGAGAGATAAGTGTGTGTGAAAGTCGTACTTCCCCTAGCTTGAACGGAACACAAAGTTTGTTTTCAGTTGCAAACTCCACACCATACATATATATGGGGAGGTACAAGCTCCAACTCGGTTTTACAGTGAAAACGGCAGGCGATTCAAACCTTGACTAGGAAACAGACTGAGAAACCAGAGTAAGGATTTCTCCTGCAACCCGTTCCATTTGTGCTGGATGAACGAACGTCTCTCCACATGCTCAGTTCTGAGAGATAATTGTGTGTGAAAGCCGTACTTCAACTAGCTTGAAGGGAACACAAAGTTTGTTTTCAGTGGCAAAATCCACTCCATACATATATATGGGGATGTACAAGCTCCAACTCGGTTTTACAGTGAAAACGGCAGGCACTTCAAACCGGCACTAGGAAACAGACTGAGAAACTAGAGTCAGTGTTACACCTGCAACCCGTTCCCTTTGTGCTGGATGAAAGATCATCTCTCCACATGCTCAGTTCTGAGAGATATGTGTGTGTGTAAACCGTCCTTCACCTAGCTTGAAGGGAACACAAAGTTTCTTTTCAGTTGCAAACTCCACTCCATACATATATATGGGGAGGTACAAGCTCCAACTCGGATTTACAGTGAAAACGGCAGGCACTTCAAACCGGCACTAGGAAACAGACTGAGAAACCAGAGTAAGGGTTTCTCCTGCAACCCGTTCCCTTTGTGCTGGATGAACGAACGTCTCTCCACATGCTCAGTTCTGAGAGATAAGTGTGTGTGAAAGCCGTCCTTCACCTAGCTTGAAGGGAACACAAAGTTTCTTTTCAGTTGCAAACTCCACTCCATACATATATATGGGGAGGAACAAGCTCCAACTGTGTTTTACAGTGAAATCGGCAGGCACTTCAAACCGGCACTAGGAAACAGACTGAGAAACCAGAGTAAGTGTTTCTCTTGCAACCCGTTCCCTTTGTGCTGGATGAACGAACGTCTCTCCACATGCTCAGTTCTGAGAGAAAAGTGTGTATGAAAGCCGTCCTTCACCTAGCTTGAAGGGAACACAAAGTTTCTTTTCTGTTGTAAACTCCACTCCATACATATATATGGGGAGGTACAAGCTCCAACTCGGTTTTAGAGTGAAAACGGCAGGCAATTCAAACCTTGACTAGGAAACAGACTGAGAAACCAGAGTAAGGATTTCTCCTGCAACCAGTTCCATTTGTGCTGGATGAACGAACGTCTCTCCACATGCTCAGTTCTGAGAGATAATTGTGTGTGAAAGCCGTACTTCAACTAGCTTGAAGGGAACACAAAGTTTGTTTTCAGTGGCAAAATCCACTCCATACATATATATGGGGATGTACAAGCTCCAACTCGGTTTTACAGTGAAAACGGCAGGCACTTCAAACCGGCACTAGGAAACAGACTGAGAAACTAGAGTCAGTGTTACACCTGCAACCCGTTCCCTTTGTGCTGGATGAAAGATCATCTCTCCACATGCTCAGTTCTGAGAGATATGTGTGTGTGTAAACCGTCCTTCACCTAGCTTGAAGGGAACACAAAGTTTCCTTTCAGTTGCAAACTCCACTCCATACATATATATGGGGAGGTACAAGCTCCAACTCGGTTTTACAGTGAAAACGGCAGGCACTTCAAACCGGCACTAGGAAACAGACTGAGAAACCAGAGTAAGGGTTTCTCCTGCAACCCGTTCCCTTTGTGCTGGATGAACGAACGTCTCTCCACATGCTCAGTTCTGAGAGATAAGTGTGTGTGAAAGCCGTCCTTCACCTAGCTTGAAGGGAACACAAAGTTTCTTTTCAGTTGCAAACTCCACTCCATACATATATATGGGGAGGAACAAGCTCCAACTGTGTTTTACAGTGAAATCGGCAGGCACTTCAAACCGGCACTAGGAAACAGACTGAGAAACCAGAGTAAGTGTTTCTCTTGCAACCCGTTCCCTTTTTGCTGGATGAACGAACGTCTCTCCACATGCTCAGTTCTGAGAGAAAAGTGTGTATGAAAGCCGTCCTTCACCTAGCTTGAAGGGAACACAAAGTTTCTTTTCTGTTGTAAACTCCACTCCATAGATATATATGGGGAGGTACAAGCTCCAACTCGGTTTTACAGTGAAAACGGCAGGCAATTCAAACCTTGACTAGGAAACAGACTGAGAAACCAGAGTAAGGATTTCTCCTGCAACCCGTTCCATTTGTGCTGGATGAACGAACGTCTCTCCACATGCTCATTTCTGAGAGATAATTGTGTGTGAAAGCCGTACTTCACCTAGCTTGAAGGGAACACAAAGTTTGTTTTCAGTTGCAAACTCCACTCCATACATATATATGGGGAGGTACAAGCTCCAACTCTGGTTTACAGTGAAATCTGCAGGCACTTCAAAACGGCACTAGGAAACAGACTGAGAAACCAGAGTAAGGTTTTCTCCTGCAACCCGTTCCCTTTGTGCTGGATGAACGAACGTCTCTCCACATGCTCAGTTCTGAGAGATAAGTGTGTGTGAAAGCCGTCCTTCACCTAGATTGAAGGGAACACAAAGTTTCTTTTCAGTTGCAAACTCCACTCCATACATATATATGGGGAGGAACAAGCTCCAACTCGGTTTTACAGTGAAAACGGCAGGCACTTCCAACCGGCACTAGGAAACAGACTGAGAAACCAGAGTAAGTGTTTCTCTTGCAACCCGTTCCCTTTGTGCTGGATGAACGAACGTCTCTCCACATGCTCAGTTCTGAGAGAAAAGTGTGTATGAAAGCCGTCCTTCACCTAGCTTGAAGGGAACACAAAGTTTCTTTTCTGTTGTAAACTCCACTCCATACATATATATGGGGAGGTACAAGCTCCAACTCGGTTTTACAGTGAAAACGGCAGGCAATTCAAACCGGGACTAGGAAACAGACTTTGAAATCAGAGTAAGGGTTTCTCCTGCAACCCGTTCCATTTGTGCTGGATGAACGAACGTCTCTCCACATGCTCAGTTCTGAGAGATAATTGTGTGTGAAAGCCGTACTTCAACTAGCTTGAAGGGAACACAAAGTTTGTTTTCAGTGGCAAAATCCACTCCATACATATATATGGGGATGTACAAGCTCCAACTCGGTTTTACAGTGAAAA
Source organism: Vicugna pacos (assembly GCF_048564905.1). NCBI lineage: Eukaryota > Metazoa > Chordata > Mammalia > Artiodactyla > Camelidae > Vicugna > Vicugna pacos. The sequence goes on from NC_133002.1 coordinate 25,624,405, forward strand.
CGGCAGGCACTTCAAACCGGCACTAGGAAACAGACTGAGAAACTAGAGTCAGTGTTACACCTGCAACCCGTTTCCTTTGTGCTGGATGAAAGATCATCTCTCCACATGCTCAGTTCTGAGAGATATGTGTGTGTGAAAGCCGTCCTTCACCTAGCTTGAAGGGAACACAAAGTTTCTTTTCAGTTGCAAACTCCACTCCATACATATATATGGGGAGGTACAAGCTCCACCTCGGTTTTACAGTGAAAACGGCAGGCACTTCAAACCGGCACTAGGAAACAGACTGAGAAAACCGAGTAAGGGTTTCTCCTGCAACCCGTTCCCTTTGTGCTGGATGAACGAACGTTTCTCCACATGCTCATTTCTGAGAGAAAAGTGTGTGTGAAAGACGTACTTCACCTATCTTGAAGGGAACACAAAGTTTCTTTTCTGTTGCAAACTCCACTCCATACATATATATGGGGAGGTACAAGCTCCAACTCGGTTTTACAGTGAAAACGGCAGGCAATTCAAACCGGGACTAGGAAACAGACTTTGAAACCAGAGTAAGGGTTTCTCCTGCAACCCGTTCCATTTGTGCTGGATGAACGAACGTCTCTCCACATGCTCAGTTCTGAGAGATAATTGTGTGTGAAAGCCGTACTTCAACTAGCTTGAAGGGAACACAAAGTTTGTTTTCAGTGGCAAAATCCACTCCATAGATATATATGGGGAGGTATAAGCTCCAACTCGGTTTTACAGTGAAATCTGCAGACACTTCAAACCGGCACTAGGAAATAGACTGAGAAACCAGAGTAAGGGTTTCTCCTGCAAACCGTTCCCTTTGTGCTGGATGAACGAACGTCTCTCCACATGCTCAGTTCTGAGAGAAATGTGTGTGTGAAAGCCGTCCTTCACCTAGCTTGAAGGGAACACAAATTTTCTTTTCAGTTGCAAACTCCAATCCATACATATATATTTGGAGGTACAAGCTCCAAATCGGTTTTACAGTGAAAACGGCAGGCACTTCAAACCGGCACTAGGAAACAGACTGAGAAATCAGAGTTAGTGTTTGTCCTGCAACACGTTCCCTTTGTGCTGGATGAATGAACGTCTCTGCACATGCTCAGTTCTGAGAGATAAGTGTGTGTGAAAGCCGTCCTTCACCTAGCTTGAAGGGAACACAAAGTTTCTATTCAGTTGCAAACCTCACTCCATACATATATATGGGGAGGTACAAGCTCCAACTCGGTTTTACAGTGAAATCCGCAGGCACTTTAAACCGGCACTAGGAAACAGACTGAGAAGCCAGATTCAGTGTTTCTCCTGCAACCCGTTCCCTTTGTGCTGGATGAACGAACGTCTCTCCACATGCTCAGTTCTGAGAGAAAAGTGTGTGTGAAAGACGTACTTCACCTAGCTTGAAGGGAACACAAAGTTTCTTTTCAGTTGCAAACTCCACTCCATATATATATATGGGGAGGTACAAGCTCCAACTCGGCTTTAGAGTGAAAACGGCAGGCACTTCAAACCGGCACTAGGAAACAGACTGAGAAACCAGAGTAAGGGTTTCTCCTGCAAACCGTTCCCTTTGTGCTGGATGAACGAAAGTCTCTCCACATGCTCAGTTCTGAGAGATAAGTGTGTGTGAAAGCCGTCCTTCACCTAGCTTGAAGGGAACACAAAGTTTCTTTTCAGTTGCAAACACCACTCCATACATATATATGGGGAGGTACAAGCTCCAAATCGGTTTTACAGTGAAAACGGCAGGCACTTCAAACCGGCACTTGGAAACAGACTGAGAAATCAGAGTTAGTGTGTGTCCTGCAACACGTTCCCTTTGTGCTGGATGAACGAACGTCTCTCCACATGCTCAGTTCTGAGAGATAAGTGTGTGTGAAAGCCGTCCTTCACCTAGCTTGAAGGGAACACAAAGTTTCTTTTCAGTTGCAAACTCCACTCCATAAATATATATGGGGAAGTACAAGCTCCAACTCGGTTTTACAGTGAAATCCGCAGGCACTTCAAAACGGCACTAGGAAACAGACTGAGAAGCCAGAGTCAGTGTTTCTCCTGCAACCCGTTTCCTTTGTGCTGGATGAACGAACGTCTCTCCACATGCTCAGTTCTGAGAGAAAAGTGTGTGTGAAAGCCGTCCTTCACCTAGCTTGAAGGGAACACAAAGTTTCTTTTCTGTTGCAAACTCAACTCCAAACATATATATGGGGAGGTACAAGCTCCAACTCGGTTTTACAGTGAAAACGGCAGGCAAATCAAACCGGGACTAGGAAACAGACTGAGAAACCTGAGAAAGGGTTTCTCCTGCAACCCGTTCCATTTGTGTTGGATGAACGAACGTCTCTCCACATGCTCAATTCTGAGAGATAATTGTGTGTGAAAGCCGTACTTCACCTAACTTGAAGGGAACACAAAGTTTGTTTTCAGTTGCAAACACCACTCCATACATATATATGGGGAGGTACAAGCTCCAACTCGGTTTTACAGTGAAAAAGGCTGGCACTTCAAACCGGCACTAGGAAACAGACTGAGAAACCAGAGTAAGGGTTTCTCCTGCAACCCGTTCCCTTTGTGCTGGATGAACGAACGTCTCTCCACATGCTCAGTTCTGAGAGATAAGTGTGTGTGAAAGCCGTCCTTCACCTAGCTTGAAGGGAACACAAAGTTTGTTTTCAGTTGCAAACCTCACTCCATACATATATATGGGGAGGTACAAGCTCCAACTCGGTTTTACAGTGAAATCCGCAGGCACTTTAAACCGGCACTAGGAAACAGACTGAGAAGCCAGATTCAGTGTTTCTCCTGCAACCCGTTCCCTTTGTGCTGGATGAACGAACGTCTCTCCACATGCTCAGTTCTGAGAGAAAAGTGTGTGTGAAAGACGTACTTCACCTAGCTTGAAGGGAACACAAAATTTCTTTTCTGTTGCAAACTCCACTCCATACATATATATGGGGAGGTACAAGCTCCAACTCGGTTTTACAGTGAAAACGGTAGGCAATTCAAACCGACACTAGGAAACAGACTGAGAAGACAGAGTCAGTGTTTCTCCTGCAACCCGTTCCCTTTGTGCTGGATGAACGAACGTCTCACACATGCTCAGTTCTGAGAGATAAGTGTGTGTGAAAGCAGTACTTCAGCTAGCTTAAAGGGAACACAAAGTTTCTTTTCAGTTGCAAACCTCACTCCATACATTTATATGGGGAAGTACAAGCTCCAACTCGGTTTTACAGTGAAATCCGCAGGCACTTTAAACCGGCACTAGGAAACAGACTGAGATGCCAGAGTCAGTGTTTCTCCTGCAACCCGTTCCCTTTGTGCTGGATGAACGAACGTCTCTCCACATGCTCAGTTCTGAGAGATAAGTGTGTGTGAAAGCCGTCCTTCACCTAGCTTGACGGGAACACAAAGTTTCTTTTCAGTGGCAAACTCCACTCCATACATATATATGGGGAGGTACAAGCTCCAACTCGGCTTTAGAGTGAAAACGGCAGGCACTTCAAACCGGCACTAGGAAACAGACTGAGAAACCAGAGTAAGGGTTTCTCCTGCAAACCGTTCCCTTTGTGCTGGATGAACGAAAGTCTCTCCACATGCTCAGTTCTGAGAGATAAGTGTGTGTGAAAGCCGTCCTTCACCTAGCTTGAAGGGAACACAAAGTTTCTTTTCAGTTGCAAACACCACTCCATACATATATATGGGGAGGTACAAGCTCCAAATCGGTTTTACAGTGAAAACGGCAGGCACTTCAAACCGGCACTTGGAAACAGACTGAGAAATCAGAGTTAGTGTTTGTCCTGCAACACGTTCCCTTTGTGCTGGATGAATGAACGTCTCTCCACATGCTCAGTTCTGAGAGATAAGTGTGTGTGAAAGCCGTCCTTCACCTAGCTTGAAGGGAACACAAAGTTTCTTTTCAGTTGCAAACCTCACTCCATACATATATATGGGGAAGTACAAGCTCCAACTCGGTTTTACAGTGAAATCCGCAGGCACTTTAAACCGGCACTAGGAAACAGACTGAGAAAACCGAGTAAGGGTTTCTCCTGCAAACCGTTCCCTTTGTGCTGGATGAACGAACGTTTCTCCACATGCTCAGTTCTGAGAGAAAAGTGTGTGTGAAAGACGTACTTCACCTATCTTGAAGGGAACACAAAGTTTCTTTTCTGTTGCAAACTCCACTCCATACATATATATGGGGAGGTACAAGCTCCAACTCTGTTTTACAGTGAAAACGGCAGGCAATTCAAACCGGGACTAGGAAACAGACTTTGAAACCAGAGTAAGGGTTTCTCCTGCAACCCGTTCCATTTGTGCTGGATGAACGAACGTCTCTCCACATGCTCAGTTCTGAGAGATAAGTGTGTGTGAAAGCCGTCCTTCACCTAGCTTGAAGGGAACACAAAGTTTCTTTTCAGTTGCAAACCTCACTCCATACATATATATGGGGAGGTTCAAGCTCCAACTCGGTTTTACAGTGAAATCCGCAGGCACTTTAAACCGGCACTAGGAAACAGACTGAGAAGCCAGATTCAGTGTTTCTCCTGCAACCCGTTCCCTTTGTGCTGGATGAACGAACGTCTCTCCACATGCTCAGTTCTGAGAGAAAAGTGTGTGTGAAAGACGTACTTCACCTAGCTTGAAGGGAACACAAAGTTTCTTTTCTGTTGCAAACTCCACTCCATACATATATATGGGGAGGTACAAGCTCCAACTCGGTTTTACAGTGAAAACGGTAGGCAATTCAAACCGGCACTAGGAAACAGACTGAGAAGACAGAGTCAGTGTTTCTCCTGCAACCCGTTCCCTTTGTGCTGGATGAACGAACGTCTCACACATGCTCAGTTCTGAGAGATAAGTGTGTGTGAAAGCAGTACTTCAGCTAGCTTAAAGGGAACACAAAGTTTCTTTTCAGTTGCAAACCTCACTCCATACATATATATGGGGAAGTACAAGCTCCAACTGGGTTTTACAGTGAAATCCGCAGGCACTTTAAACCGGCACTAGGAAACAGACTGAGAAGCCAGAGTCAGTGTTTCTCCTGCAACCCGTTCCCTTTGTGCTGGATGAACGAACGTCTCTCCACATGCTCAGTTCTGAGAGATAAGTGTGTGTGAAAGCCGTCTTTCACGTAGCTTGAAGGGAACACAAAGTTTCTTTTCAGTTGCAAACTCCACTCCATACATATATATGGGGAGGTACAAGCTCCAACTCGGCTTTAGAGTGAAAACGGCAGGCACTTCAAACCGGCACTAGGAAACAGACTGAGAAACCAGAGTAAGGGTTTCTCCTGCAAACCGTTCCCTTTGTGCTGGATTAACGAAAGTCTCTCCACATGCTCAGTTCTGAGAGATAAGTGTGTGTGAAAGCCGTCCTTCACCTAGCTTGAAGGGAACACAAAGTTTCTTTTCAGTTGCAAACACCACTCCATACATATATATGGGGAGGTACAAGCTCCAAATCGGTTTTACAGTGAAAACGGCAGGCACTTCAAACCGGCACTTGGAAACAGACTGAGAAATCAGAGTTAGTGTTTGTCCTGCAACACGTTCCCTTTGTGCTGGATGAATGAACGTCTCTCCACATGCTCAGTTCTGAGAGATAAGTGTGTGTGAAAGCCGTCCTTCACCTAGCTTGAAGGGAACACAAAGTTTCTTTTCAGTTGCAAACCTCACTCCATACATATATATGGGGAGGTACAAGCTCCAACTCGGTTTTACAGTGAAATCCGCAGGCACTTTAAACCGGCACTAGGAAACAGACTGAGAAGCCAGAGTCCGTGTTTCTCCTGCAACCCGTTTCCTTTGTGCTGGATGAACGAACGTCTCTCCACATGCTCAGTTCTGAGAGAAAAGTGTGTGTGAAAGCCGTCCTTCACTTAGCTTGAAGGGAACACAAAGTTTCTTTTCTGTTGCAAACTCAACTCCATACATATATATGGGGAGGTACAAGCTCCAACTCGGTTTTACAGTGAAAACGGCAGGCAAATCAAACCGGGACTAGGAAACAGACTGAGAAACCTGAGAAAGGGTTTCTCCTGCAACCCGTTCCATTTGTGTTGGATGAACGAACGTCTCTCCACATGCTCATTTCTGAGAGATAATTGTGTGTGAAATCCGTACTTCACCTAGCTTGAAGGGAACACAAAGTTTGTTTTCAGTTGCAAACTCCACTCCATACATATATATGGGGAGGTACAAGCTCCAACTCGGTTTTACAGTGAAAACGGCAGGCAATTCAAACCGGCACTAGGAAACAGACTGAGAAACCAGAGTAAGGGTTTCTCCTGCAACCCGTGCCATTTGTGCTGGATGAAGGAACGTCTCTCCACATGCTCAGTTCTGAGAGATAAGTGTGTGTGAAAGCCGTCCTTCACCTAGCTTGAAGGGAACACAAAGTTTCTTTTCAGTTGCAAACTCCACACCATACATTTATATGGGGAGGTACAAGCTCCAACTCTGTTTTACAGTGAAAACGGCAGGCACTTCAAACCGGAACTAGGAAACAGACTGAGAAAACAGAGTCAGTGTTTCTCCTGCAAACCGTTCCCTTTGTGCTGGATGAACGAACGTCTCTCCACATGCTCAGTTCTGAGAGATAAGTGTGTGTGAAAGCCATCCTTCAACTAGCTTGAAGGGAACACAAAGTTTCCTTTCAGTTGCAAACTCCACTCCATACATATATATGGGGAGGTACAAGCTCCAACTCGGTTTTACAGTGAAAACGGCAGGCACTTCAAACCGGCACTAGGAAACAGACTGAGAAATAAGAGTTAGTGTTTGTTCTGCAACACGTTCCCTTTGTGCTGGATGAATGAACGTCTCTCCACATGCTCAGTTCTGAGAGATAAGTGTGTGTGAAAGCCGTCCTTCACCTAGCTTGAAGGGAACACAAAGTTTCTTTTCAGTTGCAAACTCCACTCCATACATATATATGGGGAGGTACAAGCTCCAACTCGGTTTTACAGTGAAAACGGCAGGCACTTCAAACCGGCACTAGGAAACAGACTGAGAAACCAGAGTCAGTGTTTCCCCTGCAACCCTTTCCCTTTGTGCTGGATGAACGAACGTCTCTCCACATGCTCAGTTCTGAGAGATAAGTGTGTGTGAAAGCCGTCCTTCACCTAGATTGAAGGGAACACAAAGTTTCTTTTCAGTTGCAAACTCCACTCCATACATATATATGGGGAGGAACAAGCTCCAACTCGGTTTTACAGTGAAAACGGCAGGCACTTCAAACCGGCACTAGGAAACAGACTGAGAAACCAGAGTAAGTGTTTCTCTTGCAACCCGTTCCCTTTGTGCTGGATGAACGAACGTCTCTCCACATGCTCAGTTCTGAGAGATAAGTGTGTATGAAAGCCGTCCTTCACCTAGCTTGAAGGGAACACAAAGTTTCTTTTCTGTTGTAAACTCCACTCCATACATATATATGGGGAGGTACAAGCTCCAACTCGGTTTTACAGTGAAATCCGCAGGCACTTTAAACCGGCACTAGGAAACAGACTGAGAAGCCAGAGTCAGTGTTTCTCCTGCAACCCGTTCCCTTTGTGCTGGATGAACGAACGTCTCTCCACATGCTCAGTTCTGAGAGATAAGTGTGTGTGAAAGCCGCCCTTCACCTAGCTTGAAGGGAACACAAAGTTTCTTTTCAGTTGCAAACTCCACTCCATACATATATATGGGGAGGTACAAGATCCAACTCGGTTTTACAGTGAAAACGGCAGGCACTTCAAACCGGCACTAGGAAACAGACTGAGAAACCAGAGTAAGGGTTTCTCCTGCAAACCGTTCCCTTTGTGCTGGATGAACGAACGTCTCTCCACATGCTCAGTTCTGAGAGATAAGTGTGTGTGAAAGCCGTCCTTCACCTAGATTGAAGGGAAAACAAAGTTTCTTTTCAGTTGCAAACTCCACTCCATACATATATATGGGGAGTAACAAGCTCCAAATCGGTTTTACAGTGAAAACGGTAGGCACTTCAAACCGGCACTAGGAACCAGACTGAGAAACCAGAGTAAGGGTTTCTCCTGCAACCCGTTCCCTTTGTGCTGAATGAACGAACGTCTCTCCACATGCTCAGTTCTGAGAGATAAGTGAGTGTGAAAGCCGCCCTTCACCTAGCTTGAAGGGAACACAAAGTTTCTCTTAAGTTGCAAGCTCCAGTCCATACATATATATGGGGTGGTACAAGCTCCAACTCGGTTTTACTGTGATAACGGCAGGCACTTCAAACCGGCACTAGGAAACACACTGAGAAACCAGAGTAAGGGTTTCTCCTGCAACCCGTTCCCTTTGTGCTGGATGAACGAACGTCTCTCCACATGCTCAGTTCTGAGAGATAAGTGTGTGTGAAGGCCGTCTTCAACCTAGCTTGAAGGGAAAACAAAGTTTCTTTACAGTTGCAAACTCCACTCCATAAATATATTTGGGGAGGTACAAGCTGCAAATCTGTTTAACAGTGAAAACGGCAGGCACTTCAAACCGACACTAGGAAACAGGCTGAGAAATCAGAGTTAATGTTTGTCCTGCAACCCGTTCCCTTTGTGCTGGATGAAAGAACGTCTCTCCACATGCTCAGTTCTGAGAGATAAGTGTGTGTGAAAGCCGTCCTTCACCTAGCTTGAAGGGAACACAAAGTTTCTTTTCAGTTGCAAACACCACTCCATACATATATATGGGGAGGTACAAGCTCCAAATCGGTTTTACAGTGAAAACGGCAGGCACTTCAAACCGGCACTTGGAAACAGACTGAGAAATCAGAGTTAATGTTTGTCCTGCAACACGTTCCCTTTGTGCTGGATGAATGAACGTCTCTCCACATGCTCAGTTCTGAGAGATAAGTGTGTGTGAAAGCCGTCCTTCACCTAGCTTGAAGGGAACACAAAGTTTCTTTTCAGTTGCAAACCTCACTCCATACATATATATGGGGAGGTACAAGCTTCAACTCGGTTTTACAGTGAAATCCGCAGGCACTTTAAACCGGCACTAGGAAACAGACTGAGAAGCCAGAGTCAGTGTTTCTCCTGCAACCCGTTTCCTTTGTGCTGGATGAACGAACGTCTCTCCACATGCTCAGTTCTGAGAGAAAAGTGTGTGTGAAAGCCGTCCTTCACCTAGCTTGAAGGGAACACAAAGTTTCTTTTCTGTTGCAAACTCAACTCCATACATATATATGGGGAGGTACAAGCTCCAACTCGGTTTTACAGTGAAAACGGCAGGCAAATCAAACCGGGACTAGGAAACAGACTGAGAAACCTGAGAAAGGGTGTCTCCTGCAACCCGTTCCATTTGTGCTGGATGAACGAACGTCTCTCCACATGCTCATTTCTGAGAGATAATTGTGTGTGAAAGCCGTACTTCACCTAGCTTGAAGGGAACACAAAGTTTGTTTTCAGTTGCAAACTCCACTCCATACATATATATGGGGAGGTACAAGCTCCAACTCGGTTTTACAGTGAAAAAGGCTGGCACTTCAAACCGGCACTAGGAAACAGACTAAGAAACCAGAGTAAGGGTTTCTCCTGCAACCCGGTCCCTTTGTGCTGGATGAACGAACGTCTCTCCACATGCTCAGTTCTGAGAGATAAGTGTGTGTGAAAGCCGTCCTTCACCTAGTTTGAAGGGAACACAAAGTTTCTTTTCAGTTGCAAACTCCATCCATACATATATATGGGGAGGAACAAGCTCCAAGTCGGTTTTACAGTGAAAACGGCAGGCACTTAAAACCGGCACTAGGAAACAGACTGAGAAACCAGAGTAAGTGTTTCTCTTGCAACCCGTTCCCTTTGTGCTGGATGAACGAACGTCTCTCCACATGCTCAGTTCTGACAGAGAATAGTGTATGAAAGCCGTCCTTCACCTAGCTTGAAGGGAACACAAAATTTCTTTTCTGTTGTATACTCCGCTCCATACATATATATGGGGAGGTACAAGCTCCAACTCGGTTTTACAGTGAAAACGGCAGGCAATTCAAACCGGGACTAGGAAACAGACTTTGAAACCAGAGTAAGGGTTTCTCCTGCAACCCGTGCCATTTGTGCTGGATGAAGGAACGTCTCTCCACATGCTCAGTTCTGAGAGATAAGTGTGTGTGAAAGCCGTCCTTCACCTAGCTTGAAGGGAACACAAAGTTTCTTTTCAGTTGCAAACTCCACACCATACATTTATATGGGGAGGTACAAGCTCCAACTCGGTTTTACAGTGAAAACGGCAGGCACTTCCAACCGGAACTAGGAAACAGACTGAGAAAACAGAGTCAGTGTTTCTCCTGCAAACCGTTCCCTTTGTGCTGGATGAACGAACGTCTCTCCACATGCTCAGTTCTGAGAGATAAGTGTGTGTGAAAGCTATCCTTCAACTAGTTTGAAGGGAACACAAAGTTTCCTTTCAGTTGCAAACTCCACTCCATACATATATATGGGGAGGTACAAGCTCCAACTCGGTTTTACAGTGAAAACGGCAGGCACTTCAAACCGGCACTAGGAAACAGACTGAGAAATAAGAGTTAGTGTTTGTTCTGCAACACGTTCCCTTTGTGCTGGATGAATGAACGTCTCTCCACATGCTCAGTTCTGAGAGATAAGTGTGTGTGAAAGCCGTCCTTCACCTAGCTTGAAGGGAACACAAAGTTTCTTTTCAGTTGCAAACTCCACTCCATACATATATATGGGGAGGAACAAGCTCCAACTCGGTTTTACAGTGAAATCCGCAGGCACTTTAAACCGGCACTAGGAAACAGACTGAGAAAACCGAGTAAGGGTTTCTCCTGCAAACCGTTCCCTTTGTGCTGGATGAACGAACGTTTCTCCACATGCTCAGTTCTGAGAGAAAAGTGTGTGTGAAAGACGTACTTCACCTATCTTGAAGGGAACACAAAGTTTCTTTTCTGTTGCAAACTCCACTCCATACATATATATGGGGAGGTACAAGCTCCAACTCTGTTTTACAGTGAAAACGGCAGGCAATTCAAACCGGGACTAGGAAACAGACTTTGAAACCAGAGTAAGGGTTTCTCCTGCAACCCGTTCCATTTGTGCTGGATGAACGAACGTCTCTCCACATGCTCAGTTCTGAGAGATAATTGTGTGTGAAAGCCGTCCTTCAACTAGCTTGAAGGGAACACAAAGTATGTTTTCAGTGGCAAAATCCACTCCATAGATATATATGGGGAGGTACAAGCTCCAACTCGGTTTTACAGTGAAATCTGCAGGCACTTCAAACCGGCACTAGGAAACAGACTGAGAAACCAGAGTAAGGGTTTCTCCTGCAAACCGTTCCCTTTGTGCTGGATGAACGAACGTCTCTCCACATGCTCAGTTCTGAGAGAAATGTGTGTGTGAAAGCCGTCATTCACCTAGCTTGAAGGGAACAAAAATTTTCTTTTCAGTTGCAAACTCCAATCCATACATATATATTTGGAGGTACAAGCTCCAAATCGGTTTTACAGTGAAAACGGCAGGCACTTCAAACCGGCACTAGGAAACAGACTGAGAAATCAGAGTTAGTGTTTGTCCTGCAACACGTTCCCTTTGTGCTGGATGAATGAACGTCTCTGCACATGCTCAGTTCTGAGAGATAAGTGTGTGTGAAAGCCGTCCTTCACCTAGCTTGAAGGGAACACAAAGTTTCTTTTCAGTTGCAAACTCCACTCCATACATATATATGGGGAGGTACAAGCTCCAACTCGGTTTTACAGTGAAAACGGCAGGCACTTCAAACCGGCACTAGGAAACAGACTGAGAAAACCGAGTAAGGGTTTCTCCTGCAAACCGTTCCCTTTGTGCTGGATGAACGAACGTCTCTCCACATGCTCAGTTCTGAGAGGTAAGTGTGTGTGAAAGCAGTCCTTCACCTAGCTTGAAGGGAACACAAAGTTTCTTTTCAGTTGCAAACTCCACTCCATACATATATATGGGGAGGTACAAGCTCCAACTCGGTTTTACAGTGAAAACGGCAGGCACTTCAAACCGGCACTAGGAAACAGACTGAGAAAACCGAGTAAGGGTTTCTCCTGCAAACCGTTCCCTTTGTGCTGGATGAACGAACGTCTCTCCACATGCTCAGTTCTGAGAGAAAAGTGTGTGTGAAAGCCGTCCTTCACCTAGCTTGAAGGGAACACAAAGTTTCTTTTCAGTTGCAAACCTCACTCCATACATATATATGGGGAGGTTCAAGCTCCAACTCGGTTTTACAGTGAAATCCGCAGGCACTTTAAACCGGCACTAGGAAACAGACTGAGAAGCCAGATTCAGTGTTTCTCCTGCAACCCGTTCCCTTTGTGCTGGATGAACGAACGTCTCTCCACATGCTCAGTTCTGAGAGAAAAGTGTGTGTGAAAGACGTACTTCACCTAGCTTGAAGGGAACACAAAGTTTCTTTTCTGTTGCAAACTCCACTCCATACATATATATGGGGAGGTACAAGCTCCAACTCGGTTTTACAGTGAAAACGGTAGGCAATTCAAACCGGCACTAGGAAACAGACTGAGAAGACAGAGTCAGTGTTTCTCCTGCAACCCGTTCCCTTTGTGCTGGATGAACGAACGTCTCACACATGCTCAGTTCTGAGAGATAAGTGTGTGTGAAAGCAGTACTTCAGCTAGCTTAAAGGGAACACAAAGTTTCTTTTCAGTTGCAAACCTCACTCCATACATATATATGGGGAAGTACAAGCTCCAACTGGGTTTTACAGTGAAATCCGCAGGCACTTTAAACCGGCACTAGGAAACAGACTGAGAAGCCAGAGTCAGTGTTTCTCCTGCAACCCGTTCCCTTTGTGCTGGATGAACGAACGTCTCTCCACATGCTCAGTTCTGAGAGATAAGTGTGTGTGAAAGCCGTCTTTCACGTAGCTTGAAGGGAACACAAAGTTTCTTTTCAGTTGCAAACTCCACTCCATACATATATATGGGGAGGTACAAGCTCCAACTCGGCTTTAGAGTGAAAACGGCAGGCACTTCAAACCGGCACTAGGAAACAGACTGAGAAACCAGAGTAAGGGTTTCTCCTGCAAACCGTTCCCTTTGTGCTGGATTAACGAAAGTCTCTCCACATGCTCAGTTCTGAGAGATAAGTGTGTGTGAAAGCCGTCCTTCACCTAGCTTGAAGGGAACACAAAGTTTCTTTTCAGTTGCAAACACCACTCCATACATATATATGGGGAGGTACAAGCTCCAAATCGGTTTTACAGTGAAAACGGCAGGCACTTCAAACCGGCACTTGGAAACAGACTGAGAAATCAGAGTTAGTGTTTGCCTGCAACACGTTCCCTTTGTGCTGGATGAATGAACGTCTCTCCACATGCTCAGTTCTGAGAGATAAGTGTGTGTGAAAGCCGTCCTTCACCTAGCTTGAAGGGAACACAAAGTTTCTTTTCAGTTGCAAACCTCACTCCATACATATATATGGGGAGGTACAAGCTCCAACTCGGTTTTACAGTGAAATCCGCAAGCACTTTAAACCGGCACTAGGAAACAGACTGAGAAGCCAGAGTCCGTGTTTCTCCTGCAACCCGTTTCCTTTGTGCTGGATGAACGAACGTCTCTCCACATGCTCAGTTCTGAGAGAAAAGTGTGTGTGAAAGCCGTCCTTCACTTAGCTTGAAGGGAACACAAAGTTTCTTTTCTGTTGCAAACTCAACTCCATACATATATATGGGGAGGTACAAGCTCCAACTCGGTTTTACAGTGAAAACGGCAGGCAAATCAAACCGGGACTAGGAAACAGACTGAGAAACCTGAGAAAGGGTTTCTCCTGCAACCCGTTCCATTTGTGTTGGATGAACGAACGTCTCTCCACATGCTCATTTCTGAGAGATAATTGTGTGTGAAAGCCGTACTTCACCTAGCTTGAAGGGAACACAAAGTTTGTTTTCAGTTGCAAACTCCACTCCATACATATATATGGGGAGGTACAAGCTCCAACTCGGTTTTACAGTGAAAACGGCAGGCAATTCAAACCGGCACTAGGAAACAGACTGAGAAACCAGAGTAAGGGTTTCTCCTGCAACCCGTGCCATTTGTGCTGGATGAAGGAACGTCTCTCCACATGCTCAGTTCTGAGAGATAAGTGTGTGTGAAAGCCGTCCTTCACCTAGCTTGAAGGGAACACAAAGTTTCTTTTCAGTTGCAAACTCCACACCATACATTTATATGGGGAGGTACAAGCTCCAACTCTGTTTTACAGTGAAAACGGCAGGCACTTCAAACCGGAACTAGGAAACAGACTGAGAAAACAGAGTCAGTGTTTCTCCTGCAAACCGTTCCCTTTGTGCTGGATGAACGAACGTCTCTCCACATGCTCAGTTCTGAGAGATAAGTGTGTGTGAAAGCCATCCTTCAACTAGCTTGAAGGGAACACAAAGTTTCCTTTCAGTTGCAAACTCCACTCCATACATATATATGGGGAGGTACAAGCTCCAACTCGGTTTTACAGTGAAAACGGCAGGCACTTCAAACCGGCACTAGGAAACAGACTGAGAAATAAGAGTTAGTGTTTGTTCTGCAACACGTTCCCTTTGTGCTGGATGAATGAACGTCTCTCCACATGCTCAGTTCTGAGAGATAAGTGTGTGTGAAAGCCGTCCTTCACCTAGCTTGAAGGGAACACAAAGTTTCTTTTCAGTTGCAAACTCCACTCCATACATATATATGGGGAGGTACAAGCTCCAACTCGGTTTTACAGTGAAAACGGCAGGCACTTCAAACCGGCACTAGGAAACAGACTGAGAAACCAGAGTCAGTGTTTCCCCTGCAACCCTTTCCCTTTGTGCTGGATGAACGAACGTCTCTCCACATGCTCAGTTCTGAGAGATAAGTGTGTGTGAAAGCCGTCCTTCACCTAGATTGAAGGGAACACAAAGTTTCTTTTCAGTTGCAAACTCCACTCCATACATATATATGGGGAGGAACAAGCTCCAACTCGGTTTTACAGTGAAAACGGCAGGCACTTCAAACCGGCACTAGGAAACAGACTGAGAAACCAGAGTAAGTGTTTCTCTTGCAACCCGTTCCCTTTGTGCTGGATGAACGAACGTCTCTCCACATGCTCAGTTCTGAGAGATAAGTGTGTATGAAAGCCGTCCTTCACCTAGCTTGAAGGGAACACAAAGTTTCTTTTCTGTTGTAAACTCCACTCCATACATATATATGGGGAGGTACAAGCTCCAACTCGGTTTTACAGTGAAATCCGCAGGCACTTTAAACCGGCACTAGGAAACAGACTGAGAAGCCAGAGTCAGTGTTTCTCCTGCAACCCGTTCCCTTTGTGCTGGATGAACGAACGTCTCTCCACATGCTCAGTTCTGAGAGATAAGTGTGTGTGAAAGCCGCCCTTCACCTAGCTTGAAGGGAACACAAAGTTTCTTTTCAGTTGCAAACTCCACTCCATACATATATATGGGGAGGTACAAGATCCAACTCGGTTTTACAGTGAAAACGGCAGGCACTTCAAACCGGCACTAGGAAACAGACTGAGAAACCAGAGTAAGGGTTTCTCCTGCAAACCGTTCCCTTTGTGCTGGATGAACGAACGTCTCTCCACATGCTCAGTTCTGAGAGATAAGTGTGTGTGAAAGCCGTCCTTCACCTAGATTGAAGGGAAAACAAAGTTTCTTTTCAGTTGCAAACTCCACTCCATACATATATATGGGGAGTAACAAGCTCCAAATCGGTTTTACAGTGAAAACGGTAGGCACTTCAAACCGGCACTAGGAACCAGACTGAGAAACCAGAGTAAGGGTTTCTCCTGCAACCCGTTCCCTTTGTGCTGAATGAACGAACGTCTCTCCACATGCTCAGTTCTGAGAGATAAGTGAGTGTGAAAGCCGCCCTTCACCTAGCTTGAAGGGAACACAAAGTTTCTCTTAAGTTGCAAGCTCCAGTCCATACATATATATGGGGTGGTACAAGCTCCAACTCGGTTTTACTGTGATAACGGCAGGCACTTCAAACCGGCACTAGGAAACACACTGAGAAACCAGAGTAAGGGTTTCTCCTGCAACCCGTTCCCTTTGTGCTGGATGAACGAACGTCTCTCCACATGCTCAGTTCTGAGAGATAAGTGTGTGTGAAGGCCGTCTTCAACCTAGCTTGAAGGGAAAACAAAGTTTCTTTACAGTTGCAAACTCCACTCCATAAATATATATGGGGAGGTACAAGCTGCAAATCTGTTTAACAGTGAAAACGGCAGGCACTTCAAACCGACACTAGGAAACAGGCTGAGAAATCAGAGTTAATGTTTGTCCTGCAACCCGTTCCCTTTGTGCTGGATGAAAGAACGTCTCTCCACATGCTCAGTTCTGAGAGATAAGTGTGTGTGAAAGCCGTCCTTCACCTAGCTTGAAGGGAACACAAAGTTTCTTTTCAGTTGCAAACACCACTCCATACATATATATGGGGAGGTACAAGCTCCAAATCGGTTTTACAGTGAAAACGGCAGGCACTTCAAACCGGCACTTGGAAACAGACTGAGAAATCAGAGTTAATGTTTGTCCTGCAACACGTTCCCTTTGTGCTGGATGAATGAACGTCTCTCCACATGCTCAGTTCTGAGAGATAAGTGTGTGTGAAAGCCGTCCTTCACCTAGCTTGAAGGGAACACAAAGTTTCTTTTCAGTTGCAAACCTCACTCCATACATATATATGGGGAGGTACAAGCTCCAACTCGGTTTTACAGTGAAATCCGCAGGCACTTTAAACCGGCACTAGGAAACAGACTGAGAAGCCAGAGTCAGTGTTTCTCCTGCAACCCGTTTCCTTTGTGCTGGATGAACGAACGTCTCTCCACATGCTCAGTTCTGAGAGAAAAGTGTGTGTGAAAGCCGTCCTTCACCTAGCTTGAAGGGAACACAAAGTTTCTTTTCTGTTGCAAACTCAACTCCATACATATATATGGGGAGGTACAAGCTCCAACTCGGTTTTACAGTGAAAACGGCAGGCAAATCAAACCGGGACTAGGAAACAGACTGAGAAACCTGAGAAAGGGTGTCTCCTGCAACCCGTTCCATTTGTGCTGGATGAACGAACGTCTCTCCACATGCTCATTTCTGAGAGATAATTGTGTGTGAAAGCCGTACTTCACCTAGCTTGAAGGGAACACAAAGTTTGTTTTCAGTTGCAAACTCCACTCCATACATATATATGGGGAGGTACAAGCTCCAACTCGGTTTTACAGTGAAAAAGGCTGGCACTTCAAACCGGCACTAGGAAACAGACTGAGAAACCAGAGTAAGGGTTTCTCCTGCAACCCGGTCCCTTTGTGCTGGATGAACGAACGTCTCTCCACATGCTCAGTTCTGAGAGATAAGTGTGTGTGAAAGCCGTCCTTCACCTAGTTTGAAGGGAACACAAAGTTTCTTTTCAGTTGCAAACTCCATCCATACATATATATGGGGAGGAACAAGCTCCAAGTCGGTTTTACAGTGAAAACGGCAGGCACTTAAAACCGGCACTAGGAAACAGACTGAGAAACCAGAGTAAGTGTTTCTCTTGCAACCCGTTCCCTTTGTGCTGGATGAACGAACGTCTCTCCACATGCTCAGTTCTGACAGAGAATAGTGTATGAAAGCCGTCCTTCACCTAGCTTGAAGGGAACACAAAATTTCTTTTCTGTTGTATACTCCGCTCCATACATATATATGGGGAGGTACAAGCTCCAACTCGGTTTTACAGTGAAAACGGCAGGCAATTCAAACCGGGACTAGGAAACAGACTTTGAAACCAGAGTAAGGGTTTCTCCTGCAACCCGTGCCATTTGTGCTGGATGAAGGAACGTCTCTCCACATGCTCAGTTCTGAGAGATAAGTGTGTGTGAAAGCCGTCCTTCACCTAGCTTGAAGGGAACACAAAGTTTCTTTTCAGTTGCAAACTCCACACCATACATTTATATGGGGAGGTACAAGCTCCAACTCGGTTTTACAGTGAAAACGGCAGGCACTTCCAACCGGAACTAGGAAACAGACTGAGAAAACAGAGTCAGTGTTTCTCCTGCAAACCGTTCCCTTTGTGCTGGATGAACGAACGTCTCTCCACATGCTCAGTTCTGAGAGATAAGTGTGTGTGAAAGCTATCCTTCAACTAGTTTGAAGGGAACACAAAGTTTCCTTTCAGTTGCAAACTCCACTCCATACATATATATGGGGAGGTACAAGCTCCAACTCGGTTTTACAGTGAAAACGGCAGGCACTTCAAACCGGCACTAGGAAACAGACTGAGAAATAAGAGTTAGTGTTTGTTCTGCAACACGTTCCCTTTGTGCTGGATGAATGAACGTCTCTCCACATGCTCAGTTCTGAGAGATAAGTGTGTGTGAAAGCCGTCCTTCACCTAGCTTGAAGGGAACACAAAGTTTCTTTTCAGTTGCAAACTCCACTCCATACATATATATGGGGAGGTACAAGCTCCAACTCGGTTTTACAGTGAAAACGGCAGACACTTCAAACCGGCACTAGGAAACAGACTGAGAAACCAGAGTCAGTGTTTCCCCTGCAACCCTTTCCCTTTGTGCTGGATGAACGAACGTCTCTCCACATGCTCAGTTCTGAGAGATAAGTGTGTGTGAAAGCCGTCCTTCACCTAGATTGAAGGGAACACAAAGTTTCTTTTCAGTTGCAAACTCCACTCCATACATATATATGGGGAGGAACAAGCTCCAACTCGGTTTTACAGTGAAAACGGCAGGCACTTCAAACCGGCACTAGGAAACAGACTGAGAAACCAGAGTAAGTGTTTCTCTTGCAAACCGTTCCCTTTGTGCTGAATGAACGAACGTTTCTCCACATGCTCAGATCTGAGAGATAAGTGTGTATGAAAGCCGTCCTTCACCTAGCTTGAAGGGAACACAAAGTTTCTTTTGTGTTGTAAACTCCACTCCATACATATATATGGGGAGGTACAAGCTCCAACTCGGTTTTACAGTGAAATCCGCAGGCACTTTAAACCGGCACTAGGAAACAGACTGAGAAGCCAGAGTCAGTGTTTCTGCTGCAACCCGTTCCCTTTGTGCTGGATGAACGAACGTCTCTCCACATGCTCAGTTCTGAGAGATAAGTGTGTGTGAAAGCCGCCCTTCACCTAGCTTGAAGGGAACACAAAGTTTCTTTTCAGTTGCAAACTCCACTCCATACATATATATGGGGATGTACAAGCTCCAACTCGGTTTTACAGTGAAATCGGCAGGCACTTCAAACCGGCACTAGGAAACAGACTGAGAAACCAGAGTAAGGGTTTCTCCTGCAAACCGTTCCCTTTGTGCTGGATGAACGAACGTCTCTCCACATGCTCAGTTCTGAGAGATAAGTGTGTGTGAAAGCCGTCCTTCACCTAGCTTGAAGGGAAAACAAAGTTTCTTTTCAGTTGCAAACTCCACTCCATACATATATATGGGGAGTAACAAGCTCCAAATCGGTTTTACAGTGAAAACGGTAGGCACTTCAAACCGGCACTAGGAACCAGACTGAGAAACCAGAGTAAGGGTTTCTCCTGCAACCCGTTCCCTTTGTGCTGAATGAACGAACGTCTCTCCACATGCTCAGTTCTGAGAGATAAGTGAGTGTGAAAGCCGCCCTTCACCTAGCTTGAAGGGAACACAAAGTTTCTCTTAAGTTGCAAGCTCCAGTCCATACATATATATGGGGAGGTACAAGCTCCAACTCGGTTTTACTGTGATAACGGCAGGCACTTCAAACCGGCACTAGGAAACAGACTGAGAAACCAGAGTAAGGGTTTCTCCTGCAACCCGTTCCCTTTGTGCTGGATGAACGAACGTCTCTCCACATGCTCAGTTCTGAGAGATAAGTGTGTGTGAAGGCCGTCCTTCACCTAGCTTGAAGGGAAAACAAAGTTTCTTTACAGTTGCAAACTCCACTCCATAAATATATATGGGGAGGTACAAGCTCCAAATCGGTTTTACAGTGAAAACGGCAGGCACTTCAAACCGACAGTAGGAAACAGGCTGAGAAACCAGAGTAAGTGTTTCTCCTGCAACCCGTTCCCTTTGTGCTGGATGAAAGAACGTCTCTCCACATGCTCAGCTCTGAGAGTTAAGTGTGTGTGAAAGCCGTCCTTCACCTAGATTGAAGGGAACACAAAGTTTCTTTTCAGTTGCAAACTCCACTCCATACATATATATGGGGAGGTACAAGCTCCAACTCGGTTTTACAGTGAAAACGGCAGGGACTTCAAACCGGCACTAGGAAACAGACTGAGAAACCAGAGTAAGGGTTTCTCCTGCAACCCGTTCCCTTTTGGCTGGATAAACGAACGTCTCTCCACATGCTCAGATCTGAGATATAAGTGTGTGTGAAAGCCGTCCTTCACCTAGCTTGAAGGGAACACAAAGTTTCTTTTCAGTTGAAACCCCACTCCATACATATATATGGGGAGGTACAAGCTCCAACTCTGGTTTACAGTGAAATCCGCAGGCACTTTAAACCGGCACTAGGAAACAGACTGAGAAGCCAGAGTCAGTGTTTCTCCTGCAATCCGTTCCCTTTGTGCTGGATGAACGAAAGTCTCTCCACATGCTCAGTTCTGAGAGATAAGTGTGTGTGAAAGCCGTCCTTCACCTAGCTTGAAGGGAACACAAAGTTTCTTTTCAGTTGCAAACTCCACTCCATACATATATATGGGGAGGTACAAGCTCCAAATCGGTTTTACAGTGAAAACGGCAGGCACTTCAAACCGGCACTAGGAAACAGACTGAGAAATAAGAGTCAGTGTTTGTTCTGCAACACGTTCCCTTTGTGCTGGATGAATGAACGTCTCTCCACATGCTCAGTTCTGAGAGATAAGTGTGTGTGAAAGCCGTCCTTCACCTAGCTTGAAGGGAACACAAAGTTTCTTTTCAGTTGCAAACACCACTCCATACATATATATGGGGAGGTACAAGTTCCAACTCGGTTTTACAGTGAAATCTGCAGGCACTTTAAACAGGCACTAGGAAACAGACTGAGAAGCCAGAGTCAGTGTTTCTCCTGCAACCCGTTCCCTTTGTGCTGGATGAACGAACGTCTCCCACATGCTCAGTTCTGAGAGATAAGTGTGTGTGAAAGCCGTCCTTCACCTAGCTTGAAGGGAACACAAAGTTTCTTTTCAGTTGAAAACTCCGCTCTGTACATATATAAGGGGAGGTACAAGCTCCAACTCGGTTTTACAGTGAAAACGGCAGGCACTTCAATCCGGCACTAGGAAACAAACTGAGAAACCAGAGTAAGGGTTTCTCCTGCAACCCGTTCCCTTTGTGCTGGATGAACGAACGTCTCTCCACATGCTCAGTTCTGAGAGATAAGTGTGTGTGAAAGCCGTCCTTCACCTAGCTTGAAGGGAACACAAAGTTTCTTTTCAGTTGCAAATCCCACTCCATACATATATATGGGGAGGTACAAGATCCAACTCGGTTTTACAGTGAAAACGGCAGGCACTTCAAACCGGCACAAGGAAACAGACTGAGAAACCAGAGTCAATGATTCTCCTGCAACCCGTTCCCTTTGTGCTGGATGAAGGAACGTCTCTCCACATGCTCAGTTCTGAGAAATAAGTGTGTGTGAAAGCCGTCCTTCACCTAGCTTGAAGGGAACACAAAGTTTCTTTTTAGTTGCCAACTCCACTCCTTACATATATATGGGGAGGTACAAGCTCCAACTCGGTTTTACAGTGAAAACGGCAGGCACTTCAAACCGGCACTAGGAAACAGACTGAGAAACCAGAGTAAGGGTTTCTCCTGCAACCCGTTCCCTTTGTGCTGGATGAACGAACGTCTCTCCACATGCTCAGTTCTGAGAGATAATTGTGTGTGAAAGCCGTCCTTCACCTAGCTTGAAGGGAACACAAAGTTTCTTTTCAGTTGTAAACCCCACTCCATACATATATATGGGGAGGTACAAGCTCCAACTCGGTTTTACAGTGAAAACGGCAGGCACTTCAAACCGGCACTAGGAAACAGACTGAGAGACCAGAGTAACGGTTTCTCCTGTAACCCGTTCCCTTTGTGCTGGATGAACGAACGTCTCTCCACATGCTCAGTTCTGAGAGATAAGTGTGTGTGAAAGCCGTCCTTCAAATAGCTTGAAGGGAACACAAAGTTTCTTTTCATTTGCAAAATCCACTCCATACATATATATGTGGAGTAACAAGTTCCAACTCGGTTTTACAGTGAAAACGGCAGGCACTTCAAACCGGCACTAGGAAACAGACTGAGAAACCAGAGTAAGGGTTTCTCCTGCAACCCGTTCCCTTTGTGCTGGATGAACGAACTTCTCTCCACATGCTCAGTTCTGAAAGATACGTGTGTGTGAAAGCCGTCCTTAACCTAGCTTGAAGGGAACTCAAAGTTTCTTTTCAGTTGCCAAATCCACTCCATACATATATATGGGAAGGTACAAGCTCCAACTTGGTTTTACAGTGAAAACGGCAGGCACTTTAAATCGGCAATAGGAAACAGACTGAGAAACCAGAGTCTGTGTTTCCCTGCAACCCGTTCCCTTTGTGGTGGATGAACGAACGTCCCTCCACATGCTCAGTTCAGAGAGATAAGTGTGTGTGAAAGCCGTCCTTCACCTAGCTTGAAGGGAACACAAAGTTTCTTTTCAGTTGCAAACCCCAATCCATACATATATATGGGGAGGTACAAGCTCCAACTCGGTTTTACAGTGAAAACGGCAGGCACTTCAATCCGGCACTAGGAAACAGACTGAGAAACCAGAGTCAGTGTTTCTCCTGCAACACGTTCCCTTTGTGCAGGATGAACGAACGTCTCTCCACATGCTCAGTTCTGAGAGATAAGTGTGTGTGAAAGCCTTACTTCAACTAGCTTGAAGGGAACACAAAGTTTCTTTTCAGTTGCAAACTCCACTGCATACATATATATGGGGAGGTACAAGCTTCAACTCGGTTTTACAGTGAAAACGGCAGGCACTTCAATCCGGCACTAGGAAACAGACTGAGAAACCAGAGTAAGGGTTTCTCCTGCAACCCGTTCCCTTTGTGCTGGATCAACGAACGTCTCTCCACATGCTCAATTCTGAGAGATAAGTGTGTGTGAAAGCCGTCCTTCACCTAGCTTGAAGGGAACACAAAGTTTTTTTTCAGTTGTAAACCCCAATCCATACTTATATATGGGGAGGTACAAGCTCCAACTCTGTTTAAAGTGAAAACGGCAGGCACTTCAAACCGGCACTAGGAAACAGCCTGAGATACCAGAGTCAGTGTTTCTCCTGCAACCCGTTCCCTTTGTGCTGGATGAACGAACGTCTCTCCACATGCTCAGTTCTGAGACATAAGTGTGTGTGAAAGCCGTCCTTCACCTAGATTGAAGGGAACACAAAGTTTCTTTTCAGTTGCAAACTCCACTCCATACATATATATGGGGAGGTACAAGCTCCAACCCGGCTTTACAGTGAAAACGGCAGGCACTTTAAACTGGCACTAGGAAACAGACTGAGAAACCAGAGTAAGGGTTTCTCCTGCAACCCGTTCCATTTGTGCTGGATGAACGAACGTCTCTCCACATGCTCAGTTCTGAGAGATAAGTGTGTGTGAAAGCCGTCCTTCACCTAGCTTGAAGGGAACACAAAGTTTCTTTTCAGTTGCAAACTTCAATTCATACGTATATATGGGGAGATACAAGCTCCAACTCGGTTTTACAGTGAAAACGGCAGGCACTTCAAACCGGCACTAGGAAACAGACTGAGAAACTAGAGTCAGTGTTTCTCCTGCAAACCGTTCCCTTTGTGCTGGATGAACGAACGTCTCTCCACATGCTCAGTTCTGAGAGATAAGTGTGTGTGGAAGCCGTCCTTCACCTAGCTTGAAGGGAACACAAAGTTTCTTTTCAGTTGCAAACCCCATTCCATACATATATATGGGGAGGTACAAGCTCCAACTCGGTTTTACATTGAAAACGGCAGGCACTTCAAACCGGCACTAGGAAACAGACTGAGAAACCAGTGTCAGTGTTTCCCTGCAACCCGTTCCCTTTGTGCTGGATGAACGAACGTCTCTCCACATGCTAATTTCTGAGAGATAAGTGTGTGTGAAAGCCGTCCTTCACCTAGCTTGAAGGGAACACAAAGTTTCTTTTCAGTTGCAAAATACAATCCATACATATATATGGGGAGGTACAAACTCCAACTCGGTTTTACAGTGAAAACGGCAGGCACTTCAAACCGGCACTAGGAAACAGACTGAGAAACCAGAGTCAGTGTTTCTCCTGCAAACCTTTCCCTTTGTGCTGGATGAACGAACGTCTCTCCACATGCTCAGTTCTGAGAGATAAGTGTGTGTGAAAGCCGTCCTTCACCTAGCTTGAAGGTAACACAAAGTTTCTTTTCAAATGCCAACTCCACTCCATACATATATTTGGGGAGGAACAAGCTCCAACCCGGTTTTACAGTGAAAACGGCAGGCACTTCAAACCGGCACTAGGAAACAGACTGAGAAACCAGAGTCTGTGTTTCCCTGCAACCCGTTCCCTTTGTGCTGGATGAACGAACGTCCCTCCACATGCTCAGTTCAGAGAGATAAGTGTGTGTGAAAGCCGTCCTTCACCTAGCTTGAAGGGAACACAAAGTTTCTTTTCAGTTGCAAAATCCACTCCATACATATATATGGGGAGGTACAAGCTCCAACTCGGTTTTACAGTGAAAACGGCAGGCACTTCAAACCGACCCTAGGAAATACACTGAGAAACCAGAGTAAGGGTTTCTCCTGCAACCCGTTCCCTTTGTGCTGGATGAACGAACGTCTCTCCACATGCTCAGTTCTGAGAGATAAGTGTGTGTGAAAGCCGTACTTCATCTAGCTTGAAGGGAACACAAAGTTTCTTTTCGGTTGCAAACCCCACTCCATACATATATATGGGGAGGTACAAGCTCCAAATCGGCTTTACAGTGAAAACGGCAGGCACTTCAAACCGGCACTAGGAAACAGACTGAGAAACCAGAGTAAGGGTTTCTCTTGCAACCCGTTCCCTTTTTGCTGGATGAACGAACGTCTCTCCCCATGCTCAGTTCTGAGAGATAAGTGTGTGTGAAAGCCGTCCTTCACCTAGCTTGAAGGGAACACAAAGTTTCTTTTCTGTTGCAAACTCCAATCCATACATATATATGGGGAGGTACAAGCTCCAACTCGGTTTTACAGTGAAAACGGCAGGCACTTCAAACCGGCACTAGGAAACAGACTGAGAAACCAGAGTCAGTGTTTCTCCTGCAACCCGTTCCATTTGTGCTGGATGAACGAACGTCTCTCCCCATGTTAAGTTCTGAGAGATAAGTGTGTGTGAAAGCCGTCCTTCACCTAGCTTGAAGGGAACACAAAGTTTCTTTTCAGTTGCAAACACCAATCCATACATATATATGGGGAGGTACAAGCTCTAACTCAGTTTTACAGTGAAAATGGCAGGCACTTCATACCGGCACTAGGAAACAGACTGAGAAACCAGAGTCAGTGTTTCTCCTGCAAACCGTTCCCTTTGTGCTGGATGAACGAACGTCTCTCCACATGCTCAGTTCTGAGAGATATGTGTGTGTGAAAGCCGTCCTTCACCTTGCTTGAAGGGAACACAAAGTTTCTTTTCAGTTGCAAACTCCACTCCATACATATATATGGGGAGGTACAAGCTCCAACTCGGTTTTACAGTGAAAACGGCAGGCACTTGAAACCGGCACTAGGTAACACACTGAAAAATCAAAGTCAGTGTTTCTCCTGCAAACCGTTCTCTTTGTGCTGGATGAACGAACGTCTCTCCACATACTCAATTCTGAGAGATAATTGTGTGTGAAAGCCGTCCTTCACATTGCTTGAAGGAAACACAAAGATACTTTTCAGTTGAAAACTCCACTCCATACATATATATAGGGAGGTACAAGCTCCAACTCGGTTTTACAGTGAAAAAGGCAGGCACTTCAAACCGGCACTAGGAAACAGACTGAGAAACCAGAGTAAGGGTTTCTCCTGCAACCCGTTCCCTTTGTGCTGGATGAACGAACGTCTCTCCACATGCTCAGTTCTGAGAGATAAGTGTGTGTGAAAGCCATACTTCAACTAGCTTGAAGGGAACACAAAGTTTCTTTTCAGTTGCAAACTCCACTCCATACATATATATGGGGAGGTACAAGCTCCTACTCGGTTTTACAGTGAAAACGGCAGGCACTTCAAACCGGCACTAGGAAACAGACTGAGAAACCAGAGTAAGGGTTTCTCCTGCAACCCGTTCCCTTTGGGTTGGATGAACGAACGTCTCTCCACATGCTCAGTTCTGAGAGATATGTGTGTGTGAAAGCCGTACTTCACCTAGCTTGAAGGGAACACAAAGTTTCCTTTCAGTTGCAAACTCCACTCCATACATATATATGGGGAGGTACAAGCTCCAACTCGGTTTTACAGTGAAAACGGCAGGCTCTTGAAACCGGCACTAGGTAACACACTGAGAAATCAGAGTCAGTGTTTCTCCTGCAAACCGTTCACTTTGTGCTGGATGAACGAACGTCTCCCACATGCTCAGTTCTGAGAGATAAGTGTGTGTGAAAGCCGTCCTTCACCTAGCTTGAAGGGAACACAAAGTTTCTTTTCATTTGCAAACCCCACCCTTACATATATATGGGGAGGTACAAGCTCCAACTCGGTTTTACAGTGAAAACGGCAGGCACTTCAAACCGGCACTAGGAAACAGACTGAGAAACCAGAGTAAGGGTTTCTCCTGCAACCCGTTCCCTTTGTGCTGGATGAACGAACGTCTCTCCACATGCTCAGTTCTCAGAGATAATTTTGTGTGAATGCCGTCCTTCACCTAGCTTGAACGGAACACAAAATTTCTTTTCATTTGCCAACTCCACTGCATAAATATATATGGGGAGGTACAAGCTCCAACTCGGTTTTACAGTGAAAACGGCAGGCACTTCAACCCGGCACTAGGTAACACACTGAGAAACCAGAGTCAGTGTTTCTCCTGCAAACCGTTCCCTTTGTGCTGGATGAACGAACGTCTCTCCACATGCTCAGTTGTGAGAGATAAGTGTGTGTGAAAGCCGTTCTTCAACTAGCTTGAAGGGAACACAAAGTTTCTTTTCAGTTGCAAACCCCACTCCATACATATATATGGGGAGGTACAAGCTCCAACTCGGCTTTACAGTGAAAACGGCAGGCACTTCAAACCGGTACTAGGAAACAGACTGAGAATCCAGAGTAAGGGTTTCTCCTGCAACCCGTTCCCTTTTTGCTAGATGAACGAACGTCTCTCCCCATGCTCAGTTCTGAGAGATAAGTGTGTGTGAAAGCCGTCCTTCACCTAGCTTGAAGGGAACACAAAGTTTCTTTTCAGTTGCAAACACCAATCCATACATATATATGGGGAGGTACAAGCTCCAACTCGGTTTTACAGTGAAAACGGCAGGCACTTCAAACCGGCACTAGGAAACAGACTGAGAAACCAGAGTCAGTGTTTGTCCTGCAACCCATTCCATTTGTGCTGGATGAACGAACGTCTCTCCCCATGTTCAGTTCTGAGAGATAAGTGTGTGTGAAAGCCGTCCTTCAACTAGCTTGAAGGGAACACAAAGTTTCTTTTCAGATGCAAACACCAATACATACATATATATGGGGAGGTACAAGCTCTAACTCGGTTTACAGTGAAAATGGCAGGCACTTCATACCGGCACTAGGAAACAGACTGAGAAACCAGAGTCAGTGTTTCTCCTGCAAACCGTTCCCTTTGTGCTGGATGAACGAACGTCTCTCCACATGCTCAGATCTGAGAGATAAGTGTGTATGAAAGCCGTCCTACATCTAGCTTGAATGGAACACAAAATTTCTTTTCATTTGCCAACTCCACTCCGAACATATATATGGGAAATTGCAAGCTCCAACTCTGTTTTACAGTGAAAACGGCAGGCACTTCAACCCGGCACTAGGAAACAGACTGAGAAACCAGAGTCAGTGTTTCTCCTGCAACCCGTTCCCTTTGTGCTGGATGAACGAACGTCTCTCCACATGCTCAGTTCTGAGAGATAAGTGTGTGTGAAAGCCGTCTTTCACATAGCTTGAAGGGAACACAAAGTTCTTTTCAGTTGCAAACCCCACTCCATACATATATATGGGGAGGTACAAGCTCCAACTCGGATTTACAGTGAAAAAAGCAGGCACTTCAGACCGGCACTAGGAAACAGACTGAGAAACCAGAGTCAGTGTTTCCCTGCAACCCGTTCACTTTGTGCTGGATGAACGAACGTCTCTCCACATGCTCAGTTCTGAGAGGTAAGTGTGTGTGAAAGCCGTCCTTCACCTAACTTGAAGGGAACACAAAGTTTCTTTTCAGTTGCAAAATCCACTCCATACATATATATGGGGAGGTACAAGCTCCAACTCGGTGTTACAGTGAAAACGGCAGGCACTTCAAACTGACCCTAGGAAATACACTGAAAAACCAGAGTCAGTGTTTCTCCTGCAACCCGTTCCCTTTGTGCTGGATGAACGAACGGTCTCCACATGCTCAGTTCTGAGAGATAAGTGTGTGTGAAAGCCGTCCTTCACCTAGCTTGAAGGGAACACAAAGTTTCTTTTCAGTTGCAAACCCCACTCCATACATATATATGGGGAGGTACAAGCTCCAACTCGGTTTTACAGTGAAAACGGCAGGCACTTCAATCCGGCACTTGGAAACAGACTGAGAAACCAGAGTCAGTGTTTCTCCTGCAACCCGTTCCCTTTGTGCTGGATGAACGAACGTCTCTCCACATGCTCAGTTCTGAGAGATAAGTGTGTGTGAAAGCCGTCCTTCAACTAGCTTGAAGGGAACACAAAGTTTCTTTTCAGTTGCAAACCCCACTCCATACATATATATGGGGAGGTACAAGCTCCAACTCGGCTTTACATTGAAAACGGCAGGCACTTCATACCGGCACTAGGTAACACACTGAGAAACCATAGTAAGTGTTTCTCCTGCAACCCGTTCCATTTGTGCTGGATGAACGAACGTCTCTCCACATGCTCAGTTCTGAGAGATAAGTGTGTGTGAAAGCCGTCCTTCACTTAGCTTGAACGTAACACAAAGTTTCTTTTCAATTGCCAACTCCACTCCATACATATATATGGGGAGGAACAAGCTCCAACTCGGTTTTACAGTGAAAACGGCAGGCACTTCAAACCGGCACTAGGAAACAGACTGAGAAACCAGAGTCAGTGTTTCCCTGCAACCCGTTCCCTTTGTGTTGGATGAACGAACGTCCCTCCACATGCTCAGTTCAGAGAGATAAGTGTGTGTGAAAGCCGTCCTTCACATAGCTTGAAGGGAACACAAAGTTCTTTTCAGTTGCAAACCCCACTCTATACATATATATGGGGAGGTACAAGCTCCAACTCGGATTTACAGTGAAAACGGCAGGCACTTCAAACCGACACTAGGAAATACACTGAAAAACCAGAGTCAGTGTTTATCCTGCAACCCGTTCCCTTTGTGCTGGATGAACGAACGCTCTCCACATGCTCAGTTCTGAGAGATAAGTGTGTGTGAAAGCCGGCCTTCAGCTAACTTGAAGGTAACACAAATTTTCTTTTCAATTGCCAACTTCTCTCCATACATATATATGGGGAGGTACAAGCTCCAACTCGGTTTTACAGTGAAAACGGCAGGCACTTCAAACCGGCACTAGGAAAAAGACTGAGAAACCAGAGTCAGTGATTCTCCTGCAAACCGTTCCCTTTGTGCTGGATGAACGAACGTCTCTCCACATGCTCAGTTCTGAGAGATAAGTGTGTGTGAATGCCGTCCTTCACATAGCTTGAACGGAACACAAAATTTCTTTTCATTTGCCAACTCCACTGCATAAATATATATGGGGAGGTACAAGCTCCAACTCGGTTTTACAGTGAAAACGGCAGGCACTTCAAACCGGGACTAGGAAACAGACTGAGAAACCAGAGTAAGGGTATCTCCTGCAACCCGTTCCCTTTGTGCTGGATGAACGAACGTCTCTCCACATGCTCAGTTCTGAGAGATAAGTGTGTGTGAAAGCCGTCCTTCACCTAGCTTGAAGGGAACACAAAGTTTCTTTTCAGTTGCAAACTCCACTCCATACATATATATGGGGTGGTACAAGCTCCATCTCGGTTTTACAGTGAAAAAGGCAGGCACTTCAAACCGGCACTAGGTAACACACTGAGAAACCAGAGACAGTGTTTCTCCTGCAAACCGTTCCCTTTGTGCTGGATGAACGAACGTCTCTCCACATGCTCAGTTCTGAGAGATAAGTGTGTGTGAAAGCCGTCCTTCAACTAGCTTGAAGGGAACACAAAGTTTCTTTTCAGTTGCAAACCCCACTCCATACATATATATGGGGAGGTACAAGCTCCAACTCGGCTTTACAGTGAAAACGGCAGGCACTTCAAACCGGCACTAGGAAACAGACTGAGAAACCAGAGTAAGGGTTTCTCTTGCAACCCGTTCCCTTTTTGCTGGATGAACGAACGTCTCTCCCCATGCTCAGTTCTGAGAGATAAGTGTGTGTGAAAGCCGTCCTTCACCTAGCTTGAAGGGAACACAAAGTTTCTTTTCAGTTGCAAACTCCAATCCATACATATATATGGGGAGGTACAAGCTCCAACTCGGTTTTACAGTGAAAACGGCAGGCACTTCAAACCGGCACTAGGAAACAGACTGAGAAACCAGAGTCAGTGTTTCTCCTGCAACCCGTTCCCTTTGTGCTGGATGAACGAACGTCTCTCCCCATGTTCAGTTCTGAGAGATAAGTGTGTGTGAAAACCGTCCTTCACCTAGCTTGAAGGGAACACAAAGTTTCTTTTCAGTTGCAAACACCAATCCATACATATATATGGGGAGGTACAAGCTCTAACTCGGTTTTACAGTGAAAATGGCAGGCACTTCATACCGGCACTAGGAAACAGACTGAGAAACCAGAGTCAGTGTTTCTCCTGCAAACCGTTCCCTTTGTGCTGGATGAACGAACGTCTCTCCACATGCTCAGTTCTGAGAGATAAGTGTGTATGAAAGCCGTCCTTCACCTACCTAGAATGGAACACAAAATTTCTTTTCATTTGCCAACTCCACTCCGTACCTTTATATGGGAAGTTGCAAGCTCCAACTCTGTTTTACAGTGAAAACGGCAGGCACTTCAAACCGGCACTAGGAAACAGACTGAGAAACCAGAGTCAGTGTTTCTCCTGCAACCCGTTCCCTTTGTGCTGGATGAACGAACGTCTCTCCACATGCTCAGTTCTGATAGATAAGTGTTTGTGAAAGCCCTCCTTCACCTAGCTTGAAGGAAACACAAAGTTTCTTTTCAGTTGCAAACTCCACTCCATACATATATATGGGGAGGTACAAGCTCCAACTCGGTTTTACAGTGAAAACGGCAGGCACTTCAAACCGGCACTAGGAAACAGTCTGAGAAACCAGAGTAATGGTTTCTCCTGCAACCCGTTCCCTTTGTGCTGGATGAACGAAAGTCTCTCCACATGCTCAGTTCTCAGAGATAAGTGTGTGTGAAAGCCGTACTTCAACTAGCTTGAAGCGAACACAAAGTTTCTTTTCAGTTGCAAACTCCACTCCATACATATATATGGGGAGGTACAAGCTCCAACTCGGTTTTACAGTGAAAACGGCAGGCACTTCAAACCGGCACTAGGAAACAGACTGAGAAACCAGAGTAATGGTTTCTCCTGTAACCCGTTCCCTTTGTGCTGGATGAACGAAAGTCTCTCCACATGCTTAGTTCTGAGAGATAACTGTGTGTGAATGCCGTACTTCAACTAGCTTGAAGCGAACACAAAGTTTCTTTTCAGTTGCAAACTCCACTCCTTACATATATATGGGGAGGTACAAGCACCAACTCGGTTTTACAGTGAAAACGTCAGGCATTTCAAACCGGCACAAGGAAACAGACTGAGGAAACAGAGTAAGGGTTTCTCCTGCAACCCGTTCCCTTTGTGTTGGATGAACGAACGTCTCTCCACATGCTCAGTTCTGAGAGATAAGTGTGTGTGAAAGCCGTACTTCAACTAGCTTGAAGGGAACACAAAGTTTCTTTTCAGTTGCAAACTCCACTCCATACATATATATGGGGAGGTACAAGCTGCAACTCGGGTTTACAGTGAAAACGGCAGGCACTTCAAACCGGCACTAGGAAACAGACTGAGAATCCAGAGTAATGGTTTCTCCTGCAACCCGTTCCCTTTGGGTTGGATGAACGAACGTCTCTCCACATGCTCAGTTCTGAGAGATATGTGTGTGTGAAAGCCGTACTTCACCTAGCTTGAAGGGAACACAAAGTTTCTTTTCAGTTGCAAACTCCACTCCATACATATATATGGGGAGGTACAAGCTCCAACTCGGTTTTACAGTGAAAACGGCAGGCTCTTGAAACCGGCACTAGGTAACACACTGAGAAATCAGAGTCAGTGTTTCTCCTGCAAACCGTTCACTTTGTGCTGGATGAACGAACGTCTCTCCACATGCTCAGTTCTGAGAGATAAGTGTGTGTGAAAGCCGTCCTTCACCTAGCTTGAAGGGAACACAAATTTTCTTTTCATTTGCAAACCCCACCCTTACATATATATGGGGAGGTACAAGCTCCAACTCGGTTTTACAGTGAAAACGGCAGGCACTTCAAACCGGCACTAGGAAACAGACTGAGAAACCAGAGTAAGGGTTTCTCCTGCAACCCGTTCCCTTTGTGCTGGATGAACGAACGTCTCTCCACATGCTCAGTTCTGAGAGATAATTTTCTGTGAATGCCGTCCTTCACCTAGCTTGAACGGAACACAAAATTTCTTTTCATTTGCCAACTCCACTGCATAAATATATATGGGGAGGTACAAGCTCCAACTCGGTTTAACAGTGAAAATGGCAGGCACTTCAAACCGGGACTAGGAAACAGACTGAGAAACCAGAGTAAGGGTTTCTCCTGCAACCCGTTCCCTTTGTGCTGGATGAACGAACGTCTCTCCACATGCTCAGTTCTGAGAGATAAGTGTGTGTGAAAGCCGTCCTTCACCTAGCTTGAAGGGAACACAAAGTTTCTTTTCAGTTGCAAACTCCACTCCATACATATATATGGGGTGGTACAAGCTCCAACTCAGTTTTACAGTGAAAACGGCAGGCACTTCAACCCGGCACTAGGTAACACACTGAGAAACCAGAGTCAGTGTTTCTCCTGCAAACCGTTCCCTTTGTGCTGGATGAACGAACGTCTCTCCACATGCTCAGTTGTGAGAGATAAGTGTGTGTGAAAGCCGTTCTTCAACTAGCTTGAAGGGAACACAAAGTTTCTTTTCAGTTGCAAACCCCACTCCATACATATATATGGGGAGGTACAAGCTCCAACTCGGCTTTACAGTGAAAACGGCAGGCACTTGAAACCGGTACTAGGAAACA
Source organism: Vicugna pacos (assembly GCF_048564905.1). Lineage (NCBI taxonomy): Eukaryota > Metazoa > Chordata > Mammalia > Artiodactyla > Camelidae > Vicugna > Vicugna pacos. Next base: position 25,657,781 of record NC_133002.1, read on the forward strand.
GACTGAGAATCCAGAGTAAGGGTTTCTCCTGCAACCCGTTCCCTTTTTGCTGGATGAACGAACGTCTCTCCCCATGCTCAGTTCTGAGAGATAAGTGTGTGTGAAAGCCGTCCTTCACCTAGCTTGAAGGGAACACAAAGTTTCTTTTCAGTTGCAAACACCAATCCATACATATATATGGGGAGGTACAAGCTCCAACTCGGTTCTACAGTGAAAACGGCAGGCACTTCAAACCGGCACTAGGAAACAGACTGAGAAACCAGAGTCAGTGTTTCCCTGCAACCCGTTCCCTTTGTGTTGGATGAACGAACGTCCCTCCACATGCTCAGTTCAGAGAGATAAGTGTGTGTGAAAGCCGTCCTTCACATAGCTTGAAGGGAACACAAAGTTCTTTTCAGTTGCAAACCCCACTCTATACATATATATGGGGAGGTACAAGCTGCAACTCGGGTTTACAGTGAAAAAAGCAGGCACTTCAAACCGGCACTAGGAAACAGACTGAGAAACCAGAGTCAGTGTTTCCCTGCAACCCGTTCACTTTGTGCTGGATGAACGAACGTCTCTCCACATGCTCAGTTCTGAGAGATAAGTGTGTGTGAAAGCCGTCCTTCACCTAGCTTGAAGGGAACACAAAGTTTCTTTTCAGTTGCAAAATCCACTCCATACATATATATGGGGAGGTACAAGCTCCAACTCGGATTTACAGTGAAAACGGCAGGCACTTCAAACCGACACTAGGAAATACACTGAAAAACCAGAGTCAGTGTTTCTCCTGCAACCCGTTCCCTTTGTGCTGGATGAACGAACGCTCTCCACATGCTCAGTTCTGAGAGATAAGTGTGTGTGAAAGCCGTCCTTCACCTAGCTTGATGGGAACACAAAGTTTCTTTTCAGTTGCAAACCCCAATCCATACATATATATGGGGAGGTACAAGCTCCAACTCAGATATACAGTGAAAAAGGCAGGCACTTCAATCCGGCACTAGGAAACAGACTGAGAATCCAGAGTCAGTGTTTCTCCTGCAACCCGTTCCCTATGTGCTGGATGAAAGAACGTCTCTCCACATGCTCAGTTCTGAGAGATAAGTGTGTGTGAAAACCGTCCTTCACCTAGCTTGAAGGGAACACAAAGTTTCTTTTCAGTTGCAAATCCCACTCCATACATATATATGGGGAGGTACAAGCTCCAACTCGGCTTTACAGTGAAAACGGCAGGCACGTCAAACCGGCACTAGGAAACAGACTGAGAAACCATAGTAAGGGTTTCTCCTGCAACCCGTTCCCTTTGTGCTGGATGAACGAACGTCTCTCCACATGCTCAGTTCTGAGAGATAAGTGTGTGTGAAAGCCGTCCTTCACCTAGCTTGAAGGGAACACAAAGTTTCTTTTCATTTGCAAACCCCACCCTTACATATATATGGGGAGGTACAAGCTCCAACTCGGTTTTACAGTGAAAACGGCAGGCACTTCAAACCGGCACAAGGAAACAGACTGAGAAACCAGAGTAAGGGTTTCTCCTGCAACCCGTTCCCTTTGTGCTGGATGAACGAACGTCTCTCCACATGCTCAGTTCTGAGAGATAATTTTCTGTGAATGCCGTCCTTCACCTAGCTTGAACGGAACACAAAATTTCTTTTCATTTGCCAACTCCACTGCATAAATATATATGGGGAGGTACAAGCTCCAACTCGGTTTTACAGTGAAAATGGCAGGCACTTCAAACCGGGACTAGGAAACAGACTGAGAAACCAGAGTAAGGGTTTCTCCTGCAACCCGTTCCCTTTGTGCTGGATGAACGAACGTCTCTCCACATGCTCAGTTCTGAGAGATAAGTGTGTGTGAAAGCCGTCCTTCACCTAGCTTGAAGGGAACACAAAGTTTCTTTTCAGTTGCAAACTCCACTCCATACATATATATGGGGTGGTACAAGCTCCAACTCGGTTTTACAGTGAAAACGGCAGGCACTTCAACCCGGCACTAGGTAACACACTGAGAAACCAGAGTCAGTGTTTCTCCTGCAAACCGTTCCCTTTGTGCTGGATGAACGAACGTCTCTCCACATGCTCAGTTGTGAGAGATAAGTGTGTGTGAAAGCCGTTCTTCAACTAGCTTGAAGGGAACACAAAGTTTCTTTTCAGTTGCAAACCCCACTCCATACATATATATGGGGAGGTACAAGCTCCAACTCGGCTTTACAGTGAAAACGGCAGGCACTTCAAACCGGTACTAGGAAACAGACTGAGAATCCAGAGTAAGGGTTTCTCCTGCAACCCGTTCCCTTTTTGCTGGATGAACGAACGTCTCTCCCCATGCTCAGTTCTGAGAGATAAGTGTGTGTGAAAGCCGTCCTTCACCTAGCTTGAAGGGAACACAAAGTTTCTTTTCAGTTGCAAACACCAATCCATACATATATATGGGGAGGTACAAGCTCCAACTCGGTTTTACAGTGAAAACGGCAGGCACTTCAAACCGGCACTAGGAAACAGACTGAGAAACCAGAGTCAGTGTTTCCCTGCAACCCGTTCCCTTTGTGTTGGATGAACGAACGTCCCTCCACATGCTCAGTTCAGAGAGATAAGTGTGTGTGAAAGCCGTCCTTCACATAGCTTGAAGGGAACACAAAGTTCTTTTCAGTTGCAAACCCCACTCTATACATATATATGGGGAGGTACAAGCTGCAACTCGGGTTTACAGTGAAAAAAGCAGGCACTTCAAACCGGCACTAGGAAACAGACTGAGAAACCAGAGTCAGTGTTTCCCTGCAACCCGTTCACTTTGTGCTGGATGAACGAACGTCTCTCCACATGCTCAGTTCTGAGAGATAAGTGTGTGTGAAAGCCGTCCTTCACCTAGCTTGAAGGGAACACAAAGTTTCTTTTCAGTTGCAAAATCCACTCCATACATATATATGGGGAGGTACAAGCTCCAACTCGGATTTACAGTGAAAACGGCAGGCACTTCAAACCGACACTAGGAAATACACTGAAAAACCAGAGTCAGTGTTTCTCCTGCAACCCGTTCCCTTTGTGCTGGATGAACGAACGCTCTCCACATGCTCAGTTCTGAGAGATAAGTGTGTGTGAAAGCCGTCCTTCACCTAGCTTGAAGGGAACACAAAGTTTCTTTTCAGTTGCAAACCCCAATCCATACATATATATGGGGAGGTACAAGCTCCAACTCAGATATACAGTGAAAAAGGCAGGCACTTCAATCCGGCACTAGGAAACAGACTGAGAATCCAGAGTCAGTGTTTCTCCTGCAACCCGTTCCCTATGTGCTGGATGAACGAACGTCTCTCCACATGCTCAGTTCTGAGAGATAAGTGTGTGTGAAAACCGTCCTTCACCTAGCTTGAAGGGAACACAAAGTTTCTTTTCAGTTGCAAATCCCACTCCATACATATATATGGGGAGGTACAAGCTCCAACTCGGCTTTACAGTGAAAACGGCAGGCACGTCAAACCGGCACTAGGAAACAGACTGAGAAACCATAGTAAGGGTTTCTCCTGCAACCCGTTCCCTTTGTGCTGGATGAACGAACGTCTCTCCACATGCTCAGTTCTGAGAGATAAGTGTGTGTGAAAGCCGGCCTTCAGCTAGCTTGAAGGTAACACAAAGTTTCTTTTCAATTGCCAACTTCTCTCCATACATATATATGGGGAGGTACAAGCTCCAACTCGGTTTTACAGTGAAAACGGCAGGCACTTCAAACCGGCACTAGGAAACAGACTGAGAAACCAGAGTCAGTGATTCTCCTGTAAACCGTTCCCTTTGTGCTGGATGAACGAACGTCTCTCCACATGCTCAGTTCTGAGAGATATGTGTGTGTGAATGCCGTCCTTCACATAGCTTGAACGGAACACAAAATTTCTTTTCATTTGCCAACTCCACTGCATAAATATATATGGGGAGGTACAAGCTCCAACTCGGTTTTACAGTGAAAACGGCAGGCACTTCAAACCGGGACTAGGAAACAGACTGAGAAACCAGAGTAAGGGTTTCTCCTGCAACCCGTTCCCTTTGTGCTGGATGAACGAACGTCTCTCCACATGCTCAGTTCTGAGAGATAAGTGTGTGTGAAAGCCGTCCTTCACCTAGCTTGAAGGGAACACAAAGTTTCTTTTCAGTTGCAAACTCCACTCCATACATATATATGGGGTGGTACAAGCTCCATCTCGGTTTTACAGTGAAAAAGGCAGGCACTTCAAACCGGCACTAGGTAACACACTGAGAAACCAGAGACAGTGTTTCTCCTGCAAACCGTTCCCTTTGTGCTGGATGAACGAACGTCTCTCCACATGCTCAGTTCTGAGAGATAAGTGTGTGTGAAAGCCGTCCTTCAACTAGCTTGAAGGGAACACAAAGTTTCTTTTCAGTTGCAAAATCCACTCCATACATATATATGGGGAGGTACAAGCTCCAACTCGGATTTACAGTGAAAACGGCAGGCACTTCAAACCGACACTAGGAAATACACTGAAAAACCAGAGTCAGTGTTTATCCTGCAACCCGTTCCCTTTGTGCTGGATGAACGAACGCTCTCCACATGCTCAGTTCTGAGAGATAAGTGTGTGTGAAAGCCGGCCTTCAGCTAACTTGAAGGTAACACAAATTTTCTTTTCAATTGCCAACTTCTCTCCATACATATATATGGGGAGGTACAAGCTCCAACTCGGTTTTACAGTGAAAACGGCAGGCACTTCAAACCGGCACTAGGAAACAGACTGAGAAACCAGAGTCAGTGATTCTCCTGCAAACCGTTCCCTTTGTGCTGGATGAACGAACGTCTCTCCACATGCTCAGTTCTGAGAGATAAGTGTGTGTGAATGCCGTCCTTCACATAGCTTGAACGGAACACAAAATTTCTTTTCATTTGCCAACTCCACTGCATAAATATATATGGGGAGGTACAAGCTCCAACTCGGTTTTACAGTGAAAACGGCAGGCACTTCAAACCGGGACTAGGAAACAGACTGAGAAACCAGAGTAAGGGTATCTCCTGCAACCCGTTCCCTTTGTGCTGGATGAACGAACGTCTCTCCACATGCTCAGTTCTGAGAGATAAGTGTGTGTGAAAGCCGTCCTTCACCTAGCTTGAAGGGAACACAAAGTTTCTTTTCAGTTGCAAACTCCACTCCATACATATATATGGGGTGGTACAAGCTCCATCTCGGTTTTACAGTGAAAAAGGCAGGCACTTCAAACCGGCACTAGGTAACACACTGAGAAACCAGAGACAGTGTTTCTCCTGCAAACCGTTCCCTTTGTGCTGGATGAACGAACGTCTCTCCACATGCTCAGTTCTGAGAGATAAGTGTGTGTGAAAGCCGTCCTTCAACTAGCTTGAAGGGAACACAAAGTTTCTTTTCAGTTGCAAACCCCACTCCATACATATATATGGGGAGGTACAAGCTCCAACTCGGCTTTACAGTGAAAACGGCAGGCACTTCAAACCGGCACTAGGAAACAGACTGAGAAACCAGAGTAAGGGTTTCTCTTGCAACCCGTTCCCTTTTTGCTGGATGAACGAACGTCTCTCCCCATGCTCAGTTCTGAGAGAAAAGTGTGTGTGAAAGCCGTCCTTCACCTAGCTTGAAGGGAACACAAAGTTTCTTTTCAGTTGCAAACTCCAATCCATACATATATATGGGGAGGTACAAGCTCCAACTCGGTTTTACAGTGAAAACGGCAGGCACTTCAAACCGGCACTAGGAAACAGACTGAGAAACCAGAGTCAGTGTTTCTCCTGCAACCCGTTCCCTTTGTGCTGGATGAACGAACGTCTCTCCCCATGTTCAGTTCTGAGAGATAAGTGTGTGTGAAAACCGTCCTTCACCTAGCTTGAAGGGAACACAAAGTTTCTTTTCAGTTGCAAACACCAATCCATACATATATATGGGGAGGTACAAGCTCTAACTCGGTTTTACAGTGAAAATGGCAGGCACTTCATACCGGCACTAGGAAACAGACTGAGAAACCAGAGTCAGTGTTTCTCCTGCAACCCGTTCCCTTTGTGCTGGATGAACGAACGTCTCTCCACATGCTCAGTTCTGAGAGATAAGTGTTTGTGAAAGCCCTCCTTCACCTAGCTTGAAGGAAACACAAAGTTTCTTTTCAGTTGCAAACTCCACTCCATACATATATATGGGGAGGTACAAGCTCCAACTCGGTTTTACAGTGAAAACGGCAGGCACTTCAAACCGGCACTAGGAAACAGTCTGAGAAACCAGAGTAATGGTTTCTCCTGCAACCCGTTCCCTTTGTGCTGGATGAACGAAAGTCTCTCCACATGCTCAGTTCTCAGAGATAAGTGTGTGTGAAAGCCGTACTTCAACTAGCTTGAAGCGAACACAAAGTTTCTTTTCAGTTGCAAACTCCACTCCATACATATATATGGGGAGGTACAAGCTCCAACTCGGTTTTACAGTGAAAACGGCAGGCACTTCAAACCGGCACTAGGAAACAGACTGAGAAACCAGAGTAATGGTTTCTCCTGTAACCCGTTCCCTTTGTGCTGGATGAACGAAAGTCTCTCCACATGCTTAGTTCTGAGAGATAACTGTGTGTGAATGCCGTACTTCAACTAGCTTGAAGCGAACACAAAGTTTCTTTTCAGTTGCAAACTCCACTCCTTACATATATATGGGGAGGTACAAGCACCAACTCGGTTTTACAGTGAAAACGTCAGGCATTTCAAACCGGCACAAGGAAACAGACTGAGGAAACAGAGTAAGGGTTTCTCCTGCAACCCGTTCCCTTTGTGTTGGATGAACGAACGTCTCTCCACATGCTCAGTTCTGAGAGATAAGTGTGTGTGAAAGCCGTACTTCAACTAGCTTGAAGGGAACACAAAGTTTCTTTTCAGTTGCAAACTCCACTCCATACATATATATGGGGAGGTACAAGCTGCAACTCGGGTTTACAGTGAAAACGGCAGGCACTTCAAACCGGCACTAGGAAACAGACTGAGAATCCAGAGTAATGGTTTCTCCTGCAACCCGTTCCCTTTGGGTTGGATGAACGAACGTCTCTCCACATGCTCAGTTCTGAGAGATATGTGTGTGTGAAAGCCGTACTTCACCTAGCTTGAAGGGAACACAAAGTTTCTTTTCAGTTGCAAACTCCACTCCATACATATATATGGGGAGGTACAAGCTCCAACTCGGTTTTACAGTGAAAACGGCAGGCTCTTGAAACCGGCACTAGGTAACACACTGAGAAATCAGAGTCAGTGTTTCTCCTGCAAACCGTTCACTTTGTGCTGGATGAACGAACGTCTCTCCACATGCTCAGTTCTGAGAGATAAGTGTGTGTGAAAGCCGTCCTTCACCTAGCTTGAAGGGAACACAAATTTTCTTTTCATTTGCAAACCCCACCCTTACATATATATGGGGAGGTACAAGCTCCAACTCGGTTTTACAGTGAAAACGGCAGGCACTTCAAACCGGCACTAGGAAACAGACTGAGAAACCAGAGTAAGGGTTTCTCCTGCAACCCGTTCCCTTTGTGCTGGATGAACGAACGTCTCTCCACATGCTCAGTTCTGAGAGATAATTTTCTGTGAATGCCGTCCTTCACCTAGCTTGAACGGAACACAAAATTTCTTTTCATTTGCCAACTCCACTGCATAAATATATATGGGGAGGTACAAGCTCCAACTCGGTTTAACAGTGAAAATGGCAGGCACTTCAAACCGGGACTAGGAAACAGACTGAGAAACCAGAGTAAGGGTTTCTCCTGCAACCCGTTCCCTTTGTGCTGGATGAACGAACGTCTCTCCACATGCTCAGTTCTGAGAGATAAGTGTGTGTGAAAGCCGTCCTTCACCTAGCTTGAAGGGAACACAAAGTTTCTTTTCAGTTGCAAACTCCACTCCATACATATATATGGGGTGGTACAAGCTCCAACTCAGTTTTACAGTGAAAACGGCAGGCACTTCAACCCGGCACTAGGTAACACACTGAGAAACCAGAGTCAGTGTTTCTCCTGCAAACCGTTCCCTTTGTGCTGGATGAACGAACGTCTCTCCACATGCTCAGTTGTGAGAGATAAGTGTGTGTGAAAGCCGTTCTTCAACTAGCTTGAAGGGAACACAAAGTTTCTTTTCAGTTGCAAACCCCACTCCATACATATATATGGGGAGGTACAAGCTCCAACTCGGCTTTACAGTGAAAACGGCAGGCACTTGAAACCGGTACTAGGAAACAGACTGAGAATCCAGAGTAAGGGTTTCTCCTGCAACCCGTTCCCTTTTTGCTGGATGAACGAACGTCTCTCCCCATGCTCAGTTCTGAGAGATAAGTGTGTGTGAAAGCCGTCCTTCACCTAGCTTGAAGGGAACACAAAGTTTCTTTTCAGTTGCAAACACCAATCCATACATATATATGGGGAGGTACAAGCTCCAACTCGGTTCTACAGTGAAAACGGCAGGCACTTCAAACCGGCACTAGGAAACAGACTGAGAAACCAGAGTCAGTGTTTCCCTGCAACCCGTTCCCTTTGTGTTGGATGAACGAACGTCCCTCCACATGCTCAGTTCAGAGAGATAAGTGTGTGTGAAAGCCGTCCTTCACATAGCTTGAAGGGAACACAAAGTTCTTTTCAGTTGCAAACCCCACTCTATACATATATATGGGGAGGTACAAGCTGCAACTCGGGTTTACAGTGAAAAAAGCAGGCACTTCAAACCGGCACTAGGAAACAGACTGAGAAACCAGAGTCAGTGTTTCCCTGCAACCCGTTCACTTTGTGCTGGATGAACGAACGTCTCTCCACATGCTCAGTTCTGAGAGATAAGTGTGTGTGAAAGCCGTCCTTCACCTAGCTTGAAGGGAACACAAAGTTTCTTTTCAGTTGCAAAATCCACTCCATACATATATATGGGGAGGTACAAGCTCCAACTCGGATTTACAGTGAAAACGGCAGGCACTTCAAACCGACACTAGGAAATACACTGAAAAACCAGAGTCAGTGTTTCTCCTGCAACCCGTTCCCTTTGTGCTGGATGAACGAACGCTCTCCACATGCTCAGTTCTGAGAGATAAGTGTGTGTGAAAGCCGTCCTTCACCTAGCTTGATGGGAACACAAAGTTTCTTTTCAGTTGCAAACCCCAATCCATACATATATATGGGGAGGTACAAGCTCCAACTCAGATATACAGTGAAAAAGGCAGGCACTTCAATCCGGCACTAGGAAACAGACTGAGAATCCAGAGTCAGTGTTTCTCCTGCAACCCGTTCCCTATGTGCTGGATGAACGAACGTCTCTCCACATGCTCAGTTCTGAGAGATAAGTGTGTGTGAAAACCGTCCTTCACCTAGCTTGAAGGGAACACAAAGTTTCTTTTCAGTTGCAAATCCCACTCCATACATATATATGGGGAGGTACAAGCTCCAACTCGGCTTTACAGTGAAAACGGCAGGCACGTCAAACCGGCACTAGGAAACAGACTGAGAAACCATAGTAAGGGTTTCTCCTGCAACCCGTTCCCTTTGTGCTGGATGAACGAACGTCTCTCCACATGCTCAGTTCTGAGAGATAAGTGTGTGTGAAAGCCGTCCTTCACCTAGCTTGAAGGGAACACAAAGTTTCTTTTCATTTGCAAACCCCACCCTTACATATATATGGGGAGGTACAAGCTCCAACTCGGTTTTACAGTGAAAACGGCAGGCACTTCAAACCGGCACAAGGAAACAGACTGAGAAACCAGAGTAAGGGTTTCTCCTGCAACCCGTTCCCTTTGTGCTGGATGAACGAACGTCTCTCCACATGCTCAGTTCTGAGAGATAATTTTCTGTGAATGCCGTCCTTCACCTAGCTTGAACGGAACACAAAATTTCTTTTCATTTGCCAACTCCACTGCATAAATATATATGGGGAGGTACAAGCTCCAACTCGGTTTTACAGTGAAAATGGCAGGCACTTCAAACCGGGACTAGGAAACAGACTGAGAAACCAGAGTAAGGGTTTCTCCTGCAACCCGTTCCCTTTGTGCTGGATGAACGAACGTCTCTCCACATGCTCAGTTCTGAGAGATAAGTGTGTGTGAAAGCCGTCCTTCACCTAGCTTGAAGGGAACACAAAGTTTCTTTTCAGTTGCAAACTCCACTCCATACATATATATGGGGTGGTACAAGCTCCAACTCGGTTTTACAGTGAAAACGGCAGGCACTTCAACCCGGCACTAGGTAACACACTGAGAAACCAGAGTCAGTGTTTCTCCTGCAAACCGTTCCCTTTGTGCTGGATGAACGAACGTCTCTCCACATGCTCAGTTGTGAGAGATAAGTGTGTGTGAAAGCCGTTCTTCAACTAGCTTGAAGGGAACACAAAGTTTCTTTTCAGTTGCAAACCCCACTCCATACATATATATGGGGAGGTACAAGCTCCAACTCGGCTTTACAGTGAAAACGGCAGGCACTTCAAACCGGTACTAGGAAACAGACTGAGAATCCAGAGTAAGGGTTTCTCCTGCAACCCGTTCCCTTTTTGCTGGATGAACGAACGTCTCTCCCCATGCTCAGTTCTGAGAGATAAGTGTGTGTGAAAGCCGTCCTTCACCTAGCTTGAAGGGAACACAAAGTTTCTTTTCAGTTGCAAACACCAATCCATACATATATATGGGGAGGTACAAGCTCCAACTCGGTTTTACAGTGAAAACGGCAGGCACTTCAAACCGGCACTAGGAAACAGACTGAGAAACCAGAGTCAGTGTTTCCCTGCAACCCGTTCCCTTTGTGTTGGATGAACGAACGTCCCTCCACATGCTCAGTTCAGAGAGATAAGTGTGTGTGAAAGCCGTCCTTCACATAGCTTGAAGGGAACACAAAGTTCTTTTCAGTTGCAAACCCCACTCTATACATATATATGGGGAGGTACAAGCTGCAACTCGGGTTTACAGTGAAAAAAGCAGGCACTTCAAACCGGCACTAGGAAACAGACTGAGAAACCAGAGTCAGTGTTTCCCTGCAACCCGTTCACTTTGTGCTGGATGAACGAACGTCTCTCCACATGCTCAGTTCTGAGAGATAAGTGTGTGTGAAAGCCGTCCTTCACCTAGCTTGAAGGGAACACAAAGTTTCTTTTCAGTTGCAAAATCCACTCCATACATATATATGGGGAGGTACAAGCTCCAACTCGGATTTACAGTGAAAACGGCAGGCACTTCAAACCGACACTAGGAAATACACTGAAAAACCAGAGTCAGTGTTTCTCCTGCAACCCGTTCCCTTTGTGCTGGATGAACGAACGCTCTCCACATGCTCAGTTCTGAGAGATAAGTGTGTGTGAAAGCCGTCCTTCACCTAGCTTGATGGGAACACAAAGTTTCTTTTCAGTTGCAAACCCCAATCCATACATATATATGGGGAGGTACAAGCTCCAACTCAGATATACAGTGAAAAAGGCAGGCACTTCAATCCGGCACTAGGAAACAGACTGAGAATCCAGAGTCAGTGTTTCTCCTGCAACCCGTTCCCTATGTGCTGGATGAACGAACGTCTCTCCACATGCTCAGTTCTGAGAGATAAGTGTGTGTGAAAACCGTCCTTCACCTAGCTTGAAGGGAACACAAAGTTTCTTTTCAGTTGCAAATCCCACTCCATACATATATATGGGGAGGTACAAGCTCCAACTCGGCTTTACAGTGAAAACGGCAGGCACGTCAAACCGGCACTAGGAAACAGACTGAGAAACCATAGTAAGGGTTTCTCCTGCAACCCGTTCCCTTTGTGCTGGATGAACGAACGTCTCTCCACATGCTCAGTTCTGAGAGATAAGTGTGTGTGAAAGCCGGCCTTCAGCTAGCTTGAAGGTAACACAAAGTTTCTTTTCAATTGCCAACTTCTCTCCATACATATATATGGGGAGGTACAAGCTCCAACTCGGTTTTACAGTGAAAACGGCAGGCACTTCAAACCGGCACTAGGAAACAGACTGAGAAACCAGAGTCAGTGATTCTCCTGTAAACCGTTCCCTTTGTGCTGGATGAACGAACGTCTCTCCACATGCTCAGTTCTGAGAGATATGTGTGTGTGAATGCCGTCCTTCACATAGCTTGAACGGAACACAAAATTTCTTTTCATTTGCCAACTCCACTGCATAAATATATATGGGGAGGTACAAGCTCCAACTCGGTTTTACAGTGAAAACGGCAGGCACTTCAAACCGGGACTAGGAAACAGACTGAGAAACCAGAGTAAGGGTTTCTCCTGCAACCCGTTCCCTTTGTGCTGGATGAACGAACGTCTCTCCACATGCTCAGTTCTGAGAGATAAGTGTGTGTGAAAGCCGTCCTTCACCTAGCTTGAAGGGAACACAAAGTTTCTTTTCAGTTGCAAACTCCACTCCATACATATATATGGGGTGGTACAAGCTCCATCTCGGTTTTACAGTGAAAAAGGCAGGCACTTCAAACCGGCACTAGGTAACACACTGAGAAACCAGAGACAGTGTTTCTCCTGCAAACCGTTCCCTTTGTGCTGGATGAACGAACGTCTCTCCACATGCTCAGTTCTGAGAGATAAGTGTGTGTGAAAGCCGTCCTTCAACTAGCTTGAAGGGAACACAAAGTTTCTTTTCAGTTGCAAACCCCACTCCATACATATATATGGGGATGTACAAGCTCCAACTCGGCTTTACAGTGAAAACGGCAGGCACTTCAAACCGGCACTAGGAAACAGACTGAGAAACCAGAGTAAGGGTTTCTCTTGCAACCCGTTCCCTTTTTGCTGGATGAACGAACGTCTCTCCCCATGCTCAGTTCTGAGAGATAAGTGTGTGTGAAAGCCGTCCTTCACCTAGCTTGAAGGGAACACAAAGTTTCTTTTCAGTTGCAAACTCCAATCCATACATATATATGGGGAGGTACAAGCTCCAACTCGGTTTTACAGTGAAAACGGCAGGCACTTCAAACCGGCACTAGGAAACAGACTGAGAAACCAGAGTCAGTGTTTCTCCTGCAACCCGTTCCCTTTGTGCTGGATGAACGAACGTCTCTCCCCATGTTCAGTTCTGAGAGATAAGTGTGTGTGAAAGCCGTCCTTCACCTAGCTTGAAGGGAACACAAAGTTTCTTTTCAGTTGCAAACACCAATCCATACATATATATGGGGAGGTACAAGCTCTAACTCGGTTTTACAGTGAAAATGGCAGGCACTTCATACCGGCACTAGGAAACAGACTGAGAAACCAGAGTCAGTGTTTCTCCTGCAAACCGTTCCCTTTGTGCTGGATGAACGAACGTCTCTCCACATGCTCAGTTCTGAGAGATAAGTGTGTATGAAAGCCGTCCTTCACCTACCTAGAATGGAACACAAAATTTCTTTTCATTTGCCAACTCCACTCCGTACCTTTATATGGGAAGTTGCAAGCTCCAACTCTGTTTTACAGTGAAAACGGCAGGCACTTCAAACCGGCACTAGGAAACAGACTGAGAAACCAGAGTCAGTGTTTCTCCTGCAACCCGTTCCCTTTGTGCTGGATGAACGAACGTCTCTCCACATGCTCAGTTCTGAGAGATAAGTGTTTGTGAAAGCCCTCCTTCACCTAGCTTGAAGGAAACACAAAGTTTCTTTTCAGTTGCAAACTCCACTCCATACATATATATGGGGAGGTACAAGCTCCAACTCGGTTTTACAGTGAAAACGGCAGGCACTTCAAACCGGCACTAGGAAACAGTCTGAGAAACCAGAGTAATGGTTTCTCCTGCAACCCGTTCCCTTTGTGCTGGATGAACGAAAGTCTCTCCACATGCTCAGTTCTGAGAGATAAGTGTGTGTGAAAGCCGTACTTCAACTAGCTTGAAGCGAACACAAAGTTTCTTTTCAGTTGCAAACTCCACTCCATACATATATATGGGGAGGTAGAAGCTCCAACTCGGTTTTACAGTGAAAACTGCAGGCACTTCAAACCGGCACTAGGAAACAGACTGAGAAACCAGAGTAATGGTTTCTCCTGTAACCCGTTCCCTTTGTGCTGGATGAACGAAAGTCTCTCCACATGCTTAGTTCTGAGAGATAACTGTGTGTGAATGCCGTACTTCAACTAGCTTGAAGCGAACACAAAGTTTCTTTTCAGTTGCAAACTCCACTCCTTACATATATATGGGGAGGTACAAGCACCAACTCGGTTTTAAAGTGAAAACGTCAGGCATTTCAAACCGGCACAAGGAAACAGACTGAGGAAACAGAGTAAGGGTTTCTCCTGCAACCCGTTCCCTTTGTGCTGGATGAACGAACGTCTCTCCACATGCTCAGTTCTGAGAGATAAGTGTGTGTGAAATCCGTACTTCAACTAGCTTGAAGGGAACACAAAGTTTCTTTTCAGTTGCAAACTCCACTCCATACATATATATGGGGAGGTACAAGCTGCAACTCGGTTTTACAGTGAAAACGGCAGGCACTTCAAACCGGCACTAGGAAACAGACTGAGAATCCAGAGTAAGGGTTTCTCCTGCAACCCGTTCCCTTTGGGTTGGATGAACAAACGTCTCTCCACATGCTCAGTTCTGAGAGATATGTGTGTGTGAAAGCCGTACTTCACCTAGCTTGAAGGGAACACAAAGTTTCTTTTCAGTTGCAAACTCCACTCCATACATATATATGGGGAGGTACAAGCTCCAACTCGGTTTTACAGTGAAAACGGCAGGCTCTTGAAACCGGCACTAGGTAACACACTGAGAAATCAGAGTCAGTGTTTCTCCTGCAAACCGTTCACTTTGTGCTGGATGAACGAACGTCTCTCCACATGCTCAGTTCTGAGAGATAAGTGTGTGTGAAAGCCGTCCTTCACCTAGCTTGAAGGGAACACAAAGTTTCTTTTCATTTGCAAACCACACCCTTACATATATATGGGGAGGTACAAGCTCCAACTCGGTTTTACAGTGAAAACGGCAGGCACTTCAAACCGGCACTAGGAAACAGACTGAGAAACCAGAGTAAGGGTTTCTCCTGCAACCCGTTCCCTTTGTGCTGGATGAACGAACGTCTCTCCACATGCTCAGTTCTGAGAGATAATTTTCTGTGAATGCCGTCCTTCACCTAGCTTGAACGGAACACAAAATTTCTTTTCATTTGCCAACTCCACTGCATAAATATATATGGGGAGGTACAACCTCCAACTCGGTTTTACAGTGAAAATGGCAGGCACTTCAAACCGGGACTAGGAAACAGACTGAGAAACGAGAGTAAGGGTTTCTCCTGCAACCCGTTCCCTTTGTGCTGGATGAACGAACGTCTCTCCACATGCTCAGTTCTGAGAGATAAGTGTGTGTGAAAGCCGTCCTTCACCTAGCTTGAAGGGAACACAAAGTTTCTTTTCAGTTGCAAACACCAATCCATACATATATATGGGGAGGTACAAGCTCCAACTCGGTTTTACAGTGAAAACGGCAGGCACTTCAAACCGGCACTAGGAAACAGACTGAGAAACCAGAGTCAGTGTTTCTCCTGCAACCCGTTCCATTTGTGCTGGATGAACGAACGTCTCTCCCCATGTTCAGTTCTGAGAGATAAGTGTGTGTGAAAGCCGTCCTTCACCTAGCTTGAATGGAACACAAAATTTCTTTTCATTTGCCAACTCCACTCCGAACATATATATGGGAAATTGCAAGCTCCAACTCTGTTTTACAGTGAAAACGGCAGGCACTTCAACCCGGCACTAGGAAACAGACTGAGAAACCAGAGGCTGTGTTTCTCCTGCAACCCGTTCCCTTTGTGCTGGATGAACGAACGTCTCTCCACATGCTCAGTTCTGAGAGATAAGTGTGTGTGAAAGCCGTCCTTCACCTAGCTTGAAGGAAACACAAAGTTTCTTTTCAGTTGCAAACTCCACTCCATACATATATATGGGGAGGTACAAGCTCCAACTCGGTTTTACAGTGAAAACGTCAGGCATTTCAAACCGGCACTAGGAAACAGACTGAGGAATCCGAGTAAGGGTTTCTCCTGCAACCCGTTCCCTCTGTGTTGGATAAATGAACGTCTCTCCACATGCTCAGTTCTGGGAGATATGTGTGTGTGAAAGCCGTCCTTCACCTTGCTTGAAGGGAACACAAAGTTTCTTTTCAGTTGTCAACTCCACTCCATACATATATATGGGGAGGTACAAGCTCCAACTCGGTTTTACAGTGAAAACGGCAGGCACTTGAAACCGGCACTAGGTAACACACTGAAAATTCAAAGTCAGTGTTTCTCCTGCAAACCGTTCCCTTTGTGCTGGATGAACGAACGTCTCTCCACATACTCAATTCTGAGAGATAAGTGTGTGTGTAAGCCGTCCTTCACCTTGCTTGAAGGAAACACAAAGATTCTTTTCAGTTGAAAACTCCACTCCATACATATATATGGGGAGGTACAAGCTCCAACTCGGTTTTACAGTGAAAAAGGCAGGCACTTCAAACCGGCACTAGGAAACAGACTGAGAAACCAGAGTAAGGGTTTCTCCTGCAACCCGTTCCCTTTGTGCTGGATGAACGAACGTCTCTCCACATGCTCAGTTCTGAGAGATAAGTGTGTGTGAAAGCCGTACTTCAACTAGCTTGAAGGGAACACAAAGTTTCTTTTCAGTTGCAAACACCACTCCATACATATATATGGGGAGGTACAAGCTCCAACTCGGTTTTACAGTGAAAACGGCAGGCACTTCAAACCGGCACTAGGAAACAGACTGAGAAACCAGAGTAAGGGTTTCTCCTGCAACCCGTTCCCTTTGTGCTGGATGAACGAACGTCTCTCCACATGCTCAGTTCTGAGAGATAAGTGTGTGTGAAAGCCGGCCTTCACCTAGCTTGAAGGTAACACAAAGTTTCTTTTCAATTGCCAACTTCTCTCCATACATATATATGGGGAAGTACAAGCTCCAACTCGGTTTTACAGTGAAAACGGCAGGCACTTCAAACCGGCACTAGGAAACAGACTGAGAAACCAGAGTCAGTGATTCTCCTGCAAACCGTTCCCTTTGTGCTGGATGAACGAACGTCTCTCCACATGCTCAGTTCTGAGAGATAAGTGTGTGTGAAAGCCGTACTTCAACTAGCTTGAAGGGAACACAAAGTTTCTTTTCAGTTGCAAACTCCAATCCATACATATATATGGGGAGGTACAAGCTCCAACTCGGTTTTACAGTGAAAACGGCAGGCACTTCAGACCGGGACTAGGAAACAGACTGAGAAACCAGAGTAAGGGTTTCTCCTGCAACCCGTTCCCTTTGTGCTGGATGAACGAACGTCTCTCCACATGCTCAGTTCTGAGAGATAAGTGTGTGTGAAAGCCGTCCTTCACCTAGCTTGAAGGAAACACAAAGTTTCTTTTCAGTTGCAATTTCCACTCCATACATATATATGGGGAGGTACAAGCTCCAACTCGATTTTACAATGAAAACGGCAGGCACTTGAAACCGGCACTAGGTAACACACTGAAAAATCAAAGTCAGTGTTTCTCCTGCAAACCGTTCCCTTTTTGCTGGATGAACGAACGTCTCTCCACATGCTCAGTTCTGAGAGATAAGTGTGTGTGAATGCCGTCCTTCACCTAGCTTGAAGGAAACACAAAGATTCTTTTCAGTTGAAAACTCCACTCCATACATATATATGGGGAGGTACAAGCTCCAACTCGGTATTACAGTGAAAACGGCAGGCACTTCAAACCGGCACTAGGAAACAGACTGAGAAACCAGAGTAAGGGTTTCTCCTGCAACCCGTTCCTTTTGTGCTGGATGAACGAACGTCTCTCCACATGCTCAGTTCTGAGAGATAAGTGTGTGTGAAAGCCGTACTTCAACTAGCTTGAAGGGAACACAAAGTTTCTTTTCAGTTGCAAACTCCACTCCATACATATATATGGGGAGGTACAAGCTCCAACTCGGTTTTACAGTGAAAACGGCAGGCACTTCAAACCGGCACTAGGAAACAGACTGAGAAACCAGAGTAAGGGTTTCTCCTGCAACCCGTTCCCTTTGTGCTGGATGAAAGAACGTTTCTCCACATGCTAAGTTCTGAGAGATAAGTGTGTGTGAAAGCCGTGCTTCACCTAGCTTGAAGGGAACACATACTTTCTTTTCAGTTGTAAACCGCACTCCATACATATATATGGGGAGGTACAAGCTAAAACTCGGTTTTACAGTGAAAACTGCAGGCAATTCAGACCGGCACTAGGAAACAGACTGAGAAACCAGAGTCAGTGTTTCCCTGCAACCAGTTCCTTTTGTGCTGGATGAAAGAACGTCTCTCCACATGCTCAGTTCTGAGAGATAAGTGTGTGTGAAAGCCGTCCTTCACCTAGCTTGAAGGGAACACAAAGTTTCTTTTCAGTTGCCAACTCCACTCCATACATATATATGGGGAGGTCAAGCCCCAACTCGGTTTTACAGTGAAAACGGCAGGCACTTCAAACCGGCACTAGGAAACAGACTGAGAAACAAGAGTAAGTTTTTCCCCTGCAACCCGTTCCCTTTGTGCTTGATGAACGAAAGTCTCTCCACATGCTCAGTTCTGAGAGAGAAGTGTGTGTGAAAGCCGTCCTTCACCTGGCTTGAAGGGAACACAAAGTTTCTTTTCAGTTGCAAACTCCACTCCATATATATATATGGGGAGGTCAAGCCCCAACTCGGTTTTACAGTGAAAACGGCAGGCACTTCGAACCGGCACTAGGAAATAGACTAAGAAACCAGAGTAAGGGTTTCTCCTGCAACCCGTTCCCTTTGTGCTGGATGAACGAACGTCTCTCCACATACTCAGTTCTGAGAGATAAGTGTGTGTGAAAGCCGTCCTTCACCTAGCTTGAAGGGAACACAAAGTTTCTTTTCAGTTGCCAACTCCACTCCATACATATATATGGGGTGATACAAGCTCCAACTCGGTTTTACAGTGAAAACGGCAGGCACTTCAAACCGGCACTAGGTAACACACTGAGAAACCAGAGTCAGTGTTTCTCCTGCAAACCGTTCCCTTTGTGCTGAATGAACGAACGTCTCTCCACATGCTCAGTTCTGAGAGATAAGTGTATGTGAAAGGCGTCCTTCAAATAGCTTGAAGGGAACACAAAGTTTCTTTTCAGTTGCAAACCCCACTCCGTACATATATATGGGGAGGTACAAGCTCCAACTCGACTTTACAGTGAAAACGGCAGGCACTTGAAACCTGCACTAGGTAACACACTGAAAAATCAAAGTCAGTGTTTCTCCTGCAAACCGTTCCCTTTTTGCTGGATGAACGAACGTCTCTCCACATGCTCAGTTCTGAGAGATAAGTATGTGTGAAAGCCGTCCTTCACCTAGCTTGAAGGAAACACACAGTTTCTTTTCAGTTGCAAACTCCACTCCATTCATATATATGGGGAGGTACAAGCTCCAACTCGGTTTTACAGTGAAAACGTCAGGCATTTCAAACCGGCACTAGGAAACAGACTGAGGAATCCGAGTAAGGGTTTCTCCTGCAACCCGTTCCCTCTGTGTTGGATAAATGAACGTCTCTCCACATGCTCAGTTCTGGGAGATATGTGTGTGTGAAAGCCGTCCTTCACCTTGCTTGAAGGGAACACAAAGTTTCTTTTCAGTTGTCAACTCCACTCCATACATATATATGGGGAGGTACAAGCTCCAACTCGGTTTTACAGTGAAAACGCAGGCACTTGAAACCGGCACTAGGTAACACACTGAAAATTCAAAGTCAGTGTTTCTCCTGCAAACAGTTCCCTTTGTGCTGGATGAACGAACGTCTCTCCACATACTCAATTCTGAGAGATAAGTGTGTGTGTAAGCCGTTCTTCACCTTGCTTGAAGGAAACACAAAGATTCTTTTCAGTTGAAAACTCCACTCCATACATATATATGGGGAGGTACAAGCTCCAACTCGGTTTTACAGTGAAAAAGGCAGGCACTTCAAACCGGCACTAGGAAACAGACTGAGAAACCAGAGTAAGGGTTTCTCCTGCAACCCGTTCCCTTTGTGCTGGATGAACGAACGTCTCTCCACATGCTCAGTTCTGAGAGATAAGTGTGTGTGAAAGCCGTACTTCAACTAGCTTGAAGGGAACACAAAGTTTCTTTTCAGTTGCAAACACCACTCCATACATATATATGGGGAGGTACAAGCTCCAACCCGGTTTTACAGTGAAAACGGCAGGCACTTCAAACCGGCACTAGGAAACAGACTGAGAAACCAGAGTAAGGGTTTCTCCTGCAACCCGTTCCCTTTGTGCTGGATGAACGAACGTCTCTCCACATGCTCAGTTCTGAGAGATAAGTGTGTGTGAAAGCCGGCCTTCACCTAGCTTGAAGGTAACACAAAGTTTCTTTTCAATTGCCAACTTCTCTCCATACATATATATGGGGAAGTACAAGCTCCAACTCGGTTTTACAGTGAAAACGGCAGGCACTTCAAACCGGCACTAGGAAACAGACTGAGAAACCAGAGTCAGTGATTCTCCTGCAAACCGTTCCCTTTGTGCTGGATGAACGAACGTCTCTCCACATGCTCAGTTCTGAGAGATAAGTGTGTGTGAAAGCCGTACTTCAACTAGCTTGAAGGGAACACAAAGTTTCTTTTCAGTTGCAAACTCCAATCCATACATATATATGGGGAGGTACAAGCTCCAACTCGGTTTTACAGTGAAAACGGCAGGCACTTCAGACCGGGACTAGGAAACAGACTGAGAAACCAGAGTAAGGGTTTCTCCTGCAACCCGTTCCCTTTGTGCTGGATGAACGAACGTCTCTCCACATGCTCAGTTCTGAGAGATAAGTGTGTGTGAAAGCCGTCCTTCACCTAGCTTGAAGGAAACACAAAGTTTCTTTTCAGTTGCAATTTCCACTCCATACATATATATGGGGAGGTACAAGCTCCAACTCGGTTTTACAATGAAAACGGCAGGCACTTGAAACCGGCACTAGGTAACACACTGAAAAATCAAAGTCAGTGTTTCTCCTGCAAACCGTTCCCTTTTTGCTGGATGAACGAACGTCTCTCCACATGCTCAGTTCTGAGAGATAAGTGTGTGTGAATGCCGTCCTTCACCTAGCTTGAAGGAAACACAAAGATTCTTTTCAGTTGAAAACTCCACTCCATACATATATATGGGGAGGTACAAGCTCCAACTCGGTATTACAGTGAAAACGGCAGGCACTTCAAACCGGCACTAGGAAACAGACTGAGAAACCAGAGTAAGGGTTTCTCCTGCAACCCGTTCCTTTTGTGCTGGATGAACGAACGTCTCTCCACATGCTCAGTTCTGAGAGATAAGTGTGTGTGAAAGCCGTACTTCAACTAGCTTGAAGGGAACACAAAGTTTCTTTTCAGTTGCAAACTCCACTCCATACATATATATGGGGAGGTACAAGCTCCAACTCGGTTTTACAGTGAAAACGGCAGGCACTTCAAACCGGCACTAGGAAACAGACTGAGAAACCAGAGTAAGGGTTTCTCCTGCAACCCGTTCCCTTTGTGCTGGATGAAAGAACGTCTCTCCACATGCTAAGTTCTGAGAGATAAGTGTGTGTGAAAGCCGTGCTTCACCTAGCTTGAAGGGAACACATAGTTTCTTTTCAGTTGTAAACCGCACTCCATACATATATATGGGGAGGTACAAGCTAAAACTCGGTTTTACAGTGAAAACTGCAGGCAATTCAGACCGGCACTAGGAAACAGACTGAGAAACCAGAGTCAGTGTTTCCCTGCAACCTGTTCCTTTTGTGCTGGATGAAAGAACGTCTCTCCACATGCTCAGTTCTGAGAGATAAGTGTGTGTGAAAGCCGTCCTTCACCTAGCTTGAAGGGAACACAAAGTTTCTTTTCAGTTGCCAACTCCACTCCATACATATATATGGGGAGGTCAAGCCCCAACTCGGTTTTACAGTGAAAACGGCAGGCACTTCAAACCGGCACTAGGAAACAGACTGAGAAACAAGAGTAAGTTTTTCCCCTGCAACCCGTTCCCTTTGTGCTTGATGAACGAAAGTCTCTCCACATGCTCAGTTCTGAGAGAGAAGTGTGTGTGAAAGCCGTCCTTCACCTGGCTTGAAGGGAACACAAAGTTTCTTTTCAGTTGCAAACTCCACTCCATAGATATATATGGGGAGGTCAAGCCCCAACTCGGTTTTACAGTGAAAACGGCAGGCACTTCGAACCGGCACTAGGAAATAGACTAAGAAACCAGAGTAAGGGTTTCTCCTGCAACCCGTTCCCTTTGTGCTGGATGAACGAACGTCTCTCCACATACTCAGTTCTGAGAGATAAGTGTGTGTGAAAGCCGTCCTTCACCTAGCTTGAAGGGAACACAAAGTTTCTTTTCAGTTGCCAACTCCACTCCATACATATATATGGGGTGGTACAAGCTCCAACTCGGTTTTACAGTGAAAACGGCAGGCACTTCAAACCGGCACTAGGTAACACACTGATAAACCAGAGTCAGTGTTTCTCCTGCAAACCGTTCCCTTTGTGCTGAATGAACGAACGTCTCTCCACATGCTCAGTTCTGAGAGATAAGTGTGTGTGAAAGGAGTCCTTCAAATAGCTTGAAGGGAACACAAAGTTTCTTTTCAGTTGCAAACCCCACTCCGTACATATATATGGGGAGGTACAAGCTCCAACTCGACTTTACAGTGAAAACGGCAGGCACTTGAAACCTGCACTAGGTAACACACTGAAAAATCAAAGTCAGTGTTTCTCCTGCAAACCGTTCCCTTTTTGCTGGATGAACGAACGTCTCTCCACATGCTCAGTTCTGAGAGATAAGTGTGTGTGAATGCCGTCCTTCACCTAGCTTGAAGGAAACACAAAGATTCTTTTCAGTTGAAAACTCCACTCCATACATATATATGGGGAGGTACAAGCTCCAACTCGGTATTACAGTGAAAACGGCAGGCACTTCAAACCGGCACTAGGAAACAGACTTAGAAACCAGAGTAAGGGTTTCTCCTGCAACCCGTTCCTTTTGTGCTGGATGAACGAACGTCTCTCCACATTCTCAGGTCTGAGAGATAAGTGTGTGTGAAAGCCGTACTTCAACTAGCTTGAAGGGAACACAAAGTTTCTTTTCAGTTGCAAACTCCACTCCATACATATATATGAGGAGGTACAAGTTCCAACTCGGTTTTACAGTGAAAACGGCAGGCACTTCAAACCGGCACTAGGAAACAGACTGAGAAACCAGAGTAAGGGTTTCTCCTGCAACCCGTTCCCTTTGTGCTGGATGAAAGAACGTCTCTCCACATGCTAAGTTCTGAGAGATAAGTGTGTGTGAAAGCCGTGCTTCACCTAGCTTGAAGGGAACACATAGTTTCTTTTCAGTTGTAAACCGCACTCCATACATATATATGGGGAGGTACAAGCTCCAACTCGGTTTTACAGTGAAAACTGCAGGCAATTCAGACCGGCACTAGGAAACAGACTGAGAAACCAGAGTCAGTGTTTCCCTGCAACCTGTTCCTTTTGTGCTGGATGAAAGAACGTCTCTCCACATGCTCAGTTCTGAGAGATAAGTGTGTGTGAAAGCCGTCCTTCACCTAGCTTGAAGGGAACACAAAGTTTCTTTTCAGTTGCCAACTCCACTCCATACATATATATGGGGAGGTACAAGCTCCAACACGGTTTTACAGTGAAAACGGCAGGCACTTCAAACCGGCACTAGGAAACAGACTGAGAAACCAGAGTCAGTGATTCTGCTGCAAACTGTTCCCTTTGTGCTGGATGAACGAACGTCTCTCCACATGCTCAGTTCTGAGAGATAAGTGTGTGTGAAAGCCGTCCTTCACCTAGCTTGAAGGGAACACAAAGTTTCTTTTCAGTTGCCAACTCCACTCCATACATATATATGGGGAGGTCAAGCCCCAACTCGGTTTAACAGTGAAAACGGCAGGCACTTCAAACCGGCACTAGGAAACAGACTGAGAAACAAGAGTAAGTTTTTCTCCTGCAACCCGTTCCCTTTGTGCTTGATGAACGAAAGTCTCTCCACATGCTCAGTTCTGAGAGAGAAGTGTGTGTGAAAGCCGTCCTTCACCTGGCCTGAAGGGAACACAAAGTTTCTTTTCAGTTGCAAACTCCACTCCATACATATATATGGGGAGGTAAAGCCCCAACTCGGTTTTACAGTGAAAACGGCAGGCACTTCAAACCGGCACTAGGAAACAGACTAAGAAACCAGAGTAAGGGTTTCTCCTGCAACCCGTTCCCTTTGTGCTGGATGAACGAACGTCTCTCCACATACTCAGTTCTGAGAGATAAGTGTGTGTGAAAGCCGTACTTCACCTAGCTTGAAGGGAACACAAAGTTTCTTTTCAGTTGCAAACTCCACTCCATACATATATATGGGGAGGTACAAGCTCCAACACGGTTTTACAGTGAAAACGGTAGGCACTTCAAACCGGCACTAGGAAACAGACTGAGAGTCCAGAGTCAGTGTTTTTCCAGCAAACCGTTCCCTTTTTGCTGGATGAACGAACTTCTTTCCACATGCTCAGTTCTGAGAGATAAGTGTGTGTGAAAGCCGTCCTTCAAATAGCTTGAAGGGAACACAAAGTTTCTTTTCAGTTGCAAACTCCACTCCATACATATATATGGGGAGGTACAAGCGCCAACTCGGTTTTACAGTGAAAACGGCGGGCACTTCAATCCGGCACTAGGAAGGAAACAGACTGAGAAACCAGAGTAAGGGTTTCTCCTGCAACACGTTCCATTTGTGCTCGATGAACGAACTTCTCTCCACATGCTGATTTCTGAGAGATAATTGTGTGTGAAAGCCATCCTTCACCTAGCTTAAAGGGAACACAAAGTTTCTTTTCAGTTGCAAACTCCACTCCATACATATATATGGGGAGGTACAAGCTCCAACTAGGTTTAACAGTGAAAACGGCAGGCACTTCAAACCGGCACTAGGAAACAGACTGAGAAACAAGAGTAAGGGTTTCTCCTCCAACCCGTTCCCTTTGTGCTGGATGAACGAACGTCTCTCCACATGCTCAGTTCTGAGAGATAAGTGTGTGTGAAAGCCGTCCTTCACCTAGCTTGAAGGGAACACAAATTTTCTTTTCAGTTGCAAACCCCACTCCATACATTTATATGGGGAGGTACAAGCTCCAACTCGGTTTTACAGTAAAAACGGCAGGCACTTCAAACCGGCACTAGGAAACAGACTGAGAAACCAGAGTAAGGGTTTCTCCGGCAACCCGTTCCCTTTGTGCTGGATGAACGAACGTCTCTCCACATGCTCAGTTCTGAGAGATAAGTGTGTGTGAAAGCCGTCCTTCACCCAGCTTGAAGGGAACACAAAGTTTCTTTTCAGTTGCAAACTCCACTCCATACAAATATATGGGGAGTTACAAGCGCCAGCTCGTTTTTACAGTGAAAACGGCAGGCACTTAAAACCGGCACTAGGAAACAGACTGAGAAACCAGAGTAAAGGCTTTTCCTGCAAACCGTTCCCTTTGTGCTGGATGAACGAACGTCTCTCCACATGCTCAGTTCTGAGAGATAAGTGTGTGTGAAAGCCGTCCTTCACCTAGCTTGAAGGGAACACAAAGTTTCTTTTCAGTTGCTAACCCCACTCCATACAAATATATGGGGAGTTACAAGCTCCAACTGGTTTTTACAGTGAAAACGGCAGGCACTTATCACCGGCACTAGGAAACATACTGAGAAACCAGAGTAAGGGCTTCTCCTGCAAACCGTTCCCTTTGTGCTGGATGAACGAACGTCTCTCCACATGCTCAGTTCTGAGAGATAAGTGTGTGTGAAAGCCGTCCTTCACCTAGCTTGAAGGGAACACAAAGTTTCTTTTCAGTTGCAAACTCCACTCCATACATATATATGGGGAGGTACAAGCGCCAACTCGGTTTTACAGTGAAAACGGCAGGCACTTCAATCCGGCACTAGGAAACAGACTGAGAAACCAGAGAAAGGGTTTCCCCTGCAACCCGTTTCTTTTGTGCTGGATGAACGAACGTATCTCCACATGCTCAGTTCTGAGAGATAAGTGTGTGTGAAAGCCGTACTTCACCTAGCTTAAAGGGAACACAAAGTTTCTTTTCAGTTGCAAACCCCACTCCATACATATATATGGGGAGGTACAAGCTCCAACTCGGTTTTACAGTGAAAACGGCAGGCACTTCAAAAGGGCACTAGGAAACAGACTGAGAAACCAGAATAATGGTTTCTCCTGCAACACGTTCCATTTGTGCTCGATGAACGAACTTCTCACCACATGCTGAGTTCTGAGAGATAATTGTGTGTGAAAGCCATCCTTCACCTAGCTTAAAGGGAACACAAATTTTCTTTTCAGTTGCAAACTCCACTCCATACATATATATGGGGAGGTACAAGCTCCAACTCGGTTTTACAGTGAAAACGGCAGGCACTTCAAACCGGCACTAGGAAACAGACTGAGAAACAAGAGTAAGGGTTTCTCCTGCAACCCGTTCCCTTTGTGCTGGATGAACGAACGTCTCTCCACATGCTCAGTTCTGAGAGATAATTGTGTGTGAAAGCCGTCCTTCACCTAGCTTGAAGGGAACACAAAGTTTCTTTTCAGTTGCAAACTCCACTCCATACATATATATGGGGAAGTACAAGCTCCAACACGGTTTTACAGTGAAAACGGCAGGCACTTCAAACCGGCACTAGGAAACAGACTGAGAAACCAGAGTCAGTGTTTTTCCAGCAAAACGTTCCCTTTTTGCTGGATGAACGAACGTCTCTCCACATGCTCAGTTCTGAGAGATAAGTGTGTGTGAAAGCCGTCCTTCACCTAGCTTGAAGGGAACACAAAGTTTCTTTTCAGTTGCAAACTCCAATCCATACATATATATGGTTAGGTACAAGCTCCAACTCGGTTTTACAGTGAAAACGGCAGGCACTTCAAACCGGCACTAGGAAACAGACTGAGAAACCAGAGTCACTGTTGCCCTGCAACCCGCTCGCTTTGTGCTGGATGAACGAACGTCTCTCCACATGCTCATTTCTGAGAGAAAATTGTGTGTGAAAGCCGTCCTTCACCTAGCTTGAAGGGAACACAAAGTTTCTTTTCAATTGCAAACTCCACTCCATACATATGTATGGGGAGGTACAAGCTCCAACACGGTTTTACAGTGAAAACGGCAGGCACTTCAAACCGGCACTAGGAAACAGACTGAGAAACCAGAGTCAGTGTTTTTACAGCAAACCGTTCCCTTTTTGCTGGATGAACGAACTTCTTTCCACATGCTCAGTTCTGAGAGATAAGTGTGTGTGAAAGCCGTACTTCACCTAGCTTGAAGGGAACATAAAGTTTCTTTTCAGTTGCAAACTCCACTCCATACATATATATGGGGAGGTACAAGCTCCAACACGGTTTTACAGTGAAAACGGCAGGCACTTCAAACCGGCACAAGGAAACAGACTGAGAAACCAGAGTAAGGGTTTCTTCTGCAACCCGCTCGCTTTGTGCTGGATGAACGAACTTCTCTCCACATGCTCAGTTTTGAGAGAAAAGTGTGTGTGAAAGCCGTCCTTCACCTAGCTTGAAGGGAACACAAAGTTTCTTTTCAGTTGCAAACTCCACTCCATACATATATATGGGGAAGTACAAGCTCCAACACGGTTTTACAGTGAAAACGGCAGGCACTTCAAACCGGCACTAGGAAACAGACTGAGAAACCAGAGTCAGTGTTTTTCCAGCAAAACGTTCCCTTTTTGCTGGATGAACGAACGTCTCTCCACATGCTCAGTTCTGAGAGATAAGTGTGTGTGAAAGCCGTCCTTCACCTAGCTTGAAGGGAACACAAAGTTTCTTTTCAGTTGCAAACTCCACTCCATACATATATATGGTTAGGTACAAGCTCCAACTCGGTTTTACAGTGAAAACGGCAGGCACTTCAAACCGGCACTAGGAAACAGACTGAGAAACCAGAGTCACTGTTGCCCTGCAACCTGATCCCTTTGTGCTGGATGAACGAACGTGTCTCCACATGCTCAGTTCTGAGAGATAAGTGTGTGTGAAAGCCGTCCTTCACATAGCTTGAAGGGAATACAAAGTTTCTTTTCAGTTGCAAACTCCACTCCATACATATATATGGGGAGGTACAAGCTCCAACTCGGGTTTACAGTGAAAACGGCAGGCACTTCAAACCGGCACTAGGAAACAGACTGAGAAACCAGAGTAAGGGTTTCTACTGCAACCCGTTCCCTTTGTGCTGGATGAACGAACGTCTCTCCACATGCTCAGTTCTGAGAGATAAGTGTGTGTGAAAGCCGTCCTTCACCTAGCTTGAAGGGAACACAAAGTTTCTTTTCAGTTGCAACCTCCACTCCATACATATATATGCGGAGGTACAAGCTCCAACTCTGTTTTACAGTTAAAATGGCAGGCACTTCAAACCGGCACTAGGCAACAGACTGAGAAACCAGAGTAAGGGTTTCCCCTGCAACCCGTTCCCTTTGTGCTGGATGAACGAACTTCTCTCCACATGCTCAGTTCTGAGAGATAAGTGTGTGTGAAAGCCGTACTTCACCTTGCTTGAAGGGAACATAAAGTTTCTTTTCAGTTGCAAACTCCACTCCATACATATATATGGGGAGGTAGAAGCTCCAACACGGTTTTACAGTGAAAACGGCAGGCACTTCATACCGGCACAAGGAAACAGACTGAGAAACCAGAGTAAGGGTTTCTCCTGCAATCCGCTCGCTTTGTGCTGGATGAACGAACGTCTCTCCACATGCTCAGTTCTGAGAGATAAGTGTGTGTGAAAGCCGTCCTTCACCTAGCTTGAAGGGAACACAAATTTTCTTTTCATTTGCAAACTCCACTCCATACATATATATGGGGAGGTACATGCTCCAACACGGTTTTACAGTGAAAACGGCAGGCACTTCAAACCGGCACTAGGAAACAGACTGAGAAACCAGAGTCAGTGTTTTTACAGCAAACCGTTCCCTTTTTGCTGGATGAACGAACGTCTCTCCACATGCTCAGTTCTGAGAGATAAGTGTGTGTGAAAGCCGTCCTTCACCTAGCTTGAAGGGAACACAAAGTTTCTTTTCAGTTGCTAACCCCACTCCATACATATATATGGGGAGTTACAAGCTCCAACTCGTTTTTACAGTGAAAACGGCAGGCACTTAACACCGGCACTAGGAAACAGACTGAGAAACCAGAGTAAGGGCTTCTCCTGCAAACCGTTCCCTTTGTGCTGGATGAACGAACGTCTCTCCACATGCTCAGTTCTGAGAGATAAGTGTGTGTGAAAGCCGTCCTTCACCTAGCTTGAAGGGAACACAAAGTTTCTTTTCAGTTGCAAACTCCACTCCATACATATATATGGGGAGGTACAAGCGCCAACTCGGTTTTACAGTGAAAACGGCAGGCACTTCAATCCGGCACTAGGAAACAGACTGAGAAACCAGAGTAAGGGTTTCCCCTGCAACCCGTTCCTTTTGTGCTGGATGAACTAACGTCTCTCCACATGCTCAGTTCTGAGAGATAAGTGTGTGTGAAAGCCGTCCTTCACCTAGCTTAAAGGGAACACAAAGTTTCTTTTCAGTTGCAAACCACACTCCATACATATATATGGGGAGGAACAAGCTCCAACTCGGTTTTACAGTGAAAACGGCAGGCACTTCAAAAGGGCACTAGGAAACAGACTGAGAAACCAGAGTAATGGTTTCTCCTGCAACACGTTCCATTTGTGCTCGATGAACGAACTTCTCACCACATGCTGAGTTCTGAGAGATAATTGTGTGTGAAAGCCATCCTTCACCTAGCTTAAAGGGAACACAAAGTTTCTTTTCAGTTGCAAATTCCACTCCATACATATATATGGGGAGGTACAAGCTCCAACTCGGTTTTACAGTGAAAACGGCAGGCACTTCAAACCGGCACAAGGAAACAGACTGAGAAACCAGAGTAAGGGTTTCTCCTGCAACCCGCTCGCTTAGTGCTGGATGAACGAACGTCTCTCCACATGCTCAGTTCTGAGAGAAAAGTGTGTGTGAAAGCCATCCTTCAGCTAGCTTGAAGGGAACACAAAGTTTCTTTTCAGTTGCAAACTCCACTCCATACATATATATGGGGAGGTACAAGCTCCAACTCGGTTTTACAGTGAAAACGGCAGGCACTTCAAACGGGCACTAGGAAACAGACTGAGAAACAAGAGTAAGGGTTTCTCCTGCAACCCGTTCCGTTTGTGCTGGATGAACGAACGTCTCTCCACATGCTCAGTTCTGAGAGATAAGTGTGTGTGAAAGCCGTCCTTCACCTAGCTTGAAGGGAACACAAAGTTTCTTTTCAGTTGCAAACTCCACTCCATACATATATATGGGGAGGTACAAGCTCCAACTCGGTTTTACAGTAAAAACGGCAGGCACTTCAAACCGGCACTAGGAAACAGACTGAGAAACCAGAGTCAGTGTTTCCCTGCAACCCGTTCCCTTTGTGCTGGATGAACGAACGTCTCTCCACATGCTCAGTTCT
The DNA here is from genome assembly GCF_048564905.1 of Vicugna pacos. Lineage (NCBI taxonomy): Eukaryota > Metazoa > Chordata > Mammalia > Artiodactyla > Camelidae > Vicugna > Vicugna pacos. The sequence continues at coordinate 25,688,214 of NC_133002.1, forward strand.
GAGAGATAAGTGTGTGTGAAAGCCTTCCTTCACCTAGCTTGAAGGGAACACAAAGTTTCTTTTCAGTTGCAAACTCCGCTCCATACATATATATGGGGAGGTACAAGCTCCAACACGGTTTTACAGTGAAATCGGTAGGCACTACAAACGGGCACTAGGAAACAGACTGAGAACCCAGAGTCAGTGTTTCCCTGCAACCCGTTCCCTTTGTGCTGAATGAACGAACGTCTCTCCACATGCTAAGTTCTGAGAGATAAGTGTGTGTGAAAGCCGTCCTTCACCAAGCTTGAAGGGAACACAAAGTTTCTTTTCAGTTGCAAACAACACTCCATACATATATATGCGGAGGTACAAGCTCCAACCCTGTTTTAAAGTTAAAACGGCAGACACTTCAAACCGGCACTAGGAAACAGACTGAGAAACCAGAGTAAGGGTTTCTCCTGCAACCCATTCCCTTTGTGCTGGATGAACGAACTTCTCTCCACATGCTCAGTTCTGAGAGATAATTGTGTGTGAAAGCCGTACTTCACCTAGCTTGAAGGGAACATAACGCTTCTTTTCAGTTGCAAACTCCACTCCATACATATATATGGGGAGGTACAAGCTCCAGCACGGTTTTACAGTGAAAACGGCAGGCACTTCAAACCGGCACAAGGAAACAGACTGAGAAACCAGAGTAAGGGTTTCTCCTGCAACCCGCTCGCTTAGTGCTGGATGAACGAACGTCTCTCCACATGCTCAGTTCTGAGAGAAAAGTGTGTGTGAAAGCCGTCCTTCACCTAGCTTGAAGGGAACACAAAGTTTCTTTTCAGTTGCAAACTCCACTCCATACATATATATGGGGAGGTACAAGCTCCAACACGGTTTTACAGTGAAAACGGCAGGCACTTCAAACCGGCACTAGGAAACAGACTGAGAAACCAGAGTCAGTGTTTTTCCAGCAAACCGTTCCTTTTTGCTGAATGAACGAACGTCTCTCCACATGCTCAGTTCTGAGAGATAAGTGCATGTGAAAGCCGAACTTCAACTAGCTTGAAGGGAACACAAAGTTTCTTTTCAGTTGCAAACTCCACTCCATACATATATAAGGGGAGGTACAAGCCCCAACTCGGTTTTACAGTGAAAACGGCAGGCACTTCAACCGGCACTAGTAAACAGACTGAGAAACCAGAGTAAGGGTTTCTCCTGCAACCCGTTCCCTTTGTGCTGGATGAACGAACGTCTCTTTACATGCTCAGTTCTGAGAGATAAGTGTGTGTGAAAGCCGTCCTTCACCTAGCTTGAAGGGAACACAAAGTTTCTTTTCAGTTGCAAACACCACTCCATACATATATATGGGGAGGTACAAGCTCCAACTCGGTTTTACAGTAAAAACGGCAGGCACTTCAAACCGGCACTAGGAAACAGACTGAGAGACCAGAGTAAGGGTTTCTCCTGCAACCCGTTCCCTTTGTGCTGGATGAACGAACGTCTCTCCACATGCTCAGTTCTGAGAGATATGTGTGTGTGAAAGCCGTCCTTCATTCAGCTTGAAGGGAACACAAAGTTTCTTTTCAGTTGTAAACCTCGCTCCATACATATATATGGGGAGGTACAAGCTCCAACTCGGTTTTACAGTGAAAACGGCAGGCACTTCAAACCGGCACTAGGAAACAGACTGAGAATCCAGAGTAAAGGTTTCTCCTGTAACCCGTTCCATTTGTGCTGGATGAACGAACGTGTCTCCACATGCTCAGTTCTGAGAGAAAAGTGTGTGTGAAAGCCGTCTTTCACCTAGCTTGAAGGGAACACAAAGTTTCTTTTCAGTTGTCAACTCCACTCCATACATATATATGGGGAGGTACAAGCTCCAACTCGGTTTTACACTGAAAACGGCAGGCACTTCAAACCGGCACTAGGAAACAGACTGAGAAACCAGAGTCAGTGTTTCCCTGCAACCCGTTCCCTTTGTGCTGGATGAACGAACGTCTCTCCACATGCTCAGTTCTGAGAGATAAGTGTGTGTGAAAGCCTTCCTTCACCTAGCTTGAAGGGAACACAAAGTTTCTTTTCAGTTGCCAACTCCACTCCATACATATATATGGGGAGGTACAAGCTCCAACTCGGTTTTACAGTGAAATCGGCAGGCACTACAAACCGGCACTAGGAAACAGACTGAGAAACCAGAGTCAGTGTTTCCCTGCAACCCGTTCCCTTTGTGCTGGATGAACGAACGTCTCTCCACATGCTCAGTTCTGAGAGATAAGTGTGTGTGAAAGCCGTCCTTCACCTAGCTTGAAGGGAACACAAAGTTTCTTTTCAGTTGCAAACAACACTCCATACATATATATGCGGAGGTACAAGCTCCAACTCTGTTTTACAGTTAAAACGGCAGGCACTTCAAACCGGCACTAGGAAACAGACTGAGAAACCAGAGTAAGGGTTTCTCCTGCAACCCGTTCCCTTTGTGCTGGATGAACGAACTTCTCTCCACATGCTCAGTTCTGAGAGATAAGTGTGTGTGAAAGCCGTACTTCACCTAGCTTGAAGGGAACATAAAGTTTCTTTTCAGTTGCAAACTCCACTCCATACATATATATGGGGAGGTACAAGCTCCAGCACGGTTTTACAGTGAAAACGGCAGGCACTTCAAACCGGCACAAGGAAACAGACTGAGAAACCAGAGTAAGGGTTTCCCCTGCAACCCGTTTCCTTTGTGCTGGATGAACGAACGTCTCTCCACATGCTCAGTTCTGAGAGAAAAGTGTGTGTGAAAGCCGTCCTTCACCTAGCTTGAAGGGAACACAAAGTTTCTTTTCAGTTGCAAACTCCACTCCATACATATATATGGGGAGGTACAAGCTCCAACACGGTTTTACACTGAAAACGGCAGGCACTTCAAACCGGCACTAGGAAACAGACTGAGAAACCAGAGTCAGTGTTTTTCCAGCAAACCGTTCCTTTTTGCTGAATGAACGAAAGTCTCTCCACATGCTCAGTTCTGAGAGATAAGTGCATGTGAAAGCCGAACTTCAACTAGCTTGAAGGGAACACAAAGTTTCTTTTCAGTTGCAAACTCCACTCCATACATATATATGGGGAGGTACAAGCTCCAACTCGGTTTTACAGTAAAAACGGCAGGCACTTCAAACGGGCACTAGGAAACAGACTGAGAAACAAGAGTAAGGGTTTCTCCTGCAACCCGTTCCCTTTGTGCTGGATGAACGAACGTCTCTCCACATGCTCAGTTCTGAGAGATAAGTGTGTGTGAACGCCGTCCTTCACCTAGCTTGAAGGGAACACAAAGTTTCTTTGCAGTTGCAAACCCCACTCCATACATTTATATGGGGAGGTACAAGCTCCAACTCGGTTTTACAGTAAAAACGGCAGGCACTTCAAACCGGCACTAGGAAACAGACTGAGAATCCAGAGTAACGGTTTCTCCTGTAACCCGTTCCATTTGTGCTGGATGAACGAACGTGTCTCCACATGCTCACTTCTGAGAGATATGTGTGTGTGAAAGCCGTCCTTCACCTAGCTTGAAGGGAACACAAAGTTTCTTTTCAGTTGCAAACCCCACTCCATACATATATATGGGGAGGTACAAGCTCCAACACGGTTTTACAGTGAAAATGTCAGGCACTTCAAACCGGCACTAGGAAACAGACTGAGAAACTAGAGTCAGTGTTTTTCCAGCAAACCGTTCCCTTTTTGCTGGATGAACGAACGTCTCTCCACATGCTCAGTTCTGAGTGATAAGTGTGTGTGAAAGCCGTCCTTCACCTAGCTTGAAGGGAACACAAAGTTTCTTTTCAGTTGCAAACTCCACTCCATACATATATATGGGGAGGTACAAGCTCCAACTCGGTTTTACAGTAAAAACGGCAGGCACTTCAAACCGGCACTAGGAAACAGACTGAGAAACCAGAGTAAGGGTTTCTCCTGCAACCCGTTCCCTTAGTGCTGGATGAACGAACGTCTCTCCACATGCTCAGTTCTGAGAGATATGTGTGTGTGAATGCCGTCCTTCACCCAGCTTGAAGGGAACACAAAGTTTCTTTTCAGTTGTAAACCCCGCTCCATTCATATATATGGGGAGGTACAAGCTCCAACTCGGTTTTACAGTGAAAACGGCAGGCACTTCAAACCGGCACTAGGAAACAGACTGAGAAACCAGAGTAAGGGTTTCTCCTGCAACCCGTTCCCTTAGTGCTGGATGAACGAACGTCTCTCCACATGCTCAGTTCTGAGAGATATGTGTGTGTGAATGCCGTCCTTCACCCAGCTTGAAGGGAACACAAAGTTTCTTTTCAGTTGCCAACTCCACTCCATACATATATATGGGGAGGTACAAGCTCCAACTCGGTTTTACACTGAAAACGGCAGGCACTTCAAACCGGCACTAGGAAACAGACTGAGAAACCAGAGTCAGTGTTTCCCTGCAACCCGTTCCCTTTGTGCTGGATGAACGAACGTCTCTCCACATGCTCAGTTCTGAGAGATAAGTGTGTGTGAAAGCCTTCCTTCACCTAGCTTGAAGGGAACACAAAGTTTCTTTTCAGTTGCAAACTCCACTCCATACATATATATGGGGAGGTACAAGCTCCAACTCGGTTTTACAGTAAAAACGGCAGGCACTTCAAACCGGCACTAGGAAACAGACTGAGAAACCAGAGTAAGGGTTTCTCCTGCAACCCGTTCCCTTAGTGCTGGATGAACGAACGTCTCTCCACATGCTCAGTTCTGAGAGATATGTGTGTGTGAAAGCCGTCCTTCATTCAGCTTGAAGGGAACACAAAGTTTCTTTTCAGTTGTAAACCCCGCTCCATACATATATATGGGGAGGTACAAGCTCCAACTCGGTTTTACAGTGAAAACGGCAGGCACTTCAAACCGGCACTAGGAAACAGACTGAGAATCCAGAGTAAAGGTTTCTCCTGTAACCCGTTCCATTTGTGCTGGATGAACGAACGTGTCTCCACATGCTCAGTTCTGAGAGAAAAGTGTGTGTGAAAGCCGCCTTTCACCTAGCTTGAAGGGAACACAAAGTTTCTTTTCAGTTGCCAACTCCACTCCATACATATATATGGGGAGTTACAAGCTCCAACTCGGTTTTACACTGAAAACGGCAGGCACTTCAAACCGGCACTAGGAAACAGACTGAGAAACCAGAGTCAGTGTTTCCCTGCAACCCGTTCCCTTTGTGCTGGATGAACGAACGTCTCTCCACATGCTCAGTTCTGAGAGATAAGTGTGTGTGAAAGCCTTCCTTCACCTAGCTTGAAGGGAACACAAAGTTTCTTTTCAGTTGCAAACTCCACTCCATACATATATATGGGGAGGTACAAGCTCCAACTCGCTTTTACAGTGAAATCGGCAGGCACTACAAACCGGCACTAGGAAACAGACTGAGAAACCAGAGTCAGTGTTTCCCTGCAACCCGTTCCTTTTCTGCTGGATGAACGAAAGTCTCTCCACATGCTCAGTTCTGAGAGATAAGTGTGTGTGAAAGCCGTCCTGCACCTAGCTTGAAGGGAACACAAAGTTTCTTTTCAGTTGCAAACAACACTCCATACATATATATGCGGAGGTACAAGCTCCAACTCTGTTTTACAGTTAAAACGGCAGGCACTTCAAAGCGGCACAAGGAAACAGACTGAGAAACCAGAGTAAGGGTTTCTCCTGCAACCCGCTCGCTTAGTGCTGGATGAACGAACGTCTCTCCACATGCTCAGTTCTGAGAGAAAAGTGTGTGTGAAAGCCGTCCTTCACATAGCTTGAAGGGAACACAAAGTTTCTTTTCAGTTGCAAACTCCACTCCATACATATATATGGGGAGGTACAAGCTCCAGCACGGTTTTACAGTGAAAACGGCAGGCACTTAAACCGGCACTAGGAAACAGACTGAGAAACCAGAGTAAGGGTTTCTCCTGCAACCCGTTCCCTTTGTGCTGGCGAACGAATGTCTCTCCACATGCTCAGTTCTGAGAGATAAGTGTGTGTGAAAGCCGTCCTTCACCTAGCTTAAAGGGAACACAAAGTTTGTTTCCAGTTGCAAACTCCACTCCATACAAATATATGGGGAGTTTCAAGCTCCAACTCGTTTTTACAGTGAAAACGGCAGGCACTTAAAACCGGCACTAGGAAACAGACTGAGAAACCAGAGTAAGGGCTTCCCCTGCAAACCGTTCCCTTTGTGCTGGATGAACGAACGTCTCTCCACATGGTCAGTTCTGAGAGATAAGTGTGTGTGAAAGCCGTACTTCAACTAGTTTGAAGGGAACACAAAGTTTCTTTTCAGTTGTAAACCCTGCTCCATACATATAAATGGGGAGGTACAAGCTCCAACTCGGTTTTACAGTGAAAACGGCAGGCACTTCAAACCGGCACTAGGAAACAGACTGAGAATCCAGAGTAAGGGTTTCTTCTGTATCCCGTTCCCTTTGTGCTGGATGAACGAACGTTTCTCCACATGCTCAGTTCTGAGAGATATGTGTGTGTGAAAGCCGTCTTTCACCTAGCTTGAAGGGAACACAAAGTTTCTTTTCAGTTGCCAACTCCACTCCATACATATATATGGGGAGGTACAAGCTCCAACTCGGTTTTACAGTGAAAACGGCAGGTACTTCAAACCGGCACAAGGAAACAGACTGAGAAACCAGAGTAAGGGTTTCTCCTGCAACCCGCTCGCTTTGTGCTGGATGAACGAACGTCTCTCCACATTCTCAGTTCTGAGAGAAAAGTGTGTGTGAAAGCCGTCCTTCACCAAGCTTGAAGGGAACCCAAAGTTTCTTTTCAGTTGCAACCTCCACTTCATACATATATATGGGGCGGTACAAGCTCCAACTCGGTTTTACACTGAAAACGGCAGGCACTTCAAACCGGCACTAGGAAACAGACTGAGAAACCAGAGTAAGGGTTTTTCCTGCAACCCGTTTCCTTTGTGCTGGATAAATGAACGTCTCTCCACATGCTCAGTTCTGAGAGATAAGTGTGTGTGAAAGCCGTCCTTCACCTAGCTTGAAGGGAACACAAAGTTTCTTTTCAGTTGCAAACTCCACTCCATACATATATATGGGGAGGTACAAGCTCCAACTTGGTTTTACCGTGAAAACGGCAGGCACTTCAAACCGGCACTAGGAAACAGACTGAGAAACCAGAGTAAGGGTTTCTACTGCAACCCGTTCCCTTTGTGCTGGATGAACGAACGTCTCTTCACATGCTCAGTTCTGAGAGATAAGTGTGTGTGAAAGCCGTCCTTCACCTAGCTTGAAGGGAACACAAAGTTTCTTTTCAGTTGCAAACTCCAGTCCATACATATATAAGGGGAGGTACAAGCTCCAACTCGGTTTTACCGTGAAAACGGCAGGCACTTCAAACCGGCACTAGGAAAAAGACTGAGAAAACAGAGTAATGGTTTTTCCTGCAACCCGTTCCCTTTGGGCTGGATGAACGAACGTCTCTCCACATGCTCAGTTCTGAGAGATAAGTGTGTGTGAAAGACGTCCTTCACCTAGCTTGAAAGAAATACAAAGTTTCTTTACATTTGGAAACTCCACTCCATATATATATATGGGGAGGTACAAGCTACAACTCGGTTTTACAGTGAAAACGGCAGGCACTTCAAACCGGCACTAGGAAACAGACTGAGAAACCAGAGTAAGGGTTTCTCCTGCAACACGTTCCCTTTGTGCTGGATGAACGAACGTCTCTCCACATGCTCAGTTCTGAGAGATAAGTGTGTGTGAAAGCCGTTCTTCACCTAGCTTGAAGGTAACACAAAGTTTTTTTAGGTTGCAAACTCCACTCCATACATATATATGGGGAGGTACAAGCTGCAACTCGGTTTTAAAGTGAAAACGGCAGGCACTTAAACCGGCACTAGGAAACAGACTGAGAAACCAGAGTAAGGATTTCTCCTGCAACCCGTTCCCTTTGTGCTGGCGAACGAACGTCTCTCCACATGCTCAGTTCTGAGAGATAATTGTGTGTGAAAGCCGTCCTTCACCTAGCTTAAAGGGAACACAAAGTTTGTTTCCAGTTGCAAACTCCACTCCATACAAATATATGGGGAGTTACAAGCTTCAACTCGTTTTTACAGTGAAAACGGCAGGCACTTAAAACCGGCACTAGGAAACAGACTGAGAAACCAGAGTAAGGGCTTCTCCTGCAAAACGTTCCCTTTGTGCTGGATGAACGAACGTCTCTCCACATGCTCAGTTCTGAGAGATAAATGTGTGTGAAAGCCGTAATTCAACTAGCTTGAAGGGAACACAAAATTTCTTTTCAGTTGTAAACCCTGCTCCATACATATATATGGGGAGGTACAAGCTCCAACTCGGTTTTACAGTGAAAACGGCAGGCACTTCAAAACGGCACTAGGAAACAGACAGAGAATCCAGAGTAAGGGTTTCTCCTGTAACCCGTTCCCTTTGTGCTGGATGAACGAACGTGTCTCCACATGCTCAGTTCTGAGAGATATGTGTGTGTGAAAGCCGTCTTTAACCTAGCTTGAAGGGAACACAAAGTTTCTTTTCAGTTGCCAACTCCACTCCATACATATATATGGGGAGGTACAAGCTCCAACTCGGTTTTACAATGAAAACGGCAGGCACTTCAAACCGTCACTAGGAAACAGACTGAGATACCAGAGTAAGGGTTTCTCCTGCAACCCGTTCCCTTTGTGCTGGTTGAACGAACGTCTCTCCACATGCTCAGTTCTGAGAGATAAGTGCATGTGAAAGCCGAACTTCACTTAGCTTGAAGGGAACACAAAGTTTCTTTTCAGTTGCAAACCCCACTCCATACATATATATGGGGAGGTACAAGCTCCAACTCGGTTTTACAGTGAAAACGGCAGGCACTTCAAAAGGGCACTAGGAAACAGACTGAGAAACCAGAGTAATGGTTTCTCCTGCAACACGTTCCATTTTTGCTCGATGAACGAACTTCTCTCCACATGCTGAGTTCTGAGAGATAATTGTGTGTGAAAGCCATCCTTCAACTAGCTTAAAGGGAACACAAAGTTTCTTTTCAGTTGCAAATTCCACTCCATACATATATATGGGAAGATACAAGCTCCAACTCGGTTTTACAGTGAAAACGGCAGGCACTTCAAACCGGCACTAGGAAACAGACTGAGAAACAAGAGTAAGGGTTTCTCCTGCAACCCGTTCCCTTTGTGCTGGATGAACGAACGTCTCTCCACATGCTCAGTTCTGAGAGATAAGTGTGTGTGAAAGCCGTCTTTCACCTAGCTTGAAGGGAACACAAAGTTTCTTTTCAGTTGCAAACTCCACTCCATACATATACATGGGGAGGTACAAGCGCCAACTCGGTTTTACAGTGAAAACGGCGGGCACTTCAATCCGGCACTAGGAAACAGACTGAGAAACCAGAGTAAGGGTTTCTCCTGCAACACGTTCCATTTGTGCTCGATGAACGAACTTCTCTCCACATGCTGAGATCTGAGAGATAATTGTGTGTGAAAGCCATCCTTCACCTAGCTTAAAGGGAACACAAAGTTTCTTTTCAGTTGCAAACTCCACTCCATACATATATATGGGGAGGTACAAGCTCCAACTAGGATTTACAGTGAAAACGGCAGGCACTTCAAACCGGCACTAGGAAACAGACTGAGAAACAACAGTAAGGGTTTCTCCTGCAACCCGTTCCGTTTGTGCTGGATGAACGAATGTCTCTCCACATGCTCAGTTCTGAGAGATAAGTGTGTGTGAAAGCCGTCCTTCACCTAGCTTGAAGGGAACACAAAGTTTCTTTTCAGTTGCAAACCCCACTCCATATATTTATATGGGGAGGTACAAGCTCCAACTCGGTTTTACAGTAAAAACGGCAGGCACTTCAAACCGGCACTAGGAAACAGACTGAGAAACCAGAGTAAGGGTTTCTCCTGCAACCCGTTCCCTTTGTGCTGGATGAACGAACGTCTCTCCACATGCTCAGTTCTGACAGATAAGTGTGTGTGAAAGCCGTCCTTCACCCAGCTTGAAGGGAACACAAAGTTTCTTTTCAGTTGCAAACTCCACTCCATACATATATATGGGGAGGTACAAGCTCCAACTCGGTTTTACTGTGAAATCGGCAGGCACTACAAACCGGCACTAGGAAACAGACTGAGAAACCAGAGTCAGTGTTTCCCTGCAACCCGTTCCCTTTGTGCTGGATGAACGAATGTCTCTCCACATGCTCAGTTCTGAGAGATAAGTGTGTGTGAAAGCCGTCCTTCACCTAGCTTGAAGGGAACACAAAGTTTCTTTTCAGTTGTAAACAACACTCCATACATATATATGGGGAGGTACAAGCTCCAACTCTCTTTTACAGTTAAAACGGCAGGCACTTCAAACCGGCACTAGGAAACAGACTGAGAAACCAGAGTAAGGGTTTCTCCTGCAACCCGTTCCCTTTGTGCTGGATGAACGAACTTCTCTCCACATGCTCAGTTCTGAGAGATAATTGTGTGTGAAAGCCGTACTTCACCTAGCTTGAAGGGAACATAAAGTTTCTTTTCAGTTGCAAACTCCACTCCATACATATATATGGGGAGGTACAAGTTCCAGCACGGTTTTACAGTGAAAACGGCAGGCACTTCAAACCGGCACAAGGAAACAGACTGAGAAACCAGAGTAAGGTTTTCTCCTGTAACCCGCTCGCTTAGTGCTGGATGAACGAACGTCTCTCCACATGCTCAGTTCTGAGAGAAAAGTGTGTGTGAAAGCCGTCCTTCACCTAGCTTGAAGGGAACACAAAGTTTCTTTTCAGTTGCAAACTCCACTCCATACATATATATGGGGAGGTACAAGCGCCAACTCGGTTTTACAGTGAAAAAGGCAGGCACTTCAATCCGGCACTAGGAAACAGACTGAGAAACCAGAGTAAGGGTTTCCCCTGCAACCCGTTCCTTTTGTGCTCGATGAACGAACGTATCTCCACATGCTCAGTTCTGAGAGATAAGTGTGTGTGAAAGCCTTACTTCACCTAGCTTAAGGGGAACACAAAGTTTCTTTTCAGTTGCAAACCCCACTCCATACATATATATGGGGAGGAAAAAGCTCCAACTCGGTTTTACACTGAAAACGGCAGGCACTTCAAACCGGCACTAGGAAACAGACTGAGAATCCAGAGTAAAGGTTTCTCCTGTAACCCGTTCCATTTGTGCTGGATGAACGAACGTGTCTCCACATGCTCAGTTCTGAGAGAAAAGTGTGTGTGAAAGCCGTCTTTCACCTAGCTTGAAGGGAACACAAAGTTACTTTTCAGTTGCCAACTCCACTCCATACATATATATGGGGAGGTACAAGCTCCAACTCGGTTTCACACTGAAAACGGCAGGCACTTCAAACCGGCACTAGGAAACAGACTGAGAAACCAGAGTCAGTGTTTCCCTGCAACCCGTTCCCTTTGTGCTGGATGAACGAACGTCTCTCCACATGCTCAGTTCTGAGAGATAAGTGTGTGTGAAAGCCTTCCTTCACCTAGCTTGAAGGGAACACAAAGTTTCTTTTCAGTTGCAAACTCCAATCCATACATATATATGGGGAGGTACAAGCTCCAACCCGGTTTTACAGTGAAATCGGCAGGCACTACAAACCGGCACTAGGAAACAGACTGAGAAACCAGACTCAGTGTTTCCCTGCAACCCGTTCCCTTTGTGCTGGATGAACGAACGTCTCTCCACATGCTCAGTTCTGAGAGATAAGTGTGTGTGAAAGCCGTCCTTCACCTAGCTTGAAGGGAACACAAAGTTTCTTTTCAGTTGCAAACAACACTCCATACATATATATGCGGAGGTACAAGCTCCAACTCTGTTTTACAGTTAAAACGGCAGGCACTTCAAACCGGCACTAGGAAACAGACTGAGAAACCAGAGTAAGGGTTTCTCCTGCAACCCGTTCCCTTTGTGCTGGATGAACGAACTTCTCTCCACATGCTCAGTTCTGAGAGATAATTGTGTGTGAAAGCCGTACTTCACCTAGCTTGAAGGGAACATAAAGTTTCTTTTCAGTTGCAAACTCCACTCCATACATATATATGGGGAGGTACAAGCTCCAGCACGGTTTTACAGTGAAAACGGCAGGCACTTCAAACCGGCACAAGGAAACAGACTGAGAAACCAGAGTAAGGGTTTCTCCTGGAACCCGCTCGCTTAGTGCTGGATGAACGAACGTCTCTCCACATGCTCAGTTCTGAGAGAAAAGTGTGTGTGAAAGCCGTCCTTCACCTAGCTTGAAGGGAACACAAAGTTTCTTTTCAGTTGCAAACTCCACTCCATACATATATATGGGGAGGTATAAGCTCCAACACAGTTTTACAGTGAAAACGGCAGGCACTTCAAACCGGCACTAGGAAACAGACTGAGAAACCAGAGTAAGGGTTGCTCCTGCAACCCGTTCCCTTTGTGCTGGCGAACGAACGTCTCTCCACATGCTCAGTTCTGAGAGATAAGTGTGTGTGAAAGCCGTCCTTCACGTAGCTTAAAGGGAACACAAAGTTTGTTTCCAGTTGCAAACTCCACTCCATACAAATATATGGGAGTTTCAAGCTCCAACTCGTTTTTACAGTGAAAACGGCAGGCACTTAAAACCGGCACTAGGAAACAGACTGAGAAACCAGAGTAAGGGCTTCTCCTGCAAACCGTTCCCTTTGTGCTGGATGAACGAACGTCTCTCCACATGCTCAGTTCTGAGAGATAAGTGTGTGTGAAAGCCGTACTTCAACTAGCTTGAAGGGAACACAAAGTTTCTTTTCAGTTGTAAACCCTGCTCCATAAATATATATGGGGAGGTACAAGCTCCAACTCGGTTTTACAGTGAAAACGGCAGGCACTTCAAACCGGCACTAGGAAACAGACTGAGAATCCAGAGTAAGGGTTTCTTCTGTAACCCGTTCCCTTTGTGCTGGATGAACGAACGTTTCTCCACATGCTCAGTTCTGAGAGATATGTGTGTGTGAATGCCGTCTTTCACCTAGCTTGAAGGGAACACAAAGTTTCTTTTCAGTTGCCAACTCCACTCCATACAAATATATGGGGAGGTACAAGCTCCAACCCGGTTTTACACTGAAAACGGCAGGCACATCAAACCGTCACTAGGAAACAGACTGAGATACCAGAGTAAGGGTTTCTCCTGCAACCCGTTCCCTTTGTGCTGGATGAACGAACTTCTCTCCACATGCTCAGTTCTGAGAGATAAGTGTGTGTGAAAGCCGTCCTTCACCTAGCTTGGAGGGAACACAAAGTTTCTTTTCAGTTGCAAACTCCACTCCATACATATATACGGGGAGGTACAAGCTCCAACTCGGTTTTACAGTGAAATCGGCAGGCACTGCAAACCGGCACTAGGAAACACACTGAGAAACCAGAGTCAGTGTTTCCCTGCAACCCGTTCCCTTTGTGCTGGATGAACGAACGTCTCTCCACATGCTCAGTTCTGAGAGGTAAGTGTGTGTGAAAGCCGTCCTTCACCTAGCTTGAAGGGAACACAAAGTTTCTTTTCAGTTGCAAACAACAATCCATACATATATATGCGGAGGTACAAGCTCCAAATCTGTTTTACAGTTAAAACGGGAGGCACTTCAAACCGGCACTAGGAAACAGACTGAGAAACCAGAGTAAGGGTTTCTCCTGCAACCCGTTCCCTTTGTGCTGGATGAACTAACTTCTCTCCACATGCTCAGTTCTGAGAGATAAGTGTGTGTGAAAACCGTACTTCACCTAGCTTGATGGGAACATAAAGGTTCTTTTCAGTTGCAAACTCCACTCCATACATATATATGGGGAAGTACAAGCTCCAACACGGTTTTACAGTGAAAACGGTAGGCACTTCAAACCGGCACAAGGAAACAGACTGAGAAACCAGAGAAAGGGTTTCTCCTGCCACCCGCTCGCTTTGTGCTGGATGAACGAACGTCTCTCCACATGCTCAGTTCTGAGAGATAAGTGTGTGTGAAAGCCTTCCTTCACCTAGCTTGAAGGGAACACAAAGTTTCTTTTCAGTTGCAAACTCCACTCCATACATATATATGGGGAGGTACAAGCTCCAACTCGGTTTTACAGTGAAAACGGCAGGCACTTCAAACCAGCACTAGGAAACAGACTGAGAAACCAGAGTAAGGGTTTCTCCTGCAACCCGTTCCCTTTGTGCTGGATGAACGAACGTCTCTCCACATGCTCAATTCTGAGAGATAAGTGTGTGTGAAAGCCGTCCTTCACCTAGCTTGAAGGGAACACAAAGTTTCTTTTCAGTTGCAAACTCCACTCCATACATATATATGGGGAGGTACAAGCTCCAACTCGGTTTTACAGTGAAAAAGGCAGGCACTTCAAACCGGCACTAGGAAACAGACTGAGAAACCAGAGTAAGGGTTTCTCCTGCAACCCGTTCCCTTTGTGCTGGATGAACGAACGTCTCTCCACATGCTAAGTTCTGAGAGATAAGTGCATGTGGAAGCCGAACTTCACTTAGCTTGAAGGGAACACAAAGTTTCTTTTCAGTTGCAAACTCCACTCCATACATATATAAGGGGAGGTACAAGCCCCAACTCGGTTTTACAGTGAAAACGGCAGGCACTTCAAACCGGCACTAGGAAACAGAATGAGAAACCAGAGTAAGGGTTTCTCCTGCAACCCGTTCCATTTTTGCTGGATGAACGAACGTCTCTTCACATGCTCAGTTCTGAGAGATAATTGTGTGTGAAAGCCGTCCTTCATCTAGCTTGAAGGGAACCAAAGTTTCTTTTCTGTTGCAAACCCCACTCTATACATATATATGGGGAAGTACAAACACCAACTCGGTTTTACAGTGAAAACGGCAGGCACTTCAAACCGGCACTAGGAAACAGACTGAGAAACCAGAGTAAGGGTTTCTCCTGCAACCCGTTCCCTTTGTGCTGAATGAACGAACGTCTCTCCACATGCTCAGATCTGAGAGATAAGTGTGTGTGAAAGCCGTCCTTCAACTAGCTTGAAGGGAACACAAAGTTTCTTTTCAGTTGCAAACTCCCCTCCATACATATATATGGGGAGGTAGAAGCTCCAACTCGGTTTTACAGTGAAAACGGCAGGCACTCCAAACCGGCACTAGGAAACAGACTGAGAAACCAGAGTAAGGGTTTCTCCTGCAACACGTTCCCTTTGTGCTCGATGAACGAACTTCTCTCCACATGCTCAGTTCTGAGAGATAATTGTGTGTTAAAGCCATCCTTCACCTAGCTTAAAGGGAACACAAAGTTTCTTTTCAGTTGCAAAGTCCACTCCGTAAATATATATTGGGAGGTACAAGTTCCAACTCCGTTTTACAGTGAAAACGGCAGACACTTCAAACCGGCACTAGGAAACAGACTGAGAAACCAGAGTAAGGGTTTCTCCTGCAACCCGTTCCCTTTGAGCTGGATGAACGAACGTCTCTCCACAAGCTCAGTTCTGAGAGAAAAGTGTGTGTGAAAGCCGTCCTTCACCTAGCTTGAAGGGAACACAAAGTTTCTTTTCAGTTGCAAACTCCACTCCATACATATATATGGGGAGGTACAAGCTCCAAATCGGTTTTACAGTGAAAACGGCAGGCACTTCAAACCGGCACTAGGAAACAGACTGAGAAACCAGAGTAAGGGTTTCTCCTGCAACCCGTTCCCTTTGTGCTGGATGAACAAACGTCTCTACACATGCTCAGTTCTGAGAGATAAGTGTGTGTGAAAGCCGTCCTTCACCTAGCTTGAAGGGAACACAAAGTTTCTTTTCATTTGCTAACCCCACTCCATACATATATATGGGGAGGTACAAGCTCCACCTCGGTTTTACAGTGAAAACGGCAGGCACTTCAAACCGGCACTAGGAAACAGACTGAGAAACCAGAGTCAGTGTTTCTCCTGCAACCCGTTCCATTTGTGCTGGATGAACGAAAGTCTCTCCACATTCTAAGTTCTGAGAGATAAGTGTGTGTGAAAGCCGTCCTTCACCTAGCTTGAAGGGAACACAAAGTTTCTTTTCAGTTGCAAACCCCACTCCATACATATATATGGGTAGGTACAAGCTCCAACTCGGATTTACAGTGAAAACGGCAGGCACTTCAAACCGGCACTAGGAAACAGACTGAGAAACCAGATAAAGGGTTTCTCCTGCAACCCGTTCCCTTTGTGCTGGATGAACGAACGTCTCTTCACATGCTCAGTTCTGAGAGATAAGTGTGTGTGAAAGCCGTCCTTCACCTAGCTTGAAGGGAAAACAAAGTTTCTTTTCAGTTGCAAACTCCACTCCATACATATATATGGGGAGGTACAAGCTCCAACTCGGTTTTACCGTGAAAACGGCAGGCACTTCAAACCGGCACTAGGAAAAAGACTGAGAAAACAGAGTAATGGTTTTTCCTGCAACCCGTTCCCTTTGGGCTGGATGAACGAACGTCTCTCCACATGCTCAGTTCTGAGAGATAAGTGTGTGTGAAAGCCGTCCTTCACCTAGCTTGAAAGAAACACAAAGTTTCTTTAGTGTTGGAAACTCCACTCCATATATATATATGGGGAGCTACAAGTTCGAACTCGGTTTTACAGTGAAAACGGCAGGCACTTCAAACCGGCACTAGGAAACAGACTGAGAAACCAGAGTAAAGGTTTCTCCTGCAACCCGTTCCATTTGAGCTGGATGAACGAACGTCTCTCCACAAGCTCAGTTCTGAGAGAAAAGTGTGTGTGAAAGCCGTCCTTCACCTAGCTTGAAGGGAACACAAAGTTTCTTTTCAGTTGCAAACTCCACTCCATACATATATATGGGGAGGTACAAGCTCCAAATCGGTTTTACAGTGAAAACGGCAGGCACTTCAAACCGGCACTAGGAAACAGAATGAGAAACCAGAGTAAGGGTTTCTCCTGCAACCCGTTCCCTTTGTGCTGGATGAACGAACGTCTCTCCACATGCTCAGTTCTGAGAGATAAGTGTGTGTGAAAGCCGTCCTTCACCTAGCTTGAAGGGAACACAAAGTTTCTTTTCATTTGCTAACCCCACTCCATACATATATATGGGGAGGTACAAGCTCCACCTCGGTTTTACAGTGAAAACGGCAGGCACTTCAAACCGGCACTAGGAAACAGACTGAGAAACCAGAGTCAGTGTTTCTCCTGCAACCCGTTCCATTTGTGCTGGATGAACGAAAGTCTCTCCACATTCTAAGTTCTGAGAGATAAGTGTGTGTGAAAGCCGTCCTTCACCTAGCTTGAAGGGAACACAAAGTTTCTTTTCAGTTGCAAACCCCACTCCATACATATATATGGGTAGGTACAAGCTCCAACTCGGATTTACAGTGAAAACGGCAGGCACTTCAAACCGGCACTAGGAAACAGACTGAGAAACCAGAGTAAGGGTTTCTCCTGCAACCCGTTCCCTTTGAGCTGGATGAACGAACGTCTCTCCCCATGCTCAGTTCTGAGAAAAAAGTGTGTGTGAAAGCCGTCCTTCACCTAGCTTGAAGGGAACACAAAGTTTCTTTTAAGTTGCAAACTCCACTCCATACATATATATGGGGAGGTACAAGCTCCAAATCGGTTTTACAGTGAAAACGGCAGGCACTTCAAACCGGCACTAGGAAACAGACTGAGAAACCAGAGTAAGGGTTTCTCCTGCAACCCGTTCCCTTTGTGCTGGATGAACGAACGTCTCTCCACATGCTCAGTTCTGAGAGATAAGTGTGTGTGAAAGCCGTTCTTCACCTAGCTTGAAGGGAACACAAAGTTTCTTTTCAGTTGCAAACTCCACTCAATACATATATATGGGGAGGTACAAGCTCCAACTCGGTTTTACAGTGAAAACGGCAGGCACTTCAAAGCGGCACTAGGAAACAGAATGAGAAACCAGAGTAAGGGTTTCTCCTGCAACCTGTTCCATTTTTGCTGGATGAACGAACGTCTCTTCACATGCTCAGTTCTGAGAGATAATTGTGTGTGAAAGCCGTCCTTCATCTAGCTTGAAGGGAACACAAAATTTCTTTTCAGTTGCAAACCCCACTCCATACATATATATGGGGAGGTACAAACACCAACTCGGGTTTACAGTGAAAACGGCAGGCACTTCAAACCGGCACTAGGAAACAGACTGAGAAACCAGAGTAAAGGTTTCTCCTGCAACACGTTCCCTTTGTGCTGGATGAACGAACGTCTCTCCACATGCTCAGTTCTGAGAGATAAGTGTGTGTGAAAGCCGTCCTTCAACTAGCTTGAAGGGAACACAAAGTTTCTTTTCAGTTGCAAACTCCACTCCATACATATATATGGGGAGGTAGAAGCTCCAACTCGGTTTTACAGTGAAAACGGCAGGCACTTCAAACCGGCACAACGAAACAGACTGAGAAACCAGAGTAAGGGTTTCTCCTGCAACACGTTCCCTTTGTGCTCGATGAACGAACTTCTCTCAACATGCTCAGTTCTGAGAGATAATTGTGTGTTAAAGCCATCCTTCACCTAGCTTAAAGGGAACACAAAGTTTCTTTTCAGTTGCAAACTCCACTCCATACATATATATGGGGAGCTACAAGTTCGAACTCGGTTTTACAGTGAAAACGGCAGGCACTTCAAACCGGCACTAGGAAACAGACTGAGAAACCAGAGTAAAGGTTTCTCCTGCAACCCGATCCCTTTGAGCTGGATGAACGAACGTCTCTCCACAAGCTCAGTTCTGAGAGAAAAGTGTGTGTGAAAGCCGTCCTTCACCTAGCTTGAAGGGAACACAAAGTTTCTTTTCAGTTGCAAACTCCACTCCATACATATATATGGGGAGGTACAAGCTCCAAATCGGTTTTACAGTGAAAACGGCAGGCACTTCAAACCGGCACTAGGAAACAGACTGAGAAACCAGAGTAAGGGTTTCTCCTGCAACACGTTCCCTTTGTGCTGGATGAACGAACGTCTCTCCACATGCTCAGTTCTGAGAGATAAGTGTGTGTGAAAGCCGTCCTTCAACTAGCTTGAAGGGAACACAAAGTTTCTTTTCAGTTGCAAACTCCACTCCATACATATATATGGGGAGGTAGAAGCTCCAACTCGGTTTTACAGTGAAAACGGCAGGCACTTCAAACCGGCACTACGAAACAGACTGAGAAACCAGAGTAAGGGTTTCCCTGCAACACGTTCCCTTTGTGCTCGATGAACGAACTTCTCTCCACATGCTCAGTTCTGAGAGATAATTGTGTGTTAAAGCCATCCTTCACCTAGCTTAAAGGGAACACAAAGGTTCTTTTCAGTTGCAAACTCCACTCCATACATATATATGGGGAGCTACAAGTTCGAACTCGGTTTTACAGTGAAAACGGCAGGCACTTCAAACCGGCACTAGGAAACAGACTGAGAAACCAGAGTAAAGGTTTCTCCTGCAACCCGTTCCCTTTGAGCTGGATGAACGAACGTCTCTCCACAAGCTCAGTTCTGAGAGAAAAGTGTGTGTGAAAGCCGTCCTTCACCTAGCTTGAAGGGAACACAAAGTTTCTTTTCAGTTGCAAACTCCACTCCATACATATATATGGGGAGGTACAAGCTCCAAATCGGTTTTACAGTGAAAACGGCAGGCACTTCAAACCGGCACTAGGAAACAGAATGAGAAACCAGAGTAAGGGTTTCTCCTGCAACCCGTTCCCTTTGTGCTGGATGAACAAACGTCTCTACACATGCTCAGTTCTGAGAGATAAGTGTGTGTGAAAGCCGTCCTTCACCTAGCTTGAAGGGAACACAAAGTTTCTTTTCATTTGCTAACCCCACTCCATACATATATATGGGGAGGTACAAGCTCCACCTCGGTTTTACAGTGAAAACGGCAGGCACTTCAAACCGGCACTAGGAAACAGACTGAGAAACCAGAGTCAGTGTTTCTCCTGCAACCCGTTCCATTTGTGCTGGATGAACGAAAGTCTCTCCACATTCTAAGTTCTGAGAGATAAGTGTGTGTGAAAGCCGTCCTTCACCTAGCTTGAAGGGAACACAAAGTTTCTTTTCAGTTGCAAACCCCACTCCATACATATATATGGGTAGGTACAAGCTCCAACTCGGATTTACAGTGAAAACGGCAGGCACTTCAAACCGGCACTAGGAAACAGACTGAGAAACCAGATAAAGGGTTTCTCCTGCAACCCGTTCCCTTTGTGCTGGATGAACGAACGTCTCTTCACATGCTCAGTTCTGAGAGATAAGTGTGTGTGAAAGCCGTCCTTCACCTAGCTTGAAGGGAAAACAAAGTTTCTTTTCAGTTGCAAACTCCACTCCATACATATATATGGGGAGGTACAAGCTCCAACTCGGTTTTACCGTGAAAACGGCAGGCACTTCAAACCGGCACTAGGAAAAAGACTGAGAAAACAGAGTAATGGTTTTTCCTGCAACCCGTTCCCTTTGGGCTGGATGAACGAACGTCTCTCCACATGCTCAGTTCTGAGAGATAAGTGTGTGTGAAAGCCGTCCTTCACCTAGCTTGAAAGAAACACAAAGTTTCTTTACAGTTGGAAACTCCACTCCATATATATATATGGGGAGCTACAAGTTCGAACTCGGTTTTACAGTGAAAACGGCAGGCACTTCAAACCGGCACTAGGAAACAGACTGAGAAACCAGAGTAAAGGTTTCTCCTGCAACCCGTTCCCTTTGAGCTGGATGAACGAACGTCTCTCCACAAGCTCAGTTCTGAGAGAAAAGTGTGTGTGAAAGCCGTCCTTCACCTAGCTTGAAGGGAACACAAAGTTTCTTTTCAGTTGCAAACTCCACTCCATACATATATATGGGGAGGTACAAGCTCCAAATCGGTTTTACAGTGAAAACGGCAGGCACTTCAAACCGGCACTAGGAAACAGAATGAGAAACCAGAGTAAGGGTTTCTCCTGCAACCCGTTCCCTTTGTGCTGGATGAACGAACGTCTCTCCACATGCTCAGTTCTGAGAGATAAGTGTGTGTGAAAGCCGTCCTTCACCTAGCTTGAAGGGAACACAAAGTTTCTTTTCATTTGCTAACCCCACTCCATACATATATATGGGGAGGTACAAGCTCCACCTCGGTTTTACAGTGAAAACGGCAGGCACTTCAAACCGGCACTAGGAAACAGACTGAGAAACCAGAGTCAGTGTTTCTCCTGCAACCCGTTCCATTTGTGCTGGATGAACGAAAGTCTCTCCACATTCTAAGTTCTGAGAGATAAGTGTGTGTGAAAGCCGTCCTTCACCTAGCTTGAAGGGAACACAAAGTTTCTTTTCAGTTGCAAACCCCACTCCATACATATATATGGGTAGGTACAAGCTCCAACTCGGATTTACAGTGAAAACGGCAGGCACTTCAAACCGGCACTAGGAAACAGACTGAGAAACCAGATAAAGGGTTTCTCCTGCAACCCGTTCCCTTTGTGCTGGATGAACGAACGTCTCTCCACATGCTCAGTTCTGAGAGATAAGTGTGTGTGAAAGCCGTCCTTCAACTAGCTTGAAGGGAACAAAAAGTTTCTTTTCAGTTGCAAACTCCACTCCATACATATATATGGGGAGGTACAAGCTCCAACTTTGTTTTACCGTGAAAACGGCAGGCACTTCAAACCGGCACTAGGAAACAGACTGAGAAACCAGAGTAAGGGTTTCCCCTGCAACCCGTTCCCTTTGTGCTGGATGAAAGAACGTCTCTCCACATGCTCAGTTCTGAGAGATAAGTGCATGTGAAAGCCGAACTTCAACTAGCTTGAAGGGAACACAAAGTTTCTTTTCAGTTGCAAACTCCACTCCATACATATATAAGGGGAGGTACAAGCCCCAACTCGGTTTTACAGTGAAAACGGCAGGCACTTCAAACCGGCACTAGGAAACAGACTGAGAATCCAGAGTAAGGGTTTCTCCTGTAACCCGTTCCCTTTGTGCTGGATGAACGAACGTGTCTCCACATACTCAGTTCTGAGAGATATGTGTGTGTGAAAGCCGTCTTTCACCTAGCTTGAAGGGAACATAAAGTTTCTTTTCAGTTGCCAACTCCACTCCATACATATATATGGGGAAGTACAAGCTCCAACACGGTTTTACAGTGAAAACGGCAGGCACTTCAAATCGGCACAAGGAAACAGACTGAGAAACCAGAGTAAGGGTTTCTCCTGCAACCCGCTCGCTTTGTGCTGGATGAATGAACGTCTCTCCACATTCTCAGTTCTGAGAGAAAAGTGTGTGTGAAAGCCGTCCTTCACCTAGCTTGAAGGGAACACAAAGTTTCTTTTCAGTTGCAACCACCACTTCATACATATATATGGGGCGGTATAAGCTCCAACTCGGTTTTACAGTGAAAACGACAGGCACTTAAAACCGGCACTAGGAAACAGACTGAGAAACCAGAGTAAGGGTTTTTCCTGCAACCCGTTTCCTTTGTGCTGGATGAACGAACGTCTCTCCACATGCTCAGTTCTGAGAGATAAGTGTGTGTGAAAGCCGTCCTTCACCTAGCTTGAAGGGAACACAACGTTTCTTTTCAGTTGCAAACTCCACTCCATACATATATATGGGGAGGTACAAGCTCCAACTTGGTTTTACCGTGAAAACTGCAGGCACTTCAAACCGGCACTAGGAAACAGACTGAGAAACCAGAGTAAGGGTTTCTCCTGCAAACCGTTCCCTTTGTGCTGGATGAACGAACGTCTCTCCACATGCTCAGTTCTGAGAGATAAGTGCATGTGAAAGCCGAACTTCAACTAGCTTGAAGGGAACACAAAGTTTCTTTTCAGTTGCAAACTCCAATCCATACATATATAAGGGGAGGTAGAAGCCCCAACTCGGTTTTACGGTGAAAACGGCAGGCACTTCAAACCGGCACTAGGAAACAGACTGAGAAACCAGAGTCAGGGTTTCTCCTGCAACCCGTTCCCTTTGTGCTGGATGAACGAACGTCTCTTCACATGCTCAGTTCTGAGAGATAAGTGTGTGTGAAAGCCGTCCTTCACCTAGCTTGAAGGGAACACAAAGTTTCTTTTCAGTTGCAAACTCCAGTCCATACATATATAAGGGGAGGTACAAGCTCCAACTCGGTTTTACCGTGAAAACGGCAGGCACTTCAAACCGGCACTAGGAAAAAGACTGAGAAAACAGATTAATGGTTTTTCCTGCAACCCGTTCCCTTTGGGCTGGATGAACGAACGTCTCTCCCCATGCTCAGTTCTGAGAGATAAGTGTGTGTGAAAGCCGTCCTTCACCTAGCTTGAAAGAAACACAAAGTTTCTTTACAGTTGGAAACTCCACTCCATATATATATATGGGGAGGTACAAACTCCAACTCGGTTTTACAGTGAAAACGGCAGGCACTTCAAACAGGCACTAGGAAACAGACTGAGAAACCAGAGTAAGGGTTTCTCCTGCAAACCGTTCCCTTTGTGCTGGATGAACGAACGTCTCTCCACAAGCTCAGTTCTGAGAGATAAGTGTGTGTGAAAGCCGTTTTTCACCTAGCTTGAAGGTAATACAAAGTTTCTTTTCAGTTGCAAACTCCACTCCATACATATATATGGGGAGGTACAAGCTGCAACTCGGTTTTACAGTGAAAACGGCAGGCACTTAAACCGGCACTAGGAAACAGACTGAGAAACCAGAGTAAGGGTTTGTCCTGCAACCCGTTCCCTTTGTGCTGGCGATCGAACGTCTCTCCACATGCTCAGTTCTGAGAGATAAGTGTGTGTGAAAGCCGTCCTTCACCTAGCTTAAAGGGAACACTAAGTTTGTTTCCAGTTGCAAACTCCACTCCATACAAATATATGGGGAGTTACAAGCTCCAACTCGTTTTTACAGTGAAAACGGCAGGCACTTAAAACCGGCACTAGGAAACAGACTGAGAAACCAGAGTAAGGGCTTCTCCTGCAAACCGTTCCCTTTGTGCTGGATGAACGAACGTCTCTCCACATGCTCAATTCTGAGAGATAAGTGTGTGTGAAAGCCGTCCTTCACCTAGCTTGAAGGGAACACAAAGTTTCTTTTCAGTTGCAAACTCCACTCCATACATATATATGGGGAGGTACAAGCTCGAACTCGGTTTTACAGTGAAAAAGGCAGGTACTTCAAACCGGCATAAGGAAACAGACTGAGAAACCAGAGTAAGGGTTTCTCCTGCAACCCGTTCCCTTTGTGCTGGATGAACGAACGTCTCTCCACATGCTCAGTTCTGAGAGATAAGTGCATGTGAAAGCCGAACTTCACTTAGCTTGAAGGGAACACTAAGTTTCTTTTCAGTTGCAAACTCCACTCCATACATATATAAGGGGAGGTACAAGCCCCAACTCGGTTTTACAGTGAAAACGGCAGGCACTTCAAACCGGCACTAGGAAACAGAATGAGAAACCAGAGTAAGGGTTTCTCCTGCAACCCGTTCCATTTTTGCTGGATGAACGAACGTGTCTCCACATGCTCAGTTCTGAGAGATATGTGTGTGTGAAAGCTGTCTTTCACCTAGCTTGAAGGGAACACAAAGTTTCTTTTCAGTTGCAAACTCCACTCCATACATATATATGGGGAGGTACAAGCTCCAACTCGGTTTTACAGTGAAATCGGCAGGCACTTCAAACCGGCACTAGGAAACACACTGAGAAACCAGAGTCAGTGTTTCCCTGCAACCCGTTCGCTTTGTGCTGGATGAACGAACGTCTCTCCACATGCTCAGTTCTGAGAGATAAGTGTGTGTGAAAGCCGTCCTTCACCTAGCTTGAAGGGAACACAAAGTTTCTTTTCAGTTGCAAACAACACTCCATACATATATATGCGGTGGTACAAGCTCCAACTCTGTTTTACAGTTAAAACTGCAGGCACTTCAAACCGGCACTAGGAAACAGACTGAGAAACCAGAGTAAGGGTTTCTCCTGCAACCCGTTCCCTTTGTGCTGGATGAACTAACTTCCCTCCACATGCTCAGTTCTGAGAGATAAGTGTGTGTGAAAGCCGTACTTCACCTAGCTTGAAGGGAACATAAAGTTTCTTTTCAGTTGCAAACTCCACTCCATACATATATATGGGGAAGTACAAGCTCCAACACGGATTTACAGTGAAAACGGCAGGCACTTCAATCCGGCACAAGGAAACAGACTGAGAAACCAGAGTAAGGGTTTCTCCTGCAACCCGCTCGCTTTGTGCTGGATGAAGGAACGTCTCTCCACATTCTCAGTTCTGAGAGAAAAGTGTGTGTGAAAGCCGTCCTTCACCTAGTTTGAAGGGAACACAAAGTTTCTTTTCAGTTGCAAACTCCACTCCCTACATATATATGGGGAGGTACAAGCTCCAACTTTGTTTTACCGTGAAAACGGCAGGCACTTCAAACCGGCACTAGGAAACAGACTGAGAAACCAGAGTAAGGGTTTCCCCTGCAACCCGTTCCCTTTGTGCTGGATGAAAGAACGTCTCTTCACATGCTCAGTTCTGAGAGATAAGTGTGTGTGAAAGCCGTTCTTCACCTAGCTTAAATGGAACACTAAGTTTGTTTCCAGTTGCAAACCCCACTCCATACAATTATATGGGGAGTTACAAGCTCCAACTCGTTTTTACAGTGAAAACGGCAGGCACTTAAAACCGGCACAAGGAAACAGACTGAGAAACCAGAGTAAGGGCTTCTCCTGCAAACCGTTCCCTTTGTGCTGGATGAACGAACGTCTCTCCACATGCTCAGTTCTGAGAGATAAGTGTGTGTGAAAGCCGTACTTCAAATAGCTTGAAGGGAACACAAAGTTTCTTTTCAGTTGTAAACCCCACTCCATACATATATATGGGGAGGTAGAAGCTCCAACTCGGTTTTACAGTGAAAACGGCAGGCACTTCAAACCGGCACTACGAAACAGACTGAGAAACCAGAGTAAGGGTTTCTCCTGCAACACGTTCCCTTTGTGCTCGATGAACGAACTTCTCTCCACATGCTCAGTTCTGAGAGATAATTGTGTGTTAAAGCCATCCTTCACCTAGCTTAAAGGGAACACAAAGTTTCTTTTCAGTTGCAAACTCCACTCCATACATATATATGGGGAGCTACAAGTTCGAACTCGGTTTTACAGTGAAAACGGCAGGCACTTCAAACCGGCAGTAGGAAACAGACTGAGAAACCAGAGTAAAGGTTTCTCCTGCAACCCGTTCCCTTTGAGCTGGATGAACGAACGTCTCTCCACAAGCTCAGTTCTGAGAGAAAAGTGTGTGTGAAAGCCGTCCTTCACCTAGCTTGAAGGGAACACAAAGTTTCTTTTCAGTTGCAAACTCCACTCCATACATATATATGGGGAGGTACAAGCTCCTAATCGGTTTTACAGTGAAAACGGCAGGCACTTCAAACCGGCACTAGGAAACAGACTGAGAAACCAGAGTAAGGGTTTCTCCTGCAACCCGTTCCCTTTGTGCTGGATGAACGAACGTCTCTCCACATGCTCAGTTCTGAGAGATAAGTGTGTGTGAAAGCCGTCCTTCACCTAGCTTGAAGGGAACACAAAGTTTCTTTTCATTTGCTAACCCCACTCCATACATATATATGGGGAGGTACAAGCTCCACCTCGGTTTTACAGTGAAAACGGCAGGCACTTCAAACCGGCACTAGGAAACAGACTGAGAAACCAGAGTCAGTGTTTCTCCTGCAACCCGTTCCATTTGTGCTGGATGAACGAAAGTCTCTCCACATTCTAAGTTCTGAGAGATAAGTGTGTGTGAAAGCCGTCCTTCACCTAGCTTGAAGGGAACACAAAGTTTCTTTTCAGTTGCAAACCCCACTCCATACATATATATGGGTAGGTACAAGCTCCAACTCGGATTTACAGTGAAAACGGCAGGCACTTCAAACCGGCACTAGGAAACAGACTGAGAAACCAGATAAAGGGTTTCTCCTGCAACCCGTTCCCTTTGTGCTGGATGAACGAACGTCTCTCCACATGCTCAGTTCTGAGAGATAAGTGTGTGTGAAAGCCGTCCTTCAACTAGCTTGAAGGGAACAAAAAGTTTCTTTTCAGTTGCAAACTCCACTCCATACATATATATGGGGAGGTACAAGCTCCAACTTTGTTTTACCGTGAAAACGGCAGGCACTTCAAACCGGCACTAGGAAACAGACTGAGAAACCAGAGTAAGGGTTTCCCCTGCAACCCGTTCCCTTTGTGCTGGATGAAAGAACGTCTCTCCACATGATCAGTTCTGAGAGATAAGTGCATGTGAAAGCCGAACTTCAACTAGCTTGAAGGGAACACAAAGTTTCTTTTCAGTTGCAAACTCCACTCCATACATATATATGGTTAGGTACAAGCTCCAACTCGGTTTTACAGTGAAAACGGCAGGCACTTCAAACCGGCACTAGGAAACAGACTGAGAAACCAGAGTAAGGGTTTCTCCTGCAACCCGTTCCCTTTGTGCTGGATGAACGAACGTCTCTCCACATGCTCAGTTCTGAGAGATAAGTGTGTGTGAAAGCCGTCCTTCACCTAGCTTGAAGGGAACACAAAGTTTCTTTTCATTTGCTAACCCCACTCCATACATATATATGGGGAGGTACAAGCTCCACCTCGGTTTTACAGTGAAAACGGCAGGCACTTCAAACCGGCACTAGGAAACAGACTGAGAAACCAGAGTAAGGGTTTTTCCTGCAACCCGTTCCCTTTGTGCTGGATTAACGAACGTCTCTCCACATGCTCAATTCTGAGAAATATGTGTGTGTGAAAGCCGTCCTTCACCTAGCTTGAAGGGAACACAAAGTTTCTTTTCAGTTGCCAGCTCCACTCCATACATATATATGGGGAGGTACAAGCTCCAACTCGGTTTTACAGTGAAAACGGCAGCCACTTCAACCCGGCACTAGGAAAGAGTCTGAGAAACCAATATAAGGGTTTCTCCTGCAACCCGTTCCCTTTGTGCTGGATGAACGAATGTCTCTCCACATGCTCAGTTCTGAGAGATAAGTGTGTGTGAAAGCCGTCCTTCACCTAGCTTGAAGGGAACACAGAGTTTCTTTTCAGTTGCAAACCCCACTCCATACATATATATGGGGAGGTACAAGCTCCAACTCGGATTTACAGTGAAAACGGCAGGCACATCAAACCGGCACTAGGAAACAGACTGAGAAACCAGAGTCACTGTTCCTCCTGCAACCCGTTCCGTTTGTGCTGGATGAACGAACGTCTCTCCACATGCTCAGTTCTGAAAGATTAGTGTGTGTGAAAGCCGTCCTTCACCTAGCTTGAAGGGAACACAAAGTTTCTTTTCAGTTGCCAACTCCACTCCATACATATATATGGGGAGGTACAAGCTCCAACTCGGTTTTACAGTGAAAACGGCAGGCACATCAAACCGGCACTAGGAAACAGACTGAGAAACCAGAGTCGGTGTTCCTACTGCAACCCGTTCACTTTGTGCTGGATGAACGAACGTCTCTCCACATGCTCAGTTCTGAGAGATTAGTGTGTGTGAAAGCCGTCCTTCACCTAGCTTGAAGGGAACACAAAGTTTCTTTTCAGTTGTCAACTCCACTCCATACATATATATGGGGAGGTACAAGCTCCAACTCGGTTTTACAGTGAAAACGGCAGGCACTTCAAACCGGCACTAGGAAACAGACTGAGAAACCAGAGTCTTTGTTTCTACAGCAAACCGTTCCCTTTGTGCTGGATGAACGAACGTCTCTGCACATGCTCAGTTCTGAGAGATAAGTGTGTGTGAAAGCCGTCCTTCACCTAGCTTGAAGGGAAAACAAAGTTTCTTTTCAGTTGCAAACTCCACTCCATACATATATATGTGGAGGTACAAGATCCAACTCGGTTTTACAATGAAAACTGTGTGGAGGTACAAGCTCCAACTCGGTTTTACAGTGAAAAAGGCAGGCACTTCAAACCGGCACTAGGAAACAGACTGAGAAAACAGAGTCAGCGTTTCTCCTGCAACCCGTTCCCTTTGTGCTGGATGAACGAACGTCTCTCCATATGATCAGTTCTGAGAGATAAGTGTGTGTGAAAGCCGTACTTCAACTAGCTTGAAGGGAACACAAAGTTTCTTTTCAGTTGCAAACTCCACTCCATACATATATATGGGGTGGTGCAAGCTCCAACTCGGTTTTACAGTGAAAACGGCAGGCACTTCAAACCGGCACTAGGAAACAGACTGAAAAACCAGAGTAAGGGTTCCTCCTGCAACCCGTTCCCTTTGTGCTGGATGAACGAACGTCTCTCCACATGCTCAGTTCTGAGAGATAAGTGTGTGTGAAAGACATCCTTCAACTAGCTTGAAGGAAACACAAAGTTTCTTTTCAGTTGCAAACTCCACTCCATACATATATATGGGGAGGTGCAAGCTCCAACTCGGTTTTACAGTGAAAACGGCAGGCACTTCAAACCGGCACTAGGACACAGACTGAAAAACCAGAGTAAGTGTTTCTCCTACAACCCGTTCCCTTTGTGCTGGATGAACGAACGTCTCTCCACATGCTCAGTTCTGAGAGATAAGTGTGTGTGAAAGCCGTCCTTCAACTAGCTTGAAGGGAACACAAAGTTTCTTTTCAGGTGCAAACTCCACTCCATACATATATATGGTTAGGTACAAGCTCCAACTCGGTTTTACAGTGAAAACGGCAGGCACTTCAAACCGGCACTAGGAAACAGACTGAGAAACCAGAGTAAGGGTTTCTCCTGCAACCCGTTCCCTTTGTGCTGGATGAACGAACGTCTCTCCACATGCTCAGTTCTGAGAGATAAGTGTGTGTGAAAGCCGTCCTTCACCTAGCTTGAAGGGAACACAAAGTTTCTTTTCATTTGCTAACCCCACTCCATACATATATATGGGGAGGTACAAGCTCCACCTCGGTTTTACAGTGAAAACGGCAGGCACTTCAAACCGGCACTAGGAAACAGACTGAGAAACCAGAGTCAGTGTTTCTCCTGCAACCCGTTCCATTTGTGCTGGATGAACGAAAGTCTCTCCACATTCTAAGTTCTGAGAGATAAGTGTGTGTGAAAGCCGTCCTTCACCTAGCTTGAAGGGAACACAAAGTTTCTTTTCAGTTGCAAACCCCACTCCATACATATATATGGGTAGGTACAAGCTCCAACTCGGATTTACAGTGAAAACGGCAGGCACTTCAAACCGGCACTAGGAAACAGACTGAGAAACCAGATAAAGGGTTTCTCCTGCAACCCGTTCCCTTTGTGCTGGATGAACGAACGTCTCTCCACATGCTCAGTTCTGAGAGATAAGTGTGTGTGAAAGCCGTCCTTCAACTAGCTTGAAGGGAACAAAAAGTTTCTTTTCAGTTGCAAACTCCACTCCATACATATATATGGGGAGGTACAAGCTCCAACTTTGTTTTACCGTGAAAACGGCAGGCACTTCAAACCGGCACTAGGAAACAGACTGAGAAACCAGAGTAAGGGTTTCCCCTGCAACCCGTTCCCTTTGTGCTGGATGAAAGAACGTCTCTCCACATGCTCAGTTCTGAGAGATAAGTGCATGTGAAAGCCGAACTTCAACTAGCTTGAAGGGAACACAAAGTTTCTTTTCAGTTGCAAACTCCACTCCATACATATATAAGGGGAGGTACAAGCCCCAACTCGGTTTTACAGTGAAAACGGCAGGCACTTCAAACCGGCACTAGGAAACAGACTGAGAATCCAGAGTAAGGGTTTCTCCTGTAACCCGTTCCCTTTGTGCTGGATGAACGAACGTGTCTCCACATACTCAGTTCTGAGAGATATGTGTGTGTGAAAGCCGTCTTTCACCTAGCTTGAAGGGAACATAAAGTTTCTTTTCAGTTGCCAACTCCACTCCATACATATATATGGGGAAGTACAAGCTCCAACACGGTTTTACAGTGAAAACGGCAGGCACTTCAAATCGGCACAAGGAAACAGACTGAGAAACCAGAGTAAGGGTTTCTCCTGCAACCCGCTCGCTTTGTGCTGGATGAATGAACGTCTCTCCACATTCTCAGTTCTGAGAGAAAAGTGTGTGTGAAAGCCGTCCTTCACCTAGCTTGAAGGGAACACAAAGTTTCTTTTCAGTTGCAACCACCACTTCATACATATATATGGGGCGGTATAAGCTCCAACTCGGTTTTACAGTGAAAACGACAGGCACTTAAAACCGGCACTAGGAAACAGACTGAGAAACCAGAGTAAGGGTTTTTCCTGCAACCCGTTTCCTTTGTGCTGGATGAACGAACGTCTCTCCACATGCTCAGTTCTGAGAGATAAGTGTGTGTGAAAGCCGTCCTTCACCTAGCTTGAAGGGAACACAACGTTTCTTTTCAGTTGCAAACTCCACTCCATACATATATATGGGGAGGTACAAGCTCCAACTTGGTTTTACCGTGAAAACTGCAGGCACTTCAAACCGGCACTAGGAAACAGACTGAGAAACCAGAGTAAGGGTTTCTCCTGCAAACCGTTCCCTTTGTGCTGGATGAACGAACGTCTCTCCACATGCTCAGTTCTGAGAGATAAGTGCATGTGAAAGCCGAACTTCAACTAGCTTGAAGGGAACACAAAGTTTCTTTTCAGTTGCAAACTCCAATCCATACATATATAAGGGGAGGTAGAAGCCCCAACTCGGTTTTACGGTGAAAACGGCAGGCACTTCAAACCGGCACTAGGAAACAGACTGAGAAACCAGAGTCAGGGTTTCTCCTGCAACCCGTTCCCTTTGTGCTGGATGAACGAACGTCTCTTCACATGCTCAGTTCTGAGAGATAAGTGTGTGTGAAAGCCGTCCTTCACCTAGCTTGAAGGGAACACAAAGTTTCTTTTCAGTTGCAAACTCCAGTCCATACATATATAAGGGGAGGTACAAGCTCCAACTCGGTTTTACCGTGAAAACGGCAGGCACTTCAAACCGGCACTAGGAAAAAGACTGAGAAAACAGATTAATGGTTTTTCCTGCAACCCGTTCCCTTTGGGCTGGATGAACGAACGTCTCTCCCCATGCTCAGTTCTGAGAGATAAGTGCATGTGAAAGCCGAACTTCAACTAGCTTGAAGGGAACACAAAGTTTCTTTTCAGTTGCAAACTCCACTCCATACATATATAAGGGGAGGTACAAGCCCCAACTCGGTTTTACAGTGAAAACGGCAGGCACTTCAAACCGGCACTAGGACACAGACTGAAAAACCAGAGTAAGTGTTTCTCCTACAACCCGTTCCCTTTGTGCTGGATGAACGAACGTCTCTCCACATGCTCAGTTCTGAGAGATAAGTGTGTGTGAAAGCCGTCCTTCAACTAGCTTGAAGGGAACACAAAGTTTCTTTTCAGGTGCAAACTCCACTCCATACATATATATGGTTAGGTACAAGCTCCAACTCGGTTTTACAGTGAAAACGGCAGGCACTTCAAACCGGCACTAGGAAACAGACTGAGAAACCAGAGTAAGGGTTTCTCCTGCAACCCGTTCCCTTTGTGCTGGATGAACGAACGTCTCTCCACATGCTCAGTTCTGAGAGATAAGTGTGTGTGAAAGCCGTCCTTCACCTAGCTTGAAGGGAACACAAAGTTTCTTTTCATTTGCTAACCCCACTCCATACATATATATGGGGAGGTACAAGCTCCACCTCGGTTTTACAGTGAAAACGGCAGGCACTTCAAACCGGCACTAGGAAACAGACTGAGAAACCAGAGTCAGTGTTTCTCCTGCAACCCGTTCCATTTGTGCTGGATGAACGAAAGTCTCTCCACATTCTAAGTTCTGAGAGATAAGTGTGTGTGAAAGCCGTCCTTCACCTAGCTTGAAGGGAACACAAAGTTTCTTTTCAGTTGCAAACCCCACTCCATACATATATATGGGTAGGTACAAGCTCCAACTCGGATTTACAGTGAAAACGGCAGGCACTTCAAACCGGCACTAGGAAACAGACTGAGAAACCAGATAAAGGGTTTCTCCTGCAACCCGTTCCCTTTGTGCTGGATGAACGAACGTCTCTCCACATGCTCAGTTCTGAGAGATAAGTGCATGTGAAAGCCGAACTTCAACTAGCTTGAAGGGAACACAAAGTTTCTTTTCAGTTGCAAACTCCAATCCATACATATATAAGGGGAGGTAGAAGCCCCAACTCGGTTTTACGGTGAAAACGGCAGGCACTTCAAACCGGCACTAGGAAACAGACTGAGAAACCAGAGTCAGGGTTTCTCCTGCAACCCGTTCCCTTTGTGCTGGATGAACGAACGTCTCTTCACATGCTCAGTTCTGAGAGATAAGTGTGTGTGAAAGCCGTCCTTCACCTAGCTTGAAGGGAACACAAAGTTTCTTTTCAGTTGCAAACTCCAGTCCATACATATATAAGGGGAGGTACAAGCTCCAACTCGGTTTTACCGTGAAAACGGCAGGCACTTCAAACCGGCACTAGGAAAAAGACTGAGAAAACAGATTAATGGTTTTTCCTGCAACCCGTTCCCTTTGGGCTGGATGAACGAACGTCTCTCCCCATGCTCAGTTCTGAGAGATAAGTGTGTGTGAAAGCCGTCCTTCACCTAGCTTGAAAGAAACACAAAGTTTCTTTACAGTTGGAAACTCCACTCCATATATATATATGGGGAGGTACAAACTCCAACTCGGTTTTACAGTGAAAACGGCAGGCACTTCAAACAGGCACTAGGAAACAGACTGAGAAACCAGAGTAAGGGTTTCTCCTGCAAACCGTTCCCTTTGTGCTGGATGAACGAACGTCTCTCCACAAGCTCAGTTCTGAGAGATAAGTGTGTGTGAAAGCCGTTTTTCACCTAGCTTGAAGGTAATACAAAGTTTCTTTTCAGTTGCAAACTCCACTCCATACATATATATGGGGAGGTACAAGCTGCAACTCGGTTTTACAGTGAAAACGGCAGGCACTTAAACCGGCACTAGGAAACAGACTGAGAAACCAGAGTAAGGGTTTGTCCTGCAACCCGTTCCCTTTGTGCTGGCGATCGAACGTCTCTCCACATGCTCAGTTCTGAGAGATAAGTGTGTGTGAAAGCCGTCCTTCACCTAGCTTAAAGGGAACACTAAGTTTGTTTCCAGTTGCAAACTCCACTCCATACAAATATATGGGGAGTTACAAGCTCCAACTCGTTTTTACAGTGAAAACGGCAGGCACTTAAAACCGGCACTAGGAAACAGACTGAGAAACCAGAGTAAGGGCTTCTCCTGCAAACCGTTCCCTTTGTGCTGGATGAACGAACGTCTCTCCACATGCTCAATTCTGAGAGATAAGTGTGTGTGAAAGCCGTCCTTCACCTAGCTTGAAGGGAACACAAAGTTTCTTTTCAGTTGCAAACTCCACTCCATACATATATATGGGGAGGTACAAGCTCGAACTCGGTTTTACAGTGAAAAAGGCAGGTACTTCAAACCGGCATAAGGAAACAGACTGAGAAACCAGAGTAAGGGTTTCTCCTGCAACCCGTTCCCTTTGTGCTGGATGAACGAACGTCTCTCCACATGCTCAGTTCTGAGAGATAAGTGCATGTGAAAGCCGAACTTCACCTAGCTTGAAGGGAACACAAAGTTTCTTTTCAGTTGCAAACTCCACTCCATACATATATAAGGGGAGGTACAAGCCCCAACTCGGTTTTACAGTGAAAACGGCAGGCACTTCAAACCGGCACTAGGAAACAGAATGAGAAACCAGAGTAAGGGTTTCTCCTGCAACCCGTTCCATTTTTGCTGGATGAACGAACGTGTCTCCACATGCTCAGT
This sequence comes from Vicugna pacos, assembly GCF_048564905.1. NCBI lineage: Eukaryota > Metazoa > Chordata > Mammalia > Artiodactyla > Camelidae > Vicugna > Vicugna pacos. The sequence goes on from NC_133002.1 coordinate 25,722,837, forward strand.
TCTGAGAGATATGTGTGTGTGAAAGCTGTCTTTCACCTAGCTTGAAGGGAACACAAAGTTTCTTTTCAGTTGCAAACTCCACTCCATACATATATATGGGGAGGTACAAGCTCCAACTCGGTTTTACAGTGAAATCGGCAGGCACTTCAAACCGGCACTAGGAAACACACTGAGAAACCAGAGTCAGTGTTTCCCTGCAACCCGTTCGCTTTGTGCTGGATGAACGAACGTCTCTCCACATGCTCAGTTCTGAGAGATAAGTGTGTGTGAAAGCCGTCCTTCACCTAGCTTGAAGGGAACACAAAGTTTCTTTTCAGTTGCAAACAACACTCCATACATATATATGCGGTGGTACAAGCTCCAACTCTGTTTTACAGTTAAAACTGCAGGCACTTCAAACCGGCACTAGGAAACAGACTGAGAAACCAGAGTAAGGGTTTCTCCTGCAACCCGTTCCCTTTGTGCTGGATGAACTAACTTCCCTCCACATGCTCAGTTCTGAGAGATAAGTGTGTGTGAAAGCCGTACTTCACCTAGCTTGAAGGGAACATAAAGTTTCTTTTCAGTTGCAAACTCCACTCCATACATATATATGGGGAAGTACAAGCTCCAACACGGATTTACAGTGAAAACGGCAGGCACTTCAATCCGGCACAAGGAAACAGACTGAGAAACCAGAGTAAGGGTTTCTCCTGCAACCCGCTCGCTTTGTGCTGGATGAAGGAACGTCTCTCCACATTCTCAGTTCTGAGAGAAAAGTGTGTGTGAAAGCCGTCCTTCACCTAGTTTGAAGGGAACACAAAGTTTCTTTTCAGTTGCAAACTCCACTCCCTACATATATATGGGGAGGTACAAGCTCCAACTTTGTTTTACCGTGAAAACGGCAGGCACTTCAAACCGGCACTAGGAAACAGACTGAGAAACCAGAGTAAGGGTTTCCCCTGCAACCCGTTCCCTTTGTGCTGGATGAAAGAACGTCTCTTCACATGCTCAGTTCTGAGAGATAAGTGTGTGTGAAAGCCGTTCTTCACCTAGCTTAAAGGGAACACTAAGTTTGTTTCCAGTTGCAAACCCCACTCCATACAATTATATGGGGAGTTACAAGCTCCAACTCGTTTTTACAGTGAAAACGGCAGGCACTTAAAACCGGCACAAGGAAACAGACTGAGAAACCAGAGTAAGGGCTTCTCCTGCAAACCGTTCCCTTTGTGCTGGATGAACGAACGTCTCTCCACATGCTCAGTTCTGAGAGATAAGTGTGTGTGAAAGCCGTACTTCAAATAGCTTGAAGGGAACACAAAGTTTCTTTTCAGTTGTAAACCCCACTCCATACATATATATGGGGAGGTAGAAGCTCCAACTCGGTTTTACAGTGAAAACGGCAGGCACTTCAAACCGGCACTACGAAACAGACTGAGAAACCAGAGTAAGGGTTTCTCCTGCAACACGTTCCCTTTGTGCTCGATGAACGAACTTCTCTCCACATGCTCAGTTCTGAGAGATAATTGTGTGTTAAAGCCATCCTTCACCTAGCTTAAAGGGAACACAAAGTTTCTTTTCAGTTGCAAACTCCACTCCATACATATATATGGGGAGCTACAAGTTCGAACTCGGTTTTACAGTGAAAACGGCAGGCACTTCAAACCGGCAGTAGGAAACAGACTGAGAAACCAGAGTAAAGGTTTCTCCTGCAACCCGTTCCCTTTGAGCTGGATGAACGAACGTCTCTCCACAAGCTCAGTTCTGAGAGAAAAGTGTGTGTGAAAGCCGTCCTTCACCTAGCTTGAAGGGAACACAAAGTTTCTTTTCAGTTGCAAACTCCACTCCATACATATATATGGGGAGGTACAAGCTTCAACTCGGTTTTACAGTGAAAACGGCAGGCACTTCAAACCGGCACTAGGAAACAGACTGAGAAACCAGAGTAAGGGTTTCTCCTGCAACCCGTTCCCTTTGTGCTGGATGAACGAACGTCTCTCCACATGCTCAGTTCTGAGAGATAAGTGTGTGTGAAAGCCGTCCTTCAACTAGCTTGAAGGGAACACAAAGTTTCTTTTCAGTTGCAAACTCCACTCCATACATATATATGGGGAGGTACAAGCTCCAACTTTGTTTTACCGTGAAAACGGCAGGCACTTCAAACCGGCACTAGGAAACAGACTGAGAAACCAGAGTAAGGGTTTCCCCTGCAACCCGTTCCCTTTGTGCTGGATGAAAGAACGTCTCTCCACATGCTCAGTTCTGAGAGATAAGTGCATGTGAAAGCCGAACTTCAAATAGCTTGAAGGGAACACAAAGTTTCTTTTCAGTTGCAAACTCCACTCCATACATATATAAGGGGAGGTACAAGCCCCAACTCGGTTTTACAGTGAAAACGGCAGGCACTTCAAACCGGCACTAGGAAACAGACTGAGAAACCAGAGTAAGGGTTTCTCCTGCAACCCGTTCCCTTTGTGCTGAATGAACGAACGTCTCTTCACATGCTCAGTTCTGAGAGATAAGTGTGTGTGAAAGCCGTTCTTCACCTAGCTTAAAGGGAACACTAAGTTTGTTTCCAGTTGCAAACCCCACTCCATACAATTATATGGGGAGTTACAAGCTCCAACTCGTTTTTACAGTGAAAACGGCAGGCACTTAAAACCGGCACTAGGAAACAGACTGAGAAACCAGAGTAAGGGCTTCTCCTGCAAACCGTTCCCTTTGTGCTGGATGAACGAACGTCTCTCCACATGCTCAGTTCTCAGAGATAAGTGTGTGTGAAAGCCGTACTTCAAATAGCTTGAAGGGAACACAAAGTTTCTTTTCAGTTGTAAACCCCACTCCATACATATATATGGGGAGGTAGAAGCTCCAACTAGGTTTTACAGTGAAAACGGCAGGCACTTCAAACCGGCACTACGAAACAGACTGAGAAACCAGAGTAAGGGTTTCTCCTGCAACACGTTCCCTTTGTGCTCGATGAACGAACTTCTCTCCACATGCTCAGTTCTGAGAGATAATTGTGTGTTAAAGCCATCCTTCACCTAGCTTAAAGGGAACACAAAGTTTCTTTTCAGTTGCAAACTCCACTCCATACATATATATGGGGAGGTACAAGCTCCAACTCGGTTTTACAGTGAAATCGGCAGGCACTTCAAACCGGCACTAGGAAACACACTGAGAAACCAGAGTCAGTGTTTCCCTGCAACCCGTTCGCTTTGTGCTGGATGAACGAACGTCTTTCCACATGCTCAGTTCTGAGAGATAAGTGTGTGTGAAAGCCGTCCTTCACCTAGCTTGAAGGGAACACAAAGTTTCTTTTCAGTTGCAAATAACACTCCATACATATATATGCGGAGGTACAAGCTCCATCTCTGTTTTACAGTTAAAACGGCAGGCACTTCAAACCGGCACTAGGAAACAGACTGAGAAACCAGAGTAAGGGTTTCTCCTGCAACCCGTTCCCTTTGTGCTGGATGAACTAACTTCCCTCCACATGCTCAGTTCTGAGAGATAAGTGTGTGTGAAAGCAGTACTTCACCTAGCTTGAAGGGAACATAAAGTTTCTTCTCAGTTGCAAACTCCACTCCATACATATATATGGGGAAGTACAAGCTCCAACACGGTTTTACAGTGAAAACGGCAGGCACTTCAATCCGGCACAAGGAAACAGACTGAGAAACCAGTGTAAGGGTTTCTCCTGCAACCCGCTCGCTTTGTGCTGGATGAACGAACGTCTCTCCACATTCTCAGTTCTGAGAGAAAAGTGTGTGTGAAAGCCGTCCTTCACCTAGTTTGAAGGGAACACAAAGTTTCTTTTCAGTTGCAACCTCCACTTCATACATATATATGGGGCGGTACAAGCTCCAACTCGGTTTTACAGTGAAAACGGCAGGCACTTAAAACCGGCACTAGGAAACAGACTGAGAAACCAGAGTAAAGGTTTCTCCTGCAACCCGTTCCCTTTGAGCTGGATGAACGAACGTCTCTCCACATGCTCAGTTCTGAGAGATAAGTGTGTGTGAAAGCCGTCCTTCAACTAGCTGGAAGGGAACACAAAGTTTCTTTCAGTTGCAAACTCCACTCCATACATATATATGGGGAGGTACAAGCTCCAACATTATTTTACCGTGAAAACGGCAGGCACTTCAAACCGGCACTAGGAAACAGACTGAGAAACCGGAGTAAGGGTTTCCCCTGCAACCCGTTCCCTTTGTGCTGGATGAAAGAACGTCTCTCCACATGCTCAGTTCTGAGAGATAAGTGCATGTGAAAGCCGAACTTCAACTAGCTTGAAGGGAACACAAAGTTTCTTTTCAGTTGCAAACTCCACTCCATACATATATAAGGGGAGGTACAAGCCCCAACTCGGTTTTACAGTGAAAACGGCAGGCACTTCAAACCGGCACTAGGAAACAGACTGAGAAACCAGAGTAAGGGTTTCTCCTGCAACCCGTTCCCTTTGTGCTGGATGAACGAACGTCTCTTCACATGCTCAGTTCTGAGAGATAAGTGTGTGTGAAAGCCGTCCTTCACCTAGCTTGAAGGGAACACAAAGTTTCTTTTCAGTTGCAAACTCCACTCCATACATATATATGGGGAGGTACAAGCTCCAACTCGGTTTGACCGTGAAAACTGCAGGCACTTCAAACCGGCACTAGGAAAAAGACTGAGAAAACAGAGTAATGGTTTTTCCTGCAACCCGTTCCCTTTGGGCTGGATGAACGAACGTCTCTCCACATGCTCAGTTCTGAGAGATAAGTGTGTGTGAAAGCCGTCCTTCACCTAGCTTGAAAGAAACACAAAGTTTCTTAACAGTTGGAAACTCCACTCCATATATATATATGGGGAGGTACAAGCTCCAACTCGGTTTTACAGTGAAAACGGCAGGCACTTCAAACCGGCACTAGGAAACAGACTGAGAAACCAGAGTAAGGGTTTCTCCTGCAACCCGTTCCCTTTGTGCTGGATGAACCAACGTCTCTCCACATGCTCAGTTCTGAGAGATAAGTGTGTGTGAAAGCCGTTCTTCACCTAGCTTGAAGGTAACACAAAGTTTCTTTTCAGTTGCAAACTCCTCTCCATACATATATATGGGGAGGTACAAGCTTCAACTCGGTTTTACAGTGAAAACGGCAGGCACTTAAACCGGCACTAGGAAACAGACTGAGAAACCAGAGTAAGGGTTTCTCCTGCAACCCGTTCCCTTTGTGCTGGCGATCGAACGTTTCTCCACATGCTCAGTTCTGAGAGATAAGTGTGTGTGAAAGCCTTCCTTCACCTAGCTTAAAGGGAACACAAAGTTTGTTTCCAGTTGCAAACTCCACTCCATACAAATATATGGGGAGTTACAAGCTCCAACTCGTTTTTACAGTGAAAACGGCAGGCACTTAAAACCGGCACTAGGAAACAGACTGAGAAACCAGAGTAAGGGCTTCTCCTGCAAACCGTTCCCTTTGTGCTGGATGAACGAACGTCTCTCCACATGCTCAGTTCTGAGAGATAAGTGTGTGTGAAAGCCGTACTTCAACTAGCTTGAAGGGAACACAAAGTTTCTTTTCAGTTGTAAACACTGCTCCATACATATATATGGGGAGGTACAAGCTCCAACTCGGTTTTGCAGTGAAAACGGCAGGCACTTCAAACCGGCACTAGGAAACAGACTGAGAATCCAGAGTAAGGGTTTCCCCTGTAACCCATTCCCTTTGTGCTGGATGAACGAACGTGTCTCCACATGCTCAGTTCTGAGAGATATGTGTGTGTGAAAGCCGTCTTTCACCTAGCTTGAAGGGAACACAAAGATTCTTTTCAGTTGCCAACTCCACTCCATACATATATATGGGGAGGTACAAGCTCCAACTCGGTTTTACACTGAAAACGGCAGTCACTTCAAACCGTCACTAGGAAACAGACTGAGATACCAGAGTAAGGGTTTCTCCTGCAACCCGTTCCCTTTGTGCTGGATGAACGAACGTCTCTCCACATGCTAAGTTCTGAGAGATAAGTGTGTGTGAAAACCGTCCTTCACCTAGCTTAGAGGGAACACAAAGTTTCTTTTCAGTTGCAAACACTAATCCATACATATATATGGGGAGGTACAAGCTCCAACTCGGTTTTACAGTGAAATCGGCAGACACTTCAAACCGGCACTAGGAAACACACTGAGAAACCAGAGTCAGTGTTTCCCTGCAACCCGTTCGCTTTGTGCTGGATGAACGAACGTCTCTCCACATGCTCAGTTCTGAGAGATAAGTGTGTGTGAAAGCCGTCCTTCACCTAGCTTGAAGGGAACACAAAGTTTCTTTTCAGTTGCAAACAACACTCCATACATATATATGCGGAGGTACAAGCTCCAACACTGTTTTACAGTTAAAACGGCAGGCACTTCAAACCGGCACTAGGAAACAGACTGAGAAACCAAAGTAAGGGTTTCTCCTGCAACCCGTTCCCTTTGTGCTGGATGAACTAACTTCTCTCCACATGCTCAGTTCTGAGAGATAAGTGTGTGTGAAAGCCGTACTTCACCTCGCTTGAAGGGAACATAAAGTTTCTTTTCAGTTACAAACTCCAATCCATACATATATATGGGGAAGTACAAGCTCCAACACGGTTTTACAGTGAAAACGGCAGGCACTTCAAACCGGCACAAGAAAACAGACTGAGAAACCAGAGTAAGGGTTTCTCCTGCAACCCGCTCGCTTTGTGCTGGATGAACGAACGTCTCTCCACATTCTAAGTTCTGAGAGAAAAGTGTGTGTGAAAGCCGTCCTTCACCTAGTTTGAAGGGAACACAAAGTTTCTTTTCAGTTTCAACCTCCACTTCATACATATATATGGGGCGGTACAAGCTCCAACTCGGTTTTACAGTGAAAACGGCAGGCACTTAAAACCGGCACTAGGAAACAGACTGAGAAACCAGAGTAAGGGTTTTTCCTGCAAACCGTTTCCTTTGTGCTGGATGAACGAACGTCTCTCCACATGCTCAGTTCTGAGAGATAAGTGTGTGTGAAAGCCTTCCTTCACCTAGCTTGAAGGGAACACAAAGTTTCTTTTCAGATGCAAACTCCACTCCATACATATATATGGGGAGGTACAAGCTCCAACTCGGTTTTACAGTGAAAACGGCAGGCACTTCAAACCGGCACTAGGAAACAGACTGAGAAACCAGAGTAAGGGTTTCTCCTGCAACCCGTTCCCTTTGTGCTGGATGAACGAACGTCTCTCCACATGCTCAGTTCTGAGAGATAAGTGTGTGTGAAAGCCGTCCTTCACCTAGCTTGAAGGGAACACAAAGTTTCTTTTCAGTTGCAAACTCCACTCCATACATATATATGGGGAGGTACAAGCTCCAACTCGGTTTTACCGTGAAAACGGCAGGCACTTCAAACCGGCACTAGGAAACAGACTGAGAAACCAGAGTAAAGGTTTCTCCTGCAACCTGTTCCCTTTGTGCTGGATGAACGAACGTCTCTCCACATGCTCAGTTCTGAGAGATAAGTGCATGTGAAAGCCGACCTTCACCTAGCTTGAAGGGAACACAAAGTTTCTTTTCAGTTGCAAACTCCACTCCATACATATATAAGGGGAGGTACCAGCCCCAACTCTGTTTTACAGTGAAAACGGCAGGCACTTCAAACCGGCAGTAGGAAACAGACTGAGAAACCAGAGTAATGGTTTTTCCTGCAACCCGTTCCCTTTGGGCTGGATGAACGAACGTCTCTCCACATGCTCAGTTCCGAGAGATAAGTGTGTGTGAAAGCCGTCCTTCACCTATCTTGAAAGAAACACAAAGTTTTTTTCAGTTGCAAACTCCACTCCATACATATATATGGGGAGGTACAAGCTCCAACTCGGTTTTACAGTGAAAACGGCAGGCACTTCAACCGGCACTAGGAAACAGACTGAGAAACGAGAGTAAGGGTTTCTCCTGCAACCCGCTCCCTTTGTGCTGGCGAACGAACGACTCTCCACATGCTCAGTTCTGAGAGATAAGTGTGTGTGAAATCCGTCCTTCACCTAGCTTGAAGGGAACACAAAGTTCCTTTTAAGTTTCAAACTCCACTCCATACATATATATGGGGAGGTACAAGCTCCAACTCGGTTTTACAGTGAAAACGGCAGGCACTTCAAACCGGCACAAGGAAGCTGACTGAGAAACCAGAGTAAGGGTTTCTCCTGCAACCCGTTCCCTTTGTGCTGGATGAACGAACGTCTCTCCACATGCTCAGTTCTGAGAGATAACTGTGTGTGAAAGCCGTCCTTCACCTAGCTTTAAGGGAACACAAAGTTTCTTTTCAGTTGCAAACTCCACTCCATACATATATATGGGGAGGTACAAGCTTCAACTCGGTTTTACAGTGAAAAAGGCAGGCACTTCAAACCGGCACTAGGAAACAGACTGAGAAACCAGAGTAAGGGTTTCTCCTGCAACCCGTTCACTTTGTGCTGGATGAACGAACGTCTCTCCACATGCTCAGTTCTGAGAGATAAGTGCATGTGAAAGCCGAACTTCACTTAGCTTGAAGGGAACACAAAGTTTCTTTTCAGTTGCAAACTCCACTCCATACATATATATGGGGAGGTACAAACACAAACTCGGGTTTACAGTGAAAACGGCAGGCACTTCAAACCGGCACTAGGAAACAGACTGAGAAACCAGAGTAAGGGTTTCTCCTGCAAACCGTTCCCTTTGTGCTGGATGAACGAACGTCTCTCCACATGCTCAGTTCTCAGAGATAAGTGTGTGTGAAAGCCGTCCTTCAACTAGCTTGAAGGGAACACAAAGTTTCTTTTCAGTTGCAAACTCCACTCCATACATATATATGGGGAGGTAGAAGCTCCAACTCGGTTTTACAGTGAAAATGGCAGGCACTTCAAACCGGCACTAGGAAACAGAATGAGAAACCAGAGTAAGGGTTTCTCCTGCAACACGTTCCCTTTGTGCTCGATGAACGATCTTCTCTCCACATGCTCAGTTCTGAGAGATAATTGTGTGTTAAAGCCATCCTTCACCTAGCTTAAAGGGAACACAAAGTTTCTTTTCAGTTGCAAACTCCACTCCATACATATATATGGTGAGGTACAAGTTCCAACTCGGTTTTACAGTGAAAACGGCAGGCACTTCAAACCGGCACTAGGTAACAGACTGAGAAACCAGAGTAAGGGTTTCTCCTGCAAACCGTTCCCTTTGTGCTGGATGAACGAACGTCTCTCCACATGCTCAGTTCTGAGAGATAAGTGTGTGTGAAAGCCGTCCTTCACCTAGCTTGAAGGGAAAACAAAGTTTCTTTTCAGTTGCAAACAACACTCCATACATATATATGGGGAGGTACAAGCTCCAACTTGGTTTTACCGTGAAAACGGCAGGCACTTCAAACCGGCACTAGGAAACATACTGAGAAACCAGAGTAAGGGTTTCCCCTGCAAACCGTTCCTTTGTGCTGGATGAACGAACGTCTCTCCACATGCTCAGTTCTGAGAGATAAGTGCATGTGAAAGCCGAACTTCAACTAGCTTGAAGGGAACACAAAGTTTCTTTTCAGTTGCAAACTCCACTCCATACATATATAAGGGGAGGTACAATCCCCAACTCGGTTTTACAGTGAAAACGGCAGGCACTTCAAACCGGAACTAGGAAACAGACTGAGAAACCAGAGTAAGGGTTTCTCCTGCAACCCGTTCCCTTTGTGCTGGATGAACGAACGTCTCTTCACATGCTCAGTTCTGAGAGATAAGTGTGTGTGAAAGCCGTCCTTCACCTAGCTTGAAGGGAACACAAAGTTTCTTTTCAGTTGCAAATTCCAGTCCATACATATATAAGGGGAGGTACAAGCTCCAACTCGGTTTTACCGTGAAAACGGCAGGCACTTCAAACCGGCACTAGGAAAAAGACTGAGAAAACAGAGTAATGGTTTTTCCTGCAACCCGTTCCCTTTGGGCTGGATGAACGAACGTCTCTCCACATGCTCAGTTCTGAGAGATAAGTGTGTGTGAAAGCCGTCCTTCACCTAGCTTGAAAGAAACACAAAGTTTCTTTACAGTTGGAAATTCCACTCCATATATATATATGGGGAGGTACAAGCTCCAACTCGGTTTTACAGTGAAAACGGCAGGCACTTCAAACCGGCACTAGGAAACAGACTGAGAAACCAGAGTCAGGGTTTCTCCTGCAACCCGTTCCCTTTGTGCTGGATGAACGAACGTCTCTCCACAAGCTCAGTTCTGAGAGATAAGTGTGTGTGAAAGCCGTTTTTCACCTAGCTTGAAGGTAATACAAAGTTTCTTTTCAGTTGCAAACTCCACTCCATACATATATATGGGGAGGTACAAGCTGCAACTCGGTTTTACAGTGAAAACGGCAGGCACTTAAAACGGCACTAGGAAACAGACTGAGAAACCAGAGTAAGGGTTTGTCCTGCAACCCGTTCCCTTTGTGCTGGCGAACGAACGTCTCTCCACATGCTCAGTTCTGAGAGATAAGTGTGTGTGAAAGCCGTCCTTCACCTAGCTTAAAGGGAACACTAAGTTTGTTTCCAGTTGCAAACTCCACTCCATACAAATATATGGGGAGTTACAATCTCCAACTTGTTTTTACAGTGAAAACGGCAGGCACTTAAAACCGGCACTAGGAAACACACTGAGAAACCAGAGTAAGGGCTTCTCCTGCAAACCGTTCCCTTTTTGCTGGATGAACGAACGTCTCTCCACATGCTCAGTTCTGAGAGATAAGTGTGTGTGAAAGCCGTACTTCAACTAGCTTGAAGGGAACACAAAGTTTCTTTTCAGTTGTAAACCCTGCTCCATACATATATATGGGGAGGTACAAGCTCCAACTCGGTTTTACAGTGAAAACGGCAGGCACTTCAAACCGGCACTAGGAAACAGACTGAGAATCCAGAGTAAGGGTTTCTCCTGTAACCCGTTCCCTTTGTGCTGGATGAACGAACGTGTCTCCACATGCTCAGTTCTGAGAGATATGTGTGTGTGAAAGCCGTCTTTCACCTAGCTTGAAGGGAACACAAAGTTTCTTTTCAGTTGCCAACTCCACTCCATACATATATATGGGGAGGTACAAGCTCCAACTCGGTTTTACACTGAAAACGGCAGGCACTTCAAACCGTCACTAGGAAACAGACTGAGATACCAGAGTAAGGGTTTCTCCTGTAACCCGTTCCCTTTGTGCTGGATGAACGAACGTCTCTCCACATGCTCAGTTCTGAGAGATAAGTGTGTGTGAAAGCCGCCCTTCACCTAACTTGGAGGGAACACAAAGTTTCTTTTCAGTTGCAAACTCCAATCCATACATATATATGGGGAGGTACAAGCTCCAACTCGGTTTTACAGTGAAATCGGCAGGCACTTCAAACCGGCACTAGGAAACACACTGAGAAACCAGAGTCAGTGTTTCCCTGCAACCCGTTCGCTTTGTGCTGGATGAACGAACGTCTCTCCACACGCTCAGTTCTGAGAGATAAGTGTGTGTGAAAGCCGTCCTTCACCTAGCTTGAAGGGAACACAAAGTTTCTTTTCAGTTGCAAACAACACTCCATACATATATATGCGGAGGTACAAGCTCCAACTCTGTTTTACAGTTAAAACGGCAGGCACTTCAAACCGGCACTAGGAAACAGACTGAGAAACCAGAGTAAGGGTTTCTCCTGCAACCCGTTCCCTTTGTGCTGGATGAACTAACTTCTCTCCACATGCTCAGTTCTGAGAGTTAATTGTGTGTGAAAGCCGTACTTCACCTAGCTTGAAGGGAACATAAAGTTTCTTTTCAGTTGCAAACTCCACTCCATACATATATATGGGGAAGTACAAGCTCCAACACGGTTTTACAGTGAAAACGGCAGGCACTTCAAACCGGCACAAGGAAACAGACTGAGATACCAGAGTAAGGGTTTCTCCTGCAACCCGCTCGCTTTGTGCTGGATGAACGAACGTCTCTCCACATTCTCAGTTCTGAGAGAAAAGTGTGTGTGAAAGCCGTTCTTCACCTAGTTTGAAGGGAACACAAAGTTTGTTTTCAGTTGCAACCTCCTCTTCATACATATATATGGGGCGGTACAAGCTCCAACTCGGTTTTATAGTGTAAACGGCAGGCACTTCAAACCGGCACTAGGAAACAGACTGAGAAACCAGAGTAAGGGTTTTTCCTGCAACCCGTTTCCTTTGTGCTGGATGAACGAACGTCTCTCCACATGCTGAGTTCTGAGAGATAAGTGTGTGTGAAAGCCTTCCTTCACCTAGCTTGAAAGGAACACAAAGTTTCTTTTCAAATGCAAACTCCACTCCATACATATATATGGGGAGGTACAAGCTCCAACTCGGTTTTACAGTGAAAACGGCAGGTACTTCAAACCGGCACTAGGAAACAGACTGAGAAACCAGACTAACGGTTTCTCCTGCAACCCGTTCCCTTTGTGCTGGATGAACGAACGTCTCTCCACATGCTCAGTTCTGAGAAATAAGTGTGTGTGAAAGCCGTCCTTCACCTAGCTTGAAGGGAACACAAAGTTTCTTTTCAGTTGCAAACTCCACTCCATACATATATATGGGGAATTACAAGCTCCAACTCGGTTTTACCGTGAAAACGGCAGGCACTTCAAACCGGCACTAGGAAACAGTCTGAGAAACCAGAGAAAAGGTTTCTCCTGCAACCCGTTCCCTTTGTGCTGGATGAACGAACGTCTCTCCACATGCTCAGTTCTGAGAGATAAGTGCATGTGAAAGCCGACCTTCACCTAGCTTGAAGGGAACACAAAGTTTCTTTTCAGTTGCAAACTCCACTCCATACATATATAAGGGGAGGTACAAGCCCCAACTCTGTTTTACAGTGAAAACGGCAGGCACTTCAACCGGCACTAGGAAACAGACTGAGAATCGAGATTAAGGGTTTCTCCTGCAACCCGCTCCCTTTGTGCTGGCGAACGAACGTCTCTCCACATGCTCAGTTCTGAGAGATAAGTGTGTGTGAAATCCGTCCTTCACCTAGCTTGAAGGGAACACAAAGTTCCTTTTAAGTTTCAAACTCCACTCCATACATATATATGGGGAGGTACAAGCTCCAACTCGGTTTTACAGTGAAAACGGCAGGCACTTCAAACCGGCACAAGGAAACAGACTGAGAAACCAGAGTAAGGGTTTCTCCTGCAACCCGTTCCCTTTGTGCTGGATGAACGAACGTCTCTCCACATGCTCAGTTCTGAGAAATAACTGTGTGTGAAAGCCGTCCTTCACCTAGCTTGAAGGGAACACAAAGTTTCTTTTCAGTTGCAAACACCACTCCATACATATATATGGGGAGGTACAAGCCCCAACTCGGTTTTACAGTGAAAACGGCAGGCACTTCAAACCGGCACTAGGAAACAGACTGAGAAACCAGAGTAAGGGTTTCTCCTGAAACCCGTTCCATTTTTGCTGGATGAACGAACGTCTCTTCACATGCTCAGTTCTGAGAGATAATTGTGTGTGAAAGCCGTCCTTCATCTAGCTTGAAGGGAACACAAAGTTTCTTTTCAGTTGCAAACCCCACTCCATACATATATATGGGGAGGTACAAACACCAACTCTGGTTTACAGTGAACACGGCAGGCACTTCAAACCGGCACTAGGAAACAGACTGAGAAACCAGAGTAAGGGTTTCTCCTGCAACCCGTTCCCTTTGTGCTGGATGAACGAACGTCTCTCCACATGCTCAGTTCTGAGAGATAAGTGTGTGTGAAAGCCGTCCTTCAACTAGCTTGAAGGGAACACAAAGTTTCTTTTCAGTTGCAAACTCCACTCCATACATATATATGGGGAGGTAGAAGCTCCAACTCGGTTTTACAGTGAAAATGGCAGGCACTTCAAACCGGCACTAGGAAACAGACTGAGAAACCAGAGTAAGGGTTTCTCCTGCAACACGTTCCCTTTGTGCTCGATGAAGGATCTTCTCTGCACATGCTCAGTTCTGAGAGATAATTGTGTGTTAAAGCCATCCTTCACCTAGCTTAAAGGGAACACAAAGTTTCTTTTCAGTTGCAAACTCCACTCCATACATATATATGGTGAGGTACAAGTTCCAACTCGGTTTTACAGTGAAAACGGCAGGCACTTCAAACCGACACTAGGAAACAGACTGAGAAACCAGAGTAAGGGTTTCTCCTGCAAACCGTTCCCTTTGTGCTGGATGAACGAACGTCTCTCCACATGCTCAGTTCTGAGAGATAAGTGTGTGTGAAAGCCGTCCTTCACCTAGCTTGAAGGGAACACAAAGTTTCTTTTCAGTTGTAAACCCTGCTCCATACATATATATGGGGAGGTACAAGCTCCAACTCGGTTTTACAGTGAAAACGGCAGGCACTTCAAACCGGCACTAGGAAACAGACTGAGAATCCAGAGTAAGGGTTTCTCCTGTAACCCGTTCCCTTTGTGCTGGATGAACGAACGTGTCTCCACATGCTCAGTTCTGAGAGATATGTGTGTGTGAAAGCCGTCTTTCACCTAGCTTGAAGGGAACACAAAGTTTCTTTTCAGTTGCCAACTCCACTCCATACATATATATGGGGAGGTACAAGCTCCAACTCGGTTTTACACTGAAAACGGCAGGCACTTCAAACCGTCACTAGGAAACAGACTGAGATACCAGAGTAAGGGTTTCTCCTGTAACCCGTTCCCTTTGTGCTGGATGAACGAACGTCTCTCCACATGCTCAGTTCTGAGAGATAAGTGTGTGTGAAAGCCGCCCTTCACCTAACTTGGAGGGAACACAAAGTTTCTTTTCAGTTGCAAACTCCAATCCATACATATATATGGGGAGGTACAAGCTCCAACTCGGTTTTACAGTGAAATCGGCAGGCACTTCAAACCGGCACTAGGAAACACACTGAGAAACCAGAGTCAGTGTTTCCCTGCAACCCGTTCGCTTTGTGCTGGATGAACGAACGTCTCTCCACATGCTCAGTTCTGAGAGATAAGTGTGTGTGAAAGCCGTCCTTCACCTAGCTTGAAGGGAACACAAAGTTTCTTTTCAGTTGCAAACAACACTCCATACATATATATGCGGAGGTACAAGCTCCAACTCTGTTTTACAGTTAAAACGGCAGGCACTTCAAACCGGCACTAGGAAACAGACTGAGAAACCAGAGTAAGGGTTTCTCCTGCAACCCGTTCCCTTTGTGCTGGATGAACGAACGTCTCTCCACATGCTCAGTTCTGAGAGATAAGTGCATGTGAAAGCCGACCTTCACCTAGCTTGAAGGGAACACAAAGTTTCTTTTCAGTTGCAAACTCCACTCCATACATATATAAGGGGAGGTACAAGCCCCAACTCTGTTTTACAGTGAAAACGGCAGGCACTTCAACCGGCACTAGGAAACAGACTGAGAATCGAGAGTAAGGGTTTCTCCTGCAACCCGCTCCCTTTGTGCTGGCGAACGAACGTCTCTCCACATGCTCAGTTCTGAGAGATAAGTGTGTGTGAAATCCGTCCTTCACCTAGCTTGAAGGGAACACAAAGTTCCTTTTAAGTTTCAAACTCCACTCCATACATATATATGGGGAGGTACAAGCTCCAACTCGGTTTTACAGTGAAAACGGCAGGCACTTCAAACCGGCACAAGGAAACAGACTGAGAAACCAGAGTAAGGGTTTCTCCTGCAACCCGTTCCCTTTGTGCTGGATGAACGAACGTCTCTCCACATGCTCAGTTCTGAGAAATAACTGTGTGTGAAAGCCGTCCTTCACCTAGCTTGAAGGGAACACAAAGTTTCTTTTCAGTTGCAAACTCCACTCCATACATATATATGGGGAGGTACAAGCCCCAACTCGGTTTTACAGTGAAAACGGCAGGCACTTCAAACCGGCACTAGGAAACAGACTGAGAAACCAGAGTAAGGGTTTCTCCTGAAACCCGTTCCATTTTTGCTGGATGAACGAACGTCTCTTCACATGCTCAGTTCTGAGAGATAATTGTGTGTGAAAGCCGTCCTTCATCTAGCTTGAAGGGAACACAAAGTTTCTTTTCAGTTGCAAACCCCACTCCATACATATATATGGGGAGGTACAAACACCAACTCTGGTTTACAGTGAAAACGGCAGGCACTTCAAACCGGCACTAGGAAACAGACTGAGAAACCAGAGTAAGGGTTTCTCCTGCAACCGGTTCCCTTTGTGCTGGATGAACGAACGTCTCTCCACATGCTCAGTTCTGAGAGATAAGTGTGTGTGAAAGCCGTCCTTCAACTAGCTTGAAGGGAACACAAAGTTTCTTTTCAGTTGCAAACTCCACTCCATACATATATATGGGGAGGTAGAAGCTCCAACTCGGTTTTACAGTGAAAATGGCAGGCACTTCAAACCGGCACTAGGAAACAGACTGAGAAACCAGAGTAAGGGTTTCTCCTGCAACACGTTCCCTTTGTGCTCGATGAAGGAACTTCTCTGCACATGCTCAGTTCTGAGAGATAATTGTGTGTTAAAGCCATCCTTCACCTAGCTTAAAGGGAACACAAAGTTTCTTTTCAGTTGCAAACTCCACTCCATACATATATATGGTGAGGTACAAGTTCCAACTCGGTTTTACAGTGAAAACGGCAGGCACTTCAAACCGACACTAGGAAACAGACTGAGAAACCAGAGTAAGGGTTTCTCCTGCAAACCGTTCCCTTTGTGCTGGATGAACGAACGTCTCTCCACATGCTCAGTTCTGAGAGATAAGTGTGTGTGAAAGCCGTCCTTCACCTAGCTTGAAGGGAACACAAAGTTTCTTTTCAGTTGCAAACCCCACTCCATACATATATATGGGTAGGTACATGCTCCAACTCGGTTTTACAGTGAAAACGGCAGGCACTTCAAACCGGCACTAGGAAACAGACTGAGAAACTAGAGTAAGGGTTTCTCCTTCAACCCGTTCCCTTTGTGCTGGATGAACGAACGTCTCTCCACATGCTCAGTTCTGAGAGAAAATTGTGCGTGAAAGCCGTCCTTCACCTAGCTTGAAGGGAACACAAAGTTTCTTTTCAGTTGCAACTTAACTCCATACATATATATGGGGAGGTACAAGCTACAACTCGGCTTTACAGTGTAAACGGCAGGCACTTCAAACCGGCACTAGGAAACAGACTGAGAAACCAGAGTAAGGGTTTCTCGTGCAACCCGTTCCCTTTGTGATGGATGAACGAACGTCTCTCCACATGCTCAGTTCTGAGAGATAAGTGTGTGTGAAAGCCTTCCTTCACCTAGATTGAAGGGAACACAAAGTTTCTTTTCAGTTGCAAACTCCAATCCATACATATATATGGGGAGGTACAAGCTCCAACTCGGCTTTACAGTGAAAACGGCAGGCACTTCAAACCGGCACTAGGAAACAGACTGAGAAACCAGAGTAATGGTTTCTCCTGCAACCGGTTCCCTTTGTGCTGGATGAACGAATGTCTCTCCACATGCTCAGTTCTGAGAGATAAGTGTGTGTGAAAGCCGTCCTTCACCTAGCTTGAAGGGAACACAAAGTTTCTTTTCAGTTACCAACTCCACTCCATACATATATATGGGGAGGTAAAATCTCCAACTCGGTTTTACAGTGAAAACGGCAGGCACTTCAAACCGGCACTAGGAAACAGACTGAGAAACCAGAGTAAGGGTTTCTCCTGCAACCCGTTCCCTTTGTGCTGGATGAACGAACGTCTCTCCACATGCTCAGTGCTGAGAGATAAGTGTGTGTGAAAGCCGTCCTTCACCTAGCTTGAAGGGAACACAAAGTTTCTTTTCAGTGCTAACCCCACTCCATACATATATATGGGGAGGTACAAGCTCCAACTCGGTTTTACAGTGAAAACGGCAGGCACTTCAAACCGGCACTAGGAAACAGACTGAGAAACCAGAGTCAGTGTTTGTCCTGCAACCCGTTCCCTTTGTGCTGGATGAACGAACGTCTCTCCACATGCTCAGTTCTGAGAGATAAGTGTGTGTGAAAGCCGTCCTTCACCTAGCTTGAAGGGAACACAAATTTTCTTTTTAGTTGCAAACTCCACTTCATACATATATATGGGGAGGTACAAGCTCCAAATCGGTTTTAAAGTGAAAACGGCAGGCACTTCAAACCAGCACTAGGAAACAGACTGAGAAACCAGAGTCTGTGTTTGTCCTGCAACCCGTTCCCTTTGTGCTGGATGAACGAACGTCTCTCCACATGCTCAGTTCTGAGAGATAAGTGTGTGTGAAAGCCGTCCTTCACCTAGCTTGAAGGGAACACAAAGTTTCTTTTCAGTTGCAAACCCCATTCCATACATATATATGGGTGGGTACAAGCTCCAACTCGGTTTTAGAGTGAAAATTTCAGGCTCTTCAAACCGGCACTAAAAAACAGACTGAGAAACCAGAGTAAGGGTTTCTCCTGCAAACCGTTCCCATTGTGCTGGATGAACGAACGTCTCTCCACATGCTCAGTTCTGAGAGATAAGTGTGTGTGAAAGCCGTCCTTCACCTAGCTTGAAGGGAACACAAAGTTTCTTTTCAGTTGCTAACCCCTCTCCATACATATATATGGGGAGGTACAAGCTCCAACTCGGTTTTACAGTGAAAAAGGCAGGCACTTCAAACCGGCACTAGGAAACAGACTGAGAAACCAGAGTAAGGTTTTCCCCTGCAACCCGTTCCATTTGTGCTGGATGAACGAACGTCTCTCTACATGCTCAGTTCTGAGAGATAAATGTGAGTGAAAGCCGTCCTTCACCTATCTTGAAGGGAACACAAAGTTTCTTTTCAGTTGCAAACTCCACTCCATACATCTATATGGGGAGGTACAAGCTCCAAATCGGTTTTACAGTGAAAAAGGTAGGCACTTCAAACCGGCACTAGGAAACAGACTGAGAAACCAGAGACAGTGTTTGTCCTGCAACCCGTTCCCTTTGTGCTGGATGAACGAACGTCTCTCCACATGCTCAGTTCCGAGAGATAAGTGTGTGTGAAAGCCGTCCTTCACCTATCTTGAAAGAAACACAAAGTTTTTTTCAGTTGCAAACTCCACTCCATACATATATATGGGGAGGTACAAGCTCCAACTCGGTTTTACAGTGAAAACGGCAGGCACTTCAACCGGCACTAGGAAACAGACTGAGAAACGAGAGTAAGGGTTTCTCCTGCAACCCGCTCCCTTTGTGCTGGCGAACGAACGTCTCTCCACATGCTCAGTTCTGAGAGATAAGTGTGTGTGAAATCCGTCCTTCACCTAGCTTGAAGGGAACACAAAGTTCCTTTTAAGTTTCAAACTCCACTCCATACATATATATGGGGAAGTACAAGCTCCAACTCGGTTTTACAGTGAAAACGGCAGGCACTTCAAACCGGCACAAGGAAACAGACTGAGAAACCAGAGTAAGGGTTTCTCCTGCAACCCGATCCCTTTGTGCTGGATGAACGAACGTCTCTCCACATGCTCAGTTCTGAGAGATAACTGTGTGTGAAAGCCGTCCTTCACCTAGCTTGAAGGGAACACAAAGTTTCTTTTCAGTTGCAAACTCCACTCCATACATATATATGGGGAGGTACAAGCCCCAACTCGGTTTTACAGTGAAAACGGCAGGCACTTCAAACCGGCACTAGGAAACAGACTGAGAAACCAGAGTAAGGGTTTCTCCTGAAACCCGTTCCATTTTTGCTGGATGAACGAACGTCTCTTCACATGCTCAGTTCTGAGAGATAATTGTGTGTGAAAGCCGTCCTTCATCTAGCTTGAAGTGAACACAAAGTTTCTTTTCATTTGCAAACCCCACTCCATACATATATATGGGGAGGTACAAACACCAACTCTGGTTTACAGTGAAAACGGCAGGCACTTCAAACCGGCACTAGGAAACAGACTGAGAAACCAGAGTAAGGGTTTCTCCTGCAACCCGTTCCCTTTGTGCTGGATGAACGAACGTCTCTCCACATGCTCAGTTCTGAGAGATAAGTGTGTGTGAAAGCCGTCCTTCAACTAGCTTGAAGGGAACACAAAGTTTCTTTTCAGTTGCAAACTCCACTCCATACATATATATGGGGAGGTAGAAGCTCCAACTCGGTTTTACAGTGAAAATGGCAGGCACTTCAAACCGGCACTAGGAAACAGACTGAGAAACCAGAGTAAGGGTTTCTCCTGCAACACGTTCCCTTTGTGCTCGATGAAGGAACTTCTCTGCACATGCTCAGTTCTGAGAGATAATTGTGTGTTAAAGCCATCCTTCACCTAGCTTAAAGGGAACACAAAGTTTCTTTTCAGTTGCAAACTCCACTCCATACATATATATGGTGAGGTACAAGTTCCAACTCGGTTTTACAGTGAAAACGGCAGGCACTTCAAACCGGCACTAGGAAACAGACTGAGAAACCAGAGTAAGGGTTTCTCCTGCAAACCGTTCCCTTTGTGCTGGATGAACGAACGTCTCTCCACATGCTCAGTTCTGAGAGATAAGTGTGTGTGAAAGCCGTCCTTCACCTAGCTTGAAGGGAACACAAAGTTTCTTTTCAGTTGCAAACCCCACTCCATACATATATATGGGTAGGTACATGCTCCAACTCGGTTTTACAGTGAAAACGGCAGGCACTTCAAACCGGCACTAGGAAACAGACTGAGAAACCAGAGTAAGGGTTTCTCCTTCAACCCGTTCCCTTTGTGCTGGATGAACGAACGTCTCTCCACATGCTCAGTTCTGAGAGAAAATTGTGCGTGAAAGCCGTCCTTCACCTAGCTTGAAGGGAACACAAAGTTTCTTTTCAGTTGCAACTTCACTCCATACATATATATGGGGAGGTACAAGCTACAACTCGGCTTTACAGTGTAAACGGCAGGCACTTCAAACCGGCACTAGGAAACAGACTGAGAAACCAGAGTAAGGGTTTCTCGTGCAACCCGTTCCCTTTGTGATGGATGAACGAACGTCTCTCCACATGCTCAGTTCTGAGAGATAAGTGTGTGTGAAAGCCTTCCTTCACCTAGCTTGAAGGGAACACAAAGTTTCTTTTCAGTTGCAAACTCCACTCCATACATATATATGGGGAGGTACAAGCTCCAACTCGGCTTTACAGTGAAAACGGCAGGCACTTCAAACCGGCACTAGGAAACAGACTGAGAAACCAGAGTAAGGGTTTCTTCTGCAACCCGTTCCCTTTGTGCTGGATGAACGAACGTCTCTCCACATGCTCAGTGCTGAGAGATAAGTGTGTGTGAAAGCCGTCCTTCACCTAGCTTGAAGGGAACACAAAGTTTCTTTTCAGTGCTAACCCCACTCCATACATATATATGGGGAGGTACAAGCTCCAACTCGGTTTTACAGTGAAAACGGCAGGCACTTCAAACCGGCACTAGGAAACAGACTGAGAAACCAGAGTCAGTGTTTGTCCTGCAACCCGTTCCCTTTGTGCTGGATGAACGAACGTCTCTCCACATGCTCAGTGCTGAGAGATAAGTGTGTGTGAAAGCCGTCCTTCACCTAGCTTGAAGGGAACACAAATTTTCTTTTTAGTTGCAAACTCCACTCCATACATATATATGGGGAGGTACAAGCTCCAACTCGGTTTTACAGTGAAAACGGCAGGCACTTCAAACCAGCACTAGGAAACAGACTGAGAAACCAGAGTCTGTGTTTGTCCTGCAACCCGTTCCCTTTGTGCTGGATGAACGAACGTCTCTCCACATGCTCAGTTCTGAGAGATAAGTGTGTGTGAAAGCCGTCCTTCACCTAGCTTGAAGGGAACACAAAGTTTCTTTTCAGTTGCAAACCCCATTCCATACATATATATGGGTGGGTACAAGCTCCAACTCGGTTTTAGAGTGAAAATTTCAGGCTCTTCAAACCGGCACTAAAAAACAGACTGAGAAACCAGAGTAAGGGTTTCTCCTGCAAACCGTTCCCATTGTGCTGGATGAACGAACGTCTCTCCACATGCTCAGTTCTGAGAGATAAGTGTGTGTGAAAGCCGTCCTTCACCTAGCTTGAAGGGAACACAAAGTTTCTTTTCAGTTGCTAACCCCTCTCCATACATATATATGGGGAGGTACAAGCTCCAACTCGGTTTTACAGTGAAAAAGGCAGGCACTTCAAACCGGCACTACGAAACAGACTGAGAAACCAGAGTAAGGTTTTCCCCTGCAACCCGTTCCATTTGTGCTGGATGAACGAACGTCTCTCCACATGCTCAGTTCTGAGAGATAAGTGTGTGTGAAAGCCGTCCTTCACCTAGCTTGAAGGGAACACAAAGTTTCTTTTCAGTTGCAAACTCCACTCCATACATATATATGGGGAGGTACAAGCTACAAATCAGTTTTACAGTGAAAACGGCAGGCACTTCAAACCGGCACTAGGAAACAGACTGAGAAACCAGAGTCAGTGTTTGTCCTGCAACCCGTTCCCTTTGTGCTGGATGAACGAACGTCTCTCCACATGCTCAGTTCTGAGAGATAATTGTGTGTGAAAGCCGTCCTTCACCTAGCTTGAAGGGAACACAAAGTTTCTTTTCAGTTGCAAACTCCACTCCATACATATATATGGGGAGGTACAAGCTCCAACACGGCTTTTCAGTGAAAACGGCAGGCACTTCAAACCGGCACTAGGAAACAGACTGAGAAACCAGAGTAAGGGTTTCTCCTGCAACCCGTTCCCTTTGTGCTGGATGAACGAATGTCTCTCCACATGCTCAGTACTGAGTGATAAGTGCATGTGAAAGCCGAACTTCACTTAGCTTGAAGGGAACACAAAGTTTCTTTTCAGTTGCAAATCCCACTCCATACATATATATGGGGAGGTATAAGCTCCAACTCGATTTTACAGTGAAAACGGCAGGCACTTCAAACCGGCCCTAGGAAACTGACTGAGAATCCAGAGTCAGTTTTTCTCCTGCAACCCGTTCCATTTGTGCTGGATGAACGTACGTCTCTCCACATGCTCAGTTCTGAGAGATAAGTGTGTGTGAAAGCCGTCCTTCACCTAGCTTGAAGGGAACACAAAGTTTCTTTTCAGTTACCAACTCCACTCCATACATATATATGGGGAGGTAAAATCTCCAACTCGGTTTTACAGTGAAAACGGCAGGCACTTCAAACCGGCACTAGGAAACAGACTGAGAAACCAGAGTAAGGGTTTCTCCTGCAACCCGTTCCCTTTGTGCTGGATGAACGAACGTCTCTCCACATGCTCAGTGCTGAGAGATAAGTGTGTGTGAAAGCCGTCCTTCACCTAGCTTGAAGGGAACACAAAGTTTCTTTTCAGTGCTAACCCCACTCCATACATATATATGGGGAGGTACAAGCTCCAACTCGGTTTTACAGTGAAAACGGCAGGCACTTCAAACAGGCACTAGGAAACAGACTGAGAAACCAGAGTCAGTGTTTGTCCTGCAACCCGTTCCTTTTGTGCTGGATGAACGAACGTCTCTCCACATGCTCAGTTCTGAGAGATAAGTGTGTGTGAAAGCCGTCCTTCACCTAGCTTGAAGGGAACACAAATTTTCTTTTTAGTTGCAAACTCCACTCCATACATATATATGGGGAGGTACAAGCTCCAAATCGGTTTTACAGTGAAAACGGCAGGCACTTCAAACCAGCACAAGGAAACAGACTGAGAAACCAGAGTCTGTGTTTGTCCTTCAACCCGTTCCCTTTGTGCTGGATGAACGAACGTCTCTCCACATGCTCAGTTCTGAGAGATAAGTGTGTGTGAAAGCCGTCCTTCACCTAGCTTGAAGGGAACACAAAGTTTCTTTTCAGTTGCAAACCCCATTCCATACATATATATGGGTGGGTACAAGCTCCAACTCGGTTTTAGAGTGAAAATTTCAGGCTCTTCAAACCGGCACTAAAAAACAGACTGAGAAACCAGAGTAAGGGTTTCTCCTGCAAAACGTTCCCATTGTGCTGGATGAACGAACGTCTCTCCACATGCTCAGTTCTGAGAGATAAGTGTGTGTGAAAGCCGTCCTTCACCTAGCTTGAAGGGAACACAAAGTTTCTTTTCAGTTGCTAACCCCTCTCCATACATATATATGGGGAGGTACAAGCTCCAACTCGGTTTTACAGTGAAAAAGGCAGGCACTTCAAACCGGCACTACGAAACAGACTGAGAAACCAGAGTAAGGTTTTCCCCTGCAACCCGTTCCATTTGTGCTGGATGAACGAACGTCTCTCTACATGCTCAGTTCTGAGAGATAAATGTGTGTGAAAGCCGTCCTTCACCTATCTTGAAGGGAACACAAAGTTTCTTTTCAGTTGCAAACTCCACTCCATACATCTATATGGGGAGGTACAAGCTCCAAATCGGTTTTACAGTGAAAAAGGTAGGCACTTCAAACCGGCACTAGGAAACAGACTGAGAAACCAGAGACAGTGTTTGTCCTGCAACCCGTTCCCTTTGTGCTGGATGAACGAACGTCTCTCCACATGCTCAGTTCTGAGAGATAAGTGTGTGTGAAAGCCGTCCTTCACCTAGCTTGAAGGGAACACAAAGTTTCTTTTCAGTTGCCAACTCCACTCCATACATATATATGGGGAGGTACAAGCTCCAACTCGGTTTTACAGTGAAAACGGCAGGCACTTCAAACCGGCACTAGGAAATAGACTGAGAAACCAGAGTAAGGGTTTCTCCTGCAACCCGTTTCATTTGTGCTGGATGAACGAACGTCTCTCCACATGCTCAGTTCTGAGAGATAAGTGTGTGTGAAAGCCGTCCTTCACCTAGCTTGAAGGGAACACAAAGTTTCTTTTCATTTGCTAACCCCACTCCATACATATATATGGGGAGGTACAAGCTCCAACTCGGTTTTACAGTGAAAACGGCAGGCACTTCAAACCGGCACTAGGAAACAGACTGAGAAACCAGAGTAAGGGTTTCCCCTGCAACCCGTTCCATTTGTGCTGGTTGAACGAACGTCTCTCCACATGCTCAGTTCTGAGAGATAAGTGTGTGTGAAAGCCGTCCTTCACCTAGCTTGAAGGGAACACAAAGTTTCTTTTCAGTTGCAAACTCCACTCCATACATATATATGGGGAGGTACAAGCTACAAATCAGTTTTACAGTGAAAACGGCAGGCACTTCAAACCGGCACTAGGAAACAGACTGAGAAACCAGAGTCAGTGTTTGTCCTGCAACCCGTTCCCTTTGTGCTGGATGAACGAACGTCTCTCCACATGCTCAGTTCTGAGAGATAAGTGTGTGTGAAAGCCGTCCTTCACCTAGCTTGAAGGGAACACAAAGTTTCTTTTCAGTTGCAAACTCCACTCCATACATATATATGGGGAGGTACAAGCTCCAACACGGCTTTTCAGTAAAAACGGCAGGCACTTCAAACCGGCACTAGGAAACAGACTGAGAAACCAGAGTTAGGGTTTCTCCTGCAACCCGTTCCCTTTGTGCTGGATGAACGAATGTCTCTCCACATGCTCAGTACTGAGTGATAAGTGCATGTGAAAGCCGAACTTCACTTAGCTTGAAGGGAACACAAAGTTCCTTTTCAGTTGCAAATCCCACTCCATACATATATATGGGGAGGTATAAGCTCCAACTCGATTTTACAGTGAAAACGGCAGGCACTTCAAACCGGCACTAGGAAACTGACTGAGAAACCAGAGTCAGTTTTTCTCCTGCAACCCGTTCCATTTGTGCTGGATGAACGTACGTCTCTCCACATTCTCATTACTGAGAGATAAGTGTGTGTGAAAGCCGTCCTTCACATACCTTGAAGGGAACACAAAGTTTCTTTTCAGTTGCAAACCCCACTCCATACATATATATGGGTAGTTACAAGCTCCAACTCGGTTTTACAGTGAAAACGGCAGGTACTTCAAACCGGAACTAGGAAACAGACTGAGAAACGAGAGTAAGGGTTTCTCCTGCAACCCGTTCCCTTTGTGCTGGATGAACGAACGTCTCTCCACATGCTCAGTTCTGAGAGATAATTGTGCGTGAAAGCCGTCCTTCACCTAGCTTGAAGGGAACACATAGTTTCTTTTCAGTTGCAAACTTCACTCCATACATATATATGGGGAGGTACAAGCTACAACTCGGCTTTACAGTGTAAACGGCAGGCACTTCAAACCGGCACTAGGAAACAAACTGAGAAACCAGAGTCAGTGTTTCTCCTGCAACCCGTTCCCTTTGTGCTGGATGAACGAACGTCTCTCCACATGCTCAGTTCTGAGAGATAAGTGTGTGTGAAAGCCGTCCTTCACCTAGCTTGAAGGGAACACAAAGTTTCTTTTCAGTTGCAAACTCCACTCCATACATATATATGGGGAGGTACAAGCTACAAATCAGTTTTACAGTGAAAACGGCAGGCACTTCAAACCGGCACTAGGAAACAGACTGAGAAACCAGAGTCAGTGTTTGTCCTGCAACCCGTTCCCTTTGTGCTGGATGAACGAACGTCTCTCCACATGCTCAGTTCTGAGAGATAAGTGTGTGTGAAAGCCGTCCTTCACCTAGCTTGAAGGGAACACAAAGTTTCTTTTCAGTTGCAAACTCCACTCCATACATATATATGGGGAGGTACAAGCTCCAACACGGCTTTTCAGTAAAAACGGCAGGCACTTCAAACCGGCACTAGGAAACAGACTGAGAAACCAGAGTAAGGGTTTCTCCTGCAACCCGTTCCCTTTGTGCTGGATGAACGAATGTCTCTCCACATGCTCAGTACTGAGTGATAAGTGCATGTGAAAGCCGAACTTCACTTAGCTTGAAGGGAACACAAAGTTCCTTTTCAGTTGCAAATCCCACTCCATACATATATATGGGGAGGTATGAGCTCCAACTCGATTTTACAGTGAAAACGGCAGGCACTTCAAACCGGCACTAGGAAACTGACTGAGAAACCAGAGTCAGTTTTTCTCCTGCAACCCGTTCCATTTGTGCTGGATGAACGTACGTCTCTCCACATTCTCATTACTGAGAGATAAGTGTGTGTGAAAGCCGTCCTTCACATACCTTGAAGGGAACACAAAGTTTCTTTTCAGTTGCAAACCCCACTCCATACATATATATGGGTAGTTACAAGCTCCAACTCGGTTTTACAGTGAAAACGGCAGGTACTTCAAACCGGAACTAGGAAACAGACTGAGAAACGAGAGTAAGGGTTTCTCCTGCAACCCGTTCCCTTTGTGCTGGATGAACGAACGTCTCTCCACATGCTCAGTTCTGAGAGATAATTGTGCGTGAAAGCCGTCCTTCACCTAGCTTGAAGGGAACACATAGTTTCTTTTCAGTTGCAAACTTCACTCCATACATATATATGGGGAGGTACAAGCTACAACTCGGCTTTACAGTGTAAACGGCAGGCACTTCAAACCGGCACTAGGAAACAAACTGAGAAACCAGAGTCAGTGTTTCTCCTGCAACCCGTTCCCTTTGTGCTGGATGAACGAACGTCTCTCCACATGCTCAGTTCTGAGAGATAAGTGTGTGTGAAAGCCGTCCTTCACCTAGCTTGAAGGGAACACAAAGTTTCTTTTCAGTTGCAAACTCCACTCCATATATATATATGGGGAGGTACAACCTCCAACTCGGCTTTACAGTGAAATCGGCAGGCACATCAAACCGGCAGTAGGAAACAGACTGAGAACCCAGGGTCAGTGTTTATCCTGCAACCCGTTCCCTTTGTGCTGGATGAACGAACGTCTCTCCACATGCATAGTTCTGAGAGATAAGTGTGTGTGAATGCCGACCTTCTCTTAGCTTGAAGGGAACACAAAGTTTCTTTTCAGTTGCAAACCCCACTCCATACATATATATGGGGAGGTACAAGCTCCAACTCGGTTTTACAGTGAAAACGGCAGGCACTTCAAACAGGCACTAGGAAACAGACTGAGAAACTAGAGGAATGGTTTCTCCTGCAACCCGTTCCCTTTGTGCTGGATGAACGAACGTCTCTCCACATGCTCAGTTCTGAGAGATAATTGTGTGTGAAAGCCGTCCTTCACCTAGCTTGAAGGGAACACAAAGTTTCTTTTCAGTTGCAAACCCCACTCCATACATATATACGGGGAAGTACAAGTTCCAACTCGGCTTTACAGTGAAAAAGGCAGGCACTTCAAACTGGCACTAGGAAACAGACTGAGAAACCAGAGTAAGGGTTTCTCCTTCAACCCGTTCTCTTTGTGCTGGATGAACGAACGTCTCTCCACATGCTCAGTTCTGAGAGATAAGTGTGTGTGAAAGCCGTCCTTCACCTAGCTTGAAGGGAACACAAAGTTTCTTTTCAGTTGCAAACTCCACTCCATACATATATATGGGGAGGTACAAGCTACAACACGGCTTTACAGTGTAAACGGCAGGCACTTCAAACCGGCACTAGGAAACAGACTGAGAAACCAGAGTAAGGGTTTCTCCTGCAACCCGTTCCCTTTGTGCTGGATGAACGAACGTCTCTCCACATGCTCAGTTCTGAGAGATAAGTGTGTGTGAAAGCCGTCCTTCACCTAGCTTGAAGGGAACACAAAGTTTCTGTTCAGTTGCAAACTCCACTCCATACATATATATGGGGAGGTAAAAACTCCAACTCGATTTTACAGTGAAAACGGCAGGCACTTCAAACCGGCACTAGAAAACAGACTGAGAAACCAGAGTCAGTGTTTCTCCTGCAACCCGTTCCCTTTGTGCTGGATGAACGAACGTTTCTCCACATGCTCAGTTCTGAGAGATAAGTGTGTGTGAAAGCCGTCCTTCACCTAGCTTGAAGGGAACACAAAGTTTCTTTTCAGTTGCAAACTCCACTCCATACATATATATGGGGAGGTACAAGCTCCAACTCTGTTTTACAGTGAAAACGGCAGGCACTTCAAACCGGCACTAGAAAACAGACTGAGAAACCAGAGTCAGTGTTTCTCCTGCAACCCGTTCCCTTTGTGCTGGATGAACGAACGTCTCTCCACATGCTCAGTTCTGAGAGATAAGTGTGTGTGAAAGCCGTCCTTCACCTAGCTTGAAGGGAACACAAAGTTTCTTTTCAGTTGCAAACTCCTCTCCATACATATATATGGGGAGGTACAAGCTCCAACTCGGCTTTACAGTGAAAACGGCAGGCACTTCAATCCGGCACTAGGAAACAGACTGAGAAACCAGAGTAAGGGTTTCCCCTGCAGTCCGTTCCCTTTGTGCTGCATGAACGAACGTCTCTCCACATGCTCAGTTCTGAGAGATAAGTGTGTGTGAAAGCCGTCCTTCACCTAGCTTGAAGGGAACACAAAGTTTCTTTTCAGTTGCCAACTCCACTCCATACATATATATGAGGAGGTACAAGCTCCAACTCGGTTTTACAGTGAAAACGGCAGGCACTTCAAACCGGCACTAGGAAACAGACTGAGGAACCAGAGTCAGTGTTTCTCCTGCAACCCGTTCCCTTTGTCCTGGATGAACGAACGTCTCTCCACATGCTCAGTTCTGAGAGATAAGTGTGTGTGAAAGCCGCCCTTCAACTAGCTTGAAGGGAACACAAAGTTTCTTTTCAGTTGCATACCCCACTCCATACATATATATGGGGAGGGTCAAGCTTCAACTCTGTTTTACAGTGAAATCGGCAGGCAATTCAAACCGGCACTAAGAAACAGACTGAGAAGCCAGAGTCAGTGTTTGTCCTGCAACACGTTCCCTTTGTGCTGGATGAACGAACGTCTCTCCACATGCTCAGTTCTGAGAGATAAGTGTGTGTGAAAGCCGTCCTTCACCTAGCTTGAAGGGAACACAAAGTTTCTTTTCAGTTGGAAACCCCACTCCATACATATATATGGGGAGGTACAAGCTCCAACTAGGCTTTACAGTGAAATCGGCAGGCACTTCAAACCGGCACTAGGAAACAGACTGAGAAACCAGAGTCAGTGTATCTCCTGCAAACCGTTCCGTAAGTGCTGGATGAACGAACGTCTCTCCACATGCTAAGTTCTGAGAGATAAGTGTGTGTGAAAGCCGTCCTTCACCTAGCTTGAAGGGAACACAAAGTTTCTTTTCAGTTGCAAACCCCACTCCATACATATATATGGGGAGGTACAATCTCCAACTCGGTTTTACAGTGAAAACGGCAGGCACATCAAACCGGCACTAGGAAACAGACTGAGAAACCAGAGTCAGTGTTCCACCTGCAACCCGTTCCCTTTGTTCTGGATGAACGAACGTCTCTCCACACGCTCAGTTCTGAGAGAAAATTGTGGGTGAAAGCCGTCCTTCACCTAGCTTGAAGGGAACACAAAGTTTCTTTTCAGTTGCAAACTCCACTCCATACATATATATGGGGATGTACAAGCTCCAACTCGGTTTTACAGTGAAAAAGGCAGGCACTTCAAACCGGCACTAGGAAACAGACTGAGATACCAGAGTCAGTGTTTCTCCTGCAACCCGTTCCCTTTGTGCTGGATGAACGAACGTCTCTCCACATGCTAAGTTCTGAGAGATAAGTGTGTGTGAAAGCCGTCCTTCACCTAGCTTGAAGGGAACACAAAGTTTCTGTACAGTTGCAAACTCCACTCCATACATATATATGAGGAGGTTTAAGCTCCAACTCGGTTTTACAGTGAAAACGGCAGGCACTTCAAACCGGCACTAGGAAACAGACTGAGAAACCAGAGTCATTGTTTCTCCTGCAAACCGTTCCCTTAGTGCTGGATGAACGAACGTCTCTCCACATGCTCAGTTCGGAGAGATAAGTGTGTGTGAAAGCCGTCCTTCACCTAGCTTGAAGGGAACACATAATTTCTTTACAGTTGCAAACTCCACTCCATACATATAGTGTGGAGGTACAAGCTCCAACTCGGTTTTACTGTGAAAACGGCAGGCACTTCAAACCAGCACTAGGAAACAGACTGAGAAACCAGAGTCAGTGTTTCTCCTGCAAACCGTTCCCTTAGTGCTGGATGAACGAACGTCTCTCCACATGCTCAGTTCTGAGAGATAAGTGTGTGTGAAAGCCGTCCTTCACCTAGCTTGAAGGGAACACAAAGTTTCTTTTCAGTTGCCAACTCCACTCCATACATATATATGGGAAGGTACAAGCTCCAACTCGGTTTTACATTGAAAACGGCAGGCAC
This sequence comes from Vicugna pacos, assembly GCF_048564905.1. Lineage (NCBI taxonomy): Eukaryota > Metazoa > Chordata > Mammalia > Artiodactyla > Camelidae > Vicugna > Vicugna pacos. The sequence goes on from NC_133002.1 coordinate 25,753,831, forward strand.
TTCAAACCGGCACTAGGAAACAGATTGAGAAACCAGAGTCAGTGATTCTCCTGCAAACCGTTCTCTTTGTGCTGTATGAACGAACGTCTCTCCACATGCTCAGTTCTGAGAGATAAGTGTGTGTGAAAGCCGTCCTTCACCTAGCTTGAAGGGAACACAAAGTTTCTTTTCAGTTGCAAAAACCACTCCATACATATATATGGGGATGTACAAGCTCCAACTCGGTTTTACAGTGAAAACGTCAGGCACATCAAACAGGCACTAGGAAACAGACTGAGAAACCAGAGTCAGTGTTCTTCCTTCAACCCGTTCCCTTTGTGCTGGATGAACGAACGTCTCTCCACATGCTCAGTTCTAAGAGATAAGTGTGGGTGAAAGCCGTCCTTCACCTAGCTTGAAGGGAACACAAAGTTTCTTTTCAGTTGCAAACTCCACTCCATACATATATATGGGGAGGTACAAGCTCCAACACGGTTTTACAGTGAAAACGGCAGGCACTTCAAACCTGCACTAGGAAACAGACTGAGAAACCAGAAACAGTGTTTCTCCTGCAACCCGTTCCCTTTGTGCTGGATGAACGAACGTCTCTCCACATGCTCAGTTCTGAGAGATAAGTGTGTGTGAAAGCCGTCCTTCACCTAGCTTGAAGGGAACACAAAATTTCTTTGGGTCCCAAACTCCCCTCCATACATATATGTGAGGAGTTACAAGCTCCAAGTCGGGTTTACAGTGAAAACGGCAGGCACTTCAAACCGGCACTAGGAAACAGACTGACAAACCAGAGTCAGTGATTCTCCTGCAAACCGTTCCCTTAGTGCTGGATGAACGAACGTCTCTCCACATGCTCAGTTCTGAGAGATAAGTGTGTGTGAAAGCCGTCCTTCACCTAGCTTGAAGGGAACACAAAGTTACTTTTCAGTTGCCAACTCCAATCCATACATATATATGGGAAGGTACAAGCTCCAACTCGGTTTTACAGTGAAAAAGGCAGGCACTTCACACCGGCACAAGGAAACAGACTGAGAAACCAGAGTCAGTGTTTCTCCTGCAACCCGTTCCCTTTGTGCTGGATGAACGAACGTCTCTCCACATGCTCAGTTCTGAGAGATAAGTGTGTGTGAAAGCCGTCCTTCACCTAGATTGAAGGGAACACAAAGTTTCTTTTCAGTTGCCAACTCCACTCCATACAAATATATGAGGAAGTACAAGCTCCACTCGGTTTTACAGTGAAAACGGCAGGCACTTCAAACCGGCACTAGGAAACAGATTGAGAAACCAGAGTCAGTGTTTCTCCTGCAAACCGTTCCCTTTGTGCTGTATGAACGAACGTCTCTCCACATGCTCAGTTCTGAGAGATAAGTGTGTGTGAAAGCCGTCCTTCACCTAGCTTGAAGGGAACACAAAGTTTCTTTTCAGTTGCAAAAACCACTCCATACATATATATGGGGAGGTACAAGCTCCAACTCGGTTTTACAGTGAAAACGTCAGGCACATCAAACAGGAACTAGGAAACAGACTGAGAAACCAGAGTCAGTGTTCCTCCTGCAACCCGTTCCCTTTGTGCTGGATGAACGAACGTCTCTCCACATGCTCAGTTCTAAGAGATAAGTGTGTGTGAAAGCCGTCCTTCACCTAGCTTGAAGGGAACACAAAGTTTCTTTTCAGTTGCCAACTCCACTCCATACATATATATGGGGAGGTACAAGCTCCAACTCGGTTTTACAGTGAAAACGGCAGGCACTTCAAACCGGCACTAGGAAACAGACTGAGAAACCAGAGTCAGTGTTTCTCCTGCAACCCGTTCCCTTTGTGCTGGATGAACGAATGTCTCTCCACAAGCTCAGTTCTGAGAGATAAGTGTGTGTGAAAGCCGTCCTTCACCTAGCTTGAAGGGAACACAAAGTTTCTTTGAGGTGCAAAATCCCCTCCATACATATATATGAGGAGGTACAAGCTCCAACTCGGTTTTACAGAGAAAACGGCAGGCACTTCATACCGGCACTAGGAAACAGACTGAGAAACCAGATTCAGTGTTTCTCCTGCAAACCGTTCCCTTAGTGCTGGATGAACGAACGTCTCTCCACATGCTCAGTTCTGAGAGGTAAGTGTGTGTGAAAGCCGTCCTTCACCTAGCTTGAAGGGAACACTAAGTTTCTTTTCAGTTGCCAACTCCATTCGATACATATATATGGGAAGGTACAAGCTCCAACCCGGTTTTACAGTGAAAACGGCAGGCACTTCAAACCGGCACTAGGAAACAGACTGAGAATCCAGAGTCAGTGTTTCTCCTGCAACCCGTTCCCTTTGTGGTGGATGAATGAACGTCTCTCCACATGCTCAGTTCTGAGAGATAAGTGTGTGTGAAAGCCGTCCTTCACCTAGCTTGAAGGGAACACAAAGTTTCTTTTCAGTTGCAAACCCCACTCCATACTTATATAAGGGGAGGTACAAGCTCCAACTCGGTTTTACAGTGATAACTGCAGGCACATCAAACCGGCACTAGGAAACAGACTGAGAAACCAGAGTCAGTGTTCCTCCTGCAACCCGTTCCATTTGTGCTGGATGAACGAACGTCTCTCCACATGCTCAGTTCTGAGAGATAAGTGTGTGTGAAAGCCGTCCTTCACCTAGCTTGAAGGGAACACAAAGTTTCTTTTCAGTTGCCAACTCCACTCCATACATATATATGGGAAGGTACAAGCTGCAACTCGGTTTTACAGTGAAAACGGCAGGCACTTCAAACCGGCACTAGGAAACAGACTGAGAAACCAGAGTCAGTGTTTCTCCTGCAACCCGTTCCCTTTGTGGTGGATGAACGAACGTCTCTCCACATGCTCAGTTCTGAGAGATAAGTGTGTGTGAAATCCGTCCTTCACCTAGCTTGAAGGGAACACAAAGTTTCTTTTCAGTTGCAAACCCCACTCCATACATTTATAAGGGGAGGTACAATCTCCAACTCGGTTTTACAGTGAAAAATGCAGGCACATCAAACCGGCACTTGGAAACATACTGAGAAACCAGAGTCAGAGTTCCTCCTGCAACCCGTTCCATTTGTGCTGGATGAACGAACTTCTCTCCACATGCTCAGTTCTGAGAGATAAGTGTGTGAGAAATCCGTCCTTCACATAGCTTGAAGGGAACACAAATTTTCTTTTCAGTTGAAAACTCCCATCCATACATATATATGAGGAGGTACAAGCTCCAACTCGGTTTTACAGTGAAAACGGCAGGCACTTCAAACCGGCACTAGTAAACCGACTGAGAAACCAGTGTCATTGTTTCTCCTGCAAACCGTTCCCTTAGTGCTGGATGAACGAACGTCTCTCCACATGCTCAGTTCTGAGAGATAAGTGTGTGTAAAAGCCGTCCTTCACCTAGCTTGAAGGGAACACAAAGTTTCTTATCAGTTGCAAACCCCACTCCATACATATATAAGGGGAGGTACAAGCTCCAACTCGGTTTTACAGTGAAAACTGCAGGCACTTCAAACCGGCACTAGGAAAAAGACTGAGAAACCAGAGTCAGTGTTCCTCCTGCAACCCGTTCCATTTGTGCTGGATGAACGAACGTCTCTCCACATGCTCAGTTCTGAGAGATAAGTGTGTGTGAAAGCCGTCCTTCACATAGCTTGAAGGGAACACAAAGTTTCTTTACAGTTGCAAACTCCACTCCATACATATATATGAGGTGGAACAAGCTCCTACTCGGTTTTACAGTGAAAACGGCAGGCACATCAAACCGGTACTAGGAAACAGACTGAGAATCCAGAGTCAGTGTTTCTCCTGCAAACCGTTCCATTTGTGCTGGATGAACGAACTGCTCTCCACATGCTCAGTTCTGAGAGATAAGTGTGTGTGAAAGCCGTCTTTCACCTAGCTTGAAGGGAACACAAAGTTTCTTTTCATTTGCAAAACCCACTCCATATATATATATGGGGAAGTACAAGCTCCAACTCGGTTTTACAGTGTAAACGGCAGGCACATCAAACCGGCACTAGGAAACAAACTGAGAAACCAGAGTCAGTGTTCCTCCTGCAACCCGTTCCCTTTGTGCTGGATGAACGAACTTCTCTCCACATGCTCAGTTCTGAGAGGTAAGTGTGTGTGAAAGCCGTCCTTCACCTAGCTTGAAGGGAACACAAAGTTTCTTTTCAGTTGCAAACTCCACTCCATACATATATATGGGGACGTACAAGCTCCAACTCGGTTTTACAGTGAAAACGGCAGGCACTTCAAACCGGCACTAGGAAACAGACTGAGAAACCAGAGTCAGTGTTTCTCCTGCAACCCTTTCCCTTTGTGCTGGATGAACGAAAGTCTCTCCACATGCTCAGTTCTGAGAGATAAGTGTGTGTGAAAGCTGTCCTTCACCTAGCTTGAAGGGAACACAAAGTTTCTTTTCAGTTGCAAAATCCCCTCCATACATATATATGAGGAGGTACAAGCTCCAACTCGGTTTTACAGTGAAAACGGCAGGCACTTCAAACCGGCACTAGGAAACAGACTGAGAAACCAGAGTCAGTGTTTCTCCTGCCAACCGTTCCCTTAGTGCTTGATGAACGAACGTCTCTCCACATGCTCTGTTCTGAGAGATAAGTGTGTGTGAAAGCCGTCTTTCACCTAGCTTGAAGGGAACACAAAGTTTCTTTTCAGTTGCAAACCCCACTCCATACATATATAAGGGGAGGTACAAGCTCCAACTCGGTATTACAGTGATAACTGCAGGCACAACAAACCGGCACTAGGAAACAGACTGAGAAACCAGAGTCAGTGTTCCTCCTGCAACCCGTTCCATTTGTGCTGGATGAACGAACGTCTCTCCACATGCTCAGTTCTGAGAGATAAGTGTGTGTGAAAGCCGTCCTTCACCTAGCTTGAAGGGAACACTAAGTTTCTTTACAGTTGCAAACTCCCCTCCATACATATATATGAGGAGGTACAAGCTCCAACTCGGTTTTACAGTGAAAACGGCAGGCACATCAACCCGGCACTAGGAAACAGACTGAGAAACCAGAGTCAGTGTTTCTCCTGCAACCCGTTCCATTTGTGCTGGATGAACGAACGTCTCTCCACATGCTCAGTTCTGAGAGATAAGTGTGTGTGAAAGCCGTCCTTCACCTAGCTTGAAGGGAACACAAAGTTTCTTTACAGTTGCAAACTCCACTCCATACATATATATGAGGAGGTACAAGCTCCAACTCGGTTTTACAGTGAAAACGGCAGGCACTTCAAACCGTCACTAGGAAACTGACTGAGAAACCAGAGTCAGTGTTTCTCCTACAAACCGTTCCCTTTGGGCTGGATGAACGAACGTCTCTCCACATGCTCAGTTCTGAGAGATAAGTGTGTGTGAAAGCCGTCCTTCACCGAGCTTGAAGGGAACACAAAGTTTCTTTTCAGTTGCAAACCCCACTCCATACATATATAAGGGGAGGTACAAGCTCCAACTCGGTTTTACAGTGAAAACGGCAGGCACTTCAAACCGGCACTAGAAAAGAGACTGAGAAACCAGAGTCAGTGTTCCTCCTGCAACCCGTTCCATTTGTGCTGGATGAACGAACGTCTCTCCACATGCTCAGTTCTGAGAGATAAGTGTGTGTGAAAGCCGTCCTTCACCTAGCTTGAAGGGAACACAAAGTTTCTTTTCAGTTGCAAACTCCCATCCATACATATATATGAGGAGGTACAAGCTCCAACTCGGTTTTACAGTGAAAACGGCAGGCACTTCAAACCGGCACTAGGAAACAAACTGAGAAACCAGAGTCAGTGTTTCTCCTGCAAACCGTTCCCTTAGTGCTGGATGAACGAACGTCTCTCCACATGCTCAGTTCTGAGAGATAAGTGTGTGTGAAAGCCGTCCTTCAACTAGCTTGAAGGGAACACTAAGTTTCTTTTCAGTTGCCAACACCACTCCATACATATATATGGGAAGGTACAAGCTCCAACCCGGTTTTATAGTGAAAACGTCAGGCACTTCAAACCGGCACTTGGAAACAGACTGAGAAACCATAGTCAGTGTTTCTCCTGCAACCCGTTCCCTTTGGGCTGGATGAACGAACGTCTCTCCACATGCTCAGTTCTGAGAGATAAGTGTGTGTGAAAGCCGTCCTTCACCTAGCTTGAAGGGAACACAAAGTTTCTTTTCAGTTGCAAACCCCAATCCATACATATATAAGGGGAGGTACAAGCTCCAACTCGGTTTTACAGTGATAACTGCAGGCACATCAAACCGGCACTAGGAAACAGACTGAGAAACCAGAGTCAGTGTTCCTCCTGCAAACCGTTCCATTTGTGCTGGATGAACGAACGTCTCTCCACATGCTCATTTCTGAGAGATAAGTGTGTGTGAAAGCCGTCCTTCACCTAGCTTGAAGGGAACACAAAGTTTCTTTTCAGTTGCCAACTCCACTCCATACATATATATGGGAAGGTACAAGCTGCAACTCGGTTTTACAGTGAAAACGGCAGGCACTTCAAACCGGCACTAGGAAACAGACTGAGAAACCAGAGTCAGTGTTTCTCCTGCAACCCGTTCCCTTTGTGGTGGATGAACGAACGTCTCTCCACATGCTCAGTTCTGAGAGATAAGTGTGTGTGAAAGCCGTCCTTCACCTAGCTTGAAGGGAACACAAAGTTTCTTTTCAGTTGCAAACACCACTCCATACATATATAAGGGGAGGTACAAGCTCCAACTCGGTTTTACAGTGAAAACTGCAGGCACATCAAACCGGCACTAGGGAACAGACTGAGAAACCAGAGTCAGTGTTCCTCCTGCAACCCGTTCCATTTGTGCTGGATGAACGAACGTCTCTCCACATGCTCAGTTCTGAGAGATAAGTGTGTGTGAAAGCCGTCCTTCACCTAGCTTGAAGGGAACACAAAGTTTCTTTTCAGTTACCAACTCCACTCCATACATATAAATGGGAAGGTACAAGCTCCAACCCGGTTTTACAGTGAAAACGGCAGGCACTTCAAACCGGAACTAGGAAACAGACTGAGAAACCAGAGTCAGTGTTTCCCCTGCAACCCGTTCACTTTGTGCTGGATGAACGAACGTCTCTCCACATGCTCAGTTCTGAGAGATAAGTGTGTGTAAAAGCCGTCCTTCACCTAGCTTGAAGGGAACACAAAGTTTCTTTTCAGTTGCAAACCCCACTCCATACTTATATAAGGGGAGGTACAAGCTCCAACTCGGTTTTACAGTGAAAACGGCAGGCACTTCAAACCGGCACTAGGAAAGAGACTGAGAAGCCAGAGTCAGTGTTCCTCCTGCAACCCGTTCCATTTGTGCTGGATGAACGAACGTCTCTCCACATGCTCAGTTCTGAGAGATAAGTGTGTGTGAAAGCCGTCCTTCACCTAGCTTGAAGGGAACACAAAGTTTCTTGTCAGTTGAAAACTCCACTCCATACATATATATGGGGAGGTAGAAGCTCCAAATCGGTTTTACAGTGAAAACGGCAGGCACTTCAAACCGGCACTAGGAAACAAACTGAGAAACCAGAGTCAGTGTTTCTCCTGCAAACCGTTCCCTTAGTGCTGGATGAACGAACGTCTCTCCACATGCTCAGTTCTGAGAGATAAGTGTGTGTGAAAGCCGTCCTTCACCTAGCTTGAAGGGAACACTAAGTTTCTTTTCAGTTGCCAACTCCACTCCATACATATATATGGGAAGGTAGAAGCTCCAACCCGGTTTTACAGTGAAAACGGCAGGCACTTCAAACCGGCACTAGGAAACAGACTGAGAAACCAGAGTCAGTGTTTCTCCTGCAACCCTTTCCCTTTGTGCTGGATGAACGAAAGTCTCTCCACATGCTCAGTTCTGAGAGATATGTGTGTGTGAAAGCTGTCCTTCACCTAGCTTGAAGGGAACACAAAGTTTCTTTTCAGTTGCAAAATCCCCTCCATACATATATATGAGGAGGTACAAGCTCCAAATCGGTTTTACAGTGAAAACGGCAGGCACTTAAAACCGGCACTAGGAAACAGACTGAGAAACCAGAGTCAGTGTTTCTCCTGCCAACCGTTCCCTTAGTGCTGGATGAACGAACGTCTCTCCACATGCTCAGTTCTGAGAGATAAGTGTGTGTGAAAGCCGTCCTTCACATAGCTTGAAGGGAACACAAAGTTTCTTTTCAGTTGCCAACCCCACTCCATACATATATATGTGGAGGTACAAGCTCCAACTCGTCTTTACAGTGAAAACGGCAGACACTTCAAACCGGCACTAGGAAACAGACTGAGAAACCAGAGTCAGTGTTTCTCCTGCAACCCGTTCCCTTTGTGGTGGATGAACGAACGTCTCTCCACATGCTCAGTTCTGAGAGATAAGTGTGTGTGAAAGCCGTCCTTCACCTAGCTTGAAGGGAACACAAAGTTTCTTTTCAGTTGCAAACCCCACTCCATACATTTATAAGGGGAGGTACAATCTCCAACTCGATTTTACAGTGAAAAATGCAGGCACATCAAACCGGCACTTGGAAACAGACTGAGAAACCAGAGTCAGTGTTCCTCCTGCAACCCGTTCCATTTGTGCTGGATGAACGAACGTCTCTCCACATGCTCAGTTCTGAGAGATAAGTGTGTGTGAAAGCCGTCCTTCACCTAGCTTGAAGGGAACACAAAGTTTCTTTACAGTTGCAAACTCCACTCCATACATATATATGAGGAGGTACAAGCTCCAACTCGGTTTTACAGTGAAAACGGCAGGCACTTCAAACCGTCACTAGGAAACAGACTGAGAAACCAGAGTCAGTGTTTCTCCTACAAACCGTTCCCTTTGGACTGGATGAACGAACGTCTCTCCACATGCTCAGTTCTGAGAGATAAGTGTGTGTGAAAGCCGTCCTTCACCTAGCTTGAAGGGAACACAAAATTTCTTTTCAGTTGCCAACTCCACTCCATACATATATATGGGGAGGTACAAGCTCCAACTCGGTTTTACAGTGAAAACGGCAGGCACTTCAAACCGGCACTAGGAAACAGACTGAGAAACCAGAGTCAGTGATTCTCCTGCAACCCGTACCTTTTGTGCTGGATAAACGAACGTCTCTCCACATGCTCAGTTCTGAGAGATAAGTGTGTGTGAAAGCCGTCCTTCACCTAGCTTGAAGGGAACACAAAGTTTCTTTTCAGTTGCAAACCCCACTCCATTCATAAATATGGGGAGGTACAAGCTCCAACTCGGCTTTACAGTGAAATCGGCAGGCACTTCAAACCGGCACTAGGAAACAGACTGAGAATCCAGAGTAATGGTTTCTCCTGCAACCCGTTCCCTTTGTGCTGGATGAACGAACGTCTCTCCACATGCTCAGTTCCGAGAGATAAGTGTGTGTGAAAGCCGTCCTTCACATAGCTTGAAGGGAACACAAAGTTTCTTTTCAGTTGCCAACCCCACTCCATACATATATATGTGGAGGTACAAGCTCCAACTCGTCTTTACAGTGAAAACGGCAGGCACTTCAAACCGGCACTAGGAAACAGACTGAGAATCCAGAGTAAGGGTACCTCCTGCAACCCGTTCCCTTTGTGCTGGATGAACGAACGTCTCTCCACATGCTCAGATCTGAGAGATAATTGTGTGTGAAAGCCGTCCTTCACCTAGCTTGAAGGGAAAACAAAGTTTCTTTTCAGTTGCAAACCCCACTGCATAAATATATATGGGGAGGCACAAGCTTCAACTCGGTTTTACAGTGAAAACGGCAGGCACATCAAACCGACAGTAGGAAACAGACTGAGAAACCAGAGTCGGTGTTCCTCCTGCAACACGTTCCCTTAGTGCTGGATGAACGAACGGCTCTCCACATGCTCAGTTCTGAGAGATAAGTGTGTGTGAAAGCCGTCCTTCACCTAGCTTGAAGGGAACACTAAGTTTCTTTTCATTTGCAAAACCCACTCCATATATATATATGGGGAAGTACAAGCTCCAACTCGGTTTTACAGTGAAAACTTCAGGCACATCAAACCGGCACTAGGAAACAAACTGAGAAACCAGAGTCAGTGTTCCTCCTGCAACCCGTTCCCTTTGTGCTGGATGAACGAACGTCTTTCCACATGCTCAGTTCTGAGAGGTAATTGTGTGTGAAAGCCGTCCTTCACCTAGCTTGAAGGGAACACAAAGTTTCTTTTCAGTTGCAAACTCCAATCCATACATATATATGGGGGGGTACAAGCTCCAACTCGGTTTTACAGTGAAAATGTCAGGCACATCAAACCGGCACTAGGAAACAAACTGAGAAACCAGAGTCAGTGTTCCTCCTGCAAACCGTTCCGTTTGTGCTGGATGAACGAACGTCTCTCCACATGCTCAGTTCTGAGAGATAAGTGTGTGTGAAAGCCGTCCTTTACCTAGCTTGAAGGGAACACAAAGTTTCTTTTCAGTTGCCATCTCCACTCCATACATATATATAGAAGGTACAAGTTGCAACTCGGTTTTACAATGAAAACGGCAGGCACTTCAAACCGGCACTAGGAAACAGACTGAGATACCAGAGTCAGTGATTCTCCTGCAAACCGTGCCTTTTGTGCTGGATAAACGAACGACTCTCCACATGCTAAATTCTGAGAGATAAGTGTGTGTGAAAGCCGTCCTTCACCTAGCTTGAAGGGAACACAAAGTTTCTTTTCAGTTGCAAACCCCACTCCATTCATAAATATGGGGAGGTACAAGCTCCAACTCGGCTTTACAGTGAAATCGGCAGGCACTTCAAACCGGCACTAGGAAACAGACTGAGAAGCCAGAGTCAGTGTTTGTCCTGCAACCCGTTCCCTTTGTGCTGGATAAACGAACGTCTCTCCACATGCTCAGTTCTGAGAGATAAGTGTGTGAGAAAGCCGTCCTTCACATAGCTTGAAGGGAACACAAAGTTTCTTTTCAGTTGCAAACCCCACTCCATAAATATATATGGGGAGGTACAAGCTCCAACTCGGCTTTACAGTGAAATCGGCAGGCACTTCAAACCGGCACTAGGAAACAGACTGAGAAGCCAGAGTCAGTGTTTGTCCTGCAACCCGTTCCCTTTGTGCTGGATGAACGAACGGCTCTCCACATGCTCAGTTCTGAGAGGTAAGTGTGTGTGAAAGCCGTCCTTCACCTAGCTTGAAGGGAACACAAAGTTTCTTTTCATTAGCAAAACCCACTCCATATATATATATGGGGAAGTACAAGCTCCAACTCCGTTTTACAGTGAAAATGTCAGGCACATCAAACCGGCACTAGGAAACAAACTGAGAAACCAGAGTCAGTGTTCCTCCTGCAAACCGTTCCCTTTGTGCTGGATGAACGAATGTCTCTCCACATGCTCAGTTCTGAGAGGTAAGTGTGTGTGAAAGCCGTCCTTCACCTAGCTTGAAGGGAACACAAAGTTTCTTTTCAGTTGCAAACTCCACTCCATACATATATATGGGGACGTACAAGCTCCAACTCGGTTTTACAGTGAAAACGGCAGGCACTTCAAACCAGCACTAGGAAACAGACTGAGAAACCAGAGTCAGTGTTTCTCCTGTAAACCTTTCCCTTTGTGCTGGATGAACGAAAGTCTCTCCACATGCTCAGTTCTGAGAGATAAGTGTGTGTGAAAGCTGTCCTTCACATAGCTTGAAGGGAACACAAAGTTTCTTTTCAGATGCAAAATCCCCTCCATACATATATATGAGGAGGTACAAGCCCCAACTCGGTTTTACAGTGAAAACGGCAGGCACTTCAAACCGGCACTAGGAAACAGACTGAGAAACCAGAGTCAGTGTTTCTCCTGCCAACCGTTCCCTTAGTGCTGGATGAACGAACGTCTCTCCACATGCTCAGTTCTGAGAGATAAGTGTGTGTGAAAGCCGTCCTTCACCTAGCTTGAAGGGAACACAAAGTTTCTTTTCAGTTGCAAACCCCACTCCATACATATATAAGGGGAAGTACAAGCTCCAACTCGGTTTTACAGAGAAAACGGCAGGCACTTCAAACCGGCACTAGGAAACAGACTGAGAAACCAGAGTCAGTGTTTCTCCTGCAAACCGTTCCCTTAGTGCTGGATGAACGAACGTCTCTCCACATGCTCAGTTCTGAGAGGTAATTGTGTGTGAAAGCCGTCCTTCACCTAGCTTGAAGGGAACACTAACTTTCTTTTCAGTTGCCAACTCCATTCCATACATATATATGGGAAGGTACAAGCTCCAACCCGGTTTTACAGTGAAAACGGCAGGCACTTCAAACCGGCACTAGGAAACAGACTGAGAAACCAGAGTCAGTGTTTCTCCTGCAACCCGTTCCCTTTGTGGTGGATGAACGAACGTCTCTCCACATGCTCAGTTCTGAGAGATAAGTGTGTGTGAAAGCCGTCCTTCACCTAGCTTGAAGGGAACACAAAGTTTCTTTTCAGTTGCAAACCCCACTCCATACATATATAAGGGGAGGTACAAGCTCCAACTCGGTTTTACAGTGATAACTGCAGGCACATCAAACCGGCACTAGGAAACAGACTGAGAAACCAGAGTCAGTGTTCCTCCTGCAACCCGTTCCATTTGTGCTGGATGAACGAACGTCTCTCCACATGCTCAGTTCTGAGAGATAAGTGTGTGTGAAAGCCGTCCTTCACCTAGCTTGAAGGGAACACAAAGTTTCTTTTCAGTTGCCAACTCCACTCCATACATATATATGGGAAGGTACAAGCTGCAACTCGGTTTTACAGTGAAAACGGCAGGCACTTCAAACCGGCACTAGGAAACAGACTGAGAAACCAGAGTCAGTGTTTCTCCTGCAACCCGTTCCCTTTGTGGTGGATGAACGAACGTCTCTCCACATGCTCAGTTCTGAGAGATAAGTGTGTGTGAAATCCGTCCTTCACCTAGCTTGAAGGAAACACAAAGTTTCTTTTCAGTTGCAAACCCCACTCCATACATTTATAAGGGGAGGTACAATCTCCAACTCGGTTTTACAGTGAAAAATGCAGGCACATCAAACCGGCACTTGGAAACAGACTGAGAAACCAGAGTCAGAGTTCCTCCTGCAACCCGTTCCATTTGTGCTGGATGAACGAACGTCTCTCCACATGCTCAGTTCTGAGAGATAAGTGTGTGAGAAATTCGTCCTTCACATAGCTTGAAGGGAACACAAATTTTCTTTTCAGTTGAAAACTCCCATCCATACATATATATGAGGAGGTACAAGCTCCAACTCGGTTTTACAGTGAAAACGGCAGGCACTTCAAACCGGCACTAGTAAACCGACTGAGAATCCAGTGTCATTGTTTCTCCTGCAAACCGTTCCCTTAGTGCTGGATGAACGAACGTCTCTCCACATGCTCAGTTCTGAGAGATAAGTGTGTGTAAAAGCCATCCTTCACCTAGCTTGAAGGGAACACAAAGTTTCTTTTCAGTTGCAAACCCCACTCCATACATATATAAGGGGAGGTACAAGCTCCAACTCGGTTTTACAGTGAAAACGGCAGGCACTTCAAACCGGCACTAGGAAAAAGACTGAGAAACCAGAGTCAGTGTTCCTCCTGCAACCCGTTCCATTTGTGCTGGATGAACGAACGTCTCTCCACATGCTCAGTTCTGAGAGATAAGTGTGTGTGAAAGCCGTCCTTCACATAGCTTGAAGGGAACACAAAGTTTCTTTACAGTTGCAAACTCCACTCCATACATATATATGAGGTGGTACAAGCTCCTACTCGGTTTTACAGTGAAAACGGCAGGCACATCAAACCGGCACTAGGAAACAGACTGAGAATCCAGAGTCAGTGTTTCTCCTGCAAACCGTTCCATTTGTGCTGGATGAACGAACTGCTCTCCACATGCTCAGTTCTGAGAGATAAGTGTGTGTGAAAGCCGTCTTTCACCTAGCTTGAAGGGAACACAAAGTTTCTTTTCATTTGCAAAACCCACTCCATATATATATATATGGGCTAGTACAAGCTCCAACTCGGTTTTACAGTGTAAACGGCAGGCACATCAAACCGGCACTAGGAAACAAACTGAGAAACCAGAGTCAGTGTTCCTCCTGCAACCCGTTCCCTTTGTGCTGGATGAACGAACGTCTCTCCACATGCTCAGTTCTGAGAGGTAAGTGTGTGTGAAAGCCGTCCTTCACCTAGCTTGAAGGGAACACAAAGTTTCTTTTCAGTTGCAAACTCCACTCCATACATATATATGGGGACGTACAAGCTCCAACTCGGTTTTACAGTGAAAACGGCAGGCACTTCAAACCGGCACTAGGAAACAGACTGAGAAACCAGAGTCAGTGTTTCTCCTGCAACCCTTTCCCTTTGTGCTGGATGAACGAAAGTCTCTCCACATGCTCAGTTCTGTGAGATAAGTGTGTGTGAAAGCTGTCCTTCACCTAGCTTGAAGGGAACACAAAGTTTCTTTTCAGTTGCAAAATCCCCTCCATACATATATATGAGGAGGTACAAGCTCCAACTCGCTTTTACAGTGAAAACGGCAGGCACTTCAAACCGGCACTAGGAAACAGACTGAGAAACCAGAGTCAGTGTTTCTCCTGCAACCCGTTCCCTTTGTGCTGGATGAACGAACGTCTCTCCACATGCTCAGTTCTGAGAGATAAGTGTGTGTGAAAGCCGTCCTTCACCTAGCTTGAAGGGAACACAAAGTTTCTTTTCAGTTGCAAACTCCCCTCCATACATATATATGAGGAGGTACAAGCTCCAACTCGGTTTTACAGTGAAAACGGCAGGCACTTCAAACCGGCACTAGGAAACAAACTGAGAAACCAGAGTCAGTGTTTCTCCTGCAAACCGTTCCCTTAGTGCTGGATGAACGAACGTCTCTCCACATGCTCAGTTCTGAGAGATAAGTGTGTGTGAAAGCCGTCCTTCACCTAGCTTGAAGGCAACACAAAGTTTCTTTTCAGTTGCCAACTCCACTCCATACATATATATGGGGAGGTACAAGCTCCAACTCAGTTTTACAGTGAAAACGGCAGGCACTTCAAACCGGCACTAGGAAACAGACTGAGAAACCAGAGTCAGTGTTTCTCCTGTAACCCGTTCTCTTAGTGCTGGATGAACGAACGTCTCTCCACATGCTCAGTTCTGAGAGATAAGTGTGTGTGAAAGCCGTCCTTCACTTAGCTTGAAGGGAACACAAAGTTTCTTTTCAGTTGCCAACTCCCCTCCATACATATATATGGGAAGGTACAAGCTCCAACTCGGTTTTACAGTGATAACGGCAGGCACTACAAACCGGCACTAGGAAACAGACTGAGAAACCAGAGTCAGTGTTTCTCCTGCAACCCGTTCCCTTTGTGGTGGATGAACGAATGTCTCTCCACATGCTCAGTTCTGAGAGATAAGTGTGTGTGAAAGCCGTCCTTCACCTAGCTTGAAGGGAACACAAAGTTTCTTTTCAGTTGCAAACCCCACTCCATACATATATAAGGGGAGGTACAAGCTCCAACTCGGTTTTACAGTGAAAACTGCAGGCACATCAAACCGGCACTAGGGAACAGACTGAGAAACCAGAGTCAGTGTTCTTCCTGCAACCCGTTCCATTTGTGCTGGATGAACGAACGTCTCCCCACATGCTCAGTTCTGAGAGATAAGTGTGTGTGAAAGCCGTCCTTCACCTAGCTTGAAGGGAACACAAAGTTTCTTTTCAGTTACCAACTCCACTCCATACATATATATGGGAAGGTACAAGCTCCAACCCGGTTTTACAGTGAAAACGGCAGGCACTTCAAACCGGCACTTGGAAACAGACTGAGAAACCAGAGTCAGTGTTTCCCCTGCAACCCGTTCACTTTGTGCTGGATGAACGAACGTCTCTCCACATGCTCAGTTCTGAGAGATAAGTGTGTGTAAAAGCCGTCCTTCACGTAGCTTGAAGGGAACACAAAGTTTCTTTTCAGTTGCAAACCCCACTCCATACTTATATAAGGGGAGGTACAAGCTCCAACTCGGTTTTACAGTGAAAACGGCAGGCACTTCAAACCGGCACTAGGAAAGAGACTGAGAAGCCAGAGTCAGTGTTCCTCCTGCAACCCGTTCCATTTGTGCTGGATGAACGAACGTCTCTCCACATGCTCAGTTCTGAGAGATAAGTGTGTGTGAAAGCCGTCCTTCACCTAGCTTGAAGGGAACACAAAGTTTCTTTTCAGTTGCAAACTCCCATCCATACATATATATGAGGAGGTAGAAGCTCCAACTCGGTTTTACAGTGAAAACGGCAGGCACTTCAAACCGGCACTAGGAAACAAACTGAGAAACCAGAGTCAGTGTTTCTCCTGCAAACCGTTCCGTTAGTGCTGGATGAACGAACGTCTCTACACATGCTCAGTTCTGAGAGATAAGTGTGTGTGAAAGCCGTCCTTCACCTAGCTTGAAGGGAACACTAAGTTTCTTTTCAGTTGCCAACTCCACTCCATACATATATATGGGAATGTAGAAGCTCCAACCCGGTTTTACAGTGAAAACGGCAGGCACTTCAAACCGGCACTAGGAAACAGACTGAGAAACCAGAGTCAGTGTTTCTCCTGCAACCCTTTCCCTTTGTGCTGGATGAACGAAAGTCTCTCCACATGCTCAGTTCTGAGAGATAAGTGTGTGTGAAAGCTGTCCTTCACCTAGCTTGAAGGGAACACAAAGTTTCTTTTCAGTTGCAAAATCCCCTCCATACATATATATGAGGAGGTACAAGCTCCAACTCGGTTTTACAGTGAAAACGGCAGGCACTTCAAACCGGCACTAGGAAACAGACTGAGAAACCAGAGTCAGTGTTTCTCCTGCCAACCGTTCCCTTAGTGCTGGATGAACGAACGTCTCTCCACATGCTCTGTTCTGAGAGATAAGTGTGTGTGAAAGCCGTCCTTCACCTAGCTTGAAGGGAACACAAAGTTTCTTTTCAGTTGCAAACCCCAATCCATACATATATAAGGGGAGGTACAAGCTCCAACTCGGTATTACAGTGATAACTGCAGGCACATCAAACCGGCACTAGGAAACAGACTGAGAAACCAGAGTCAGTGTTTCTCCTGCAACCCGTTCCATTTGTGCTGGATGAACGAACGTCTCTCCACATGCTCAGTTCTGAGAGATAAGTGTGTGTGAAAGCCGTCCTTCACCTAGCTTGAAGGGAACACAAAGTTTCTTTACAGTTGCAAACTCCACTCCATACATATATATGAGGAGGTACAAGCTCCAACTCGGTTTTACAGTGAAAACGGCAGGCACTTCAAACCGTCACTAGGAAACTGACTGAGAAACCAGAGTCAGTGTTTCTCCTACAAACCGTTCCCTTTGGGCTGGATGAACGAACGTCTCTCCACATGCTCAGTTCTGAGAGATAAGTGTGTGTGAAAGCCGTCCTTCACCTAGCTTGAAGGGAACACAAAATTTCTTTTCAGTTGCCAACTCCACTCCATAAATATATATGGGAAGGTACAAGCTCCAAGTCGGGTTTACAGTGAAAACGGCAGGCACTTCAAACCGGAACTAGGAAACAGACTGAGAAACCAGAGTAAATGTTTCTCCTGCAACCCGTTCCCTTTGTGCTGGATGAACGAACGTCTCTCCACATGCTCAGTTCTGAGAGATAATTGTGTGTGAAAGCCGTCCTTCACCTAGCTTGAAGGGAAAACAAAGTTTCTCTTCAGTTGCCAACACCACTCCACACATATATATGGGGAGGTACAAGCTCCAACTCGGTTTTACAGTGAAAACGGCAGGCACTTCAAACCGGCACTAGGAAACAGACTGAGAAACCAGAGTCAGTGATTCTCCTGCAAACCGTACCTTTTGTGCTGGATAAACGAACGTCTCTCCACATGCTCAGTTCTGAGAGATAAGTGTGTGTGAAAGCCGTCCTTCACCTAGCTTGAAGGGAACACAAAGTTTCTTTTCAGTTGCAAACTCCACTCCATACATATATATGGGGAGGTACAAGCTCCAACTCGGTTTTACAGTGAAAACGACAGGCACTTCAAACCGGCACTAGGAAACAAACAGAGAAACCAGAGTCAGTGTTTTCCTGCAACCCGTTCCATTTGTGCTGGATGAACGAACGTCTCTCCACATGCTCAGTTCTGAGAGATAAGTGTTTGTGAAAGCCTTTCTTCAACTAGCTTGAAGGGAACACAAAGTTTCTTTTCAGTTGCAAACTCCCCTCCATACATGTATATGAGGAGGTACAAGCTCCAACTCGGTTTTACAGTGAAAACGGCAGGCACTTCAAACCGGCACTAGGAAACAAACTGAGAAACCAGAGTCAGTGTTTCCCCTGCAAACCATTCCATTAGTGCTGGATGAACGAACGTCTCTCCACATGCTCAGTTCTGAGAGATAAGTGTGTGTGAAAGCCGTCCTTCACCTAGCTTGAAGGGAACACAAAGTTTCTTTTCAGTTGCCAACTCCACTCCATACATATATATGGGGAGGTACAAGCTCCAACACGGTTTTACAGTGAAAACGGCAGGCACTTCAAACCGGCACTAGGAAACAGACTGAGAAACCAGAGTCAGTGTTCCTCCTGCAACCCGTTCCATTTGTGCTGGATGAACGAACGTCTCTCCACATGCTCAGTTCTGAGAGATAAGTGTGTGTGAAAGCCGTCCTTCACCTAGCTTGAAGGGAACACAAAGTTTCTTTTAATTTACCAACTCCACTCCATACATATATATGGGAAGGTACAAGCTGCAACTCGGTTTTACAGTGAAAACGGCAGGCACTTCAAACCGGCACTAGGAAACAGACTGAGAAACCAGAGTCAGTGTTTCTCCTGCAACCCGTTCCCTTTGTGTTGGATGAACGAACGTCTCTCCACATGCTGAGTTCTGAGAGATAAGTATGTGTGAAAGCAGTCCTTCACTTAGCTTGAAGGGAACACAAAGTTTCTTTTCAGTTGAAAACTCCCCTCCATACATATATATGAGGAGGTACAAGCTCCAACTCGGTTTTACAGTGAAAACGGCAGGCACTTCAAACCGGCACTAGGAAACAAACTGAGAATCCAGAGTCAGTGTTTCTCCTGCAAACCGTTCCCTTAGTGCTGGATGAACAAACGTCTCTCCACATGCTCAGTTCTGAGAGATAAGTGTGTGTGAAAGCCGTCCTTCACCTAGCTTGAAGGGAACACTAAGTTTCTTTTCAGTTGCCAACCCCACTCCATACATATATATGGGAAGGTACAAACTCCAACCCGGTTTTACAGTGAAAACGTCAGGCACTTCAAACCGGCACTAGGAAACAGACTGAGAAACCATAGTCAGTGTTTCTCCTGCAACCCGTTCCCTTTGGGCTGGATGAACGAACGTCTCTCCACATGCTCAGCTCTGAGAGATAAGTGTGTGTGAAAGCCGTCCTTCACCTAGCTTGAAGGGAACAAAAAGTTTCTTTTCAGTTGCAAACCCCAATCCATACATATATAAGGGGAGGTACAAGCTCCAACTCGGTTTAACAGTGATAACTGCAGGCACATCAAACCGGCACTAGGAAACAGACTGAGAAACCAGAGTCAGTGTTCCTCCTGCAACCCGTTCCATTTGTGCTGGATGAACGAACGTCTCTCCACATGCTCATTTCTGAGAGATAAGTGTGTGTGAAAGCCGTCCTTCACCTAGCTTGAAGGGAACACAAAGTTTCTTTTCAGTTGCCAACTCCACTCCATACATATATATGGGAAGGTACAAGCTGCAACTCGGTTTTACAGTGAAAATGGCAGGCACTTCAAACCGGCACTAGGAAACAGACTGAGAAACCAGAGTCAGTGTTTCTCCTGCAACCCGTTCCCTTTGTAGTGGATGAACGAACGTCTCTCCACATGCTCAGTTCTGAGAGATAAGTGTGTGTGAAAGCCGTCCTTCACCTAGCTTGAAGGGAACACAAAGTTTCTTTTCAGTTGCAAACCCCACTCCATACATTTATAAAGGGAGGTACAATCTCCAACTCGATTTTACAGTGAAAAATGCAGGCACATCAAACCGGCACTTGGAAACAGACTGAGAAACCAGAGTCAGTGTTCCTCCTGCAACCCGTTCCATTTGTGCTGGATGAACGAACGTCTCTCCACATGCTCAGTTCTGAGAGATAAGTGTGTGTGAAAGCCGTCCTTCACCTAGCTTGAAGGGAACACAAAGTTTCTTTACAGTTGCAAACTCCACTCCATACATATGTATGAGGAGGTACAAGCTCCAACTCGGTTTTACAGTGAAAACGGCAGGCACTTCAAACCGTCACTAGGAAACAGACTGAGAAACCAGAGTCAGTGTTTCTCCTACAAACCGTTCCCTTTGGACTGGATGAACGAACGTCTCTCCACATGCTCAGTTCTGAGAGATAAGTGTGTGTGAAAGCCGTCCTTCACCTAGCTTGAAGGGAACACAAAATTTCTTTTCAGTTGCCAACTCCACTCCATACATATATATGGGGAGGTACAAGCTCCAACTCGGTTTTACAGTGAAAACGGCAGGCACTTCAAACCGGCACTAGGAAACAGACTGAGAAACCAGAGTCAGTGATTCTCCTGCAAACCGTACCTTTTGTGCTGGATAAACGAACGTCTCTCCACATGCTCAGTTCTGAGAGATAAGTGTGTGTGAAAGCCGTCCTTCACCTAGCTTGAAGGGAACACAAAGTTTCTTTTCAGTTGCAAACCCCACTCCATTCATAAATATGGGGAGGTACAAGCTCCAACTCGGCTTTACAGTGAAATCGGCAGGCACTTCAAACCGGCACTAGGAAACAGACTGAGAAACCAGAGTCAGTGTTTGTCCTGCAACCCGTTCCCTTAGTGCTGGATGAACGAACGTCTCTCCACATGCTCAGTTCTGAGAGATAAGTGTGTGAGAAAGCCGTCCTTCACATAGCTTGAAGGGAACACAAAGTTTCTTTTCAGTTGCAAACCCCAATCCATACATATATAAGGGGAGGTACAAGCTCCAACTCGGTTTTACAGTGAAAACGGCAGGCACTTCAAACCGGCACTAGGAAACAGACTGAGAATCCAGAGTAAGGGTTTCTCCTGCAACCCGTTCCCTTTGTGCTGGATGAACGAACGTCTCTCCACATGCTCAGTTCCGAGAGATAAGTGTGTGTGAAAGCCGTCCTTCACATAGCTTGAAGGGAACACAAAGTTTCTTTTCAGTTGCCAACCCCACTCCATACATATATATGGGGAGGTACAAGCTCCAACTCGTCTTTACAGTGAAAACGGCAGGCACTTCAAACCGGCACTAGGAAACAGACTGAGAATCCAGAGTAAGGGTTCCTCCTGCAACCCGTTCCCTTTGTGCTGGATGAACGAACGTCTCTCCACATGCTCAGATCTGAGAGATAATTGTGTGTGAAAGCCGTCCTTCACCTAGCTTGAAGGGAAAACAAAGTTTCTTTTCAGTTGCAAACCCCACTGCATAAATATATATGGGGAGGTACAAGCTTCAACTCGGTTTTACAGTGAAAACGGCAGGCACATCAAACCGACAGTAGGAAACAGACTGAGAAACCAGAGTCGGTGTTCCTCCTGCAACACGTTCCCTTAGTGCTGGATGAACGAACGGCTCTCCACATGCTCAGTTCTGAGAGATAAGTGTGTGTGAAAGCCGTCCTTCACCTAGCTTGAAGGGAACACTAAGTTTCTTTTCATTTGCAAAACCCACTCCATATATATATATGGGGAAGTACAAGCTCCAACTCGGTTTTACAGTGAAAACTTCAGGCACATCAAACCGGCACTAGGAAACAAACTGAGAAACCAGAGTCAGTGTTCCTCCTGCAACCCGTTCCCTTTGTGCTGGATGAACGAACGTCTCTCCACATGCTCAGTTCTGAGAGGTAATTGTGTGTGAAAGCCGTCCTTCACCTAGCTTGAAGGGAACACAAAGTTTCTTTTCAGTTGCAAACTCCACTCCATACATATATATGGGGGGGTACAAGCTCCAACTCGGTTTTACAGTGAAAACGGCAGACACTTCAAACCGGCTCTAGGAAACAGACTGAGAAACCAGAGTCAGTGTTTATTCTGCAACCCGTTCCCTTTGTGCTGGATGAACGAACGTCTCTCCACATGCTCAGTTCTGAGAGATAAGTGTGTGTGAAAGCCTTCCTTCACCTAGCTTGAAGGGAACAAAAAGTTTCTTTCAGGTGCAAAATCCCCTCCATACATATATATGAGGAGGTACAAGCTCCAACTCGGTTTTACAGAGATAAATGCAGGCACTTCAAACCGGCACTAGGAAACAGACTGAGAAACCAGAGTCAGTGTTTCTCCTGCAAACCGTTCCCTTAGTGCTGGATGAACGAACGTCTCTCCACATGCTCAGTTCTGAGAGATAAGTGTGTGTGAAAGCCGTCCTTCACCTAGCTTGAAGGGAACCCCAAGTTTCTTTTCAGTTGCCAACTCCAATGCATACATATATATGGGAAGGTACAAGCTGCAACTCGGTTTTACAGTGAAAACGGCAGGCACTTCAAACCGGCACTAGGAAACAGACTGAGAAACCAGAGTCAGTGTTTCCCCTGCAACCCGTTCCCTTTGTGGTGGATGAACAAACGTCTCTCCACATGCTCAGTTCTGAGAGATAAGTGTGTGTGAAAGCCGTCCTTCACCTAGCTTGAAGGGAACACAAAGTTTCTTTTCAGTTGCAAACCCCACTCCATACATATATATGAGGTGGTACAAGCTCCTACTCGGTTTTATAGTGAAAACGGCAGGCACATCAAACCGTCACTAGGAAACAGACTGAGAATCCAGAGTCAGTGTTTCTCCTGCAAACCATTCCCTTAGTTCTGGATGAACGAACGGCTCTCCACATGCTCAGTTCTGAGAGATAAGTGTGTGTGAAAGCCGTCCTTCACCTAGCTTGAAGGGAACACAAAGTTTCTTTTCATTTGCAAAACCCACTCCATATATATATATGGGGAAGTACAAGCTCCAACTCGGTTTTACAGTGAAAATGTCAGGCACATCAAACCGGCACTAGGAAACAAACTGAGAAACCAGAGTCAGTGTTCCTCCTGCAAACCGTTCCCTTTGTGCTGGATGAACGAACGTCTCTCCACGTGCTCAGTTCTGAGAGGTAAGTGTGTGTGAAAGCCGTCCTTCACCTAGCTTGAAGGGAACACAAAGTTTCTTTTCAGTTGCTAACTCCACTCCATACAAATATATGGGGACGTACAAGCTCCAACTCGGTTTTACAGTGAAAACGGCAGGCACTTCAAACCGGCACTAGGAAACAGACTGAGAAACCAGAGTCAGTGTTTCTCCTGCAACCCTTTCCCTTTGTGCTGGATGAACGAAAGTCTCTCCGCATGCTCAGTTCTGAGAGATAAGTGTGTGTGAAAGCTGTCCTTCACATAGCTTGAAGGGAACACAAAGTTTCTTTTCAGTTGCAAAATCCCCTCCATACATATATATGAGGAGGTACAAGCTCCAACTCGGTTTTACAGTGAAAACGGCAGGCACTTCAAACCGGCACTAGGAAACTGACTGAGAAACCAGAGTCAGTGTTTCTCCTGAAACCGTTCCCTTAGTGCTGGATGAACGAACGTCTCTCCACATGCTCTGTTCTGAGAGATAAGTGTGTGTGAAAGCCGCCCTTCACCTAGCTTGAAGGGAACACAAAGATTCTTTTCAGTTGCAAACCCCACTCCATACATATATAAGGGGAGGAACAAACTCCAACTCGGTTTTACAGTGATAACTGCAGGCACATCAAACCGGCACTAGGAAACAGACTGAGAAACCAGAGTCAGTGTTCATCCTGCAAACCGTTCCATTTGTGCTGGATGAACGAACGTCTCTCCACATGCTCATTTCTGAGAGATAAGTGTGTGTGAAAGCCGTCCTTCACCTAGCTTGAAGGGAACACAAAGTTTCTTTTCAGTTGCCAACTCCACTCCATACATATATATAGAAGGTACAAGTTGCAACTCGATTTTACAGTGAAAACGGCAGGCACTTCAAACCGGCACTAGGAAACAGACTGAGATACCAGAGTCAGTGATTCTCCTGCAAACCATGCCTTTTGTGCTGGATAAACGAACGACTCTCCACATGCTAAATTCTGAGAGATAAGTGTGTGTGAAAGCCGTCCTTCACCTAGCTTGAAGGGAACACAAAGTTTCTTTTCAGTTGCAAACCCCACTCCATTCATAAATATGGGGAGGTACAAGCTCCAACTCGTCTTTACAGTGAAATCGGCAGGCACTTCAAACCGGCACTAGGAAACAGACTGAGAAGCCAGAGTCAGTGTTTGTCCTGCAAACCGTTCCCTTTGTGCTGGATAAACGAACGTCTCTCCACATGCTCAGTTCTGAGAGATAAGTGTGTGAGAAAGCCGTCCTTCACATAGCTTGAAGGGAACACAAAGTTTCTTTTCAGTTGCAAACCCCACTCCATAAATATATATGGGGAGGTACAAGCTCCAACTCGGCTTTACAGTGAAATCGGCAGGCACTTCAAACCGGCACTAGGAAACAGACTGAGAAGCCAGAGTCAGTGTTTCTCCTGCAACCCGTTCCCTTTGTGCTGGATGAACGAACGGCTCTCCACATGCTCAGTTCTGAGAGGTAAGTGTGTGTGAATGCCGTCCTTCACCTAGCTTGAAGGGAACACAAAGTTTCTTTTCATTTGCAAAACCCACTCCATATATATATATGGGGAAGTACAAGCTCCAACTCGGTTTTACAGTGAAAATGTCAGGCACATCAAACCGGCACTAGGAAACAAACTGAGAAACCAGAGTCAGTGTTCCTCCTGCAAACCGTTCCCTTTGTGCTGGATGAACGAACGTCTCTCCACATGCTCAGTTCTGAGAGGTAAGTGTGTGTGAAAGCCGTCCTTCACCTAGCTTGAAGGGAACACAAAGTTTCTTTTCAGTTGCAAACTCCACTCCATACATATATATGGGGACGTACAAGCTCCAACTCGGTTTTACAGTGAAAACGGCAGGCACTTCAAACCGGCACTAGGAAACAGACTGAGAAACCAGAGTCAGTGTTTCTCCTGCAACCCTTTCCCTTTGTGCTGGATGAACGAAAGTCTCTCCACATGCTCAGTTCTGAGAGATAAGTGTGTGTGAAAGCTGTCCTTCACATAGCTTGAAGGGAACACAAAGTTTCTTTTCAGATGCAAAATCCCCTCCATACATATATATGAGGAGGTACAAGCTCCAACTCGGTTTTACAGTGAAAACGGCAAGCACTTCAAACCGGCACTAGGAAACAGACTGAGAAACCAGTGTCAGTGTTTCTCCTGCCAACCGTTCCCTTAGTGCTGGATGAACGAACGTCTCTCCACATGCTCTGTTCTGAGAGTTAATTGTGTGTGAAAGCCGTCCTTCACCTAGCTTGAAGGGAACACAAAGTTTCTTTTCAGTTGCAAACCCCACTCCATACATATATAAGGGGAGGTACAAGCTCCAACTCGGTTTTACAGTGATAACTGCAGGCACATCAAACCGGCACTAGGAAACAGACTGAGAAACCAGAGTCAGTGTTCATCCTGCAACCCGTTCCATTTGTGCTGGATGAACGAACGTCTCTCCACATGCTCATTTCTGAGAGGTAAGTGTGTGTGAAAGCCGTCCTTCACCTAGCTTGAAGGGAACACAAAGTTTCTTTTCAGTTGCCAACTCCACTCCATACATATATATGGAAGGTACAAGCTCCAACTCGGTTTTACAGTGAAAACGGCAGGCACTTCAAACCGGCACTAGGAAAGAGACTGAGAAGCCAGAGTCACTGTTCCCCCTGCAACCCGTTCCATTTGTGCTGGATGAACGAACGTCTCTCCACATGCTCAGTTCTGAGAGATAAGTGTGTGTGAAAGCCGTCCTTCACCTAGCTTGAAGGGAACACAAAGTTTCTTTTCAGTTGCAAACTCCCATCCATACATATATATGAGGATGTAGAAGCTCCAACTCGGTTTTACAGTGAAAACGGCAGGCACTTCAAACCGGCACTAGGAATCAAACTGAGAAACCAGAGTCAGTGTTTCTCCTGCAAACCGTTCCCTTAGTGCTGGATGAACGAACGTCTCTCCACATGCTCAGTTCTGAGAGATAAGTGTGTGTGAAAGCCGTCCTTCACCTAGCTTGAAGGGAACACTAAGTTTCTTTTCAGTTGCCAACTCCACTCCATACATATATATGGGAAGGTAGAAGCTCCAACCCGGTTTTACAGTGAAAACGGCAGGCACTTCAAACCGGCACTAGGAAACAGACTGAGAAACCAGAGTCAGTGTTTCTCCTGCAACCCTTTCCCTTTGTGCTGGATGAACGAAAGTCTCTCCACATGCTCAGTTCTGAGAGATAAGTGTGTGTGAAAGCTGTCCTTCACATAGCTTGAAGGGAACACAAAGTTTCTTTTCAGATGCAAAATCCCCTCCATACATATATATGAGGAGGTACAAGCTCCAACTCGGTTTTACAGTGAAAACGGCAAGCACTTCAAACCGGCACTAGGAAACAGACTGAGAAACCAGTGTCAGTGTTTCTCCTGCCAACCGTTCCCTTAGTGCTGGATGAACGAACGTCTCTCCACATGCTCTGTTCTGAGAGTTAATTGTGTGTGAAAGCCGTCCTTCACCTAGCTTGAAGGGAACACAAAGTTTCTTTTCAGTTGCAAACCCCACTCCATACATATATAAGGGGAGGTACAAGCTCCAACTCGGTTTTACAGTGATAACTGCAGGCACATCAAACCGGCACTAGGAAACAGACTGAGAAACCAGAGTCAGTGTTCATCCTGCAACCCGTTCCATTTGTGCTGGATGAACGAACGTCTCTCCACATGCTCATTTCTGAGAGGTAAGTGTGTGTGAAAGCCGTCCTTCACCTAGCTTGAAGGGAACACAAAGTTTCTTTTCAGTTGCCAACTCCACTCCATACATATATATGGAAGGTACAAGCTCCAACTCGGTTTTACAGTGAAAACGGCAGGCACTTCAAACCGGCACTAGGAAAGAGACTGAGAAGCCAGAGTCACTGTTCCCCCTGCAACCCGTTCCATTTGTGCTGGATGAACGAACGTCTCTCCACATGCTCAGTTCTGAGAGATAAGTGTGTGTGAAAGCCGTCCTTCACCTAGCTTGAAGGGAACACAAAGTTTCTTTTCAGTTGCAAACTCCCATCCATACATATATATGAGGATGTAGAAGCTCCAACTCGGTTTTACAGTGAAAACGGCAGGCACTTCAAACCGGCACTAGGAATCAAACTGAGAAACCAGAGTCAGTGTTTCTCCTGCAAACCGTTCCCTTAGTGCTGGATGAACGAACGTCTCTCCACATGCTCAGTTCTGAGAGATAAGTGTGTGTGAAAGCCGTCCTTCACCTAGCTTGAAGGGAACACTAAGTTTCTTTTCAGTTGCCAACTCCACTCCATACATATATATGGGAAGGTAGAAGCTCCAACCCGGTTTTACAGTGAAAACGGCAGGCACTTCAAACCGGCACTAGGAAACAGACTGAGAAACCAGAGTCAGTGTTTCTCCTGCAACCCTTTCCCTTTGTGCTGGATGAACGAAAGTCTCTCCACATGCTCAGTTCTGAGAGATAAGTGTGTGTGAAAGCTGTCCTTCACCCAGCTTGAAGGGAACACAAAGTTTCTTTTCAGTTGCAAAATCCCCTCCATACATATATATGAGGAGGTACAAGCTCCAACTCGGTTTTACAGTGAAAACGGCAGGCACTTCAAACCGGCACTAGGAAACAGACTGAGAAACCAGAGTCAGTGTTTCTCCTGCCAACCGTTCCCTTAGTGCTGGATGAACGAACGTCTCTCCACATGCTCTGTTCTGAGAGATAAGTGTGTGTGAAAGCCGTCCTTCACCTAGCTTGAAGGGAACACAAAGTTTCTTTTCAGTTGCAAACCCCAATCCATACATATATAAGGGGAGGTACAAGCTCCAACTCGGTATTACAGTGATAACTGCAGGCACATCAAACCGGCACTAGGAAACAGACTGAGAAACCAGAGTCAGTGTTTCTCCTGCAACCCGTTCCATTTGTGCTGGATGAACGAACGTCTCTCCACATGCTCAGTTCTGAGAGATAAGTGTGTGTGAAAGCCGTCCTTCACCTAGCTTGAAGGGAACACAAAGTTTCTTTACAGTTGCAAACTCCACTCCATACATATATATGAGGAGGTACAAGCTCCAACTCGGTTTTACAGTGAAAACGGCAAGCACTTCAAACCGTCACTAGGAACCTGACTGAGAAACCAGAGTCAGTGTTTCTCCTACAAACCGTTCCCTTTGGGCTGGATGAACGAACGTCTCTCCACATGCTCAGTTCTGAGAGATATGTGTGTGTGAAAGCCGTCCTTCACCTAGCTTGAAGGGAACACAAAATTTCTTTTCAGTTGCCAACTCCACTCCATAAATATATATGGGAAGGTACAAGCTCCAAGTCGGGTTTACAGTGAAAACGGCAGGCACTTCAAACCGGAACTAGGAAACAGACTGAGAAACCAGAGTAAATGTTTCTCCTGCAACCCGTTCCCTTTGTGCTGGATGAACGAACGTCTCTCCACATGCTCAGTTCTGTGAGATAATTGTGTGTGAAAGCCGTCCTTCACCTAGCTTGAAGGGAAAACAAAGTTTCTCTTCAGTTGCCAACACCACTCCACACATATATATGGGGAGGTACAAGCTCCAACTCGGTTTTACAGTGAAAACGGCAGGCACTTCAATCCGGCACTAGGAAACAGACTGAGAAACCAGAGTCAGTGATTCTCCTGCAAACCGTACCTTTTGTGCTGGATAAACGAACGTCTCTCCACATGCTCAGTTCTGAGAGATAAGTGTGTGTGAAAGCCGTCCTTCACCTAGCTTGAAGGGAACACAAAGTTTCTTTTCAGTTGCAAACTCCACTCCATACATATATATGGGGAGGTACAAGCTCCAACTCGGTTTTACAGTGAAAACGACAGGCACTTCAAACCGGCACTAGGAAAGAGACAGATAAACCAGAGTCAGTGTTTTCCTGCAACCCGTTCCATTTGTGCTGGATGAACGAACGTCTCTCCACATGCTCAGTTCTGAGAGATAAGTGTTTGTGAAAGCCTTCCTTCAACTAGCTTGAAGGGAACACAAAGTTTCTTTTCAGTTGCAAACTCCCCTCCATACATGTATATGAGGAGGTACAAGCTCCAACTCGGTTTTACAGTGAAAACGGCAGGCACTTCAAACCGGCACTAGGAAACAAACTGAGAAACCAGAGTCAGTGTTTCCCCTGCAAACCATTCCATTAGTGCTGGATGAACGAACGTCTCTCCACATGCTCAGTTCTGAGAGATAAGTGTGTGTGAAAGCCGTCCTTCACCTAGCTTGAAAGGAACACAAAGTTTCTTTTCAGTTGCCAACTCCACTCCATACATATATATGGGGAGGTACAAGCTCCAACACGGTTTTACAGTGAAAACGGCAGGCACTTCAAACCGGCACTAGGAAACAGACTGAGAAACCAGAGTCAGTGTTCCTCCTGCAACCCGTTCCATTTGTGCTGGATGAACGAACGTCTCTCCACATGCTCAGTTCTGAGAGATAAGTGTGTGTGAAAGCCGTCCTTCACCTAGCTTGAAGGGAACACAAAGTTTCTTTTAATTTACCAACTCCACTCCATACATATATATGGGAAGGTACAAGCTGCAACTCGGTTTTACAGTGAAAACGGCAGGCACTTCAAACCGGCACTAGGAAACAGACTGAGAAACCAGAGTCAGTGTTTCTCCTGCAACCCGTTCCCTTTGTGTTGGATGAACGAACGTCTCTCCACATGCTGAGTTCTGAGAGATAAGTATGTGTGAAAGCAGTCCTTCACTTAGCTTGAAGGGAACACAAAGTTTCTTTTCAGTTGAAAACTCCCCTCCATACATATATATGAGGAGGTACAAGCTCCAACTCGGTTTTACAGTGAAAACGGCAGGCACTTCAAACCGGCACTAGGAAACAAACTGAGAAACCAGAGTCAGTGTTTCTCCTTCAAACCGTTCCCTTAGTGCTGGATGAACGAACGTCTCTCCACATGCTCAGTTCTGAGAGATAAGTGTGTGTGAAAGCCGTCCTTCACCTAGCTTGAAGGGAACACTAAGTTTCTTTTCAGTTGCCAACCCCACTCCATACATATATATGGGAAGGTACAAACTCCAACCCGGTTTTACAGTGAAAACGTCAGGCACTTCAAACCGGCACTAGGAAACAGACTGAGAAACCATAGTCAGTGTTTCTCCTGCAACCCGTTCCCTTTGGGCTGGATGAACAAACGTCTCTCCACATGCTCAGTTCTGAGAGATAAGTGTGTGTGAAAGCCGTCCTTCACCTAGCTTGAAGGGAACACAAAGTTTCTTTTCAGTTGCAAACCCCAATCCATACATATATAAGGGGAGGTACAAGCTCCAACTCGGTTTTACAGTGATAACTGCAGGCACATCAAACCGGCACTAGGAAACAGACTGAGAAACCAGAGTCAGTGTTCCTCCTGCAACCCGTTCCATTTGTGCTGGATGAACGAACGTCTCTCCACATGCTCATTTCTGAGAGATAAGTGTGTGTGAAAGCCGTCCTTCACCTAGCTTGAAGGGAACACAAAGTTTCTTTTCAGTTGCCAACTCCACTCCATACATATATATGGGAAGGTACAAGCTGCAACTCGGTTTTACAGTGAAAACGGCAGGCACTTCAAACCGGCACTAGGAAACAGACTGAGAAACCAGAGTCAGTGTTTCTCCTGCAACCCGTTCCCTTTGTGGTGGATGAACGAACGTCTCTCCACATGCTCAGTTCTGAGAGATAAGTGTGTGTGAAAGCCGTCCTTCACCTAGCTTGAAGGAAACACAAGTTTCTTTTCAGTTGCAAACCCCACTCCATACATTTATAAGGGGAGGTACAATCTCCAACTCGATTTTACAGTGAAAAATGCAGGCACATCAAACCGGCACTTGGAAACAGACTGAGAAACCAGAGTCAGTGTTCCTCCTGCAACCCGTTCCATTTGTGCTGGATGAACGAACGTCTCTCCACATGCTCAGTTCTGAGAGATAAGTGTGTGTGAAAGCCGTCCTTCACCTAGCTTGAAGGGAACACAAAGTTTCTTTACAGTTGCAAACTCCACTCCATACATATATATGAGGAGGTACAAGCTCCAACTCGGTTTTACAGTGAAAACGGCAGGCACTTCAAACCGTCACTAGGAAACAGACTGAGAAACCAGAGTCAGTGTTTCTCCTACAAACCGTTCCCTTTGGACTGGATGAACGAACGTCTCTCCACATGCTCAGTTCTGAGAGATAAGTGTGTGTGAAAGCCGTCCTTCACCTAGCTTGAAGGGAACACAAAATTTCTTTTCAGTTGCCAACTCCACTCCATACATATATATGGGGAGGTACAAGCTCCAACTCGGTTTTACAGTGAAAACGGCAGGCACTTCAAACCGGCACTAGGAAACAGACTGAGAAACCAGAGTCAGTGATTCTCCTGCAACCCGTACCTTTTGTGCTGGATAAACGAACGTCTCTCCACATGCTCAGTTCTGAGAGATAAGTGTGTGTGAAAGCCGTCCTTCACCTAGCTTGAAGGGAACACAAAGTTTCTTTTCAGTTGCAAACCCCACTCCATTCATAAATATGGGGAGGTACAAGCTCCAACTCGGCTTTAGAGTGAAATCGGCAGGCACTTCAAACCGGCACTAGGAAACAGACTGAGAAACCAGAGTCAGTGTTTGTCCTGCAACCCGTTCCCTTAGTGCTGGATGAACGAACGTCTCTCCACATGCTCAGTTCCGAGAGATAAGTGTGTGTGAAAGCCGTCCTTCACATAGCTTGAAGGGAACACAAAGTTTCTTTTCAGTTGCCAACCCCACTCCATACATATATATGGGGAGGTACAAGCTCCAACTCGTCTTTACAGTGAAAACGGCAGGCACTTCAAACCGGCACTAGGAAACAGACTGAGAATCCAGAGTAAGGGTTCCTCCTGCAACCCGTTCCCTTTGTGCTGGATGAACGAACGTCTCTCCACATGCTCAGATCTGAGAGATAATTGTGTGTGAAAGCCGTCCTTCACCTAGCTTGAAGGGAAAACAAAGTTTCTTTTCAGTTGCAAACCCCACTGCATAAATATATATGGGGAGGTACAAGCTTCAACTCGGTTTTACAGTGAAAACGGCAGGCACATCAAACCGACAGTAGGAAACAGACTGAGAAACCAGAGTCGGTGTTCCTCCTGCAACACGTTCCCTTAGTGCTGGATGAACGAACGGCTCTCCACATGCTCAGTTCTGAGAGATAAGTGTGTGTGAAAGCCGTCCTTCACCTAGCTTGAAGGGAACACTAAGTTTCTTTTCATTTGCAAAACCCACTCCATATATATATATGGGGAAGTACAAGCTCCAACTCGGTTTTACAGTGAAAACTTCAGGCACATCAAACCGGCACTAGGAAACAGACTGAGAAACCAGAGTCAGTGTTTATCCTGCAACCCGTTCCCTTTGTGCTGGATGAACGAACGTCTCTCCCCATGCTCAGTTCTGAGAGATAAGTGTGTGTGAAAGCCGTCCTTCACCTAGCTTGAAGGGAACAAAAAGTTTCTTTCAGGTGCAAAATCCCCTCCATTCATATATATGAGGAGGTACAAGCTCCAACTCGGTTTTACAGAGATAAATGCAGGCACTTCAAACCGGCACTAGGAAACAGACTGAGAAACCAGAGTCAGTGTTTCTCCTGCAAAACGTTCCCTTAGTGCTGGATGAACGAACGACTCTCCACATGCTCAGTTCTGAGAGATAAGTGTGTGTGAAAGCCGTCCTTCACCTAGCTTGAAGGGAACCCCAAGTTTCTTTTCAGTTGTCAACTCCAATGCATACAAATATATGGGAAGGTACAAGCTGCAACTCGGTTTTACAGTGAAAACGGCAGGCACTTCCAACCGGCACTAGGAAACATACTGAGAAACCAGAGTCAGTGTTTCCCCTGCAACCCGTTCCCTTTGTGTTGGATGAACAAACGTCTCTCCACATGCTCAGTTCTGAGAGATAAGTGTGTGTGAAAGCCGTCCTTCACCTAGCTTGAAGGGAACACAAAGTTTCTTTTCAGTTGCAAACCCCACTCCATACATATATATGAGGTGGTACAAGCTCCTACTAGGTTTTATAGTGAAAACGGCAGGCACATCAAACCGTCACTAGGAAACAGACTGAGAATCCAGAGTCAGTGTTTCTCCTGCA
This sequence comes from Vicugna pacos, assembly GCF_048564905.1. NCBI lineage: Eukaryota > Metazoa > Chordata > Mammalia > Artiodactyla > Camelidae > Vicugna > Vicugna pacos. The sequence goes on from NC_133002.1 coordinate 25,786,992, forward strand.
AACCATTCCCTTAGTGCTGGATGAACGAACGGCTCTCCACATGCTCAGTTCTGAGAGATAAGTGTGTGTGAAAGCCGTCCTTCACCTAGCTTGAAGGGAACACAAAGTTTCTTTTCATTTGCAAAACCCACTCCATATATATATATGGGGAAGTACAAGCTCCAACTCGGTTTTACAGTGAAAATGTCAGGCACATCAAACCGGCACTAGGAAACAAACTGAGAAACCAGAGTCAGTGTTCCTCCTGCAAACCGTTCCCTTTGTGCTGGATGAACGAACGTCTCTCCACATGCTCAGTTCTGAGAGGTAAGTGTGTGTGAAAGCCGTCCTTCACCTAGCTTGAAGGGAACACAAAGTTTCTTTTCAGTTGCTAACTCCACTCCATACATATATATGGGGACGTACAAGCTCCAACTCGGTTTTACAGTGAAAACGGCAGGCACTTCAAACCGGCACTAGGAAACAGACTGAGAAACCAGAGTCAGTGTTTCTCCTGCAACCCTTTCCCTTTGTGCTGGATGAACGAAAGTCTCTCCACATGCTCAGTTCTGAGAGATAAGTGTGTGTGAAAGCTGTCCTTCACATAGCTTGAAGGGAACACAAAGTTTCTTTTCAGTTGCAAAATCCCCTCCATACATATATATGAGGAGGTACAAGCTCCAACTCGGTTTTACAGTGAAAACGGCAGGCACTTCAAACCGGCACTAGGAAACTGACTGAGAAACCAGAGTCAGTGTTTCTCCTGCCAACCGTTCCCTTAGTGCTGGATGAACGAACGTCTCTCCACATGCTCTGTTCTGAGAGATAAGTGTGTGTGAAAGCCGCCTTTCACCTAGCTTGAAGGGAACACAAAGATTCTTTTCAGTTGCAAACCCCACTCCATACATATATAAGGGGAGGAACAAACTCCAACTCGGTTTTACAGTGATAACTGCAGGCACATCAAACCGGCACTAGGAAACAGACTGAGAAACCAGAGTCAGTGTTCATCCTGCAAACCGTTCCATTTGTGCTGGATGAACGAACGTCTCTCCACATGCTCATTTCTGAGAGATAAGTGTGTGTGAAAGCCGTCCTTCACCTAGCTTGAAGGGAACACAAAGTTTCTTTTCAGTTGCCAACTCCACTCCATACATATATATAGAAGGTACAAGTTGCAACTCGGTTTTACAGTGAAAACGGCAGGCACTTCAAACCGGCACTAGGAAACAGACTGAGATACCAGAGTCAGTGATTCTCCTGCAAACCGTGCCTTTTGTGCTGGATAAACGAACGACTCTCCACATGCTAAATTCTGAGAGATAAGTGTGTGTGAAAGCCGTCCTTCACCTAGCTTGAAGGGAACACTAAGTTTCTTTTCAGTTGCAAACCCCACTCCATTCATAAATATGGGGAGGTACAAGCTCCAACTCGGCTTTACAGTGAAATCGGCAGGCACTTCAAACCGGCACTTGGAAACAGACTGAGAAGCCAGAGTCAGTGTTTGTCCTGCAACCCGTTCCCTTTGTGCTGGATAAACGAACGTCTCTCCACATGCTCAGTTCTGAGAGATAAGTGTGTGAGAAAGCCGTCCTTCACATAGCTTGAAGGGAACACAAAGTTTCTTTTCAGTTGCAAACCCCACTCCATAAATATATATGGGGAGGTACAAGCTCCAACTCGGCTTTACAGTGAAATCGGCAGGCACTTCAAACCGGCACTAGGAAACAGACTGAGAAGCCAGAGTCAGTGTTTGTCCTGCAACCCGTTCCCTTTGTGCTGGATGAACGAACGGCTCTCCACATGCTCAGTTCTGAGAGGTAAGTGTGTGTGAAAGCCGTCCTTCACCTAGCTTGAAGGGAACACAAAGTTTCTTTTCATTTGCAACACCCACTCCATATATATATATGGGGAAGTACAAGCTCCAACACGGTTTTACAGTGAAAATGTCAGGCACATCATACCGGCACTAGGAAACAAACTGAGAAACCAGAGTCAGTGTTCCTCCTGCAAACCGTTCCCTTTGTGCTGGATGAACGAATGTCTCTCCACATGCTCAGTTCTGAGAGGTAAGTGTGTGTGAAAGCCGTCCTTCACCTAGCTTGAAGGGAACACAAAGTTTCTTTTCAGTTGCAAACTCCACTCCATACATATATATGGGGACGTACAAGCCCCAACTCGGTTTTACAGTGAAAACGGCAAGCACTTCAAACCAGCACTAGGAAACAGACTGAGAAACCAGAGTCAGTGTTTCTCCTGCAAACCTTTCCCTTTGTGCTGGATGAACGAAAGTCTCTACACATGCTCAGTTCTGAGAGATAAGTGTGTGTGAAAGCTGTCCTTCACATAGCTTGAAGGGAACACAAAGTTTCTTTTCAGATGCAAAATCCCCTCCATACATATATATGAGGAGGTACAAGCTCCAACTCGGTTTTACAGTGAAAACGGCAGGCACTTCAAACCGGCACTAGGAAACAGACTGAGAAACCAGAGTCAGTGTTTCTCCTGCCAACCGTTCCCTTAGTGCTGGATGAACGAACGTCTCTCCACATGCTCTGTTCTGAGAGATAATTGTGTGTGAAAGCCGTCCTTCACCTAGCTTGAAGGGAACACAAATTTTCTTTTCAGTTGCAAACCCCACTCCATACATATATAAGGGGAGGTACAAGCTCCAACTCGGTTTTACAGTGATAACTGCAGGCACATCAAACCGGCACTAGGAAACAGACTGAGAAACCAGAGTCAGTGTTCATCCTGCAACCCGTTCCATTTGTGCTGGATGAACGAACGTCTCTCCACATGCTCATTTCTGAGAGGTAAGTGTGTGTGAAAGCCGTCCTTCATCTAGCTTGAAGGGAACACAAAGTTTCTTTTCAGTTGCCAACTCCACTCCATACATATATATGGAAGGTACAAGCTGCAACTCGGTTTTACAGTGAAAACGGCAGGCACTTCAAACCGGCACTAGGAAACAGACTGAGATACCAGAGTCAGTGATTCTCCTGCAAACCGTGCCTTTTGTGCTGGATAAACGAACGACTCTCCACATGCTCAGTTCTGAGAGATAAGTGTGTGTGAAAGCCGTCCTTCACCTAGCTTGAAGGGAACACAAAGTTTCTTTTCAGTTGCAAACCCCACTCCATTCATAAATATGGGGAGGTACAAGCTCCAACTCGGCTTTACAGTGAAATCGGCAGGCACTTCAAACCGGCACTAGGAAACAGACTGAGAAGCCAGAGTCAGTGTTTGTCCTGCAACCCGTTCCCTTTGTGCTGGATGAACGAACGTCTCTCCACATGCTCAGTTCTGAGAGATAAGTGTGTGAGAAAGCCGTCCTTCACATAGCTTGAAGGGAACACAAAGTTTCTTTTCAGTTGCAAACCCCACTCCATAAATATATATGGGGAGGTACAAGCTCCAACTCGGCTTTACAGTGAAATCGGCAGGCACTTCAAACCGGCACTAGGAAACAGACTGAGAAGCCAGAGTCAGTGTTTGTCCTGCAAACCGTTCCCTTTGTGCTGGATGAACGAACATCTCTCCACATGCTCATTTCTGAGAGATAAGTGTGTGAGAAAGCCGTCCTTCAACTTGCTTGAAGGGAACACAAAGTTTCTTTTCAGTTGCAAACCCCACTCCATAAATATATATGGGGAGGTACAAGCTCCAACTCGGTTTTACAGTGAAAACGGCAGGCACTTCAAACAGGCACTAGGAAACAGACAGAGAAACCAGAGTCAGTGTTCCTCCTGTAAACATTTCCCTTTGTGCTGGATGAACGAACGTCTCTCCACATGCTCAGTTCTGAGAGATAAGTGTGTGTGAAACCGTCCTTCACCTAGCTTGAAGGGAACACAAAGTTTCTTTACAGTAGCAAACTCCACTCCATACATATATATGAGGAGGTTCAAGCTCCAACTCGGTTTTACAGTGAAAACGGCAGGCACTTCAAACCGGCACTAGGAAACAGACTGAGAAACCATAGTCAGTGTTTCTCCTACAAAGAGTTCCCTTTGTGCTGGATGAACGAACGTCTCTCCACATGCTCAGTTCTGAGAGATAAGTGTGTGTGAAAGCCGTCCTTCACCTAGCTTGAAGGGAACACAAAGTTTTTTTCAGTTGCAAACTCCACTCCATACATATATATGGGAAGGTACAAGCTCCAAATCGGTTTTACAGTGAAAAATCAGGCACTTCAAACCGGCACTAGGAAACAGACTGAGAAACCAGAGTCAGTGTTTCACCTGCAACCCGTTCCCTTTGTGCTGGATGAACGAACGTCTCTCCACATGCTCATTTCTGAGAGATAAGTGTGTGTGAAAGCCGTACTTCACTTAACTTGAAGGGAACACAAAGTTTCTTTTCAGTTGCAAACTCCCGTCCAGACATATATATGAGGAGGTACAAGCTCCAACTCGGTTTTACAGTGAAAACGGCAGGCACTTCAAACCGGCACTAGGAAATAGACTGAGAAATCAGAGTCAGTGTTTCTCCTGCAACCCGTTCCCTTTGTGGTGGATGAACGAACGTCTCTCCACATGCTCAGTTCTGAGAGATAAATGTGTGTGAAAGCCGTCCTTCACCTAGCTTGAAGGGAACACAAAGTTTCTTTTCAGTTGCAAACCCCACACCATACATATATATGGGGAGGTACAAGCCCCAACTCGGGTTTACAGTGAAAACGTCAGGCACATCAAACCGGCACTAGGATACAGACTGAGAAACCAGAGTCGGTGTTCCTCCTGCAACCCGTTCCCTTAGTGCTGGATGAACGAACGTCTCTCCACATGCTCAGATCTGAGAGATAAGTGTGTGTGAAAGCCGTCCTTCACCTAGCTTGAAGGGGACACAAAGTTTCTTTTCAGTTGTCAACTCCACTCCATACATATATAAGGGAAGGTACAACTCCAACTCGGTTTTACAGTGAAAACTTCAGGCACTTCAAACCGGCAGTAGGAAACAGACTGAGAAACCAGAGTCAGTGTTTCCCCTGCAACCCGTTCCCTTTGTGCTGTATGAACGAACGTCTCTCCTCATGCTCATTTCTGAGAGATAAGTGTGTGTGAAAGCCGTCCTACACCTAGCTTAAAGGGAACACAAAGTTTCTTTTCAGTTGCAAACCCCACTCCATACATATGTAAGGGGAGGTACAAGCTCCAACTCGGTTTTACAGTGAAAACGGCAGGCACTTCAAACCGGCACTAGGAAACAGACTGAGAATCCAGAGTAAGGGTTTCACCTGCAACCCGTTCCCTTTGTACTGGAAGAACGAACGTCTCTCCACATGCTCAGTTCTGAGAGATAAGTGTGTGTGAAAGCCGTCCTTCACCTAGCTTGAAGGGAACACATACTTTCTTTTCAGTTGCAAACCCCACTCCATACATATATATGGGGAGGTACAAGCTCCAACTCGGATTTACAGTGAAAACGGCAGGCACTTCAAAGTGGCACTAGGAAACAGACTGAGAAACCAGAGTAAGGGTTTCTCCTGCAACCCGTTCCCTTAGTGCTGGATGAACGAACGTCTCTCCACATGCTCAGTTCTGAGAGATAAGTGTGTGTGAAAGCCGTCCTTCACCTAGCTTGAAGGGAACACAAAGCTTCTTTTCAGTTGCAAACTCCACTCCATACATATATATGGGGAGGTACAAGCTCCAACTCGGTTTTACAATGAAAAAGGCAGGCACTTCAATCCGGCACTAGGAAACAGACTGAGAAACCAGAGTCAGTGATTCTCCTGCAACCCGTACCCTTTGTGCTGGATAAATGAACGTCTCTCCACATGCTCAGTTCTGAGAGATAAGTGTGTGTGAAAGCCGTACTTCACCTATCTTGAAGGGAACACAAAGTTTCTTTTCAGTTGCAAACCCCAATCCATACATATATATGGGGAGGTACAAGCTCCAACTCGGCTTTACAGTGAAATCTCCAGGCACTTCAAACCGGCACTAGGAAACAGACTGAGAAGCCAGAGTCAGTGTTTGTCCTGCAACTCCTTCCCTGTGGTCTAGATGAACGAAGTCTCTCCACATGCTCAGTTCTGAGAGATAAGTGTGTGTGAAAGCCGACCTTCACCTAGCTTCAAGGGAACACAAAGTTTCTTTTCAGTTGCAAACCCCACTCCATACATATATATGGGGAGGTACAAGCTCCAACTCGGTTTTAAAGTGAAAACGGCAGGCACTTCAAACCGGCACTAGGAAACAGACTGAGAAACCAGAGTAAGGGTTTCTCCTGTAACCCGTTCCCTTTGTGCTGGATGAACGAACGTCTCTCCACATGCTCAGTTCTGAGAGATAACTGTGTGTGAAAGCCGTCCTTCACCTAGCTTGAAGGGAACACAAAGTTTCTTTTCAGTTGCAAACTCCACTCCATACATATATACGGGGAAGTACAAGCTCCAACTCGGCTTTACAGTGAAAACGGCAGGCACTTCAAACCGGCACTAGGAAACAGACTGAGAAACAAGAGTTACGGTTTCCCCTGCAACCCGTTCCCTTTGTGCTGGATGAACGAACGTCTCTCCACATGCTCAGTTCTGAGAGATAAGTGTGTGTGAAAGCCGTCCTTCAACTAGCTTGAAGGGAACACAAAGTTTCTTTTCAGTTGCCAACTCCATTCCATACATATATATGGGGAGGTACAAGCTCCATCTCGGTTTTACAGTGAAAACGGCAGGCACTTCAATCCGGCACTAGGAAACAGACTGAGAAACCAGAGTCAGTGTTCCTCCTGCAACCCGTTCCGTTTGTACTTGATGAACGAACGTCTCTCCACATGCTCTGTTCTGAGAGGTAAGTGTGTGTGAAAGCCCTCCTTCACCTAGCTTGAAGGGAACACAAAGTTTCTTTTCAGTTGCAAACTCCACTCCATACATATATATGGGGAGGTACAAGCTCCAACTAGGTTTTACAGTGAAAAAGGCAGGCACATCATACCGGCACTAGGAAACAGACTGAGAAACAAGAGTCAGTGATTCTCCTGCAACCTGTACCAATTGTGCTGGATATACGAACGTCTCTAAACATGCTCAGTTCTGAGAGATAAGTGTGTGTGAAAGCCATACTTCACCTAGTTTGAAGGGAACACAAAGTTTCTTTTCAGTTGCAAACTCCACTCCATACATATATATGGGGAGGTACAAGCTCCAACTCGGATTTACAGTGAAATCGGCAGGCACTTCAAAACGGCACTAGGAAACAGACTGAGAAGCCAGAGTCAGTGTTTGTCCTGCAACCCTTTCCCTTTGTGCTGGATGAACGAACGTCTCTCCACATGCTCAGTTCTGAGAGATAAGTGTGTGTGAAAGCCGTCCTTCACATAGCTTGAAGGGAACAGAAAGTTTCTTTTCAGTTGCAAACCCCATTCCATACATATATATGGGGAGGTACAAGCTCCAACTCGGTTTTACAGTGAAAACGGCAGGCACTTCAAACCGGCACTAGGAAACAGACTGAGAAATTAGAGTAAGGGTTTCCCCTGCAAACCGTTCCCTTTGTGCTGGATGAACGAACCTCTCTCCACATGCTCAGTTCTGCGAGATAATTGTGTGTGAAAGCCGTCCTTCACCTAGCTTGAAGGGAACACAAAGTTTCTTTTCAGTTGCAAACTCCACTTCATACATATATACGGGGAAGTACAAGCTCCAACTCGGCTTAACAGTGAAAAAGGCAGGCACTTAAAACCGGCACTAGGAAACAGACTGAGAAACCAGAGTCGTTGTTACTCCTGCAACCCGTTCCCTTTGTGCTGGATCAACGAACGTCTCTCCATATGCTCAGTTCTGAGAGATAAGTGTGTGTGAAAGCCGTCCTTCAACTAGCTTGAAGGGAACACAAAGTTTCTTTACAGTTGCAAACTCCACTCCATACATATATATGAGGAGGTACAAGCTCCAACTCGGTTTTACAGTGAAAACGACAGGCACATCCAACCGGAACTAGGAAACAGACTGAGAAACCAGAGTCACTGTTTCTCCTGCAAACTGTTCCCTTAGTGCTGGATGAACGAACGTCTCTCCACATGCTCAGTTCTGAGAGATAATTGTGTGTGAAAGCCGTCCTTCACCTAGCTTGAAGGGAACACAAAGTTTCTTTTCAGTTGCCAACTCCACTCTATACATATATATGGGAAGGTACAAGCTCCAACTTGGTTTTACACTGAAAACGGCAGGCACTTCAAACCAACACTAGGAAACAGACTGAGAAACAAGAGTCAGTGTTTGCCTGCAACCCGTTCCCTTTGTGCTGGATGAACGAACGTCTCTCCACATGCTCAGTTCTGAGAGATAAGTGTGTGTGAAAGCCGTCCTTCACCTAGCTTGAAGGGAACACAAAGTTTCTTTTCAGTTGCAAACCCCACTCCATACATATTTATGGTGATGTACAAGCTCCAACTCGGTTTTACAGTGAAAACGTCAGGCACATCAAACCGGCACTAGGAAACAGACTGAGAAACCAGAGTCAGTGTTCCTCCTGCAACCCGTTCCCTTTGTGCTGGATGAACGGACGTCTCTCCACATGCTCAGTTCTGAGAGATAAGTGTGTGTGAAAGCCGTCCTTCACATAGCTTGAAGGGAACACAAAGTTTCTTTTCAGTTGCAAACTCCACTCCATATATATATATGGGGAGGTACAAGCTCCAACTCGGTTTTACAGTGAAAAGGCAGGCACTTCAAACCGGCACTAGGAAACATACTGAGAAACCAGAGTCAGTGTTCTTCCTGCAACCCGTTCCATTTGTGCTGGATGAACGATCGTCTCTCCACATGCTCAGTTCTGAGAGATAAGTGTGTGTGAAAGCCGTCCTTCACCTAGCTTGAAGGGAACACAAAGTTTCTTTAGAGTTGCAAACTCCAATCCATACATATATATGAGGAGGTACAAGCTTCAACTCGTTTTTACAGTGAAAACGGCAGGCACTTCAAACCGGCACTACGAAACAGACTGAGAAACCAGAGTCAGTGTTTCTACTGCAAACCGTTCCCTTAGTGCTGGATGAACGAACGTCTCTCCACATGCTCAGATCTGAGAGATAATTGTGTGTGAAAGCCGTCCTTCACCTAGCTTGAAGGGAACACAAAGTTTCTTTTCAGTTGCAAACCCCACTCCATACAAATATATGGGGAGGTACAAGCTCCAACTCGGTTTTACAGTGAAAACGTCAGGCACATCAAACCGGCACTAGGAAACAGACTGAGAAACCAGAGTCACTGTTCCTCCTGCAACCCGTTCCCTTTGTGCTGGATGAACGAACGTCTCTCCACATGCTCAGTTCTGAGAGATAAGTGTGTGTGAAAGCCGTCCTTCACCTAGCTTGAAGGGAACACAAAGTTTCTTTTCACTTGCAAACTCCAATCCATACATATATATGGGGAGGTACAAGCTCCAACTCGGCTTTACACTGAGAACGGCAGGCACTTCAAACCGGTACTAGGAAACAGACTGAGAAACCAGAGTAAGGGTTTCTCCTGCAACCCGTTCCCTTTGTGCTGGATGAACGAACGTCTCTCCACATGCTCAATTTTGAGAGATAAGTGTGTGTGAAAGCCGTCCTTCACCTAGCTTGAAGGGAACACAAAGTTTCTTTTCAGTTGCCAACACCATTACATACATATATATGGGGTGGTACAAGCTCCAACTCGGTTTTACAGTGAAAACGGCAGGCACTTCAAACCGGCACTAGGAAACAGACTGAGAATCCAGACTAAGGGTTTCTCCTGCAACCCGTTCCCTATGTGCTGGATGAACGAACGTCTCTCCACATGCTCAGTTCTGAGAGATAAGTGTGTGTGAATGCCGTCCTTCACATAGCTTGAAGGGAACACAAAGTTTCTTTTCAGTTGCAAACCCCACTCCATATATATATATGGGGAGGTACAAGCTCCAACTCGGTTTTACAGTGAAAAAGGCAGGCAGTTCAAACCGGCACTAGGAAACAGACTGAGAAACCAGAGTCAGTGTTTCTCTTGCAAACTGTTCCCTTAGTGCTGGATGAACGAACGTCTCTCCACATGCTCAGTTCTGAGAGAAAATTGTGTGTGAAAGCCGTCCTTCACCTAGCTTGAAGGGAACACAAAGTTTCTTTTCAGTTGCCAAATCCACTCTATACATATATATGGGAAGGTACAATCTCCAACTCGGTTTTACAGTGAAAAAGGCAGGCACTTCAAACCGACACTAGGAAACAGACTGAGAAACCAGAGTCAGTGTTTGTCCTGCAACACGTTCCCTTTGTGCTGGATGAACGAACGTCTCTCCACATGCTCAGTTCTGAGAGATAAGTGTGTGTGAAAGCCGTCCTTCACCTAGCTTGAAGGGAACACAAAGTTTCTTTTCAGTTGCAAACCCCACTCCATACATATATATGGGGAGGTTCAAGCTCCAACTCGGTTTTACAGTGAAAACATCAGGCACATCAAACCGGCACTAGGAAACAGACTGAGGAACCAGAGTCAGTGTTCCTCCTGCAACCCGTTCCCTTTGTGCTGGATGAACGGACGTCTCTCCACATGCTCAGTTCTGAGAGATAAGTGTGTGTGAATGCCGTCCTTCACATAGCTTGAAGGGAACACAAAGTTTCTTTTCAGTTGCAAACCCCACTCCATACATATATATGGGGAGGTACAAGCTCCAACTCGGTTTTACAGTGAAAACGGCAGGCACATCAAACCGGCACTAGGAAACAGACTGAGAAACCAGAGTCGGTGTTACTCCTGCAAACCGTTCCCTTTGTGCTGGATGAACGAACGTCTCTCCACATGCTCAGTTCTGAGAGATAAGTGTGTGTGAAAGCCTACCTTCACCTAGCTTGAGGGGAACACAAAGTTTCTTTTCAGTAGCAAACCCCACTTCATACTTATATAAGGGGAGGTACAAGCTCCAACTCGGTTTTACAGTGAAAACGTCAGGCACATCAAACCGGCACTAGGAAACAGACTGAGAAACCAGAGTCTGTGTTCCTCCTGCAACCCGTTCCCTTTGTGCTGGAAGAACGAACGTCTCTCCACATGCTCAGTTCTGAGAGATATGTGTGTGTGAAAGCCTTCCTTCACCTAGCTTGAAGGGAACACAAAGTTTCTTTTCAGTTGCAAACCCCACTCCATATTTATATATGGGGAGGTACAAGCTCCAACTCGGTTTTACAGTTTAAACGGCAGGCACATCAAACCGGCACTAGGAAACAGACTGAGAAACCAGAGTCAGTGTTCCTCCTGCAACCCGTTCCCTTTGTGCTGGAAGAACGAACGTCTCTCCACATGCTCAGTTCTGAGAGATAAGTGTGTGTGAAAGCCATCCTTCACCTAGCTGGAAGGGAACACAAAGTTTCTTTTCATTTGCAAACCCCACTCCATATATATATATGGGGAGGTACAAGCTCCAACTCGGTTTTACAGTGAAAAAGGCAGGCACTTCAAACCGGCACTAGGAAACAGACTGAGAAACCAGAGTCAGTGTTCCTCCTGCAACCCGTTCCCTTTGTGCTGGATGAACGAACGTCTCTCCATATGCTCAGTTCTGAGAGATAAGTGTGTGTGAAAGCCGTCCTTCACCTAGCTTGAAGGGAAAACAAAGTTTCTTTACATTTGCAAACTCCACTCCGTACATATATATGAGGAGGTACAAGCTCCAACTCGGTTTTGCAGTGAAAACGGCAGGCACTTCAAACCGGCACAAGGAAACAGACTGAGAAACCAGAGTCAGTGTTTCACCTGCAAAATTTTCCCTTAGTGCTGGATGAACGAACGTCTCTCCACATGCTCAGTTCTGAGAGATAATTGTGTGTGAAAGCCGTCCTTCACCTAGCTTGAAGGGAACACAAAGTTTCTTTTCAGTTGCCAACTCCACTCTACACATATATATGGGTAGGTACAAGCTCCAACTTGGTTTTACAGTGAAAACGGCAGGCACTTCAAACCGAAACTAGGAAACAGACTGAGAAACCAGAGTCAGTGTTTGTCCTGCAACACGTTCCCTTTGTGCTGGATGAACGAACGTCTCTCCACATGCTCAGTTCTGAGAGATAAGTGTGTGTGAAAGCCGTCCTTCACCTAGCTTGAAGGGAACACAAAGTTTCTTTTCAGTTGCAAACCCCACTCCATACATATATATGGGGAGGTACAAGCTCCAACTCGGTTTTACAGTGAAAACGGTAGGCACATCAAACCGGAACTAGGAAACAGACTGAGAAACCAGAGTCAGTGTTCTTCCTGCAACCCGTTCCCTTTGTGCTGGATGAACGAACGTCTCTCCACATGCTCAGTTTTGAGAGATAAGTGTGTGTGAAAGCCGTCCTTCACCTAGCTTGAAGGGAACACAAAGTTTCTTTTCAGTTGCCAACTCCAGTCCATACATATATATGGGGTGGTACAAGCTCCAACTCGGTTTTACAGTGAAAACGGCAGGCACTTCAAACCGGCACTAGGAAACAGACTGAGAATCAAGAGTAAGGGTTTCTCCTGCAACCCGTTCCCTTTGTGCTGGATGAACGAACGTCTCTCCACATGCTCAGTTCTGAGAGATATGTGTGTGTGAAAGATGTCCTTCACCTAGCTTGAAGGGAACACAAAGTTTCTTTTCAGTTGCAAACCCCACTCCATACATATATATGGGGAGGTACAAGCTCCAACTCGGTTTTACAGTGAAAACGGCAGGCACATCAAACCGGCACTAGGAAACAGACTGAGAAACCAGAGTCGGTGTTACTCCTGCAACCCGTTCCCTTTGTGCTGGATGAACGAACGTCTCTCCACATGCTCAGTTCTGAGAGATAAGTGTGTGTGAAAGCCTACCTTCACCTAGCTTGAGGGGAACACAAAGTTTCTTTTCAGTAGCAAACCCCACTTCATACTTATATAAGGGGAGGTACAAGCTCCAACTCGGTTTTACAGTGAAAACGTCAGGCACATCAAACCGGCACTAGGAAACAGACTGAGAAACCAGAGTCTGTGTTCCTCCTGCAACCCGTTCCTTTTGTGCTGGAAGAACGAACGTCTCTCCACATGCTCAGTTCTGAGAGATATGTGTGTGTGAAAGCTTTCCTTCACCTAGCTTGAAGGGAACACAAAGTTACTTTTCAGTTGCAAACCCCACGCCATACATATATATGGGGAGGTACAAGCTCCAAATCGGTTTTACAGTGTAAACGGCAGGCACATCAAACCGGCACTAGGAAACAGACTGAGAAACCAGAGACAGTGTTCCTCCTGCAACCCGTTCCCTTTGTGCTGGATGAACGAACGTCTCTCCACATGCTCAGTTCTGAGAGAAAAGTGTGTGTGAAAGCCATCCTTCACCTAGCTTGAAGGGAACACAAAGTTTCTTTTCAGTTGCAAACCCCACTCCATATATATATATGGGGAGGTACAAGTTCCAACTCGGTTTTACAGTGAAAAAGGCAGGCACTTCAAACCGGCACTAGGAAACAGACTGAGAAACCAGAGTCAGTGTTTCTCCTGCAAACTGTTCCCTTAGAGCTGGATGAACGAACGTCTCTCCACATGCTCAGTTCTGAGAGATAATTGTGTATGAAAGCCGTCCTTCACCTAGCTTGAAGGGAACACAAAGTTTCTTTTCAGTTGCCAACTACACTCTATACATATATATGTGGAAGTACAAGCACCAACTCGGTTTTACAGTGAAAACGGTAGGCACTTCAAACCGGCACTAGGAAACAGACTGAGAAACCAGAGTAAGGGTTTCTCCTGCAACCCGTTCCCTTTGGGCTGGATGAACGAACGTCTCTCCACATGCTCAGTTCTGAGAGATATGTGTGTGTGAAAGCCGTCCTTCACCTAGCTTGAAGGGAACACAAAGTTTCTTTACAGTTGCAAACTCCACTCCATACATATATATGAGGAGGTACAAGCTCCAACTCGGTTTTACAGTGAAAACGGCAGGCACTTCAAACCGGCACTAGGAAACAGACTGAGAAACCAGAGTCAGTGTTTCTCCTGCAAATCGTTCCCTTAGTGCTGGATGAACGAACGTCTCTCCACATGCTCAGTTCTGAGAGATAATTGTGTGTGAAAGCCGTCCTTAACCTAGCTTGAAGGGAACACAAAGTTTCTTTTCGGTTGCCAACTCCACTCCATACATATATATGGGAAGGTACAAGCTCCAACTCGGTTTTACAGTGAAAACGGCAGGCACTTCATCCAGCACTAGGAAACAGACTGAGAAACCAGAGTCAGTGTTTCTCCTGCAAACCGTTCCCTTTGTGCTGGATGAACGAAAGTCTCTCCACATGCTCAGTTCTGAGAGATAAGTGTGTGTGAAAGCCGTCCTTCACCTAGCTTGAAGGGATCACAAAGTTTCTTTTCATTTGCAAACCCCACTCCATACATATATATGGGGAGGTACAAGCTCCAACTCGGTTTTACAGTGAAAACTTCAGGCACATCAAACCGGCACTAGGAAACAGACTGAGAAAACAGAGTCAGTGTTCCTCCTGCAACCCGTTCCCTTTGTGCTGGATGAACGAACGTCTCTCCACATGCTCAGTTCTGAGAGATAAGTGTGTGTGAAAGCCGTCCTTCACCTAGCTTGAAGGGAACACAAAGTTTCTTTTCTGTTGCAAACTCCACTCCATACATATATATGGGGAGGTACAAGCTCCAACTCGGCTTTACAGTGAAAACGGCAGGCACTTCAAACCGGCACTAGGAAACAGACTGAGAAACCAGAGTAAGGGTTTCTCCTGCAACCCGTTCCTTTGTGCTGGATGAACGAACGTCTCTCCACATGCTCAGTTCTGAGAGATAAGTGTGTGTGAAAGCCGTCCTTCACCTAGCTTGAAGGGAACACAAAGTTTCTTTTCAGTTGCCAACTCCACTCCATACATATATATGGGGAGGTACAAGCACCAACTCGGTTTTACAGTGAAAACTGTAGGCACTTCAAACCGGCACTAGGAAACAGACTGAGAAACCAGAGTAAGGGTTTCTCCTGCAACCCGTTCCCTTTGTGCTGGATGAACGAACGTCTCTCCACATGCTCAGTTCTGAGAGATATGTGTGTGTGAAAGCCGTCCTTCACCTAGCTTGAAGGGAACACAAAGTTTCTTTTCAGTTGCAATCCCCACTTCATACATATATAAGGGGATGTACAAGATCCAACTCGGTTTTACAGTGAAAACGGCAGGCACATCAAACCGGCACTAGGAAACAGACTGAGAAACCAGAGACTGTGTTCCTCCTGCAACCCGTTCCCTTTGTGCTGGAAGAACGAACGTCTCTCCACATGCTCAGTTCTGAGAGATAAGTGTGTGTGAAAGCCGTCCTTCACCTAGCTTGAAGGGAACACAAATTTTCTTTTCAGTTGCAAACTCCAATCCATACATATATATGAGGAGGTACAAGTTCCAACTCGGTTTTACAGTGAAAACGGCAGGCACTTCAAACCGGCACTAGGAAACAGACTGAGAAACCAGAGTCAGTGTTTCTCCTGCAAACCGTTCCCTTAGTGCTGGATGAACGAACGTCTCTCCACATGCTCAGTTCTGAGAGATAAGTGTGTGTGAAAGCCGTCCTTCACCTAGCTTGAAGGGAACACAAAGTTTCTTTTCAGTTGCAAACCCCATTCCATACATATATATGGGAGGTACTAGCTCCAACACGTTTATTCAGTGAAAACGTCAGGCACATCAAACCGGCACTAGGAAACAGACTGAGAAACCAGAGTCAGTGTTCCCCCTGCAACCCATTCCCTTTGTGCTGGATGAACGAAAGTCTCTCCACATGCTCAGTTCTGAGAGGTAAGTGTGTGTGAAAGCCGTCCTTCACCTAGCTTGAAGGGAACACAAAGTTTCTTTTCAGTTGCAAACCCCACTGCATACATATATATGGGGAGGTACAAGCTCCAACTCGGTTTTACAGTGAAAACGGTAGGCACTTCAAACCGGCACTAGGAAACAGACTGAGAAACCAGAGTCAGTGTTCCTCCTGCAAACCGTTCCCTTTGTGCTGGATGAACGAACGTCTCTCCACATGCTCAGTTCTGAGAGATAAGTGTGTGTGAAAGCCGTCCTTCAACTAGCTTGAAGGGAACACAAAGTTTCTTTGCAGTTGCAAACTCCACTCCATACATATATATGAGGAGGTACAAGCTCCAACTCAGTTTACAGTGAAAACGGCAGGCACTTCAAACCGGCACTAGGAAACAGACTGAGAAACCAGAGTAAGGGTTTCCCCTGCAACGCGTTCCCTTTGTGCTGAATGAACGAACGTCTCTCCACATGCTCAGTTCTGAGAGATAAGTGTGTGTGAAAGCCGTCCTTCACCTAGCTTGAAGGGAACACAAAGTTTCTTTTCAGTTGCCAACTCCATTCCATACATATATATGGGGAGGTACAAGCACCAACTCGGTTTTACAGTGAAAACTGTAGGCACTTCAAACCGGCACTAGGAAACAGACTGAGAAACCAGAGTAAGGGTTTCTCCTGCAAACCGTTCCCTTTGTGTTGGATGAACGAACGTCTCTCCACATGCTCAGTTCTGAGAGATATGTGTGTGTGAAATCCGTCCTTCACCTAGCTTGAAGGGAACACAAAGTTTCTTTTCAGTTGCAAACCCCACTCCATACATATATATGGGGAAGTACAAGCACCAACTCGGTTTTACAGTAAAAACGGCAGGCACATCAAACCGGCACTAGGAAACAGACTGAGAAACCAGAGTCGGTGTTCCACCTGCAACCCGTTCCCTTTGTGCTGGATGAACGAACGTCTCTCCACATGCTCAGTTCTGAGAGATGAGTGTGTGTGAAAGCTGTCCTTCACCTAGCTTGAAGGGAACACAAAGTTTCTTTTCAGTTGCAAACCCCACTCCATACATATATAAGGGGAGGTACAAACTCCAACTCGGTTTTACAGTGAAAACGGCAGGCACATCAAACCAGCACTAGGAAACAGACTGAGAAACCAGAGACTCTGTTCCTCCTGCAACCCGTTCCATTTGTGCTGTAAGAACGAACGTCTCTCCACATGCTCAGTTCTGAGAGATAAGTGTGTGTTAAAGCCGTCCTTCACCTAGCTTGAAGGGAACACAAAGTTTCTTTTCAGTTGCAAACCACACTCCATACATATATATGAGGAGGTACAAGTTCCAACTCGGTTTTACAGTGAAAACGGCAGGCACGTCAAACCGGCACAAGGAAACAGACTGAGAACCAGAGTCAGTGTTTCTCCTTCAAACCGTTCCCTTAGTGCTGGATGAACGAACGTCTCTCCACATGCTCAGTTCTGAGAGATAAGTGTGTGTGAAAGCCGTCCTTCAACTAGCTTGAAGGGAACACAAAGTTTCTTTTCAGTTGCAAACCCCACTCCATACATATATATGGGAGGTACAAGCTCCAACACGTTTTTACAGTGAAAAAGTCAGGCACATCAAACAGGCACTAGGAAACAGACTGAGAAACCAGAGTCAGTGTTCCTCCTGCAACCCGTTCCCTTTGTGCTGGATGAACGTACGCCTCTCCACTTGCTCAGTTCTGAGAGATAAGTGTGTGTGAAAGCCGTCCTTCAACTAGCTTGAAGGGAAAACAAAGTTTGTTTTCATTTGCAAACTCCACTCCATACATATATATGGGGAGGTACAAGCTCCAACTCGGTATTACAGTGAAAACGGCAGGCACTTCAAACCGGCACTAGGAAACAGACTGAGAATTCAGAGTCAGTGTTTCTCCTGCAACCCGTTCCCTTTGTGCTGGATGAACGAACGTCTCTCCACATGCTCAGTTCTGAGAGAGAAGTGTGTGTGAAAGCCGTCCTTCACTTAGCTTGAAGGGAACACAAAGTTTCTTTTCAGTTGCACACTCCCCTCCATACATATATATGAGGAGGTACAAGCTCCAACTCGGTTTTACAGTGAAAACGGCAGGCACTTCAAACCGGCACTAGGAAACAGACTGAGAAACCAGAGTCAGTGTTTCGCCTGCAAACCGTTCCCTTAGTGCTAAATGAACGAACGTCTCTCCACATGCTCAGTTCTGAGAGATAAGTGTGTGTGAAAGCCGTCCTTCACCTAGCTTGTAGGGAACACAAAGTTTCTTTTAAGTTGCAAACTCCACTCCATACATATATATGGGAAGGTACAAGCTCCAACTAGGTTTTACAGTGAAAACGGAAGGTACTTCATACCGGCACTAGGAAACAGACTGAGAAACTAGAGTAAGGGTTTCTCCTGCAACCCGTTCCCTTTGTGCTGGATGAACGAACGTCTCTCCACATGCTCAGTTCTGAGAGATAAGTGTGTGTGAAAGTCGTCCTTCACCTAGCTTGAAGGGAACACAAAGTTTCTTTTCAGTTGCAAACCCCACTCCATACATATATATGGGAGGTACAAGCTCCAACACGTTTTTACAGTGAAAACGTCAGGTACATCAAACAGGCACTAGGAAACAGACTGAGAAACCAGAGTCAGTGTTCCTCCTGCAAACCGTTACCTTTGTGCTGGATGAACGAAAGTCTCTCCACATGCTCAGTTCTGAGAGGTAAGTGTGTGTGAAAGCCGTCCTTCACCTAGCTTGAAGGGAACACAAAGTTTCTTTTCAGTTGCAAACTCCACTCCATACATATATATGGGGAGGTACAAGCTCCAACTCGGCTTTACAGTGAAAACGGCAGGCACTTCAAACCGGCACTAGGAAACAGACTGAGAAACCAGAGTAAGGGTTTATCCTGCAACCCGTTCCCTTTGTGCTGGATGAACGAACGTCTCTCCACATGCTCAGTTCTGAGAGATAAGTGTGTGTGAAAGCCTTCCTTCACCTAGCTTGAAGGGAACACAAAGTTTCTTTTCAGTTGCAAACCCCAATCCATATATATATATGGGGAGGTACAAGCTCAAACTCGGTTTTACAGTGAAAACGGCAGGCACTTCAAACCGGCACTACGAAACAGACTGAGAAACCAGAGTCAGTGTTTCTACTGCAAACCGTTCCCTTAGTGCTGGATGAACGAACGTCTCTCCACATGCTCAGATCTGAGAGATAATTGTGTGTGAAAGCCGTCCTTCACCTAGCTTGAAGGGAACACAAAGTTTCTTTTCAGTTGCAAACCCCACTCCATACAAATATATGGGGAGGTACAAGCTCCAACTCGGTTTTACAGTGAAAACGTCAGGCACATCAAACCGGCACTAGGAAACAGACTGAGAAACCAGAGTCACTGTTCCTCCTGCAACCCGTTCCCTTTGTGCTGGATGAACGAACGTCTCTCCACATGCTCAGTTCTGAGAGATAAGTGTGTGTGAAAGCCGTCCTTCACCTAGCTTGAAGGGAACACAAAGTTTCTTTTCACTTGCAAACTCCAATCCATACATATATATGGGGAGGTACAAGCTCCAACTCGGCTTTACACTGAGAACGGCAGGCACTTCAAACCGGTACTAGGAAACAGACTGAGAAACCAGAGTAAGGGTTTCTCCTGCAACCCGTTCCCTTTGTGCTGGATGAACGAACGTCTCTCCACATGCTCAATTTTGAGAGATAAGTGTGTGTGAAAGCCGTCCTTCACCTAGCTTGAAGGGAACACAAAGTTTCTTTTCAGTTGCCAACACCATTACATACATATATATGGGGTGGTACAAGCTCCAACTCGGTTTTACAGTGAAAACGGCAGGCACTTCAAACCGGCACTAGGAAACAGACTGAGAATCCAGACTAAGGGTTTCTCCTGCAACCCGTTCCCTATGTGCTGGATGAACGAACGTCTCTCCACATGCTCAGTTCTGAGAGATAAGTGTGTGTGAATGCCGTCCTTCACATAGCTTGAAGGGAACACAAAGTTTCTTTTCAGTTGCAAACCCCACTCCATATATATATATGGGGAGGTACAAGCTCCAACTCGGTTTTACAGTGAAAAAGGCAGGCAGTTCAAACCGGCACTAGGAAACAGACTGAGAAACCAGAGTCAGTGTTTCTCTTGCAAACTGTTCCCTTAGTGCTGGATGAACGAACGTCTCTCCACATGCTCAGTTCTGAGAGAAAATTGTGTGTGAAAGCCGTCCTTCACCTAGCTTGAAGGGAACACAAAGTTTCTTTTCAGTTGCCAAATCCACTCTATACATATATATGGGAAGGTACAATCTCCAACTCGGTTTTACAGTGAAAAAGGCAGGCACTTCAAACCGACACTAGGAAACAGACTGAGAAACCAGAGTCAGTGTTTGTCCTGCAACACGTTCCCTTTGTGCTGGATGAACGAACGTCTCTCCACATGCTCAGTTCTGAGAGATAAGTGTGTGTGAAAGCCGTCCTTCACCTAGCTTGAAGGGAACACAAAGTTTCTTTTCAGTTGCAAACCCCACTCCATACATATATATGGGGAGGTTCAAGCTCCAACTCGGTTTTACAGTGAAAACATCAGGCACATCAAACCGGCACTAGGAAACAGACTGAGGAACCAGAGTCAGTGTTCCTCCTGCAACCCGTTCCCTTTGTGCTGGATGAACGGACGTCTCTCCACATGCTCAGTTCTGAGAGATAAGTGTGTGTGAATGCCGTCCTTCACATAGCTTGAAGGGAACACAAAGTTTCTTTTCAGTTGCAAACCCCACTCCATACATATATATGGGGAGGTACAAGCTCCAACTCGGTTTTACAGTGAAAACGGCAGGCACATCAAACCGGCACTAGGAAACAGACTGAGAAACCAGAGTCGGTGTTACTCCTGCAAACCGTTCCCTTTGTGCTGGATGAACGAACGTCTCTCCACATGCTCAGTTCTGAGAGATAAGTGTGTGTGAAAGCCTACCTTCACCTAGCTTGAGGGGAACACAAAGTTTCTTTTCAGTAGCAAACCCCACTTCATACTTATATAAGGGGAGGTACAAGCTCCAACTCGGTTTTACAGTGAAAACGTCAGGCACATCAAACCGGCACTAGGAAACAGACTGAGAAACCAGAGTCTGTGTTCCTCCTGCAACCCGTTCCCTTTGTGCTGGAAGAACGAACGTCTCTCCACATGCTCAGTTCTGAGAGATATGTGTGTGTGAAAGCCTTCCTTCACCTAGCTTGAAGGGAACACAAAGTTTCTTTTCAGTTGCAAACCCCACTCCATATTTATATATGGGGAGGTACAAGCTCCAACTCGGTTTTACAGTTTAAACGGCAGGCACATCAAACCGGCACTAGGAAACAGACTGAGAAACCAGAGTCAGTGTTCCTCCTGCAACCCGTTCCCTTTGTGCTGGAAGAACGAACGTCTCTCCACATGCTCAGTTCTGAGAGATAAGTGTGTGTGAAAGCCATCCTTCACCTAGCTGGAAGGGAACACAAAGTTTCTTTTCATTTGCAAACCCCACTCCATATATATATATGGGGAGGTACAAGCTCCAACTCGGTTTTACAGTGAAAAAGGCAGGCACTTCAAACCGGCACTAGGAAACAGACTGAGAAACCAGAGTCAGTGTTCCTCCTGCAACCCGTTCCCTTTGTGCTGGATGAACGAACGTCTCTCCATATGCTCAGTTCTGAGAGATAAGTGTGTGTGAAAGCCGTCCTTCACCTAGCTTGAAGGGAAAACAAAGTTTCTTTACATTTGCAAACTCCACTCCGTACATATATATGAGGAGGTACAAGCTCCAACTCGGTTTTGCAGTGAAAACGGCAGGCACTTCAAACCGGCACAAGGAAACAGACTGAGAAACCAGAGTCAGTGTTTCACCTGCAAAATTTTCCCTTAGTGCTGGATGAACGAACGTCTCTCCACATGCTCAGTTCTGAGAGATAATTGTGTGTGAAAGCCGTCCTTCACCTAGCTTGAAGGGAACACAAAGTTTCTTTTCAGTTGCCAACTCCACTCTACACATATATATGGGTAGGTACAAGCTCCAACTTGGTTTTACAGTGAAAACGGCAGGCACTTCAAACCGAAACTAGGAAACAGACTGAGAAACCAGAGTCAGTGTTTGTCCTGCAACACGTTCCCTTTGTGCTGGATGAACGAACGTCTCTCCACATGCTCAGTTCTGAGAGATAAGTGTGTGTGAAAGCCGTCCTTCACCTAGCTTGAAGGGAACACAAAGTTTCTTTTCAGTTGCAAACCCCACTCCATACATATATATGGGGAGGTACAAGCTCCAACTCGGTTTTACAGTGAAAACGGTAGGCACATCAAACCGGAACTAGGAAACAGACTGAGAAACCAGAGTCAGTGTTCTTCCTGCAACCCGTTCCCTTTGTGCTGGATGAACGAACGTCTCTCCACATGCTCAGTTTTGAGAGATAAGTGTGTGTGAAAGCCGTCCTTCACCTAGCTTGAAGGGAACACAAAGTTTCTTTTCAGTTGCCAACTCCAGTCCATACATATATATGGGGTGGTACAAGCTCCAACTCGGTTTTACAGTGAAAACGGCAGGCACTTCAAACCGGCACTAGGAAACAGACTGAGAATCAAGAGTAAGGGTTTCTCCTGCAACCCGTTCCCTTTGTGCTGGATGAACGAACGTCTCTCCACATGCTCAGTTCTGAGAGATATGTGTGTGTGAAAGATGTCCTTCACCTAGCTTGAAGGGAACACAAAGTTTCTTTTCAGTTGCAAACCCCACTCCATACATATATATGGGGAGGTACAAGCTCCAACTCGGTTTTACAGTGAAAACGGCAGGCACATCAAACCGGCACTAGGAAACAGACTGAGAAACCAGAGTCGGTGTTACTCCTGCAACCCGTTCCCTTTGTGCTGGATGAACGAACGTCTCTCCACATGCTCAGTTCTGAGAGATAAGTGTGTGTGAAAGCCTACCTTCACCTAGCTTGAGGGGAACACAAAGTTTCTTTTCAGTAGCAAACCCCACTTCATACTTATATAAGGGGAGGTACAAGCTCCAACTCGGTTTTACAGTGAAAACGTCAGGCACATCAAACCGGCACTAGGAAACAGACTGAGAAACCAGAGTCTGTGTTCCTCCTGCAACCCGTTCCTTTTGTGCTGGAAGAACGAACGTCTCTCCACATGCTCAGTTCTGAGAGATATGTGTGTGTGAAAGCTTTCCTTCACCTAGCTTGAAGGGAACACAAAGTTACTTTTCAGTTGCAAACCCCACGCCATACATATATATGGGGAGGTACAAGCTCCAAATCGGTTTTACAGTGTAAACGGCAGGCACATCAAACCGGCACTAGGAAACAGACTGAGAAACCAGAGACAGTGTTCCTCCTGCAACCCGTTCCCTTTGTGCTGGATGAACGAACGTCTCTCCACATGCTCAGTTCTGAGAGAAAAGTGTGTGTGAAAGCCATCCTTCACCTAGCTTGAAGGGAACACAAAGTTTCTTTTCAGTTGCAAACCCCACTCCATATATATATATGGGGAGGTACAAGTTCCAACTCGGTTTTACAGTGAAAAAGGCAGGCACTTCAAACCGGCACTAGGAAACAGACTGAGAAACCAGAGTCAGTGTTTCTCCTGCAAACTGTTCCCTTAGAGCTGGATGAACGAACGTCTCTCCACATGCTCAGTTCTGAGAGATAATTGTGTATGAAAGCCGTCCTTCACCTAGCTTGAAGGGAACACAAAGTTTCTTTTCAGTTGCCAACTACACTCTATACATATATATGTGGAAGTACAAGCACCAACTCGGTTTTACAGTGAAAACGGTAGGCACTTCAAACCGGCACTAGGAAACAGACTGAGAAACCAGAGTAAGGGTTTCTCCTGCAACCCGTTCCCTTTGGGCTGGATGAACGAACGTCTCTCCACATGCTCAGTTCTGAGAGATATGTGTGTGTGAAAGCCGTCCTTCACCTAGCTTGAAGGGAACACAAAGTTTCTTTACAGTTGCAAACTCCACTCCATACATATATATGAGGAGGTACAAGCTCCAACTCGGTTTTACAGTGAAAACGGCAGGCACTTCAAACCGGCACTAGGAAACAGACTGAGAAACCAGAGTCAGTGTTTCTCCTGCAAATCGTTCCCTTAGTGCTGGATGAACGAACGTCTCTCCACATGCTCAGTTCTGAGAGATAATTGTGTGTGAAAGCCGTCCTTAACCTAGCTTGAAGGGAACACAAAGTTTCTTTTCGGTTGCCAACTCCACTCCATACATATATATGGGAAGGTACAAGCTCCAACTCGGTTTTACAGTGAAAACGGCAGGCACTTCATCCAGCACTAGGAAACAGACTGAGAAACCAGAGTCAGTGTTTCTCCTGCAAACCGTTCCCTTTGTGCTGGATGAACGAAAGTCTCTCCACATGCTCAGTTCTGAGAGATAAGTGTGTGTGAAAGCCGTCCTTCACCTAGCTTGAAGGGATCACAAAGTTTCTTTTCATTTGCAAACCCCACTCCATACATATATATGGGGAGGTACAAGCTCCAACTCGGTTTTACAGTGAAAACTTCAGGCACATCAAACCGGCACTAGGAAACAGACTGAGAAAACAGAGTCAGTGTTCCTCCTGCAACCCGTTCCCTTTGTGCTGGATGAACGAACGTCTCTCCACATGCTCAGTTCTGAGAGATAAGTGTGTGTGAAAGCCGTCCTTCACCTAGCTTGAAGGGAACACAAAGTTTCTTTTCTGTTGCAAACTCCACTCCATACATATATATGGGGAGGTACAAGCTCCAACTCGGCTTTACAGTGAAAACGGCAGGCACTTCAAACCGGCACTAGGAAACAGACTGAGAAACCAGAGTAAGGGTTTCTCCTGCAACCCGTTCCTTTGTGCTGGATGAACGAACGTCTCTCCACATGCTCAGTTCTGAGAGATAAGTGTGTGTGAAAGCCGTCCTTCACCTAGCTTGAAGGGAACACAAAGTTTCTTTTCAGTTGCCAACTCCACTCCATACATATATATGGGGAGGTACAAGCACCAACTCGGTTTTACAGTGAAAACTGTAGGCACTTCAAACCGGCACTAGGAAACAGACTGAGAAACCAGAGTAAGGGTTTCTCCTGCAACCCGTTCCCTTTGTGCTGGATGAACGAACGTCTCTCCACATGCTCAGTTCTGAGAGATATGTGTGTGTGAAAGCCGTCCTTCACCTAGCTTGAAGGGAACACAAAGTTTCTTTTCAGTTGCAATCCCCACTTCATACATATATAAGGGGATGTACAAGATCCAACTCGGTTTTACAGTGAAAACGGCAGGCACATCAAACCGGCACTAGGAAACAGACTGAGAAACCAGAGACTGTGTTCCTCCTGCAACCCGTTCCCTTTGTGCTGGAAGAACGAACGTCTCTCCACATGCTCAGTTCTGAGAGATAAGTGTGTGTGAAAGCCGTCCTTCACCTAGCTTGAAGGGAACACAAATTTTCTTTTCAGTTGCAAACTCCAATCCATACATATATATGAGGAGGTACAAGTTCCAACTCGGTTTTACAGTGAAAACGGCAGGCACTTCAAACCGGCACTAGGAAACAGACTGAGAAACCAGAGTCAGTGTTTCTCCTGCAAACCGTTCCCTTAGTGCTGGATGAACGAACGTCTCTCCACATGCTCAGTTCTGAGAGATAAGTGTGTGTGAAAGCCGTCCTTCACCTAGCTTGAAGGGAACACAAAGTTTCTTTTCAGTTGCAAACCCCATTCCATACATATATATGGGAGGTACTAGCTCCAACACGTTTATTCAGTGAAAACGTCAGGCACATCAAACCGGCACTAGGAAACAGACTGAGAAACCAGAGTCAGTGTTCCCCCTGCAACCCATTCCCTTTGTGCTGGATGAACGAAAGTCTCTCCACATGCTCAGTTCTGAGAGGTAAGTGTGTGTGAAAGCCGTCCTTCACCTAGCTTGAAGGGAACACAAAGTTTCTTTTCAGTTGCAAACCCCACTGCATACATATATATGGGGAGGTACAAGCTCCAACTCGGTTTTACAGTGAAAACGGTAGGCACTTCAAACCGGCACTAGGAAACAGACTGAGAAACCAGAGTCAGTGTTCCTCCTGCAAACCGTTCCCTTTGTGCTGGATGAACGAACGTCTCTCCACATGCTCAGTTCTGAGAGATAAGTGTGTGTGAAAGCCGTCCTTCAACTAGCTTGAAGGGAACACAAAGTTTCTTTGCAGTTGCAAACTCCACTCCATACATATATATGAGGAGGTACAAGCTCCAACTCAGTTTACAGTGAAAACGGCAGGCACTTCAAACCGGCACTAGGAAACAGACTGAGAAACCAGAGTAAGGGTTTCCCCTGCAACGCGTTCCCTTTGTGCTGAATGAACGAACGTCTCTCCACATGCTCAGTTCTGAGAGATAAGTGTGTGTGAAAGCCGTCCTTCACCTAGCTTGAAGGGAACACAAAGTTTCTTTTCAGTTGCCAACTCCATTCCATACATATATATGGGGAGGTACAAGCACCAACTCGGTTTTACAGTGAAAACTGTAGGCACTTCAAACCGGCACTAGGAAACAGACTGAGAAACCAGAGTAAGGGTTTCTCCTGCAAACCGTTCCCTTTGTGTTGGATGAACGAACGTCTCTCCACATGCTCAGTTCTGAGAGATATGTGTGTGTGAAATCCGTCCTTCACCTAGCTTGAAGGGAACACAAAGTTTCTTTTCAGTTGCAAACCCCACTCCATACATATATATGGGGAAGTACAAGCACCAACTCGGTTTTACAGTAAAAACGGCAGGCACATCAAACCGGCACTAGGAAACAGACTGAGAAACCAGAGTCGGTGTTCCACCTGCAACCCGTTCCCTTTGTGCTGGATGAACGAACGTCTCTCCACATGCTCAGTTCTGAGAGATGAGTGTGTGTGAAAGCTGTCCTTCACCTAGCTTGAAGGGAACACAAAGTTTCTTTTCAGTTGCAAACCCCACTCCATACATATATAAGGGGAGGTACAAACTCCAACTCGGTTTTACAGTGAAAACGGCAGGCACATCAAACCAGCACTAGGAAACAGACTGAGAAACCAGAGACTCTGTTCCTCCTGCAACCCGTTCCATTTGTGCTGTAAGAACGAACGTCTCTCCACATGCTCAGTTCTGAGAGATAAGTGTGTGTTAAAGCCGTCCTTCACCTAGCTTGAAGGGAACACAAAGTTTCTTTTCAGTTGCAAACCACACTCCATACATATATATGAGGAGGTACAAGTTCCAACTCGGTTTTACAGTGAAAACGGCAGGCACGTCAAACCGGCACAAGGAAACAGACTGAGAACCAGAGTCAGTGTTTCTCCTTCAAACCGTTCCCTTAGTGCTGGATGAACGAACGTCTCTCCACATGCTCAGTTCTGAGAGATAAGTGTGTGTGAAAGCCGTCCTTCAACTAGCTTGAAGGGAACACAAAGTTTCTTTTCAGTTGCAAACCCCACTCCATACATATATATGGGAGGTACAAGCTCCAACACGTTTTTACAGTGAAAAAGTCAGGCACATCAAACAGGCACTAGGAAACAGACTGAGAAACCAGAGTCAGTGTTCCTCCTGCAACCCGTTCCCTTTGTGCTGGATGAACGTACGCCTCTCCACTTGCTCAGTTCTGAGAGATAAGTGTGTGTGAAAGCCGTCCTTCAACTAGCTTGAAGGGAAAACAAAGTTTGTTTTCATTTGCAAACTCCACTCCATACATATATATGGGGAGGTACAAGCTCCAACTCGGTATTACAGTGAAAACGGCAGGCACTTCAAACCGGCACTAGGAAACAGACTGAGAATTCAGAGTCAGTGTTTCTCCTGCAACCCGTTCCCTTTGTGCTGGATGAACGAACGTCTCTCCACATGCTCAGTTCTGAGAGAGAAGTGTGTGTGAAAGCCGTCCTTCACTTAGCTTGAAGGGAACACAAAGTTTCTTTTCAGTTGCACACTCCCCTCCATACATATATATGAGGAGGTACAAGCTCCAACTCGGTTTTACAGTGAAAACGGCAGGCACTTCAAACCGGCACTAGGAAACAGACTGAGAAACCAGAGTCAGTGTTTCGCCTGCAAACCGTTCCCTTAGTGCTAAATGAACGAACGTCTCTCCACATGCTCAGTTCTGAGAGATAAGTGTGTGTGAAAGCCGTCCTTCACCTAGCTTGTAGGGAACACAAAGTTTCTTTTAAGTTGCAAACTCCACTCCATACATATATATGGGAAGGTACAAGCTCCAACTAGGTTTTACAGTGAAAACGGAAGGTACTTCATACCGGCACTAGGAAACAGACTGAGAAACTAGAGTAAGGGTTTCTCCTGCAACCCGTTCCCTTTGTGCTGGATGAACGAACGTCTCTCCACATGCTCAGTTCTGAGAGATAAGTGTGTGTGAAAGTCGTCCTTCACCTAGCTTGAAGGGAACACAAAGTTTCTTTTCAGTTGCAAACCCCACTCCATACATATATATGGGAGGTACAAGCTCCAACACGTTTTTACAGTGAAAACGTCAGGTACATCAAACAGGCACTAGGAAACAGACTGAGAAACCAGAGTCAGTGTTCCTCCTGCAAACCGTTACCTTTGTGCTGGATGAACGAAAGTCTCTCCACATGCTCAGTTCTGAGAGGTAAGTGTGTGTGAAAGCCGTCCTTCACCTAGCTTGAAGGGAACACAAAGTTTCTTTTCAGTTGCAAACTCCACTCCATACATATATATGGGGAGGTACAAGCTCCAACTCGGCTTTACAGTGAAAACGGCAGGCACTTCAAACCGGCACTAGGAAACAGACTGAGAAACCAGAGTAAGGGTTTATCCTGCAACCCGTTCCCTTTGTGCTGGATGAACGAACGTCTCTCCACATGCTCAGTTCTGAGAGATAAGTGTGTGTGAAAGCCTTCCTTCACCTAGCTTGAAGGGAACACAAAGTTTCTTTTCAGTTGCAAACCCCAATCCATATATATATATGGGGAGGTACAAGCTCAAACTCGGTTTTACAGTGAAAACGGCAGGCACATCAAACCGGCACTAGGAAACAGACTGAGAAACCAGAGTCTGTGTTCCTCCTGCAACCCGTTCCCTTTGTGCTGGATGAACGTACGCCTCTCCACTTGCTCAGTTCTGAGAGATAAGTGTGTGTGAAAGCCGTCCTTCAACTAGCTTGAAGGGAAAACAAAGTTTCTTTTCAGTTGCAAACCCCACTCCTTACATATATATGGGGAGGTACAAGCTCCAACTCGGTATTACAGTGAAAACGGCAGGCACTTCAAACCGACACTAGGAAACAGACTGAGAATTCAGAGTCAGTGTTTCTCCTGCAACCCGTTCCCTTTGTGCTGGATGAACGAACGTCTCTCCACATGCTCAGTTCTGAGAGAGAAGTGTGTGTGAAAGCCGTCCTTCACTTAGCTTGAAGGGAACACAAAGTTTCTTTTCAGTTGCACACTCCCCTCCATACATATATATGAGGAGGTACAAGCTCCAACTCGGTTTTACAGTGAAAACGGCAGGCACTTCAAACCGGCACTAGGAAACAGACTGAGAAACCAGAGTCAGTGTTTCGCCTGCAAACCGTTCCCTTAGTGCTAAATGAACGAACGTCTCTCCACATGCTCAGTTCTGAGAGATAAGTGTGTGTGAAAGCCGTCCTTCACCTAGCTTGTAGGGAACACAAAGTTTCTTTTAAGTTGCAAACTCCACTCCATACATATATATGGGAAGGTACAAGCTCCAACTAGGTTTTACAGTGAAAACGGAAGGTACTTCATACCGGCACTAGGAAACAGACTGAGAAACTAGAGTAAGGGTTTCTCCTGCAACCCGTTCCCTTTGTGCTGGATGAACGAACGTCTCTCCACATGCTCAGTTCTGAGAGATAAGTGTGTGTGAAAGTCGTCCTTCACCTAGCTTGAAGGGAACACAAAGTTTCTTTTCAGTTGCAAACCCCACTCCATACATATATATGGGAGGTACAAGCTCCAACACGTTTTTACAGTGAAAACGTCAGGTACATCAAACAGGCACTAGGAAACAGACTGAGAAACCAGAGTCAGTGTTCCTCCTGCAAACCGTTACCTTTGTGCTGGATGAACGAAAGTCTCTCCACATGCTCAGTTCTGAGAGGTAAGTGTGTGTGAAAGCCGTCCTTCACCTAGCTTGAAGGGAACACAAAGTTTCTTTTCAGTTGCAAACTCCACTCCATACATATATATGGGGAGGTACAAGCTCCAACTCGGCTTTACAGTGAAAACGGCAGGCACTTCAAACCGGCACTAGGAAACAGACTGAGAAACCAGAGTAAGGGTTTATCCTGCAACCCGTTCCCTTTGTGCTGGATGAACGAACGTCTCTCCACATGCTCAGTTCTGAGAGATAAGTGTGTGTGAAAGCCTTCCTTCACCTAGCTTGAAGGGAACACAAAGTTTCTTTTCAGTTGCAAACCCCAATCCATATATATATATGGGGAGGTACAAGCTCAAACTCGGTTTTACAGTGAAAACGGCAGGCACATCAAACCGGCACTAGGAAACAGACTGAGAAACCAGAGTCTGTGTTCCTCCTGCAACCCGTTCCCTTTGTGCTGGATGAACGTACGCCTCTCCACTTGCTCAGTTCTGAGAGATAAGTGTGTGTGAAAGCCGTCCTTCAACTAGCTTGAAGGGAAAACAAAGTTTCTTTTCAGTTGCAAACCCCACTCCTTACATATATATGGGGAGGTACAAGCTCCAACTCGGTATTACAGTGAAAACGGCAGGCACTTCAAACCGACACTAGGAAACAGACTGAGAATCCAGAGTCAGTGTTTCTCCTGCAAGCCGTTCCCTTTGTGCTGGATGAACGAACGTCTCTCCACATGCTCTGTTCTGAGAGATAAGTGTGTGTGAAAGCCGTCCTTCACTTAGCTTGAAGGGAACACAAAGTTTCTTTTCAGTTGCAAACTCCCCTCCATACATATATATGAGGAGGTACAAGCTCCAACTCGGTTTTACAGTGAAAACGGCAGGCACTTCAAACCGGCACTAGGAAACAGACTGAGAAACCAGAGTCAGCGTTTCGCCTGCAAACCGTTCCCTTAGTGCTAGATGAACGAACGTCTCTCCACATGCTCAGTTCTGAGAGATAAGTGTGTGTGAAAGCCGTCCTTCACCTAGCTTTTAGGGAACACAAAGTTTCTTTTCAGTTGTCAACTCCACTCCATACATATATATGGGAAGGTACAAGCTCCAACTCGGTTTTACAGTGAAAACGGAAGGTACTTCATACCGGCACTAGGAAACAGACTGAGAAACTAGAGTAAGGGTTTCTCCTGCAACCCGTTCCCTTTGTGCTGGATGAACGAACGTCTCTCCACATGCTCAGTTCTGAGAGATAAGTGTGTTTGAAAGCCGTCCTTCACCTAGCTTGAAGGGAACACAAAGTTTCTTTTCAGTTGCAAACTCCACTCCATACATATATACGGGGAAGTACAAGTTCCAACTCGTCTTTACAGTGAAAACGGCAGGCACTTCAAACCGGCACTAGGAAACAGACTGAGAAACCAGAGTCAGTGTTTCTCCTGCAACACGTTCCCTTTGTGCTGGATGAAAGAACGTCTCTCCACATGCTCAGTTCTGAGAGATAAGTGTGTGTGAAAGCCGTCCTTCACCTAGATTGAAGGGAACACAAAGTTTCTTTTCAGTTGCAAACCCCACTCCTTACATATATATGGGGAGGTACAAGCTCCAACTCGGTATTAGAGTGAAAACGGCAGGCACTTCAAACCGGCACTAGGAAACAGACTGAGAATCCAGAGTCAGTGTTTCTCCTGCAAACCTTTCCCTTAGTGCTGGATGAACGAACGTCTCTCCACATGCTCAGTTCTGGGAGATAAGTGTGTGTGAAAGCCGTCCTTCACCTAGCTTGAAGGGAACACAAAGTTTCTTTTCAGTTGCAAACCCCACTCCTTACATATATATGGGGAGGTTCAAGCTCCAACTCGGCCTTACAGTGAAATCGGCAGGCACTTCAAACCGGCTCTAGGAAACAGACTGAGAAGCCAGAGTCAGTGTTTGTCCTGCAACCCGTTCCCTTTGTACTGGATGAACGAACGTCTCTCCACATGCTCAGTTCTGAGAGATATGTGTGTGTGAAAGCCGTCCTTCACATAGCTTGAAGGGAACACAAAGTTTCTTTTCAGTTGCAAACCCCACTCCATACATATATATGGGGAGGTACAAGCTCCAACTCGGTTTTACAGTGAAAACGGCAGGCACTTCAAACCGGCACTAGGAAACAGACTGAGAAACCAGAGTAAGGGTTTCGCCTGCAACCCGTTCCCTTTGTGCTGGATGAACGAACGTCTCTCCACATGCTCAGTTCTGAGAGATAAGTGTGTGTGAAAGCCGTCCTTCACCTAGCTTGAAGGGAACACAAAGTTTCTTTTCATTTGCAAACTCCACTCTATACATATATACGGGAAAGTACAAGCTCCAACTCGTCTTTACAGTGAAAACGGCAGGCACTTCAAACCGGCACTAGGAAACAGACTGATAAACCAGAGTAAGGGATTCTCCTGCAAACCGTTCCCTTTGTGCTGGATGAACGAACGTCTCTCCACATGCTCAGTTCTGAGAGATAAGTGTGTGTGAAAGCCGTCCTTCACCTAGCTTGAAGGGAACACAAAGTTTCTTTTCAGTTGCAAACCCCAATCCATATATATATATGGGGAGGTACAAGCTCAAACTCGGTTTTACAGTGAAAACGGCAGGCACATCAAACCGGCACTAGGAAACAGACTGAGAAACCAGAGTCTGTGTTCCTCCTGCAACCCGTTCCCTTTGTGCTGGATGAACGTACGC
This sequence comes from Vicugna pacos, assembly GCF_048564905.1. Taxonomy (NCBI): domain Eukaryota; kingdom Metazoa; phylum Chordata; class Mammalia; order Artiodactyla; family Camelidae; genus Vicugna; species Vicugna pacos. The sequence continues at coordinate 25,819,619 of NC_133002.1, forward strand.
CTCTCCACTTGCTCAGTTCTGAGAGATAAGTGTGTGTGAAAGCCGTCCTTCAACTAGCTTGAAGGGAAAACAAAGTTTCTTTTCAGTTGCAAACCCCACTCCTTACATATATATGGGGAGGTACAAGCTCCAACTCGGTATTACAGTGAAAACGGCAGGCACTTCAAACCGACACTAGGAAACAGACTGAGAATCCAGAGTCAGTGTTTCTCCTGCAAGCCGTTCCCTTTGTGCTGGATGAACGAACGTCTCTCCACATGCTCTGTTCTGAGAGATAAGTGTGTGTGAAAGCCGTCCTTCACTTAGCTTGAAGGGAACACAAAGTTTCTTTTCAGTTGCAAACTCCCCTCCATACATATATATGAGGAGGTACAAGCTCCAACTCGGTTTTACAGTGAAAACGGCAGGCACTTCAAACCGGCACTAGGAAACAGACTGAGAAACCAGAGTCAGCGTTTCGCCTGCAAACCGTTCCCTTAGTGCTAGATGAACGAACGTCTCTCCACATGCTCAGTTCTGAGAGATAAGTGTGTGTGAAAGCCGTCCTTCACCTAGCTTTTAGGGAACACAAAGTTTCTTTTCAGTTGTCAACTCCACTCCATACATATATATGGGAAGGTACAAGCTCCAACTCGGTTTTACAGTGAAAACGGAAGGTACTTCATACCGGCACTAGGAAACAGACTGAGAAACTAGAGTAAGGGTTTCTCCTGCAACCCGTTCCCTTTGTGCTGGATGAACGAACGTCTCTCCACATGCTCAGTTCTGAGAGATAAGTGTGTTTGAAAGCCGTCCTTCACCTAGCTTGAAGGGAACACAAAGTTTCTTTTCAGTTGCAAACTCCACTCCATACATATATACGGGGAAGTACAAGTTCCAACTCGTCTTTACAGTGAAAACGGCAGGCACTTCAAACCGGCACTAGGAAACAGACTGAGAAACCAGAGTCAGTGTTTCTCCTGCAACACGTTCCCTTTGTGCTGGATGAAAGAACGTCTCTCCACATGCTCAGTTCTGAGAGATAAGTGTGTGTGAAAGCCGTCCTTCACCTAGATTGAAGGGAACACAAAGTTTCTTTTCAGTTGCAAACCCCACTCCTTACATATATATGGGGAGGTACAAGCTCCAACTCGGTATTAGAGTGAAAACGGCAGGCACTTCAAACCGGCACTAGGAAACAGACTGAGAATCCAGAGTCAGTGTTTCTCCTGCAAACCTTTCCCTTAGTGCTGGATGAACGAACGTCTCTCCACATGCTCAGTTCTGGGAGATAAGTTTGTGTGAAAGCCGTCCTTCACCTAGCTTGAAGGGAACACAAAGTTTCTTTTCAGTTGCAAACCCCACTCCTTACATATATATGGGGAGGTTCAAGCTCCAACTCGGCCTTACAGTGAAATCGGCAGGCACTTCAAACCGGCTCTAGGAAACAGACTGAGAAGCCAGAGTCAGTGTTTGTCCTGCAACCCGTTCCCTTTGTACTGGATGAACGAACGTCTCTCCACATGCTCAGTTCTGAGAGATAAGTGTGTGTGAAAGCCGTCCTTCACATAGCTTGAAGGGAACACAAAGTTTCTTTTCAGTTGCAAACCCCACTCCATACATATATATGGGGAGGTACAAGCTCCAACTCGGTTTTACAGTGAAAACGGCAGGCACTTCAAACCGGCACTAGGAAACAGACTGAGAAACCAGAGTAAGGGTTTCGCCTGCAACCCGTTCCCTTTGTGCTGGATGAACGAACGTCTCTCCACATGCTCAGTTCTGAGAGATAAGTGTGTGTGAAAGCCGTCCTTCACCTAGCTTGAAGGGAACACAAAGTTTCTTTTCATTTGCAAACTCCACTCTATACATATATACGGGAAAGTACAAGCTCCAACTCGTCTTTACAGTGAAAACGGCAGGCACTTCAAACCGGCACTAGGAAACAGACTGATAAACCAGAGTAAGGGATTCTCCTGCAAACCGTTCCCTTTGTGCTGGATGAACGAACGTCTCTCCACATGCTCAGTTCTGAGAGATAAGTGTGTGTGAAAGCCGTCCTTCACCTAGCTTGAAGGGAACATAAAGTTTCTTTACAGTTGCAAACCCCAATCCTTACATATATATGGGGAGGTACAAGCTCAAACTCGGACTTACAGTGAAATCGGCAGGCACTTCAAACCGGCACTAGGAAACAGTCTGAGAAACCAAAGTAAGGGTTTCTCCTGCAACCCGTTCCCTTTGTGCTGGATGAACGAACGTCTCTCCACATGCTCAGTTCTGAGAGATAAGTGTGTGTGAAAGCCGTCCTTCACCTAGATAGAAGGGAACACAAAGTTTCTTTACAGTTGCCAACTCCACTCCATACATATATATGGGAAGGTACAAGCTCCAACTCGGTTTTACAGTGAAAACGACACGCACTTCAAACCGGCACTAGGAAACAGACTGAGAAACCAGAGTAAGGGTTTCTCCTGCAACCCGTTCCCTTTGTGCTGGATGAACGAACGTCTCTCCACATGCTCAGTTCTGAGAGATAAGGGTGTGTGAAAGCCGTCCTTCACCTAGCTTGAAGGGAACACAAAGTTTCTTTTCAGTTGCAAACCCCACTCCATACATATATATGGGGAGGTACAAGCTCCAACTCGGTTTTACAGTGAAAACGGCAGGCACTTCAAACCGGCACTAGGAAACAGACTGAGAAACCAGAGTCGGTGTTCATCCTGCAACCCGTTCCGTTTGTGCTGGATGAACGAACGTCTCTCCACATGCTCAATTCTGAGAGATTAGTGTGTGTGAAAGCCGTCCTTCACCTAGCTTGAAGGGAACACAAAGTTTCTTTTCAGTTGCAAACCCAATTCCATACATATATATGGGGAAGTACAAGCTCCAACTCGGTTTTACAGTGAAAACGGCAGGCACTTCAAACCGGCACAAGGAAACAGACTGAGAAACCAGAGTCAGTGTTTCTCCTGCAACCCGTTCCCTTTGTGCTGAATGAACGAACGTCTCTCCACATGCTCAGTTCTGAGAGATAAGTGTGTGTGAAAGTCGTCCTTCACCTAGCTTGAAGGGAACACAAAGTTTCTTTTCAGTTGCAAACTCCACTCCATACATATATATGGGGAGGTACAAGCTCCAACACGGTTTTACAATGAAAACGGCAGGTACTTCATACCGGCACTAGGAAACAGACTGAGAAACCAGAGTCAGTGATTCTCCTGCAACCCGTACCCTTTGTGCTGGATAAACGAACGTCTCTCCATATGCTCAGTTCTGAGAGATAAGTGTGTGTGAAAGCCGTCCTTCACCAAGCTTGAAGGGAACATAAAGTTTCTTTACAGTTGCAAACCCCACTCCTTACATATATATGGGGAGGTACAAGCTCCAACTCGGCCTTACAGTGAAATCGGCAGGCACTTCAAACCGGAACTAGGAAACAGTCTGAGAAACCAAAGTAAGGGTTTCTCCTGCAACCCGTTCCCTTTGTGCTGGATGAACGAACGTCTCTCCTCATGCTCAGTTCTGAGAGATAAGTGTGTGTGAAAGCCGTCCTTCACCTAACTTGAAGGGAACACAAAGTTTGTTTTCAGTTGCAAACCCCACTCCATACATATATATGGGGAGGTACAAGCTCCAACTCGGTTTTACAGTGAAAACGGTAGGCACATCAAACCGGCACTAGGAAACAGACTGAGAAACCAGAGTCAGTGTTCCTCCTGAAACCCGTTCCGTTTGTGCTGGATGAACGAACGTCTCTCCACATGCTCAGTTCTGAGAGATAAGTGTGTGTGAAAGCCGTCCTTCACCTAGATAGAAGGGAACACAAAGTTTCTTTACAGTTGCAAACTCCACTCCATACATATAAATGAGGAGGTTCAAGCTCCAACTCGGTTTTACAGTGAACACGGCAGGCACTTCAAACCGGCACAAGGAAACAGATTGAGAAACCAGAGTCAGTGTTTCTCCTGCAAACCGTTCCCTTAGTGCTGGATGAACGAACGTCTCTCCACATGCTCAGTTCTGAGAGATAAGTGTGTGTGAAAGCCATCCTTCACCTAGCTTGAAGGGAACACAAAGTTTCTTTTCAGTTGCCAACTCCACTCCATACATATATATGGGGGGGTACAAGCTCCAACTCGGTTTTACAGTGAAAACGGCAGGCACTTCAAACAAGCACTAGGAAACAGACTGAGAATCCAGAGTCAGTGTTTCTCCTGCAACCCGTTCCATTTGTGGTGTATGAACGAACGTCTCTCCACATGCTCAGTTCTGAGAGATAAGTGTGTGTGAAAGCCGTCCTTCACCAAGCTTGAAGGGAACACAAAGTTTCTTTTCATTTGCAAACTCCACTCCATACATATATATGTGGAGGTACAAGCTCCAACTCGGTTTTACAATGAAAATGGTGTGGAGGTACAAGCTCCAACTCGGTTTTACAGTGAAAAAGGCAGGCACTTCAAACCGGCACTAGGAAACAGACAGAGAAAACAGAGTCAGCGTTTCTCCTGCAACCCGTTCCCTTTGTGCTGGATGAACGAACGTCTCTCCACATGATCAGTTCTGAGAGATAAGTGTGTGTGAAAGCCGTACTTCAACTAGCTTGAAGGGAACACAAAGTTTCTTTTCAGTTGCAAACTCCACTCCATACATATATATGGGGAGGTGCAAGCTCCAACTCGGTTTTACAGTGATAACGGCAGGCACTTCAAACCGGAACTAGGAAACAGACTGAGGAAACAGAGTAAGGGTTTCTCCTGCAACCCGTTCCCTTTGTGCTGGATGAACGAACGTCTCTCCACATGATCAGTTCAGAGAGGTAAGTGTGTGTGAAAGCCGTCCTTCAACTAGCTTGAAGGGAACACAAAGTGTCTTTTCAGTTGCAAACTCCACTCCATACATATATATGGGGAGGTACAAGTTCCAACTCGGTTTTACAGTGAAAACGGCAGGCACTTCAAACCGGCACCAGGAAACAGACTGAGAAACCAGAGTAAGGGTTTCTCCTGCAACCCGTTCCTTTGTGCTGGATGAAAGAACGTCTCTCCACATGCTCAGTTCTGAGAGATAAGTGTGTGTGAAAGCCGTCCTTCACCTAGCTTGAAGGGAACACAAAGTTTCTTTTCAGTTGCAAACTCCACTCCATACATATATATGGGGAGGTGCAAGCTCCAACTCGGTTTTACAGTGAAAAAGGCAGGCACTTCAAACCGGCACTAGGAAACAGACTGAGAAAGCAGAGTCATCGTTTCTCCTGCAACCCGTTCCAATTGTGCTGGAAGAACGAACGTCTCTCCACATGCTCTGTTCTGAGAGATAAGTGTGTGTGAATGCCGTACTTCAACTAGCTTGAAGGGAACACAAAGTTTCTTTTCAGTTGCAAACTCCACTCCATACATATATATGGGGAGGTGCAAGTTCCAACTCGGTTTTACAGTGAAAACGGCAGGCACTTCAAACCGGCACTAGGAAACAAACTGAGAAACCAGAGTATGGGTTTCTCCTGCAACCCGTTCCTTTGTGCTGGATGAACGAACGTCTCTCCACATGCTCAGTTCTGAGAGATAAGTGTGTGTGAAAGCCGTCCTTCACCTAGCTTGAAGGGAACACAAAGTTTCTTTTCAGTTACCAACTCCGCTCCATACATATATATGGGGAGGTACAAGCTCCAACTCGGTTTTACAGTGAAAACGGCAGGCACTTCAAACCGGCACTAGGAAACAGACTGAGAAACCAGAGTAAGGGTTTCTCCTGCAACCCGTTCCCTTTGTGCTGGATGAATGAACGTCTCTCCACATGCTCAGTTCTGAGAGATAATTGTGTGTGAAAGCCGTACTTCAACTAGCTTGACGGGAACACAAAGTTTCTTTTCAGTTGCAAACTCCACTCCATACATATATATGGGGGGGTACAAGCTCCAACTCGCTTTTACAGTGAAAACGGCAGGCACTTCAAACCGGCACTAGGAAACAGACTGAGAAACCAGAGTAAGGGTTTTTCCTGCAACCCGTTCCCTTTGTGCTGGATGAACGAACGTCTCTCCACATGCTCAGTTCTGAGAGATATGTGTGTGTGAAAACCGTCCTTCACTTAGCTTGAAGGGAACACAAAGTTTCGTTTCTGTTGCAAACCCCACTCCATACATATATGTGGGGAGGTACAAGCTCCAACTCGGTTTACAGTGAAAACGGCAGGCACTTCAAACCGGCACTAGGAAACAGACTGAGATACCAGAGTCTGTGTTTCTACTGCAACCCGTTCCCTTTGTGCTAGATGAACGAACGTCTCTCCACAAGCTCAGTTCTGAGAGATAAGTGTGTGTGAATGCCGCCCTTCACCTAGCTTGAAGGGAACACAAAGTTTCTTTTCAGTTGAAAACTCCACTCCATACATATATATGGGGAGGTACAAGCTCCAACTCGGTTTTACAGTGAAAACGGCAGACACTTCAAACCGGCACTAGGAAACAGACTGAGAAACCAGAGTAAGGGTTTCTCCTGCAACCCGTTCCCTTTGTGCTGGATGAACGAACGTCTCTCCACATGCTCAGTTCTGAGAGATAAGTGTGTGTGAAAGCCGTCCTTCACCTAGCTTGAAGGGAACACAAAGTTTCTTTTCAGATGCAAACCCCACTCCATACATATATATGGGGAGGTACAAGCTCCAACTCGGATTTACAGTGAAAACGGCAGGCACATCAAACCGGCACTAGGAAACAGACTGAGAAACCAGAGTCACTGTTCCTCCTGCAACCCGTTCCGTTTGTGCTGCATGAACGAACGTCTCTCCACATGCTCAGTTCTGAAAGATTAGTGTGTGTGAAAGCCGTCCTTCACCTAGCTTGAAGGGAACACAAAGTTTCTTTTCAGTTGCCAACTCCACTCCATACATATATATGGGGAGGTACAAGCTCCAACTCGGTTTTACAGTGAAAACGGCAGGCACATCAAACCGGCACTAGGAAACAGACTGAGAAATCAGAGTCGGTGTTCCTACTGCAACCCGTTCACTTTGTGCTGGATGAAAGAACGTCTCTCCACATGCTCAGTTCTGAGACATTAGTGTGTGTGAAAGCCGTCATTCACCGAGCTTGAAGGGAACAAAAAGTTTCTTTTCAGTTGCCAACTCCACTCCATACATATATATGGGGAGGTACAAGCTCCAACTCGGTTTTACAGTGAAAACGGCAGGCACTTTAAACCGGCACTAGGAAACAGACTGAGAAACCAGAGTCTGTGTTTCTACAGCAAACCGTTCCCTTTGTGCTGGATGAACGAACGTCTCTGCACATGCTCAGTTCTGAGAGATAAGTGTGTGTGAAAGCCGTCCTTCAACTAGCTTGAAGGGAACACAAAGTTTCTTTTCAGTTGCAAACTCCACTCCATACATATATATGTGGAGGTACAAGATCGAACTCGGTTTTACAATTAAAACGGTGTGGAGGTACAAGCTCCAACTCGGTTTTACAGTGAAAAAGGCAGGCACTTCAAACCGGAACTAGGAAACAGACTGAGAAAACAGAGTCAGCGTTTCTCCTGCAACCCGTTCCCTTTGTGTTGGATGAACGAACGTCTCTCCATATGATCAGTTCTGAGAGATAAGTGTGTGTGAAAGCCGTACTTCAACTAGCTTGAAGGGAACACAAAGTTTCTTTTCAGTTGCAAACTCCACTCCATACATATAAATGGGGATGTGCAAGCTCCAACTCGGTTTTACAGTGAAAACGGCAGGCACTTCAAACCGGCACTAGGAAACAGACTGAAAAACCAGAGTAAGGGTTCCTCCTGCAACCCGTTCCCTTTGTGCTGGATGAACGAACGTCTCTCCACATGCTCAGTTCTGAGAGATAAGTGTGTGTGAAAGACATCCTTCAACTAGCTTGAAGGGAACACAAAGTTTCTTTTCAGTTGCAAACTCCACTCCATACATATATATGGGGAGGTGCAAGCTCCAACTCGGTTTTACAGTGAAAACGGCAGGCACTTCAAACCGGCACTAGGAAACAGACTAAAAAACCAGAGTAAGTGTTTCTCCTGCAACCCGTTCCCTTTGTGCTGGATGAACGAACGTCTCTCCACATGCTCAGTTCTGAGAGATAAATGTGTGTGAAAGCCGTCCTTCAACTAGCTTGAAGGGAACACAAAGTTTCTTTTCAGGTGCAAACTCCACTCCATACATATATATGGGGAGGTACAAGCACCAACTCGGTTTTACAGTGAAAACGGCAGGCACTTCAAACAGGCACTAGGAAACAGACTGAGAAACCAGAGTCTGTGTTTCTACTGCAAACCGTTCCCTTTGTGCTGGATGAACGAACGTCTCTGCACATGCTCAGTTCTGAGAGATAAGTGTGTGTGAAAGCCGTCCTTCACCTAGCTTGAAGGGAACACAAAGTTTCTTTTCAGTTGCCAACTCCGCTCCATACATATATATGGGGAGGTACAAGCTCCAACTCGGTTTCACAGTGAAAACTGCAGGCACTTCAAACCGGCACTAGGAAACAGACTGAGAAACCAGAGTAAGGGTTTCTCCTGCAAACCGTTCCATTTGTGCTGGATGTACGAACGTCTCTCCACATGCTCAGTTCTGAGAGATAATTGTGTGTGAAAGCCGTACTTCAACTAGCTTGACGGGAAAACTAAGTTTCTTTTCAGTTGCAAACTCCACTCCATACATATATATGGGGGGGTACAAGCTCCAACTCGGTTTTACAGTGAAAAAGGCAGGCACTTCAAACCGGCACTAGGAAACAGACTGAGAAACCAGAGTAATGGTTTTTCCTGCCACCCGTTCCCTTTGTGCTGGATGAACGAACGTCTCTCCACATGCTCAGTTCTGAGAGATATGTGTGTGTGAAAACCGTCCTTCAACTAGCTTGAAGGGAACACAAAGTTTCTTTTCAGTTTCAAACTCCACTCCATACATATATATGGGGAGGTACAAGCTCCAATTCGGTTTTACAGTGAAAACGGCAGGCACTTCATTCCGGCACTAGGAAACAGACTGAGAAACCAGAGTCTGTGTTTCTACTGCAACCCGTTACCTTTGTGCTGGATGAACGAACGTCTCTGCACATGCTTAGTTCTGAGAGATAAGTGTGTGTGAAAGCCGTCCTTCACCTAGCTTGAAGGGAACACAAAGTGTCTTTTCAGTTGCAAACTCCACTCCATACATATATATGTGGAGGTACAAGCTCCAACTAGGTTTTACAGTGAAAACGGCAGGCACTTCAAACCTGCTCTAGGAAACAGACTGAGAATCCAGAGTAAGGGTTTCTCCTGCAACCCGTTCATTTTGTGCTGGATTAACGAACGTCTCTCCACATGCTCAGTTCTGAGAGATAAGTGTGTGTGAAAGCCGTCCTTCAACTAGCTTGAAGGGAACGCAAATTTTCTTTTCAGTTTCAAACTCCACTCCATACATATATATGGGGAGGTACAAGCTCCAACTCGGTTTTACAGTGAAAACGGCAGGCACTACAAACCGGCACTAGGAAACAGACTGAGAAACCAGAGTAAGGGTTTCTCCTGCAACCCGTTCCCTTTGTGCTGGATGAACGAACGTCTCTCCACATGCTCAGTTTTGAGAGATAAGTGTGTGTGAAAGCCGTCCTTCACCTAGATTGAAGGGAACACAAAGTTTCTTTTCAGTTGCAAACTCCTCTCCATACATATATATGGGGAGCTACAAACTCCAACTCGGTTTTACAGTGAAAAAGGCAGGCACTTCAAACCGGCACTAGGAAACAGACTGAGAAACCAGAGTCAGCGTTTCTTCTGCAACCCGTTCCATTTGTGCTGGATGAACGAACGTCTCTCCACATGCTATGTTCTGAGAGATAAGTGTGTGTGAAAGCCGTACTTCAACTAGCTTGAAGGGAACACAAAGTTTCTTTTCAGTTGCAAACTCCACTCCATACATATATATGGGTAGGTGCAAGCTCCAACTCTATTTTACAGTGAAAACGGCAGGCACTTCAAATCGGCACTAGGAAACAGACTGAGAATCCAGAATATGGGTTTCTCCTGCAACCCGTTCAATTTGTGCTGGATGAACGAACGTCTCTCCACATGCTCAGTTCTGAGAGATAAGTGTGTGTGAAAGCCGTCCTTCACCTAGCTTGAAGGGAACACAAAGTTTCTTTTCAGTTGCAAACTCCACTCCATACATATATATGTGGAGGTACAAGCTCCAACTAGGTTTTACAGTGAAAACGGCAGGCACTTCAAACCTGCTCTAGGAAACAGACTGAGAATCCAGAGTAAGGGTTTCTCCTGCAACCCGTTCGCTTTGTGCTGGATTAACGAACGTCTCTCCACATGCTCAGTTCTGAGAGATAAGTGTGTGTGAAAGCCGTCCTTCAACTAGCTTGAAGGGAACACAAAGTTTCTTTTCAGTTTCAAACTCCACTCCATACATATATATGGGGAGGTACAAGCTCCAACTCGGTTTTACAGTGAAAACGGCAGGCACTTCAAACCGGCACTAGGAAACAGACTGAGAAACCAGAGTAAGGGTTTCTCCTGCAACCCGTTCCCTTTTTGCTGGATGAAAGAACGTCTCTCCACATGCTCAGTTTTGAGAGATAAGTGTGTGTGAAAGCCGTCCTTCACCTAGATTGAAGGGAACACAAAGTTTCTTTTCAGTTGCAAACTCCTCTCCATACATATATATGGGGAGCTACAAACTCCAACTCGGTTTTACAGTGAAAAAGGCAGGCACTTCAAACCGGCACTAGGAAACAGACTGAGAAACCAGAGTCAGCGTTTCTTCTGCAACCCGTTCCATTTGTGCTGGATGAACGAACGTCTCTCCACATGCTATGTTCTGAGAGATAAGTGTGTGTGAAAGCCGTACTTCAACTAGCTTGAAGGGAACACAAAGTTTCTTTTCAGTTGCAAACTCCACTCCATACATATATATGGGTAGGTGCAAGCTCCAACTCGGGTTTACAGTGAAAAAGGCAGGCACTTTAAACCGGCACTAGGAAACAGACTGAGAAACCAGAGTCTGTGTTTCTACTGCAAACCGTTCCCTTTGTGATGGATGAACGAACGTCTCTGCACATGCTCAGTTCTGAGAGATAAGTGTGTGTGAAAGCCGTCCTTCACCTAGCTTGAAGGGAACACAAAGTTTCTTTTCAGTTGCAAACTCCACTCCATACATATATATGTGGAGGTACAAGCTCCAACTAGGTTTTACACTGAAAACGGCAGGCACTTCAAACCGGCACTAGGAAACAGACTGAGAATCCAGAGTACGGGTTTCCCCTGCAACCCGTTCCCTTTGTGCTGGATAAGCGAACCTCTCTCCACATGCTCAGTTCTGAGAGATAAGTGTGTGTGAAAGCCGTCCTTCACCTAGCTTGAAGGGAACACAAAGTGTCTTTTCAGTTGCAAACCCCACTCCATACATATATATGGGGAGGTACAAACTCCAACTCGGTTTTACAGTGAAAAAGGCAGGCACTTCAAATCGGCACTAGGAAACAGACTGAGAAACCAGAGTCAGCGTTTCTCCTGCAACCCGTTCCATTTGTGCTGGATGAACGAACGTCTCTCCACATGCTCTGTTCTGAGAGATAAGTGTGTGTGAAAGCCGTCCTTCACCTAGCTTGAAGGGAACACAAACTTTCTTTTCAGTTGCCAGCTCCACTCCATACATAAATATGGGGAGGTACAAGCTCCAACTCGGTTTTACAGTGAAAACGACAGCCACTTCAAACCGGCACTAGGAAAGAGTCTGAGAAACCAATATAAGGGTTTCTCCTGCAACCCGTTCCCTTTGTGCTGGATGAACGAATGTCTCTCCACATGCTCAGTTCTGAGAAATAAGTGTGTGTGAAAGCCGTCCTTCAACTAGCTTGAAGGGAACACAGAGTTTCTTTTCAGTTGCAAATCCCACTCCATACATATATATGGGGAGGTACAAGCTCCAACTCGGATTTACAGTGAAAACGGCAGGCACATCAACCCGGCACTAGGAAACAGACTGAGAAACCAGAGTCACTGTTCCTCCTGCAACCCGTTCCGTTTGTGCTGGATGAACGAACGTCTCTCCACATGCTCAGTTCTGAAAGATTAGTGTGTGTGAAAGCCGTCCTTCACCTAGCTTGAAGGGAACACAAAGTTTCTTTTCAGTTGCCAACTCCACTCCATACATATATATGGGGAGGTACAAGCTCCAACTCGGTTTTACAGTGAAAACGGCAGGCACATCAAACCGGCACTAGGAAACAGACTGAGAAACCAGAGTCGGTGTTCCTACTGCAACCCGTTCACTTTGTGCTGGATGAACGAACGTCTCTCCACATGCTCAGTTCTGAGAGATTAGTGTGTGTGAAAGCCGTCCTTCACCTAGCTTGAAGGGAACACAAAGTTTCTTTTCAGTTGCCAACTCCACTCCATACATATATATGGGGAGGTACAGCCTCCAACTCGGTTTTACAGTGAAAACGGCAGGCACTTCAAACCGGCACTAGGAAACAGACTGAGAAACCAGAGTCTGTGTTTCTACAGCAAACCGTTCCCTTTGTGCTGGATGAACGAACGTCTCTGCACATGCTCAGTTCTGAGAGATAAGTGTGTGTGAAAGCCGTCCTTCACCTAGCTTGAAGGGAAAACAAAGTTTCTTTTCAGTTGCAAACTCCACTCCATACATATATATGTGGAGGTACAAGATCCAACTCGGTTTTACAATGAAAACTGTGTGAAGGTACAAGCTCCAACTCGGTTTTACAGTGAAAAAGGCAGGCACTTCAAACCGGCACTAGGAAACAGACTGAGAAAACCGAGTCAGCGTTTCTCCTGCAACCCGTTCCCTTTGTGCTGGATGAACGAACGTCTCTCCATATGATCAGTTCTGAGAGATAAGTGTGTGTGAAAGCCGTACTTCAACTAGCTTGAAGGGAACGCAAAGTTTCTTTTCAGTTGCAAACTCCACTCCATACATATATATGGGGTGGTGCAAGCTCCAACTCGGTTTTACAGTGAAAACGGCAGGCACTTCAAACCGGCACTAGGAAACAGACTGAAAAACCAGAGTAAGTGTTTCTCCTGCAACCCGTTCCCTTTGTGCTGGATGAACGAACGTCTCTCCACATGCTCAGTTCTGAGAGATAAGTGTGTGTGAAAGCCGTCCTTCAACTAGCTTGAAGGGAACACAAAGTTTCTTTTCAGGTGCAAACTCCACTCCATACATATATATGGGGAGGTACAAGCACCAACTCGGTTTTACAGTGAAAACGGCAGGCACTTCAAACAGGCACTAGGAAACAGACTGAGAAACCAGAGACTGTGTTTCTACAGCAACCCGTTCCATTTGTGCTGGATGAACGAACGTCTCTGCACATGCTCAGTTCTGAGAGATAATTGTGTGTGAAAGCCGTCCTTCACCTAGCTTGAAGGGAACACAAAGTTTCTTTTCAGTTGCCAACTCCGCTCCATACATATATATGGGGAGGTACAAGCTCCAACTCGGTTTTACAGTGAAAACTGCAGGCACTTCAAACCGGCACTAGGAAACAGACTGAGAAACCAGAGTAAGGGTTTCTCCTGCAACCCGTTCCCTTTGTGCTGGATAAACGAAAGTCTCTCCACATGCTCAGTTCTGAGAGATAATTGTGTGTGAAAGCCGTACTTCAACTAGCTTGACGGGAAAACTAAGTTTCTTTTCAGTTGCAAACTCCACTCCATACATATATATGGGGGGGTACAAGCTCCAACTCGGTTTTACAGTGAAAAAGGCAGGCAATTCAAACCGGCACTAGGAAACAGACTGAGAAACCAGAGTAATGGTTTTTTCTGCAAACCGTTCCCTTTGTGCTGGATGAACGAACGTCTCTCCACATGCTCAGTTCTGAGAGATATGTGTGTGTGAAAACCGTCCTTCAACTAGCTTGAAGGGAACACAAAGTTTCTTTTCAGTTGCAAACTCCACTCCATACATATATATGGGGAGGTACAAGCTCCAATTCGGTTTTACAGTGAAAACGGCAGGCACTTCATACCGGCACTAGGAAACAGAATGAGAAACCAGAGTCTGTGTTTCTACTGCAACCCGTTCCCTTTGTGCTGGATGAACGAACGTCTCTGCACATGCTTAGTTCTGAGAGATAATTGTGTGTGAAAGCCGTCCTTCACCTAGCTTGAAGGGAACACAAAGTTTCTTTTCAGTTGCAAACTCCACTCCATACATATATATGTGGAGTTACAAGCTCCAACTAGGTTTTACAGTGAAAACGGCAGGCACTTCAAACCTGCACTAGGAAACAGACTGAGAATCCAGAGTAAGGGTTTCTCCTGCAACCCGTTCGCTTTGTGCTGGATGAACGAACGTCTCTCCACATGCTCAGTTCTGAAAGATTAGTGTGTGTGAAAGCCGTCCTTCACCTAGCTTGAAGGGAACACAAAGTTTCTTTTCAGTTGCCAACTCCACTCCATACATATATATGGGGAGGTACAAGCTCCAACTCGGTTTTACAGTGAAAACGGCAGGCACATCAAACCGGCACTAGGAAACAGACTGAGAAACCAGAGTCGCTGTTCCTACTGCAACCCGTTCACTTTGTGCTGGATGAACGAACGTCTCTCCACATGCTCAGTTCTGAGAGATTAGTGTGTGTGAAAGCCGTCCTTCACCTAGCTTGAAGGGAACACAAAGTTTCTTTTCAGTTGCCAACTCCACTCCATACATATATATGGGGAGGTACAGCCTCCAACTCGGTTTTACAGTGAAAACGGCAGGCACTTCAAACCGGCACTAGGAAACAGACTGAGAAACCAGAGTCTGTGTTTCTACAGCAAACCGTTCCCTTTGTGCTGGATGAACGAACGTCTCTGCACATGCTCAGTTCTGAGAGATAAGTGTGTGTGAAAGCCGTCCTTCACCTAGCTTGAAGGGAAAACAAAGTTTCTTTTCAGTTGCAAACTCCACTCCATACATATATATGTGGAGGTACAAGATCCAACTCGGTTTTACAATGAAAACTGTGTGAAGGTACAAGCTCCAACTCGGTTTTACAGTGAAAAAGGCAGGCACTTCAAACCGGCACTAGGAAACAGACTGAGAAAACCGAGTCAGCGTTTCTCCTGCAACCCGTTCCCTTTGTGCTGGATGAACGAACGTCTCTCCATATGATCAGTTCTGAGAGATAAGTGTGTGTGAAAGCCGTACTTCAACTAGCTTGAAGGGAACGCAAAGTTTCTTTTCAGTTGCAAACTCCACTCCATACATATATATGGGGTGGTGCAAGCTCCAACTCGGTTTTACAGTGAAAACGGCAGGCACTTCAAACCGGCACTAGGAAACAGACTGAAAAACCAGAGTAAGTGTTTCTCCTGCAACCCGTTCCCTTTGTGCTGGATGAACGAACGTCTCTCCACATGCTCAGTTCTGAGAGATAAGTGTGTGTGAAAGCCGTCCTTCAACTAGCTTGAAGGGAACACAAAGTTTCTTTTCAGGTGCAAACTCCACTCCATACATATATATGGGGAGGTACAAGCACCAACTCGGGTTTACAGTGAAAACGGCAGGCACTTCAAACAGGCACTAGGAAACAGACTGAGAAACCAGAGACTGTGTTTCTACAGCAACCCGTTCCCTTTGTGCTGGATGAACGAACGTCTCTGCACATGCTCAGTTCTGAGAGATAATTGTGTGTGAAAGCCGTCCTTCACCTAGCTTGAAGGGAACACAAAGTTTCTTTTCAGTTGCCAACTCCGCTCCATACATATATATGGGGAGGTACAAGCTCCAACTCGGTTTTACAGTGAAAACTGCAGGCACTTCAAACCGGCACTAGGAAACAGACTGAGAAACCAGAGTAAGGGTTTCTCCTGCAACCCGTTCCCTTTGTGCTGGATAAACGAAAGTCTCTCCACATGCTCAGTTCTGAGAGATAATTGTGTGTGAAAGCCGTACTTCAACTAGCTTGACGGGAAAACTAAGTTTCTTTTCAGTTGCAAACTCCACTCCATACATATATATGGGGGGGTACAAGCTCCAACTCGGTTTTACAGTGAAAAAGGCAGGCAATTCAAACCGGCACTAGGAAACAGACTGAGAAATCAGAGTAATGGTTTTTTCTGCAAACCGTTCCCTTTGTGCTGGATGAACGAACGTCTCTCCACATGCTCAGTTCTGAGAGATATGTGTGTGTGAAAACCGTCCTTCAACTAGCTTGAAGGGAACACAAAGTTTCTTTTCAGTTGCAAACTCCACTCCATACATATATATGGGGAGGTACAAGCTCCAATTCGGTTTTACAGTGAAAACGGCAGGCACTTCATACCGGCACTAGGAAACAGAATGAGAAACCAGAGTCTGTGTTTCTACTGCAACCCGTTCCCTTTGTGCTGGATGAACGAACGTCTCTGCACATGCTTAGTTCTGAGAGATAATTGTGTGTGAAAGCCGTCCTTCACCTAGCTTGAAGGGAACACAAAGTTTCTTTTCAGTTGCAAACTCCACTCCATACATATATATGTGGAGTTACAAGCTCCAACTAGGTTTTACAGTGAAAACGGCAGGCACTTCAAACCTGCACTAGGAAACAGACTGAGAATCCAGAGTAAGGGTTTCTCCTGCAACCCGTTCGCTTTGTGCTGGATTAACGAACGTCTCTCCACATGCTCAGCTTTGAGAGATAAGTGTGTGTGAAAGCCGTCCTTCAACTAGCTTGAAGGGAACGCAAAGTTTCTTTTCAGTTTCAAACTCCACTCCATACATATATATGGTGAGGTGCAAGCTCCAACTCTGATTTACAGTGAAAACGGCAGGCACTTCAAATCGGCACTAGGAAACAGACTGAGAATCCAGAATATGGGTTTCTCCTGCAACCCGTTCAATTTGTGCTGGATGAACGAACGTCTCTCCACATGCTCAGTTCTGAGAGATAAGTGTGTGTGAAAGCCGTCCTTCAACTAGCTTGAAGGGAACACAAAGTTTCTTTTCAGGTGCAAACTCCACTCCATACATATATATGGTTAGGTACAAGCTCCAACTCGGTTTTACAGTGAAAACGGCAGGCACTTCAAACCGGCACTAGGAAACAGACTGAGAAACCAGAGTAATGGTTTCTCCTGCAACCCGTTCCCTTTGTGCTGGATGAACGAACGTCTCTCCACATGCTCAGTTCTGAGAGATAATTGTGTGTGAAAGCCGTACTTCAACTAGCTTGACGGGAACACAAAGTTTCTTCTCAGTTGCAAACTCCACTCCATAAATTTATATGGGGGGGTAGAAGCTCCAACTCGGGTTTACAGTGAAAAAGGCAGGCACTTCAAACCGGCACTAGGAAACAGACTGAGAAACCAGAGTAAGGGTTTTTCCTGCAACCCGTTCCCTTTGTGCTGGATGAACGAACGTCTCTCCACATGCTCAGTTCTGAGAGATAAGTGTGTGTGAAAACCGTCCTTCACCTAGCTTGAAGGGAACACAAAGATTCTTTTCAGTTGCAAACTCCACTCCATAAATATATATGGGGAGGTACAAGCTCCAACTCGGTTTTACAGTGAAAACGGCAGGCACTTCAAACCGGCACTAGGAAACAGACTGAGAAACCAGAGTCTGTGTTTCTACTGCAACCCGTTCCCTTTGTGATAGATGAACGAACGTCTCTGCACATGCTCAGTTCTGAGAGATAAGTGTGTGTGAAAGCCGTCCTTCACCTAGCTTGAAGGGAACACAAAGTTTCTTTTCAGTTGCAAACTCCACTCCATACATATATATGTGGAGGTACAAGCTCCATCTAGGTTTTACACTGAAAACGGCAGGCACTTCAAACCGGCACTAGGAAACAGACTGAGAATCCAGAGTACGGGTTTCCCCTGCAACCCGTTCCCTTTGTGCTGGATTAACGAACGTCTCTCCACATGCTCAGTTCTGAGAGATAAGTGTGTGTGAAAGCCGTCCTTCAACTAGCTTGATGGGAACACAAAGTGTCTTTTCAGTTGCAAACCCCACTCCATACATATATATGGGGAGGTACAAACTCCAACTCGGTTTTACAGTGAAAAAGGCAGGCACTTCAAATCGGCACTAGGAAACAGACTGAGAAACCAGAGTCAGCGTTTCTCCTGCAACCCGTTCCATTTGTGCTGGATGAACGAACGTCTCTCCACATGCTCTGTTCTGAGAGATAAGTGTGTGTGAAAACCGGACTTCAACTTGATTGAAGGGAACACAAAGTTTCTTTTCAGTTGCAAACTCCACTCCATACTCATATATTGGGAGGTGCAAGCTCCAACACGGTTTTACAGTGAAAACGGCAGGCACTTAAAACCGGCACTAGGAAACAGACTGAGAAACCAGAGTAAGGGTTTCTCCTGCAACCCGTTCCCTTTGTGCTGGATGAACGAACGTCTCTCCACATGCTCAATTCTGAGAGATAAGTGTGTGTGAAAGCCGTCCTTCACCTAGCTTGAAGGGAACACAAAGTTTCTTTTCAGTTGCAAACTCCACTCCATACATATATATGGGGAGGTACAAGCTCCAACTCGGTTTTACAGTGAAAACGGCAGGCACTTCAAACCGGCACTAGGAAACAGACTGAGAAACCAGAGTCTGTGTTTCTACTGCAACCCGTTCCCGTTGTGCTGGATGAACGAACGTCTCTGCACATGCTCAGTTCTGAGAGATAAGTGTGTGTGAAAGCCGTCCTTCACCTAGCTTGAAGGGAACACAAAGTTTCTTTTCAGTTGCCAACTCCGCTCCATACATATTTATGGGAAGGTACAAGCTCCAACTCGGTTTTACAGTGAAAACGGCAGGCACTTCAAACCGGCACTAGGAAACAGTCTGAGAAACCAGAGTAAGTGTTTCTCCTGCAACCCGTTCCCTTTGTGCTGGATGAACGAACGTCTCTCCACATGCTCAGTTCTGAGAGATAATTGTGTGTGAAAGCCGTACTTCAACTAGCTTGACGGGAACACAAAGTTTCTTTTCAGTTGCAAATTCCACTCCATACATATATATGAGGGGGTACAAGATCCAACTCGGTTTTACAGTGAAAACGGCAGGCACTTCAAACCGGCACTAGGAAACAGACTGAGAAACCAGAGTAAGGGTTTTTCCTGCAACCCGTTCCCTTTGTGCTGGATTAACGAACGTCTCTCCACATGCTCAGTTCTGAGAAATATGTGTGTGTGAAAGCCGTCCTTCACCTAGCTTGAAGGGAACACAAAGTTTCTTTTCAGTTGCCAGCTCCACTCCATACATATATATGGGGAGGTACAAGCTCCAACTCGGTTTTACAGTGAAAACGGCAGCCACTTCAACCCGGCACTAGGAAAGAGTCTGAGAAACCAATATAAGGGTTTCTCCTGCAACCCGTTCCCTTTGTGCTGGATGAACGAATGTCTCTCCACATGCTCAGTTCTGAGAGATAAGTGTGTGTGAAAGCCGTCCTTCACCTAGCTTGAAGGGAACACAGAGTTTCTTTTCAGTTGCAAACCCCACTCCATACATATATATGGGGAGGTACAAGCTCCAACTCGGATTTACAGTGAAAACGGCAGGCACATCAAACCGGCACTAGGAAACAGACTGAGAAACCAGAGTCACTGTTCCTCCTGCAACCCGTTCCGTTTGTGCTGGATGAACGAACGTCTCTCCACATGCTCAGTTCTGAAAGATTAGTGTGTGTGAAAGCCGTCCTTCACCTAGCTTGAAGGGAACACAAAGTTTCTTTTCAGTTGCCAACTCCACTCCATACATATATATGGGGAGGTACAAGCTCCAACTCGGTTTTACAGTGAAAACGGCAGGCACATCAAACCGGCACTAGGAAACAGACTGAGAAACCAGAGTCGGTGTTCCTACTGCAACCCGTTCACTTTGTGCTGGATGAACGAACGTCTCTCCACATGCTCAGTTCTGAGAGATTAGTGTGTGTGAAAGCCGTCCTTCACCTAGCTTGAAGGGAACACAAAGTTTCTTTTCAGTTGTCAACTCCACTCCATACATATATATGGGGAGGTACAAGCTCCAACTCGGTTTTACAGTGAAAACGGCAGGCACTTCAAACCGGCACTAGGAAACAGACTGAGAAACCAGAGTCTTTGTTTCTACAGCAAACCGTTCCCTTTGTGCTGGATGAACGAACGTCTCTGCACATGCTCAGTTCTGAGAGATAAGTGTGTGTGAAAGCCGTCCTTCACCTAGCTTGAAGGGAAAACAAAGTTTCTTTTCAGTTGCAAACTCCACTCCATACATATATATGTGGAGGTACAAGATCCAACTCGGTTTTACAATGAAAACTGTGTGGAGGTACAAGCTCCAACTCGGTTTTACAGTGAAAAAGGCAGGCACTTCAAACCGGCACTAGGAAACAGACTGAGAAAACAGAGTCAGCGTTTCTCCTGCAACCCGTTCCCTTTGTGCTGGATGAACGAACGTCTCTCCATATGATCAGTTCTGAGAGATAAGTGTGTGTGAAAGCCGTACTTCAACTAGCTTGAAGGGAACACAAAGTTTCTTTTCAGTTGCAAACTCCACTCCATACATATATATGGGGTGGTGCAAGCTCCAACTCGGTTTTACAGTGAAAACGGCAGGCACTTCAAACCGGCACTAGGAAACAGACTGAAAAACCAGAGTAAGGGTTCCTCCTGCAACCCGTTCCCTTTGTGCTGGATGAACGAACGTCTCTCCACATGCTCAGTTCTGAGAGATAAGTGTGTGTGAAAGCCGTCCTTCAACTAGCTTGAAGGGAACACAAAGTTTCTTTTCAGGTGCAAACTCCACTCCATACATATATATGGTTAGGTACAAGCTCCAACTCGGTTTTACAGTGAAAACGGCAGGCACTTCAAACCGGCACTAGGAAACACACTGAGAAACCAGAGTAAGGGTTTCTCCTGCAACCCGTTCCCTTTGTGCTGGATGAACGAACGTCTCTCCACATGCTCAGTTCTGAGAGATAATTGTGTGTGAAAGCCGTACTTCAACTAGCTTGACGGGAACACAAAGTTTCTTCTCAGTTGCAAACTCCACTCCATAAATTTATATGGGGGGGTAGAAGCTCCAACTCGGGTTTACAGTGAAAAAGGCAGGCACTTCAAACCGGCACTAGGAAACAGACTGAGAAACCAGAGTAAGGGTTTTTCCTGCAACCCGTTCCCTTTGTGCTGGATGAACGAAAGTCTCTCCACATGCTCAGTTCTGAGAGATAAGTGTGTGTGAAAACCGTCCTTCACCTAGCTTGAAGGGAACACAAAGATTCTTTTCAGTTGCAAACTCCACTCCATAAATATATATGGGGAGGTACAAGCTCCAACTCGGTTTTACAGTGAAAACGGCAGGCACTTCAAACCGGCACTAGGAAACAGACTGAGAAACCAGAGTCTGTGTTTCTACTGCAACCCGTTCCCTTTGTGATGGATGAACGAACGTCTCTGCACATGCTCAGTTCTGAGAGATAAGTGTGTGTGAAAGCCGTCCTTCACCTAGCTTGAAGGGAACACAAAGTTTCTTTTCAGTTGCAAACTCCACTCCATACATATATATGTGGATGTACAAGCTCCAACTAGGTTTTACACTGAAAACGGCAGGCACTTCAAACCGGCACTAGGAAACAGACTGAGAATCCAGAGTACGGGTTTCCCCTGCAACCCGTTCCCTTTGTGCTGGATTAACGAACGTCTCTCCACATGCTCAGTTCTGAGAGATAAGTGTGTGTGAAAGCCGTCCTTCACCTAGCTTGAAGGGAACACAAAGTGTCTTTTCAGTTGCAAACCCCACTCCATACATATATATGGGGAGGTACAAACTCCAACTCGGTTTTACAGTGAAAAAGGCAGGCACTTCAAATCGGCACTAGGAAACAGACTGAGAAACCAGAGTCAGCGTTTCTCCTGCAACCCGTTCCATTTGTGCTGGATGAACGAACGTCTCTCCACATGCTCTGTTCTGAGAGATAAGTGTGTGTGAAAGCCGGACTTCAACTAGATTGAAGGGAACACAAAGTTTCTTTTCAGTTGCAAACTCCACTCCATACTCATATATTGGGAGGTGCAAGCTCCAACACGGTTTTACAGTGAAAACGGCAGGCACTTAAAACCGGCACTAGGAAAAAGACTGAGAAACCAGAGTAAGGGTTTCTCCTGCAACCCGTTCCCTTTGTGCTGGATGAACGAACGTCTCTCCACATGCTCAATTCTGAGAGATAAGTGTGTGTGAAAGCCGTCCTTCACCTTGCTTGAAGGGAACACAAAGTTTCTTTTCAGTTGCAAACTCCACTCCATACATATATAAGGGGAGGTACAAGCTCCAACTCGGTTTTACAGTGAAAACGGCAGGCACTTCAAACCGGCACTAGGAAACAGACTGAGAAACCAGAGTCTGTGTTTCTACTGCAACCCGTTCCCGTTGTGCTGGATGAACGAACGTCTCTGCACATGCTCAGTTCTGAGAGATAAGTGTGTGTGAAAACCGTCCTTCACCTAGCTTGAAGGGAACACAAAGTTTCTTTTCAGTTGCCAACTCCGCTCCATACATATTTATGGGAAGGTACAAGCTCCAACTCGGTTTTACAGTGAAAACTGCAGGCACTTCAAACCGGCACTAGGAAACAGACTGAGAAACCAGAGTAAGGGTTTCTCCTGCAACCCGTTCCCTTTGTGCTGGATGAACGAACGTCTCTCCACATGCTCAGTTCTGAGAGATAATTGTGTGTGAAAGCCGTACTTCAACTAGCTTGACGGGAACACAAAGTTTCTTTTCAGTTGCAAATTCCACTCCATACATATATATGGGGGGGTACAAGATCCAACTCGGTTTTACAGTGAAAACGGCAGGCACTTCAAACCGGCACTAGGAAACAGACTGAGAAACCAGAGTAAGGGTTTTTCCTGCAACCCGTTCCCTTTGTGCTGGATTAACGAACGTCTCTCCACATGCTCAGTTCTGAGAAATATGTGTGTGTGAAAACCGTCCTTCACCTAGCTTGAAGGGAACACAAAGTTTCTTTTCAGTTGCAAACTCCACTCCATACATATATATGGGGAGGTACAAGCTCCAACTCGGTTTTACAGTGAAAACGGCAGGCACTTCCAACCGGCACAAGGAAACAGACTGAGAAACCAGAGTCTGTGTTTCTCCTGCAAACCGTTCCCTTTGTGCTGGATGAACGAACGCCTCTGCACATGCTCAGTTCTGAGAGATAAGTGTGTGTGAAAGCCGTACTTCACCTAGCTTGAAGGGAACACAAAGTTTCCTTCCAGTTGCAAACTCCACTCCATACATATATATGTGGAGGTACAAGCTCCAACTCGGTTTTACAGTGAAAACGGCAGGCACTTCAAATCGGCAGTAGGAAACAGACTGAGAATGCAGAGTAATGGTTTCTCCTGCAACTCGTTCCCTTTGTGCTGGATGAACGAACGTCTCTCCACATGCTCAGTTCTGAGAGATAATTGTGTGTGAAAGCCGTCCTTCAACTAGCTTGAAGGGAACACAAAGTTTCTTTTCAGTTGCAACTCCACTCCCTACATATATATGGGGAGGTACAAGCTCCAACTCGGCTTTACAGTGAAAACGGCAGGCACTTCAAACCGGCACTAGGAAACAGACTGAGAAACCAGAGTAAGGGTTTCTCCTGCAACCCGTTCCCTTTTTGCTGGATGAAAGAACGTCTCTCCACATGCTCAGTTTTGAGAGATAAGTGTGTGTGAAAGCCGTCCTTCACCTAGCTTGAAGGGAACACAAAGTTTCTTTTCAGTTGCAAACTCCACTCCATACATATATATGGGGAGCTAAAAACTCCAACTCGGTTTTACAGTGAAAAAGGCAGGCACTTCAAACCGGCACTAGGAAACAGACTGAGAAACCAGAGTCTGTGTTTCTACTGCAACCCGTTCCCTTTGTGCTGGATGAACGAACGTCTCTGCACATGCTTAGTTCTGAGAGATAATTGTGTGTGAAAGCCGTCCTTCACCTAGCTTGAAGGGAACACAAAGTTTCTTTTCAGTTGCAAACTCCACTCCATACATATATATGTGGAGTTACAAGCTCCAACTAGGTTTTACAGTGAAAACGGCAGGCACTTCAAACCGGCACTAGGAAACACACTGAGAAACCAGAGTAAGGGTTTCTCCTGCAACCCGTTCCCTTTGTGCTGGATGAACGAACGTCTCTCCACATGCTCAGTTCTGAGAGATAATTGTGTGTGAAAGCCGTACTTCAACTAGCTTGACGGGAACACAAAGTTTCTTCTCAGTTGCAAACTCCACTCCATAAATTTATATGGGGGGGTAGAAGCTCCAACTCGGGTTTACAGTGAAAAAGGCAGGCACTTCAAACCGGCACTAGGAAACAGACTGAGAAACCAGAGTAAGGGTTTTTCCTGCAACCCGTTCCCTTTGTGCTGGATGAACGAAAGTCTCTCCACATGCTCAGTTCTGAGAGATAAGTGTGTGTGAAAACCGTCCTTCACCTAGCTTGAAGGGAACACAAAGATTCTTTTCAGTTGCAAATTCCACTCCATAAATATATATGGGGAGGTACAAGTTCCAACTCGGTTTTACAGTGAAAACGGCAGGCACTTCAAACCGGCACTAGGAAACAGACTGAGAAACCAGAGTAAGGGTTTTTCCTGCAACCCGTTCCCTTTGTGCTGGATTAACGAACGTCTCTCCACATGCTCAGTTCTGAGAAATATGTGTGTGTGAAAGCCGTCCTTCACCTAGCTTGAAGGGAACACAAAGTTTCTTTTCAGTTGCCAGCTCCACTCCATACATATATATGGGGAGGTACAAGCTCCAACTCGGTTTTACAGTGAAAACGGCAGCCACTTCAACCCGGCACTAGGAAAGAGTCTGAGAAACCAATATAAGGGTTTCTCCTGCAACCCGTTCCCTTTGTGCTGGATGAACGAATGTCTCTCCACATGCTCAGTTCTGAGAGATAAGTGTGTGTGAAAGCCGTCCTTCACCTAGCTTGAAGGGAACACAGAGTTTCTTTTCAGTTGCAAACCCCACTCCATACATATATATGGGGAGGTACAAGCTCCAACTCGGATTTACAGTGAAAACGGCAGGCACATCAAACCGGCACTAGGAAACAGACTGAGAAACCAGAGTCACTGTTCCTCCTGCAACCCGTTCCGTTTGTGCTGGATGAACGAACGTCTCTCCACATGCTCAGTTCTGAAAGATTAGTGTGTGTGAAAGCCGTCCTTCACCTAGCTTGAAGGGAACACAAAGTTTCTTTTCAGTTGCCAACTCCACTCCATACATATATATGGGGAGGTACAAGCTCCAACTCGGTTTTACAGTGAAAACGGCAGGCACATCAAACCGGCACTAGGAAACAGACTGAGAAACCAGAGTCGGTGTTCCTACTGCAACCCGTTCACTTTGTGCTGGATGAACGAACGTCTCTCCACATGCTCAGTTCTGAGAGATTAGTGTGTGTGAAAGCCGTCCTTCACCTAGCTTGAAGGGAACACAAAGTTTCTTTTCAGTTGTCAACTCCACTCCATACATATATATGGGGAGGTACAAGCTCCAACTCGGTTTTACAGTGAAAACGGCAGGCACTTCAAACCGGCACTAGGAAACAGACTGAGAAACCAGAGTCTTTGTTTCTACAGCAAACCGTTCCCTTTGTGCTGGATGAACGAACGTCTCTGCACATGCTCAGTTCTGAGAGATAAGTGTGTGTGAAAGCCGTCCTTCACCTAGCTTGAAGGGAAAACAAAGTTTCTTTTCAGTTGCAAACTCCACTCCATACATATATATGTGGAGGTACAAGATCCAACTCGGTTTTACAATGAAAACTGTGTGGAGGTACAAGCTCCAACTCGGTTTTACAGTGAAAAAGGCAGGCACTTCAAACCGGCACTAGGAAACAGACTGAGAAAACAGAGTCAGCGTTTCTCCTGCAACCCGTTCCCTTTGTGCTGGATGAACGAACGTCTCTCCATATGATCAGTTCTGAGAGATAAGTGTGTGTGAAAGCCGTACTTCAACTAGCTTGAAGGGAACACAAAGTTTCTTTTCAGTTGCAAACTCCACTCCATACATATATATGGGGTGGTGCAAGCTCCAACTCGGTTTTACAGTGAAAACGGCAGGCACTTCAAACCGGCACTAGGAAACAGACTGAAAAACCAGAGTAAGGGTTCCTCCTGCAACCCGTTCCCTTTGTGCTGGATGAACGAACGTCTCTCCACATGCTCAGTTCTGAGAGATAAGTGTGTGTGAAAGACATCCTTCAACTAGCTTGAAGGAAACACAAAGTTTCTTTTCAGTTGCAAACTCCACTCCATACATATATATGGGGAGGTGCAAGCTCCAACTCGGTTTTACAGTGAAAACGGCAGGCACTTCAAACCGGCACTAGGACACAGACTGAAAAACCAGAGTAAGTGTTTCTCCTACAACCCGTTCCCTTTGTGCTGGATGAACGAACGTCTCTCCACATGCTCAGTTCTGAGAGATAAGTGTGTGTGAAAGCCGTCCTTCAACTAGCTTGAAGGGAACACAAAGTTTCTTTTCAGGTGCAAA
Organism: Vicugna pacos; assembly: GCF_048564905.1. Lineage (NCBI taxonomy): Eukaryota > Metazoa > Chordata > Mammalia > Artiodactyla > Camelidae > Vicugna > Vicugna pacos. Next base: position 25,846,105 of record NC_133002.1, read on the forward strand.
CTCCACTCCATACATATATATGGTTAGGTACAAGCTCCAACTCGGTTTTACAGTGAAAACGGCAGGCACTTCAAACCGGCACTAGGAAACACACTGAGAAACCAGAGTAAGGGTTTCTCCTGCAACCCGTTCCCTTTGTGCTGGATGAACGAACGTCTCTCCACATGCTCAGTTCTGAGAGATAATTGTGTGTGAAAGCCGTACTTCAACTAGCTTGACGGGAACACAAAGTTTCTTCTCAGTTGCAAACTCCACTCCATAAATTTATATGGGGGGGTAGAAGCTCCAACTCGGGTTTACAGTGAAAAAGGCAGGCACTTCAAACCGGCACTAGGAAACAGACTGAGAAACCAGAGTAAGGGTTTTTCCTGCAACCCGTTCCCTTTGTGCTGGATGAACGAAAGTCTCTCCACATGCTCAGTTCTGAGAGATAAGTGTGTGTGAAAACCGTCCTTCACCTAGCTTGAAGGGAACACAAAGATTCTTTTCAGTTGCAAACTCCACTCCATAAATATATATGGGGAGGTACAAGCTCCAACTCGGTTTTACAGTGAAAACGGCAGGCACTTCAAACCGGCACTAGGAAACAGACTGAGAAACCAGAGTCTGTGTTTCTACTGCAACCCGTTCCCTTTGTGATGGATGAACGAACGTCTCTGCACATGCTCAGTTCTGAGAGATAAGTGTGTGTGAAAGCCGTCCTTCACCTAGCTTGAAGGGAACACAAAGTTTCTTTTCAGTTGCAAACTCCACTCCATACATATATATGTGGATGTACAAGCTCCAACTAGGTTTTACACTGAAAACGGCAGGCACTTCAAACCGGCACTAGGAAACAGACTGAGAATCCAGAGTACGGGTTTCCCCTGCAACCCGTTCCCTTTGTGCTGGATTAACGAACGTCTCTCCACATGCTCAGTTCTGAGAGATAAGTGTGTGTGAAAGCCGTCCTTCACCTAGCTTGAAGGGAACACAAAGTGTCTTTTCAGTTGCAAACCCCACTCCATACATATATATGGGGAGGTACAAACTCCAACTCGGTTTTACAGTGAAAAAGGCAGGCACTTCAAATCGGCACTAGGAAACAGACTGAGAAACCAGAGTCAGCGTTTCTCCTGCAACCCGTTCCATTTGTGCTGGATGAACGAACGTCTCTCCACATGCTCTGTTCTGAGAGATAAGTGTGTGTGAAAGCCGGACTTCAACTAGATTGAAGGGAACACAAAGTTTCTTTTCAGTTGCAAACTCCACTCCATACTCATATATTGGGAGGTGCAAGCTCCAACACGGTTTTACAGTGAAAACGGCAGGCACTTAAAACCGGCACTAGGAAACAGACTGAGAAACCAGAGTAAGGGTTTCTCCTGCAACCCGTTCCCTTTGTGCTGGATGAACGAACGTCTCTCCACATGCTCAATTCTGAGAGATAAGTGTGTGTGAAAGCCGTCCTTCACCTTGCTTGAAGGGAACACAAAGTTTCTTTTCAGTTGCAAACTCCACTCCATACATATATATGGGGAGGTACAAGCTCCAACTCGGTTTTACAGTGAAAACGGCAGGCACTTCAAACCGGCACTAGGAAACAGACTGAGAAACCAGAGTCTGTGTTTCTACTGCAACCCGTTCCCGTTGTGCTGGATGAACGAACGTCTCTGCACATGCTCAGTTCTGAGAGATAAGTGTGTGTGAAAACCGTCCTTCACCTAGCTTGAAGGGAACACAAAGTTTCTTTTCAGTTGCCAACTCCGCTCCATACATATTTATGGGAAGGTACAAGCTCCAACTCGGTTTTACAGTGAAAACTGCAGGCACTTCAAACCGGCACTAGGAAACAGACTGAGAAACCAGAGTAAGGGTTTCTCCTGCAACCCGTTCCCTTTGTGCTGGATGAACGAACGTCTCTCCACATGCTCAGTTCTGAGAGATAATTGTGTGTGAAAGCCGTACTTCAACTAGCTTGACGGGAACACAAAGTTTCTTTTCAGTTGCAAATTCCACTCCATACATATATATGGGGGGGTACAAGATCCAACTCGGTTTTACAGTGAAAACGGCAGGCACTTCAAACCGGCACTAGGAAACAGACTGAGAAACCAGAGTAAGGGTTTTTCCTGCAACCCGTTCCCTTTGTGCTGGATTAACGAACGTCTCTCCACATGCTCAGTTCTGAGAAATATGTGTGTGTGAAAACCGTCCTTCACCTAGCTTGAAGGGAACACAAAGTTTCTTTTCAGTTGCAAACTCCACTCCATACATATATATGGGGAGGTACAAGCTCCAACTCGGTTTTACAGTGAAAACGGCAGGCACTTCCAACCGGCACAAGGAAACAGACTGAGAAACCAGAGTCTGTGTTTCTCCTGCAAACCGTTCCCTTTGTGCTGGATGAACGAACGCCTCTGCACATGCTCAGTTCTGAGAGATAAGTGTGTGTGAAAGCCGTACTTCACCTAGCTTGAAGGGAACACAAAGTTTCCTTCCAGTTGCAAACTCCACTCCATACATATATATGTGGAGGTACAAGCTCCAACTCGGTTTTACAGTGAAAACGGCAGGCACTTCAAATCGGCAGTAGGAAACAGACTGAGAATGCAGAGTAATGGTTTCTCCTGCAACTCGTTCCCTTTGTGCTGGATGAACGAACGTCTCTCCACATGCTCAGTTCTGAGAGATAATTGTGTGTGAAAGCCGTCCTTCAACTAGCTTGAAGGGAACACAAAGTTTCTTTTCAGTTGCAACTCCACTCCCTACATATATATGGGGAGGTACAAGCTCCAACTCGGCTTTACAGTGAAAACGGCAGGCACTTCAAACCGGCACTAGGAAACAGACTGAGAAACCAGAGTAAGGGTTTCTCCTGCAACCCGTTCCCTTTTTGCTGGATGAAAGAACGTCTCTCCACATGCTCAGTTTTGAGAGATAAGTGTGTGTGAAAGCCGTCCTTCACCTAGCTTGAAGGGAACACAAAGTTTCTTTTCAGTTGCAAACTCCACTCCATACATATATATGGGGAGCTAAAAACTCCAACTCGGTTTTACAGTGAAAAAGGCAGGCACTTCAAACCGGCACTAGGAAACAGACTGAGAAACCAGAGTCAGCGTTTCTTCTGCAACCCGTTCCATTTGTGCTGGATGAACGAACGTCTCTCCACATGCTATGTTCTGAGAGATAAGTGTGTGTGAAAGCCGTCCTTCAACTAGCTTGAAGGGAACACAAAGTTTCTTTTCAGTTGCAACTCCACTCCATACATATATATGGGGAGGTACAAGCTCCAACTCGGCTTTACAGTGAAAACGGCAGGCACTTCAAACCGGCACTAGGAATCAGAGTGAGAAACCAGAGTAAGTGTTTCTCCTGCAACCCGTTCCCTTTGTGCTGGATGAACGAACGTCTCTCCACATGCTCAGTTCTGACAGATAAGTATGTGTGAAAGCCGTCCTTCACCTAGCTTGAAGGGAACACAAAGTTTCGTTTCTGTTGCAAACTCCACTCCATACATATATGTGGGGAGGTACAAGCTCCAACTCGGTTTACAGTGAAAACGGCAGGTACTTCAAACCGGCACTAGGAAACAGACTGAGACACCAGAGTCTGTGTTTCTACTGCAACCCGTTCCCTTTGTGCTGGATGAACGAACGTCTCTTCACAAGCTCAGATCTGAGAGATAAGTGTGTGTGAAAGCCGACCTTCACAAAGCTTGAAGGGAACACAAAGTTTCTTTTCAGTTGCAAACCCCACTCCATACATATATATGGGGAGGTACAAACTCCAACTCGGTTTTACAGTGAAAAAGGCAGGGACTTCAAACCGGCACTAGGAAACAGACTGAGAAACCAGAGTCAGCGTTTCTCCTGCAACCCGTTCCATTTGTGCTGGATGAACGAACGTCTCTCCACATGCTCTGTTCTGAGAGATAAGTGTGTGTGAAAGCCGTACTTCAACTAGCTTGAAGGGAACACAAAGTTTCTTTTCAGTTGCAAACTCCACTCCATACATATATATGGGGAGGTGCAAGCTCCAAATCTGTTTTACAGTGAAAACGGCAGGCACTTCAAACCGGCACTAGGAAACAGTCTGAGAAACCAGAGTAAGGGTTTCTCCTGCAACCCGTTCCCTTTGTGCTGGATGAACGAACGTCTCTCCACATGCTCAGTTCTGAGAGATATGTGTGTTTGAAAACCGTCCTTCAACTAGCTTGAAGGGAACACAAAGTTTCTTTTCAGTTGCAAACTCCACTCCATACATATATATGGGGAGGTACAAGCTCCAATTCGGTTTTACAGTGAAAACGGCAGGCACTTCATACCGGCACTAGGAAACAGACTGAGAAACCAGAGTCTGTGTTTCTACTGCAACCCGTTCCCTTTGTGCTGGATGAACGAACGTCTCTGCACATGCTTAGTTCTGAGAGATAATTGTGTGTGAAAGCCGTCCTTCACCTAGCTTGAAGGGAACACAAAGTTTCTTTTCAGTTGCAAACTCCACTCCATACATATATATGTGGAGTTACAAGCTCCAACTAGGTTTTACAGTGAAAACGGCAGGCACTTCAAACCGGCACTAGGAAACACACTGAGAAACCAGAGTAAGGGTTTCTCCTGCAACCCGTTCCCTTTGTGCTGGATGAACGAAAGTCTCTCCACATGCTCAGTTCTGAGAGATAAGTGTGTGTGAAAACCGTCCTTCACCTAGCTTGAAGGGAACACAAAGATTCTTTTCAGTTGCAAACTCCACTCCATAAATATATATGGGGAGGTACAAGTTCCAACTCGGTTTTACAGTGAAAACGGCAGGCACTTCAAACCGGCACTAGGAAACAGACTGAGAAACCAGAGTCTGTGTTTCTACTGCAAACCGTTCCCTTTGTGATGGATGAACGAACGTCTCTGCACATGCTCAGTTCTGAGAGATAAGTGTGTGTGAAAGCCGTCCTTCACCTAGCTTGAAGGGAACACAAAGTTTCTTTTCAGTTGCAAACTCCACTCCATACATATATATGTGGAGGTACAAGCTCCAACTAGGTTTTACACTGAAAACGGCAGGCACTTCAAACCGGCACTAGGAAACAGACTGAGAATCCAGAGTACGGGTTTCCGCTTCAACCCGTTCCCTTTGTGCTGGATTAACGAACGTCTCTCCACATGCTCAGTTCTGAGAGATAAGTGTGTGTGAAAGCCGTCCTTCACCTAGCTTGAAGGGAACACAAAGTGTCTTTTCAGTTGCAAACCCCACTCCATACATATATATGTGGAGGTACAAGCTCTAACTCGGTTTTACAGTGAAAACGGCAGGCACTTCAAACCGGCAGTAGGAAACAGACTGAGAATGCAGAGTAAGGGTTTCTCCTGCAACTCGTTCCCTTTGTGCTGGATGAACGAACGTCTCTCCACATGCTCAGTTCTGAGAGATAATTGTGTGTGAAATCCGTCCTTCAACTAGCTTGAAGGGAACACAAAGTTTCTTTTCAGTTGCAACTCCACTCCCTACATATATATGGGGAGGTACAAGCTCCAACTCGGCTTTACAGTGAAAACGGCAGGCACTTCAAACCGGCACTAGGAAACAGACTGAGAAACCAGAGTAAGGGTTTCTCCTGCAACCCGTTCCCTTTTTGCTGGATGAAAGAACGTCTCTCCACATGCTCAGTTTTGAGAGATAAGTGTGTGTGAAAGCCGTCCTTCACCTAGCTTGAAGGGAACACAAAGTTTCTTTTCAGTTGCAAACTCCACTCCATACATATATATGGGGAGCTAAAAACTCCAACTCGGTTTTACAGTGAAAAAGGCAGGCACTTCAAACCGGCACTAGGAAACAGACTGAGAAACCAGAGTCAGCGTTTCTTCTGCAACCCGTTCCATTTGTGCTGGATGAACGAACGTCTCTCCACATGCTATGTTCTGAGAGATAAGTGTGTGTGAAAGCCGTCCTTCAACTAGCTTGAAGGGAACACAAAGTTTCTTTTCAGATGCAACTCCACTCCATACATATATATGGGGAGGTACAAGCTCCAACTCGGCTTTACAGTGAAAACGGCAGGCACTTCAAACCGGCACTAGGAATCAGAGTGAGAAACCAGAGTAAGTGTTTCTCCTGCAACCCGTTCCCTTTGTGCTGGATGAACGAACGTCTCTCCACATGCTCAGTTCTGACAGATAAGTATGTGTGAAAGCCGTCCTTCACCTAGCTTGAAGGGAACACAAAGTTTCGTTTCTGTTGCAAACTCCACTCCATACATATATGTGGGGAGGTACAAGCTCCAACTCGGTTTACAGTGAAAACGGCAGGCACTTCAAACCGGCACTAGGAAACAGACTGAGATACCAGAGTCTGTGTTTCTACTGCAACCCGTTCCCTTTGTGCTGGATGAACGAACGTCTCTTCACAAGCTCAGATCTGAGAGATAAGTGTGTGTGAAAGCCGACCTTCACATAGCTTGAAGGGAACACAAAGTTTCTTTTAAGTTGCAAACCCCACTCCATACATATATATGGGGAGGTACAAACTCCAACTCGGTTTTACAGTGAAAAAGGCAGGGACTTCAAACCGGCACTAGGAAACAGACTGAGAAACCAGAGTCAGCGTTTCTCCTGCAACCCGTTCCATTTGTGCTGGATGAACGAACGTCTCTCCACATGCTCTGTTCTGAGAGATAAGTGTGTGTGAAAGCCGTACTTCAACTAGCTTGAAGGGAACACAAAGTTTCTTTTCAGTTGCAAACTCCACTCCATACATATATATGGGGAGGTGCAAGCTCCAAATCTGTTTTACAGTGAAAACGGCAGGCACTTCAATTCGGCACTAGGAAACAGACTGAGAATCCAGAATATGGGTTTCTCCTGCAACCCGTTCAATTTGTGCTGGATGAACGAACGTCTCTCCACATGCTCAGTTCTGAGAGATATGTGTGTGTGAAAGCCGTCCTTCAACTAGCTTGAAGGGAACACAAAGTTTCTTTTCAGGTGCAAACTCCACTCCATACATATATAAGGTTATGTACAAGCTCCAACTCTGTTTTACAGTGAAAACGGCAGGCACTTCAAACCGGCACTAGGAAACAGTCTGAGAAACCAGAGTAAGGGTTTCTCCTGCAACCCGTTCCCTTTGTGCTGGATGAACGAACGTCTCTCCACATGCTCAGTTCTGAGAGATATGTGTGTTTGAAAACCGTCCTTCAACTAGCTTGAAGGGAACACAAAGTTTCTTTTCAGTTGCAAACTCCACTCCATACATATATATGGGGAGGTACAAGCTCCAATTCGGTTTTACAGTGAAAACGGCAGGCACTTCATACCGGCACTAGGAAACAGACTGAGAAACCAGAGTCTGTGTTTCTACTGCAACCCGTTCCCTTTGTGCTGGATGAACGAACGTCTCTGCACATGCTTAGTTCTGAGAGATAATTGTGTGTGAAAGCCGTCCTTCACCTAGCTTGAAGGGAACACAAAGTTTCTTTTCAGTTGCAAACTCCACTCCATACATATATATGTGGAGTTACAAGCTCCAACTAGGTTTTACAGTGAAAACGGCAGGCACTTCAAACCGGCACTAGGAAACAGACTGAGAATCCAGAGTAAGGGTTTCTCCTGCAACCCGTTCGCTTTGTGCTGGATTAACGAACGTCTCTCCACATGCTCAGTTCTGAGAGATAAGTGTGTGTGAAAGCCGTACTTCAACTAGCTTGAAGGGAACGCAAAGTTTCTTTTCAGTTTCAAACTCCACTCCATACATATATATGGGGAGGTGCAAGCTCCAACTCTGTTTTACAGTGAAAACGGCAGGCACTTCAAATCGGCACTAGGAAACAGACTGAGAATCCAGAATATGGGTTTCTCCTGCAACCCGTTCAATTTGTGCTGGATGAACGAACGTCTCTCCACATGCTCAGTTCTGAGAGATAAGTGTGTGTGAAAGCCGTCCTTCAACTAGCTTGAAGGGAACACAAAGTTTCTTTTCAGGTGCAAACTCCACTCCATACATATATATGGTTAGGTACAAGCTCCAACTCGGTTTTACAGTGAAAACGGCAGGCACTTCCAACCGGCACTAGGAAACACACTGAGAAACCAGAGTAAGGGTTTCTCCTGCAACCCGTTCCCTTTGTGCTGGATGAACGAACGTCTCTCCACATGCTCAGTTCTGAGAGATAATTGTGTGTGAAAGCCGTACTTCAACTAGCTTGACGGGAACACAAAGTTTCTTCTCAGTTGCAAACTCCACTCCATAAATTTATATGGGGGGGTAGAAGCTCCAACTCGGGTTTACAGTGAAAAAGGCAGGCACTTCAAACCGGCACTAGGAAACAGACTGAGAAACCAGAGTAAGGGTTTTTCCTGCAACCCGTTCCCTTTGTGCTGGATGAACGAAAGTCTCTCCACATGCTCAGTTCTGAGAGATAAGTGTGTGTGAAAACCGTCCTTCACCTAGCTTGAAGGGAACACAAAGATTCTTTTCAGTTGCAAACTCCACTCCATAAATATATATGGGGAGGTACAAGCTCCAACTCGGTTTTACAGTGAAAACGGCAGGCACTTCAAACCGGCACTAGGAAACAGACTGAGAAACCAGAGTCTGTGTTTCTACTGCAACCCGTTCCCTTTGTGATGGATGAACGAACGTCTCTGCACATGCTCAGTTCTGAGAGATAAGTGTGTGTGAAAGCCGTCCTTCACCTAGCTTGAAGGGAACACAAAGTTTCTTTTCAGTTGCAAACTCCACTCCATACATATATATGTGGAGGTACAAGCTCCAACTAGGTTTTACACTGAAAACGGCAGGCACTTCAAACCGGCACTAGGAAACAGACTGAGAATCCAGAGTACGGGTTTCCCCTTCAACCCGTTCCCTTTGTGCTGGATTAACGAACGTCTCTCCACATGCTCAGTTCTGAGAGATAAGTGTGTGTGAAAGCCGTCCTTCACCTAGCTTGAAGGGAACACAAAGTGTCTTTTCAGTTGCAAACCCCACTCCATACATATATATATGGGGAGGTACAAACTCCAACTCGGTTTTACAGTGAAAAAGGCAGGCACTTCAAATCGGCACTAGGAAACAGACTGAGAAACCAGAGTCAGCGTTTCTCCTGCAACCCGTTCCATTTGTGCTGGATGAACGAGCGTCTCTCCACATGCTCTGTTCTGAGAGATAAGTGTGTGTGAAAGCCGGACTTCAACTTGATTGAAGGGAACACAAAGTTTCTTTTCAGTTGCAAACTCCACTCCATACTCATATATTGGGAGGTGCAAGCTCCAACACGGATTTACAGTGAAAACGGCAGGCACTTAAAACCGGCACTAGGAAACAGACTGAGAAACCAGAGTAAGGGTTTCTCCTGCAACCCGTTCCCTTTGTGCTGGATGAACGAACGTCTCTCCACATGCTCAATTCTGAGAGATAAGTGTGTGTGAAAGCCGTCCTTCACCTAGCTTGAAGGGAACACAAAGTTTCTTTTCAGTTGCAAACTCCACTCCATACATATATATGGGGAGGTACAAGCTCCAACTCGGTTTTACAGTGAAAACGGCAGGCACTTCAAACCGGCACTAGGAAACAGACTGAGAAACCAGAGTAAGGGTTTCTTCTGCAACCCGTTCCCTTTGTGCTGGATGAACGAACGTCTCTCCACATGCTCAGTTCTGAGAGATAATTGTGTGTGAAAGCCGTACTTCAACTAGCTTGACGGGAACAGAAAGTTTCTTTTCAGTTGCAAATTCCACTCCATACATATATATGGGGTGGTACAAGATCCAACTCGGTTTTACAGTGAAAACGGCAGGCACTTCAAACCGGCACTAGGAAACAGACTGAGAAACCAGAGTAAGGGTTTTTCCTGCAACCCGTTCCCTTTGTGCTGGATTAACGAACGTCTCTCCACATGCTCAGTTCTGAGAAATATGTGTGTGTGAAAACCGTCCTTCACCTAGCTTGAAGGGAACACAAAGTTTCTTTTCAGTTGCAAACTCCACTCCATACATATATATGGGGAGGTACAAGCTCCAACTCGGTTTTACAGTGAAAACGGCAGGCACTTCCAACCGGCACAAGGAAACAGACTGAGAAACCAGAGTCTGTGTTTCTCCTGCAAACCGTTCCCTTTGTGCTGGATGAACGAACGCCTCTGCACATGCTCAGTTCTGAGAGATAAGTGTGTGTGAAAGCCGTACTTCACCTAGCTTGAAGGGAACACAAAGTTTCCTTCCAGTTGCAAACTCCACTCCATACATATATATGTGGAGGTACAAGCTCCAACTCGGTTTTACAGTGAAAACGGCAGGCACTTCAAACCGGCAGTAGGAAACAGACTGAGAATGCAGAGTAAGGGTTTCTCCTGCAACTCGTTCCATTTGTGCTGGATGAACGAACGTCTCTCCACATGCTCAGTTCTGAGAGATAATTGTGTGTGAAAGCCGTCCTTCAACTAGCTTGAAGGGAACACAAAGTTTCTTTTCAGTTGCAACTCCACTCCCTACATATATATGGGGAGGTACAAGCTCCAACTCGGCTTTACAGTGAAAACGGCAGGCACTTCAAACCGGCACTAGGAAACAGACTGAGAAAGCAGAGTAAGGGTTTCTCCTGCAACCCGTTCCCTTTTTGCTGGATGAAAGAACGTCTCTCCACATGCTCAGTTTTGAGAGATAAGTGTGTGTGAAAGCCGTCCTTCACCTAGCTTGAAGGGAACACAAAGTTTCTTTTCAGTTGCAAACTCCACTCCATACATATATATGGGGAGCTAAAAACTCCAACTCGGTTTTACAGTGAAAAAGGCAGGCACTTCAAACCGGCACTAGGAAACAGACTGAGAAACCAGAGTCAGCGTTTCTTCTGCAATCCGTTCCATTTGTGCTGGATGAACGAACGTCTCTCCACATGCTATGTTCTGAGAGATAAGTGTGTGTGAAAGCCGTCCTTCAACTAGCTTGAAGGGAACACAAAGTTTCTTTTCAGTTGCAACTCCACTCCATACATATATATGGGGAGGTACAAGCTCCAACTCGGCTTTACAGTGAAAACGGCAGGCACTTCAAACCGGCACTAGGAATCAGAGTGAGAAACCAGAGTAAGTGTTTCTCCTGCAACCCGTTCCCTTTGTGCTGGATGAACGAACGTCTCTCCACATGCTCAGTTCTGACAGATAAGTATGTGTGAAAGCCGTCCTTCACCTAGCTTGAAGGGAACACAAAGTTTCGTTTCTGTTGCAAACTCCACTCCATACATATATGTGGGGAGGTACAAGCTCCAACTCGGTTTACAGTGAAAACGGCAGGCACTTCAAACCGGCACTAGGAAACAGACTGAGATACCAGAGTCTGTGTTTCTACTGCAACCCGTTCCCTTTGTGCTGGATGAACGAACGTCTCTTCACAAGCTCAGATCTGAGAGATAAGTGTGTGTGAAAGCCGACCTTCACATAGCTTGAAGGGAACACAAAGTTTCTTTTCAGTTGCAAACTCCACTCCATACATATATATGTGGAGGTACAAGCTCCAACTAGGTTTTACACTGAAAACGGCAGGCACTTCAAACCGGCACTAGGAAACAGACTGAGAATCCAGAGTAAGGGTTTCTCCTGCAACCCGTTCCCTTTGTGCTGGATTAACGAACGTCTCTCCACATGCTCAGTTCTGAGAGATAAGTGTGTGTGAAAGCCGTCCTTCACCTAGCTTGAAGGGAACACAAAGTTTCTTTTCAGTTGCAAACCCCACTCCATACATATATATGGGGAGGTACAAACTCCAACTCGGTTTTACAGTGAAAAAGGCAGGGACTTCAAACCGGCACTAGGAAACAGACTGAGAAACCAGAGTCAGCGTTTCTCCTGCAACCCGTTCCATTTGTGCTGGATGAACGAACGTCTCTCCACATGCTCTGTTCTGAGAGATAAGTGTGTGTGAAAGCCGTACTTCAACTAGCTTGAAGGGAACACAAAGTTTCTTTTCAGTTGCAAACTCCACTCCATACATATATATGGGGAGGTGCAAGCTCCAACTCTGTTTTACAGTGAAAACGGCAGGCACTTCAAACCGGCAGTAGGAAACAGAGTGAGAAACCAGAATATGGGTTTCTCCTGCAACCCGTTCAATTTGTGCTGGATGAACGAACGTCTCTCCACATGCTCAGTTCTGAGAGATATGTGTGTGTGAAAGCCGTCCTTCAACTAGCTTGAAGGGAACACAAAGTTTCTTTTCAGGTGCAAACTCCACTCCATACATATATAAGGTTAGGTACAAGCTCCAACTCTGTTTTACAGTGAAAACGGCAGGCACTTCAAACCGGCACTAGGAAACAGACTGAGAAACCAGAGTAAGGGTTTCTCCTGCAACCCGTTCCCTTTGTGCTGGATGAACGAACGTCTCTCCACATGCTCAGTTCTGAGAGATAATTGTGTGTGAAAGCCGTACTTCAACTAGCTTGACGGGAACACAAAGTTTCTTTTCAGTTGCAAACTCCACTCCATAAATTTATATGGGGGGATAGAAGCTCCAACTCGTGTTTACAGTGAAAAAGGCAGGCACTTCAAACCGGCACTAGGAAACAGACTGAGAAACCAGACTAAGGGTTTTTCCTGCAACCCGTTCCCTTTGTGCTGGATGAACGAACGTCTCTCCACATGCTCAGTTCTGAGAGATAAGTGTGTGTGAAAACCGTCCTTCACCTAGCTTGAAGGGAACACAAAGATTCTTTTCAGTTGCAAACTCCGCTCCATAAATATATATGGGGAGGTACAAGCTCCAACTCGGTTTTACAGTGAAAACGGCAGGCACTTCAAACCGGCACTAGGAAACAGACTGAGAAACCAGAGTCTGTGTTTCTACTGCAACCCGTTCCCTTTGTGATGGATGAACGAACGTCTCTGCACATGCTCAGTTCTGAGAGATAAGTGTGTGTGAAAGCCGTCCTTCACCTAGCTTGAAGGGAACACAAAGTTTCTTTTCAGTTGCAAACTCCACTCCATACATATATATGTGGAGGTACAAGCTCCAACTAGGTTTTACACTGAAAACGGCAGGCACTTCAAACCGGCACTAGGAAACAGACTGAGAATCCAGAGTACGGGTTTCCCCTGCAACCCGTTCCCTTTGTGCTGGATTAACGAACGTCTCTCCACATGCTCAGTTCTGAGAGATAAGTGTGTGTGAAAGCCGTACTTCAACTAGCTTGACGGGAACACAAAGTTTCTTTTCAGTTGCAAACTCCACTCCATACATATATATGGGGAGGTACAAGCTCCAACTCGGTTTTACAGTGAAAACGGCAGGCACTTCCAACCGGCACAAGGAAACAGACTGAGAAACCAGAGTCTGTGTTTCTCCTGCAACCCGTTCCCTTTGTGCTGGATGAACGAACGCCTCTGCACATGCTCAGATCTGAGAGATAAGTGTGTGTGAAAGCCGTACTTCACCTAGCTTGAAGGGAACACAAAGTTTCCTTCCAGTTGCAAACTCCACTCCATACATATATATGTGGAAGTACAATCTCCAACTCGGTTTTACAGTGAAAACGGCAGGCACTTAAAACCGGCACTAGGAAACAGACTGAGAAACCAGAGTAAGGGTTTCTCCTGCAACCCGTTCCCTTTGTGCTGGATGAACGAACGTCTCTCCACATGCTCAGTTCTGAGAGATAAGTGTGTGTGAAAGCCGTCCTTCACCTAGCTTGAAGGGAACACAAAGTTTCTTTTCAGTTGCAAACTCCACTCCATACATATATATGGGGTGGTACAAGCTCCAACTCGGTTTTACAGTGAAAACGGCAGGCACTTCAAACCGGCACTAGGAAACAGACTGAGAAACCAGAGTCTGTGTTTCTACTGCAACCCGTTCCCTTTGTACTGGATGAACGAACGTCTCTGCACATGCTCAGTTCTGAGAGATAAGTGTGTGTGAAAGCCGTCCTTCACCTAGCTTGAAGGGAACACAAAGTTTCTTTTCAGTTGCAAACTCCACTCCATACATATATATGTGGAGGTACAAGCTCCAACTCGGTTTTACAGTGAAACGGCAGGCACTTCAAACCGGCAGTAGGAAACAGACTGAGAATGCAGAGTAAGGGTTTCTCCTGCAACTCGTTCCCTTTGTGCTGGATGAACGAACGTCTCTCCACATGCTCAGTTCTGAGAGATAAGTGTGTGTGAAAGCCGTCCTTCAACTAGCTTGAAGGGAACACAAAGTTTCTTTTCAGTTGCAACTCCACTCCGTACATATATATGGGGAGGTACAAGTTCCAACTCGGCTTTACAGTGAAAACGGCAGGCACTTCAAACCGGCAGTAGGAAACAGAGTGAGAAACCAGAGTAAGTGTTTCTCCTGCAACCCGTTCCCTTTGTGCTGGATGAACGAAAGTCTCTCCACATGCTCAGTTCTGAGAGATAAGTATGTGTGAAAGCCGTCCTTCACCTAGCTTGAAGGGAACACAAAGTTTCGTTTCTGTTGCAAACTCCACTCCATACATAAATGTGGGGAGGTACAAGCTCCAACTCGGTTTACAGTGAAAACGGCAGGCACTTCAAACCGGCACTAGGAAACAGACTGAGATACCAGAATCTGTGTTTCTACTGCAACCCTTTCCCTTTGTGCTGGATGAACGAACGTCTCTTAACAAGCTCAGATCTGAGAGAAAAGTTTGTGTGAAAGCCGACCTTCACATAGCTTGAAGGGAACACAAAGTTTCTTTTCAGTTGAAAACTCCACTCCATACATATATATGGGGAGGTACAAGCTCCAACTCGGTTTTTCAGTGAAAACTGCAGGCACTTCAAACCGGCACTAGGAAACAGACTGAGAATCCAGAGTAAGGGTTTCTCCTGTAACCCGTTCCCTTTGTGCTGGATGAACGAACGTCTCTCCACATGCTCAGTTCTGAGAGATAATTGTGTGTGAAAGCCGTACTTCAACTAGCTTGACGGGAACACAAAGTTTCTTTTCAGTTGCAAACTCCACTCCATACATATATATGGGGGGGTACAAGCTCCTACTCGGTTTTACAGTGAAAACGGCAGGCACTTCAAACCAGCACTAGGAAACAGACTGAGAAACCAGAGAAAGGGTTTCTCCTGCAACCCGTTCCCTTTGTGCTGGATGAACGAACGTCTCTCCACATGCTCAGTTCTGAGAGATAAGTGTGTGTGAAAACCGACCTTCAACTAGCTTGAAGGGAACACAAAGTTTCTTTTCAGTTGCAAACTCCACTCCATACATATATATGGGGAGGTACAAGCTCCAACTCGTTTTTACAGTGAAAACGGCAGGCACTTCAAACCGGCACTAGGAAACAGACTGAGAAACCAGAGTCTGTGTTTCTACTTCAACCCGTTCACTTTGTGCTGGATGAACGAACGTCTCTGCACATGCTCAGTTCTGAGAGATAAGTGTGTGTGTAAGCCGTCCTTCACCTAGCTTGAAGGGAACACAAAGTTTCTTTTCAGTTGCCAACTCCGCTCCATACATATATATGGGTGGTACAAGATCCAACTCGGTTTTACAGTGAAAACGGCAGGCACTTCAAACCGGCACAAGGAAACAGACTGAGAAACCAGAGTAAGGGTTTCCCCTGCAACCCGTTCCCTTTGTGCTGGATGAACGAACGTCTCTCCACATGCTCAGTTCTGAGAGATAAGTGTGTGTGAAAGCCGTCCTTCACCTAGCTTGAAGGGAACACAAAGTTTCTTTTCAGTTGCAAACTCCACTCCATACATATATATGGGGGGGTACAAGCTCGAACTCGGTTTTACAGTGAAAAAGGCAGGGACTTCAAACCGGCACTAGGAAACAGACTGAGAAACCAGAGTCAGCGTTTCTCCTGCAACCCGTTCCATTTGTGCTGGATGAACGAACGTCTCTCCACATGCTCTGTTCTGAGAGATAAGTGTGTGTGAAAGCCGTACTTCAACTAGCTTGAAGGGAACACAAAGTTTCTTTTCAGTTGCAAACTCCACTCCATACATATATATGGGGAGGTGCAAGCTCCAACTCTGTTTTACAGTGAAAACGGCAGGCACTTCAAATCGGCACTAGGAAACAGACTGAGAATCCAGAATATGGGTTTCTCCTGCAACCCGTTCAATTTGTGCTGGATGAACGAACGTCTCTCCACATGCTCAGTTCTGAGAGATATGTGTGTGTGAAAGCCGTCCTTCAAATAGCTTGAAGGGAACACAAAGTTTCTTTTCAGGTGCAAACTCCACTCCATACATATATATGGTTAGGTACAAGCTCCAACTCTGTTTTACAGTGAAAACGGCAGGCACTTCAAACCGGCACTAGGAAACAGACTGAGAAACCAGAGTAAGGGTTTCTCCTGCAACCCGTTCCCTTTGTGCTGGATGAACGAACGTCTCTCCACATGCTCAGTTCTGAGAGATAATTGTGTGTGAAAGCCGTACTTCAACTAGCTTGACGGGAACACAAAGTTTCTTTTCAGTTGCAAACTCCACTCCATAAATTTATATGGGGGGATAGAAGCTCCAACTCGTGTTTACAGTGAAAAAGGCAGGCACTTCAAACCGGCACTAGGAAACAGACTGAGAAACCAGACTAAGGGTTTTTCCTGCAACCCGTTCCCTTTGTGCTGGATGAACGAACGTCTCTCCACATGCTCAGTTCTGAGAGATAAGTGTGTGTGAAAACCGTCCTTCACCTAGCTTGAAGGGAACACAAAGATTCTTTTCAGTTGCAAACTCCACTCCATAAATATATATGGGGAGGTACAAGCTCCAACTCGGTTTTACAGTGAAAACGGCAGGCACTTCAAACCGGCACTAGGAAACACACTGAGAAACCAGAGTCTGTGTTTCTACTGCAACCCGTTCCCTTTGTGATGGATGAACGAACGTCTCTGCACATGCTCAGTTCTGAGAGATAAGTGTGTGTGAAAGCCGTCCTTCACCTAGCTTGAAGGGAACACAAAGTTTCTTTTCAGTTGCAAACTTCACTCCATACATATATATGTGGAGGTACAAGCTCCAACTAGGTTTTACACTGAAAACGGCAGGCACTTCAAACCGGCACTAGGAAACAGACTGAGAATCCAGAGTTCGGGTTTCCCCTGCAACACGTTCCCTTTGTGCTGGATTAACGAACGTCTCTCCACATGCTCAGTTCTGAGAGATAAGTGTGTGTGAAAGCCGTACTTCAACTAGCTTGACGGGAACACAAAGTTTCTTTTCAGTTGCAAACTCCACTCCATACATATATATGGGGAGGTACAAGCTCCAACTCGGTTTTACAGTGAAAACGGCAGGCACTTCCAACCGGCACAAGGAAACAGACTGAGAAACCAGAGTCTGTGTTTCTCCTGCAACCCGTTCCCTTTGTGCTGGATGAACGAACGCCTCTGCACATGCTCAGATCTGAGAGATAAGTGTGTGTGAAAGCCGTACTTCACCTAGCTTGAAGGGAACACAAAGTTTCCTTCCAGTTGCAAACTCCACTCCATACATATATATGTGGAGGTACAAGCTCCAACTCGGTTTTACAGTGAAAACGGCAGGCACTTCAAACCGGCAGTAGGAAACAGACTGAGAATGCAGAGTAAGGGTTTCCCCTGCAACTCTTTCAATTTGTGCTGGATGAACGAACGTCTCTCCACATGCTCAGTTCTGAGAGATAATTGTGTGTGAAAGCCGTCCTTCAACTAGCTTGAAGGGAACACAAAGTTTCTTTTCAGTTGCAACTCCACTCCATACATATATATGGGGAGGTACAAGCTCCAACTCGGCTTTACAGTGAAAACGGCAGGCACTTCAAACCGGCACTAGGAATCAGAGTGAGAAACCAGAGTAAGTGTTTCTCCTGCAACCCGTTCCCTTTGTGCTGGATGAACGAACGTCTCTCCACATGCTCAGTTCTGACAGATAAGTATGTGTGAAAGCCGTCCTTCACCTAGCTTGAAGGGAACACAAAGTTTCGTTTCTGTTGCAAACTCCACTCCATACATATATGTGGGGAGGTACAAGCTCCAACTCGGTTTACAGTGAAAACGGCAGGCACTTCAAACCGGCACTAGGAAACAGACTGAGATAACAGAGTCTGTGTTTCTACTGCAACCCGTTCCCTTTGTGCTGGATGAACGAACGTCTCTTCACAAGCTCAGATCTGAGAGATAAGTGTGTGTGAAAGCCGACCTTCACCTAGCTTGAAGGGAACACAAAGTTTCTTTTCAGTTGCAAACTCCACTCCATACATATATATGTGGAGGTACAAGCTCCAACTAGGTTTTACACTGAAAACGGCAGGCACTTCAAACCGGCACTAGGAAACAGACTGAGAATCCAGAGTAACGGTTTCTCCTGCAACCCGTTCCCTTTGTGCTGGATTAACGAACGTCTCTCCACATGCTCAGTTCTGAGAGATAAGTGTGTGTGAAAGCCGTCCTTCACCTAGCTTGAAGGGAACACAAAGTTTCTTTTCAGTTGCAAACCCCACTCCATACATATATATGAGGAGGTACAAACTCCAACTCGGTTTTACAGTGAAAAAGGCAGGGACTTCAAACCGGCACTAGGAAACAGACTGAGAAACCAGAGTCAGCGTTTCTCCTGCAACCCGTTCCATTTGTGCTGGATGAACGAACGTCTCTCCACATGCTCTGTTCTGAGAGATAAGTGTGTGTGAAAGCCGTACTTCAACTAGATTGAAGGGAACACAAAGTTTCTTTTCAGTTGCAAACTCCACTCCATACACATATATTGGGAGGTGCAAGCTCCATCTCGGTTTTACAGTGAAAACGGCAGGCACTTAAAACCGGCACTAGGAAACAGACTGAGAAACCAGAGTAAGGGTTTCTCCTGCAACCCGTTCCCTTTGTGCTGGATGAACGAACGTCTCTCCACATGCTCAGTTCTGAGAGATAAGTGTGTGTGAAAGCCGTCCTTCACCTAGCTTGAAGGGAACACAAAGTTTCTTTTCAGTTGCAAACTCCACTCCATACATATATATGGGGTGGTACAAGCTCCAACTCGGTTTTACAGTGAAAACGGCAGGCACTTCAAACCGGCACTAGGAAACAGACTGAGAAACCAGAGTCTGTGTTTCTACTGCAACCCGTTCCCTTTGTACTGGATGAACGAACGTCTCTGCACATGCTCAGTTCTGAGAGATAAGTGTGTGTGAAAGCCGTCCTTCACCTAGCTTGAAGGGAACACAAAGTTTCTTTTCAGTTGCCAACTCCGCTCCATACATATTTATGGAAAGGTACAAGCTCCAACTCGGTTTTACAGTGAAAACTGCAGGCACTTCCAACCGGCACTAGGAAACAGACTGAGAAACCAGAGTCAGCGTTTCTCCTGCAACCCGTTCCCTTTGTGCTGGATGAACGAACGTCTCTCCACATGCTCAGTTCTGAGAGATAATTGTGTGTGAAAGCCGTACTTCAACTAGCTTGACGGGAACACAAAGTTTCTTTTCAGTTGCAAATTCCACTCCATACATATATATGGGGGGGTACAAGATCCAACTCGGTTTTACAGTGAAAATGGCAGGCACTTCAAACCGGCACTAGGAAACAGACTGAGAAACCAGAGTAAGGGTTTTTCCTGCAACCCGTTCCCTTTGTGCTGGATTAACGAACGTCTCTCCACATGCTCAGTTCTGAGAAATATGTGTGTGTGACAACCGTCCTTCACCTAGCTTGAAGGGAACACAAAGTTTCTTTTCAGTTGCAAACTCCACTCCATACATATATATGGGGAGGTACAAGCTCCAACTCGGTTTTACAGTGAAAACGGCAGGCACTTCCAACCGGAACTAGGAAACAGTCTGAGAAACCAGAGTCTGTGTTTCTCCTGCAACCCGTTCCCTTTGTGCTGGATGAACGAACGTCTCTGCACATGCTCAGTTCTGAGAGATAAGTGTGTGTGAAAGCCGTACTTCACCTAGCTTGAAGAGAACACAAAATTTCTTTCCAGTTGCAAACTCCAGTCCATACATATATATGTGGAGGTACAAGCTCCAACTCGGTTTTACAGTGAAACGGCAGGCACTTCAAACCGGCAGTAGGAAACAGACTGAGAATGCAGAGTAAGGGTTTCTCCTGCAACTCGTTCCCTTTGTGCTGGATGAACGAACGTCTCTCCACATGCTCAGTTCTGAGAGATAAGTGTGTGTGAAAGCCGTCCTTCAACTAGCTTGAAGGGAACACTAAGTTTCTTTTCAGTTGCAACTCCACTCCATACATATATATGGGGAGGTACAAGTTCCAACTCGGCTTTACAGTGAAAACGGCAGGCACTTCAAACCGGCAGTAGGAAACAGAGTGAGAAACCAGAGTAAGTGTTTCTCCTGCAACCCGTTCCCTTTGTGCTGGATGAACGAACGTCTCTCCACATGC
Organism: Vicugna pacos; assembly: GCF_048564905.1. Lineage (NCBI taxonomy): Eukaryota > Metazoa > Chordata > Mammalia > Artiodactyla > Camelidae > Vicugna > Vicugna pacos. The sequence goes on from NC_133002.1 coordinate 25,866,427, forward strand.
TCAGTTCTGAGAGATAAGTATGTGTGAAAGCCGTCCTTCACCTAGCTTGAAGGGAACACAAAGTTTCGTTTCTGTTGCAAACTCCACTCCATACATAAATGTGGGGAGGTACAAGCTCCAACTCGGTTTACAGTGAAAACGGCAGGCACTTCAAACCGGCACTAGGAAACAGACTGAGATACCAGAATCTGTGTTTCTACTGCAACCCTTTCCCTTTGTGCTGGATGAACGAACGTCTCTTCACAAGCTCAGATCTGAGAGATAAGTGTGTGTGAAAGCCGACCTTCACATAGCTTGAAGGGAACACAAAGTTTCTTTTCAGTTGAAAACTCCACTCCATACATATATATGGGGAGGTACAAGCTCCAACTCGGTTTTTCAGTGAAAACTGCAGGCACTTCAAACCGGCACTAGGAAACAGACTGAGAATCCAGAGTAAGGGTTTCTCCTGTAACCCGTTCCCTTTGTGCTGGATGAACGAACGTCTCTCCACATGCTCAGTTCTGAGAGATAATTGTGTGTGAAAGCCGTACTTCAACTAGCTTGACGGGAACACAAAGTTTCTTTTCAGTTGCAAACTGCACTCCATACATATATATGGGGGGGTACAAGCTCCTACTCGGTTTTACAGTGAAAACGGCAGGCACTTCAAACCAGCACTAGGAAACAGACTGAGAAACCAGAGTAAGGGTTTCTCCTGCAACCCGTTCCCTTTGTGCTGGATGAACGAACGTCTCTCCACATGCTCAGTTCTGAGAGATAAGTGTGTGTGAAAACCGTCCTTCAACTAGCTTGAAGGGAACACAAAGTTTCTTTTCAGTTGCAAACTCCACTCCATACATATATATGGGGAGGTACAAGCTCCAACTCGTTTTTACAGTGAAAACGGCAGGCACTTCAAACCGGCACTAGGAAACAGACTGAGAAACCAGAGTCTGTGTTTCTACTGCAACCCGTTCACTTTGTGCTGGATGAACGAACGTCTCTGCACATGCTCAGTTCTGAGAGATATGTGTGTGTGAAAGCCGTCCTTCACCTAGCTTGAAGGGAACACAAAGTTTCTTTTCAGTTGCCAACTCCGCTCCATACATATATATGGGTGGTACAAGATCCAACTCGGTTTTACAGTGAAAACGGCAGGCACTTCAAACCGGCACAAGGAAACAGACTGAGAAACCAGAGTAAGGGTTTCCCCTACAACCCGTTCCCTTTGTGCTGGATGAACGAACGTCTCTCCACATGCTCAGTTCTGAGAGATAAGTGTGTGTGAAAGCCGTCCTTCACCTAGCTTGAAGGGAACACAAAGTTTCTTTTCAGTTGCAAACTCCACTCCATACATATATATGGGGGGGTACAAGCTCGAACTCGGTTTTACAGTGAAAAAGGCAGGCACTTCAAACCGGCACTAGGAATCAGAGTGAGAAACCAGAGTAAGTGTTTCTCCTGCAACCCGTTCCCTTTGTGCTGGATGAACGAACGTCTCTCCACATGCTCAGTTCTGACAGATAAGTATGTGTGAAAGCCGTCCTTCACCTAGCTTGAAGGGAACACAAAGTTTCGTTTCTGTTGCAAACTCCACTCCATACATATATGTGGGGAGGTACAAGCTCCAACTCGGTTTACAGTGAAAACGGCAGGCACTTCAAACCGGCACTAGGAAACAGACTGAGATACCAGAGTCTGTGTTTCTACTGCAACCCGTTCCCTTTGTGCTGGATGAACGAACGTCTCTTCACAAGCTCAGATCTGAGAGATAAGTGTGTGTGAAAGCCGACCTTCACATAGCTTGAAGGGAACACAAAGTTTCTTTTCAGTTGCAAACTCCACTCCATACATATATATGTGGAGGTACAAGCTCCAACTAGGTTTTACACTGAAAACGGCAGGCACTTCAAACCGGAACTAGGAAACAGACTGAGAATCCAGAGTAAGGGTTTCTCCTGCAACCCGTTCCCTTTGTGCTGGATTAACGAACGTCTCTCCACATGCTCAGTTCTGAGAGATAAGTGTGTGTGAAAGCCGTCCTTCACCTAGCTTGAAGGGAACACAAAGTTTCTTTTCAGTTGCAAACCCCACTCCATACATATATATGGGGAGGTACAAACTCCAACTCGGTTTTACAGTGAAAAAGGCAGGCACTTCAAACCGGCACTAGGAAACAGACTGAGAAACCAGAGTCAGCGTTTCTCCTGCAACCCGTTCCCTTTGTGCTGGATGAACGAACGTCTCTCCACATGCTCAGTTCTGAGAGATAATTGTGTGTGAAAGCCGTACTTCAACTAGCTTGACGGGAACACAAAGTTTCTTTTCAGTTGCAAATTCCACTCCATACATATATATGGGGGGGTACAAGATCCAACTCGGTTTTACAGTGAAAACGGCAGGCACTTCAAACCGGCACTAGGAAACAGACTGAGAAACCAGAGTAAGGGTTTTTCCTGCAACCCGTTCCCTTTGTGCTGGATTAACGAACGTCTCTCCACATGCTCAGTTCTGAGAAATATGTGTGTGTGAAAACCGTCCTTCACCTAGCTTGAAGGGAACACAAAGTTTCTTTTCAGTTGCCAACTCCACTCCATATATATATATGGGGAGGTACAAGCTCCAACTCGGTTTTACAGTGAAAACGGCAGGCACTTCCAACCGGCACTAGGAAACAGACTGAGAAACCAGAGTCTGTGTTTCTCCTGCAACCCGTTCCCTTTGTGCTGGATGAACGAACGTCTCTGCACATGCTCAGTTCTGAGAGATAAGTGTGTGTGAAAGCCGTACTTCACCTAGCTTGAAGGGAACACAAAATTTCTTTCCAGTTGCAAACTCCACTCCATACATATATATGTGGAGGTACAAGCTCCAACTCGGTTTTACAGTGAAAACGGCAGGCACTTCAAACCGGCAGTAGGAAACAGACTGAGAATGCAGAGTAAGGGTTTCCCCTGCAACTCGTTCCCTTTGTACTGGATGAACGAACGTCTCTCCACATGCTCAGTTCTGAGAGATAAGTATGTGTGAAAGCCGTCCTTCACCTAGCTTGAAGGGAACACAAAGTTTCTTTTCAGTTGCAAACTCCACTCCATACATAAATGTGGGGAGGTACAAGCTCCAACTCGGTTTAAAGTGAAAACGGCAGGCACTTCAAACCGGCACTAGGAAACAGACTGAGATACCAGAGTCTGTGTTTCTACTGCAACCCTTTCCCTTTGTGCTGGATGAACGAACGTCTCTTCACAAGCTCAGATCTGAGAGATAAGTGTGTGTGAAAGCCGACCTTCACATAGCTTGAAGGGAACACAAAGTTTCTTTTCAGTTGAAAACTCCACTCCATACATATATATGGGGAGGTACAAGCTCCAACTCGGTTTTACAGTGAAAACTGCAGGCACTTCAAACCGGCACTAGGAAACAGACTGAGAATCCAGAGTAAGGGTTTCTCCTGTAACCCGTTCCCTTTGTGCTGGATGAACGAACGTCTCTCCACATGCTCAGTTCTGAGAGATAATTGTGTGTGAAAGCCGTACTTCAACTAGCTTGACGGGAACACAAAGTTTCTTTTCAGTTGCAAACTCCACTCCATACATATATATGGGGGGGTACAAGCTCCTACTCGGTTTTACAGTGAAAACGGCAGGCACTTCAAACCAGCACTAGGAAACAGACTGAGAAACCAGAGTAAGGGTTTCTCCTGCAACCCGTTCCCTTTGTGCTGGATGAACGAACGTCTCTCCACATGCTCAGTTCTGAGAGATAAGTGTGTGTGAAAACCGTCCTTCAACTAGCTTGAAGGGAACACAAAGTTTCTTTTCAGTTGCAAACTCCACTCCATACATATATATGGGGAGGTACAAGCTCCAACTCGTTTTTACAGTGAAAACGGCAGGCACTTCAAACCGGCACTAGGAAACAGACTGAGAAACCAGAGTCTGTGTTTCTACTGCAACCCGTTCACTTTGTGCTGGATGAACGAACGTCTCTGCACATGCTCAGTTCTGAGAGATAAGTGTGTGTGAAAGCCGTCCTTCACCTAGCTTGAAGGGAACACAAAGTTTCTTTTCAGTTGCCAACTCCGCTCCATACATATATATGGGTGGTACAAGATCCAACTCGGATTTACAGTGAAAACGGCAGGCACTTCAAACCGGCACAAGGAAACAGACTGAGAAACCAGAGTAAGGGTTTCCCCTGCAACCCGTTCCCTTTGTGCTGGATGAACGAACGTCTCTCCACATGCTCAGTTCTGAGAGATAAGTGTGTGTGAAAGCCGTCCTTCACCTAGCTTGAAGGGAACACAAAGTTTCTTTTCAGTTGCAAACTCCACTCCATACATATATATGGGGGGGTACAAGTTCGAACTCGGTTTTACAGTGAAAACGGCAGGCACTTGAAACCGGCCCTAGGTAACACACTGAGAAATCAGAGTCAGTGTTTCACCTACAAACCGTTCACTTTGTGCTGGATGAACGAACGTCTCTCCACATGCTCAGTTCTGAGAGATAAGTGTGTGTGAAAGCCGTACTTCAACAAGCTTGAAGGGAACACAAAGTTTCTTTTCAGTTGCAAACTCCACTCCATACATATATATGGGGAGGTACAAGCTCCAACTCGGTTTTACAGTGAAAAAGGCAGGGACTTCAAACCGGCACAAGGAAACAGACTGAGAAACCAGAGTAAGTGTTTCTCCTGAAATCCGTTCCATTTGTGCTGGATGAACGAACGTCTCTCCACATGCTCAGTTCTGATAGATATGTGTGTGTGAAAGCCGTCCTTCACCTAGCTTGAAGGGAACACAAAGTTTCTTTTCAGTTGCAAACTCCACTCCATACATATATATGGGGAGGTACAAGCTCCAACTCGGTTTTACAGTGGAATCTGCAGGCACTTCAAACCGGCACTAGGAAACAGACTGAGAAACCAGAGTAAGGGTTTCTCCTGCAACCCGTTCCCTTTGTGCTGGATGAAAGAACGTCTCTCCACATGCTCAGTTCTGAGAGATAAGTGTGTGTGAAAGCCGTCCTTCACCTAGCTTGAAGGGAACACAAAATTTCTTTTCAGTTGCAAACTCCACTCCATACATATATATGGGGAGGTACAAGCTCCAACTCGGTTTTACAGTGAAAACGGCAGGCACTTCAAACCGGCACTAGGAAACAGACTGAGAAACCAGAGTCAGTGTTTCCCCTGCAACCCTTTCCCTTTGTGCTGGATGAACGAACGTCTCTCCACATGCTCAGTTCTGAGAGATAAGCGTGTGTGAAAGCCGTCCTTCACCTAGCTTGAAGGGAACACAAAGTTTCTTTTCAGTTGCAAACCTCACTCCATACATATATAAGGGGAAGTACAAGTTCCAACTCGGTTTTACAGTGAAATCCGCAGGCACTTTAAACCGGCACAAGGAAACAAACTGAGAAGCCAGAGTCAGTGTTTCTCCTGCAACCCGTTCCCTTTGTGCTGGATAAACGAACGTCTCTCCACATGCTCAGTTCTCAGAGATAAGTGTGTGTGAAAGCCGTCCTTCACCTAGCTTGAAGGGAACACAAAGTTTCTTTTCAGTTGCAAACTCCACTCCATACATATATATGGGGAGGAACAAGCTCCAACTCTCTTTTACAGTGAAATCGGCAGGCACTTCAAACCGGCACTAGGAAACAGACTGAGAAACTAGAGTAAGTGTTTCTCTTGCAACACGTTCCCTTTGTGCTGGATGAACGAACGTCTCTCCACATGCTCAGTTCTGAGAGAAAAGTGTGTATGAAAGCCGTCCTTCACCTAGCTTGAAGGGAACACAAAGTTTCTTTTCTGTTGTAAACTCCACTCCATACATATATATGGGGAGGTACAAGCTCCAACTCGGTTTTACAGTGAAAATGGCAGGCAATTCAAACCGGGACTAGAAAACAGACTTTGAAACCAGAGTAAGGGTTTCTCCTGCAACCAGTTCCCTTTGTGCTGGATGAACGAACGTCTCTCCACATGCTCAGTTCTGAGAGATAATTGTGTGTGAAAGCCGTACTTCAACTAGCTTGAAGGGAACACAAAGTTTGTTTTCAGTAGCAAACTCCACTCCATACATATATATGGGGAGGTACAAGCTCCAATTCGGTTTTACAGTGAAAACGGCAGGCACTTCAAAACGGCACTAGGAAACAGACTGAGAAACCAGAGTCAGTGTTCCTCCTGCAACCCGTTCCCTTTGTGCTGAATGAACGAACGTCTCTCCACATGCTCAGTTCTGAGACATAATTGTGTGTGAAAGCCGTACTTCACCTAGCTTGAGGGGAAAACAAAGTTTCTTTTCAGTTGCAAATTCCACACCATACATATATATGGGGAGGTACAAGCTCCAACTCGGTTTTACAGTGAAAACGGCAGGCACTTCAAACCGGCACTAGGAAACACACTGAGAAAACAGAGTCAGTGTTTCACCTGCATACCGTTCCCTTTGTGCTGGATGAACGAACGTCTCTCCACATGCTCAGTTCTGAGAGATAAGTGTGTGTGAAAGCCGTTCTTCACCTAGCTTGAAGGGAACACAAAGTTTCTTTTCAGTTGCCAACTCCACTCCATATATATATATGGGGAGGTACAAGCTCCAACTCGGTTTTACAGTGAAAACGGCAGGCACTTCAAACCGGCACTAGGAAACAGACTGAGAAATCAGAGTAAGGGTTTCCCCTGCAACCCGTTCCCTTTGTGCTGGATGAACGAACGTCTCTCCACATGCTCAGTTCTGAGAGATAAGTGTGTGTGAAAGCCGTCCTTCACCTAGCTTGAAGGGAACACAAAGTTTCTTTTCAGTTGCAAACTCCACTCCATATATATATATGGGGGGGTACAAGCTCAAACTCGATTTTACAGTGAAAACGGCAGGCACTTCAAACCGGCACTAGGAAACAGACTGAGAAACCAGAGTAAGGGTTTTTCCTGCAACCCGTTCCCTTTGTGCTGGATGAACGAACGTCTCTCTACATGCTCTGTTCTGAGAGATATGTGTGTGTGTAAACCGTCCTTCACCTAGCTTGAAGGGAACACAAAGTTTCTTTTCAGTTGCAAACTCCACTCCATACATATATATGGGGAGGTACAAGCTCCAACTCGATTTTACAGTGAAAACGGCAGGCACTTGAAACCGGCCCTAGGTAACACACTGAGAAATCAGAGACAGTGTTTCACCTGCAAACCGTTCCCTTTGTGCTGGATGAACGAACGTCTCTCCACATGCTCAGTTCTGAGAGATAAGTGTGTGGAAAGCCGTACTTCAACTAGCTTGAAGGGAACACAAAGTTTCTTTTCATTTGCAAACTCCACTCCATACATATATATGGGGAGGTACAAGCTCCAACTCGGTTTTACAGTGAAAAAGGCAGGGACTTCAAACCGGCACAAGGAAACAGACTGAGAAACCAGAGTAAGTGTTTCTCCTGAAACCCGTTCCCTTTGTGCTGGATGAACGAACGTCTCTCCACATGCTCAGTTCTGATAGATATGTGTGTGTGAAAGCCGTCCTTCACCTAGCTTGAAGGGAACACAAAGTTTCTTTTCAGTTGGAAACTCCACTCCATACATATATATACGGAGGTACAAGCTCCAACTCGGTTTTAAAGTGAAAACGGCAGGCACTTGAAACCTGCACTAAGTAACACACTGAGAAATCAGAGTCAGTGTTTCTTCTGCAAATTGTTCCCTTTGTGCTGGATGAACGAACGTCTCTCCACATGCTCAGTTCTGAGAGATAAGTGTGTGTGAAAGCCGTCCTTCACCCTGCTTGAAGGGAACACAAAATTTCTTTTCAGTTGTAAACTCCACTCCATACATATATATGGGGAGGTACAAGCTCCAACTCGGCTTTACAGTGAAAACTGCAGGCACTTCAAACCGGCACTAGGAAACAGACTGAGAAACCAGAGTAAGTGTTTCTCCTGCAACCCGTTCCCTTTGTGCTGGATGAACGAACGTCTCTCCACATGCTCAGTTCTGAGAGAAAAGTGTGTGTGAAAGCCGTCCTTCACCTAGCTTGAATGGAACACAAAGTTTCTTTTCTGTTGCAAACTCCACTCCATACATATATATGGGGAGGTACAAGCTCCAACTCGGTTTTACAGTGAAAATGGCAGGCAATTCAAACCGGGACTAGGAAACAGACTGAGAAACCAGAGTAAGGGTTTTTCCTGCAATCCGTTCCCTTTGTGCTGGATGAACGAACGTCTCTCTACATGCTCTGTTCTGAGAGATATGTGTGTGTGTAAACCGTCCTTCACCTAGCTTGAAGGGAACACAAAGTTTCTTTTCAGTTGCAAACTCCACTCCATACATATATATGGGGAGGTACAAGCTCCAACTCGGTTTTACAGTGAAAACGGCAGGCACTTGAAACCGGCCCTAGGTAACACACTGAGAAATCAAAGTCAGTGTTTCACCTACAAACCGTTCACTTTGTGCTGGATGAACGAACGTCTCTCCACATGCTCAGTTCTGAGAGATAAGTGTGTGTGAAAGCCGTACTTCAACTAGCTTGAAGGGAACACAAAGTTTCTTTTCAGTTGCAAACTCCACTGAATACATATATATGGGGAGGTACAAGCTCCAACACGGTTTTACAGTGAAAAAGGCAGGGACTTCAAACCGGCACAAGGAAACAGACTGAGAAACCAGAGTAAGTATTTCTCCTGAAATCCGTTCCCATTGTGCTGGATGAACGAACGTCTCTCCACATGCTCAGTTCTGATAGATATGTGTGTGTGAAAGCCGTCCTTCACCTAGCTTGAAGGGAACACAAAGTTTCTTTTCAGTTGCAAACTCCACTCCATAGATATATATGGGGAGGTACAAGCTCCAACTCGGTTTTACAGTGGAATCTGCAGGCACTTCAAACCGGCACAAGGAAACAGACTGGGAAACCAGAGTAAAGGTTTCTCCTGCAACCCGTTCCCTTTGTGCTGGATGAAAGAACGTCTCTCCACATGCTCAGTTCTGAGAGATAAGTGTGTGTGAAAGCCGTCCTTCACCTAGCTTGAAGGGAACACAAAATTTCTTTTCAGTTGCAAACTCCACTCCATACATATATATGGGGAGGTACAAGCTCCAACTCGGTTTTACAGTGAAAACGGCAGGCACTTCAAACCGGCACTAGGAAACAGACTGAGAAACCAGAGTCAGTGTTTCCCCTGCAACCCTTTCCCTTTGTGCTGGATGAACGAACGTCTCTCCACATGCTCAGTTCTGAGAGATAAGTGTGTGTGAAAGCCGTCCTTCACCTAGCTTGAAGGGAACACAAAGTTTCTTTTCAGTTGCAAACCTCACTCCATACATATATAAGGGGAAGTACAAGTTCCAACTCGGTTTTACAGTGAAATCCGCAGGCACTTTAAACCGGCACAAGGAAACAGACTGAGAAGCCAGAGTCAGTGTTTCTCCTGCAACCCGTTCCCTTTGTGCTGGATAAACGAACGTCTCTCCACATGCTCAGTTCTCAGAGATAAGTGTGTGTGAAAGCCGTCCTTCACCTAGCTTGAAGGGAACACAAAGTTTCTTTGCAGTTGCAAACTCCACTCCATACATGTATATGGGGAGGTACAAGCTCCAACTCGGTTTTACAGTGAAAACGGCAGGCACTTCAAACCGGCACTAGGAAAAAGACTGAGAAACCTGAGTCAGTGTTTCTCCTGCAACCCGTTCCATTTGAGCTGGATGAACGAACGTCTCTCCACATGCTCAGTTCTGAGAGATAAGTGTGTGTGAAAGCCGTCCTTCACCTAGCTTGAAGGGAACACAAAGTTTCTGTTCAGTTGCAAACTCCACTCCATACATATATATGGGGAGGTACAAACTCCAACTCGATTTTACAGTGAAAACGGCAGGCACTTCAAACCGGCACTAGAAAACAGACTGAGAAACAAGAGTCAGTGTTTCTCCTGCAACCCGTTCCCTTTGTGGTGGATGAACGAACGTCTCTCCACATGCTCAGTTCTGAGAGATAAGTGTGTGTGAAAGCCGTCCTTCACATAGCTTGAAGGGAACACAAAGTTTCTTTTCAGTTGCAAACTCCACTCCATACATATATATGGGGAGGTACAAGCTCCAACTCTGTTTTACAGTGAAAACGGCAGGCACTTCAAACCGGCACTAGAAAACAGACTGAGAAACCAGAGTCAGTGTTTCTCCTGCAACCCGTTCCCTTTGTGCTGGATGAACGAACGTCTCTCCACATGCTCAGTTCTGAGAGATAGGTGTGTGTGAAAGCCGTCCTTCACCTAGCTTGAAGGGAACACAAAGTTTCTTTTCAGTTGCAAACTCCTCTCCATACATATATATGGGGAGGTACAAGCTCCAACTCGGCTTTACAGTGAAAACGGCAGGCACTTCAATCCGGCACTAGGAAACAGACTGAGAAACCAGAGTAAGGGTTTCCCCTGCAGTCCGTTCCCTTTGTGCTGCATGAACGAACGTCTCTCCACATGCTCAGTTCTGAGAGATAATTGTGTGTGAAAGCCGTCCTTCACCTAGCTTGAAGGGAACACAAAGTTTCTTTTCAGTTGCCAACTCCACTCCATACATATATATGAGGAGGTACAAGCTCCAACTCGGTTTTACAGTGAAAACGGCAGGCACTTCAAACCGGCACTAGGAAACAGACTGAGGAACCAGAGTCAGTGTTTCTCCTGCAACCCGTTCCCTTTGTGCTGGATAAACGAACGTCTCTCCACATGCTCAGTTCTCAGAGATAAGTGTGTGTGAAAGCCGTCCTTCACCTAGCTTGAAGGGAACACAAAGTTTCTTTTCAGTTGCAAACTCCACTCCATACATGTATATGGGGAGGTACAAGCTCCAACTCGGTTTTACAGTGAAAACGGCAGGCACTTCAAACCGGCACTAGGAAAAAGACTGAGAAACCTGAGTCAGTGTTTCTCCTGCAACCCGTTCCATTTGAGCTGGATGAACGAACGTCTCTCCACATGCTCAGTTCTGAGAGATAAGTGTGTGTGAAAGCCGTCCTTCACCTAGCTTGAAGGGAACACAAAGTTTCTTTTCAGTTGCAAACCCCACTCCATACATATATATGGGTAGGTACAAGCTCCAACTCGGTTTTACAGTGAAAACGGCAGGCACTTCAAACCGGCACTAGGAAACAGACTGAGAAACCAGAGTAAGGGTTTCTCCTTCAACCCGTTCCCTTTGTGCTGGATGAACGAACGTCTCTCCACATGCTCAGTTCTGAGAGATAAGTGTGTGTGAAAGCCGTCCTTCACCTAGCTTGAAGGGAACACAAAGTTTCTTTTCAGTTGCAAACTCCACTCCATACATATATATGGGGAGGTACAAGCTACAACACGGCTTTACAGTGTAAACGGCAGGCACTTCAAACCGGCACTAGGAAACAGACTGAGAAACCAGAGTAAGGGTTTCTCCTGCATCCCGTTCCCTTTGTGCTGGATGAACGAACGTCTCTCCACATGCTCAGTTCTGAGAGATAAGTGTGTGTGAAAGCCGTCCTTCACCTAGCTTGAAGGGAACACAAAGTTTCTGTTCAGTTGCAAACTCCACTCCATACATATATATGGGGAGGTACAAACTCCAACTCGATTTTACAGTGAAAACGGCAGGCACTTCAAACCGGCACTAGAAAACAGACTGAGAAACCAGAGTCAGTGTTTCTCCTGCAACCCGTTCCCTTTGTGGTGGATGAACGAACGTCTCTCCACATGCTCAGTTCTGAGAGATAAGTGTGTGTGAAAGCCGTCCTTCACATAGCTTGAAGGGAACACAAAGTTTCTTTTCAGTTGCAAACTCCACTCCATACATATATATGGGGAGGTACAAGCTCCAACTCTGTTTTACAGTGAAAACGGCAGGCACTTCAAACCGGCACTAGAAAACAGACTGAGAAACCAGAGTCAGTGTTTCTCCTGCAACCCGTTCCCTTTGTGCTGGATGAACGAACGTCTCTCCACATGCTCAGTTCTGAGAGATAGGTGTGTGTGAAAGCCGTCCTTCACCTAGCTTGAAGGGAACACAAAGTTTCTTTTCAGTTGCAAACTCCTCTCCATACATATATATGGGGAGGTACAAGCTCCAACTCGGCTTTACAGTGAAAACGGCAGGCACTTCAATCCGGCACTAGGAAACAGACTGAGAAACCAGAGTAAGGGTTTCCCCTGCAGTCCGTTCCCTTTGTGCTGCATGAACGAACGTCTCTCCACATGCTCAGTTCTGAGAGATAATTGTGTGTGAAAGCCGTCCTTCACCTAGCTTGAAGGGAACACAAAGTTTCTTTTCAGTTGCCAACTCCACTCCATACATATATATGAGGAGGTACAAGCTCCAACTCGGTTTTACAGTGAAAACGGCAGGCACTTCAAACCGGCACTAGGAAACAGACTGAGGAACCAGAGTCAGTGTTTCTCCTGCAACCCGTTCCCTTTGTCCTGGATGAACGAACGTCTCTCCACATGCTCAGTTCTGAGAGATAAGTGTGTGTGAAAGCCGCCCTTCAACTAGCTTGAAGGGAACACAAAGTTTCTTTTCAGTTGCATACCCCACTCCATACATATATATGGGGAGGGTCAAGCTTCAACTCTGTTTTACAGTGAAATCGGCAGGCAATTCAAACCGGCACTAAGAAACAGACTGAGAAGCCAGAGTCAGTGTTTGTCCTGCAACACGTTCCCTTTGTGCTGGATGAACGAACGTCTCTCCACATGCTCAGTTCTGAGAGATAAGTGTGTGTGAAAGCCGTCCTTCACCTAGCTTGAAGGGAACACAAAGTTTCTGTACAGTTGCAAACTCCAGTCCATACATATATATGAGGAGGTTTAAGCTCCAACACGTTTTTACAGTGAAAACGGCAGGCACTTCAAACAGGCACTAGGAAAGAGACTGAGAAACCAGAGTCAGTGTTCCTCCTGCAAACCGTTCCCTTAGTGCTGGATGAACGAACGTCTCTCCACATGCTCAGTTCTGAGAGATAAGTGTGTGTGAAAGCCGTCCTTCACCTAGCTTGAAGGGAACACAAAGTTTCTTTTCAGTTGCCAACTCCACTCCATACATATATATGGGAAGGTACAATCTCCAACCCGGTTTTACAGTGAAAACGGCAGGCACTTCAAACCGGCACTAGGAAACAGACTGAGAAACCAGAGTCAGTGTTTCTCCTGCAACCCGTTCACTTTGTGCTGGATGAACGAACGTCTCTCCACATGCTCAGTTCTGAGAGATAAGTGTGTGTGAAAGCCGTCCTTCACCTAGCTTGAAGGGAACACAAAGTTTCTTTTCAGTTGCCAACTCCACTCCATACATATATATGGGAAGGTACAAGCTGCAACTCGGTTTTACAGTGAAAACGGCAGGCACTTCAAACCGGCACTAGGAAACAGACTGAGAAACCAGAGTCAGTGTTTCTCCTGCAACCCGTTCCCTTTGTGGTGGATGAACGAACGTCTCTCCACATGCTCAGTTCTGAGAGATAAGTGTGTGTGAAATCCGGACTTCACCTAGCTTGAAGGGAACACAAAGTTTCTTTTCAGTTGCAAACCCCACTCCATACATTTATAAGGGGAGGAACAATCTCCAACTCGGTTTTACAGTGAAAAATGCAGGCACATCAAACCGGCACTTGGAAACAGACTGAGAAACCAGAGTCAGAGTTCCTCCTGTAACCCGTTCCATTTGTGCTAGATGAACGAACGTCTCTCCACATGCTCAGTTCTGAGAGATAAGTGTGTGAGAAATCCGTCCTTCACATAGCTTGAAGGGAACACAAATTTTCTTTTCAGTTGAAAACTCCCATCCATACATATATATGGTGAGGTACAAGCTCCAACTCGGTTTTACAGTGAAAACGGCAGGCACTTCAAACCGGCACTAGTAAACCGACTGAGAAACCAGTGTCATTGTTTCTCCTGCAAACCGTTCCCTTAGTGCTGGATGAACGAACGTCTCTCCACATGCTCAGTTCTGAGAGATAAGTGTGTGTAAAAGCCGTCCTTCACCTAGCTTGAAGGGAACACAAAGTTTCTTTTCAGCTGCAAACCCCAATCCATACATATATAAGGGGAGGTACAAGCTCCAACTCGGTTTTACAGTGAAAACGGCAGGCACTTCAAACCGGCACTAGGAAACAGACTGAGAAACCAGAGTCAGTGTTCCTCCTGCAACCCGTTCCATTTGTGCTGGATGAACGAACGTCTCTCCACATGCTCAGTTCTGAGAGATAAGTGTGTGTGAAAGCCGTCCTTCACATAGCTTGAAGGGAACACAAAGTTTCTTTACAGTTGCAAACTCCACTCCATACATATATATGAGGTGGTACAAGCTCCTACTCGGTTTTACAGTGAAAACGGCAGGCACACAAAACCGGTACTAGGAAACAGACTGAGAATCCAGAGTCAGTGTTTCTCCTGCAAACCGTTCCATTTGTGCTGGATGAACGAACTGCTCTCCACATGCTCAGTTCTGAGAGATAAGTGTGTGTGAAAGCCGTCTTTCACCTAGCTTGAAGGAAACACAAAGTTTCTTTTCATTTGCAAAACCCACTCCATATATATATATGGGGAAGTAAAAGCTCCAACTCGGTTTTACAGTGTAAACGGCAGGCACATCAAACCGGTACTAGGAAACAAACTGAGAAACCAGAGTCAGTGTTCCTCCTGCAACCCGTTCCCTTTGTGCTGGATGAACGAACGTCTCTCCACATGCTCAGTTCTGAGAGGTAAGTGTGTGTGAAAGCCGTCCTTCACCTAGCTTGAAGGGAACACAAAGTTTCTTTTCAGTTGCAAACTCCACTCCATACATATATATGGGGACGTACAAGCTCCAACTCGGTTTTACTGTGAAAACGGCAGGCACTTCAAACCGGCACTAGGAAACAGACTGAGAAACCAGAGTCAGTGTTTCTCCTGCAACCCTTTCCCTTTGTGCTGGATGAACGAACGTCTCTCCACATGCTCAGTTCTGAGAGATAAGTGTGTGTGAAAGCTGTCCTTCACCTAGCTTGAAGGGAACACAAAGTTTCTTTTCAGTTGCAAAATCCCCTCCATACATATATATGAGGAGGTACAAGCTCCAACTCGGTTTTACAGTGAAAACGGCAGGCACTTCAAACCGGCACTAGGAAACAGACTGAGAAACCAGAGTCAGTGTTTCTCCTGCCAACCGTTCCCTTAGTGCTTGATGAACGAACGTCTCTCCACATGCTCTGTTCTGAGAGATAAGTGTGTGTGAAAGCCGTCCTTCACCTAGCTTGAAGGGAACACAAAGTTTCTTTTCAGTTGCAAACCCCACTCCATACATATATAAGGGGAGGTACAAGCTCCAACTCGGTATTACAGTGATAACTGCAGGCACATCAAACCGGCACTAGGAAACAGATTGAGAAACCAGAGTCAGTGTTCCTCCTGCAGCCCGTTCCATTTGTGCTGGATGAAAGAACGTCTCTCCACATGCTCAGTTCTGAGAGATAAGTGTGTGTGAAAGCCGTCCTTCACCTAGCTTGAAGGGAACACTAACTTTCTTTACAGTTGCAAACTCCCCTCCATACATATATATGAGGAGGTACAAGCTCCAACTCGGTTTTACAGTGAAAACGGCAGGCACATCAAACCGGCACAATGAAACAGACTGAGAAACCAGAGTCAGTGTTCCTCCTGCAACCCGTTCACTTTGTGCTGGTGAACGTACGTCTCTCCACATGCTCAGTTCTGAGAGATATGTGTGTGTGAAAGCCGTCCTTCACCTTGCTTGAAGGGAACACAAAGTTTCTTTCAGTTGCAAACTCCACTCCATACATATATATGGGGAGGTACAAGCTCCAACTCGGCTTTACAGTGAAAACGGCAGGCACTTCAAACCGGCACTAGGAAACAGACTGAGAAACCAGAGTCAGTGTTTCTCCTGCAACCCGTTCCCTTTGTGCTGGATGAACGAACGTCTCTCCACATGCTCAGTTCTGAGAGATAAGTGTGTGTGAAAGCCGTCCTTCACCTAGCTTGAAGGGAACACAAAGTTTCTTTTCAGTTGCAAACTCCCCTCCATACATATATATGAGGAGGTACAAGCTCCAACTCGGTTTTACAGTGAAAACGGCAGGCACTTCAAACCGGCACTAGGAAACAAACTGAGAAACCAGAGTCAGTGTTTCTCCTGCAAACCGTTCCCTTAGTGCTGGATGAACGAACGTCTCTCCACATGATCAGTTCTGAGAGATAAGTGTGTGTGAAAGCCGTCCTTCACCTAGCTTGAAGGCAACACAAAGTTTCTTTTCAGTTGCCAACTCCACTCCATACATATATATGGGAAGGTAGAAGCTCCAACCCGGTTTTACAGTGAATACGGCAGGCACTTCAAACCGGCACTAGGAAACAGACTGAGAAACCAGAGTCAGTGTTTCTCCTGCAACCCGTTCACTTTGTGCTGGATGAACGAACGTCTCTCCACATGCTCAGTTCTGAGAGATAAGTGTGTGTGAAAGCTGTCCTTCACCTAGCTTGAAGGGAACACAAAGTTTCTTTTCAGTTGCAAAATCCCCTCCATACATATATATGAGGAGGTACAAGCTCCAACTCGGTTTTACAGTGAAAACGGCAGGCACTTCAAACCGGCACTAGGAAACAGACTGAGAAAACAGAGTCAGTGTTTCTCCTGCCAACCGTTCCCTTAGTGCTGGATGAACGAACGTCTCTCCACATGCTCTGTTCTGAGAGATAAGTGTGTGTGAAAGCCGTCCTTCACCTAGCTTGAAGGGAACACAAATTTTCTTTTCAGTTGCAAAACCCACTCCATATATATATATGGGGAAGTACAAGCTCCAACTCGGTTTTACAGTGAAAAATTCAGGCACATCAAACCGGCACTAGGAAACAAACTGAGAAACCAGAGTCAGTGTTCCACCTGCAACCCGTTCCTTTGTGCTGGATGAACGAACGTCTCTCCACATGCTCAGTTCTGAGAGGTAATTGTGTGTGAAAGCCGTCCTTCACCTAGCTTGAAGGGAACACAAAGTTTCTTTTCAGTTGCAAACTCCACTCCATACATATATATGGGGGGGTACAAGCTCCAACTCGGTTTTACAGTGAAAACGGCAGACACTTCAAACCGGCACTAGGAAACAGACTGAGAAACCAGAGTCAGTGTTCCTCCTGCAACCCGTTCCCTTTGTGCTGGATGAACGAACGTCTCTCCACATGCTCAGTTCTGAGAGATAAGTGTGTGTGAAAGCCTTCCTTCACCTAGCTTGAAGGGAACAAAAAGTTTCTTTCAGGTGCAAAATCCCCTCCATACATATATATGAGGAGGTACAAGCTCCAACTCGGTTTTACAGAGATAAATGCAGGCACTTCAAACCGGCACTAGGAAACAGACTGAGAAACCAGAGTCAGTGTTTCTCCTACAAACAGTTCCCTTTGTGCTGGATGAACGAACGTCTCTCCACATGCTCAGTTCTGAGAGATAAGTGTGTGTGAAAGCCGTCCTTCACCTAGCTTGAAGGGAACACAAAGTTTCTTTTCAGTTGCCAACTCCACTCCATACATATATATGGGAAGGTACAAGCTCCAAATCGGTTTTACAGTGATAACGGCAGGCACTTCAAACCGGCACTAGGAAACAGACTGAGAAACCAGAGTCAGTGATTCTCCTGCAAACCGTACCTTTTTTCCTGGATGAACGAACGTCTCTCCACATGCTCAGTTCTTAGAGATAAGTGTGTGAGAAAGCCGACCTTCACATAGCTTGAAGGGAACACAAAGTTTCTTTTCAGATGCAATCCCCACTCCATACATATATATGGGGAGGTACAAGCTGCAACTCGGTTTTACAGTGAAAACGGCAGGCACTTCAAACCGACACTAGGGAACAGACTGAAAAACCAGAGTCAGTGTTCCTCCTGCAACCCGTTCCATTTGTGCTGGATGAACGAGCGTCTCTCCACATGCTCAGTTCTGAGAGATAAGTGTGTGTGAAAGCCGTCCTTCACCTAGCTTGAAGGGAACACAAAGTTTTTTTCAGTTGCAAACTCCACTCCATACATATATATGGGAAGGTACAAGCTCCAAATCGGTTTTACAGTGAAAAATCAGGCACTTAAAACCGGCACTAGGAAACAGACTGAGAAACCAGAGTCAGTGTTTCACCTGCAACACGTTCCCTTTGTGCTGGATAAACGAACGTCTCTCCACATGCTCATTTCTGAGAGATAAGTGTGTGTGAAAGCCGTTCTTCACTTAACTTGAAGGGAACACAAAGTTTCTTTTCAGTTGCAAACTCCCGTCCATACATATATATGAGGAGGAACAAGCTCCAACTCGGTTTTACAGTGAAAACGGCAGGCACTTCAAACCGGCACTAGGAAATAGACTGAGAAATCAGAGTCAGTGTTTCTCCTGCAACCCGTTCCCTTTGTGGTGGATGAACGAACGTCTCTCCACATGCTCAGTTCTGAGAGATAAATGTGTGTGAAAGCCGTCCTTCACCTAGCTTGAAGGGAACACAAAGTTTCTTTTCAGTTGCAAACCCCACCCCATACATATATATGGGGAGGTACAAGCCCCAACTCGGTTTTACAGTGAAAACGTCAGGCACATCAAACCGGCACTAGGATACAGACTGAGAAACCAGAGTCGGTGTTCCTCCTGCAACCCGTTCCCTTTGTGCTGGATGAACGAACGTCTCTCCACATGCTCAGTTCTGAGAGATAAGTGTGTGTGAAAGCCGTCCTTCACCTAGCTTGAAGGGAACACAAAGTTTCTTTTCAGTTGCAAACTCCACTCCATATATATATATGGGGGGGTACAAGCTCAAACTCGATTTTACAGTGAAAACGGCAGGCACTTCAAACCGGCACTAGGAAACAGACTGAGAAACCAGAGTAAGGGTTTTTCCTGCAACCCGTTCCCTTTGTGCTGGATGAACGAACGTCTCTCTACATGCTCTGTTCTGAGAGATATGTGTGTGTGTAAACCGTCCTTCACCTAGCTTGAAGGGAACACAAAGTTTCTTTTCAGTTGCAAACTCCACTCCATACATATATATGGGGAGGTACAAGCTCCAACTCGATTTTACAGTGAAAACGGCAGGCACTTGAAACCGGCCCTAGGTAACACACTGAGAAATCAGAGACAGTGTTTCACCTGCAAACCGTTCCCTTTGTGCTGGATGAACGAACGTCTCTCCACATGCTCAGTTCTGAGAGATAAGTGTGTGGAAAGCCGTACTTCAACTAGCTTGAAGGGAACACAAAGTTTCTTTTCAGTTGCAAACTCCACTCCATACATATATATGGGGAGGTACAAGCTCCAACTCGGTTTTACAGTGAAAAAGGCAGGGACTTCAAACCGGCACAAGGAAACAGACTGAGAAACCAGAGTAAGTGTTTCTCCTGAAACCCGTTCCCTTTGTGCTGGATGAACGAACGTCTCTCCACATGCTCAGTTCTGATAGATATGTGTGTGTGAAAGCCGTCCTTCACCTAGCTTGAAGGGAACACAAAGTTTCTTTTCAGTTGGAAACTCCACTCCATACATATATATACGGAGGTACAAGCTCCAACTCGGTTTTAAAGTGAAAACGGCAGGCACTTGAAACCTGCACTAAGTAACACACTGAGAAATCAGAGTCAGTGTTTCTTCTGCAAATTGTTCCCTTTGTGCTGGATGAACGAACGTCTCTCCACATGCTCAGTTCTGAGAGATAAGTGTGTGTGAAAGCCGTCCTTCACCCTGCTTGAAGGGAACACAAAATTTCTTTTCAGTTGTAAACTCCACTCCATACATATATATGGGGAGGTACAAGCTCCAACTCGGCTTTACAGTGAAAACTGCAGGCACTTCAAACCGGCACTAGGAAACAGACTGAGAAACCAGAGTAAGTGTTTCTCCTGCAACCCGTTCCCTTTGTGCTGGATGAACGAACGTCTCTCCACATGCTCAGTTCTGAGAGAAAAGTGTGTGTGAAAGCCGTCCTTCACCTAGCTTGAATGGAACACAAAGTTTCTTTTCTGTTGCAAACTCCACTCCATACATATATATGGGGAGGTACAAGCTCCAACTCGGTTTTACAGTGAAAATGGCAGGCAATTCAAACCGGGACTAGGAAACAGACTGAGAAACCAGAGTAAGGGTTTTTCCTGCAATCCGTTCCCTTTGTGCTGGATGAACGAACGTCTCTCTACATGCTCTGTTCTGAGAGATATGTGTGTGTGTAAACCGTCCTTCACCTAGCTTGAAGGGAACACAAAGTTTCTTTTCAGTTGCAAACTCCACTCCATACATATATATGGGGAGGTACAAGCTCCAACTCGGTTTTACAGTGAAAACGGCAGGCACTTGAAACCGGCCCTAGGTAACACACTGAGAAATCAAAGTCAGTGTTTCACCTACAAACCGTTCACTTTGTGCTGGATGAACGAACGTCTCTCCACATGCTCAGTTCTGAGAGATAAGTGTGTGTGAAAGCCGTACTTCAACTAGCTTGAAGGGAACACAAAGTTTCTTTTCAGTTGCAAACTCCACTGAATACATATATATGGGGAGGTACAAGCTCCAACACGGTTTTACAGTGAAAAAGGCAGGGACTTCAAACCGGCACAAGGAAACAGACTGAGAAACCAGAGTAAGTATTTCTCCTGAAATCCGTTCCCATTGTGCTGGATGAACGAACGTCTCTCCACATGCTCAGTTCTGATAGATATGTGTGTGTGAAAGCCGTCCTTCACCTAGCTTGAAGGGAACACAAAGTTTCTTTTCAGTTGCAAACTCCACTCCATACATATATATGGGGAGGTACAAGCTCCAACTCGGTTTTACAGTGAAAACGGCAGGCACTTCAAACCGGCACTTGGAAACAGACTGAGAAACCAGAGTCAGTGTTTCCCCTGCAACCCTTTCCCTTTGTGCTGGATGAACGAACGTCTCTCCACATGCTCAGTTCTGAGAGATAAGTGTGTGTGAAAGCCGTCCTTCACCTAGCTTGAAGGGAACACAAAGTTTCTTTTCAGTTGCAAACCTCACTCCATACATATATAAGGGGAAGTACAAGTTCCAACTCGGTTTTACAGTGAAATCCGCAGGCACTTTAAACCGGCACAAGGAAACAGACTGAGAAGCCAGAGTCAGTGTTTCTCCTGCAACCCGTTCCCTTTGTGCTGGATAAACGAACGTCTCTCCACATGCTCAGTTCTCAGAGATAAGTGTGTGTGAAAGCCGTCCTTCACCTAGCTTGAAGGGAACACAAAGTTTCTTTTCAGTTGCAAACTCCACTCCATACATGTATATGGGGAGGTACAAGCTCCAACTCGGTTTTACAGTGAAAACGGCAGGCACTTCAAACCGGCACTAGGAAAAAGACTGAGAAACCTGAGTCAGTGTTTCTCCTGCAACCCGTTCCATTTGAGCTGGATGAACGAACGTCTCTCCACATGCTCAGTTCTGAGAGATAAGTGTGTGTGAAAGCCGTCCTTCACCTAGCTTGAAGGGAACACAAAGTTTCTTTTCAGTTGCAAACCCCACTCCATACATATATATGGGTAGGTACAAGCTCCAACTCGGTTTTACAGTGAAAACGGCAGGCACTTCAAACCGGCACTAGGAAACAGACTGAGAAACCAGAGTAAGGGTTTCTCCTTCAACCCGTTCCCTTTGTGCTGGATGAACGAACGTCTCTCCACATGCTCAGTTCTGAGAGATAAGTGTGTGTGAAAGCCGTCCTTCACCTAGCTTGAAGGGAACACAAAGTTTCTTTTCAGTTGCAAACTCCACTCCATACATATATATGGGGAGGTACAAGCTACAACACGGCTTTACAGTGTAAACGGCAGGCACTTCAAACCGGCACTAGGAAACAGACTGAGAAACCAGAGTAAGGGTTTCTCCTGCAACCCGTTCCCTTTGTGCTGGATGAACGAACGTCTCTCCACATGCTCAGTTCTGAGAGATAAGTGTGTGTGAAAGCCGTCCTTCACCTAGCTTGAAGGGAACACAAAGTTTCTGTTCAGTTGCAAACTCCACTCCATACATATATATGGGGAGGTACAAACTCCAACTCGATTTTACAGTGAAAACGGCAGGCACTTCAAACCGGCACTAGAAAACAGACTGAGAAACCAGAGTCAGTGTTTCTCCTGCAACCCGTTCCCTTTGTGGTGGATGAACGAACGTCTCTCCACATGCTCAGTTCTGAGAGATAAGTGTGTGTGAAAGCCGTCCTTCACATAGCTTGAAGGGAACACAAAGTTTCTTTTCAGTTGCAAACTCCACTCCATACATATATATGGGGAGGTACAAGCTCCAACTCTGTTTTATAGTGAAAACGGCAGGCACTTCAAACCGGCACTAGAAAACAGACTGAGAAACCAGAGTCAGTGTTTCTCCTGCAACCCGTTCCCTTTGTGCTGGATGAACGAACGTCTCTCCACATGCTCAGTTCTGAGAGATAGGTGTGTGTGAAAGCCGTCCTTCACCTAGCTTGAAGGGAACACAAAGTTTCTTTTCAGTTGCAAACTCCTCTCCATACATATATATGGGGAGGTACAAGCTCCAACTCGGCTTTACAGTGAAAACGGCAGGCACTTCAATCCGGCACTAGGAAACAGACTGAGAAACCAGAGTAAGGGTTTCCCCTGCAGTCCGTTCCCTTTGTGCTGCATGAACGAACGTCTCTCCACATGCTCAGTTCTGAGAGATAATTGTGTGTGAAAGCCGTCCTTCACCTAGCTTGAAGGGAACACAAAGTTTCTTTTCAGTTGCCAACTCCACTCCATACATATATATGAGGAGGTACAAGCTCCAACTCGGTTTTACAGTGAAAACGGCAGGCACTTCAAACCGGCACTAGGAAACAGACTGAGGAACCAGAGTCAGTGTTTCTCCTGCAACCCGTTCCCTTTGTCCTGGATGAACGAACGTCTCTCCACATGCTCAGTTCTGAGAGATAAGTGTGTGTGAAAGCCGCCCTTCAACTAGCTTGAAGGGAACACAAAGTTTCTTTTCAGTTGCATACCCCACTCCATACATATATATGGGGAGGGTCAAGCTTCAACTCTGTTTTACAGTGAAATCGGCAGGCAATTCAAACCGGCACTAAGAAACAGACTGAGAAGCCAGAGTCAGTGTTTGTCCTGCAACACGTTCCCTTTGTGCTGGATGAACGAACGTCTCTCCACATGCTCAGTTCTGAGAGATAAGTGTGTGTGAAAGCCGTCCTTCACCTAGCTTGAAGGGAACACAAAGTTTCTGTACAGTTGCAAACTCCAGTCCATACATATATATGAGGAGGTTTAAGCTCCAACTCGGTTTTACAGTGAAAACGGCAGGCACTTCAAACCGGCACTAGGAAACAGACTGAGAAACCAGAGACATTGTTTCTCCTGCAAACCGTTCCCTTAGTGCTGGATGAACGAACGTCTCTCCACATGCTCAGTTCTGAGAGATAAGTGTGTGTGAAAGCCGTCCTTCACCTAGCTTGAAGTGAACACATAGTTTCTTTACAGTTGCAAACTCCACTCCATACATATAGTGTGGAGGTACAAGCTCCAACTCGGTTTTACTGTGAAAACGGCAGGCACTTCAAACCGGCACTAGGAAACAGACTGAGAAACCAGAGTCAGTGTTTCTCCTGCAAACCGTTCCCTTAGTGCTGGATGAACGAACGACTCTCCACATGCTCAGTTCTGAGAGATAAGTGTGTGTGAAAGCCGTCCTTCACCTAGCTTGAAGGGAACACAAAGTTTCTTTTCCGTTGCCAACTCCACTCCATACATATATATGGGAAGGTACAAGCTCCAACTCGGTTTTACATTGAAAACGGCAGGCACTTCAAACCGGCACTAGGAAACAGATTGAGAAACCAGAGTCAGTGATTCTCCTGCAAACCGTTCTCTTTGTGCTGTATGAACGAACGTCTCTCCACATGCTCAGTTCTGAGAGATAATTGTGTGTGAAAGCCGTCCTTCACCTAGCTTGAAGGGAACACAAAGTTTCTTTTCAGTTGCCAACTCCACTCCATACATATATATGAGGAGGTACAAGCTCCAACTCGGTTTTACAGTGAAAACGGCAGGCACTTCAAACCGGCACTAGGAAGCAGACTGAGGAACCAGAGTCAGTGTTTCTCCTGCAACCCGTTCCCTTTGTCCTGGATGAACGAACGTCTCTCCACATGCTCAGTTCTGAGAGATAAGTGTGTGTGAAAGCCGCCCTTCAACTAGCTTGAAGGGAACACAAAGTTTCTTTTCAGTTGCATACCCCACTCCATACATATATATGGGGAGGGTCAAGCTTCAACTCTGTTTTACAGTGAAATCGGCAGGCAATTCAAACCGGCACTAAGAAACAGACTGAGAAGCCAGAGTCAGTGTTTGTCCTGCAACACGTTCCCTTTGTGCTGGATGAACGAACGTCTCTCCACATGCTCAGTTCTGAGAGATAAGTGTGTGTGAAAGCCGTCCTTCACCTAGCTTGAAGGGAACACAAAGTTTCTGTACAGTTGCAAACTCCAGTCCATACATATATATGAGGAGGTTTAAGCTCCAACTCGGTTTTACAGTGAAAACGGCAGGCACTTCAAACCGGCACTAGGAAACAGACTGAGAAACCAGAGACATTGTTTCTCCTGCAAACCGTTCCCTTAGTGCTGGATGAACGAACGTCTCTCCACATGCTCAGTTCTGAGAGATAAGTGTGTGTGAAAGCCGTCCTTCACCTAGCTTGAAGTGAACACATAGTTTCTTTACAGTTGCAAACTCCACTCCATACATATAGTGTGGAGGTACAAGCTCCAACTCGGTTTTACTGTGAAAACGGCAGGCACTTCAAACCGGCACTAGGAAACAGACTGAGAAACCAGAGTCAGTGTTTCTCCTACAAACCGTTCCCTTAGTGCTGGATGAACGAACGACTCTCCACATGCTCAGTTCTGAGAGATAAGTGTGTGTGAAAGCCGTCCTTCACCTAGCTTGAAGGGAACACAAAGTTTCTTTTCCGTTGCCAACTCCACTCCATACATATATATGGGAAGGTACAAGCTCCAACTCGGTTTTACATTGAAAACGGCAGGCACTTCAAACCGGCACTAGGAAACAGATTGAGAAACCAGAGTCAGTGATTCTCCTGCAAACCGTTCTCTTTGTGCTGTATGAACGAACGTCTCTCCACATGCTCAGTTCTGAGAGATAAGTGTGTGTGAAAGCCGTCCTTCACCTAGCTTGAAGGGAACACAAAGTTTCTTTTCAGTTGCAAAAACCACTCCATACATATATATGGGGAGGTACAAGCTCCAACTCGGTTTTACAGTGAAAACGTCAGGCACATCAAACAGGCACTAGGAAACAGATTGAGAAACCAGAGTCAGTGTTCTTCCTGCAATCCGTTCCCTTTGTGCTGGATGAACGAACGTCTCTCCACATGCTCAGTTCTAAGAGATAAGTGTGTGTGAAAGCCGTCCTTCACCTAGCTTGAAGGGAACACAAAGTTTCTTTTCAGTTGCAAACTCCACTCCATACATATATATGGGGAGGTACAAGCTCCAACACGGTTTTACAGTGAAAACGGCAGGCACTTCAAACCTGCTCTAGGAAACAGACTGAGAAACCAGAGACAGTGTTTCTCCTGCAACCCGTTCCCTTTGTGCTGGATGAACGAACGTCTCTCCACATGCTCAGTTCTGAGAGATAAGTGTGTGTGAAAGCCGTCCTTCACCTAGCTTGAAGGGAACACAAAGTTTCTTTACAGTTGCAAAATCCACTTCATACATATATATGAGGAGGTACAAGCTCCAACTCGGTTTTACTGTGAAAACGGCAGGCACTTCAAACCGGCACTAGGAAACAGACTGAGAAACCAGAGTCAGTGTTCCTCCTGCAACCAGTTCCCTTAGTGCTGGATGAACGAACGACTCTCCACATGCTCAGTTCTGAGAGATAACTGTGTGTGAAAGCCGTCCTTCACCTAGCTTGAAGGGAACACAAAGTTTCTTTTCAGTTGCCAACTCCACTCCATACATATATATGGGAACGTACAAGCTCCAAATCGGCTTTACAGTGAAAACGACAGGCACTTCAAACCGGCACTAGGAAACTGATTGACAAACCAGAGTCAGTGTTTCTTCTGCAAACCGTTCCCTTTCTGCTGTATGAACGAACGTCTCTCCACATGCTCAGTTCTGAGACATAAGTGTGTGTGAAAGCCGTCCTTCACCTAGCTTGAAGGGAACACAAAGTTTCTTTTCAGTTGCAAAAACCACTCCATACATATATATGGGGAGGTACAAGCTCCAACACGGTTTTACAGTGAAAACGTCAGGCACATCAAACCGGCACTAGGAAACAGACTGAGAAACCAGAGTCAGTGTTCCTCCTGCAACCCGTTCCCTTTGTGCTGCATGAACGAACGTCTCTCCACATGCTCAGTTCTGAGAGACAAGTGTGTGTGAAAGCCGTCCTTCACCTAGCTTGAAGGGAACACAAAGTTACTTTTCAGTCCCAAACTCCCCTCCATACATATTTATGAGGAGGTACAAGCTCCAACTCGGTTTTACAGTGAAAACGGCAGGCACTCCAAACCGGCACTATGAAACAGACTGAGAAACCAGAGTCAGTGTTTCTCCTGCAAACCGCTCCCTTAGTGCTGGATGAACGAACGTCTCTCCACATGCTCAGTTCTGAGAGATAAGTGTGTGTGAAAGCCGTCCTTCACCTAGCTTGAAGGGAAAACAAAGTTTCTTTTCAGTTGCCAACTCCACTCCATACATATATATGGGAAGGTACAAGCTCCAACTCGGTTTTACAGTGAAAACGGCAGGCACTTCAAACCGGCACAAGGAAACAGACTGAGAAACCAGAGTCAGTGTTTCTCCTGCAACCCGTTCCCTTTGTGCTGGATGAACGAACGTCTCTCCACATGCTCAGTTCTGAGAGATAAGTGTGTGTGAAAGCCGTCCTTCAACTAGCTTGAAGGGAACACAAAGTTTCTTTTCAGTTGCCAACTCCACTCCATACATATATATGGGAAGGTACAAGCTCCAACTCGGTTTTACAGTGAAAACGGCAGGCACTTCAAACCGGCACAAGGAAACAGACTGAGAAACCAGAGTCAGTTTTTCTCCTGCAACCCGTTCCCTTTGAGCTGGATGAACGAACGTCTCTCCACATGCTCAGTTCTGAGAGATAAGTGTGTGTGAAAGCCGTCCTTCACATAGCTTGAAGGGAACACATAGTTACTTTTCAGTTGCAAACTCCAATCCATACATATATATGGGGAGGTACAAGCTCCAACACGTTTTTACAGTGAAAACGGCAGGCACTTCAAACAGGCACTAGGAAAGAGACTGAGAAACCAGAGTCAGTGTTCCTCCTGCAAACCGTTCCCTTAGTGCTGGATGAACGAACGTCTCTCCACATGCTCAGTTCTGAGAGATAAGTGTGTGTGAAAGCCGTCCTTCACCTAGCTTGAAGGGAACACAAAGTTTCTTTTCAGTTGCCAACTCCACTCCATACATATATATGGGAAGGTACAATCTCCAACCCGGTTTTACAGTGAAAACGGCAGGCACTTCAAACCGGCACTAGGAAACAGACTGAGAAACCAGAGTCAGTGTTTCTCCTGCAACCCGTTCACTTTGTGCTGGATGAACGAACGTCTCTCCACATGCTCAGTTCTGAGAGATAAGTGTGTGTGAAAGCCGTCCTTCACCTAGCTTGAAGGGAACACAAAGTTTCTTTTCAGTTGCCAACTCCACTCCATACATATATATGGGAAGGTACAAGCTGCAAGTCGGTTTTACAGTGAAAACCCCAGGCACTTCAAACCGGCACTAGGAAACAGACTGAGAAACCAGAGTCAGTGTTTCTCCTGCAACCCGTTCCCTTTGTGGTGGATGAACGAACGTCTCTCCACATGCTCAGTTCTGAGAGATAAGTGTGTGTGAAATCCGGCCTTCACCTAGCTTGAAGGGAACACAAAGTTTCTTTTCAGTTGCAAACCCCACTCCATACATTTATAAGGGGAGGAACAATCTCCAACTCGGTTTTACAGTGAAAAATGCAGGCACATCAAACCGGCACTTGGAAACAGACTGAGAAACCAGAGTCAGTGTTCCTCCTGCAACCCGTTCCATTTGTGCTGGATGAACGAACGTCTCTCCACATGCTCAGTTCTGAGAGATAAGTGTGTGAGAAATCCGTCCTTCACATAGCTTGAAGGGAACACAAATTTTCTTTTCAGTTGAAAACTCCCATCCATACATATATATGGTGAGGTACAAGCTCCAACTCGGTTTTACAGTGAAAACGGCAGGCACTTCAAACCGGCACTAGTAAACCGACTGAGAAACCAGTGTCATTGTTTCTCCTGCAAACCGTTCCCTTAGTGCTGGATGAACGAACGTCTCTCCACATGCTCAGTTCTGAGAGATAAGTGTGTGTAAAAGCCGTCCTTCACCTAGCTTGAAGGGAACACAAAGTTTCTTTTCAGCTGCAAACCCCAATCCATACATATATAAGGGGAGGTACAAGCTCCAACTCGGTTTTACAGTGAAAACGGCAGGCACTTCAAACCGGCACTAGGAAACAGACTGAGAAACCAGAGTCAGTGTTCCTCCTGCAACCCGTTCCATTTGTGCTGGATGAACGAACGTCTCTCCACATGCTCAGTTCTGAGAGATAAGTGTGTGTGAAAGCCGTCCTTCACATAGCTTGAAGGGAACACAAAGTTTCTTTACAGTTGCAAACTCCACTCCATACATATATATGAGGTGGTACAAGCTCCTACTCGGTTTTACAGTGAAAACGGCAGGCACATAAAACCGGTACTAGGAAACAGACTGAGAATCCAGAGTCAGTGTTTCTCCTGCAAACCGTTCCATTTGTGCTGGATGAACGAACTGCTCTCCACATGCTCAGTTCTGAGAGATAAGTGTGTGTGAAAGCCGTCTTTCACCTAGCTTGAAGGAAACACAAAGTTTCTTTTCATTTGCAAAACCCACTCCATATATATATATGGGGAAGTAAAAGCTCCAACTCGGTTTTACAGTGTAAACGGCAGGCACATCAAACCGGGACTAGGAAACAAACTGAGAAACCAGAGTCAGTGTTCCTCCTGCAACCCGTTCCCTTTGTGCTGGATGAACGAACGTCTCTCCACATGCTCAGTTCTGAGAGGTAAGTGTGTGTGAAAGCCGTCCTTCACCTAGCTTGAAGGGAACACAAAGTTTCTTTTCAGTTGCAAACTCCACTCCATACATATATATGGGGACGTACAAGCTCCAACTCGGTTTTACTGTGAAAACGGCAGGCACTTCAAACCGGCACTAGGAAACAGACTGAGAAACCAGAGTCAGTGTTTCTCCTGCAACCCTTTCCCTTTGTGCTGGATGAACGAACGTCTCTCCACATGCTCAGTTCTGAGAGATAAGTGTGTGTGAAAGCTGTCCTTCACCTAGCTTGAAGGGAACACAAAGTTTCTTTTCAGTTGCAAAATCCCCTCCATACATATATATGAGGAGGTACAAGCTCCAACTCGGTTTTACAGTGAAAACGGCAGGCACTTCAAACCGGCACTAGGAAACAGACTGAGAAACCAGAGTCAGTGTTTCTCCTGCCAACCGTTCCCTTAGTGCTTGATGAACGAACGTCTCTCCACATGCTCTGTTCTGAGAGATAAGTGTGTGTGAAAGCCGTCCTTCACCTAGCTTGAAGGGAACACAAAGTTTCTTTTCAGTTGCAAACCCCACTCCATACATATATAAGGGGAGGTACAAGCTCCAACTCGGTATTACAGTGATAACTGCAGGCACATCAAACCGGCAGTAGGAAACAGATTGAGAAACCAGAGTCAGTGTTTCTCCTGCAACCCGTTCACTTTGTGCTGGATGAACGAACGTCTCTCCACATGCTCAGTTCTGAGAGATAAGTGTGTGTGAAAGCTGTCCTTCACCTAGCTTGAAGGGAACACAAAGTTTCTTTTCAGTTGCAAAATCCCCTCCATACATATATATGAGGAGGTACAAGCTCCAACTCGGTTTTACAGTGAAAACGGCAGGCACTTCAAACCGGCACTAGGAAACAGACTGAGAAAACAGAGTCAGTGTTTCTCCTGCCAACCGTTCCCTTAGTGCTGGATGAACGAACGTCTCTCCACATGCTCTGTTCTGAGAGATAAGTGTGTGTGAAAGCCGTCCTTCACCTAGCTTGAAGGGAACACAAATTTTCTTTTCAGTTGCAAACCCCAATCCATACATATATAAGGGGAGGTACAAGCTCCAACTCGGTATTACAGTGATAACTGCAGGCACATCAAACCGGCACTAGGAAACAGACTGAGAAACCAGAGTCAGTGTTCCTCCTGCAACCCGTTCCATTTGTGCTGGATGAACGAACGTCTCTCCACATGCTCAGTTCTGAGAGATAAGTGTGTGTGAAAGCCGTCCTTCACCTAGCTTGAAGGGAACACAAAGTTTCTTTACAGTTGTAAACTCCCCTCCATACATATATATGAGGAGGTTCAAGCTCCAACTCGGTTTTACAGGGAAAACGGCAGGCACTTCAAACCGTCACTAGGAAACTGACTGAGAAACCAGAGTCAGTGTTTCTCCTACAAACCGTTCCCTTTGGGCTGGATGAACGAACGTCTCTCCACATGCTCAGTTCTGAGAGATAAGTGTGAGTGAAAGCCGTCCTTCACCTAGCTTGAAGGGAACACAAAATTTCTTTTCAGTTGCCAACTCCACTCCATAAATATATTTGGGAAGGTACAAGCTCCAACTCGGGTTTACAGTGAAAACGGCAGGCACTTCAAACCGGAACTAGGAAACAGACTGAGAAACCAGAGTAAATGTTTCTCCTGCAACCCGTTCCCTTTGTGCTGGATGAACGAACGTCTCTCCACATGCTCAGTTCTGAGAGATAATTGTGTGTGAAAGCCGTCCTTCACCTAGCTTGAAGGGAAAACAAAGTTTCTTTTCAGTTGCCAACACCACTCCACACATATATATGGGGAGGTACAAGCTCCAACTCGGTTTTACAGTGAAAACGGCAGGCACTTCAAACCGGCACTAGGAAACAGACTGAGAAACCAGAGTCAGTGATTCTCCTGCAAACCGTACCTTTTGTGCTGGATAAACGAACGTCTCTCCACATGCTCAGTTCTGAGAGATAAGTGTGTGTGAAAGCCGTCCTTCACCTAGCTTGAAGGGAACACAAAGTTTCTTTTCAGTTGCAAACTCCACTCCATACATATATATGGGGAGGTACAAGCTCCAACTCGGTTTTACAGTGAAAACGACAGGCACTTCAAACCGGCACTAGGAAACAGACAGAGAAACCAGAGTCAGTGTTTTCCTGCAACCCGTTCCATTTGTGCTGGATGAACGAACGTCTCTCCACATGCTCAGTTCTGAGAGATAAGTGTTTGTGAAAGCCTTCCTTCAACTAGATTGATGGGAACACAAAGTTTCTTTTCAGTTGCAAACTCCCCTCCATACATGTATATGAGGAAGTACAAGCTTCAACTCGGTTTTACAGTGAAAACGGCAGGCACTTCAAACCGGCACTAGGAAACAAACTGAGAAACCAGAGTCAGTGTTTCTCCTGCAAACCATTCCATTAGTGCTGGATGAACGAACGTCTCTCCACATGCTCAGTTCTGAGAGATAAGTGTGTGTGAAAGCCGTCCTTCACCCAGCTTGAAGGGAACACAAAGTTTCTTTTCAGTTGCAAACTCCCATCCATACATATATATGAGGATGTACAAGCTCCAACTCGGTTTTACAGTGAAAACGGCAGGCACTTCAAACCGGCACTAGGAAACAAACTGAGAAACCAGAGTCAGTGTTTCTCCTGCAAACCGTTCCCTTAGTGCTGGATGAACGAACGTCTCTCCACATGCTCAGTTCTGAGAGATAAGTGTGTGTGAAAGCCGTCCTTCACCTAGCTTGAAGGGAACACTAAGTTTCTTTTCAGTTGCCAACCCCACTCCATACATATATATGGGAAGGTACAAGCTCCAACCCGGTTTTACAGTGAAAACGTCAGGCACTTCAAACCGGCACTCGGAAACAGACTGAGAAACCATAGTCAGTGTTTCTCCTGCAACCCGTTCCCTTAGTGCTGGATGAACGAACGTCTCTCCACATGCTCAGTTCTGAGAGATAAGTGTGTGTGAAAGCCGTCCTTCACATAGCTTGAAGGGAACACAAAGTTTCTTTTCAGTTGCAAACCCCAATCCATACATATATAAGGGGAGGTACAAGCTCCAACTTGGTTTTACAGTGATAACTGCAGGCACATCAAACCGGCACTAGGAAACAGACTGAGAATCCAGAGTCAGTGTTCCTCCTGCAACCCGTTCCATTTGTGCTGGATGAACGAACGTCTCTCCACATGCTCATTTCAGAGAGATAAGTGTGTGTGAAAGCCGTCCTTTACCTAGCTTGAAGGGAACACAAAGTTTCTTTTCAGTTGCCAACTCCACTCCATACATATATATGGGAAGGTACAAGCTGCAACTCGGTTTTACAGTGAAAACGGCAGGCACTTCAAACCGGCACTAGGAAACAGACTGAGAATCCAGAGTAAGGGTTCCTCCTGCAACCCGTTCCCTTTGTGCTGGATGAACGAACGTCTATCCACATGCTCAGATCTGAGAGATAATTGTGTGTGAAAGCCGTCCTTCACCTAGCTTGAAGGGAAAACAAAGTTTCTTTTCAGTTGCAAACCCCACTGCATAAATATATATGGGGAGGTACAAGCTTCAACTCGGTTTTACAGTGAAAACGGCAGGCACATCAAACCGACAGTAGGAAACAGACTGAGAAACCAGAGTCGGTGTTCCTCCTGCAACACGTTCCCTTAGTGCTGGATGAACGAACGGCTCTCCACATGCTAAGTTCTGAGAGATAAGTGTGTGTGAAAGCCGTCCTTCACCTAGCTTGAAGGGAACACTAAGTTTCTTTTCATTTGCAAAACCCACTCCATATATATATATGGGGAAGTACAAGCTCCAACTCGGTTTTACAGTGAAAAATTCAGGCACATCAAACCGGCACTAGGAAACAAACTGAGAAACCAGAGTCAGTGTTCCTCCTGCAACCCGTTCCTTTGTGCTGGATGAACGAACGTCTCTCCACATGCTCAGTTCTGAGAGGTAATTGTGTGTGAAAGCCGTCCTTCACCTAGCTTGAAGGGAACACAAAGTTTCTTTTCAGTTGCAAACTCCACTCCATACATATATATGGGGGGGTACAAGCTCCAACTCGGTTTTACAGTGAAAACGGCAGACACTTCAAACCGGCACTAGGAAACAGACTGAGAAACCAGAGTCAGTGTTTATCCTGCAACCCGTTCCCTTTGTGCTGGATGAACGAACGTCTCTCCACATGCTCAGTTCTGAGAGATAAGTGTGTGTGAAAGCCTTCCTTCACCTAGCTTGAAGGGAACAAAAAGTTTCTTTCAGGTGCAAAATCCCCTCCATACATATATATGAGGAGGTACAAGCTCCAACTCGGTTTTACAGAGATAAATGCAGGCACTTCAAACCGGCACTAGGAAACAGACTGAGAAACCAGAGTCAGTGTTTCTCCTGCAAACCGTTCCCTTAGTGCTGGATGAACGAACGTCTCTCCACATGCTCAGTTCTGAGAGATAAGTGTGTGTGAAAGCCGTCCTTCACCTAGCTTGAAGGGAACACAAAGTTTCTTTTCAGTTGCCAACTCCAATGCATACATATATATGGGAAGGTACAAGCTGCAACTCGGTTTTACAGTGAAAACGGCAGGCACTTCAAACCGGCACTAGGAAACATACTGAGAAACCAGAGTCAGTGTTTCCCCTGCAACCCGTTCCCTTTGTGGTGGATGAACAAACGTCTCTCCACATGCTCAGTTCTGAGAGATAAGTGTGTGTGAAAGCCGTCCTTCAACTAGCTTGAAGGGAACACAAAGTTTCTTTTCAGTTGCAAACCCCAATCCATACATATATATGAGGTGGTACAAGCTCCTACTCGGTTTTATAGTGAAAACGGCAGGCACATCAAACCGTCACTAGGAAACAGACTGAGAAACCAGAGTCAGTGTTTCTCCTGCAAACCGTTCCCTTAGTGCTGGATGAACGAACGGCTCTCCACATGCTCAGTTCTGAGAGATAAGTGTGTGTGAAAGCCGTCCTTCACCTAGCTTGAAGGGAACACAAAGTTTCTTTTCATTTGCAAAACCCACTCCATATATATATATGGGGAAGTACAAGCTCCAACTCGGTTTTACAGTGAAAATGTCAGGCACATCAAACCGGCACTAGGAAACAAACTGAGAAACCAGAGTCAGTGTTCCTCCTGCAAACCGTTCCCTTTGTGCTGGATTAACGAACGTCTCTCCACATGCTCAGTTCTGAGAGGTAAGTGTGTGTGAAAGCCGTCCTTCACCTAGCTTGAAGGGAACACAAAGTTTCTTTTCAGTTGCTAACTCCACTCCATACATATATATGGGGACGTACAAGCTCCAACTCGGGTTTACAGTGAAAACGGCAGGCACTTCAAACCGGCACTAGGAAACAGACTGAGAAACCAGAGTCAGTGTTTCTCCTGCAACCCTTTCCCTTTGTGCTGGATGAACGAAAGTCTCTCCACATGCTCAGTTCTGAGAGATAAGTGTG
Source organism: Vicugna pacos (assembly GCF_048564905.1). Lineage (NCBI taxonomy): Eukaryota > Metazoa > Chordata > Mammalia > Artiodactyla > Camelidae > Vicugna > Vicugna pacos. The sequence continues at coordinate 25,901,042 of NC_133002.1, forward strand.
TGTGAAAGCTGTCCTTCACATAGCTTGAAGGGAACACAAAGTTTCTTTTCAGTTGCAAAATCCACTCCATACATATATATGAGGAGGTACAAGCTCCAACTCGGTTTTACAGTGAAAACGGCAGGCACTTCAAACCGGCACTAGGAAACTGACTGAGAAACCAGAGTCAGTGTTTATCCTGCCAACCGTTCCCTTAGTGCTGGATGAACGAACGTCTCTCCACATGCTCTGTTCTGAGAGATAAGTGTGTGTGAAAGCCGCCCTTCACCTAGCTTGAAGGGAACACAAAGATTCTTTTCAGTTGCAAACCCCACTCCATACATATATAAGGGGAGGTACAAACTCCAACTCGGTTTTACCGTGATAACTGCAGGCACATCAAACCGGCACTAGGAAACAGACTGAGAAACCAGAGTTAGTGTTCATCCTGCAACCCGTTCCATTTGTGCTGGATGAACGAACGTCTCTCCACATGCTCATTTCTGAGAGATAAGTGTGTGTGAAAGCCGTCCTTCACCTAGCTTGAAGGGAACACAAAGTTTCTTTTCAGTTGCCAACTCCACTCCATACATATATATAGAAGGTACAAGTTGCAAATCGGTTTTACAGTGAAAACGGCAGGCACTTCAAACCGGCACTAGGAAACAGACTGAGATACCAGAGTCAGTGATTCTCCTGCAAACCGTGCCTTTTGTGCTGGATAAACGAACGACTCTCCACATGCTAAATTCTGAGAGATAAGTGTGTGTGAAAGCCGTCCTTCACCTAGCTTGAAGGGAACACAAAGTTTCTTTTCAGTTGCAAACCCCACTCCATTCATAAATATGGGGAGGTACAAGCTCCAACTCGGCTTTACAGTGAAATCGGCAGGCACTTCAAACCGGCACTAGGAAACAGACTGAGAAGCCAGAGTCAGTGTTTGTCCTGCAACCCGTTCCCTTTGTGCTGGATAAACGAACGTCTCTCCACATGCTCAGTTCTGAGAGATAAGTGTGTGAGAAAGCCGTCCTTCACATAGCTTGAAGGGAACACAAAGTTTCTTTTCAGTTGCAAACCCCACTCCATAAATATATATGGGGAGGTACAAGCTCCAACTCGTCTTTACAGTGAAAACGGCAGGCACTTCAAACCGGCACTAGGAAACAGACTGAGAATCCAGAGTAAGGGTTCCTCCTGCAACCCGTTCCCTTTGTGCTGGATGAACGAACGTCTATCCACATGCTCAGATCTGAGAGATAATTGTGTGTGAAAGCCGTCCTTCACCTAGCTTGAAGGGAAAACAAAGTTTCTTTTCAGTTGCAAACCCCACTGCATAAATATATATGGGGAGGTACAAGCTTCAACTCGGTTTTACAGTGAAAACGGCAGGCACATCAAACCGACAGTAGGAAACAGACTGAGAAACCAGAGTCGGTGTTCCTCCTGCAACACGTTCCCTTAGTGCTGGATGAACGAACGGCTCTCCACATGCTAAGTTCTGAGAGATAAGTGTGTGTGAAAGCCGTCCTTCACCTAGCTTGAAGGGAACACTAAGTTTCTTTTCATTTGCAAAACCCACTCCATATATATATATGGGGAAGTACAAGCTCCAACTCGGTTTTACAGTGAAAAATTCAGGCACATCAAACCGGCACTAGGAAACAAACTGAGAAACCAGAGTCAGTGTTCCTCCTGCAACCCGTTCCTTTGTGCTGGATGAACGAACGTCTCTCCACATGCTCAGTTCTGAGAGGTAATTGTGTGTGAAAGCCGTCCTTCACCTAGCTTGAAGGGAACACAAAGTTTCTTTTCAGTTGCAAACTCCACTCCATACATATATATGGGGGGGTACAAGCTCCAACTCGGTTTTACAGTGAAAACGGCAGACACTTCAAACCGGCACTAGGAAACAGACTGAGAAACCAGAGTCAGTGTTTATCCTGCAACCCGTTCCCTTTGTGCTGGATGAACGAACGTCTCTCCACATGCTCAGTTCTGAGAGATAAGTGTGTGTGAAAGCCTTCCTTCACCTAGCTTGAAGGGAACAAAAAGTTTCTTTCAGGTGCAAAATCCCCTCCATACATATATATGAGGAGGTACAAGCTCCAACTCGGTTTTACAGAGATAAATGCAGGCACTTCAAACCGGCACTAGGAAACAGACTGAGAAACCAGAGTCAGTGTTTCTCCTGCAACCCGTTCCCTTAGTGCTGGATGAACGAACGTCTCTCCACATGCTCAGTTCTGAGAGATAAGTGTGTGTGAAAGCCGTCCTTCACCTAGCTTGAAGGGAACCCCAAGTTTCTTTTCAGTTGCCAACCCCAATGCATACATATATATGGGAAGGTACAAGCTGCAACTCGGTTTTACAGTGAAAACGGCAGGCACTTCAAACCGGCACTAGGAAACATACTGAGAAACCAGAGTCAGTGTTTCCCCTGCAACCCGTTCCCTTTGTGGTGGATGAACAAACGTCTCTCCACATGCTCAGTTCTGAGAGATAAGTGTGTGTGAAAGCCGTCCTTCACCTAGCTTGAAGGGAACACAAAGTTTCTTTTCAGTTGCAAACCCCAATCCATACATATATATGAGGTGGTACAAGCTCCTACTCGGTTTTATAGTGAAAACGGCAGGCACATCAAACCGTCACTAGGAAACAGACTGAGAAACCAGAGTCAGTGTTTCTCCTGCAAACCGTTCCCTTAGTGCTGGATGAACGAACGGCTCTCCACATGCTCAGTTCTGAGAGATAAGTGTGTGTGAAAGCCGTCCTTCACCTAGCTTGAAGGGAACACAAAGTTTCTTTTCATTTGCAAAACCCACTCCATATATATTTATGGGGAAGTACAAGCTCCAACTCGGTTTTACAGTGAAAATGTCAGGCACATCAAACCGGCACTAGGAAACAAACTGAGAAACCAGAGTCAGTGTTCCTCCTGCAAACCGTTCCCTTTGTGCTGGATTAAAGAACGTCTCTCCACATGCTCAGTTCTGAGAGGTAAGTGTGTGTGAAAGCCGTCCTTCACCTAGCTTGAAGGGAACACAAAGTTTCTTTTCAGTTGCTAACTCCACTCCATACATATATATGGGGACGTACAAGCTCCAACTCGGGTTTACAGTGAAAACGGCAGGCACTTCAAACCGGCACTAGGAAACAGACTGAGAAACCAGAGTCAGTGTTTCTCCTGCAACCCTTTCCCTTTGTGCTGGATGAACGAAAGTCTCTCCACATGCTCAGTTCTGAGAGATAAGTGTGTGTGAAAGCTGTCCTTCACATAGCTTGAAGGGAACACAAAGTTTCTTTTCAGTTGCAAAATCCACTCCATACATATATATGAGGAGGTACAAGCTCCAACTCGGTTTTACAGTGAAAACGGCAGGCACTTCAAACCGGCACTAGGAAACTGACTGAGAAACCAGAGTCAGTGTTTATCCTGCCAACCGTTCCCTTAGTGCTGGATGAACGAACGTCTCTCCACATGCTCTGTTCTGAGAGATAAGTGTGTGTGAAAGCCGCCCTTCACCTAGCTTGAAGGGAACACAAAGATTCTTTTCAGTTGCAAACCCCACTCCATACATATATAAGGGGAGGTACAAACTCCAACTCGGTTTTACAGTGATAACTGCAGGCACATCAAACCGGCACTAGGAAACAGACTGAGAAACCAGAGTCAGTGTTCATCCTGCAACCCGTTCCATTTGTGCTGGATGAACGAACGTCTCTCCACATACTCATTTCTGAGAGATAAGTGTGTGTGAAAGCCGTCCTTCACCTAGCTTGAAGGGAACACAAAGTTTCTTTTCAGTTGCCAACTCCACTCCATACATATATATAGAAGGTACAAGTTGCAACTCGGTTTTACAGTGAAAACGGCAGGCACTTCAAACCGGCACTAGGAAACAGACTGAGATACCAGAGTCAGTGATTCTCCTGCAAACCGTGCCTTTTGTGCTGGATAAACGAACGACTCTCCACATGCTAAATTCTGAGAGATAAGTGTGTGTGAAAGCCGTCCTTCACCTAGCTTGAAGGGAACACTAAGTTTCTTTTCATTTGCAAAACCCACTCCATATATATATATGGGGAAGTACAAGCTCCAACTCGGTTTTACAGTGAAAAATTCAGGCACATCAAACCGGCACTAGGAAACAAACTGAGAAACCAGAGTCAGTGTTCCACCTGCAACCCGTTCCTTTGTGCTGGATGAACGAACGTCTCTCCACATGCTCAGTTCTGAGAGGTAATTGTGTGTGAAAGCCGTCCTTCACCTAGCTTGAAGGGAACACAAAGTTTCTTTTCAGTTGCAAACTCCACTCCATACATATATATGGGGGGGTACAAGCTCCAACTCGGTTTTACAGTGAAAACGGCAGACACTTCAAACCGGCACTAGGAAACAGACTGAGAAACCAGAGTCAGTGTTCCTCCTGCAACCCGTTCCCTTTGTGCTGGATGAACGAACGTCTCTCCACATGCTCAGTTCTGAGAGATAAGTGTGTGTGAAAGCCTTCCTTCACCTAGCTTGAAGGGAACAAAAAGTTTCTTTCAGGTGCAAAATCCCCTCCATACATATATATGAGGAGGTACAAGCTCCAACTCGGTTTTACAGAGATAAATGCAGGCACTTCAAACCGGCACTAGGAAACAGACTGAGAAACCAGAGTCAGTGTTTCTCCTACAAACAGTTCCCTTTGTGCTGGATGAACGAACGTCTCTCCACATGCTCAGTTCTGAGAGATAAGTGTGTGTGAAAGCCGTCCTTCACCTAGCTTGAAGGGAACACAAAGTTTCTTTTCAGTTGCCAACTCCACTCCATACATATATATGGGAAGGTACAAGCTCCAAATCGGTTTTACAGTGATAACGGCAGGCACTTCAAACCGGCACTAGGAAACAGACTGAGAAACCAGAGTCAGTGATTCTCCTGCAAACCGTACCTTTTTTCCTGGATGAACGAACGTCTCTCCACATGCTCAGTTCTTAGAGATAAGTGTGTGAGAAAGCCGACCTTCACATAGCTTGAAGGGAACACAAAGTTTCTTTTCAGATGCAATCCCCACTCCATACATATATATGGGGAGGTACAAGCTGCAACTCGGTTTTATAGTGAAAACGGCAGGCACTTCAAACCGACACTAGGAAACAGACTGAAAAACCAGAGTCAGTGTTCCTCCTGCAACCCGTTCCATTTGTGCTGGATGAACGAGCGTCTCTCCACATGCTCAGTTCTGAGAGATAAGTGTGTGTGAAAGCCGTCCTTCACCTAGCTTGAAGGGAACACAAAGTTTTTTTCAGTTGCAAACTCCACTCCATACATATATATGGGAAGGTACAAGCTCCAAATCGGTTTTACAGTGAAATATCAGGCACTTCAAACCGGCACTAGGAAACAGACTGAGAAACCAGAGTCAGTGTTTCACCTGCAACACGTTCCCTTTGTGCTGGATAAACGAACGTCTCTCCACATGCTCATTTCTGAGAGATAAGTGTGTGTGAAAGCCGTTCTTCACTTAACTTGAAGGGAACACAAAGTTTCTTTTCAGTTGCAAACTCCCGTCCATACATATATATGAGGAGGAACAAGCTCCAACTCGGTTTTACAGTGAAAACGGCAGGCACTTCAAACCGGCACTAGGAAATAGACTGAGAAATCAGAGTCAGTGTTTCTCCTGCAACCCGTTCCCTTTGTGGTGGATGAACGAACGTCTCTCCACATGCTCAGTTCTGAGAGATAAATGTGTGTGAAAGCCGTCCTTCACCTAGCTTGAAGGGAACACAAAGTTTCTTTTCAGTTGCAAACACCACCCCATACATATATATGTGGAGGTACAAGCCCCAACTCGGTTTTACAGTGAAAACGTCAGGCACATCAAACCGGCACTAGGATACAGACTGAGAAACCAGAGTCGGTGTTCCTCCTGCAACCCGTTCCCTTTGTGCTGGATGAACGAACGTCTCTCCACATGCTCAGTTCTGAGAGATAAGTGTGTGTGAAAGCCGTCCTTCACCTAGCTTGAAGGGAACACAAAGTTTCTTTTCAGTTGCAAACTCCCCTCCATACATATATATGAGGAGGTACAAGCTCCAACTCGGTTTTACAGTGAAAACGGCAGGCACTTCAAACCGGCAGTAGGAAACAGACTGAGAAACCAGAGTCAGTGTTTCCCCTGCAACCCGTTCCCTTTGTGCTGGATGAACGAACGTCTCTCCTCATGCTCATTTCTGAGAGATAAGTGTGTGTGAAAGCCGTCCTTCACCTAGCTTGAAGGGAACACAAAGTTTCTTTTCAGTTGCAAACCCCACTCCATACATATGTAAGGGGAGGTACAATTTCCAACTCGGTTTTACACTGAAAACGGCAGACACTTCAAACCGGCACTAGGAAACAGACTGAGAATCCAGAGTAAGGGTTTCACCTGCAACCCGTTCCCTTTGTACTGGAAGAACGAACGTCTCTCCACATGCTCAGTTCTGAGAGATAAGTGTGTGTGAAAGCCGTCCTTCACCTAGCTTGAAGGGAACACATAGTTTCTTTTCAGTTGCAAACCCCACTCCATACATATATATGGGGAGGTACAAGCTCCAACTCGGATTTATAGTGAAAACGGCAGGCACTTCAAAGTGGCACTTGGAAACAGACTGAGAAACCAGAGTAAGGGTTTCTCCTGCAACCCGTTCCCTTAGTGCTGGATGAACGAACGTCTCTCCACATGCTCAGTTCTGAGAGATAAGTGTGTGTGAAATCCGTCCTTCACCTAGCTTGAAGGGAACACAAAGTTTCTTTTCAGTTGCAAACTCCACTCCATACATATATATGGGGAGGTACAAGCTCCAACTCGGTTTTACAGTGAAAAAGGCAGGCACTTCAATCCGGCACTAGGAAACAGACTGAGAAACCAGAGTCAGTGATTCTCCTGCAACCCGTACCCTTTGTGCTGGATAAATGAACGTCTCTCCACATGCTCAGTTCTGAGAGATAAGTGTGTGTGAAAGCCGTACTTCACCTATCTTGAAGGGAACACAAAGTTTCTTTTCAGTTGCAAACCCCAATCCATACATATATATGGGGAGGTACAAGCTCCAACTCGGCTTTACAGTGAAATCTCCAGGCACTTCAAACCGGCACTAGGAAACAGACTGAGAAGCCAGAGTCAGTGTTTGTCCTGCAACCCCTTCCCTTTGGTCTAGATGAACGAACGTCTCTCCACATGCTCAGTTCTGAGAGATAAGTGTGTGTGAAAGCCGACCTTCAACTAGCTTGAAGGGAACACAAAGTTTCTTTTCAGTTGCAAACCCCACTCCATACATATATATGGGGAAGTACAAGCTCCAACTCGGTTTTACAGTGAAAAATCAGGCACTTCAAACCGGAACTAGGAAACAGACTGAGAAACCAGAGTCAGTGGTTCACCTGCAACACGTTCCCTTTGTGCTGGATGAACGAACGTCTCTCCACATGCTCATTTCTGAGAGATAAGTGTGTGTGAAAGCCGTCCTTCACTTAACTTGAAGGGAACACAAAGTTTCTTTTCAGTTGCAAACTCCCGTCCATACATATATATGAGGAGGTACAAGCTCCAACTCGGTTTTACAGTGATAACGGCAGGCACTTCAAACCGGCACTAGGAAACAGACTGAGAATCCAGAGTAAGGGTTTCACCTGCAACCCGTTCCCTTTGTACTGGAAGAACGAACGTCTCTCCACATGCTCAGTTCTGAGAGATAAGTGTGTGTGAAAGCCGTTCTTCACCTAGCTTGAAGGGAACACATAGTTTCTTTTCAGTTGCAAACCCCACTCCATACATATATATGGGGAGGTACAAGCTCCAACTCGGATTTACAGTGAAAACGGCAGGCAGTTCAAAGTGGCACTAGGAAACAGACTGAGAAACCAGAGTAAGGGTTTCTCCTGCAACCCGTTCCCTTAGTGCTGGATGAACGAACGTCTCTCCACATGCTCAGTTCTGAGAGATACGTGTGTGTGAAAGCCGTCCTTCACCTAGCTTGAAGGGAACACAAAGTTTCTTTTCAGTTGCTAACTCCACTCCATACATATATATGGGGAGGTACAAGCTCCAACTCGGTTTTACAATGAAAAAGGCAGGCACTTCAATCCGGCACTAGGAAACAGACTGAGAAACCAGAGTCAGTGATTCTCCTGCAACCCGTACCCTTTGTGCTGGATAAATGAACGTCTCTCCACATGCTCAGTTCTGAGAGATAAGTGTGTGTGAAAGCCGTACTTCACCTATCTTGAAGGGAACACAAAGTTTCTTTTCAGTTGCAAACCCCAATCCATACATATATATGGGGAGGTACAAGCTCCAACTCGGCTTTACAGTGAAATCTCCAGGCACTTCAAACCGGCACTAGTAAACAGACTGAGAAGCCAGAGTCAGTGTTTGTCCTGCAACTCCTTCCTTTTGGTCTAGATGAACGAACGTCTCTCCACATGCTCATTTCTGAGAGATAAGTGTGTGTGAAAGCCGACCTTCACCTAGCTTGAAGGGAACACAAAGTTTCTTTACAGTTGCAAACCCCACTCCATACATATATATGGGGAGGTACAAGCTCCAACTCGGTTTTAAAGTGAAAACGGCAGGCACTTCAAACCGGCACTAGGAAACAGACTGAGAAACCAGAGTAAGGGTTTCTCCTGTAACCCGTTCCCTTTGTGCTGGATGAACGAACGTCTCTCCACATGCTCAGTTCTGAGAGATAACTGTGTGTGAAAGCCGTCCTTCACCTAGCTTGAAGGGAACACAAAGTTTCTTTTCAGTTGCAAACTCCACTCCATACATATATACGGGGAAGTACAAGCTCCAACTCGGCTTTACAGTGAAAACGGCAGGCACTTCAAACCGGCACTAGGAAACAGACTGAGAAACAAGAGTTACGGTTTCCCCTGCAACCCGTTCCCTTTGTGCTGGATGAACGAACGTCTCTCCACATGCTCAGTTCTGAGAGATAAGTGTGTGTGAAAGCCGTCCTTCAACTGGCTTGAAGGGAACACAAAGTTTCTTTTCAGTTGCCAACTCCATTCCATACATATATATGGGGAGGTACAAGCTCCAACTCGGTTTTACAGTGAAAACGGCAGGCACTTCAATCCGGCACTAGGAAACAGACTGAGAAACCAGAGTCAGTGATTCTCCTGCAACCCGTTCCCTTTATGCTGGATAAACGAACGACTCTCCACATGCTCAGTTCTGAGAGATAAGTGTGTGTGAAATCCGTCCTTCACCTATCTTGAAGGGAACACAAAGTTTCTTTTCAGTTGCAAACCCCACTCCATACATATATATGGGGAGGTACAAGCTCCAACTCGGCTTTAAAGTGAAATCTCCAGGCACTTCAAACCGGCACTAGGAAACAGACTGAGAAGCCAGAGTCAGTGTTTGTCCTGCAACCCGTTCCCTTTGTGCTGGATGAACGAACGTCTCTCCACATGCTCAGTTCTGAGAGATAAGTGTGTGTGAAAGCCGTCCTTCATCTAGCTTGAAGGGAACACAAAGTTTCTTTTCAGTTGCAAACACCACTCCATACATATATATGGGGTGGTACAAGCTTCAAATCGGTTTTACAGTGAAAAAGGCAGGCACTTCAAACCGGCACTAGGAAACAGACTGAGAAACCAGAGTAAGGGTTTCTCCTGTAACCCGTTCCCTTTGTGCTGGATGAACGAACGTCTCTCCACATTCTCAGTTGTGAGAGATAAGTGTGTGTGAAAGCCGTCCTTCAGCTAGCTTGAAGGGAACACAAAGTTTCTTTTCAGTTGCCAACCCCACTCCATACATATATATGGGGAGGTACAAGTTCCAACTCGGTTTTACAGTGAAAACGGCAGGCACTTCAAACCGGCACTAGGAAACAGACTGAAAAACCAGAGTATGGGTTTCTCCTGCAACCCGTTCCCTTTGTGCTGGATGAACGAACGTCTCTCCACATGCTCAGTTCTGAGAGATAAGTGTGTGTGAAAGCCGTCCTTCACCTAGCTTGAAGGGAACACAAAGTTTCTTTACAGTTGCAAACTCCACCCCATACATATATATGAGGAGGTACAAGCTCCAACTCGGTTTTACAGTGAAAACGGCAGGCACTTCAAACCGGCACTAGGAAACAGACTGAGAAACCAGAGTCAGTGTTTCTCCTGCAAACCGTTCCCTTAGTGCTGGATGAACGAACGTCTCTCCACATGCTCAGTTCTGAGAGATAAGTGTGTGTGAAAGCCGTCCTTCACCTAGCTTGAAGGGAACACAAAGTTTCTTTTCAGTTGCAAACCCCACTCCATACATTTTTATGGAGAGGTACAAGCTCCAACTCGGTTTTACATTGAAAACGTCAAATACATCAAACCGGCACTAGGAAACAGACTGAGAAACCAGAGTCAGTGTTCCACCTGCAACCCGTTCCCTTTGTGCTGGATGAACGAACGTCTCTCCACATGCTCAGTTCTGAGAGGTAAGTGTGTGTGAAAGCCGTCCTTCACCTAGCTTGAAGGGAACACATAGTTTCTTTTCATTTGCCAACTCCACTCCATACATATATATGGGAAGGTACAAGCTCCAACTCGGTTTTACAGTGAAAACGGCAGGCACTTCAATCCGGCACTAGGAAACAGACTGAGAAACCAGAGTCAGTGATTCTCCTGCAACCCGTTCCCTTTGTGCTGGATAAACGAAAGACTCTCCACATGCTCAGTTCTGAGAGATAAGTGTGTGTGAAATCCGTCCTTCACCTATCTTGAAGGGAACACAAAGTTTCTTTTCAGTTGCAAACCCCAATCCATACATATATATGGGGAGGTACAAGCTCCAACTCGGCTTTAAAGTGAAATCTCCAGGCACTTCAAACCGGCACTAGGAAACAGACTGAGAAGCCAGAGTCAGTGTTTGTCCTGCAACCCGTTCCCTTTGTGCTGGATGAACGAACGTCTCTCCACATGCTCAGTTCTGAGAGATAAGTGTGTGTGAAAGCCGTCCTTCACCTAGCTTGAAGGGAACACAAAGTTTCTTTTCAGTTGCAAACCCCACTCCATACATATATATGGGGAGATACAAGCTCCATCTCGGTTTTACAGTGAAAACGGCAGGCACATCAAACCGACACTAGGAAACAGACAGAGAAACCAGAGTCAGTGTTCCTCCTGCAACCCGTTCCGTTTGTGCTTGATGAACGAACGTCTCTCCACATGCTCAGTTCTGAGAGGTAAGTGTGTGTGAAAGCCCTCCTTCACCTAGCTTGAAGGGAACACAAAGTTTCTTTTCAGTTGCAAACTCCACTCCATACATATATATGGGGAGGTACAAGCTCCAACTAGGTTTTACAGTGAAAAAGGCAGGCACATCATACCGGCACTAGGAATCAGACTGAGAAACAAGAGTCAGTGATTCTCCTGCAACCTGTACCAATTGTGCTGGATAAACGAACGTCTCTTCACATGCTCAGTTCTGAGAGATAAGTGTGTGTGAAAGCCATACTTCACCTATCTTGAAGGGAACACAAAGTTTCTTTTCAGTTGCAAACTCCACTCCATACATATATATGGGGAGGTACAAGCTCCAACTCGGATTTACAGTGAAATCGGCAGGCACTTCAAACCGGTACTAGGAAACAGACTGAGAAGCCAGAGTCAGTGTTTGTCCTGCAACCCGTTCCCTTTGTGCTGGATGAACGAACGTCTCTCCACATGCTCAGTTCTGAGAGATAAGTGTGTGTGAAAGCCGTCCTTCACATAGCTTGAAGGGAACAGAAAGTTTCTTTTCAGTTGCAAACCCCATTCCATACATATATATGGGGAGGTACAAGCTCCAACTCGGTTTTACAGTGAAAACGGCAGGCACTTCAAACCGGCAGTAGGAAACAGACTGAGAAATTAGAGTAAGGGTTTCCCCTGCAAACCGTTCCCTTTGTGCTGGATGAACGAACCTCTCTCCACATGCTCAGTTCTGCGATATAAGTGTGTGTGAAAGCCGTCCTTCACCTAGCTTGAAGGGAACACAAAGTTTCTTTTCAGTTGCAAACTCCACTTCATACATATATACGGGGAAGTACAAGCTCCAACTCGGCTTTACAGTGAAAAAGGCAGGCACTTCAAACCGGCACTAGGAAACATACTGAGAAACCAGAGTCAGTGTTCTTCCTGCAACCCGTTCCCTTTGTGCTGGATGAACGAACGTCTCTCCACATGCTCAATTCTGAGAGATAAGTGTGTGTGAAAGCCGTCCTTCACCTAGCTTGAAGGGAACACAAAGTTTCTTTACAGTTGCAAACTCCAATCCATACATATATATGAGGAGGTACAAGCTCCAACTCGTTTTTACAGTGAAAACGGCAGGCACTTCAAACCGGCACTAGGAAACAGACTGAGAAACCAGAGTCAGTGTTTCTACTGCAAACCGTTCCCTTAGTGCTGGATGAACGAACGTCTCTCCACATGCTCAGATCTGAGAGATAATTGTGTGTGAAAGCCGTCCTTCACCTAGCTTGAAGGGAACACAAAGTTTCTTTTCAGTTGCAAACCCCACTCCATACAAATATATATGGGGAGGTACAAGCTCCAACTCGGTTTCACAGTGAAAAAGTCAGGCACATCAAACCGGCACTAGGAAACAGACTGAGAAACCAGAGTCACTGTTCCTCCTGCAACCCGTTCCCTTTGTGCTGGATGAACGAACGTCTCTCCACCTGCTCAGTTCTGAGAGATAAGTGTGTGTGAAAGCCGTCCTTCACCTAGCTTGAAGGGAACACAAAGTTTCTTTTCACTTGCAAACTCCACTCCATACATATATATGGGGAGGTACAAGCTCCAACTCGGCTTTACAGTGAGAACGGCAGGCACTTCAAACTGGTACTAGGAAACAGACTGAGAAACCAGAGTAAGGGTTTCTCCTGCAACCCGTTCCCTTTGTGCTGGATGAACGAACGTCTCTCCACATGCTCAGTTTTGAGAGATAAGTGTGTGTGAAAGCCGTCCTTCACCTAGCTTGAAGGGAACACAAAGTTTCTTTTCAGTTGCCAACTCCATTACATACATATATATGGGGTGGTACAAGCTCCAACTCGGTTTTACAGTGAAAACGGCAGGCACTTCAAACCGGCACTAGGAAACAGACTGAGAAACCAGAGTCGGTGTTACTCCTGCAACCCGTTCCCTTTGTGCTGGATCAAAGAACGTCTCTCCATATGCTCAGTTCTGAGAGATAAGTGTGTGTGAAAGCCGTCCTTCAACTAGCTTGAAGGGAACACAAAGTTTCTTTACAGTTGCAAACTCCACTCCATACATATATATGAGGAGGTACAAGCTCCAACTCGGTTTTACAGTGAAAACGGCAGGCACTTCCAACCGGCACTAGGAAACAGACTGAGAAACCAGAGTCACTGTTTCTCCTGCAAACTGTTCCCTTAGTGCTGGATGAACGAACGTCTCTCCACATGCTCAGTTCTGAGAGATAATTGTGTGTGAAAGCCGTCCTTCACCTAGCTTGAAGGGAACACAAAGTTTCTTTTCAGTTGCCAACTCCACTCTATACATATATATGGGAAGGTACAAGCTCCAACTTGGTTTTACAGTGAAAACGGCAGGCACTTCAAACCAACACTAGGAAACAGACTGAGAAACCAGAGTCAGTGTTTGTCCTGCAACCCGTTCCCTTTGTGCTGGATGAACGAACGTCTCTCCACATGCTCAGTTCTGAGAGATAAGTGTGTGTGAAAGCCGTCCTTCACCTAGCTTGAAGGGAACACAAAGTTTCTTTTCAGTTGCAAACCCCACTCCATACATATATATGGTGATGTACAAGCTCCAACTCGGTTTTACAGTGAAAACGTCAGGCACATCAAACCGGCACTAGGAAACAGACTGAGAAACCAGAGTCAGTGTTCCTCCTGCAACCCGTTCCCTTTGTGCTGGATGAACGGACGTCTCTCCACATGCTCAGTTCTGAGAGATAAGTGTGTGTGAAAGCCGTCCTTCACATAGCTTGAAGGGAACACAAAGTTTCTTTTCAGTTGCAAACTCCACTCCATATATATATATGGGGAGGTACAAGCTCCAACTCGGTTTTACAGTGAAAAGGCAGGCACTTCAAACCGGCACTAGGAAACATACTGAGAAACCAGAGTCAGTGTTCTTCCTGCAACCCGTTCCCTTTGTGCTGGATGAACGAACGTCTCTCCACATGCTCAGTTCTGAGAGATAAGTGTGTGTGAAAGCCGTCCTTCACCTAGCTTGAAGGGAACACAAAGTTTCTTTACAGTTGCAAACTCCAATCCATACATATATATGAGGAGGTACAAGCTCCAACTCGTTTTTACAGTGAAAACGGCAGGCACTTCAAACCGGCACTAGGAAACACACTGAGAAACCAGAGTCAGTGTTTCTACTGCAAACCGTTCCCTTAGTGCTGGATGAACGAACGTCTCTCCACATGCTCAGATCTGAGAGATAATTGTGTGTGAAAGCCGTCCTTCACCTAGCTTGAAGGGAACACAAAGTTTCTTTTCAGTTGCAAACCCCACTCCATACAAATATATGGGGAGGTACAAGCTCCAACTCGGTTTTACAGTGAAAACGTCAGGCACATCAAACCGGCACTAGGAAACAGACTGAGAAACCAGAGTCACTGTTCCTCCTGCAACCCGTTCCCTTTGTGCTGGATGAACGAACGTCTCTCCACCTGCTCAGTTCTGAGAGATAAGTGTGTGTGAAAGCCGTCCTTCACCTAGCTTGAAGGGAACACAAAGTTTCTTTTCACTTGCAAACTCCACTCCATACATATATATGGGGAGATACAAGCTCCAACTCGGCTTTACAGTGAGAACGGCAGGCACTTCAAACTGGTACTAGGAAACAGACTGAGAAACCAGAGTAAGGGTTTCTCCTGCAACCCGTTCCCTTTGTGCTGGATGAACGAACGTCTCTCCACATGCTCAGTTTTGAGAGATAAGTGTGTGTGAAAGCCGTCCTTCACCTAGCTTGAAGGGAACACAAAGTTTCTTTTCAGTTGCCAACTCCATTACATACATATATATGGGGTGGTACAAGCTCCAACTCGGTTTTACAGTGAAAACGGCAGGCACTTCAAACCGGCACTAGGAAACAGACTGAGAAACCAGAGTCGGTGTTACTCCTGCAACCCGTTCCCTTTGTGCTGGATCAAAGAACGTCTCTCCATATGCTCAGTTCTGAGAGATAAGTGTGTGTGAAAGCCGTCCTTCAACTAGCTTGAAGGGAACACAAAGTTTCTTTACAGTTGCAAACTCCACTCCATACATATATATGAGGAGGTACAAGCTCCAACTCGGTTTTACAGTGAAAACGGCAGGCACTTCCAACCGGCACTAGGAAACAGACTGAGAAACCAGAGTCACTGTTTCTCCTGCAAACTGTTCCCTTAGTGCTGGATGAACGAACGTCTCTCCACATGCTCAGTTCTGAGAGATAATTGTGTGTGAAAGCCGTCCTTCACCTAGCTTGAAGGGAACACAAAGTTTCTTTTCAGTTGCCAACTCCACTCTATACATATATATGGGAAGGTACAAGCTCCAACTTGGTTTTACAGTGAAAACGGCAGGCACTTCAAACCAACACTAGGAAACAGACTGAGAAACCTGAGTCAGTGTTTGTCCTGCAACCCGTTCCCTTTGTGCTGGATGAACGAACGTCTCTCCACATGCTCAGTTCTGAGAGATAAGTGTGTGTGAAAGCCGTCCTTCACCTAGCTTGAAGGGAACACAAAGTTTCTTTTCAGTTGCAAACCCCACTCCATACATATATATGGTGATGTACAAGCTCCAACTCGGTTTTACAGTGAAAACGTCAGGCACATCAAACCGGCACTAGGAAACAGACTGAGAAACCAGAGTCAGTGTTCCTCCTGCAACCCGTTCCCTTTGTGCTGGATGAACGGACGTCTCTCCACATGCTCAGTTCTGAGAGATAAGTGTGTGTGAAAGCCGTCCTTCACATAGCTTGAAGGGAACACAAAGTTTCTTTTCAGTTGCAAACTCCACTCCATATATATATATGGGGAGGTACAAGCTCCAACTCGGTTTTACAGTGAAAAGGCAGGCACTTCAAACCGGCACTAGGAAACATACTGAGAAACCAGAGTCAGTGTTCTTCCTGCAACCCGTTCCCTTTGTGCTGGATGAACGAACGTCTCTCCACATGCTCAGTTCTGAGAGATAAGTGTGTGTGAAAGCCGTCCTTCACCTAGCTTGAAGGGAACACAAAGTTTCTTTACAGTTGCAAACTCCAATCCATACATATATATGAGGAGGTACAAGCTCCAACTCGTTTTTACAGTGAAAACGGCAGGCACTTCAAACCGGCACTAGGAAACAGACTGAGAAACCAGAGTCAGTGTTTCAACTGCAAACCGTTCCCTTAGTGCTGGATGAACGAACGTCTCTCCACATGCTCAGATCTGAGAGATAATTGTGTGTGAAAGCCGTCCTTCACCTAGCTTGAAGGGAACACAAAGTTTCTTTTCAGTTGCAAACCCCACTCCATACAAATATATGGGGAGGTACAAGCTCCAACTCGGTTTTACAGTGAAAACGTCAGGCACATCAAACCGGCACTAGGAAACAGACTGAGAAACCAGAGTCACTGTTCCTCCTGCAACCCGTTCCCTTTGTGCTGGATGAACGAACGTCTCTCCACATGCTCAGTTCTGAGAGATAAGTGTGTGTGAAAGCCGTCCTTCACCTAGCTTGAAGGGAACACAAAGTTTCTTTTCACTTGCAAACTCCACTCCATTCATATATATGGGGAGGTACAAGCTCCAACTCGGCTTTACAGTGAGAACGGCAGGCACTTCAAACCGGTACTAGGAAACAGACTGAGAAACCAGAGTAAGGGTTTCTCCTGCAACCCGTTCCCTTTGTGCTGGATGAACGAACGTCTCTCCACATGCTCAGTTCTGAGAGGTAATTGTGTGTGAAAGCCGTCCTTCACCTAGCTTGAAGGGAACACAAAGTTTCTTTTCAGTTGCAAACCCCAATCCATACATATATATGAGGTGGTACAAGCTCCTACTCGGTTTTATAGTGAAAACGGCAGGCACATCAAACCGTCACTAGGAAACAGACTGAGAAACCAGAGTCAGTGTTTCTCCTGCAAACCGTTCCCTTAGTGCTGGATGAACGAACGGCTCTCCACATGCTCAGTTCTGAGAGATAAGTGTGTGTGAAAGCCGTCCTTCACCTAGCTTGAAGGGAACACAAAGTTTCTTTTCATTTGCAAAACCCACTCCATATATATTTATGGGGAAGTACAAGCTCCAACTCGGTTTTACAGTGAAAATGTCAGGCACATCAAACCGGCACTAGGAAACAAACTGAGAAACCAGAGTCAGTGTTCCTCCTGCAAACCGTTCCCTTTGTGCTGGATTAAAGAACGTCTCTCCACATGCTCAGTTCTGAGAGGTAAGTGTGTGTGAAAGCCGTCCTTCACCTAGCTTGAAGGGAACACAAAGTTTCTTTTCAGTTGCTAACTCCACTCCATACATATATATGGGGACGTACAAGCTCCAACTCGGGTTTACAGTGAAAACGGCAGGCACTTCAAACCGGCACTAGGAAACAGACTGAGAAACCAGAGTCAGTGTTTCTCCTGCAACCCTTTCCCTTTGTGCTGGATGAACGAAAGTCTCTCCACATGCTCAGTTCTGAGAGATAAGTGTGTGTGAAAGCTGTCCTTCACATAGCTTGAAGGGAACACAAAGTTTCTTTTCAGTTGCAAAATCCACTCCATACATATATATGAGGAGGTACAAGCTCCAACTCGGTTTTACAGTGAAAACGGCAGGCACTTCAAACCGGCACTAGGAAACTGACTGAGAAACCAGAGTCAGTGTTTATCCTGCCAACCGTTCCCTTAGTGCTGGATGAACGAACGTCTCTCCACATGCTCTGTTCTGAGAGATAAGTGTGTGTGAAAGCCGCCCTTCACCTAGCTTGAAGGGAACACAAAGATTCTTTTCAGTTGCAAACCCCACTCCATACATATATAAGGGGAGGTACAAACTCCAACTCGGTTTTACAGTGATAACTGCAGGCACATCAAACCGGCACTAGGAAACAGACTGAGAAACCAGAGTCAGTGTTCATCCTGCAACCCGTTCCATTTGTGCTGGATGAACGAACGTCTCTCCACATACTCATTTCTGAGAGATAAGTGTGTGTGAAAGCCGTCCTTCACCTAGCTTGAAGGGAACACAAAGTTTCTTTTCAGTTGCCAACTCCACTCCATACATATATATAGAAGGTACAAGTTGCAACTCGGTTTTACAGTGAAAACGGCAGGCACTTCAAACCGGCACTAGGAAACAGACTGAGATACCAGAGTCAGTGATTCTCCTGCAAACCGTGCCTTTTGTGCTGGATAAACGAACGACTCTCCACATGCTAAATTCTGAGAGATAAGTGTGTGTGAAAGCCGTCCTTCACCTAGCTTGAAGGGAACACTAAGTTTCTTTTCATTTGCAAAACCCACTCCATATATATATATGGGGAAGTACAAGCTCCAACTCGGTTTTACAGTGAAAAATTCAGGCACATCAAACCGGCACTAGGAAACAAACTGAGAAACCAGAGTCAGTGTTCCACCTGCAACCCGTTCCTTTGTGCTGGATGAACGAACGTCTCTCCACATGCTCAGTTCTGAGAGGTAATTGTGTGTGAAAGCCGTCCTTCACCTAGCTTGAAGGGAACACAAAGTTTCTTTTCAGTTGCAAACTCCACTCCATACATATATATGGGGGGGTACAAGCTCCAACTCGGTTTTACAGTGAAAACGGCAGACACTTCAAACCGGCACTAGGAAACAGACTGAGAAACCAGAGTCAGTGTTCCTCCTGCAACCCGTTCCCTTTGTGCTGGATGAACGAACGTCTCTCCACATGCTCAGTTCTGAGAGATAAGTGTGTGTGAAAGCCTTCCTTCACCTAGCTTGAAGGGAACAAAAAGTTTCTTTCAGGTGCAAAATCCCCTCCATACATATATATGAGGAGGTACAAGCTCCAACTCGGTTTTACAGAGATAAATGCAGGCACTTCAAACCGGCACTAGGAAACAGACTGAGAAACCAGAGTCAGTGTTTCTCCTACAAACAGTTCCCTTTGTGCTGGATGAACGAACGTCTCTCCACATGCTCAGTTCTGAGAGATAAGTGTGTGTGAAAGCCGTCCTTCACCTAGCTTGAAGGGAACACAAAGTTTCTTTTCAGTTGCCAACTCCACTCCATACATATATATGGGAAGGTACAAGCTCCAAATCGGTTTTACAGTGATAACGGCAGGCACTTCAAACCGGCACTAGGAAACAGACTGAGAAACCAGAGTCAGTGATTCTCCTGCAAACCGTACCTTTTTTCCTGGATGAACGAACGTCTCTCCACATGCTCAGTTCTTAGAGATAAGTGTGTGAGAAAGCCGACCTTCACATAGCTTGAAGGGAACACAAAGTTTCTTTTCAGATGCAATCCCCACTCCATACATATATATGGGGAGGTACAAGCTGCAACTCGGTTTTATAGTGAAAACGGCAGGCACTTCAAACCGACACTAGGAAACAGACTGAAAAACCAGAGTCAGTGTTCCTCCTGCAACCCGTTCCATTTGTGCTGGATGAACGAGCGTCTCTCCACATGCTCAGTTCTGAGAGATAAGTGTGTGTGAAAGCCGTCCTTCACCTAGCTTGAAGGGAACACAAAGTTTTTTTCAGTTGCAAACTCCACTCCATACATATATATGGGAAGGTACAAGCTCCAAATCGGTTTTACAGTGAAATATCAGGCACTTCAAACCGGCACTAGGAAACAGACTGAGAAACCAGAGTCAGTGTTTCACCTGCAACACGTTCCCTTTGTGCTGGATAAACGAACGTCTCTCCACATGCTCATTTCTGAGAGATAAGTGTGTGTGAAAGCCGTTCTTCACTTAACTTGAAGGGAACACAAAGTTTCTTTTCAGTTGCAAACTCCCGTCCATACATATATATGAGGAGGAACAAGCTCCAACTCGGTTTTACAGTGAAAACGGCAGGCACTTCAAACCGGCACTAGGAAATAGACTGAGAAATCAGAGTCAGTGTTTCTCCTGCAACCCGTTCCCTTTGTGGTGGATGAACGAACGTCTCTCCACATGCTCAGTTCTGAGAGATAAATGTGTGTGAAAGCCGTCCTTCACCTAGCTTGAAGGGAACACAAAGTTTCTTTTCAGTTGCAAACACCACCCCATACATATATATGTGGAGGTACAAGCCCCAACTCGGTTTTACAGTGAAAACGTCAGGCACATCAAACCGGCACTAGGATACAGACTGAGAAACCAGAGTCGGTGTTCCTCCTGCAACCCGTTCCCTTTGTGCTGGATGAACGAACGTCTCTCCACATGCTCAGTTCTGAGAGATAAGTGTGTGTGAAAGCCGTCCTTCACCTAGCTTGAAGGGAACACAAAGTTTCTTTTCAGTTGCAAACTCCCCTCCATACATATATATGAGGAGGTACAAGCTCCAACTCGGTTTTACAGTGAAAACGGCAGGCACTTCAAACCGGCAGTAGGAAACAGACTGAGAAACCAGAGTCAGTGTTTCCCCTGCAACCCGTTCCCTTTGTGCTGGATGAACGAACGTCTCTCCTCATGCTCATTTCTGAGAGATAAGTGTGTGTGAAAGCCGTCCTTCACCTAGCTTGAAGGGAACACAAAGTTTCTTTTCAGTTGCAAACCCCACTCCATACATATGTAAGGGGAGGTACAATTTCCAACTCGGTTTTACACTGAAAACGGCAGACACTTCAAACCGGCACTAGGAAACAGACTGAGAATCCAGAGTAAGGGTTTCACCTGCAACCCGTTCCCTTTGTACTGGAAGAACGAACGTCTCTCCACATGCTCAGTTCTGAGAGATAAGTGTGTGTGAAAGCCGTCCTTCACCTAGCTTGAAGGGAACACATAGTTTCTTTTCAGTTGCAAACCCCACTCCATACATATATATGGGGAGGTACAAGCTCCAACTCGGATTTATAGTGAAAACGGCAGGCACTTCAAAGTGGCACTTGGAAACAGACTGAGAAACCAGAGTAAGGGTTTCTCCTGCAACCCGTTCCCTTAGTGCTGGATGAACGAACGTCTCTCCACATGCTCAGTTCTGAGAGATAAGTGTGTGTGAAATCCGTCCTTCACCTAGCTTGAAGGGAACACAAAGTTTCTTTTCAGTTGCAAACTCCACTCCATACATATATATGGGGAGGTACAAGCTCCAACTCGGTTTTACAGTGAAAAAGGCAGGCACTTCAATCCGGCACTAGGAAACAGACTGAGAAACCAGAGTCAGTGATTCTCCTGCAACCCGTACCCTTTGTGCTGGATAAATGAACGTCTCTCCACATGCTCAGTTCTGAGAGATAAGTGTGTGTGAAAGCCGTACTTCACCTATCTTGAAGGGAACACAAAGTTTCTTTTCAGTTGCAAACCCCAATCCATACATATATATGGGGAGGTACAAGCTCCAACTCGGCTTTACAGTGAAATCTCCAGGCACTTCAAACCGGCACTAGGAAACAGACTGAGAAGCCAGAGTCAGTGTTTGTCCTGCAACCCCTTCCCTTTGGTCTAGATGAACGAACGTCTCTCCACATGCTCAGTTCTGAGAGATAAGTGTGTGTGAAAGCCGACCTTCAACTAGCTTGAAGGGAACACAAAGTTTCTTTTCAGTTGCAAACCCCACTCCATACATATATATGGGGAAGTACAAGCTCCAACTCGGTTTTACAGTGAAAAATCAGGCACTTCAAACCGGAACTAGGAAACAGACTGAGAAACCAGAGTCAGTGGTTCACCTGCAACACGTTCCCTTTGTGCTGGATGAACGAACGTCTCTCCACATGCTCATTTCTGAGAGATAAGTGTGTGTGAAAGCCGTCCTTCACTTAACTTGAAGGGAACACAAAGTTTCTTTTCAGTTGCAAACTCCCGTCCATACATATATATGAGGAGGTACAAGCTCCAACTCGGTTTTACAGTGATAACGGCAGGCACTTCAAACCGGCACTAGGAAACAGACTGAGAATCCAGAGTAAGGGTTTCACCTGCAACCCGTTCCCTTTGTACTGGAAGAACGAACGTCTCTCCACATGCTCAGTTCTGAGAGATAAGTGTGTGTGAAAGCCGTTCTTCACCTAGCTTGAAGGGAACACATAGTTTCTTTTCAGTTGCAAACCCCACTCCATACATATATATGGGGAGGTACAAGCTCCAACTCGGATTTACAGTGAAAACGGCAGGCAGTTCAAAGTGGCACTAGGAAACAGACTGAGAAACCAGAGTAAGGGTTTCTCCTGCAACCCGTTCCCTTAGTGCTGGATGAACGAACGTCTCTCCACATGCTCAGTTCTGAGAGATACGTGTGTGTGAAAGCCGTCCTTCACCTAGCTTGAAGGGAACACAAAGTTTCTTTTCAGTTGCTAACTCCACTCCATACATATATATGGGGAGGTACAAGCTCCAACTCGGTTTTACAATGAAAAAGGCAGGCACTTCAATCCGGCACTAGGAAACAGACTGAGAAACCAGAGTCAGTGATTCTCCTGCAACCCGTACCCTTTGTGCTGGATAAATGAACGTCTCTCCACATGCTCAGTTCTGAGAGATAAGTGTGTGTGAAAGCCGTACTTCACCTATCTTGAAGGGAACACAAAGTTTCTTTTCAGTTGCAAACCCCAATCCATACATATATATGGGGAGGTACAAGCTCCAACTCGGCTTTACAGTGAAATCTCCAGGCACTTCAAACCGGCACTAGTAAACAGACTGAGAAGCCAGAGTCAGTGTTTGTCCTGCAACTCCTTCCTTTTGGTCTAGATGAACGAACGTCTCTCCACATGCTCATTTCTGAGAGATAAGTGTGTGTGAAAGCCGACCTTCACCTAGCTTGAAGGGAACACAAAGTTTCTTTACAGTTGCAAACCCCACTCCATACATATATATGGGGAGGTACAAGCTCCAACTCGGTTTTAAAGTGAAAACGGCAGGCACTTCAAACCGGCACTAGGAAACAGACTGAGAAACCAGAGTAAGGGTTTCTCCTGTAACCCGTTCCCTTTGTGCTGGATGAACGAACGTCTCTCCACATGCTCAGTTCTGAGAGATAACTGTGTGTGAAAGCCGTCCTTCACCTAGCTTGAAGGGAACACAAAGTTTCTTTTCAGTTGCAAACTCCACTCCATACATATATACGGGGAAGTACAAGCTCCAACTCGGCTTTACAGTGAAAACGGCAGGCACTTCAAACCGGCACTAGGAAACAGACTGAGAAACAAGAGTTACGGTTTCCCCTGCAACCCGTTCCCTTTGTGCTGGATGAACGAACGTCTCTCCACATGCTCAGTTCTGAGAGATAAGTGTGTGTGAAAGCCGTCCTTCAACTGGCTTGAAGGGAACACAAAGTTTCTTTTCAGTTGCCAACTCCATTCCATACATATATATGGGGAGGTACAAGCTCCAACTCGGTTTTACAGTGAAAACGGCAGGCACTTCAATCCGGCACTAGGAAACAGACTGAGAAACCAGAGTCAGTGATTCTCCTGCAACCCGTTCCCTTTATGCTGGATAAACGAACGACTCTCCACATGCTCAGTTCTGAGAGATAAGTGTGTGTGAAATCCGTCCTTCACCTATCTTGAAGGGAACACAAAGTTTCTTTTCAGTTGCAAACCCCACTCCATACATATATATGGGGAGGTACAAGCTCCAACTCGGCTTTAAAGTGAAATCTCCAGGCACTTCAAACCGGCACTAGGAAACAGACTGAGAAGCCAGAGTCAGTGTTTGTCCTGCAACCCGTTCCCTTTGTGCTGGATGAACGAACGTCTCTCCACATGCTCAGTTCTGAGAGATAAGTGTGTGTGAAAGCCGTCCTTCATCTAGCTTGAAGGGAACACAAAGTTTCTTTTCAGTTGCAAACACCACTCCATACATATATATGGGGTGGTACAAGCTTCAAATCGGTTTTACAGTGAAAAAGGCAGGCACTTCAAACCGGCACTAGGAAACAGACTGAGAAACCAGAGTAAGGGTTTCTCCTGTAACCCGTTCCCTTTGTGCTGGATGAACGAACGTCTCTCCACATTCTCAGTTGTGAGAGATAAGTGTGTGTGAAAGCCGTCCTTCAGCTAGCTTGAAGGGAACACAAAGTTTCTTTTCAGTTGCCAACCCCACTCCATACATATATATGGGGAGGTACAAGTTCCAACTCGGTTTTACAGTGAAAACGGCAGGCACTTCAAACCGGCACTAGGAAACAGACTGAAAAACCAGAGTATGGGTTTCTCCTGCAACCCGTTCCCTTTGTGCTGGATGAACGAACGTCTCTCCACATGCTCAGTTCTGAGAGATAAGTGTGTGTGAAAGCCGTCCTTCACCTAGCTTGAAGGGAACACAAAGTTTCTTTACAGTTGCAAACTCCACCCCATACATATATATGAGGAGGTACAAGCTCCAACTCGGTTTTACAGTGAAAACGGCAGGCACTTCAAACCGGCACTAGGAAACAGACTGAGAAACCAGAGTCAGTGTTTCTCCTGCAAACCGTTCCCTTAGTGCTGGATGAACGAACGTCTCTCCACATGCTCAGTTCTGAGAGATAAGTGTGTGTGAAAGCCGTCCTTCACCTAGCTTGAAGGGAACACAAAGTTTCTTTTCAGTTGCAAACCCCACTCCATACATTTTTATGGAGAGGTACAAGCTCCAACTCGGTTTTACATTGAAAACGTCAAATACATCAAACCGGCACTAGGAAACAGACTGAGAAACCAGAGTCAGTGTTCCACCTGCAACCCGTTCCCTTTGTGCTGGATGAACGAACGTCTCTCCACATGCTCAGTTCTGAGAGGTAAGTGTGTGTGAAAGCCGTCCTTCACCTAGCTTGAAGGGAACACATAGTTTCTTTTCATTTGCCAACTCCACTCCATACATATATATGGGAAGGTACAAGCTCCAACTCGGTTTTACAGTGAAAACGGCAGGCACTTCAATCCGGCACTAGGAAACAGACTGAGAAACCAGAGTCAGTGATTCTCCTGCAACCCGTTCCCTTTGTGCTGGATAAACGAAAGACTCTCCACATGCTCAGTTCTGAGAGATAAGTGTGTGTGAAATCCGTCCTTCACCTATCTTGAAGGGAACACAAAGTTTCTTTTCAGTTGCAAACCCCAATCCATACATATATATGGGGAGGTACAAGCTCCAACTCGGCTTTAAAGTGAAATCTCCAGGCACTTCAAACCGGCACTAGGAAACAGACTGAGAAGCCAGAGTCAGTGTTTGTCCTGCAACCCGTTCCCTTTGTGCTGGATGAACGAACGTCTCTCCACATGCTCAGTTCTGAGAGATAAGTGTGTGTGAAAGCCGTCCTTCACCTAGCTTGAAGGGAACACAAAGTTTCTTTTCAGTTGCAAACCCCACTCCATACATATATATGGGGAGATACAAGCTCCATCTCGGTTTTACAGTGAAAACGGCAGGCACATCAAACCGACACTAGGAAACAGACAGAGAAACCAGAGTCAGTGTTCCTCCTGCAACCCGTTCCGTTTGTGCTTGATGAACGAACGTCTCTCCACATGCTCAGTTCTGAGAGGTAAGTGTGTGTGAAAGCCCTCCTTCACCTAGCTTGAAGGGAACACAAAGTTTCTTTTCAGTTGCAAACTCCACTCCATACATATATATGGGGAGGTACAAGCTCCAACTAGGTTTTACAGTGAAAAAGGCAGGCACATCATACCGGCACTAGGAAACAGACTGAGAAACAAGAGTCAGTGATTCTCCTGCAACCTGTACCAATTGTGCTGGATAAACGAACGTCTCTTCACATGCTCAGTTCTGAGAGATAAGTGTGTGTGAAAGCCATACTTCACCTATCTTGAAGGGAACACAAAGTTTCTTTTCAGTTGCAAACTCCACTCCATACATATATATGGGGAGGTACAAGCTCCAACTCGGATTTACAGTGAAATCGGCAGGCACTTCAAACCGGTACTAGGAAACAGACTGAGAAGCCAGAGTCAGTGTTTGTCCTGCAACCCGTTCCCTTTGTGCTGGATGAACGAACGTCTCTCCACATGCTCAGTTCTGAGAGATAAGTGTGTGTGAAAGCCGTCCTTCACATAGCTTGAAGGGAACAGAAAGTTTCTTTTCAGTTGCAAACCCCATTCCATACATATATATGGGGAGGTACAAGCTCCAACTCGGTTTTACAGTGAAAACGGCAGGCACTTCAAACCGGCAGTAGGAAACAGACTGAGAAATTAGAGTAAGGGTTTCCCCTGCAAACCGTTCCCTTTGTGCTGGATGAACGAACCTCTCTCCACATGCTCAGTTCTGCGATATAAGTGTGTGTGAAAGCCGTCCTTCACCTAGCTTGAAGGGAACACAAAGTTTCTTTTCAGTTGCAAACTCCACTTCATACATATATACGGGGAAGTACAAGCTCCAACTCGGCTTTACAGTGAAAAAGGCAGGCACTTCAAACCGGCACTAGGAAACATACTGAGAAACCAGAGTCAGTGTTCTTCCTGCAACCCGTTCCCTTTGTGCTGGATGAACGAACGTCTCTCCACATGCTCAATTCTGAGAGATAAGTGTGTGTGAAAGCCGTCCTTCACCTAGCTTGAAGGGAACACAAAGTTTCTTTACAGTTGCAAACTCCAATCCATACATATATATGAGGAGGTACAAGCTCCAACTCGTTTTTACAGTGAAAACGGCAGGCACTTCAAACCGGCACTAGGAAACAGACTGAGAAACCAGAGTCAGTGTTTCTACTGCAAACCGTTCCCTTAGTGCTGGATGAACGAACGTCTCTCCACATGCTCAGATCTGAGAGATAATTGTGTGTGAAAGCCGTCCTTCACCTAGCTTGAAGGGAACACAAAGTTTCTTTTCAGTTGCAAACCCCACTCCATACAAATATATATGGGGAGGTACAAGCTCCAACTCGGTTTCACAGTGAAAAAGTCAGGCACATCAAACCGGCACTAGGAAACAGACTGAGAAACCAGAGTCACTGTTCCTCCTGCAACCCGTTCCCTTTGTGCTGGATGAACGAACGTCTCTCCACCTGCTCAGTTCTGAGAGATAAGTGTGTGTGAAAGCCGTCCTTCACCTAGCTTGAAGGGAACACAAAGTTTCTTTTCACTTGCAAACTCCACTCCATACATATATATGGGGAGGTACAAGCTCCAACTCGGCTTTACAGTGAGAACGGCAGGCACTTCAAACTGGTACTAGGAAACAGACTGAGAAACCAGAGTAAGGGTTTCTCCTGCAACCCGTTCCCTTTGTGCTGGATGAACGAACGTCTCTCCACATGCTCAGTTTTGAGAGATAAGTGTGTGTGAAAGCCGTCCTTCACCTAGCTTGAAGGGAACACAAAGTTTCTTTTCAGTTGCCAACTCCATTACATACATATATATGGGGTGGTACAAGCTCCAACTCGGTTTTACAGTGAAAACGGCAGGCACTTCAAACCGGCACTAGGAAACAGACTGAGAAACCAGAGTCGGTGTTACTCCTGCAACCCGTTCCCTTTGTGCTGGATCAAAGAACGTCTCTCCATATGCTCAGTTCTGAGAGATAAGTGTGTGTGAAAGCCGTCCTTCAACTAGCTTGAAGGGAACACAAAGTTTCTTTACAGTTGCAAACTCCACTCCATACATATATATGAGGAGGTACAAGCTCCAACTCGGTTTTACAGTGAAAACGGCAGGCACTTCCAACCGGCACTAGGAAACAGACTGAGAAACCAGAGTCACTGTTTCTCCTGCAAACTGTTCCCTTAGTGCTGGATGAACGAACGTCTCTCCACATGCTCAGTTCTGAGAGATAATTGTGTGTGAAAGCCGTCCTTCACCTAGCTTGAAGGGAACACAAAGTTTCTTTTCAGTTGCCAACTCCACTCTATACATATATATGGGAAGGTACAAGCTCCAACTTGGTTTTACAGTGAAAACGGCAGGCACTTCAAACCAACACTAGGAAACAGACTGAGAAACCAGAGTCAGTGTTTGTCCTGCAACCCGTTCCCTTTGTGCTGGATGAACGAACGTCTCTCCACATGCTCAGTTCTGAGAGATAAGTGTGTGTGAAAGCCGTCCTTCACCTAGCTTGAAGGGAACACAAAGTTTCTTTTCAGTTGCAAACCCCACTCCATACATATATATGGTGATGTACAAGCTCCAACTCGGTTTTACAGTGAAAACGTCAGGCACATCAAACCGGCACTAGGAAACAGACTGAGAAACCAGAGTCAGTGTTCCTCCTGCAACCCGTTCCCTTTGTGCTGGATGAACGGACGTCTCTCCACATGCTCAGTTCTGAGAGATAAGTGTGTGTGAAAGCCGTCCTTCACATAGCTTGAAGGGAACACAAAGTTTCTTTTCAGTTGCAAACTCCACTCCATATATATATATGGGGAGGTACAAGCTCCAACTCGGTTTTACAGTGAAAAGGCAGGCACTTCAAACCGGCACTAGGAAACATACTGAGAAACCAGAGTCAGTGTTCTTCCTGCAACCCGTTCCCTTTGTGCTGGATGAACGAACGTCTCTCCACATGCTCAGTTCTGAGAGATAAGTGTGTGTGAAAGCCGTCCTTCACCTAGCTTGAAGGGAACACAAAGTTTCTTTACAGTTGCAAACTCCAATCCATACATATATATGAGGAGGTACAAGCTCCAACTCGTTTTTACAGTGAAAACGGCAGGCACTTCAAACCGGCACTAGGAAACACACTGAGAAACCAGAGTCAGTGTTTCTACTGCAAACCGTTCCCTTAGTGCTGGATGAACGAACGTCTCTCCACATGCTCAGATCTGAGAGATAATTGTGTGTGAAAGCCGTCCTTCACCTAGCTTGAAGGGAACACAAAGTTTCTTTTCAGTTGCAAACCCCACTCCATACAAATATATGGGGAGGTACAAGCTCCAACTCGGTTTTACAGTGAAAACGTCAGGCACATCAAACCGGCACTAGGAAACAGACTGAGAAACCAGAGTCACTGTTCCTCCTGCAACCCGTTCCCTTTGTGCTGGATGAACGAACGTCTCTCCACCTGCTCAGTTCTGAGAGATAAGTGTGTGTGAAAGCCGTCCTTCACCTAGCTTGAAGGGAACACAAAGTTTCTTTTCACTTGCAAACTCCACTCCATACATATATATGGGGAGATACAAGCTCCAACTCGGCTTTACAGTGAGAACGGCAGGCACTTCAAACTGGTACTAGGAAACAGACTGAGAAACCAGAGTAAGGGTTTCTCCTGCAACCCGTTCCCTTTGTGCTGGATGAACGAACGTCTCTCCACATGCTCAGTTTTGAGAGATAAGTGTGTGTGAAAGCCGTCCTTCACCTAGCTTGAAGGGAACACAAAGTTTCTTTTCAGTTGCCAACTCCATTACATACATATATATGGGGTGGTACAAGCTCCAACTCGGTTTTACAGTGAAAACGGCAGGCACTTCAAACCGGCACTAGGAAACAGACTGAGAAACCAGAGTCGGTGTTACTCCTGCAACCCGTTCCCTTTGTGCTGGATCAAAGAACGTCTCTCCATATGCTCAGTTCTGAGAGATAAGTGTGTGTGAAAGCCGTCCTTCAACTAGCTTGAAGGGAACACAAAGTTTCTTTACAGTTGCAAACTCCACTCCATACATATATATGAGGAGGTACAAGCTCCAACTCGGTTTTACAGTGAAAACGGCAGGCACTTCCAACCGGCACTAGGAAACAGACTGAGAAACCAGAGTCACTGTTTCTCCTGCAAACTGTTCCCTTAGTGCTGGATGAACGAACGTCTCTCCACATGCTCAGTTCTGAGAGATAATTGTGTGTGAAAGCCGTCCTTCACCTAGCTTGAAGGGAACACAAAGTTTCTTTTCAGTTGCCAACTCCACTCTATACATATATATGGGAAGGTACAAGCTCCAACTTGGTTTTACAGTGAAAACGGCAGGCACTTCAAACCAACACTAGGAAACAGACTGAGAAACCAGAGTCAGTGTTTGTCCTGCAACCCGTTCCCTTTGTGCTGGATGAACGAACGTCTCTCCACATGCTCAGTTCTGAGAGATAAGTGTGTGTGAAAGCCGTCCTTCACCTAGCTTGAAGGGAACACAAAGTTTCTTTTCAGTTGCAAACCCCACTCCATACATATATATGGTGATGTACAAGCTCCAACTCGGTTTTACAGTGAAAACGTCAGGCACATCAAACCGGCACTAGGAAACAGACTGAGAAACCAGAGTCAGTGTTCCTCCTGCAACCCGTTCCCTTTGTGCTGGATGAACGGACGTCTCTCCACATGCTCAGTTCTGAGAGATAAGTGTGTGTGAAAGCCGTCCTTCACATAGCTTGAAGGGAACACAAAGTTTCTTTTCAGTTGCAAACTCCACTCCATATATATATATGGGGAGGTACAAGCTCCAACTCGGTTTTACAGTGAAAAGGCAGGCACTTCAAACCGGCACTAGGAAACATACTGAGAAACCAGAGTCAGTGTTCTTCCTGCAACCCGTTCCCTTTGTGCTGGATGAACGAACGTCTCTCCACATGCTCAGTTCTGAGAGATAAGTGTGTGTGAAAGCCGTCCTTCACCTAGCTTGAAGGGAACACAAAGTTTCTTTACAGTTGCAAACTCCAATCCATACATATATATGAGGAGGTACAAGCTCCAACTCGTTTTTACAGTGAAAACGGCAGGCACTTCAAACCGGCACTAGGAAACAGACTGAGAAACCAGAGTCAGTGTTTCAACTGCAAACCGTTCCCTTAGTGCTGGATGAACGAACGTCTCTCCACATGCTCAGATCTGAGAGATAATTGTGTGTGAAAGCCGTCCTTCACCTAGCTTGAAGGGAACACAAAGTTTCTTTTCAGTTGCAAACCCCACTCCATACAAATATATGGGGAGGTACAAGCTCCAACTCGGTTTTACAGTGAAAACGTCAGGCACATCAAACCGGCACTAGGAAACAGACTGAGAAACCAGAGTCACTGTTCCTCCTGCAACCCGTTCCCTTTGTGCTGGATGAACGAACGTCTCTCCACATGCTCAGTTCTGAGAGATAAGTGTGTGTGAAAGCCGTCCTTCACCTAGCTTGAAGGGAACACAAAGTTTCTTTTCACTTGCAAACTCCACTCCATTCATATATATGGGGAGGTACAAGCTCCAACTCGGCTTTACAGTGAGAACGGCAGGCACTTCAAACCGGTACTAGGAAACAGACTGAGAAACCAGAGTAAGGGTTTCTCCTGCAACCCGTTCCCTTTGTGCTGGATGAACGAACGTCTCTCCACATGCTCAGTTTTGAGAGATAAGTGTGTGTGAAAGCCGTCCTTCACCTAGCTTGAAGGGAACACAAAGTTTCTTTTCAGTTGCCAAATCCATTACATACATATATATGGGGTGGTACAAGCTCCAACTCGGTTTTACAGTGAAAACGGCAGGCACTTCAAACCGGCACTAGGAAACAGACTGAGAATCCAGACTAAGGGTTTCTCCTGCAACCCGTTCCCTTTGTGCTGGATGAACGAACGTCTCTCCACATGCTCAGTTCTGAGAGATAAGTGTGTGTGAATGCCGTCCTTCACATAGCTTGAAGGGAACACGAAGTTTCTTTTCAGTTGCAAACCCCACTCCATATATATATATGGGGAGGTACAAGCTCCAACTCGGTTTTACAGTGAAAAAGGCAGGCAGTTCAAACCGGCACTAGGAAACAGACTGAGAAACCAGAGACAGTGTTTCTCCTGCAAACTGTTCCCTTAGTGCTGGATGAACGAACGTCTCTCCACATGCTCAGTTCTGAGAGAAAATTGTGTGTGAAAGCCGTCCTTCAACTAGCTTGAAGGGAACACAAAGTTTCTTTTCAGTTGCCAACTCCACTCTATACATATATATGGGAAGGTACAAGCTCCAACTCGGTTTTACAGTGAAAAAGGCAGGCACTTCAAACCGACACTAGGAAACAGACTGAGAAACCAGAGTCAGTGTTTGTCCTGCAACCCGTTCCCTTTGTGCTGGATGAACGAACGTCTCTCCACATGCTCAGTTCTGAGAGATAAGTGTGTGTGAAAGCCGTCCTTCACCTAGCTTGAAGGGAACACAAAGTTTCTTTTCAGTTGCAAACCCCACTCCATACATATATATGGGGAGGTTCAAGCTCCAACTCGGTTTTACAGTGAAAACATCAGGCACATCAAACCGGCACTAGGAAACAGACTGAGGAACCAGAGTCAGTGTTCCTCCTGCAACCCGTTCCCTTTGTGCTGGATGAACGGACGTCTCTCCACATGCTCAGTTCTGAGAGATAAGTGTGTGTGAATGCCGTCCTTCACATAGCTTGAAGGGAACACAAAGTTTCTTTTCAGTTGCAAACCCCACTCCATACATATATATGGGGAGGTACAAGCTCCAACTCGGTTTTACAGTGAAAACGGCAGGCACATCAAACCGGCACTAGGAAACAGACTGAGAAACCAGAGTCGGTGTTACTCCTGCAACCCGTTCCCTTTGTGCTGGATGAACGAACGTCTCTCCACATGCTCAGTTCTGAGAGATAAGTGTGTGTAAAAGCCTACCTTCACCTAGCTTGAGGGGAACACAAAGTTTCTTTTCAGTAGCAAACCCCACTTCATACTTATATAAGGGGAGTAACAAGCTCCAACTCGGTTTTACAGTGAAAACGTCAGGCACATCAAACCGGCACTAGGAAACAGACTGAGAAACCAGAGTCTGTGTTCCTCCTGCAACCCGTTCCCTTTGTGCTGGAAGAACGAACGTCTCTCCACATGCTCAGTTCTGAGAGATAAGTGTGTGTGAAAGCCATCCTTCACCTAGCTGGAAGGGAACACAAAGTTTCTTTTCAGTTGCAAACCCCACTCCATATATATATATGGGGAGGTACAAGCTCCAACTCGGTTTTACAGTGAAAAAGGCAGGCACTTCAAACCGGCACTAGGAAACTGACTGAGAAACCAGAGTCAGTGTTCCTCCTGCAACCCGTTCCCTTTGTGCTGGATGAACGAACGTCTCTCCATATGCTCAGTTCTGAGAGATAAGTGTGTGTGAAAGCCGTCCTTCACCTAGCTTGAAGGGAAAACAAAGTTTCTTTACATTTGCAAACTCCACTCCGTACATATACATGTGGTGGTACAAGCTCCAACTCGGTTTTGCAGTGAAAACTGCAGGCACTTCAAACCGGCACAAGGAAACAGACTGAGAAACCAGAGTCAGTGTTTCACCTGCAAAATTTTCCCTTAGTGCTGGATGAACGAACGTCTCTCCACATGCTCAGTTCTGAGAGATAAGTGTGTGTGAAAGCCGTCCTTCACATAGCTTGAAGGGAACACAAAGTTTCTTTTCAGTTGCAAACTCCACTCCATATATATATATGCGGAGGTACAAGCTCCAACTCGGTTTTACAGTGAAAAGGCAGGCACTTCAAATCGGCACTAGGAAACAGACTGAGAAACCAGAGTCAGTGTTCCTCCTGCAAACCGTTCCCTTAGTGCTGGATGAACGAACGTCTCTCCACATGCTCAGTTCTGAGAGATAAGTGTGTGTGAAAGCCGTCCTTCACCTAGCTTGAAGGGAACACAAAGTTTCTTTTCACTTGCAAACTCCACTCCATACATATATATGGGGAGGTAGAAGCTCCAACTCGGCTTTACAGTGAGAACTGCAGGCACTTCAAACCGGTACTAGGAAACAGACTGAGAAACCAGAGTAAGGGTTTCTCCTGCAAACCGTTCCCTTTGTGCTGGATGAACGAACGTCTCTCCACATGCTCAGTTTTGAGAGATAAGTGTGTGTGAAAGCCGTCCTTCACCTAGCTTGAAGGGAACACAAAGTTTCTTTTCAGTTGCCAACTCCAGTCCATACATATATATGGGGTGGTACAAGCTCCAACTCGGTTTTACAGTGAAAACGGCAGGCACTTCAAACCGGCACTAGGAAACAGACTGAGAATCCAGAGTAAGGGTTTCTCCTGCAACCCGTTCCCTTTGTGCTGGATGAACGAACGTCTCTCCACATGCTCAGTTCTGAGAGATATGTGTGTGTGAAAGATGTCCTTAACCTAGCTTGAAGGGAACACAAAGTTTCTTTTCAGTTGCAAACCCCACTCCATACATATATATGGGGAGGTACAAGCTCCAACTCGGTTTTACAGTGAAAACGGCAGGCACATCAAATCGGCACTAGGAAACAGACTGAGAAACCAGAGTCGGTGTTACTCCTGCAACCCGTTCCCTTTGTGCTGGATGAACGAACGTCTCTCCACATGCTCAGTTCTGAGAGATAAGTGTGTGTGAAAGCCGTCCTTCACCTAGCTTGAAGGGAACACAAAGTTTCTTTTCAGTTGCAAACTCCATTCCATACATATATATGGGGAGGTACAAACTCCAACTCGGTTTTACAGTGAAAACGGCAGGCACTTCAAACCGGCACTAGGAAACAGACTGAGAAACCAGAGTCAGTGTTTCTCCTGCAACCCGTTCCCTTTGTGCTGGATGAACGAACGTCTCTCCAGATGCTCATTTCTGAGAGATAAGTGTGTGTGAAAGCCGTCCTTCACCTAGCTTGAAGGGAACACAAAGTTTCTTTTAAGTTGCAAAATCCCCTCCATACATATATATGAGGATGTACAAGCTCCAACTCGGTTTTACAGTGAAAACGGCAGGCACATCAAACCGGCACTAGGAAACAGACTGAGAAACCAGAGTCAGTGTTCCTCCTGCAAACCGTTCCCTTAGTGCTGGATGAACGAACGTCTCTCCACATGCTCAGTTCTGAGAGATACGTGTGTGTGAAAGCCGTCCTTCACCTAGCTTGAAGGGAACACAAAGTTTCTTTTCAGTGGCCAACTCCATTCCATACATATATATGGGGAGGTACAAGCTCCAACTCGGTTTTACAGTGAAAACGGCAGGCACTTCAAACCGGCATTAGGAAACAGACTGAGAAACCAGAGTAAGGGTTTCTCCTGCAACTCGTTCCCTTTGTGCTGGATGAACGAACGTCTCTCCACATGCTCAGTTCTGAGAGATAAGTGTGTGTGAAAGCCTTCCTTCACCTAGCTTGAAGGGAACACAAAGTTTCTTTTCAGTTGCAAACCCCAATCCATACATATATATGGGGAGGTACAAGCTCCATCTCGGTTTTACAGTGAAAAAGGCAGGCACATCAAACCGGCACTAGGAAACAGACTGAGAAACCAGAGCCTGTGTTCCTCCTGCAACCCGTTCCCTTTGTGCTGGATGAACGTACGCCTCTCCACTTGCTCAGTTCTGAGAGATAAGTGTGTGTGAAAGCCGTCCTTCAACTAGCTTGAAGGGAAAACAAAGTTTCTTTTCAGTTGCAAACTCCAATCCATACATATATATGGGGAGGTACAAGCTCCAACTCGGTATTACAGTGAAAACGGCAGGCACTTCAAACCGGCACTAGGAAACAGACTGAGAATTCAGAGTCAGTGTTTCTCCTGCAACCCGTTCCCTTTGTGCTGGATGAACGAACGTCTCTCCACATGCTCAGTTCTGAGAGATAAGTGTGTGTGAAAGCCGTCCTTCACTTAGCTTGAAGGGAACACAAAGTTTCTTTTCAGTTGCAAACTCCCCTCCATACATATATATGAGGAGGTACAAGCTCCAACTCGGTTTTACAGTGAAAACGGCAGGCACTTCAAACCGGCACTAGGAAACAGACTGAGAAACCAGAGTCAGTGTTTCGCCTGCAAACCGTTCCCTTAGTGCTAGATGAACGAACGTCTCTCCACATGCTCAGTTCTGAGAGATAAGTGTGTGTGAAAGCCGTCCTTCACCTAGCTTGTAGGGAACACAAAGTTTCTTTTCAGTTGCCAACTCCACTCCATACATATATATGGAAAGGTACAAGCTCCAACTCGGTTTTACAGTGAAAACGGAAGGTACTTCATACAGGCACTAGGAAACAGACTGAGAAACAAGAGTAAGGGTTTCTCCTGCAACCCGTTCCCTTTGTGCTGGATGAACGAACGTCTCTCCACATGCTCAGTTCTGAGAGATAAGTGTGTGTGAAAGCCGTCCTTCACCTAGCTTGAAGGGAACACAAAGTTTCTTTTAAGTTGCAAACTCCCCTCCATACATATATATGAGGAGGTACAAGCTCCAACTCGGTTTTACAGTGAAAACGGCAGGCACTTCAAACCGGCACTAGGAAACAGACTGAGAAACCAGAGTCAGTGTTTCTCCTGCAAACCGTTCCCTTAGTGCTGGATGAACGAACGTCTCTCCACATGCTCAGTTCTGAGAGATACGTGTGTGTGAAAGCCGTCCTTCACCTAGCTTGAAGGGAACACAAAGTTTCTTTTCAGTGGCTAACTCCATTCCATACATATATATGGGGAGGTACAAGCTCCAACTCGGTTTTACAGTGAAAACGGCAGGCACTTCAAACCGGCACTAGGAAACAGACTGAGAAACCAGAGTAAGGGTTTCTCCTGCAACCCGTTCCCTTTGTGCTGGATGAACGAACGTCTCTCCACATGCTCAGTTCTGAGAGATAATTGTGTGTGAAAGCCGTCCTTCACCTAGCTTGAAGGGAACACAAAGTTTCTTTTCAGTTGCAAACCCCAATCCATACGTTTATATGGGGAGGTACAAGCTCCAACTCGGTTTTACAGTGAAAACGGCAGACACTTCAAACCGGCACTAGGAAACAGACTGAGAAACCAGAGTCAGTGTTTCTCCTGCAAACCGTTCCCTTAGTGCTGGATGAACGAACGTCTCTCCACATGCTCAGTTCTGAGAGATAATTGTGTGTGAAAGCCGTCCTTCACCTAGCTTGAAGGGAACACAAAGTTTCTTTTCAGTTGCCAACTCCACTCCATACATATATATGGGAAGGTACAAGCTCCAACTCGGTTTTACAGTGAAAACGGCAGGCACTTCAAACCGGCACTAGGAAACAGACTGAGAAACCAGAGTCAGTGTTTCTCCTGCAATCCGTTCGTTTTGTGCTGGATGAACGAAAGTCTCTCCACATGCTCAGTTCTGAGAGATAAGTGTGTGTGAAAGCCGTCCTTCACCTAGCTTGAAGGGAACACAAAGTTTCTTTTCAGTTGCAAACCCCAATCCATACATATATATGGGGAGGTACAAGCTCCAACTCGGTTTTACAGTGAAAACTTCAGGCACATCAAACCGGCACTGGGAAATAGACTGAGAAACCAGAGTCAGTGTTCCTCCTGCAACCCGTTCCATTTGTGCTGGATGAACGAACGTCTCTCCACATGCTCAGTTCTGAGAGATAAGTGTGTGTGAAAGCCGTCCTTCACCTAACTTGAAGGGAACACAAAGTTTCTTTTCTGTTGCAAACTCCACTCCATACATATATATGGGGAGGTACAAGCTCCAACTCCGTTTTACAGTGAAAACGGCAGGCACTTCAAACCGGCACTAGGAAACAGGCTGAGAAACCAGAGTAAGGGTTTCCCCTGCAACCCGTACCCTTTGTGCTGGATGAACGAACGTCTCTCCACATGCTAAGTTCTGAGAGATAAGTTTGTGTGAAAGCCGTCCTTCACCTAGCTTGAAGGGAACACAAAGTTTCTTTTCAGTTGCCAACTCCATTCCATACATATATATGGGGAGGTACAAGCACCAACTCGGTTTTACAGTGAAAACTGTAGGCACTTCAAACCGGCACTAGGAAACAGACTGAGAAACCAGAGTAAGGGTTTCTCCTGCAACCCGTTCCCTTTGTGCTGGATGAACGAACGTCTCTCCACATGCTCAGTTCTGAGAGATATGTGTGTGTGAAAGCCGTCCTTCACCTAGCTTGAAGGGAACACAAAGTTTCTTTTCAGTTGCAAACACCAATCCATACATATATATGGTGAGGTACAAGCACCAACTCGGTTTTACAGTAAAAACGGCAGGCACATCAAACCGGCACTAGGAAACAGACTGAGAAACCAGAGTCGGTGTTCCTCCTGCAACCCGTTCCCTTTGTGCTGGATGAACGAACGTCTCTCCACATGCTCAGTTCTGAGAGATGAGTGTGTGTGAAAGCTGTCCTTCACCTAGCTTGAAGGGAACACAAAGTTTCTTTTCAGTTGCAAACCCCACTCCATACATATATAAGGGGAGGTACAAACTCCAACTCGGTTTTACAGTGAAAATGGCAGGCACTTCAAACCGGCACTAGGAAACAGACTGAGAAACCAGAGACTGTGTTCCTCCTGCAACCCGTTCCATTTGTGCTGTAAGAACGAACGTCTCTCCACATGCTCAGTTCTGAGAGATAAGTGTGTGTGAAAGCCGTCCTTCACCTAGCTTGAAGGGAACACAAAGTTTCTTTTCAGTTGCAAACCCCACTCCATACATATATATGGGAGGTACAACCTCCAACACGTTTTTACAGTGAAAACGTCAGGCACAACAAACAGGCACTAGGAAACAGACTGAGAAACCAGAGTCAGTGTTCCTCCTGCAAACCGTTACCTTTGTGCTGGATGAACGAAAGTCTCTCCACATGCTCAGTTCTGAGAGGTAAGTGTGTGTGAAAGCCGTCCTTCACCTAGCTTGAAGGGAACACAAAGTTTCTTTTCAGTTGCAAACCCCACTCCATACAAATATATGGGGAGGTACAAGCTCCAACTCGGTTTTACAGTGAAAACGTCAGGCACATCAAACCGGCACTAGGAAACAGACTGAGAAACCAGAGTCACTGTTCCTCCTGCAACCCGTTCCCTTTGTGCTGGATGAACGAACGTCTCTCCACCTGCTCAGTTCTGAGAGATAAGTGTGTGTGAAAGCCGTCCTTCACCTAGCTTGAAGGGAACACAAAGTTTCTTTTCACTTGCAAACTCCACTCCATACATATATATGGGGAGATACAAGCTCCAACTCGGCTTTACAGTGAGAACGGCAGGCACTTCAAACTGGTACTAGGAAACAGACTGAGAAACCAGAGTAAGGGTTTCTCCTGCAACCCGTTCCCTTTGTGCTGGATGAACGAACGTCTCTCCACATGCTCAGTTTTGAGAGATAAGTGTGTGTGAAAGCCGTCCTTCACCTAGCTTGAAGGGAACACAAAGTTTCTTTTCAGTTGC
The DNA here is from genome assembly GCF_048564905.1 of Vicugna pacos. Classification (NCBI taxonomy): domain Eukaryota; kingdom Metazoa; phylum Chordata; class Mammalia; order Artiodactyla; family Camelidae; genus Vicugna; species Vicugna pacos. The sequence continues at coordinate 25,940,174 of NC_133002.1, forward strand.
CAACTCCATTACATACATATATATGGGGTGGTACAAGCTCCAACTCGGTTTTACAGTGAAAACGGCAGGCACTTCAAACCGGCACTAGGAAACAGACTGAGAAACCAGAGTCGGTGTTACTCCTGCAACCCGTTCCCTTTGTGCTGGATCAAAGAACGTCTCTCCATATGCTCAGTTCTGAGAGATAAGTGTGTGTGAAAGCCGTCCTTCAACTAGCTTGAAGGGAACACAAAGTTTCTTTACAGTTGCAAACTCCACTCCATACATATATATGAGGAGGTACAAGCTCCAACTCGGTTTTACAGTGAAAACGGCAGGCACTTCCAACCGGCACTAGGAAACAGACTGACAAACCAGAGTCACTGTTTCTCCTGCAAACTGTTCCCTTAGTGCTGGATGAACGAACGTCTCTCCACATGCTCAGTTCTGAGAGATAATTGTGTGTGAAAGCCGTCCTTCACCTAGCTTGAAGGGAACACAAAGTTTCTTTTCAGTTGCCAACTCCACTCTATACATATATATGGGAAGGTACAAGCTCCAACTTGGTTTTACAGTGAAAACGGCAGGCACTTCAAACCAACACTAGGAAACAGACTGAGAAACCAGAGTCAGTGTTTGTCCTGCAACCCGTTCCCTTTGTGCTGGATGAACGAACGTCTCTCCACATGCTCAGTTCTGAGAGATAAGTGTGTGTGAAAGCCGTCCTTCACCTAGCTTGAAGGGAACACAAAGTTTCTTTTCAGTTGCAAACCCCACTCCATACATATATATGGTGATGTACAAGCTCCAACTCGGTTTTACAGTGAAAACGTCAGGCACATCAAACCGGCACTAGGAAACAGACTGAGAAACCAGAGTCAGTGTTCCTCCTGCAACCCGTTCCCTTTGTGCTGGATGAACGGACGTCTCTCCACATGCTCAGTTCTGAGAGATAAGTGTGTGTGAAAGCCGTCCTTCACATAGCTTGAAGGGAACACAAAGTTTCTTTTCAGTTGCAAACTCCACTCCATATATATATATGGGGAGGTACAAGCTCCAACTCGGTTTTACAGTGAAAAGGCAGGCACTTCAAACCGGCACTAGGAAACATACTGAGAAACCAGAGTCAGTGTTCTTCCTGCAACCCGTTCCCTTTGTGCTGGATGAACGAACGTCTCTCCACATGCTCAGTTCTGAGAGATAAGTGTGTGTGAAAGCCGTCCTTCACCTAGCTTGAAGGGAACACAAAGTTTCTTTACAGTTGCAAACTCCAATCCATACATATATATGAGGAGGTACAAGCTCCAACTCGTTTTTACAGTGAAAACGGCAGGCACTTCAAACCGGCACTAGGAAACAGACTGAGAAACCAGAGTCAGTGTTTCAACTGCAAACCGTTCCCTTAGTGCTGGATGAACGAACGTCTCTCCACATGCTCAGATCTGAGAGATAATTGTGTGTGAAAGCCGTCCTTCACCTAGCTTGAAGGGAACACAAAGTTTCTTTTCAGTTGCAAACCCCACTCCATACAAATATATGGGGAGGTACAAGCTCCAACTCGGTTTTACAGTGAAAACGTCAGGCACATCAAACCGGCACTAGGAAACAGACTGAGAAACCAGAGTCACTGTTCCTCCTGCAACCCGTTCCCTTTGTGCTGGATGAACGAACGTCTCTCCACATGCTCAGTTCTGAGAGATAAGTGTGTGTGAAAGCCGTCCTTCACCTAGCTTGAAGGGAACACAAAGTTTCTTTTCACTTGCAAACTCCACTCCATTCATATATATGGGGAGGTACAAGCTCCAACTCGGCTTTACAGTGAGAACGGCAGGCACTTCAAACCGGTACTAGGAAACAGACTGAGAAACCAGAGTAAGGGTTTCTCCTGCAACCCGTTCCCTTTGTGCTGGATGAACGAACGTCTCTCCACATGCTCAGTTTTGAGAGATAAGTGTGTGTGAAAGCCGTCCTTCACCTAGCTTGAAGGGAACACAAAGTTTCTTTTCAGTTGCCAAATCCATTACATACATATATATGGGGTGGTACAAGCTCCAACTCGGTTTTACAGTGAAAACGGCAGGCACTTCAAACCGGCACTAGGAAACAGACTGAGAATCCAGACTAAGGGTTTCTCCTGCAACCCGTTCCCTTTGTGCTGGATGAACGAACGTCTCTCCACATGCTCAGTTCTGAGAGATAAGTGTGTGTGAATGCCGTCCTTCACATAGCTTGAAGGGAACACGAAGTTTCTTTTCAGTTGCAAACCCCACTCCATATATATATATGGGGAGGTACAAGCTCCAACTCGGTTTTACAGTGAAAAAGGCAGGCAGTTCAAACCGGCACTAGGAAACAGACTGAGAAACCAGAGACAGTGTTTCTCCTGCAAACTGTTCCCTTAGTGCTGGATGAACGAACGTCTCTCCACATGCTCAGTTCTGAGAGAAAATTGTGTGTGAAAGCCGTCCTTCAACTAGCTTGAAGGGAACACAAAGTTTCTTTTCAGTTGCCAACTCCACTCTATACATATATATGGGAAGGTACAAGCTCCAACTCGGTTTTACAGTGAAAAAGGCAGGCACTTCAAACCGACACTAGGAAACAGACTGAGAAACCAGAGTCAGTGTTTGTCCTGCAACCCGTTCCCTTTGTGCTGGATGAACGAACGTCTCTCCACATGCTCAGTTCTGAGAGATAAGTGTGTGTGAAAGCCGTCCTTCACCTAGCTTGAAGGGAACACAAAGTTTCTTTTCAGTTGCAAACCCCACTCCATACATATATATGGGGAGGTTCAAGCTCCAACTCGGTTTTACAGTGAAAACATCAGGCACATCAAACCGGCACTAGGAAACAGACTGAGGAACCAGAGTCAGTGTTCCTCCTGCAACCCGTTCCCTTTGTGCTGGATGAACGAACGTCTCTCCACATGCTCAGTTCTGAGAGATAAGTGTGTGTGAAAGCCGTCCTTCACCTAGCTTGAAGGGAACACAAAGTTTCTTTTCAGTTGCAAACTCCATTCCATACATATATATGGGGAGGTACAAACTCCAACTCGGTTTTACAGTGAAAACGGCAGGCACTTCAAACCGGCACTAGGAAACAGACTGAGAAACCAGAGTCAGTGTTTCACCTGCAAAATTTTCCCTTAGTGCTGGATGAACGAACGTCTCTCCACATGCTCAGTTCTGAGAGATAAGTGTGTGTGAAAGCCGTCCTTCACATAGCTTGAAGGGAACACAAAGTTTCTTTTCAGTTGCAAACTCCACTCCATATATATATATGCGGAGGTACAAGCTCCAACTCGGTTTTACAGTGAAAAGGCAGGCACTTCAAATCGGCACTAGGAAACAGACTGAGAAACCAGAGTCAGTGTTCCTCCTGCAACCCGTTCCCTTTGTGCTGGATGAACGAACGTCTCTCCACATGCTCAGTTCTGAGAGATAAGTGTGTGTGAAAGCCGTCCTTCACCTAGCTTGAAGGGAACACAAAGTTTCTTTTCACTTGCAAACTCCACTCCATACATATATATGGGGAGGTAGAAGCTCCAACTCGGCTTTACAGTGAGAACTGCAGGCACTTCAAACCGGTACTAGGAAACAGACTGAGAAACCAGAGTAAGGGTTTCTCCTGCAAACCGTTCCCTTTGTGCTGGATGAACGAACGTCTCTCCACATGCTCAGTTTTGAGAGATAAGTGTGTGTGAAAGCCGTCCTTCACCTAGCTTGAAGGGAACACAAAGTTTCTTTTCAGTTGCCAACTCCAGTCCATACATATATATGGGGTGGTACAAGCTCCAACTCGGTTTTACAGTGAAAACGGCAGGCACTTCAAACCGGCACTAGGAAACAGACTGAGAATCCAGAGTAAGGGTTTCTCCTGCAACCCGTTCCCTTTGTGCTGGATGAACGAACGTCTCTCCACATGCTCAGTTCTGAGAGATATGTGTGTGTGAAAGATGTCCTTAACCTAGCTTGAAGGGAACACAAAGTTTCTTTTCAGTTGCAAACCCCACTCCATACATATATATGGGGAGGTACAAGCTCCAACTCGGTTTTACAGTGAAAACGGCAGGCACATCAAACCGGCACTAGGAAACAGACTGAGAAACCAGAGTCGGTGTTACTCCTGCAACCCGTTCCCTTTTTGCTGGATGAACGAACGTCTCTCCACATGCTCAGTTCTGAGAGATAAGTGTGTGTGAAAGCCGTCCTTCACCTAGCTTGAAGGGAACACAAAGTTTCTTTTCAGTTGCAAACTCCATTCCATACATATATATGGGGAGGTACAAACTCCAACTCGGTTTTACAGTGAAAACGGCAGGCACTTCAAACCGGCACTAGGAAACAGACTGAGAAACCAGAGTCAGTGTTTCTCCTGCAACCCGTTCCCTTTGTGCTGGATGAACGAACGTCTCTCCAGATGCTCATTTCTGAGAGATAAGTGTGTGTGAAAGCCGTCCTTCACCTAGCTTGAAGGGAACACAAAGTTTCTTTTAAGTTGCAAAATCCCCTCCATACATATATATGAGGATGTACAAGCTCCAACTCGGTTTTACAGTGAAAACGGCAGGCACATCAAACCGGCACTAGGAAACAGACTGAGAAACCAGAGTCAGTGTTCCTCCTGCAAACCGTTCCCTTAGTGCTGGATGAACGAACGTCTCTCCACATGCTCAGTTCTGAGAGATACGTGTGTGTGAAAGCCGTCCTTCACCTAGCTTGAAGGGAACACAAAGTTTCTTTTCAGTGGCCAACTCCATTCCATACATATATATGGGGAGGTACAAGCTCCAACTCGGTTTTACAGTGAAAACGGCAGGCACTTCAAACCGGCATTAGGAAACAGACTGAGAAACCAGAGTAAGGGTTTCTCCTGCAACTCGTTCCCTTTGTGCTGGATGAACGAACGTCTCTCCACATGCTCAGTTCTGAGAGATAAGTGTGTGTGAAAGCCTTCCTTCACCTAGCTTGAAGGGAACACAAAGTTTCTTTTCAGTTGCAAACCCCAATCCATACATATATATGGGGAGGTACAAGCTCCATCTCGGTTTTACAGTGAAAAAGGCAGGCACATCAAACCGGCACTAGGAAACAGACTGAGAAACCAGAGCCTGTGTTCCTCCTGCAACCCGTTCCCTTTGTGCTGGATGAACGTACGCCTCTCCACTTGCTCAGTTCTGAGAGATAAGTGTGTGTGAAAGCCGTCCTTCAACTAGCTTGAAGGGAAAACAAAGTTTCTTTTCAGTTGCAAACTCCAATCCATACATATATATGGGGAGGTACAAGCTCCAACTCGGTATTACAGTGAAAACGGCAGGCACTTCAAACCGGCACTAGGAAACAGACTGAGAATTCAGAGTCAGTGTTTCTCCTGCAACCCGTTCCCTTTGTGCTGGATGAACGAACGTCTCTCCACATGCTCAGTTCTGAGAGATAAGTGTGTGTGAAAGCCGTCCTTCACTTAGCTTGAAGGGAACACAAAGTTTCTTTTCAGGTGCAAACTCCCCTCCATACATATATATGAGGAGGTACAAGCTCCAACTCGGTTTTACAGTGAAAACGGCAGGCACTTCAAACCGGCACTAGGAAACAGACTGAGAAACCAGAGTCAGTGTTTCGCCTGCAAACCGTTCCCTTAGTGCTAGATGAACGAACGTCTCTCCACATGCTCAGTTCTGAGAGATAAGTGTGTGTGAAAGCCGTCCTTCACCTAGCTTGTAGGGAACACAAAGTTTCTTTTCAGTTGCCAACTCCACTCCATACATATATATGGAAAGGTACAAGCTCCAACTCGGTTTTACAGTGAAAACGGAAGGTACTTCATACAGGCACTAGGAAACAGACTGAGAAACAAGAGTAAGGGTTTCTCCTGCAACCCGTTCCCTTTGTGCTGGATGAACGAACGTCTCTCCACATGCTCAGTTCTGAGAGATAAGTGTGTGTGAAAGCCGTCCTTCACCTAGCTTGAAGGGAACACAAAGTTTCTTTTAAGTTGCAAACTCCCCTCCATACATATATATGAGGAGGTACAAGCTCCAACTCGGTTTTACAGTGAAAACGGCAGGCACTTCAAACCGGCACTAGGAAACAGACTGAGAAACCAGAGTCAGTGTTTCTCCTGCAAACCGTTCCCTTAGTGCTGGATGAACGAACGTCTCTCCACATGCTCAGTTCTGAGAGATACGTGTGTGTGAAAGCCGTCCTTCACCTAGCTTGAAGGGAACACAAAGTTTCTTTTCAGTGGCTAACTCCATTCCATACATATATATGGGGAGGTACAAGCTCCAACTCGGTTTTACAGTGAAAACGGCAGGCACTTCAAACCGGCACTAGGAAACAGACTGAGAAACCAGAGTAAGGGTTTCTCCTGCAACCCGTTCCCTTTGTGCTGGATGAACGAACGTCTCTCCACATGCTCAGTTCTGAGAGATAATTGTGTGTGAAAGCCGTCCTTCACCTAGCTTGAAGGGAACACAAAGTTTCTTTTCAGTTGCAAACCCCAATCCATACGTTTATATGGGGAGGTACAAGCTCCAACTCGGTTTTACAGTGAAAACGGCAGACACTTCAAACCGGCACTAGGAAACAGACTGAGAAACCAGAGTCAGTGTTTCTCCTGCAAACCGTTCCCTTAGTGCTGGATGAACGAACGTCTCTCCACATGCTCAGTTCTGAGAGATAATTGTGTGTGAAAGCCGTCCTTCACCTAGCTTGAAGGGAACACAAAGTTTCTTTTCAGTTGCCAACTCCACTCCATACATATATATGGGAAGGTACAAGCTCCAACTCGGTTTTACAGTGAAAACGGCAGGCACTTCAAACCGGCACTAGGAAACAGACTGAGAAACCAGAGTCAGTGTTTCTCCTGCAATCCGTTCGTTTTGTGCTGGATGAACGAAAGTCTCTCCACATGCTCAGTTCTGAGAGATAAGTGTGTGTGAAAGCCGTCCTTCACCTAGCTTGAAGGGAACACAAAGTTTCTTTTCAGTTGCAAACCCCAATCCATACATATATATGGGGAGGTACAAGCTCCAACTCGGTTTTACAGTGAAAACTTCAGGCACATCAAACCGGCACTGGGAAACAGACTGAGAAACCAGAGTCAGTGTTCCTCCTGCAACCCGTTCCATTTGTGCTGGATGAACGAACGTCTCTCCACATGCTCAGTTCTGAGAGATAAGTGTGTGTGAAAGCCGTCCTTCACCTAACTTGAAGGGAACACAAAGTTTCTTTTCTGTTGCAAACTCCACTCCATACATATATATGGGGAGGTACAAGCTCCAACTCCGTTTTACAGTGAAAACGGCAGGCACTTCAAACCGGCACTAGGAAACAGGCTGAGAAACCAGAGTAAGGGTTTCCCCTGCAACCCGTACCCTTTGTGCTGGATGAACGAACGTCTCTCCACATGCTAAGTTCTGAGAGATAAGTTTGTGTGAAAGCCGTCCTTCACCTAGCTTGAAGGGAACACAAAGTTTCTTTTCAGTTGCCAACTCCATTCCATACATATATATGGGGAGGTACAAGCACCAACTCGGTTTTACAGTGAAAACTGTAGGCACTTCAAACCGGCACTAGGAAACAGACTGAGAAACCAGAGTAAGGGTTTCTCCTGCAACCCGTTCCCTTTGTGCTGGATGAACGAACGTCTCTTCACATGCTCAGTTCTGAGAGATATGTGTGTGTGAAAGCCGTCCTTCACCTAGCTTGAAGGGAACACAAAGTTTCTTTTCAGTTGCAAACACCAATCCATACATATATATGGTGAGGTACAAGCACCAACTCGGTTTTACAGTAAAAACGGCAGGCACATCAAACCGGCACTAGGAAACAGACTGAGAAACCAGAGTCGGTGTTCCTCCTGCAACCCGTTCCCTTTGTGCTGGATGAACGAACGTCTCTCCACATGCTCAGTTCTGAGAGATGAGTGTGTGTGAAAGCTGTCCTTCACCTAGCTTGAAGGGAACACAAAGTTTCTTTTCAGTTGCAAACCCCACTCCATACATATATAAGGGGAGGTACAAACTCCAACTCGGTTTTACAGTGAAAATGGCAGGCACTTCAAACCGGCACTAGGAAACAGACTGAGAAACCAGAGACTGTGTTCCTCCTGCAACCCGTTCCATTTGTGCTGTAAGAACGAACGTCTCTCCACATGCTCAGTTCTGAGAGATAAGTGTGTGTGAAAGCCGTCCTTCACCTAGCTTGAAGGGAACACAAAGTTTCTTTTCAGTTGCAAACCCCACTCCATACATATATATGGGAGGTACAACCTCCAACACGTTTTTACAGTGAAAACGTCAGGCACAACAAACAGGCACTAGGAAACAGACTGAGAAACCAGAGTCAGTGTTCCTCCTGCAAACCGTTACCTTTGTGCTGGATGAACGAAAGTCTCTCCAGATGCTCATTTCTGAGAGATAAGTGTGTGTGAAAGCCGTCCTTCACCTAGCTTGAAGGGAACACAAAGTTTCTTTTCAGTTGCAAACTCCACTCCATACATATACATGGGGAGGTACAAGCTCCAACTCGGTTTTACAGTGAAAAAGGCAGGCACTTCAAACCGGCACTAGGAAACAGACTGAGAAACCAGAGTCAGTGTTTCACCTGCAACCCGTTCCCTTTGTGCTGGATGAACGAACGTCTCTCCACATGCTCAGTTCTGAGAGATAAGTGTGTGTGAAAGCCGTCCTTCACTTAGCTTGAAGGGAACACAAAGTTTCTTTTCAGTTGCAAACTCCCCTCCATACATATATATGAGGAGGTACAAGCTCCAACTCGGTTTTACAGTGAAAACGGCAGGCACTTCAAACCGGCACTAGGAAACAGACTGAGAAACCAGAGTCAGCGTTTTGCCTGCAAACCGTTCCCTTTGTGCTAGATGAACGAACGTCTCTCCACATGCTTAGTTCTGAGAGATAACTGTGTGTGAAAGCCGTCCTTCACCTAGCTTGTAGGGAACACAAAGTTTCTTTTCAGTTGCCAACTCCACTCCATACATATATATGGGAAGTTACAAGCTCCAACTCGGTTTTACAGTGAAAACGGAAGGTACTTCATACCGGCACTAGGAAACAGACTGAGAAACTAGAGTAAGGGTTTCTCCTGCAACCCGTTCCCTTTGTGATGGATGAACGAACGTCTCTCCACATGCTCAGTTTTGAGAGATAAGTGTGGGTGAAAGCCGTCCTTCACATGGCTTGAAGGGAACACAAAGTCTCTTTTCAGTTGCAAACTCCCCTCCATACATATATATGAGGAGGTACAAGCTCCAACTCGGTTTTACAGTGAAAACGGCAGGCACTTCAAACCGGCACTAGGAAACAGACTGAGAAACCAGAGTCAGTGTTTCTCCTGCAACCCGTTCCGTTTGTGCTGGATGAACGAACGTCTCTCCACATGCTCAGTTCTGAGAGATAAGTGTGTGTGAAAGCCGTCCTTCACCTAGCTTGAAGGGAACACAAAGTTTCTTTTAAGTTGCAAACTCCCCTCCATACATATATATGAGGAGGTACAAGCTCCAACTCGGTTTTACAGTGAAAACGGCAGGCACTTCAAACCGGCACTAGGAAACAGACTGAGAAACCAGAGTCAGTGTTTCTCCTGCAAACCGTTCCCTTAGTGCTGGATGAACGAACGTCTCTCCACATGCTCAGTTCTGAGAGATACGTGTGTGTGAAAGCCGTCCTTCACCTAGCTTGAAGGGAACACAAAGTTTCTTTTCAGTGGCCAACTCCATTCCATACATATATATGGGGAGGTACAAGCTCCAACTCGGTTTTACAGTGAAAACGGCAGGCACTTCAAACCGGCACTAGGAAACAGACTGAGAAACCAGAGTAAGGGTTTCTCCTGCAACCCGTTCCCTTTGTGCTGGATGAACGAACGTCTCTCCACATGCTCAGTTCTGAGAGATAAGTGTGTTTGAAAGCCGTCCTTCACCTAGCTTGAAGGGAACACAAAGTTTCTTTTCAGTTGCAAACTCCACTCCATACATATATACGGGGAAGTACAAGTTCCAACTCGTCTTTACAGTGAAAACGGCAGGCACTTCAAACCGGCACTAGGAAACAGACTGAGAAACCAGAGTCAGTGTTTCTCCTGCAACACGTTCCCTTTGTGCTGGATGAAAGAACGTCTCTCCACATGCTCAGTTCTGAGAGATAAGTGTGTGTGAAAGCCGTCCTTCAACTAGATTGAAGGGAACACAAAGTTTCTTTACAGTTGCAAACTCCAATCCATACATATATATGAGGAGGTACAAGCTCCAACTCGGTTTTACAGTGAACACGGCAGGCACTTCAAACCGGCACTAGGAAACAGACTGAGAAACCAGAGTCAGTGTTTCTCCTGCAAACCTTTCCCTTAGTGCTGGATGAACGAACGTCTCTCCACATGCTCAGTTCTGGGAGATAAGTGTGTGTGAATGCCGTCCTTCACCTAGCTTGAAGGGAACACAAAGTTTCTTTTCAGTTGCAAACCCCACTCCTTACATATATATGGGGAGGTACAAGCTCCAACACGGCCTTACAGTGAAATCGGCAGGCACTTCAAACCGGCTCTAGGAAACAGACTGAGAAGCCAGAGTCAGTGTTTGTCCTGCAACCCGTTCCCTTTGTGCTGGATGAACGAACGTCTCTCCACATGCTCAGTTCTGAGAGATAAGTGTGTGTGAAAGCCGTCCTTCACATAGCTTGAAGGGAACACAAAGTTTCTTTTCAGTTGCAAACCCCACTCCATACATATATATGGGGAGGTACAAGCTCCAACTCGGTTTTACAGTGAAAACGGCAGGCACTTCAAACCGGCACTAGGAAACAGACTGAGAAACCAGAGTGAGGGTTTCTCCTGCAACCCGTTCCATTTGTGCTGGATGAACGAACGTCTCTCCACATGCTCAGTTCTGAGAGATAAGGGTGTGTGAAAGCCGTCCTTCACCTAGCTTGAAGGGAACACAAAGTTTCTTTTCAGTTGCATACCCCACTCCATACATATATATGGGGAGGTACAAGCTCCAACTCGGTTTTACAGTGAAAACGGCAGGCACTTCATACCGGCACTAGGAAACAGACTGAGAAACCAGAGTCGGTGTTCATCCTGCAACTCGTTCCCTTTGTGCTGGATGAACGAACGTCTCTCCACATGCTCAATTCTGAGAGATTAGTGTGTGTGAAAGCCGTCCTTCACCTAGATTGAAGGGAACACAAAGTTTCTTTTCAGTTGCAAACCCCACTCCATACATATATATGGGGAGGTACAAGCTCCAACTCGGTTTTACAGTGAAAACGGCAGGCACTTCAAACCGGCACAAGGAAACAGACTGGGAAACCAGAGTCAGTGTTTCTCCTGCAACCCGTTCCCTTTGTGCTGAATGAACGAACGTCTCTCCACATGCTCAGTTCTGAGAGATAAGTGTGTGTTAAAGTCGTCCTTCACCTAGCTTGAAGGGAACACAAAGTTTCTTTTCAGTTGCAAACTCCACTCCATACATATATATGGTGAGGTACAAGCTCCAACACGGTTTTACAATGAAAACGGCAGGTACTTCATACCGGCACTAGGAAACAGACTGAGAAACCAGAGTCAGTGATTCTCCTGCAACCCGTACCCTTTGTGCTGGATAAACGAACGTCTCTCCACATGCTCAGTTCTGAGAGATAAGTGTGTGTGAAAGCCGTCCTTCACCAAGCTTGAAGGGAACATAAAGTTTCTTTACAGTTGCAAACCCCACTCCTTACATATATATGGGGTGGTACAAGCTCCAACTCGGCCTTACAGTGAAATCGGCAGGCACTTCAAACCGGCACTAAGAAACAGTCTGAGAAACCAAAGTAAGGGTTTCTCCTGCAACCCGTTCCCTTTGTGCTGGATGAACGAACGTCTCTCCTCATGCTCAGTTCTGAGAGATAAGTGTGTGTGAAAGCCGTCCTTCACCTAGCTTGAAGGGAACACAAAGTTTGTTTTCAGTTGCAAACCCCACTCCATACATATATATGGGGATGTTCAAGCTCCAACTCGGTTTTACAGTGAAAACGGTAGGCACATCAAACCGGCACTAGGAAACAGACTGAGAAACCAGAGTCAGTGTTCCTCCTGAAACCCGTTCCGTTTGTGCTGGATGAACGAACGTCTCTCCACATGCTCAGTTCTGAGAGATAAGTGTTTGTGAAAGCCGTCCTTCACCTAGATAGAAGGGAACACAAAGTTTCTTTACAGTTGCAAACTCCACTCCATACATATAAATGAGGAGGTTCAAGCTCCAACTCGGTTTTACAGTGAACACGGCAGGCACTTCAAACCGGCACAAGGAAACAGACTGAGAAACCAGAGTCAGTGTTTCTCCTGCAAACCGTTCCCTTAGTGCTGGATGAACGAACGTCTCTCCACATGCTCAGTTCTGAGAGATAAGTGTGTGTGAAAGCCATCCTTCACCTAGCTTGAAGGGAACACAAAGTTTCTTTTCAGTTGCCAACTCCACTCCATACATATATATGGGGGGGTACAAGCTCCAACTCGGTTTTACAGTGAAAACGGCAGGCACTTCAAACCAGCACTAGGAAACAGACTGAGAATCCAGAGTCAGTGTTTCTCCTGCAACCCGTTCCATTTGTGGTGTATGAACGAACGTCTCTCCACATGCTCAGTTCTGAGAGATAAGTGTGTGTGAAAGCCGTCCTTCAACTAGCTTGAAGGGAACACAAAGTTTCTTTTCAGTTGCAAACCCCACTCCATACATATATAAGGGGAGGTACAAGCTCCAACTCGGTTTTACAGTGAAAACGGCAGGCACTTCAAACCGGCACTAGGAAACAGACTGAGAAACCAGAATCAGCGTTCCTCCTGCAACCCGTTCCCTTTGTGCTGGATGAACGAACGTCTCTCCACATGCTCAGTTCTGAGAGATAAGTGTGTGTGAAAGCCGTCCTTCAACTAGCTTTAAGGGAACACATAGTTTGTTTTCAGTTGCAAACTCCACTTCATACATATATATGGGAGGTGCAAGCTCCAACTCGGTTTTACAGTGAAAACGGCAGGCATTTCAGACCGGCACTAGGAAACAGACTGAGAAACCAGAGTCAGTGTTTCTCCTGCAACCCGTTCCCTTTGTGCTGGATGAACGAACGTCTCTCCACATGCTCAGTTCTGAGAGATAAGTGTGTGTGAAAACCGTCCTTCAAATAGCTTGAAGGGAACACAAAGTTTCTTTTCAGTTGCAAACTCCACTCCATACATATATATGGGGAGGTACAAGCTCCAACTCGGTTTTACAGTGAAAACGGCAGGCACTTCAAACCGGCACTAGGAAACAGACTGAGAAAACAGAGTCTGTGTTTCTATTGCAAACCGTTCCCTTTGTGCTGGATGAACGAACGTCTCTGCACATGCTAAGTTCTGAGAGATAAGTGTGTGTGAAAGCCGTCCTTCACCAAGCTTGAAGGGAACACAAAGTTTCTTTTCATTTGCAAACTCCACTCCATACATATATATGTGGAGGTACAAGCTCCAACTCGGTTTTACAATGAAAATTGTGTGGAGGTACAAGCTCCAACTCGGTTTTACAGTGAAAAAGGCAGGCACTTCAAACCGGCACTAGGAAACAGACAGAGAAAACAGAGTCAGCGTTTCTCCTGCAACCCGTTCCCTTTGTGCTGGATGAACGAACGTCTCTCCACATGATCAGTTCTGAGAGATAAGTGTGTGTGAAAGCCGTACTTCAACTAGCTTGAAGGGAACACAAAGTTTCTTTTCAGTTGCAAACTCCACTCCATACATATATATGGGGAGGTGCAAGCTCCAACTCGGTTTTACAGTGATAACGGCAGGCACTTCAAACCGGCACTAGGAAACAGACTGAGGAAACAGAGTAAGGGTTTCTCCTGCAACCCGTTCCCTTTGTGCTGGATGAACGAACGTCTCTCCACATGATCAGTTCAGAGAGGTAAGTGTGTGTGAAAGCCGTCCTTCAACTAGCTTGAAGGGAACACAAAGTGTCTTTTCAGTTGCAAACTCCACTCCATACATATATATGGGGAGGTGCAAGCTCCAACTCGGTTTTACAGTGAAAACGGCAGGCACTTCAAACCGGCACTAGGAAACAGACTGAAAAACCAGAGTAAGTGTTTCCCTGCAACCCGTTCCCTTTGTGCTGGATGAACGAACGTCTCTCCACATGCTCAGTTCTGAGAGATAAGTGTGTGTGAAGGCCGTCCTTCAACTAGCTTGAAGGGAACACAAAGTTTCTTTTCAGTTGCAAACTCCACTGCATACATATATATGGGGAGGTACAAGCTCCAACTCGGTTTTACAGTGAAAACGGCAGGCACTTCAAACCGGCACTAGGAAACAGACTGAGAAACCAGAGTCTGTGTATCTACTGCAACCCGTTCCCTTTGTGCTGGATGAACGAACGTCTCTGCACATGCTCAGTTCTGAGAGATAAGTGTGTGTGAAAGCCGTACTTCACCTAGCTTGAAGGGAACACAAAGTTTCTTTTCAGTTGCCAACTCCGCTCCATACATATATATGGGGAGGTACAAGCTAAAACTCGGTTTTACAGTGAAAACGGCAGGCACTTCAAACCGGCACTAGGAAACAGACTGAGAAACCAGAGTCAGCGTTCCTCCTGCAACCGTTCCCTTTGTGCTGGATGAACGAACGTCTCTCCACATGCTCAGTTCTGAGAAATAAGTGTGTGTGAAAGCCGTCCTTCAACTAGCTTTAAGGAAACACAAAGTTTCTTTTCAGTTGCAAACTCCACTCCATACATATATATGGGGAGGTGTAAGCTCCAACTCGGTTTACAGTGAAAACGGCAGGCATTTCAGACAGGCACTAGGAAACAGACTGAGAAACCAGAGTAAGGGTTTCTCCTGCAACCCGTTCCGTTTGTGCTGGATGAACGAACGTCTCTCCACATGCTCAGTTCTGAGAGATAAGTGTGTGTGAAAGCCGTCCTTCACCTAGATAGAAGGGAACACAAAGTTTCTTTACAGTTGCAAACTCCACTCCATACATATAAATGAGGAGGTTCAAGCTCCAACTCGGTTTTACAGTGAACACGGCAGGCACTTCAAACCGGCACAAGGAAACAGACTGAGAAACCAGAGTCAGTGTTTCTCCTGCAAACCGTTCCCTTAGTGCTGGATGAACGAACGTCTCTCCACATGCTCAGTTCTGAGAGATAAGTGTGTGTGAAAGCCATCCTTCACCTAGCTTGAAGGGAACACAAAGTTTCTTTTCAGTTGCCAACTCCACTCCATACATATATATGGGGGGGTACAAGCTCCAACTCGGTTTTACAGTGAAAACGGCAGGCACTTCAAACCAGCACTAGGAAACAGACTGAGAATCCAGAGTCAGTGTTTCTCCTGCAACCCGTTCCATTTGTGGTGTATGAACGAACGTCTCTCCACATGCTCAGTTCTGAGAGATAAGTGTGTGTGAAAGCCGTCCTTCAACTAGCTTGAAGGGAACACAAAGTTTCTTTTCAGTTGCAAACCCCACTCCATACATATATAAGGGGAGGTACAAGCTCCAACTCGGTTTTACAGTGAAAACGGCAGGCACTTCAAACCGGCACTAGGAAACAGACTGAGAAACCAGAATCAGCGTTCCTCCTGCAACCCGTTCCCTTTGTGCTGGATGAACGAACGTCTCTCCACATGCTCAGTTCTGAGAGATAAGTGTGTGTGAAAGCCGTCCTTCAACTAGCTTTAAGGGAACACATAGTTTCTTTTCAGTTGCATACTCCACTCCATACATATATATGGGAGGTGCAAGCTCTAACTCGGTTTTACAGTGAAAACGGCAGGCATTTCAGACCGGCACTAGGAAACAGACTGAGAAACCAGAGTCAGTGTTTCTCCTGCAACCCGTTCCCTTTGTGCTGGATGAACGAACGTCTCTCCACATGCTCAGTTCTGAGAGATAAGTGTGTGTGAAAACCGTCCTTCAAATAGCTTGAAGGGAACACAAAGTTTCTTTTCAGTTGCAAACTCCACTCCATACATATATATGGGGAGGTACAAGCTCCAACTCGGTTTTACAGTGAAAACGGCAGGCACTTCAAACCGGCACTAGGAAACAGACTGACAAACCAGAGTCTGTGTTTCTATTGCAAACCGTTCCCTTTGTGCTGGATGAACGAACGTCTCTGCACATGCTAAGTTCTGAGAGATAAGTGTGTGTGAAAGCCGTCCTTCACCAAGCTTGAAGGGAACACAAAGTTTCTTTTCATTTGCAAACTCCACTCCATACATATATATGTGGAGGTACAAGCTCCAACTCGGTTTTACAATGAAAATGGTGTGGAGGTACAAGCTCCAACTCGGTTTTACAGTGAAAAAGGTAGGCACTTCAAACCGGCACTAGGAAACAGACAGAGAAAACAGAGTCAGCGTTTCTCCTGCAACCCGTTCCCTTTGTGCTGGATGAACGAACGTCTCTCCACATGATCAGTTCTGAGAGATAAGTGTGTGTGAAAGCCGTACTTCAACTAGCTTGAAGGGAACACAAAGTTTCTTTTCAGTTGCAAACTCCACTCCATACATATATATGGGGAGGTGCAAGCTCCAACTCGGTTTTACAGTGATAACGGCAGGCACTTCAAACCGGCACTAGGAAACAGACTGAGGAAACAGAGTAAGGGTTTCTCCTGCAACCCGTTCCCTTTGTGCTGGATGAACGAACGTCTCTCCACATGATCAGTTCAGAGAGGTAAGTGTGTGTGAAAGCCGTCCTTCAACTAGCTTGAAGGGAACACAAAGTGTCTTTTCAGTTGCAAACTCCACTCCATACATATATATGGGGAGGTGCAAGCTCCAACTCGGTTTTACAGTGAAAACGGCAGGCACTTCAAACCGGCACTAGGAAACAGACTGAAAAACCAGAGTAAGGGTTTCCCTGCAACCCGTTCCCTTTGTGCTGGATGAACGAACGTCTCTCCACATGCTCAGTTCTGAGAGATAAGTGTGTGTGAAGGCCGTCCTTCAACTAGCTTGAAGGGAACACAAAGTTTCTTTTCAGTTGCAAAGTCCACTGCATACATATATATGGGGAGGTACAAGCTCCAACTCGGTTTTACAGTGAAAACGGCAGGCACTTCAAACCGGCACTAGGAAACAGACTGAGAAACCAGAGTCTGTGTATCTACTGCAACCCGTTCCCTTTGTGCTGGATGAACGAACGTCTCTGCACATGCTCAGTTCTGAGAGATAAGTGTGTGTGAAAGCCGTACTTCACCTAGCTTGAAGGGAACACAAAGTTTCTTTTCAGTTGCCAACTCCGCTCCATACATATATATGGGGAGGTACAAGCTAAAACCCGGTTTTACAGTGAAAACGGCAGGCACTTCAAACCGGCACTAGGAAACAGACTGAGAAACCAGAGTCAGCGTTCCTCCTGCAACCCGTTCCCTTTGTGCTGGATGAACGAACGTCTCTACACATGCTCAGTTCTGAGAAATAAGTGTGTGTGAAAGCCGTCCTTCAACTAGCTTTAAGGAAACACAAAGTTTCTTTTCAGTTGCAAACTCCACTCCATACATATATATGGGGAGGTGTAAGATCCAACTCGGTTTACAGTGAAAACGGCAGGCATTTCAGACCGGCACTAGGAAACAGACTGAGAAACCAGAGTAAGGGTTTCTCCTGCAACCCGTTCCCTTTGTGCTGGATGAACGAACGTCTCTCCACATGCTCAGTTCTGAGAGATAAGTGTGTGTGAAAGCCGTCCTTCACCTAGCTTGAAGGGAACACAAAGTTTCTTTTCAGTTGCCAACTCCACTCCATACATATATATGGGGAGGTACAAGCTCCAACTCGGTTTTACTGTGAAAACGGCAGGCACTTCAAACCGGCACTAGGAAACAGTCTGAGAAACCAAAGTAAGGGTTTCTCCTGCAACTCGTTCCCTTTGTGCTGGATGAAAGAACGTCTCTCCACATGCTCAGTTCTGAGAGATAAGTGTGTGTGAAAGCCGT
Source organism: Vicugna pacos (assembly GCF_048564905.1). NCBI lineage: Eukaryota > Metazoa > Chordata > Mammalia > Artiodactyla > Camelidae > Vicugna > Vicugna pacos. The sequence goes on from NC_133002.1 coordinate 25,958,132, forward strand.
CCTTCACCTAGCTTGAAGGGAAAACAAAGTTTCTTTTCAGTTGCAAACCCCACTCCATACATATATATGGGGAGGTACAAGCTCCAACTCGGTTTTACAGTGAAAACGGTAGGCACATCAAACCGGCACTAGGAAACAGACTGAGAAACCAGAGTCAGTGTTCCTCCTGAAACCCGTTCCGTTTGTGCTGGATGAACGAACGTCTCTCCACATGCTCAGTTCTGAGAGATAAGTGTGTGTGAAAGCCGTCCTTCACCTAGCTTGAAGGGAACACAAAGTTTTTTTTCAGTTGCAAACTCCACTCCGTACTTATATATGGGGAGGTACAAGCTCCAACACGGTTTTACAGTGAAAACGGCAGGCACTTCAAACCGGCACTAGGAAACAGACTGAGAAACCAAAGTCAGTGATTCTCCTGCAACCCGAACCCTTTGTGATGGATAAACGAACGTCTCTCCACATGCTCAGTACTGAGTGATAAGTGTGTGTGAAAGCCGTCCTTCACTTAGCTTGAAGGGAACACAAAGTTTCTTTTCAGTTGCAAACCCCAATCCATACATATATATGGGGAGGTAGAAGCTCCATCTCGTTTTGACAGTGAAAATGGCAGACACATCAAACCGGCACTAGGAAACAGACTGAGAAACCAGAGACGGTGTTCCTCCTGCAACCCGTTCCATTTGTGCTGGATGAACGAACGTCTCTCCACATGCTCAGTTCTGAGAGATAAGTGTGTGTGAAAGCCGTCCTTCAACTAGCTTGAAGGGAACACAAAGTTTCTTTTCAGTTGCAAACTCCACTCCATACATATATATGGGGAGGTACAAGCTCCAACTCGGTTTTACAGTGAAAACGGCAGGCACTTCAAACCGGCACTAGGAAACAGACTGAGAATCCAGAGTCAGTGTTTCTCCTGCAACCCGTTCCCTTTGTGCTGGATGAATGAACGTCTCTCCACATGCTCAGTTCTGAGAGATAATTGTGTGTGAAAGCCGTACTTCAACTAGCTTGACGGGAACACTAAGTTTCTTTTCAGTTGCAAACTCCAATCCATACATATATATGGGGGGGTACAAGCTCCAACTCGGTTTTACAGTGAAAACGGCAGGCACTTCAAACCGGCACTAGGAAACAGACTGAGAAACCAGAGTAAGGGTTTTTCCTGCAACATGTTGCCTTTGTGCTGGATGAACGAACGTCTCTCCACATGCTCAGTTGTGAGAGATAAGTGTGTGTTAAAGCCGTCCTTTACCTAGCTTGAAGGGAACACAAAGTTTCTTTTCAGTTGCAAACTCCAGTCCATACATATATATGGGAATGTACAAGCTCCAACTCAGTTTTACAGTGAAAAAGGCAGGCACTTCAAACCGGCACTAGGAAACAGACTGAGAAACCAGAGTCAGTGATTCTCCTGCAACACGTACCCTTTGTGATGGATAAACGAACGTCTCTCCACATGCTCAGTACTGAGTGATAAGTGTGTGTGAAAGCCGTCCTTCACTTAGCTTGAAGGGAACACAAAGTTTCTTTTCAGTTGCAAACCCCAATCCATACATATATATGGGGAAGTAGAAGCTCCATCTCGTTTTGACAGTGAAAATGGCAGACACATCAAACCGGCACTAGGAAACAGATTGAGAAACCAGAGACGGTGTTCCTCCTGCAACCCGTTCCCTTTGTGCTGGATGAACGAACGTCTCTCCACATGCTCAGTTCTGAGAGATAAGTGTGTGTGAAGGCCGTCCTTCAACTAGCTTGAAGGGAACACAAAGTTTCTTTTCAGTTGCAAACTCCACTGCATACATATATATGGGGAGGTACAAGCTCCAACTCGGTTTTACAGTGAAAACGGCAGGCACTTCAAACCGGCACTAGGAAACAGACTGAGAAACCAGAGTCTGTGTATCTACTGCAACCCGTTCCCTTTGTGCTGGATGAACGAACGTCTCTACACATGCTCAGTTCTGAGAAATAAGTGTGTGTGAAAGCCGTCCTTCAACTAGCTTTAAGGAAACACAAAGTTTCTTTTCAGTTGCAAACTCCAATCCATACATATATATGGGGAGGTGTAAGATCCAACTCGGTTTACAGTGAAAACGGCAGGCATTTCAGACCGGCACTAGGAAACAGACTGAGAAACCAGAGTAAGGGTTTCTCCTGCAACCCGTTCCCTTTGTGCTGGATGAACGAACGTCTCTCCACATGCTCAGTTCTGAGAGATAAGTGTGTGTGAAAGCCGTCCTTCACCTAGCTTGAAGGGAACACAAAGTTTCTTTTCAGTTGCCAACTCCACTCCATACATATATATGGGGAGGTACAAGCTCCAACTCGGTTTTACTGTGAAAACGGCAGGCACTTCAAACCGGCACTAGGAAACAGTCTGAGAAACCAAAGTAAGGGTTTCTCCTGCAACTCGTTCCCTTTGTGCTGGATGAACGAACGTCTCTCCACATGCTCAGTTCTGAGAGATAAGTGTGTGTGAAAGCCGTCCTTCACCTAGCTTGAAGGGAAAACAAAGTTTCTTTTCAGTTGCAAACCCCACTCCATACATATATATGGGGAGGTACAAGCTCCAACTCGGTTTTACAGTGAAAACGGTAGGCACATCAAACCGGCACTAGGAAACAGACTGAGAAACCAGAGTCAGTATTCCTCCTGAAACCCGTTCCGTTTGTGCTGGATGAACGAACGTCTCTCCACATGCTCAGTTCTGAGAGATAAGTGTGTGTGAAAGCCGTCCTTCACCTAGCTTGAAGGGAACACAAAGTTATTTTTCAGTTGCAAACTCCACTCCGTACTTATATATGGGGAGGTACAAGCTCCAACACGGTTTTACAGTGAAAACGGCAGGCACTTCAAACCGGCACTAGGAAACAGACTGAGAAACCAGAGACAGTGATTCTCCTGCAACCCGTACCCTTTGTGATGGATAAACGAACGTCTCTCCACATGCTCAGTACTGAGTGATAAGTGTGTGTGAAAGCCGTCCTTCACTTAGCTTGAAGGGAACACAAAGTTTCTTTTCAGTTGCAAACCCCAATCCATACATATATATGGGGAGGTAGAAGCTCCATCTCGTTTTGACAGTGAAAATGGCAGACACATCAAACCGGCACTAGGAAACAGACTGAGAAACCAGAGACGGTGTTCCTCCTGCAACCCGTTCCCTTTGTGCTGGATGAACGAACGTCTCTCCACATGCTCAGTTCTGAGAGATAAGTGTGTGTGAAAGCCGTCCTTCAACTAGCTTGAAGGGAACACAAAGTTTCTTTTCAGTTGCAAACTCCACTCCATACATATATATGGGGAGGTACAAGCTCCAACTCGGTTTTACAGTGAAAACGGCAGGCACTTCAAACCGGCACTAGGAAACAGACTGAGAATCCAGAGTCAGTGTTTCTCCTGCAACCCGTTCCCTTTGTGCTGGATGAACGATCGTCTCTCCACATGCTCAGTTCTGAGAGATAAGTGTGTGTGAAAGCCGTCCTTCACTTAGCTTGAATTGAACACAAATTTTCTTTTCAATTGCAAACTCCCGTCCATACATATATATGGGGAGGTACAAGTTCCAACTCGGTTTTACAGTGAAAACGGCAGGCACTTCAAACCGGCACTAGGAAACAGACTGAGAAACCAGAGTCTATGTTTCTACTGCAACCCGTTCCCTTTGTGATGGATGAACGAACGTCTCTGCACATGCTCAGTTCTGAGAGATAAGTGTGTGTGAAAGCCGTACTTCACCTAGCTTGAAGGGAACACAAAGTTTCTTTTCAGTTGCCAACTCCGCTCCATACATTTATATGGGGAGGTACAAGCTCCAACTCGGTTTTACAGTGAAAACGGCAGGCACTTCAAACCGGCACTAGGAAACAGACTGAGAAACCAGAGTAAGGGTTTCTCCTGCAACCCGTTCCTTTTGTGCTGGATGAATGAACGTCTCTCCACATGCTCAGTTCTGAGAGATAATTGTGTGTGAAAGCCGTACTTCAACTAGCTTGACGGGAACACTAAGTTTCTTTTCAGTTGCAAACTCCAATCCATACATATATATGGGGGGGTACAAGCTCCAACTCGGTTTTACAGTGAAAACGGCAGGCACTTCAAACCGGCACTAGGAAACAGACTGAGAAACCAGAGTAAGGGTTTTTCCTGCAACATGTTGCCTTTGTGCTGGATGAACGAACGTCTCTCCACATGCTCAGTTGTGAGAGATAAGTGTGTGTTAAAGCCGTCCTTTACCTAGCTTGAAGGGAACACAAAGTTTCTTTTCAGTTGCAAACTCCAGTCCATACATATATATGGGAAGGTACAAGCTCCAACTCAGTTTTACAGTGAAAAAGGCAGGCACTTCAAACCGGCACTAGGAAATAGACTGAGAAAACAGAGTCAGCGTTTCTCCTGCAACCCGTTCCTTTTGTGCTGAATGAACGAACGTCTCTCCACATGCTCAGTTCTGAGAGACAAGTGTGTGTGAAAGCCGTCCTTCAACTAGCTTGAAGGGAACACAAAGTTTCTTTTCAGTTGCAAACTCCACTCCATACATATATATGGGGAGGTACAAGCTCCAACTCGGTTTTACAGTGAAAACGGCAGGCAATTCAAACCGGCACTAGGAAACAGACTGAGAAACCAGAGTCTGTGTTTCTACTGCAACCCGTTCCCTTTGTGATGGATGAACGAACGTCTCTGCACATGCTCAGTTCTGAGAGATAAGTGTGTGTGAAAGCCGTACTTCACCTAGCTTGAAGGAAACACAAAGTTTCTTTTCAGTTGCCAACTCCGCTCCATACATATATATGGGGAGGTACAAACTCCAACTCGGTTTTACAGTGAAAACGGTAGGCACTTCAAACCGGCACTAGGAAATAGACTGAGAAACCAGAGTATGGGTTTCTCCTGCAACCCGTTCCTTTGTGCTGGATGAACGAACGTCTCTCCACATGCTCAGTTCTGAGAGATAATTGTGTGTGAAAGCCGTACTTCAACTAGCTTGACGGGAACACAAAGTTTCTTTTCAGTTGCAAACTCCACTCCATACATATATATGGGGGGGTACAAGCTCCAACTCGCTTTTACAGTGAAAACGGCAGGCACTTTAAACCGGCACTAGGAAACAGACTGAGAAACCAGAGTAAGGGTTTTTCCTGCAACCCGTTCCCTTTGTGCTGGATGAACGAACGTCTCTCCACATGCTCAGTTCTGAGAGATATGTGTGTGTGAAAACCGTCCTTCACTTAGCTTGAAGGGAACACAAAGTTTCTTTTTATTTGCAAACTCCACTCCATACATATATATGGGGAGGTACAAGCTCCAACTCGGTTTACAGTGAAAAAGGCAGGCACTTCAATCCGGCACTAGGAAACAGACTGAGAAACCAGAGACTTTGTTTCTACTGCAACCCGTTCCCTTTGTGCTGGATGAACGAACGTCTCTGCACATGCTCATTTCTGAGAGATAAGTGTGTGTGAAAGCCATCCTTCACCTAGCTTGAAGGGAACACAAAGTTTCTTTTCAGTTGCAAACTCCAATCCATACATATATATGTGAAGGTACAAGCTCCAACTAGGTTTTACAGTGAAAACCCCAGGCACTTCAAACCGGCACTAGGAAACAGACTGAGAATCCAGAGTAAGGGTTTCTCCTGCAACCCGTTCCCATTGTGCTGGATTAACGAACGTCTCTCCACATGCTCAGTTCTGAGAGGAAAGTGTGTGTGAAAGCCGTCCTTCACGTAGCTTGAAGGGAACACAAAGTTTCTTTTCAGTTGCCAACTCCATTCCATACATATATATGGGGAGGTACAAGCTCCAACTCGGTTTTACAGTGAAAACGGCAGGCACTTCAAACCGGCACTAGGAAACAGACTGAGAAACCAGTGTAAGGGTTTCTCCTGCAACCCGTTCCCTTTGTGCTGGATGAGCGAACGTCTCTCCACATGCTCAGTTCTGAGAGATAAGGGTGTGTGAAAGCCGTCCTTCACCTAGCTTGAAGGGAACACAAAGTTTCTTTTCAGTTGCAAACCCCACTCCATACATATATATGGGGAGGTACAAGCTCCAACTCGGTTTTACAGTGAAAACGGCAGGCACATCAAACCGGCACTAGGAAACAGACTGAGAAACCAGAGTCGGTGTTCCTCCTGCAACCCGTTCCCTTTGTGCTGGATGAACAAACGTCTCTCCACATGCTCAGTTCTGAGAGATTAGTGTGTGTGAAAGCCGTCCTTCACCTAGCTTGAAGGGAACACAAAGTGTCTTTTCAGTTGCCAACTCCACTCCATACATATATATGGGGAGGTACAAGCTCCAACTCGGTTTTACAGTGAAAACGGCAGGCACTTCAAACCGGCACTAGGAAACAGACTGAGAAACCAGAGTAAGGGTTTCTCCTGCAACAGGTTCCCTTTGTGCTGGATGAAAGAACGTCACTCCACATGCTCAGTTCTGAGAGATAAGTGTGTGTGAAAGAAGTCCTTCACCTAGCTTGAAGGGAACACAAAGTTTCTTTTCAGTTGCAAACTCCACTCCATACATATATATGAGGAGGTACAAGCTCCAACTAGGTTTACAGTGAAAACGGCAAGCACTTCAAACCGACACTAGGAAACAGACTGAGAATCCAGAGTAAGGGTTTCTCCTGCAACCCGTTCCCTTTGTGCTGGATTAACGAACGTCTCTCCACATGCTCAGTTCTGAGAGATAAGTGTGTGTGAATGCCGTCCTTCAACTAGCTTGAAGGGAACGCAAAGTTTCTTTTCAGGTGCAAACTCCACTCCATACATATATATGGGGAGGTACAATCTCCAACTCGGTTTTACAGTGAAAACGGCAGGCACTTCAAACCGGCACCAGGAAACAGACTGAGAAACCAGAGTAAGGGTTTCTCCTGCAACCCGTTCCTTTGTGCTGGATGAAAGAACGTCTCTCCACATGCTCAGTTCTGAGAGATAAGTGTGTGTGAAAGCCGTTCTTCACCTAGCTTGAAGGGAACACAAAGTTTCTTTTCAGTTGCAAACTCCACTCCATACATATATATGGGGAGGTGCAAGCTCCAACTCGGTTTTACAGTGAAAAAGGCAGGCACTTCAAACCGGCACTAGGAAACAGACTGAGAAAGCAGAGTCATCGTTTCTCCTGCAAACCGTTCCAATTGTGCTGGAAGAACGAACGTCTCTCCACATGCTCTGTTCTGAGAGATATGTGTGTGTGAATGCCGTACTTCAACTAGCTTGAAGGGAACACAAAGTTTCTTTTCAGTTGCAAACTCCACTCCATACATATATATGGGGAGGTGCAAGTTCCAACTCGGTTTTACAGTGAAAACGGCAGGCACTTCAAACCGGCACTAGGAAACAAACTGAGAAACCAGAGTATGGGTTTCTCCTTCAACCCGTTCCTTTGTGCTGGATGAACGAACGTCTCTCCACATGCTCAGTTCTGAGAGATAAGTGTGTGTGAAAGCCGTCCTTCACCTAGCTTGAAGGGAACACAAAGTTTCTTTTCAGTTACCAACTCCGCTCCATACATATATATGGGGAGGTACAAGCTCCAACTCGGTTTTACAGTGAAAACGGCAGGCACTTCAAACCGGCACTAGGAAACAGACTGAGAAACCAGAGTAAGGGTTTCTCCTGCAACCCGTTCCCTTTGTGCTGGATGAATGAACGTCTCTCCACATGCTCAGTTCTGAGAGATAATTGTGTGTGAAAGCCGTACTTCAACTAGCTTGACGGGAACACAAAGTTTCTTTTCAGTTGCAAACTCCACTCCATACATATATATGGGGGGGTACAAGCTCCAACTCGCTTTTACAGTGAAAACGGCAGGCACTTCAAACCGGCACTAGGAAACAGACTGAGAAACCAGAGTCTGTGTTTCTACTGCAACCCGTTCCCTTTGTGCTGGATGAACGAACGTCTCTGCACATGCTCATTTCTGAGAGATAAGTGTGTGTGAAAGCCGTCCTTCACCTAGCTTGAAGGGAACACAAAGTTTCTTTTCAGTTGCAAACTCCACTCCATACATATATATGTGGAGGTACAAGCTCCAACTAGGTTTTACAGTGAAAACCCCAGGCACTTCAAACCGGCACTAGGAAACAGACTGAGAATCCAGAGTAAGGGTTTCTCCTGCAACCCGTTCCCATTGTGCTGGATTAACGAACGTCTCTCCACATGCTCAGTTCTGAGAGGAAAGTGTGTGTGAAAGCCGTACTTCACCTAGCTTGAAGGGAACACAAAGTTTCTTTTCAGTTGCCAACTCCACTCCATACATATATATGGGGAGGTACAAGCTCCAACTCGGTTTTACAGTGAAAACGGTGTGGAGGTACAAGCTCCAACTCGGTTTTACTGTGAAAAAGGCAGGCACTTCAAACCGGCACTAGGAAACAGACTGATAAAACAGAGTCAGTGTTTCTCCTGCAACCCGTTCCCGTTGTGCTGGATGAACGAACGTCTCTCCACATGCTCAGTTCTGAGAGATAAGTGTGTGTGAAAGCCGTAATTTAACTAGCTTGAAGGGAACACAAAGTTTCTTTTCAGTTGCAAACTCCAGTCCATACATATATATGGGAAGGTACAAGCTCCAACTCGGTTTTACAGTGAAAAAGGCAGGCACTTCAAACCGGCACTAGGAAACAGACTGAGAAAACAGAGTCAGCGTTTCTCCTGCAACCCGTTCCCTTTGTGCTGGATGAACGAACGTCTCTCCACATGATCAGTTCTGAGAGATAAGTGTGTGTGAAAGCCGTACTTCAACTAGCTTGAAGGGAACACAAAGTTTCTTTTCAGTTGCAAACTCCACTCCATACATATATATGGGGAGGTGCAAGCTCCAACTCGGTTTTACAGTGAAAACGGCAGGCACTTCAAACCGGCACTAGGAAACAGACTGAAAAACCAGAGTAAGGATTCCTCCTGCAACCCGTTCCCTTTGTGCTGGATGAACGAACGTCTCTCCACATGCTCAGTTCTGAGAGATAAGTGTGTGTGAAAGCCGTCCTTCACCTAGCTTGAAGGGAACACAAAGTTTCTTTTCAGTTGCAACCTCCACTCCATACATATAGTGTGGAGGTACAAGCTCCAACTCGGTTTTACAGTGAAAACGGTGTTGAGGTACAAGCTCCAACTCGGTTTTACAGTTAAAAAGGCAGGCACTTCAAACCGGCACTAGGAAACAGACTGAGAAACCAGAGTCTGTGTTTCTACTGCAACCCGTTCCCTTTGTGCTGGATGAACGAACGTCTCTCCACATGCTCAGTTCTGATAGATAAGTGTGTGTGAAAGCCGTCTTTCACCTAGCTTGAAGGGAACACAAAGTATCTTTTAAGTTGCAAACTCCACTCCATACATATATATGGGGAGGTGCAAGCTCCAACTCGGTTTTACAGTGAAAAAGGCAGGCACTTCAAACCGGCACTAGGAAACAGACTGAGAAAGCAGAGTCATCGTTTCTCCTGCAAACCGTTCCAATTGTGCTGGAAGAACGAACGTCTCTCCACATGCTCTGTTCTGAGAGATATGTGTGTGTGAATGCCGTACTTCAACTAGCTTGAAGGGAACACAAAGTTTCTTTTCAGTTGCAAACTCCACTCCATACATATATATGGGGAGGTGCAAGTTCCAACTCGGTTTTACAGTGAAAACGGCAGGCACTTCAAACCGGCACTAGGAAACAAACTGAGAAACCAGAGTATGGGTTTCTCCTGCAACCCGTTCCTTTGTGCTGGATGAACGAACGTCTCTCCACATGCTCAGTTCTGAGAGATAAGTGTGTGTGAAAGCCGTCCTTCACCTAGCTTGAAGGGAACACAAAGTTTCTTTTCAGTTACCAACTCCGCTCCATACATATATATGGGGAGGTACAAGCTCCAACTCGGTTTTACAGTGAAAACGGCAGGCACTTCAAACCGGCACTAGGAAACAGACTGAGAAACCAGAGTAAGGGTTTCTCCTGCAACCCGTTCCCTTTGTGCTGGATGAATGAACGTCTCTCCACATGCTCAGTTCTGAGAGATAATTGTGTGTGAAAGCCGTACTTCAACTAGCTTGACGGGAACACAAAGTTTCTTTTCAGTTGCAAACTCCACTCCATACATATATATGGGGGGGTACAAGCTCCAACTCGCTTTTACAGTGAAAACGGCAGGCACTTCAAACCGGCACTAGGAAACAGACTGAGAAACCAGAGTCTGTGTTTCTACTGCAACCCGTTCCCTTTGTGCTGGATGAACGAACGTCTCTGCACATGCTCATTTCTGAGAGATAAGTGTGTGTGAAAGCCGTCCTTCACCTAGCTTGAAGGGAACACAAAGTTTCTTTTCAGTTGCAAACTCCACTCCATACATATATATGTGGAGGTACAAGCTCCAACTAGGTTTTACAGTGAAAACCCCAGGCACTTCAAACCGGCACTAGGAAACAGACTGAGAATCCAGAGTAAGGGTTTCTCCTGCAACCCGTTCCCATTGTGCTGGATTAACGAACGTCTCTCCACATGCTCAGTTCTGAGAGGAAAGTGTGTGTGAAAGCCGTACTTCACCTAGCTTGAAGGGAACACAAAGTTTCTTTTCAGTTGCCAACTCCACTCCATACATATATATGGGGAGGTACAAGCTCCAACTCGGTTTTACAGTGAAAACGGTGTGGAGGTACAAGCTCCAACTCGGTTTTACTGTGAAAAAGGCAGGCACTTCAAACCGGCACTAGGAAACAGACTGATAAAACAGAGTCAGTGTTTCTCCTGCAACCCGTTCCCGTTGTGCTGGATGAACGAACGTCTCTCCACATGCTCAGTTCTGAGAGATAAGTGTGTGTGAAAGCCGTAATTTAACTAGCTTGAAGGGAACACAAAGTTTCTTTTCAGTTGCAAACTCCAGTCCATACATATATA